>NC_044041.1:78845457-80045457 GCF_901765095.1 Microcaecilia unicolor | reverse complement strand
AGAAGCAGTATATATTTGAAATCTTGTTGACTGGGCTCCGGTTGACCCAGAAACTCATCTCATTTGGACTTTACTGTTTTGAGTTCAGGTTCAGCCTGAGAGAAGAGAGAGAGAAATCTCTTTGCTGAAGCTCTGTGAACAGATATATGCCCTGATCTCCCCAGTTACTTTCTAGGAAGTATGCAAATGTTTAGTTAGTTTTCTAATTGATCCATTTTTCAGTTACTTCTTACTGTTTGCTATTTGCACATTTTTTCTTGTCCACTGTTCCAAGTTTTGAAAATAAACACAATTGTTTGCCCTGCTTGTCTGGACTGGTAAAGAATCCTGGTGGTTTGTGTGTTAGATCTGTGAGTGCTTTCTGGGAACTGTGGGACCACTGGGAGTGTGGATCCAGTAACCTAGAAATCACTGAGGATAATTTGAGAGCGGGTGACTCGTCCAGAGGCAGTTGTGACCCAGTCGGTGGGTGAAGGGTGCTAGTGTAGAGCACAAGCAGCAGGTGCAGGCGGACCTGAGCTGTGCTGGGGATAGATTCTCTAAGTGGCCGCAGGGTAACCTCAGGCGGGTGGCTAGGCATTTCATGACAGGTTCATTCTGAGTCTATCTCCTTTCACTTTCATCCTATGTCCCCTCATTCCAGAGTTTCCTTTCAATTGAAACAGACTCACCTCCTGGGCAATTATGCCACATAGGTAGTTAAATGTCTCTATCATATCTCCCCTCTCCTGCCTCTCTTCCAAAGTATTGAGAACTTTAAGTCTGTCCCCATATGCTTTATGATGAAAATCACTGACCATTTTAGTAGCCGCCCTCTGGACAGACTCCATTTTGTTTATATCTTTTTGAAGGTGTGGTCTCTAAAATTGTACACAATATTCTAAATGGGGTCTCACCAGAATCTTATATAGGGGCATCATCACCTTCTTTTCCTACTGGCCATTCCTCTCCCTATGCACCCAAGCATCCTTCTAGCTTTCGCCATTGCCTTTTTTACCTGTTTGGCCACCTAAAGATCATCACATACTATCACACTCAAATCCCACTCATCTTTCATGCACAAAAGTACTTCACCCCCTAAACTGCACCATTGCATCGGATTTTTACAGCCCAAATGTATGACCTTGCATTTTTAAATCTAAGCTGCCAAATTCCAGACTATTCCTCTAGCTTCGCTAAGTCCATACTCATGTTATCAACACCATCAGGGGTGTCTACTCTATTGCAGATTTTGTTATCATCCACAAAAAGGCAGACCTTACCAGACAGCCCTTCAGCAATATCGCTTACAAAAATGTTAAAAAGAACTGGCCCAAGAACCGAACCTTACGGCATACTACTGGTAACATCCTTTTCCTCAGAATGAGTTCCATTTACCACTACCCTCTGTCACCTTCCACTCAACCAGTTCCTAACCCAGTCAGACACTTTAGGTCTCCTCTGACATTCTAATAGCCAGAGTGCCCATGTCAAATGGCAGAAGTGAAGGTGCAAGTTTGAAAACCAAACAAAACTCTCTCACTGGAAGTGGGTCACTTGACAGCTGTCACTGCTGTTCCTTGATTTTATTCCTAGCTGTCTTTCATATATGTTACTTGAATTGTGGTTCCATGTTAGTCCACTTGAAAACAGGGGCAATGTAACATCTTTTATTTGGGAAGCCCATCCCATTCTGCTGCCTATGACTTGAATGAAAGGTCAGCAAACAAGACTTTGTTATTGAACTTTCTCGTTACATCTGTGATTTGCTTTTACGTTATATATTCTGTAATTTTTAAGTGTGTGAGCAATAGATGTACATTGATGAGAATCAGCACAGTAGCACCCTGGTTTTAGATTTACAGGATGTGGTGTGACCAGTTCAATGGAGCTCTTGAAAAACTAGAAACTTTTTTTAAGTGCTTCTCATTACAGTGTCATTGCTTTTGGTCCAAGAGCAAACCAGGTTCTCTGCAACATAAAAAATTTCAAGAGACTCTGGGTGCAACAATGCTTCCATCATCAGGTGGGATCATGAGACTTCCCATCTTCCCTCAGCAACTAAGCATCTACTCACCACAGCATCACATGCAGGGCCATAGGAAGCTATATTGCTCCTTATGTGACTTGCCTGCCATGGTGCCCCTGCCCTCCAAACTGCCACAGATCATACATCTTCCTCTTGAAAGCCTCCCAAAAGAATCTTGCTTGAAGACACCCCTAAGCACATCCATCCTCCTTCTGCAAGCCCCCCTACAGAAGAATTCCTCCTTTCAAAGATGACCCCAAATGAATCCACCCCCCCCCCCCATCTACCTGTAAGATATACGGTGGTCTGTGGTCCCCAGTTGCTGCTGTCCATGTTGCTCCAGGTTCAGAATAGCAGCTGCAACCTCTAGCAATAGGCTGTCCACCCTACCCTAGACCATCAGTGTATCCTTCAGGTAGGCCCAGGGGGAGGGGGCTACAAGGAGGTGGTGAGGGTTCTTTAGAAGAAGGCTTCTTCTTGGGGGAGGGAGGCTTTCAAGATGGTATGGGTGGGTCCTTGGGAGGAAGCTGGATGTATTTATGGGGGTCTTTGGGAAGGGAGCTTTTTCCAGGGGAGGGGATGGATGCACTTTGGAGCGGGAGGGGGGGAGGGTGCAGGGAGCTATCACCTTTCTGATCCATTAAAGGACCACCCAGTGCTGATTGCAACAGAAAGCAAGTGATAAACAAGGGAAAGAATTACGTATAGAGAATAAAGGGATTTCCTGATTAGCAAACAAAATAACTGGTTAGAAGCAAACCATCAAGGCAGCTGGGAAGAGCTGACCTCAGTGTGAGCAGAAGGCTCCATGTCATAATGGTTCTGCCAAAGGGCATCAGGGACCTGTAGTTCGACATCTTAACTATCTACATCTCCTGTCCCACTTTCTGCTGCTTAAATCAGTACCAGAAATTACATGGGGGAGTAGGGGAATGGAAGGGTAAGTCAATACTGCTCCAGAGACTGGGTCACACAAACTATTTATCAGAACCTGAAAACAGACAACATATACCCAGTTCCAGGGCCTAGAAGCATATTAACCGGCACTCCTGAGGGAGGGACCAGTTTTTTTACTCCCTCCCAAACCTTACCGCCAGCTGGAACAGGGGCCCCCAGCCTCCTCCAGGCTACAGAAGGGCAGCACGTGTTTTCAGTCTACTTCAGACCTTGCGCTTGGCTCCAATTTACCCATTCCCCCTCCCTCCCTCTAGTTTTACCTTGCTATAATGCTCAGCTAATGCTATATTTCAGGCATACTGGGGCCCCAATGGTCCCCAACCCCAAAACATGGAGGACGTCCACTCCCACCACAAAGAGACCTAAGCCAAGATGTGATCTCACATGGACGCCCCTGTCCTCTCTGCTGCTCTATGGTCAACCTTTAGAGAGGTATGGACTCTTTTACTCCACCCGTACAGTCTCTTCTGCCACTAGGCTCCACCTCTGAGGAGTCAGAAGTTCTCCTGTTCTACCCTGGGTCTGTTTGTTCATTTGGATCTAATTCTCCCTAGTACTAAAGGCTCTGCACTGTCTTCCCATCTTGGGAATGGAAAAGCCAGACTCTCCATCCCTAGACCAACCACACAGGCATGGGAGAAGAAAGAGAGATAAATGCAGAGTACAGGATTGTAATTCATTACCCTTCCAAACCAGAGTTTAAAGTTAAAGTCCAGCTACAGTAGGTAGGATCTGTCTGTGCCAGATAGTTTGCAATCAATGGAAGTCCAAGGTCAAAAGGAGCACCAGTCACAGAAGAAAAATTTTCAATGACTTCCCCAGCATGTGGCCCACAATTCCAACTGCTAAACTACTCCTACATTCAAGGGATAGTTTAGTTCAAATGTTTCTAAAACATGTATTTTACCCCTTTGTTGATGACTGGGTCCTATTTCTGGATCAGGACTGCAAATCCAGATATGTATGAGGGTAAAATTCAGCCATTCCCTTATGAGAGGGTCTGGTTAGTAACTATCAGACTACAGTCTGCCAGCCCGCTGCTACCGTATATTTTGTTGCTGGTAATGACCTGAGGGAGCAGGGGAAGGTGATGAAAAAGCTCTAGAAGATAGCCTAGGGAGAGGCTAGCACAAGTGTGCGTAGGTGGAATGGTCAAGGACACAGAAGTCTGCAGTGGAATCATTGGGGGAGGGGCAGGAACTTGCATTTGGCCATGATTTTCTTCCTATTACTAACTGTTTGTTTCTTTTCAGAGTACTGAAGAGCATCCTAATGCACCCCCCCCCCCCCCCATTTAATTCTGTAATATTGAAGTTCTTCCCTCAATGTCTGTCGTATATCACTCGTAATGATATTAGTATTGAAATTGTAAGCTGCCTAGATGGTGCCTCCGACTGGTGGGTTAGTAAAATATAATAAACTTGTACTTTATTTCTTAAAATGTATGTTTAAATCAAGGCATTTTCTTTCTAATGCAGGCCTGAGAAATGATAAATTGGACAAGGAAGATCAGGCAGTGAGAGCAAGTGAAATCTTTGGAAAGAGCTATCTCTAGCACAAGAAAGCCTAGTTTGTAGGAAAGGGATCCCCGACCTGGTATGAAGTGGTAGGAATGCTTAAAGCAAACTCCTTGAGTAACGGTTTGTGCCTGCTATCTAGGGATATGCAGCACATCCCAACACTGAGCAACTGGGCCTGGTGGGATGCAGCACACTAGTGAAATAGGAGAAAGAGGATTCCTCGCCTGCTGCCCATCCCCCACCAGAAATGCATGCAAGACTGTGAAATCTGAATCCAAGGGATTATGAGGACTGACTGCAGTGAGATAATTCCCAGACAGGATCCTTAGATTTCTCAACACCATCCTCAGGACACAACCAGTCTAGTTCTCAGAATATCCAAAATGAGATTGGTTTACATACAGTGGAGGCATCAAGTGCAAATTAATCTCATGCATATTCCTTGTGGCTATCTTGAAAGCCTGATTGGCTGGGTTGAGAACCACTGTCTTAGAACTAGAATATATTATTGATTGCATTTTCTATTATGCTTGGAAAACAACCATCATCTATTATATTTAAAATAACTTTTAAGGTTTACACCAGTTGGATTTTCTACTACTATTACTTATCATTTTCTATAGCACTACTAGATGTACGCAGTGCTATACACTAAACATGTAAGAGACAATTCCCGCTCTATACACTAAACATGTAAGAGACAATTCCCGCTCGACAGAGCTTACAATCTAATCAAGACAAATAAGGGATTAGGGAATCACTTATGGTGGGAATGATAAAACAGACATGGGTACTGAACAAGTGAATAGGAGTTAGGAGTTAAAAGCAGCCTAAAAAAGGTGGGCTTTTAGCCTTGATTTGAAGACGGCCAGAAACGGAGCTTGACGTAGTGACTCAAGAATTCTATTACAGGGATATGGTGCAGCATGATAAAAAGAACAGAGTCTCAAATTGGCAGTGGAGGAGAAAGGTACAGATAAGAGACTTACCTGATGAACGGAGTTCCTGGGGAGCAGTGTAGGGAGAGATAAAAGTGGAGAGGTACTGGGGAGCTGTAGAGTGAATGCACTTGTAAGTCAAAAAGAGGAGTTTGAACTGTATGCGAAAACAGATAGGGAGCCAATAAAGTGACTTGAGGAGAAGGATAAAATGAGAGTAGCGACACTGGAGGAATATAAGTCAAGCAGCAGAATTTTTAACAGATTGAAGAGGAGAGAGATGACTTAGTGGGAGCCCTATGAGAAGTCTAAGCATGAGGTGATAGGAGTGTGGATAAGGGTTTTGGTAGTGTGCTCAGGAAAGAAGGAACACATTTTGGTGATATTGTAGAGAAAGAAACAGCAGTTTTTAGCATCTCATCTTTGTCACTGTCATCATGCCTCTCCTACTCTTCTTTGCATTTTCTTGCTCCTTCTCCTGTTCTCTGATGGGGATATCAATCCCAATCCTGATCCTCCAAATCAGCTCTCACCCTACTCATGCAGGTCACACTGCAATGTCTCCAAACTAATTTCTGTTCCTCTCCTCTTCTCTGCCTTTCTCATGTGCCCAATGGAATGCCTGCTCTGTCTCCAACAAGCATTCCTACATCCACGACCTCTTTATCTCTTGTACTCTCCATCAGGGGCGTATCTGAACTGCGGCGGTAGGGGGGGCCAGGGCCAGGGCCAGAGTGAGGGGGCACATTATAGCCCCCCCCCCCCCCGCCGCCGCCATTGCCGATCCCCCTCCCCCCAGCCGCTGCCAACCCTCCCCCGTTGTACGTGCAGGACGTCAGACTCAGAAGAAACTTTCGGCGCCAGCTTTAGTGGAAGAAATGAAAGGACCTCAGCTTGGCTGGCGGGGGTTGGGGGTCCCCCGCCAGCTGACGGAATTCTTTTACAGGCAGCCGGCAGTGGCAGGAGGACGCGGACCTCGGCTGGCGGGGGTTGGGGTCCCCCGCCAGCGAAGGTAGGCGACAGCAACGGAGGGGGAGGGTTGGCAGCGGTAGGGGGGTCCAGGGCGAAATCTGCGGGGGCCCAGGCCCCTGAGGCCCCACGCAGATACGCCCCTGCTCTCCATCAGCTTGTATTAACTGAGACTTTGCTTTGCCCTCAAGACTCTGCTTCAGCTGCTGCCCTGTGTCAGGAACATTACCTTTTCTCCCATACACCTTGCCCGGTTGGCCGCAGAGCTGGTTTTGGGCTACCACTCTCACCCTCTTGTAGATTTAAACCTGTTCTTTCACCTCAGACTCACTGCTTTTCTTCCTTTGAAGACCACTCCATCCGTCTATTCACTTCTCTATTTCTCTAAGTAGCAGTCATTTATCAACCCCCTGATAGGTCCTTTTCTTCCTTTCTCACTGACTTTGACTCCTGGCTTCCTTTATTCTTGATCCCTCAACTCCTTCCCTCATTCTTGAGAATTTTAACATTCATGCTAATGATCCCTCTGACTCATATGCCTCTCAGTTTCTTGCTTTAACATCCTCCTTCAATCTTCAACAAGTCCTGTGTTCCACTACCCCTGCTCACTAGAATATCCATTGTCTTGATCTTGTCTTCTTTTCCAACTGCTCACTCTCCAATTTCTGCACCTCAGTTCTTCCCCTCTCTGACCATTATCTGATATCCTTCATACTTAAACACCCTCCTCTCCAGTCCCATCCAATCTCCAGGTATACATTTAGAAATCTTCAGGCTATTGACTCTTGCATTCTCTCTACCAGTGTTTCATCCCTCTTTTCAACCACTATTGTTATCCAAGTCTGTCAATGAGGCTGTCTCTTCCTATAATACTATTCTCTGCTGTGCTCTGGATACTTGTTCTTCCCTTTCCCCATTCTGTAAGGTATACCAAACCCCAGCCTTGGCTGACCTCTAGAATCCACTACCTACGTTCCTGTGCCCAATCTGCCCAACGCCTTTGACTGAAAGCCCATGCCCGTGCTGACTTCATACATTTCAAATTCTTGCTGACCTCCTTCCAGCCTGCTCTTTCACTTGCCAAACAGGACTACTACATCCACTTGACATACTTTCTTGGCTCAAACCCTCAATGTCTCTTTGCCACACTGAACTCTCTCCTCAACGTGCCTTCACCGCCAACCCCTCGTTTCACTTTCTCCACAGACTATGACCGAGTACTTTCATGATAAGGTTCACGAGATTAACCTTGAGTTCTCAACCAAGTCACATCCACCTGTCCTTCTCCCAGTTCATTCTGTCAACCCTGCTTCAACCCCTGCCTCCTTTTCTGAAATCACTCCTCCAAATTGACTACCTGTTCCTCTGATCCTATGCCCACCATCTATTCAGCACTATCTCTCCTACTGTCATCAAATCAAATCGTATATACTGCTAAAATCCCCTTCATTGTGGTTTACATCCTAAGTAGACGACATAAACTGATTAGAATATATAAAAGTAATAAAGGTACGTCATGAATAGTGTTATAGATGGAAAAGGATACAACAGTAGTAATGGTTTGATACATAACAGTTTTTGGAAAGAGAAAAGATTTTAACCTCTTCCGGAAGCTGAAGTAGCTATTATCAGACCTACTACCATCAGTAGGTAAAGAATTTCATAGTGAGACTTCTAATACAGGGAAGAGAGAGCTAAAAATCTTCTGAGACCAGATTTCCTTGTACAGCAGCGGTGCTAACACCAATTGTTCCTTTAGTCTGTTAGATTGAATCAAACATAATAATGAGACATTAATCAACAATTCAGATGTGAAGCCATGTAAAATTTGGAAAACTAGACAAGCATCTTTAAACCTGATTCTTTCGGCTATGGGAAGCCAATATAGTTTGACAAGATATGATGAAACACTAGTGTATCTATTCAGTTTGAAAATCAGTCTAGCAGCTGTTATCTATATAATTTGCAATTTTTTCTGATATTGACACTTAATACCGAAAAATAAGACATTACAATAATCCAGATGTTGTTGGACCAGCATTTGGATCAACAGTGCAAAGGCTTTTGGGTCAAAAAATGACCTGACTAGATGTAGCTGTCTCATTTAAAACTGAGTTTTCTTCCACAATTGATTAATATGGAAGAAACATGTCAGGGAAGAGTCAAGCAAGACCCCAAGCACCCTGGTTTCAGATTCAGATTTGGATACAAAAATATTATCATTAAACAGTGTTATTGAAGTTGGGACCATAACTCCTTGATTCCAGAACCACAGGATCTTAGTTTTTTGTGCATTCAGTTTTAGCCCACGATTGAATAACATTCATCCCAGTTGTTACAGATTGGATTGGGGTCTTGACATGAAAAAGTTAATGGTAGGAGAAGCAGGATGTCGTCAGCATAGGATAGCAATAGTTCACCTAATCCCAGGTGAATTGAGCCAAGGGAGGACATAAAGAAATTAAACATAGAATAGAAGAGAGCAGGGATCCCCGAGGAACCCCGCATTTCGGAAACCATTAGTTGGAAAGTTGTTTATTTTGCTTTACAGTATTAACCGGTTTGATAGGAATTCGCTGACCCATTTAAGAACAGATCCTGTTATTCCTACCTGATCCAGCCGATCCAGTAGCAATACGTGATCGACTGCATCAAATGCCACCAAAATATCAAACTGAAGTAATAATACTTGATCCTCCTTTCATAGATATTGTTTAACATATGTTGTCAGAACAAGCAGCAAGGTTTCCGAACTGTATGCAGGCCTGAAACCAAATTGTGACCAATGCAGTTTAGAAAATCTTTCCAGATATAAGGAAAATTGTTTACTAACATAGGTCTCCAGCATTTTAGTGCAAAGGGGTATGCTAGCCAGCAAAGGTGTAAGAAAAATTTTGCCCATATCTAGAGGAAGAGAGCCTGATTCTAACAGCCCATTGAGTCTATCCAACAGCCATTGAACTACCTCAGTTGGAACAGATAGGAATAAGAATTCAGAGCAATAAGCAAGGGAACAGTGGGAGCGTGAACATATCATCAACAATGATCTTACATCTTCAAATGCCAGTGGTTGAAACACATCCCATATCTGATCTGCTTTATTTCTCTGGATTGGACATAAGCCGGTTCTTGATTCCGAATCAGGGTGAGTTCCATTTTCCTCTGTATGATTAGCTTTAGTTAATTCAGACCTACTTTGAATGATCTTGTTGGTGAAATAGTCAGCTAATTCTTGAGCAGAAGGACATGCTTGATGCATATTATCAACAGTAGTAGTGAATAGTTGTTGTTTTTTGAAAATTTTTATTAGTATATAATCAATTTACAAGTCATAACACTTGATCAAGAAATTCAGAAAATAAAATAAAAGCTTTACATCAGTAATATAAAGACTAAGGAAAACAAATGGTTAATCTTCTTTTAGACCACAATTGTGTGTGTGTGGGGGGGGGGGGGGGAGGGGGGTACATAACATAGAGCTCTGGAGAAAAGCTGCACAATATCATTACACAGGTCACAACATAAACGCTATAGCACGCTATTCCTTACCCCTTTTACTTATTCTCAACCGAGGGTAATACAGTATGAATCTTTTTCAAATCTATACAGGCACGTAACTGTTCCAGAAGAAAAAAGACATATTTTATGCCAAGATATTTAACAACACATTTGCATGGGTAATTAAGATAAAAAGGAAGCCCCTAATGCCAAAGTGTCTGTTCTTAAAGCCAAAAATGCTTTCCTCCTATCTTGTGTTTGCTTTGTTACGTCTGGAAATATCCAAACTTTTTTCCCATAGAACAAAGTTTGTAAATTGCAGAGGGATAACCTTCTCACCACTTCCAAATCTTGCTCAAACACAAATGAGACCAATAAGGTCGTCCTTTCCGAGTCTGGTGATAATGATGTTTCCAAGAGTTCAGATATATTTAATAAGTCTTTCTTTTCTTGACCAGACATTTCCAGAGAATTCTCCAAGATTTTCTTATTAGGTACAGTAAATAGTATATCCGATTTATCGGTGGAATCATTTCCGGGGTAAATTTCAAAATCTCAAGCAAATATTTCTTAAATACTTCCAAAGATTTTGGGAAATTCAGAAAGCGAAGATTCAATCTACCATTATAATTTTCTATCTGTTCAATCTTACGGTGTAATATCGCTTTATATTTTACCACCATTGCGCCACAATCTTGCAAATTCTTTACATCTTCTTTAATTTTATCCACTTGAGTGTTAAATTCCGTGATAAAGTTTCAACAGTACTTACTAAAGTCAAGACTCCAGTTGTAGATTTAGCCACTGTATTATCCAACTGTTGGAGAGCTTCAGCGTTACCGACTCTGGCTGTTTTAATGGCGTAACACGCTCAATCAAAGCACAGAAAGGCTTCAAATCTCCCAAATGGTCCCGTGTTCTCAATTCCTTGATCCAGAGGACTTCCTGCTGCTTCTTCGAGTTCAGAAGGCCTCCACTGAGACACGGGTCCTTTGGGGAGAGGCGGAGTGTTGAGCGCCAGGTGAGAAAGAGTGACATCAAGCCTCAAGTCTCCGGTGTCTCCTCCTCCCGGAGCAACAACAGGGATTTTCCCAGCGTTATGGGTGGGAGCTCTCGTTGTGAACCTCTCAATGGTTTGCTGCTGAGGTGAGGAGGTTCTGGCCATCGAGGGACTGGCCTTAACCGTCCCTTTGCATTTTGAAGTCTGAAGAAAAGTTTTAATTCAACGCTTTCCACAAGAGAGTCAAGCAGTGATCAGCAGCGTGCCGCCATCTTGACACGCGCCCCAAGGTGAATAGTTTTTTATTGTCAAGAATATCCTGACCTACTAAGCTGCTATAGTACTTTGTTTGGATTCAGCTACTTTCAATTTATAGTGACGAAAAGCAAACTTCCAATTGGATTTATCAACAGTATCTCTGTTTTTTCTCCATTGCTTTTCAAGGTATCAACATTCCAATTTCAGCTTAGATAAGTTTTCAGAAAACCAAGGAGATTTTCTGATCATCTTTGACCTTTTCAGCTGTAATTGGACCAATTTTATCCAGTACAGCTTTGACATTAGTGTCATATCCTCAGTCTTTCACTTTCCACTGTAACTGTTCCTGATGCCTTCAAACATGCCAGTTACACCACTCCTCATTGGATCCTACCTGTCCTTTCAACTAACGCCCCATCTCCCTCCTCCCTTTCCTATCCAAGATACTTGAACATGCTGTTCACTGCCTTTTTCATGACTTTCTTTCATCTCAAGCTATTCATGATCCACTTCAATCTGGCTTTTGCCCTCTACATTCAACTGAAACAACCCTTGCTAAAGTCTCCAATGACTTGTTTCTGGCCAGATCCAAAGGTCTGTATTCTATCCTCATTCTTCTCGATCTATCTGCTGTTTGATACTGTTGATCACCACCTACTCCTTGATATGCTTTCCTCACTTGGATTTCAGGGCTCTGTTCTTTCTTGTTTTCTTCTTATCTCTCCCATCACACTTTTAATGTAAGCTCTGGTGGATCCTCCTCCACTTCTATCCCATTATCAGTTGGTGTACCTCAGGGCTCTGTCTTGGGACCTCTTCTTTTCTCCATCTATACTTCTTCCTTTGGTGCTCTGATCTCCTCCCATGGTTTTCAGTATCACCTTTATACTGATGACTCCCAGATCTACCTCTCCACATCAGAAATTTCAGCAGGAATCCAGGCCCAAGTCTCAGTCTACCTGTCTGATATTGCTGCCTGGATGTCTCATTGGAGACTTTAGCAAGGGCTGTTTCAGTTGAATGTAGAGGGTGAAAGCCATAAGAACACAAGAATAGCCATACTGGGTTAGACCAATGGTCCATCTAGCCCAGTATCCTGTTTCCAACAGTGGCCAATCCAGGTCATAAGTACCTGACAGAAACCCAAATAGTAGCAGCATTCCATGCTGCTAATCCCAGGGCAAGCAGTGGCTTCCCCAATGTCCATCTCAATAATAGACTATGAACTTTTCCTCAAGGATATGCTAACCGCTGTTACTACATTCTCTGGCAAAGAGTTCCAGAGCTTAACTATTCGTTGTGTGAAAATATATTTCCTCCTATTTGTTTTAGAAGTATTTCCATATAACTTCATTGAGTGTCCCCTAGTCTTTGTACTTTTTGAAAAAGCAAAACATCAATTCACTTCTACTCATCCTGCACCACTCAGGACTTTGTAGACCTCAATCATATCTCCCCTCAGCTGTCTTTTTTCCTAGCTGAAGAGCCCTAGCCTTTCTTCATATGCGAGGAGTTCCATCCCCGTTATCATTTTGGTCACTCTCCTTTGAACTTTTTCTTTCCATTATATCTTTTTTGAGATATGGCGACAAGAACTGAATGCAATACTCAAGGTGAGGTCACATCATGGAGTGATACAGAAGCATTATAGTATTCTCAGTCTTACCATCCTTTTCCTAATAATTCATAGCATTCTGTTTGCTTTTTTGGCCGCCAGCACACACTGAGCAGATTTCAACGTGCTACCTAGATATTTTTCTTGAGTGCTAACCCCCAAGGTGGGCCCTAGCATCAGGTAACTATGATTTGGATTATACTTTCCAATATGCATCACTTTGCATTTGTCCACATTACATTTCATCTGCCATTTGGATGCCCAGTCTTCCAGTTTCCTAAGGTCTTCCTGCAATTTTTCACAGTCTGAATGTTTTAACAACCTTGAATAGTTTTGTGTCATCTACAAATTTAATCACTTCACTTGTCATTCCGATTCCCAGATCATTTATAAATATGTTAAATAGCACCGGTCAGATTGAAGTGATCAAGAATAACTTGAGATGACAGAAAGTCAAGACAATGGCAGTGAACAGCACATTCAAGTAGCTTGGATAAGAAATGGAGAAGAGAAATGTGGCGATAGTTTTTTTTTTTAGGAGTGGTGAAACTATGGCATGCTTGAAGGCATCAGGAACAGTTGCAGTTAGTGTTGGTTTATTTATATTTTTATTCAAATATTTACAGTGTTTCTATACCAAATTACCATCCTAGGATGATAAAAAAAAAAAGATAAATGACATAAAATAGAGTGAAACAAAATATGCCCTCCCCCCTCCCACAATTAAATTTCATTCAGTTCCTGACCTCTGCACACATCCACTTCCCTTGGATATTTATTTATTTACAGTACACAAACTTCCTCTGGGGCTTCACCAGCTCACAGATTGTAAGCTCCTTTGAGCAGGGACCGTCCTTCTTTGTTAACTTGTACAGCGCTGCGTAACCCTAGTAGCGCTCTAGAAATGTTAAGTAGTAGTACTCACAGCCAGGGCTCAGGGAAAGATGGTCATAATATGTTGTGTTGAATAGGCTTTGAAATTGAAATGTTAGGTGTTTATTGCACAGAGATAGTTAGATCTGTTTATTCGTTTATTGCACATTAGGGAAACCTCATCCAAAGTTAACACCCCAGGCATTTCACCATACACATAAGAAACCTTAGAATTCCAGAACATATAAACAACCATGAAACCGTGTGGAAAATTATAAGCACTTAAACGTAACATGTTAGTGGATATTGACCACATTGAGGGCCTTTTTTGTTTATAAGAGTGAAGTGGTGTGGGAGCCATGTTAGTCCACTTTTAAGACAAACCCTAAACCAGTTTATAGATAGGTTTCAAAAATCACAGCTTCTTGACTTTCCTGTCTTCCATGATGCAATGCAGTGCAGAAGCTGTAAAGGGAGAAGATATGCTCCAGGTTAGAAAAGAGTGACTACCTGCCTGAAGCAGTCCCAAAGGCCCCCTGAGGCAGGTGGATCAGCTCTAAATTCTTCACAAGTCCTCTCTATAAAACTACCAAAGTGCTTGAAAATAGGACCTGAAAGAAAAAGACCCACTCAGCTCTGGAACCAGCTACTCAGTGCCCATCTGACTATATAGTAGATGAATGGAGGCATCAGAAGGAAAGGGAAGATCTGTGTGAGCTGGATAATCAGCCCTTCCCAATGAGTAATAGGACTCTCCCAACTGCCTTCTTTCCCTGCATATACCTATACTCCAGGAGGATGAATTACTGAAAGAGATATTCCCATCCCCACCAGTACTGGCCTTCCGACAGCCACCCAATTTAAAACACAAGCTAATCAGAAGTAAACTTCCATCACAGACTGAAAAGGAACAGAAGGGCACACTTCCCTGTAATTTATCCAGTTGCAAACTATGCCAAAATATTTCACAGGACCCCAAAGTCATCCACAAAGGAAAGATATTCAACATAAAGGGATCTTTCACTTGCTCATCTTCCAATGTGGTATATATCATTCAGTGTAAAAAATGTAACGAAGGATGCTATATTGAAGAAACAGGCCAGATGCTTAAGACAAGATTCAATTTACATAGACATCACATGAACAATACAGCCAGTAGGGCCCCCACCCCGGTGGGACAGCACTTCACAGAACCAGGACACTGTATCAGTGATTTCACAGTGAGAATACTGAAAGGTAACTTTAAAACCATACAAGAACGTAAGACCTTTGAAGTCAAAATGATTGAATATTTTAACACCCAACAGAAAGGACTTAACAAGGACCTGGGGTTCCTAGCCCATTATAAACCATAAAACTGTATGTCTCTGTTGATCACCCTCCCCTCACCTACCCACACCCATCCTGTTAGAATATCAATGATATGCTTTGATGTCCCCATGCATACTTCCTACCCACCCCCATCCTCCCACCCTGTCAGACTATCATAGTAATGCTTGAATGTTTTCACTTATATACACTGTCAGCTAGCACATTTGCTTATTTCCGATCTGACGAAGAAGGGCAACCTTCGAAAGCTAATCAAGAAATGTATTAAGTTATGTCCAATAAAAAAGGTATCATCTTATTTTCTTTTCCATGTTTTATTTTGTTTGATTTCTATTGATAACCTGCATGTGGGAAAGAAGCCATCTGAGCAACCCATTACAATACACCAGTAGTGTATTGCAGTGGTTCCCAAACCTGTCCTGAGGGAACCCCAGCCAGTCAGGTTTTCAGGATATCCACAATGAATATTCCTGAGTTAGATTTGCATACAATGGAGACAGTGCATGCCTTAATGTTGCCAAGAAAACAGGTGCTTGTTTATTTGGATTTTGCTCACACGTTTATCAGTAGTAGCTCAAGGTGAGTTATATTCAGGTACTCTGGACATTTCTCTGTCCCAGGAGGGCTCACAACAGGGGAGGGGGGTCCGGAGCCCGAGGTGAGGGGCACTGTTTAGCCACCCCCCCTGCCACATTGGATCCCCCTGCCGGCCTGCCGACGATCCCCTTGAACCCCCCTCCCGCCACCAACCCTTCCCCGCCACCACATCAGATACCTTGTTTGCTGGCGGGGGTCCCTGAACCCTGCCAGCTGAAGAGAGTCTTCTTCAGCGCTGGAGTTGTGCCTTCGTTCAACTAAGTTCCTGGTGTGATCAACTGTTTCTGACGCCTTACATCCTGCACAGGGCTACATGAAGACTCTCTTCAGCTGGCGGGTTCGGGGCCCCCCCCCCCGGCCAGCAAACAAGGTATCTGATGCAGCAGCGGGGCAGGCAACAACAGCGGGGGAGGGTTGGTGGTGGGAGGGGGGTTCAAGGGGATCATCGGCAGGGGGGCCAGGGCCTAATCTACAGGGGCCCAGGTCCCCTCATGCCCCACGAAGCTACGCCACTGGCTCACAATCTAATTTTGTACCTGAGGCAATGGAGGGTTAAGTGACTTGCCCAAGATCACAAGGAGCAGCAGTGGGATTTGAACCGGCCACCTCTGGATTGCAAGACCAGTGCTCTAACCATTAGGCCACTCCTCCTTTCTGGGTGCTTAGTATCTTAGGGGCCCTTTTATGATGGCTTGGCAAGCCTACCACAGGCTTGCCGTGCGGCAATTCAGCTCTACCTCCAGGCTCCCACGTGGGCCCAGCAGTAGTTCTGACCCCCACTGCGCACCATTCCTGGACTAGAAAATATTTTTGTAGGTCTCCCTCAGGAAATGGCTGCACGGTCATTTCCTTCCTTCTAAAAAAGTCTTTTACCGGCAGCAGTAAAATGGGACCTCAATGCGGGGCAAAGCTTTGCGCCAATGTCACCGCAGGGCCCCTTTTACCATTGCTTGGTAAAAGAAGCACTTAGATTAGGTTGCTTGTTTTTCTTGTCTGGCATTTTCTGTTTAATCTAGCTTCCTGTGGATCAGTGTCTCAGACCCGGTCCTGGAGTACCTCTTGCCAGTCAGGTTTTCAGGGTATCCACAATGAATATGCATGAACTTGATTTGCATACACTGCCTCCATTATGTGCAAATCTCTTTCATACATATTCATTGTGGATATCCTGAAAACCTGACTGGTAAGGGGTACTCCAGGACCGGACTTGGGAAACACTGCTTTAGATTCGTTTATCTCTATATGTGGTCTATAATTGTGATATCTATGTTATGTCATTCAAATTTAATTCCTTTTGTAATATTTTTCTTTAAAGATATTTTTCTTTGTTCTTATTTAGAAAAAAAAATTGCCCCTTTCTTTGATTCTGGCAGAATCCCTGCCTTATTAGTTCTCTGCTCTTTTCCAAAAAGTACAAAAACTAGGGACACTCCATGAAGTTACACAGTGGCATATTAAAAACAAATAGGTGGAAATATTTTTTCACTCAGCATATAAATTTGGGAACTCATCGCTGCAATGAGTGGTAAAAGCAGTTAATGTAGCTAGGTTTAAAAAAAGGTTTGGACAAATTTTTGAAGTCCATAAACCATTATTAAGGGAAAACTGCTGCTTATTTTGAGACTTAAAGAGCATGGAAACTTGTTACTTTTGGGGACTCTGCCAGGTACCTGTGACCTGGACTGGCCACTGCTGGAAACAGGAGACTGGGCTAAATGGATCCTTGGTCTGACCCAGTAGGGCAACTCTTAAGTTCTTCCAAGCCCCCTCCCCCCCCCCCAACTGTCCCATCATGGCCACAACCTGTAAAGCTCCCCCCCCAAATGGTTGTTCTCGCCATCATGTGGTTTGGGTTACTTATCCCTCCTACTTCACCTGGACAGTTGTCCTCTGCTTATTGGCATTAGCTTCAGTGTGGCTGGATTCCAGGTCTCACATTGAAATATTTCAAAGACGATTCACCTGCTTCAGATGTATTTTCAGTAGCAGGATGGAAGCAAGTGGACAGACCCTGTGAACACCTACCTTGGCCATCTCAGATGTTTTCTTGGACAGAGTACATGAAATGGGATCAGCAAGGTGCTGTTTTGAGTCTATAGGTTTGACTAGACGTTTTGAAAAGCAAGTTCTTCCATTCATACCCTATATCTCACAAAGACAGCACTTGCTCCCAGTAAATCCGCTGTGCTAAATGTGATGGGAGGAAAAAGGTGCTCACTCATCCCAGCTAAAAGCTATTGTCTTTTATCATCTCAATTTCCCTTTTCCGCATCTCCATCTCTTTTCTCATCTGCCAATCTGTGACTGTGGTCAGTGAGCCATAATCAATATCACCCGTCTTTAAGAGAAAAAATAAAAGCCCAGGTCAGCCCATGCAAGCATTAGAGGCAGAGGGAAAATGCAAAGTGGTGAAAAGGGCATTTTTGAAATGCTGTATTTGTATAGATTAGGATAGATCTGCTAGAAAGAGAGAAGACTAACATAAATTATTAAACTGAATGACACTTTTAAAAGATAAAAGAAGAAATAGGGCAGAAAAAAAAATCCAAGGGGTCAGATCACTTTGGATGCCAAAACTGAAGAAAGTATAAAACAACAGAAAAGGTACATATATGCTTATAGTCTGTCATAACAGCAATATGAATTCTCAACTGGCTCCAGCTGATCTAATAAGCAATGTATTTAGTGGGAGACACACAAAGAAGTACAGCAAGCTGTTTTCCATTCGCTGCAACATACAAGAATCATATGCCAATGAGCTGATTTAGTATTGAAATGAGCATTACAATGGAAACACAGAAAAGACTGCTCACCTTTAACAAGTGAAATTTTACAGGTGGTCTGGAGCTGTCGTAACGTGGCAGTAGCTTCTTGGCAGAGCTGTCAGCTGTCAAGTGTATATCAAATATGCCCTGAACATCAACACCTCCAATATGTGCATGTGTTCCGCTGTTAACAAATATGTACACATTATTGTGGCATCTTGTGTGTGCGAGATGCAGAAAATGGAAAAGTTCAGGTCTCATCCCCACAAGTCCAACTTTTGTGACATGGATGTGTTGTGGCTGATTGTGGGGAAAAATGAGAAAACACAATATTCTGCAACAAAGCAAAACACAAAAATGCCGATTACCACACCACCACAAAGGATAGCATGGCAAACCACAGACTGGTAACATAATGGCAGACATTTTTCACTCACACCTTGGACGCATGCCCGATGTGATTTTCTTGGACATGTGTATAACAGCGACGCTTACCAAGCTTTGCGAATGACTACTGTGCGCATGTGCTAGCACCCTTTCTTCTGTAAATTTAAATGCATTACCAGGACTTTAATGCATCGGTCTGTAAAACAGCAAGCAGCTCATTTGCATGCTAGTTCCTTTGAGCATCATACGCTTTTTTGAAATCAGTAACTTCTACCATGGATCTAAACGGACATAGTATGTTACCAGGACTTTAATGCATGGGGGCCTAAATTGTGGAAGAGTAAAATAAACACAGCAAAGTAACAGGAACCGGGGGGGGGGGGGGGGGGGGGGGGGGGGGGGGGGGGGGGAGGGAGAGGGTAAATTTAACCTCTGATCTTTAGGGCTAAGGGAGAAGGTAGAAAATGATTATTATACTATACACATTGCCCCCACTATTCAAAATCATTTAAGCATCTAGTAACAACACCTAATATTCAGTGCGAGGTAGCCGGCCATCTTGGGTGAATATTTGCGCTTAGCAGCTAGCCGAGTGACTAGTTATGTTGCATGACATTGCTGGTCTGACTGGCCATGTTTAGCAGCCAAAGATGGCCACATCAACAGGCAGAATATCTTTGGCCAATTCCAACTTAACTGGCCAATACTGAATAGCAGCTTGGCCGGTTAAGTTCAAACCAGCCAAAAATAAAGCGGATATGCAATGTAGTCACCGGAAATGTCTCGGCACTGAAAATCCAGCTAACTCCCACAGTCTGAATATCGGGTCCATTATCTTTTCCTTTTTAATAAAGTTAAAATTGCAAAAAGTTCCAATTAGCTCCTGAAAACTCTCACAGGGTTGCCTCTCTAATAACCTTGTGCTCCCTGCCTGGCTGTGTCAGGTTATGCTTCCAGGCTCCACCTCTACACAGAACTTCCCAGACAGCACTGGCCAAACATAGACACTCAGACCAATCCACCTACAGTGGGAGGCACTGGTTGTGCTAAAGAGTTAAAAAAAAAAAAAAAGACGTAGGGTAGACATTTAGGTCACAGCAGCTTGTAAGTCACTAAGGGGCCCTTTTACTAAGCCGCATGCCCAATGCGCATCAATTCAGAGTTACTGCCCGGCTAATGCGTGGCCCTTGCAATAATTTCATTTTTGATGCATGTCCACTGCATGCGCCAGAAAATAATTTTTATTTTCTGGTGCGCAGCAGAAACCAGGCAGTAATCGCCATTCTAAGCGCGTAGACAATTACCGCCCGGTGAACGCATGAGACCTTACCGCTAAGTCAGTGGCTGGTGATAAGATCTCAGACTCAAAATGGACAAGCGACAATTTTTATTTTGCCACATGTCCATATTCAGCAAAATTTTTAAAAAGGCCTTTTTTACAGGCACGCTGAAAACTGGATCTGCGCGCTCCCAAAACACTGCCTAAGCTAGCGTACCTTAGCAAAAGGTCCCCTTATAGACAAAGGCTGAATTAACACTGCATATTCAAGGCCCAGTCATGTCCAGGCTCTGGCACTGAAGATCTGGGTACGTGCAGATTCAGACTGGTGTCCAGTGGGCTTGGTAAAGTTAGGACAGCGGGCCTAACGTTGGGGTCCTTTTATCAAGCTGCACTAAAATGTGGTCAGCACTGGTGTCGGCGCCTGGGTTTTCTGCCTGCTGCGGCCACTTTTAGCATGGCAGTAAAATGGCCACCATGTTATACTTAAAAAAAAAAAAAAAAATGATCTCCCTGCACTAAATTTCCCCATTAGCGCATGGCTACCTATTTAGGAGGCGGTAATGGCTCTTGCGCTAATCAGGAAAAATATCTTCCAATGTGGGATTACCACGTGCTGAGTAGGAAATTAACACGGGACACCTCAGCGCATCCTGCAGCAGTGCCCGTGTTAGGCCTACCACAGCTTAGTAAAAGGGCCCCTTTATGCTTTTACTTAACTGGTTAATGGATTGGTTAAGTGGTGGCTCTACCACCACACAAATCAGACAGGGCCGTGGCAGTCAGAGGCAACATTCAACAGCAGTTATTGCTTAAGCACTACTGAATAATGTTGGCTGGCCAGCAGAATGTGGACTAACCAGGCAGGAGCCTCACCTGTCCACTCAAACCCTTTTGAATATCAGGCCCCTATATTTTCAGAGAAAAAAAAATGTGAGGACCAGAAGCAAACATTCTACTTCCTTCATAAGGGAAGAAGTTGCTTTGTTTAGGAGTCTAAAATACATACAGTAAAGAGAGTACAAGACACACATCACATGTCCAAACTCAAACCTCTACATACTCCCCACCCAGAGAGCCCAAGTGCACAGTATGAAGTTTTGTGTGTCAGAGTGTGTGTGTGTGTACATATATATGTGTGTATATATACATATATACATACAGAGTAAAAAGTCTTTATTAAGATCAAGTCAAAAAATAAAACTCTTGATACAATTGTCAATAACCATCAAGTCAATGCAGCAAATATAGAACCAGTTTCTTTAACCACACGAGGCTAAAGTTCTGCTATTTTCTCTTAAAATAAAATATACTTTAGTTTTTAAAATTTACTCAATAAAGTACATATTTTCTTTCTATAAATTCCCTACATTTACACAAGAGGTAAAAAAATAAAAATACAAAAAAAAAACCCCAAAAGAAAAAAAAAAAAAAAAGTTAAACCAGTATAAATCCCAAAGCCCACTTGCAACTAGACACCCCTAATCTCCCATTCCCACCACTGGTTCCTGCTCCCCCAAAATATTCCCGATTTATTTATTTTTAAAGGGAAAGGGTCTATATTCACATTGGCAAATACAAGACTAGAAAATGGCCTTATACTCAGGCTGTAAGGATAAACAGAGAAATAAGCTCTAGGTCAAAATGGGAAGGCTGAGCTAGTTCTGGCTTTACTTTTACCGTATTCGGGGAGGGTTGTGTTCTAATTTCTTTAGAAAAATAAGAGCAAGGGCAACAAATTTCATAATGCAATGGTGCCACTCAGCACAACACCAACTTACTGTTCCCTGAAGCCTGGAGTTGGGCTGATCCAATCTCAAGATTCTCCCACCACAACCATGGCACTTGCTTTCCTGACTTCCCTAATCAATAGAGGACAAATCCATGCAAATAGGGGCTGAGGCAGGACTACATCAGCCTGACCTTTATAAAACTGGATGTGCGCAATTCTGTGATCGTCAAGACTTCCGCTCTCCTCTTTAGTGACACTCCTTGAGCCTTGTGCAAACTGTTCCAGGAGTGGCGCTCTCCTAGGGCAGACCCATCCATATGAATCCTTAAGAATATTGGTGGTGGTGATTGGGGAAAGAGAATAGAGAGCTAAAGAGATCAGCAAGGCATCCTGAACCAAGCCCCACCTACCACCTCCCAAGATGGGTGTTCTTTCCTATCTCAGAGGATCGGTTGACCCCATCTTGCTGTGGCCACAAGATTATTTTTTCTGCTCACAGCAAGAAGCCCAGACCATGCCAGGAAGCACAAATATGACCTGGATCAAAGTGTCCACAAAAGAGCTAGAGCCAACAGTTAGGAAAAGGTTGGGGGGGGGGGGGGGAGGGAAGGTCCAATGGAACATTTTGGGTGTAGGTAAGTATGTATAATGTGCATCCAGGGGAAAAACAAAGCGCTCCTCGAAACAAACCTATCCTTCTCCCTCCCCACACGGAAAAAAAAAAAAGCTACATAAAAAAACCCTTAAAAAAAAAAAAAAAAACCCAACCAAAAACCTAAAACAAAAAAAAAATTAAAAAACAACAACCCAGCAACCAAAAAAGAACCCTTGCATGTCCTAAATGAAAAGTGCAATTGAATCTTTATGTTCAGTTTATTTAACTTTTCTCAAACGGAATACTGTTATTTGGAAAGCAGTGAGTTAGAATAGCTGTGTTTTACCTCTCATTTCCCTAGCCCAGTCATTATATCTGGGTGAAGAGTTAAAGCTATTCTGTAAACATCTGATTTTTGTTTTTCTTCCAATTTTGCCCCTATTCTTTTAGTTATTCTTTTTAACCTTAATCTTTCCCCCCACCCCCAAAAAAATCTTCATACCCTCCCAATCATCTCCTGGCCTCCTGGCAAGAACTACTGTCTGTTTCTTTCCAATCTGTTAAATAAAAAGTTGAATTTTAAAAAGGGGATATATCATAAAAGTTCTTAAAAAGTGTTCTAGGACCTCTTCCCTCAAGAAATGCCCCAGCTCTCTGGACAGTAAGGGCTGGTGGACACTGGAGGGCAACTAAGAAAAGATGCGAATGGCTTGCGTGGCAGGAGTGTGGCAGGCAGGACACTCCGGGGTGGCTCTTTCACAGATGCGGATTGCACACTCCATACAGAACAGGTTGTGGCCACAGGGCACCAGGGCTGCGATGACCTCACTCTCAAAGCACACCATACAGTCCCGTGTGCTTTTTCTGTGCCCATCTGCTGAGCTGCTGGAATCGGTCGGGGACCCGGAGGCAGCAGAAATGCTTCCTGGCAGGGAAGACGAGGAGGAATACCCTGTGCTGTTGGAGAACGAGGACAGCGAACCTTGGGTAGGCAGCCAGGAGAGCGTATTGACCGGGTCGCTGTGGATGCGCCGGGCTAGGGGGTGGTCCAGGGCAATTCCAGTCTCAGGAAGAGTAGGGGAGTGACGTGGGGTTCCGGTACCACTGATGCTGCTGTTGCGTCTCTGGGTGCCATTGATGGCCGAGCAGCTGCTGAAGGTCTGTAGTGGGTTGGCTCGCTCAAAGGGAGACCAGATGGTGGTGGGTGTGGTCAGGTCAAGAGCGAGAAACTCAAATCCAAACTCACACTCCTCTGTGCTCAGTGGGGTGGTATGGGAGTCGTTGAAGGTGAACCCGCTGCTTCCACCACTGCCAGCCCCTCCACCACTGCTATTGGTGCTGAAAGGGCTACTGGGGCTGGCGTCAGCCACACGGCTACTATAATAGGACTCAGTGGAGGTGCTGCCCAGGGAACTGAGACTGTCATTGCGGAGGCTGCAAGAAGGCCTTCGGGCAGGATTGGGGGCTTTTGCCCACAGACTGGCCGTGTTACCTAACAGGTCCAGGCAGACGTCCGTACCATTGGAATGAAAGTCATTATCTGTGTTCATGTCTATGAAGGATCCAGTCCTCATGGTGATGTGGGCTTCGATCTCCTCACGGGCCCGGTCCACATTCTCTGGCATCCCTGTCACCTCAAACACAGGCTCCTTGTCACGACTTGGTGTCACAATATATGTATGGGTGGTCTGCTGGATCCTCTTAATGGTGGCTCCCTTGGGCCCTACCACCAGCCCTACCACACGGTAGGGGACCCGCACCTGGATAGTGGTTTGTCCTGGCAGATTGGGAGGGCCCTGAATGGCTCCAGTCAGCCCGTTGACCTTGTTGCGTGTGGCCCGGATCATGGAGAAGTGCTCAGCGGCAGACAATATTTCTCTCTTTGCCATTTCCACATCTTCCTTGCGGCCAGTCACAATGAAAATAGGCTCCTCTCCCCTCACTGGAGTCTTGATGTAGGTGTTTGTCTTGGCTCGCAGGGCTTTAATTTTACATCCTAAGGATGAAAAGAGAAGAAAACAAAATATAAACACCATGTAAAGCCAGGAAGAAACATATAAATGCTGCACCTTTCTAATGGGCCTAGAAGAGCCTGCTGGCAGTCCCTGCAGACCACTTCACCTCCCCCTTCCTGAGCAAAGACAACAAGGTTTTGTAACCCCCATGACTGCACAAAATGCTATCCAGTGAAAATTCTATCACCATATTTAAACTACAAAATCAGGAGATAATCAACAGCTACAACAATTAAAAAACAAAATAAGAAATATTCCCTGCTCAATCAACAGAAGTGTAACAAACCAAAAATAGAGGAATAAAAGGCAGCAATAGCTCCAACTATAAATCATAAACTAAGGCTTATTTTACACCGAACCAAAATAAGTAATCATTAAAACATAACAAAATATTCAAAATGCGATTCCAATAAAAAAGTATTCAACGTAATGTCACAGTAAAAAAACAAAAAGCCTTAACAATAGCTTATATGTTTATATGTTAAATATTTGCTTGTTTATTGGATTCACATTTTAATATTGCAGCCTTTTATTCTCCTGTTTTCGATAACTCCCATTTTTCAGCAGTTCGAGTCATTGTAGCTCTTACCAGGAGCTTTATATTGGCCCCACCTGAGCAGGTGAGTAGATCCAAGCTATGTAAGTAGGTATAAGGTTTTAACAGGCCTTATAAGGCTCAAGGAAAAGATAAAATGGCTCAAACCGATGCAAACATTCTAATTTATCACCCAAAAATAAAATCATACACAGAATTAAATGCATCTGTACAGAGCACAGGCATCAAATGATATACAACACCACCGAGCAAGCAAGGATGAAAAAATGAAGCTTAGTTTTGTTTGTGCTGTTCTGCTAAATGTGTGGCCAGTGGGGCAGCAAAAGGTGGTAAGGACATTTGTTATTTCAGCGTATAAATCCAACATACAAAATATGATGTTCACTCACTAGACTTCCACTCCCCTATTCTCCGGTCCAGCTATGCTTCTCACATCTAGACACCCACTTCTGTCAACTTAGAAAATGAAGCTGGATTGTTACACATGGAATAAAAGCATGTCTGTGAAACATATAATGAAGGTAACCTATTTAGTGGCAGCAGAGATGATAAGTGGTTTGATAATGCCGTGATCCATCTCTCATTTCTGCAGGGTCACTGACACAGGGAGGGGGAAATGGAGCAGAGGAGTAGCCTAATGGTTACAGCAGAAGGCTGGGAACTAGGGTAGCCTGGTTCAAATCTCATTGCAACTTTGAGATCTTGGGCAAGTCACTGAACAGCTTATCTGGGTTTTAAAAAGATTTGGACAAGTTCCTGGGGGAAAAGTCCACAGTCTGTTATTGATGGACATGGGGGAAGCCATTGCTTGCCCCCGGGATTGGTGGCATAAAATGGTGCTTTCTGCCAGGTACTTGTGACCTGGATTAGCCACGTTTGGAAGCATGATACTGGGCTAGATGGACCATTGGTCTGACCCTGTATGGTATTCTTATGTTCTTAAAACCTCCATTACCCTCAGGTGCCTATTTTATGCCTATAGGCTTCTTGGCATTTAGCACATGCTAATTCTGTTAATGCAGGCTAAGCTGTAGTAAAAGAGCCCCTTAGACTGTGAGCCCTCCAGGGACGGGAAAATACCTGAATGTACACCATTTCAATGGCTTCAGACTTGCAGGCGATATATAAGAATTAAAAAAAGTGCCTCTGCTGGGAACCAAATTATTGCATGCCACCACCATTACTTATTCCCTGTATAACCTAGAGTAAGGTCTCCTGCAAGCGCTGGATGGGGATTTCACTGCATTGCAATCCGATCCGATCACTGGAACTAGTAGCTCCCCAACATATTCCTATAGCTGGGGACCCCAGTATGAGCTTTAACAAATTCCAGCTATTACAGATCTCTGTGTCTGAAGGATACTTTTAATCTAGCTGCCCTGTCCTATTCTCAGACCCAAGAGAAAGTTAACTGCCCTAGGTATTGTGAAAATTTCAATATGAGCCCTGCCTTCTCCAAAGGCTGAAATAGCATTATACGCCCTTAGCAGGCTGAGATTATTTCTTCTGGACTTGCTGCAGGTCTGCATGACATCAACCCCCTGCACAGGCACTTACATACAATTCCACTCCTCCATCTCTAAATAGTTCCAGTGGGATCAACCAGGTACCATGCATGTCTTTTTGAAAGGCTGTTTTCCTATTTATTTATTTATTTATATCCCGTTAAAACTGTTACACTGCACAACCTTGCTGAAAATAGAAATCCCCATATTTTAGTCTGCATAAAGCAGGGATGCAACAAACGCTTATAAAAAGACACAACCAGTCACCATTTACAGAAGGGACATAGGATCGCAAGGATCTCTTCTAACCCTGTTGCATCTTCCAGGAGAATGAAAATGATCCCCTGCTGCCAAATCCTTCATGTACAGTGTCAAAATTTATTATTCTATTCCAAGTTTTATTCTATTCTTGTGATTTATAGTCCGCACTAACCTTATCAATAGATTCTAGGTGGCTAATAAACCATAGGCATCTAACCAGATACAGGCATTTACATTTACAGACACTTATATTCTTGTAAGCCGCTTAGATTTGTTGATAGTCAGGATATAAGTTTTAAATAAATAAATATGAAGTTTTACAAGGCTCCCCAAATTATGGAATCCAAAGAATCATTATAAATATTCTTAAGATTATATTGTAGACATGAATTAGCTTTTAGATTTGGGATACACTAGGCTTTAATGATGCCCCTTTCTTCCCATGCAAGATACACGGCAGGTACATATCTGCTTTTAAAATGTTTCTTTTTTTTTTTTTTTTGGGGGGGGGGGGGGGGGAGGAAGGGATCCTAATCCAGGATAACCAAGTTGCAATGCAACTCTTGGTTAGTGGCTGCTGCATACCAATGGGAAAATTGGCTTTCGGCAAAGAAAAATCTCACCATTCCCAGGCACCTAATAAGCACTTTCACTGCTACCCTAGATTTACACTGCCCAAACATAAAAACAAAAACGTGATACCAGCAGCAGCTTCTGCTACAAAACATCATCCCAAGTGCTTCCCCCCACCCTTCTTCAGACAGGTTCTCACGGGCCTTTATGAAATTGCCAATGTCACAAAACCAACACCTTTTTGCCAACTGGGAAATGATGAGATCCAGTGGACAGCGTGATAGCAGAAGCTTTCTGCTAAAAATTTATGTATTTTATTTATTTGTTACATTTGTATCCCACATTTTCCCACCTATTTGCAGGCTCAATGTGGCTTACATAGTACCGTAAAGGCATTCGCCAATTCCGGTATGAACAAATACAGTAGTGTTGTGGTAGAATAAGGTTCGTGTGTACAGACACATTAGGGAATCGTAGAGAGGAAGAGCTATTACATGAAAAAGAATCTATGCTTTGGCCATTTTGGGGTCCTTTTATCTGATACAGATTATCACCAGTTATCTTGCCCTGGACACCGACATCCTCAGTGCAAACCCTCCCTTCTCCGGTAACTTTGGGTGCTGGCAATCGCCTCTTTTCTTCCTAAGCAGCATCATGCTCGTCTGACACTACAGCTCCTCCAGAACTACGGCTTCCAGTGCCCACCACTGAGAAAGAAAAAAAAAAAAAAAGAGCTACAGGCTGCTGGTCACACTCCACCCACCCCATACTAATCTTTTCCTGTTGTTGTTACATCTATTCGAATAAAGTGGAAAGATATATACATAAACTGTGAGGAAAAAAGGTATATGCTTGTGTGTTTTTCAACTTTACTCAGTTGAATAGTGGGGTCATAACAGTCTTCTGATCCTCAAGCTGAAATCACCAGAAAATGATTACACTCTTGATTAAATACATTCTTGGCTTTGCACAGTATTTCCACTTTGCAGTGAATATACAAAACACCATTTTCATTTTGAATAATAAGTGGAGTACACAGGTACTAGAAGTCATCGTAAATTTTCATTTTAGCAAAGTGCCATGTAAACTAATCTCCCCTTTCTCTTCTCTCCCAAACTTATGCACTCTTCACTCTCCCCGAGCCTGGAAAACCATGAACATAACAAACCACATAAGAAAGACACCTGATTAGCCTAAAAGAGAGGGATCCAGTCTACTCCATCTCTGGTGGTTTTAACAAAATGTAATTCTTGGCAAGATAATGCAGTTGCCTTCCTCTCCCCAAACAGCAAAACACCATAGCTATTTTAAAAATTAAATGGGCATTTATGGCATTCAAAAACCATGTGCACCAGTGAAGACGATGCTTTTTAGCGCCATTCCTAATTCTTCCCATAGAAAAAGCTGTCATATATATTTTATTGCACCCCACTCAGAACTATGGGTAATAAATATTTTTTAAATAGGGTAAGAACTTAGGAAGCACAGTAGGGGCAAGAACTACAACTGCTGCTGAACCCAGAATCTGAAAAGACAATAACAGGGACATCAGATTAGGTGCACTAGAGTTATGGAATTCAGGAAGTTCACTGTCAACCAACTATTGTGTTTAGACCTTTTGCTGACAAACTGCACTGAGGCCTTCTCTGGACAACAGGATCCCATGCGACATACCTGCTGATTCTGGGATCCTCCTAGTTTAAGGAAAAAATAAGTGGAACCAAACCTCCCAGAGTTAATACTGTCCTTTTAATTATACTTTAAGGAAAAGAATGGTACATTTTCCAGTGGTAGGCACAGCAATGTGTTCTCTGTAGTACCAAACACGGTAACTACAGCATGACCTTAGGATAGAAACATGACGGCAGATAACAGCCAAATGGCCCATCCACAGCAACCACTATTGGGAACTCTTACAGGATTAAAGTTTGTAGACATGGTAAACCATATTACAGTATATGATAGGGCTAGTTGCCCCCCCCCCCCCCCAATCAAGTCTGTTTATGCCCCATTTTCAACTCACACCTTCTACTGTACAAGGAGCAAAATCCTGGGATCCCTGTATATGGCACTGTGGGTTGCTCTCCATGTAAAGGAGAAGAGTTTCTATAAAGGGATAGTTCAGGCACTGGACACATCACAATATAGTGTAACTGCAGGTGATCATGCAGGAAAAGGGAATGTTATTGAAGACAAATCACTACAGCCAGCCCTTTTTTTCATTTTTTCTCAGTACAGTAAGCCCAGATTGTGTCACCCCCTCCCAACTAAGTGAATCCCTGATGTCCCCATCTGACCTCCTAGAATTACAAGGGTCTGAGCACAGAGCTATGAAAGATGATTTCTCACCATTCTCATTATTACACCCCCCCCCCACACACACACACATATCTGCCACACTCCTACATAATCGGATGCCAGTCCTCCCTGCATTCAAGATGTGTCCATTTTGACTGCAACTACCTCCCAAAAATAAATGTTAAAAAGGGCATGCAGGCACAGAGCAGGAAAATCTAAGGGGGGGGGGTTGTCCCTAGAAACATGAAAAACATAATTCTCTTTCAAAAGAGCGGTTTATAAAAAAAAAAATGCTGTGCATTCCCCTTGATTAAAGTCAGTGTGGCCGGAACAATAATGAACACACTATTGTACCCGATTGCACTTAATAGCTTTCGGGCTTGCATGAAATATATAAGAAATAAACTAAAAATAAACGTTTCAGCCCTTGGATATGTCATGTTATTTCGTATATTATGAACCGCTTAGTTATAGCCAGAATATAAATAGGTAAATAAATAAAAGCATGCTGTACAGCAGAGGATATACAGGAATCCAATGATTTGGAAGGCTGCGGTGTGACATGCTGTCTAATTCGGATTGGACCGATAAAGAAAGTTCAAAGCCAATTACAAATACATTCCACCTCGAAATCTTCCCCCACTTAAAGCCCGATCTCTGCACCCTTAGGGGTTGCACGTCTACCCCACACCCAACCCCATCGGACAGGGGAGGGGAAAGCAAGAATGGGCGGAGTCCCTGCTCCAATAAGAGCCCAGTGGTATGATGTCACCATGCTAATCACAGCATGGCTCCTTCTAACAAAGAGAACAATAGGGCAACCCCAGCCAGGGGGAACTGCGAGACAGCTGCCCCCAATAAATCCCCCCTTCACCTTGCACAAGAAGTTCAGCACTGCAGCCGCCAGATATCCACCAGATCAAGCAAACCTGATCTCGGACAAAACTCATCAGCGCACCAGCCCTGCACGTTCAAATAAATCTTAAAGGAAATAAATAATAAACATTTGCCTTTATGTGTAGTATACTGTGGTTTTCATTAAAGAAAAACAAAAAGAGATTCTGGGCAAACAGACATCATCGGTACAACGCGAAGCATGCTCATGCAGACCTTGTACCAGACTTTTGACCCTTTCCTGTCAATAATTTGGCCTCTAAAAATTATATGACATCTATTCTAGACTTATTTTGAGTTAAGCAGTATAGTAATCTATATTTTCTTAATAATATAGTTTAGTGTCAAAGCTTGGACAAAAATAAGTCATTATCTTCTGCAACTCTCCAGTGCTGTTGCGTGATTTATCTGACCCAAGGAAGAGCAGAGCAAAATTTGCACTAAACCACAGAGGCGCGGCTGGATTCTAAATCTGCTCTATGTCCAATGCGTTCATTTATTTAAAAAAAGTGAGTGGGATCCGTAATTGGAGGAAAGGGACGAGGGAGTGGATCGGTCAGTCTGCATGCAGCCATGGAACAAAGAGACCGAAAACTGACTTTACTACTACAGTGCTATTATTACAGAAAGAGAAGAGAATGGGCGAGGGCATATTATCCGGCGACAGAATCCAAGGAGCCAGATGATTACTCAGGCCACCAGCATTAATGTATAATTCATTCCGTTTCCTTCATATATCAGGCGCCCCCGGGTGTGGGCACACACTGCAGCAGCGATCGAGCTCCCCCCCTCCTCTCGATCACGGGGGTCATGCCAGGGCATGTCTTGCAGCTCCCGACCCTCCTCACCTTGCCTACCCACGATCTCGGCGACGTGCTCGGAGCTGGGCACTGGTACACACTCGGTCATGTTGACGCTTTTCTTGCGGCTGCCGATGATACTGAGCTGCTCGGCCAGGAGGGAATGGCTGAGCTGGGGAAAGCTGGCGAAGAGATCGGGCGCCGCACCGGGACTGCTACCGCCGCTGGGCTCCAGCATGTGCAACCCCGTCAGCAAGCCACCGCCGCCGGTACTGCCAAGATCCCGGTCCCCTTCCTGTTCCTCGTCCGCCTCCGCTTCCTCCTCCTCCTCCCGCTGCTGCCCGGCTTCCTCCGCTTCATTCACCCCTTCCTCCAGTCCCAAGATGGAGAGCTGATCCAGGGCCAGCTTAAAGGCTTCATCATCTGGCGGCGGCTGCTGCTGCTCCTCTTCCTCGCCTCCCTCCGGTGGTGGCTCCAGTGACGGCGGAGGCGGTTGTTCCCCCTGCTCCTGTTCCGGCGGTGGCTGCTGCTCCCCCGCAGTTTCCAACCCGGCGCAGCCCGTCTCCCCCTCCGGCTGGTAAATGGAGCTGGGCATGGCACTGCGCGAGAGGAGCCAGGAGGGAGGAGCGGCGGCGGCGGCGGTGGCACCGGAGCCACTGCGCCCGCTCGTTGTGTGCCGGGGCCGGCTCCTATTGCTCCCGGGTTTCTCCCGCGCGCCGCGGCGGCTTGCTCTTACTCTTCCCACCCCCCGGCACCCCTCCCTTCCTTTGTTGTGCTGTCCCGCGCCCCGTCTCGTGCATTCACACGTGCGCGCACGCGCCGCTACCTCCCTCTCGTTCTCCTACTCCTCACCACCAGCTGCGAGCCAGACTGTCAGCTCTGCTAAATCGAGAGCGCGCGCGATAGACAGAAAAAGATGAAGCGGGCGCGCACGCGCACGGGGTAACCCCGCCTCCTTTCCTCCTCCCTCCCCAGACAAGGAGTTTTACGTCACATCCCCGCCCCGCCCCTACCCCTTTTCCCTAGCCCCTGCACCGGCGCATGCGCCTCATCCCTCCACGCCTCTCAGTCCTGCCTCGTCTCCTCAGTGCGTGACGTCATGTCCCTGCGCAATAATGGTCCGGGGGAGGGGAGGGGGAAGGAGGAGGTCAGGAAGTACTCAGGACAAGAGGAGGACGCAGGCAGAGAGATGAGCAAGGAGGCAATTGCACGTGTGGTACTGGGAGCAATTCGAGCCACTGTTAGGGGAAATATTACTTTGTTGCTGCTGCTTCAGGCCGGGAAAACTGTATGCAGCTGCTTTACTTTAGCTCGAAGAGGCTATAACATCTTGCCCCTGGAGTTACTCCTGCATGTCCCATCTTCCCACATATAGCGCGCATCTGTTCTCTAGAACCGGTCGGATGGACAAGGACCAGGTGCCAAACAGAAATAAAACCAAAGGGTGGTGTTTGTCGTGACATACACCTTTCGCGGCTTGAGTTTTAGAGACCTGCTAAACCTAAATATCTGCAAAAGTACTGGCATGGGTGTGCATCTCTGTACTCCAGGATAACACGTAAGCTCAAGTGGATGGAGGGATCGGGTAAAAACCGGATTCCTTGCTTTGCACCATAAAAATGTCAGAGGATGCAGGTGAGCTGGGGAGGGGCACTTGCTTTTAAAACCTAAAAGGAGATCCGGAGGATCTGGATGATTAGCTCTGAATCCCCTCGGATTACTAACCTTTAGACTTTTTTTTTTTCCTGGTAATACACAGATATGGGGGTGTCCTGAGATTGCCCCCCTCCCCATAGGTTTAAGGACAAGTGCCACAACCAGAGAAGACACGGCAACCTGACGAGCAAAGAAGTAAAAAGATACTCTGGTTTATAAGGTGGGAAAGCAGGGGATCCGGCTTTTACGTATTTCTGCTTCAGGGATTGGGTAACCAAAAAAAAAGGGGGGGGGACTCTACTACTACTACTACTTAACATTTCTAAAGCGCTACTAGGGTTACGCAGCTCTGTACAAATTAAACAAAGAAAGACGGTCCCTGCTTAAAGGAGCTTACACTCTAAAGAACGAAATGTCAAGTTGGGGCAGTCTAGATTTCCTGGGTAGAGGTGTAGTGGTTAGGTGCTGAAGGCGACATTGGGCTTTAAGCAGTGATTTGAAGATGGGCAGGGAGGGGGCCTGGCGTATGGGCTCGGGAAGTTTGTTCCACGCGTGGGGTGAGGCGAGCCAGAAAGGGCGGAGCCTGGAGTTGGCAGTGGTGGAGAAGGGTACTGAAAGGAGGGATTTGTATTGAGAGCGGAGGTTACAGGTAGGAACGTAAGGGGAGATGAGGGTTGAGAGGTAAGGAGGGGCTGCAGATCGCATACATTTATAGGTTATTAGCAGAAGCTTGAATTGAATGCGGTACCTGATCGGAAGCCAATGAAGTGACTTGAGGAGAGGGGTAATATGAGTGTATCGGTTCAGGCGGAAGATAAGACGTGCAGCAGAGTTCTAAACGGACTGAAGGGGGGTGTTTTTCTATCCCCCCCCTGTTAGACCTCTTTCTGACTCCGTCACACGGGGGACTAAAGGTACTTAGTTCATATATCAGGTTCTGTATAGTTTTTCTAACCTCCATTGTCACCCAATCATAAGAGGGTGGCATTAGGAGCCATAATTGAAAACTAATTCCCATAACTACTGCTTACTGTTTTTCTGGGTCTAGGTATATTCTGGGCCATTTATGTTCCTACATAAATCTTATTAAACATCTGTCTAAGTTTCTGCAAAGACTGAGTGTCACTTGTATATGATCTACCTTGTAGGCTAGATGTAAGGTAAGGAGAAGATGGAATCAATAAAAATAAAGACAGAGATAGGTTTAGATAGATAAGTACATTTTATTTCTTACCCAAACACAAGTCTTCAAGTTGATACAAATACAGACATCAGATTCTGGTTTCAGCCGCACAGGGCTTCGCCGTCTGACAGAAGCTTTGGAGAGGACACTCAAACTGAGCCAAAATCTCCCCTCTTTTATACTCTATCTTCTCCATAGAAGTGAATGGTGAGATACCTTGCTCCTAATCTTTCTCACTTTCTGAGATCATACTTTCCCATGCGATCTGCTATCTGATGTACCCAACTCCTTCCGTTCTCAGCTACTGCTAATTATCAACATGTTTTGGGAAGCGTTGAGATAACAGTTTCACATCTTCCGGCTGCAATACTTTTCATACCTTTCTCATGAACTCTGTATTACCTCTGTATCATTGTATACCAAAACTAATAAGCTCCATTTTATTCATCTGATCTTTCATTACAGATGCTATATTTGATTTAAAAATTGTACCAATTTGTGTCAGAAGTCATTATTCAGACCTGCTTTTTGCAGATTCTCAAATATTAAATCATTTACTTGTTGTTTGGCCTAGTCAGTACTTTTTCAGTTGTTTTAGGCTGCATAGCTTTGGCCATCACTATTCCAGTGGTAGCCTTAAAGCTAGGCCATATATTAACAGGGGATAGGTGGCTAAGTGGGAGACCAGTGAGGAGTAGGTTGCAGTAGTCAAGGCAAGAGGTAACGAGAGAGTGGATGAGAGTTCGGGTGGTGTGCTCAGAGAGGAAAGGGCAGATTTTGCTAATGTTATAGAGGAAGAAGCGACAGGTCTTGGCTATCTGCTGGATATGCGCAGAGGAGAGGGAGGAGTCGAAGATGACACCGAGGTTGTGGGCAGATGAGACGGGGACGATGAGGGTGTTATCAACCGAGATAGAGAGTGGAGGTAGAGGAGAAGTGGGTTTGGGTGGGAAGACAAGAAGTTCGATCTTGGCCATGTTCAGTTTCAGGTGGCGGTTGGACATCCAGGCAGCAATGTCGGATAAGCAGGCCGATACTTTGGCCTGGGTTTCCGCAGTGTGCCGGAGGTGTGGAGAGATAAAGCTGGGTGTCGTCAGCATAAAGATGATAGTGGAAGCCATGAGACGATATCAGGGAGCCCAGGGAAAAGGTGTAGATAGAGAAAAGTAGGGGTCCAAGAACAGAACAGAGAGTGGGATAGGGGCGGAGGAAGAACCATGAGATTGTACTCTGAAGGTACGATGGGAGAGATAAGAGGAGAACCAGGAGAGGACAGAGCCTGGAACCCAAAAGAGACAGTGTGTCAAGAAGTAAGTTGTGATTGACAGTGTCAAAAGCGGCGGATAGGTCGTGGAGAATGAGGATGGAGTAATGACCTTTGGATTTGGGGAGGAACAGGTCATTAGACTTTGGATAATGCCGTTTCTGTCGAGTGTAGTGGGCAAAAGCCAGATTGAAGTGGATTGAGGATGGCATGAGAGGCGAGAAAATCAATGCAATGGCTGTGAACGACGCGTTCAAGTATTTTGGAGAGGAAGGGTAGGAGGGAGATGGGGCGGTAGTTGGAGGGACAGGTAGGGTCAAGTAAAGGTTTTTTGAGGAGAGGTGCGACTACAGCATGCTTGAAGGTGTCAGGGACAGTTGCGGTGGAGAGAGAGAGGTTGAGGATATGACAGATGGGGGGGGGGGGCGTGATAGTAGGAGAGATGGTGATAAGTAAGTTGGTGGGGATGGGGTCTGAGGAACAGGTGGCGCATTTCGAGGAGGAGAGAAGATGGGTGGTTTCCTCTTCGGTGATATCAGGAAAAGAGGAGAAGGAGGCCTGGGTTGGTTGGTTGAGGGAGTGATGAAGAGGAGAAGGTTTAGTGGTGAATTCGAGGTTGATTTTCTGGACCTTGTCGCGGAAGTAGTCAGCCAGTGATTGAGGAGAGAGTGGGGGGGGGGGGGGGGGGGAGTGGAGGGCACTTTGAGGAGGGAGTTGAGGGTGGCAAAGAGACGACGAGGGTTAGAGCTGAGGGAATTAGTCAATTGGGTGTAGTAGTCCTGTTTGGTGAGGAATAGGGAGGACTGGAAGGAGGATAGCATGAATTTGGAGTGAATGAAGTCAGTATGGGTGCGAGATTTCCTCCATAGGCGTTCAGCCAATCGGGAGCAGGAGCGAAGGTAACGGGTGCAAGGGTTAAGCCAGGGCTGGGGATTAGTGCGCCTTGTAGGACGGGAAACGGACGGTGCAAGGGTATCTAGGGCGGAGGAGAGAGTGGCATTGTAATTGGAAACAGCCTAGTCGACAGACTCGGAGGACGTGATGGACGGGAGGAGTTCAGAGATACCAGCGGATAAGGTGGGGGGGTCAACAGCTTGGAGATTCCTGGAGGTAGTGGTTAGTGTTGGGCTGGACTGAGGGGGAGGATGATGCTACAGACTAAGCATTTTTGTTTTTATCTTGCCCTTTTTGTTTTCACTACTTTTGGAAATGTATTACATCTACTACTCTTTTTGTGTTGAAAAAATATTTTGACATTGTTCTGAATCTATCCTATTGGATCTTGAAATTGTGGCCTCAAGTTCTAGAACCTCTTTCCAATGATAAGTTTAGTTGCTATGCATTTTGGTTTATTTTGATTTTGAAAATTTTGCAGTATATACATTTTGAAAAATAAACCTTTTCAATACTTTGTCACACAAGGCTCCTGTTTCTCATCTTCTCTAGGCAGTGCTTTAGGTTGATTTACAAAACATCTGCAGCTTTTTTGTCATACTAATGCCTCAGTACAGTAGTTTTAAAGCATATCTTCGTAATCCTACCCCCCCCCCCCCGCCATCTGAATTTTCTCAGTAAATATGCCTGAGGCACAGAGGCAAGTGGAATCAGTGATTTAGCATATTACAGATATGTCCTCCCTAATAATTACTAGCTGTAGTAAGGATTCACCATGGACAGTAGGATAAGTCGGCCACATGTAGGTGACCTAATCCAAATCCCTTTAGACAGAATTGCTCTCCAATATCTCAGACTCCCTCCAGTCCCCACGCACTTCTTTCTTTTTTCTATAGGGTCCAGCTGGGTATACATGAGCAGCCCTGTTTGCATTGCTAACCCACTTTCTGCCTTAGAGTCCCAAGTAGGCCCCAGTTCAGCTGAGTGGAGCGGAGCAACTTGTGGAGCCAACTTATCCTACTATCCACAAAGAACCCCTGTTCCAGTTAAGTAGCCTCACTTTTTCTATGTAAAGTACTGGTACACAGGCGTCCTTCATGGTGGGATGAATTGAGCCCTCAAAAATCAACCAATAGAAGATAAGAAGAGACCATATGACTTACCAAAGGTTGTTTATTAGCAACAAACAAAAGAGTCAGAACCATCAGTGTTGACTGGAGAATCACATATATGCAGATAATGAATATACTCAGCCCACAACAGGCACACATACCTGAACTTAGTATATCTAGAGAATGCAACAGAATCAGAAGGTGGTTCATACACTATGACACGGTATCTGGGGGGGGGGGGGTAGCCCCAAAGGACCATTGCTTGGAGGAGCAAGCATCCAAAACAATTTGGAGTGAGATGTCCACGCAATAGTGAAAATGTGTATGGAGGACCAGGTGGCAATATTGCAACTATCTTTTTAGGGTGTAGAATGTAAGTAGACCCAACAGCTGGTGTGTGAGCTCTGCCAGAAAGCGATAGGTCTAACTGCTCTATGTATACAGCACATATAATGCAATGGGATATCTAGCCAATCATGATTCACTTAATAACTAAGCTGCCTCATCTCTTGGGGATGTGATGAAGAGTTAGGAAGTCTTATGGAACGGCTTTGTTTTGCTGATGTGGAGTGCAGGTGCTATTTCGCTCCAGTGGTGACTCTGGGCAGTGTTGATACACAAGGTGTTAGGCAGAGACCACCTTCAGTGGGTCAATTACTCATGGCTGTAGCTCAGATTGACAATCAGTAAGAGGATTTTCTAGCTGAGAAAGTTGATGGTAGCATCTTTGAGTAGCTCAGATGGCGGTAAAATGATGGATAATGATATTGAGGCCAGGTTTTCAGCCTTCAAGGTAACTGGCAGCAGCCCCCTTAAAACCAGCAATATAAAAGGTTTCCCCCCCCCCCACCACCACCACCACAGCAAGCTTGGTCCTTTCTCGCCCCACTCTGCTCTCAAATCCACAACTCTCTCTCTCTCCCTCCCTCCCTCCAAATCTTGCCTTGATCATTGACAGCACTTACGGCACACTACCTCTGGCCAGTGTTGGGGCCTTCTCCCTCTGCTCTTGAGGTAGACATTTTGGGGGGGGGGGGGGGGGGGGGGCGCTACCGTTCCGCTACAGTATGGCATTTAGCCAAGTAGTTGGGACCTGGATTGCCCACAATTAGAAAAGGATACTGGGCTAGAAGGACCTTTGGTCTGAGCCAGTATGGCTATTCTTATGATGCAACTTCCTGCCTCACTTGCTAGCAATCAAGGCAAGTTTTGAAGACCCTTGGGAGCTATGTTAGACAATCGGGAGAGTCCCTGCCTCATTAGGGGTGGGGTGGTATATTGGATTCATGGGGGGGGGGAGAGAAACTGGGAAGCAGAGGAGAAAAGTGGAGATATGCTGGTTCTGGACTAAGGATGCAGAAGGAAGAAGAGAGAGGGCCTAGAGAGAAGATACTGGACATAGAGTAAACATGAGGATACAATACTGCTTATATAAGAATGGGGGGGGGGGATAGGGACTCAGACACAATGCTGGATGGAGGGAGATGTTAAATAGAAGGGATGGATAGGGACACTAAGAGCAGATAGTAATTACACATGGAGGAACATGAGGCAGTGCTAGACAGACAGATAGTTATGCACAAAGAAGACAGATGAGGGTAGACAGAGAAGAAATGTCAAATAGGTCAAGGAAAGAAAGGAAAACCAGAAGAGACACAGACCACAGCAAATGGGAAAATAAAATGCTCTTGAGGGTTTGGGCCTCTTATCAAGCAACACTAGTGGTTCCCACACTGCAGTGCCAACAACACCTATTCAAAGTGAATGGGCTTTGTTGCACCGGGGACCGCTAGCAGTTTGATAAAAGCAGCCCTTCGTTTTACCTTCATAGCTTTATTACTGATCTGTGGTCCCTTGTTTCATATTTGCTGAAGGTCTGTCTGTGCTTTGCACATGTGACGAAGGTGCAGAAATTGCTAGAACTCTGTGTAGCAATCCCAGTTCTGTTTTATTGCTAGATGATATACTGGTATTCTAGGGCCCAAAATGTAGCTAAGGTTGCTCCTTGAATCTTGGGTATTAGTGCTATTATGATATGGTCTTCCAGTGGCGGGATTATGGGTTGGCCTTAGTGAAAGGATAGCAAAACTTAATAGAATGTCATTAACATCAGGCAGGGATTGTGAAATAATTATAGACTATACATACACATCTGATTTTTGACAGAAAAACTGAACACCTTCCCTGCACCTGTAAGTTAAGGTTATTAGGATTTATTTACTGCTTTTTTGAAAAACATTCACTCAAGGTGCTGTACAGTATGTGTACCATCTCAGAAGAAAAAATTGACAACTCTAGAATGGTCAGACCAAAGGGCAAAGGTTAGAGACAGACTTAGACATTTTTGCTAGCATAGAGACATTGTTCAATGATTGCCATGAAGGGGATGCAAACATACCAGGCTACTATCAATTTAGGAAGGATAGAGATTGTCGTAAAGGTGGAGGAGTAGCTTTGTATGTGAGAAACGATATCACAGCGACTGAAATGCCAGGGGTCTGGTGAAAGGAAGAAGCAATATGGATCACTTTTGAAAAGAAATTATGAAACCTCTGTCCACATAGGTGTTGTCTACAGACCTCAGACACAATCAGATGAACTAGATAAAGATCTGTTTACAGATATCAAAAAGCTGGGAAAGAAAAGAGGTACTGTTCCTGGCACATTTCAACCTGCCAGATACCTACAGATTAGAACGTTCCATCTGTGGCACTGGAAAGAAGTAAGTGTGGACACCTTACAAAGTGCTCTGCTCAGACAAATGGTGACAACCCACGAGGGGAAGAACGACACTGGTTCTGATAGTCATAAATGGGGAAAGTGTGTCAAGGATGACTGGTGACGATGCTTCTTGGCCTTCATCTGGAGCGTGTCACCAAGGCTCCTCAGTGCCCACGTTAAATCCTCGTCATCTTGGGTTCAGGTCTGACAATGGCTAGTTGCGAGGGGCCTTGAGACAGGTGGAGACCCACTCGACGCCTCACTGCTCCCAGTGTCTAAGGATCTCGAAGCAGCCACGCTTACCGACGCTCCCAATGCCATGCTCGACGTCAGTGCCGACGCCGCCAACCTCGATGCCGATGCACAGGGCTTAATCCTCTCTCGTTGAGCCTCTCTGGAAACCTGGGTCCTCTTCTTCATACGAAGACAGAGAACACAGCAGCGGTGTGGTTGGGCCCAAGACACTGTGTCTACAGAAAGCCCGAACAGGTTGGATCCTAACTGAGGACATAACTGAGATTGACCTAAAAAATTTACCAACTAACTGAGAGTGCAGCCTGGAACAGAACAAACAGGGCCCTCGGGGGGTGGAGTTGGATCCTAAAGCCCGAACAGGTTCTGAAGAACTGACTGCCCGAACCGACTGTCGCGTCGGGTATCCTGCTGCAGGCAGTAATGAGATGTGAATGTGTGGACAGATGACCACGTCGCAGCTTTGCAAATCTCTTCAATAGTGGCTGACTTCAAGTGGGCTACCGACGCTGCCATGGCTCTAACATTATGAGCCGTGACATGACCCTCAAGAGCCAGCCCAGCCTGGGCGTAAGTGAAGGAAATGCAATCTGCTAGCCAATTGGATATGGTGCGTTTCCCCACAGCCACTCCCCTCCTATTGGGAACAATTGGGCGGACTGTCTGTTGGGCTGTGTCCGCTCCAGGTAGAAGGCCAATGCTCTCTTGCAGTCCAATGTGTGCAGCTGACGTTCAGCAGGGCAGGAATGAGGACGGGGAAAGAATGTTGGCAAGACAATTGACTGGTTCAGATGGAACTCCGACACAACCTTTGGCAAGAACTTAGGGTGAGTGCGGAGGACTACTCTGTTATGATGAAATTTGGTCCTTTCCCGAGATGGTCAGATTGCACCGCGTACAGAGCTTGAAGGCACTGGGAGTCTTCATGGACATGGACAGGAAGATCTCATCAGCTAAATTAAACGACTTGATGGTGCCTAAAAAAAGGGGCAAGGCACAGAGGAAAAACCTGACCAGAGTCAGGGCCTAAAAACGGCCCAATGACATTGTTTTGCCCAAGTTTATTTGTGAAAGTAAGAAAAATAAAGGAAGCACAATAAAATTGAGGAAAAAAATAGCTCTCTGAACCAGGCGAATGAGGAGATGCCTGAAAAAGCACACCTTCACTTCACATGGAAAAAAAAGAGAACTGAGACTGCATCGATGTGACAAGCAGGAAGGCATGCGCTGTGTAGTGTTGCTCTCTCCAAAAAGACCAGGCCATTTGGATCATCAGCATTACCCAATTGTGATATTTTTTATTTTTTGGAATTTATTAACCACCTTTATGAAGAGATTCACCCAAGGTGGTTTACAGCAGGTGAACCATTTACAATGTAGGTCTGTGACAAAGCTCTTATTTTAGAATTTCATGTAATGGACGCTAAGTACCTAAATATTGAAATACTGTCTGTACTCTGCCCTCTCTAACTTCCAATAACGGGGCAATCAGGGAAGACAAAGCCGTAGCGGAGAGATTAAATGAATTCTGCTTCGGTCTCTACCGAGGAAGATCTGGGAGTGATACCGGTGCCAGAAATGGTATTCGAAGCTGACGAGTCAGAGAAATTTAATGAATTCTCTATAAACCTGGAGGATGTAATGGGGCAGTTCTACAAACTGAAGAGTAGCAAATCTCCTGGACCGGATGGTATTCATCCCAGAGTACTGATATAACTGAAAAATGAGCTTGCAGAGCTCGTTAGAAATATGTAATATATCCTTAAAATCAAGTGTGGTACCGGACGACTGGAGGGTGGCTAAAATAACGCCAATTTTTTAAAAAAGGTTCCAGAGGAGATCCGGGAAATTATAGACCGGCGAGTCCGATATCGGTGCCGGACAAAATGGTATATATTATTAAGAACAAAATTACACAGCATATTCAAAAGCATGGATTAATGAGACAAAGTCAACATGGATTTAGTGAATGGAAATCTTGTCTCACCAATCTACTACATTTCTTTGAAAGGGTGAACAAACATGTGGATAAAGGTGAGCCGGTTGATTATTTGGTATCTGGATTTTCAGAAGGTGTTTGACAAAGTACCTCATGAAAGACTCCAGAGGAAATTGGAGAGGCATGGGATAGGAGGATTGTGAAAAATTACAAGAGGACCTTACGAGACTGGGCATCCAAATGGCTGATGACGTTTAATGTGAGCAAGTGCAAAGTAATGCATGTGGGAAAGAGGCACCCGAAAGCGAATGCTACATACCTGTAGAAGGTATTCTCCGAGGACAGCAGGCTGATTGTTCTCACTGATGGGTGACGTCCACGGCAGCCCCCTCCAATCGGAAACTTCACTAGCAAAGGCCTTTGCTAGTCCTCGCGCGCGCATGCGCGGCCGTCTTCCCGCCCGAACCGGCTCGTGTTCGTCAGTCCCATAAGTAGCAAACAAAGCAAGGGAAGACACAACTCCAAAGGGGAGGCGGGCGGGTTTGTGAGAACAATCAGCCTGCTGTCCTCGGAGAATACCTTCTACAGGTATGTAGCATTCGCTTTCTCCGAGGACAAGCAGGCTGCTTGTTCTCACTGATGGGGTATCCCTAGCCCCCAGGCTCACTCAAAACAACAACCATGGTCAATTGGGCCTCGCAACGGCGAGGACATAACTGAGATTGACCTAAAAAATTTACCAACTAACTGAGAGTGCAGCCTGGAACAGAACAAACAGGGCCCCGGGGGGTGGAGTTGGATCCTAAAGCCCGAACAGGTTCTGAAGAACTGACTGCCCGAACCGACTGTCGCGTCGGGTATCCTGCTGCAGGCAGTAATGAGATGTGAATGTGTGGACAGATGACCACGTCGCAGCTTTGCAAATCTCTTCAATAGTGGCTGACTTCAAGTGGGCTACCGACGCTGCCATGGCTCTAACATTATGAGCCGTGACATGACCCTCAAGAGCCAGCCCAGCCTGGGCGTAAGTGAAGGAAATGCAATCTGCTAGCCAATTGGATATGGTGCGTTCCCCACAGCCACTCCCCTCCTATTGGGAACAATTGGGCGGACTGTCTGTTGGGCTGTGTCCGCTCCAGGTAGAAGGCCAATGCTCTCTTGCAGTCCAATGTGTGCAGCTGACGTTCAGCAGGGCAGGAATGAGGACGGGGAAAGAATGTTGGCAAGACAATTGACTGGTTCAGATGGAACTCCGACACAACCTTTGGCAAGAACTTAGGGTGAGTGCGGAGGACTACTCTGTTATGATGAAATTTGGTGTAAGGGGCCTGGGCTACCAGGGCCTGAAGCTCACTGACGTCTACGAGCTGAAGTAACTGCCACCAAGAAAATGACCTTCCAGGTCAAGTACTTCAGATGGCAGGAATTCAGTGGCTCAAAAGGAGGTTTCATCAGCTGGGTGAGAACGACATTGAGATCCCATGACACTGTAGGAGGCTTGACAGGGGGCTTTGACAAAAGCAAACCTCTCATGAAGCGAACAACTAAAGGCTGTCCTGAGATCGGCTTACCTTCCACACGGTAATGGTATGCACTGATTGCACTAAGGTGAACCCTTACAGAGTTGGTCTTGAGACCAGACTCAGACAAGTGCAGAAGGTATTCAAGCAGGGTCTGTGTAGGACAAGAGCGAGGATCTAGGGCCTTGCTGTCACACCAGACGGCAAACCTCCTCCACAGAAAGAAGTAACTCCTCTTAGTGGAATCTTTCCTGGAGCAAGCAAGATACGGGAGACACCCTCTGACAGACCCAAAGAGGCAAAGTCTATGCTCTCAACATCCAGGCCGTGAGAGCCAGGGACCGGAGGTTGGGATGCAGAAGCGCCCCTTCGTCCTGCGTGATGAGGGTCGGAAAACACTCCAATCTCCACGGTTCTTCGGAGGACAACTCCAGAAGAAGAGGGAACCAGATCTGACGTGGCCAAAAAGGAGCAATCAGAATCATGGTGCCTCGGTCTTGCTTGAGTTTCAACAAAGTCTTCCCCACCAGAGGTATGGAAGGATAAGCATACAGCAGACCCTCCCCCCAGTCCAGGAGGAAGGCATCCGATGCCAGTCTGCCGTGGGCCTGAAGCCTGGAACAGAACTGAGGGACTTTGTGGTTGGCTCGAGATGCGAAGAGATCTACCAAGGGGGTGCCCCACGCTTGGAAGATCTGGCACACCACTCGGGAATTGAGCGACCATTCGTGAGGTTGCATAATCCTGCTCAACCTGTCGGCCAGACTGTTGTTTACGCCTGCCAGATATGTGGCTTGGAGCACCATGCCGTGACGGCGAGCCCAGAGCCACATGCTGACGGCTTCCTGACACAGGGGGCGAGATCCGGTGCCCCCCTGCTTGTTGACGTAATACATGGCAACCTGGTTTTGTGTCTGAATTTGGATAATTTGGTGGGACAGCCGATCTCTGAAAGCCTTCAGAGCGTTCCAGATCGCTCGTAACTCCAGAAGATTGATCTGCAGATCGCGTTCCTGGAGGGACCAGCTTCCTTGGGTGTGAAGCCCTTCGACATGAGCTCCCCACCCCAGGAGAGACGCATCCGTGGTCAGCACTTTTTGTGGCTGAGGAATTTGGAAGGGACGTCCCAGAGTCAGATTGGACCAAATCGTCCACCAATACAGGGATTCGAGAAAACTCGTGGACAGGTGGATCACGTCTTCTAGATCCCCAGCAGCCTGAAACCACTGGGAAGCTAGGGTCCATTGAGCAGATCGCATGTGAAGGCGGGCCATGGGAGTCACATGAACTGTGGAGGCCATGTGGCCTAGCAATCTCAACATCTGCCGAGCTGTGATCTGCTGGGACGCTCGCACCCGCGAGACGAGGGACAACAAGTTGTTGGCTCTCGTCTCTGGGAGATAGGCGCGAGCCGTCCGAGAATCCAGCAGAGCTCCTATGAATTCGAGTCTCTGCACTGGGAGAAGATGGGACTTTGGATAATTTATCACAAACCCCAGTAGCTCCAGGAGGCGAATAGTCATCTGCATGGACTGCAGGGCTCCTGCCTCGGATGTGTTCTTCACCAGCCAATGGTCGAGATATGGGAACACGTGTACCCCCAGTCTGCGAAGTGCCGCTGCTACTACAGCCAAGCACTTCGTGAACACTCTGGGCGCAGAGGCGAGCCCAAAGGGTAGCACACAGTACTGGAAGTGACGTGTGCCCAGCTGAAATCGCAGATACTGTCTGTGAGCTGGCAGTATCGGGCTGTGCGTATAGGCGTCCTTCAAGTCCAGAGAGCATAGCCAATCGTTTTGCTGAATCATGGGTAGAAGGGTGCCCAGGGAAAGCATCCTGAACTTTTCTTTGACCAGATATTTGTTCAGGGCCCTTAGGTCTAGGATGGGACGCATCCCCCCTGTTTTCTTTTCCACAAGGAAGTACCTGGAATAGAATCCCAGCCCTTCTTGCCCGGATGGCACGGGCTCGACCGCATTGGCGCTGAGAAGGGCGGAGAGTTCCTCTGCAAGTACCTGCTTGTGCTGGAAGCTGTAGGATTGAGCTCCCGGTGGACAATTTGGAGGTTTTGAAGCCAAATTGAGGGTGTACCCGTGCCGGACTATTTGGAGAACCCACTGATCGGAGGTTATGAGAGGCCACCTTTGGTGAAAAGCTTTTAACCTCCCCCCGACTGGTAGGTCGCCCGGCACTGATACTTGGATGTCGGCTATGCTCTGCTGGAGCCAGTCAAAAGCTCGTCCCTTGCTTTTGCTGGGGAGCCGAGGGGCCTTGCTGAGGCGCACGCTGCTGACGAGAGCGAGCGCGCTGGGGCTTAGCCTGGGCCGCAGGCTGTCGAGAAGGAGGATTGTACCTACGCTTGCCAGAAGAGTAGGGAACAGTCTTCCTTCCCCCGAAAAATCTTCTACCTGTAGAGGTAGATGCTGAAGGCTGCCGGCGGGAGAACTTGTCGAATGCGGTGTCCCGCTGGTGGAGCTGCTCTACCACCTGTTCGACTTTCTCTCCAAAAATATTATCCGCACGGCAAGGCGAGTCCGCAATCCGCTGCTGGATTCTATTATCCAGGTCGGAGGCACGCAGCCATGAGAGTCTGCGCATCACCACACCTTGAGCAGCGGCCCTGGACGCAACATCAAAGGTGTCATACACCCCTCTGGCCAGGAATTTTCTGCACGCCTTCAGCTGCCTGACCACCTCCTGAAAAGGCTTGGCTTGCTCAGGGGGGAGCGCATCCACCAAGCCCGCCAACTGCCACACATTGTTCCGCATGTGTATGCTCGTGTAGAGTTGGTAGGACTGAATTTTGGCCACGAGCATAGAAGAATGGTAGGCCTTCCTCCCAAAGGAGTCTAAGGTTCTAGAGTCCTTGCCCGGGGGCGCCAAAGCATGCTCCCTAGAACTCTTAGCCTTCTTTAGGGCCAAATCCACAACTCCAGAGTCATGAGGCAACTGTGTGCGCATCAGCTCTGGGTCCCCATGGATCCGGTACTGGGACTCGATCTTCTTGGGAATGTGGGGATTAGTTAGAGGCTTGGTCCAGTTCGCCAGCAATGTCTTTTTTAGGACATGGTGCATGGGTACAGTGGACGCTTCCTTAGGTGGAGAAGGATAGTCCAGGAGCTCAAACATTTCAGCCCTGGGCTCGTCCTCCACAACCACCGGGAAGGGGATGGCCGTAGACATCTCCCGGACAAAGGAAGCGAAAGACAGACTCTCGGGGGGAGAAAGCTGTCTCTCAGGAGAGGGAGTGGGATCGGCAGGAAGACCCTCAGACTCCTCGTCAGAGAAATATCTGGTGTCTTCTTCCTCTTCCCACGAGGCCTCACCCTCGGTGTCAGACACAAGTTCACGGACCTGTGTCTGCAACCGTGCCCGACTCAACTCTGTGGAGCCACGTCCACGATGGGGGCGTCGAGAGGTAGACTCCCTCGCCCGCATCGGCGAAGATCCCTCCGCCGACGTAGTCGGGGAGCCCTCCTGGGAGGCGACGGCAGCCGGTACCGCACGCGGCACCGACGCCGGAGACCTCACCCCGGGCGATGGACCAGCCGGCGCCACGCTCGACGGTACCGGTGGCGCAAGCACCGCCGGTACCGGAGGGGTAGGGCGCAACAGCTCTCCCAGAATCTCTGGGAGAACGGCCCGGAGGCTCTCGTTCAGAGCGGCTGCAGAGAAAGGCATGGAGGTCGATGCAGGCGTTGACGTCAGAACCTGTTCCGGGCGTGGAGGCTGTTCTGGGCTGTCCAGAGTGGAGCGCATCGACACCTCCTGAACAGAGGGTGAGCGGTCCTCTCGGTGCCGATGCCTACTGGGTGCCAACTCCCTCGGCGACCCAGAGCTCTCGGTGCCGACACAGGAAGGAGACCGATGACGATGCTTCTTCGACTTCTTGGAACGAAGCATGTCACCGGAGCTTCCCGGCACCGACGAGGAGGACGTAGAATCCAGCCGTCGCTTCCTCGGGGCCGAGGCCGAAGGAGGTCGGTCTTGGGGGGGCTGTACCGCAGGAGCCCTCAGGTTAGGGGGAGACCCACCCGAAGGCTCACCGCCACCAGCAGGGGAATGGACAGCCCTCACCTGCACTCCAGACAAAGCACCACTGTCTGACGACATCAGCAGACGAGGTCCCGGTACCACCGACATCGATGCAGCTGTCCGATGTCTCAGCGCCGATGCAGAGGGCCGATGCCTCGATGCACTCGATGCACTGGCGGCCGAGGATGAAGGTCTGGACGCTGAAGACGTCGATGCACTCGATACCCCCGGTGCCGATGTCGACGAAGAGCCCGAGAACAAAACGTTCCACTGGGCCAATCTCGCTACCTGAGTCTGCTTTTGCAAAAGGGAACACAGACTACAGGCCTGCGGGCGGTGCCCAGCCCCCAAGCACTGAAGACACGACGCGTGCCTGTCAGTGAGCGAGATGACCCGGGCGCACTGGGTGCACTTCTTGAAGCCGCTGGGAGACTTCGATGTCATGGGCGGAAAAATCACGCTGGCGAGATCAAAAGTCGAAATGGCGGAAAAGGCACCACAAAAACAAGGGGAAGAAAACTTCGACCCGAGGCCTAAAAGCGGCCTACCCCGACGACGAAAGAAAACTTACCGGGGCGAAAAAGCTGGAAATATCGGGGGAAAAGAGACCGAAGAGTCCCTTTCCACACACAGAATGGTTTTTTTTTTTTTTTTTGTTAAACACAAGAGAACGCGCGAGGTCGACTTTGCGGGGCACGACACGGCGAAAACACGACCGTACCGAGCACGGACAAAAGAAGACTGACGAACACGAGCCGGTTCGGGCGGGAAGACGGCCGCGCATGCGCGGTGTGCATGAGCGCGCGAGGACTAGCAAAGGCCTTTGCTAGTGAAGTTTCCGATTGGAGGGGGCTGCCGTGGACGTCACCCATCAGTGAGAACAAGCAGCCTGCTTGTCCTCGGAGAATTATAGCTACGTCATGCAAGGTTCCACGTTAGGAGTCACGGACCAAGAAAGGGATCTAGGTGTCGTCGTTGATACGTTGACACCTTCTGCTCAGTGTGCTGCTGCAGCTAAGAAAGCAAATAGAATGTTAGGTATTATTAGGAAAGGAAAACAAAAATGAGGCTGTTATAATGCCTTTGTATCACTCTATGGTGCGACCGCACCTCGAATATTGTGTGCAGAGAAGGGTGACGAAAATGATAAAGGTGATGGGACAACTTCCCTATGAGGAAAGGCTAAAGCGGCTAGAGCTCTTCAGCTTGGCGAAAAGGCGGCTGAGGGGAAATATGATAGAGGTCTATAAAATAATGAGTGCGGTTGAACACCCGGGTAGGTGTGAAGCATCTGTTCACGCTTTCCAAAAATACTAGGACTAGGGGGCATGCGATGAAGCTACAATGTAGTAAATTTAAAACGAATTGGAGAAAATTTTTCTTCACTCAACGTGTAATTAAACTCTGGAATTCATTGCCAGAGAATGTGGTAAAGGCGGTCAACTTAGCGGAGTTTAAAAAAGGTTTGGACGGTTTCCTAAAGGAAAAGTCCATAGACCGTTATTAAATGGACTTGTGGAAAATCCACTATTTCTGGGATAAGCAGTATAGTTGGAAACAGGATGCTGGGCTTGATGGACCTTTGGTCTTTCCCAATATGGCAATACTTATGTACTTTTGACACTCACAGGATTTAGGCCTACTACTTGTCTTTGGACAAATAATATCACGTTTGCTGTTGATTTAAACCTTGAATTCATAATGAATGCGACTGTTGGGAAGACTAGACAGACCATTCAGCTCTTTAACTGCCTTCACTTACTATGTTACTAAGGGATGGACCAATACTGGTTTGTTCCCTAGTTGGCAGTGAGAGGTAGCTACAGAACTTAGATGAACCTTGTTGTAGGAAGTATGACCCAACTGACAAAGGTAGGAGGGAAGGTTTAGGTTATTGTGGAACATCTTTTGAATTCCAAGAGGTCCACTGAAATCTCCAGTCAGGGTGCATTAAGTTTGTTAAAAATTTTTGATATAGCACCCATTGCTGGGGTATCAGAGCTGTGCACAAACAGGCTGGAAAAGAACTAGAAGTTGCAAAGAGGAGTGATGAAAGAGGGAAAAAGGGGCAAGCTGATAGGCGAGTGTCAGGACAGGCACCATAGTTATAGGTACTAGGTTTGTCTGGGTCAGTAGGGGGAATCAGGATTAAAGAAGCTTTGCTTCTTTAGGGTCTTGGTAATCAATGGTGTGGGTAGGTATGCAAAGAACAGTCCTTGTTGCCAGTTATCCAGAGCCAGCCTGTGTTGAAGGGTGCTCAGAGCAGAAAAATGGTCACTTAATTGCTTTTGCTGGTCAAAAGGACCACAGAAGGCATGCCCCACTTACTGAAAAGTTAAGGTGATATGGAGGTCAAAGGATCAACTAGTTGATGACTCAGATTGCTAGAGAATTGAGCTCCCCTAGTAGGTAGCCTGAAGTGTGCAATTGATCGCACTAGCCTATAACAACTGGAGAAACGCATTTCTTGTGGGAGTGTGTCACTTTGTGATTTGGTTATCTTTCTGGATCAGGATGCCCAGAACGCATTGCCAGTGGCTTTCAAGTCCAGGCTGTTGACATTTTTACTATACCATGTGCAGAGGGAGGAGGTGACTTGTTTGGAGGTATTTGTCATGATGGTTGCCTGGGGATGAGGTTGTAGAAGCATGCCCTCTCCCCCACCCCTCCAAAGGTTGGCCTGGCTAATCCACTAAGAGAATGTCATGCAGGTCACGGTGTGAGCAGATATGTGGGGGGCCAGTGATTGCCTATGTTGGTTCAGTGTTTGCATAAGAGAGGGCCCATGTGGCCTAGTGGTTAGAGCACCAGTCTTGCAATCCAGAGGTGGCTGGTTCAACTCCCACTGCTGCTCCTTGTGATCTTGGGTAAGTCACTTAACCCTCCATTGCCTCAGGTACAAACTTAGATTCTGAGCCCTCCTGGGACAGAGAAATATCCAATGTATCTGAATGTAACTCACCTTGAGCTACTACTGAAAAAGGTGTAAGCAAAATCTAAATAAATAAATTAAAAATAAATTGGAAAGTAGGATCACATTAACAATCATTCCTGGGTGGCTCAGGAAGCATAGGAGAGTTTTGGCTTGAACTGTCCTTTTCGAGCTATGAAGGGGCCGAAGAAGACCCTACTACTGGCCCCCATGTGAGGCAGTAAGGCCTTTGCTGTGATAGTGCAGTTATCTGCCCCAATGAAGTGCTGTATTTGGGATGATTAACAGTTGTGTCTGCTTGCTGAGGAGGAGCTCCAGAGTCCATAAACATATAACCGCAGAGTCGTCCCAAGGTTTGTGTCTCTTCAAGTGATTCACACACTCAAACCAGTCAAAGTAAGGAAACACACCTCACTTATTTGAAAGTGAGCCACCACTACTGAACATGGGGTGGATGTCCATGGATAATCTGAATAAGGCCTCACTACTGCCAATGGAGGCCCAAGATAAAATGCAGATACTGCTTCTGGTCCTGGTGGATCAGGCTGTGGCTGTAGGCCCCTCTCTGCACATAATATTCAATCTTTTCTGAAGAGTGTGCAGTTTTTGCCATTCAGTCTGGGGGGTGGGGTGGGGAAGACCCTTTATCTTTGGCTGCCTATTCCTAATATGTATTATGTTGATGCTTGTTAATAAATATATTGGGGCCAATATTCAGACCACAAGTTAGCCCGGCTAACTTCCGTGGAGGGGCATAATCGAACGGAAACGCTTATCTCCATGGGCGTTTATCTCCGAGAATGGGTCCATGAAGGGGCTGGCCAAACCATATTTTCAAAAAAATGGACGTTTTTGAGCTGGGCGTTTGTTTGTTTTTTTTAGCGATAATGGAAACTAAAAACGCCCAGCTCAAAAACGTCCTAATCCGAGCCATTTGGTTGTGGGAGGGGCCACGATTCGTAGTACACTTGCCCCCCTGACATGCCAGGACACCAACTAGGCACCCTAGAGGTCAGTGCGGTGGACTTCAGAAAAAGCTCCCACATGCATAGCTCCCTTACCAAGAGTGCTGAACACCCAACCCCCCTCCCCCCAAACCCACTACCCACAAACGTACAACACTACCATAGCTCTTAGGGGTGAAGGGGGCACCTACATGTGGGTACAGTGGGTTTTGGAGGCCTCCCATTTACCATCACAAGTGTTACAGGTGGGGGGGGGGGGGATGGGCCTGGGGCCACCTGGCTGAAGTGCACTGCGGTACCCACTAAAAGTGCTCTAGGGACCTGCATACACGCAGGCCTCTAGGACTGGTTGCTGCTATATAAAACATTGGCACACCAGTTGACACCTGAAGACTAATCTCTCCGAAAACGTCCTTTATTGGAATAACCGCCTTCACTCACAGTTAACTGCAGATCAGAGGTTGTGCCCCACTGGCAACGAGTCTCCCTGGTACTGAGATGAGCAGTAGGTCAGAGCTGGGAGATGCTGTACAATGCCCTCTTTCAGCCACATTCAAGATAAGAACTAAGTTCTGTAACGTGGCTAACACAGGAAAGGGAACTGGCTTACAAAAATGGCCACTACCGCAAGGACTACAACAGGAAACACAACAGAGCACACTCTGACCCAGTAGGCATGGGGAAAGCACCATGGAAGAAGAGCCTACCAACATCATGAGACTGTAACACAAGCTAATGAAATCACAGAGCCCAATACCCTACACCCACCACCATGCAATGCTGATGTGACCCTGTACTGCACCCGAGAGTCCACATCTGACCCAGGGAAAGGCTGTGACAGGATCGAACACATTCTGCTGTCATGGAGGTGGGTCCGGCGTTTGAGGCTGGCATACAGGCTGGAAAAAAGTTTTTAAAAGTGGGGGTTTTTTGGTGGGAAGGGAGTTAGTGAGCACTGGGGGAGTCCGGGGAGGTCATCCCCGATTCCCTCCAGTGGTCATCTGGGCAGTTGGGGCACTTTTTTGGGACTTGTTCGTGAAAAACGCCTTTTTTTTTTTTTTTCGATTATCAGCTAAAGACGCCCATCTCTCCTCGGCTGATAACCACACCCCTGTTCCGCCTCCAACATGCCCCCATCAACTTTATTCATTTCCGCGACGGAGTGCAGTTGGAAACGCCCAAAATTGGCTTTCGATTATACTGATTTGGGCGCCTTTGCGAGATAAACATCTATCTCCCGATTTAGGTCACACTGTAGGCGTTTTTCCTCTTTCGAAAATAAGGCGGATAGTGATGCCACATGTTCAATGCCGGGCCATTTCTGGTGACAAGCGTTGAATATCATGTTTTATTTTTAGCCAGTTGCAACAGAACCTGCTAAGCCAGACTTAGCCAGTTATCGTGAAACTGTTCAAAGATATCCCCACATTTTCAAGCAGCTACATTTGGCTGCTAGACTGAAAATTCAGCCGATAGCCAGTTGTATTGCCCGATATAACCAGTTATCCGCTAGCCACTAACTGTCTAACCCCTGCTGAATACTGCCATGTAGCCAGTTATGGGGCATTTAACCAGCCAGGTGCTGATCCTGGCTGGTTAAATGCTTTTGAATAGCTAAGGGATAGTATTTTATATAGCGTTTTTACCAGCTGGATGTCCATAGGATCTCTTAGGGAGGAAGAGATAGCAGATGGTATGGATGGGCAGACTGGGTAGGCCATATGGCCTTTAGCTGCTGTCACTGTGTGTTCCTATTTTTACTACATAAACAGCTCTACTTTGATCCAATGTTTATTTTTAGCTCTAGAACACCAAAGGGAACAGTGACATGGTTCAGTTAATTCAGCACAATCTACAGTAGTTAAAACATACCTTATCTCACTACCTACTCATTTTCATAGAGCTACAACTTGATAATTCATTTTGCTGAATCCTAATTCTTAATATATTTTGCTCTTGCTGCAGTAGTTCTAGTTAGCTTACTTTTTAAAACATTTTATAGAAGGTGGATGTTGTATTAGGTGGAAGAAAGGGCACTGTATGGAATCCAGTCACATGAATATGGGGAGTAGGTTCAACTTTAGCTGCCTCATACTTTTAATTTAAAAGCACACATCCTTTAATTGGGTTATCAGGATACAACAAGCTTTAATTGTGCTGATTTGGACAGAAGCAGCATTCAACAAAAATAAATAAATAAAAGGGGCTGCTTCCGTTGTAGCCGGCTGGTAAATTCTTATTTAGCTTTACAGAAAAGCTATTCTAATAAAGCAGGAGGCCATGTTCTAGCATAACAGCACAAATGTGATTCTCTTCCCCCCCCCCCCCCCTCATTTTTTCACAGCTGGTGACAATGAGAAAAAAAAAAGGAGGGGGCACCAGAAAGTTGAGTTGCTTACCAGTAACATGGGTTCATTGGAGACAGCTGGGCAACAAGGCTACACTTGACATCTGTTGGAACCTGTATGCTAGAAATCGCCTCTAGCTTAAGTAACATGCCTTGTGTAGAAGTTCCTACATAAGTTGCTTAGTTCCTTTCAAGTTTAGGCACTAGCTACTAGTAGTAGTTGTGTCCTTGGATATAATGTAAGGATGAGGAACAGGTAAATATGATTGCATTCTCCTGCTGCAGTCAACTAGATGGTTGTATAGTGCTGCCATAGCTTCTTTCCTGTTCAGTGGTAGATGTACCTGTGCTGTTATATTCAAGCAAATTCCTAAAGAAGTAATTGGCCATTAAGTTGAATTTTGCATAATTGATCAGGAAGCCCAATGCTTGCAGGGTTTGAACTGTGGTCTGTTATTTGTATCAGGTAAGCTCTGGAATGTATGGATAGCAAGGTGAAGTTAGGCCTTACCTGCTAATTTTCTTTCCTCTAGACCGGTCAAGATGCTTGGGTTATGCACACCTACCAGCCAAGGGAGACTGAGAACACAACCCCAACCAGCCAGTATACTGATAAAGCAGAGAACACAAAGAAACAACCTCAGATAACCCTGTACATGGAACTTCTCACAAACATAACCATGCGCCTGGTATCTACTAGATATATACTATTCATCAGCCACAGGAAAACACAGGCACAAAAAAAAGAGAGACAAACACCTTATCGAAACACAGGGCAGGCTCTTGACCGATCTGGAGGGTCTAGAGGAAAGAAAATTAGCAGGTAAGGCCTAATTTCACCTTCCTCAGCAACCCTTCAGACTGGCCAAGACGCTTGAGAAGTACCAAAGCAGTAAACATCTAAGGGTGGGGGACCCCTGAAAACCAGAGGTCAAAATTGCTGCTCCAAACTCAGCATCCTCTTTCACCTGTATGTCAATTCTATAATGTTTCACAACGGAATGCATAGAGGACCAGACTGCTGCCCTGCAAATCTCCTGCGGAGGAATCAAACTGCAAGTGGAATGCGCCTTGAGAGCCGATGGCACATCGTGACCCTTAAGCAAGTAGGCTACAGCAATCGCCTCTTTCAGCCACCTGGCTATCGTCACCTTGGAAGCGGCCACCCCCTTCTTAGGCCCTCCATACTGAACAATCTATCCGAGGCTTCAAACTTAGGTAACGCAAGATTCGTCGGACATCCAGCTTTGCCAGACATTGCGTCAAATCCCCTGCTCTATCTCCCAGACCTGGCAAGGAAATCACTTGATTAACATGAAAATCAGAAACCACCTTGGGCCAAAAAGATGGGACCGGCTTCAGCGAAAACTCCTTGGAAAAAGACAAAAAAAAAGGATCTCTACATGACAAAGCCTGCAGCTCCAAAATCCTTCGCGCTGAGGGAATGACCACCAAAAACATTGTCGTCAGGGTAAGATCTTTGCAGGTGCTCACCTCCAAAAGGAGTACCTACTAGCACCTGCGAAACGAGATAGAAATCCTACAGAGGGACCAATGGACTTCGTGACGAATGAATCAGTTTACCCCCCCCCCCCCCCCCCCCCCCCCCCGGAAAATACAGACCACATCCGGAGAAACAGTTAAGGACATCCCCTGAACCTCCCCCCGGAAACAAGCCAACATCGCAACCTTTACCTTCAAAGAGGACAGAGCTAGACCCCTGTCCAAACCATCCTGCAAAAGTCCAAAATCTCTGCAATATAAGTCCACAAGGAAGGTAAGAATGATCCTGGCACCAACTCTCAAAAACGCGTCACATGCACACATAAGCCAATGAGGTGGACAGTTTATGTGAATATAGCATAGTAGCAATTACTTTGAGAGAAAAACCCCTTCTTCCTCAACCGACACCTCTCAAGAGCCAAGCCGTAAGCGAGAACAGAGATGGGTCGGGCATCACGATCAGACCCAGATACAATGGGACAGTCTCCCCTAAAGGTAGCTGCTCCTGCACCAACAGAAGCACTACATCTCCGTACCACGGACGACATGGCCAATTTGGAGCCACCAGGATCACCGGGCCCAAGTGTTGCTCAATTCACTGAACCACCCAACCCACCAACGACCATGGGCGAAACACAAACACCTGAGGCGGCCACGGAATAACAACACATCGATCCCTTCGGACTGAGGATCCCTCCATCTGCAAATAACGTGGCACCTGAGCATTGCCGGCTGACGCCATGAGATCCTTCACCGGCAGACCCCATTTTAACATAATGTGGTCAAAGATCGCCATTCTCTGGGATCTAGAGTGTATCTGCTTAGAAAGTCTGCCCTCACATTGTCCACGTCGGCCACGTGTCCTGCCGAGAGATGCTGAAGATGAACTTCCGCCCAGTGCACTAACAATGTCGCCTCCTCTGCAACCTCCCAGCTCTTCGTGCCCCCTTGTCGACTGACATAGGCCACGGCTGTTGCATTGTTGGAGAGAACTCTTGTGGTTCTGCTGACAAGCATTGACCGGAAGGACTCCAGAGCCAACTGGATTGTCTGTGTCTTCAACCGATTGATGGTCCATCGAGCCTCCTCCATCGACCAATGGGCCTGAGCTACCTGGCTGAGACAGTGAGCCCCCCAACCCACCAGACTGGCATCCATGGAGAGAACTATCCACTTCGGAGGTTCCAGAGGCATGCCCTTCTCCAGATTCAGTGTGTGCAGCCACCACTGCAGACTGTGGCGGGGGAGTCCCATCAGAGGCAATTGCTCCTCCAAGTCCTGCATCTGCGGAGACCAGCAAGCCAGAACAGCAAGTTGCAACTACCACCTGTGTGTCCTGGCCCACTTCTATCGCTGCTGCCATCAGACCCAGCACCTGAAGGTAAGAACGGGCCACAGGAGCCTTCTCAGACAGAAGCTTCAAGGAGTGGAGGAGTGGCCTAGTGGTTAGGGTGGTGGACTTTGGTCCTGGGGAACTGAGTTCGATTCCCACTTCAGGCACAGGCAGCTCCTTGTGACTCTGGGCAAGTCACTTAACCCTCCATTGCCCCATGTAAGCCACATTGAGCCTGCCATGAGTGGGAAAGCGTGGGGTACAAATGTAACAAAAAAAAGCTGCCAAATCTGCGATGCAGTTTGGAAATCCGAGTGAGAGGCAGAAACACACACTCCTTCAAACGTGTCAAAATAAACCCCCAGATACTCCAGGGACTGTGACGGTAGCAGATGACTCTTGCTTGGGTTCACCACCCAGCCCGGTGACTCAGAAAATTTACCACACGTGTGGTTGCCATTTCACTCTCCAACTGCAACTTCTCCCGAATCAACCAATCATCTAGATAGGGGTGGACCAAGATGCCCTGCTTCCAAAGAGTAGCAGCCACAACCACCATGACCTTGGAAAAGGTCTGTGGCGCTGCCGCAAGACCGAACAGCAGAGCACAGAATTGAAAATGCCTCCCACAGCAAAACGCAGAAAACGCTGATGAGCCGCTTGGATGGGAATGTGCAAATAAGTCTCTGTCAAATCCAGGGACGCGAGGAACTCCCCTTGTCGAACCGTGACAGTAACAGATCGCGTTTCCATCTGATAGGAGGGAACTTTCAAAGCCCCACTGACCCTCTTGAGGTCTAAAATGGGTCAAAATGAGCCCTCCCTTCTTGGGCACCATGAAATAAATTGAATAACAGCCTGTCCCCACTGGGGCATGGGCACTACCGCACCCAGACAAATGAATCGAAGACGAGTATCTCGAACCGCCCCCGCCTTGAGCTAAGCGTGTCACAGAGATTCGAGAAATAAATTATGAAGTGACTAATTGATAAAGTTTGGTTTTTATATTTTTATTCTGCCCATCAATAACCTGTAATTCCTCCTTTAAAACCCCAATCTTTAAGTTCCCAAAGCACAGAGCAAAATAATGTTCACTTAACCAAGAGAAATGCCCTCTTCTCTCAGAACTCCTCAGAAAAAAAAAAAAAAAAAAAAAAAGTGGGACCTTTCTCAAACTCAGTTGTCAGATTGCCCATAATAACCTTTGCAAATCTTCTACTTCCTCACACCTTAACACCTAATACAGGTCAGTAGCAGTGCTACCTCACCAGTAGCCAAAGAACAGAAAATAACTGTCTTTTAGAGCAAAATGTGAGCCTTGCTACAATCCTTTTTAATGTTTTTTTGGTTGTTATGTTTCTACCTCTAGAAAAAGTTTGTTTAAAACTATGGGAAAAAAGTGTACTACTTAGAGAAATTTTCAGTTTATAACTACTGGAAAAGGGTTGTACACTATGGAAACTAGTTAATGCTTGCTTTTCTCTCGTCTGCAGAGATTTTATGTCTTAAGACTTTATTGAATTTTAATTAATTTCCTGTTCAGCTTTGGTTAGTAGACCTCAAAGTCTTATTTATGTTTGTCTGTCTCCAAGCTGTGTAGATCTAGAGCACATCAGGCTTTTCACATTTTGAAAATTAATTTTTTGTTACATTTGTATCCCACATTTTCCCACCTATTTGCAGGCTCAATGTGGCTTACATAGTACCGTAAAGGCGTTCGCCAATTCCGGTATGAACAAATACAGTAATGTTGTGGTAGAATAAGGTTCGTGTGTACAGACACATTAGGGAATCGTAGAGAGGAAGAGTTGTTATATGTCCATTACAAGCTTTGGTTTTGTTGTGTTGCAGGGTACAGGCATTTAAGTTGGGTCCGTAGGGTATGCCTTTTTGAACAGGTTAGTTTTTAATGATTTCCGGAAGTTTAGGTGATCATAAGTTGTTCAGAAAACAACTGTTATTGTAGAATCTGGTGTAAGGCTGGTCTGCCACAAGCGCTTGAAGTTTGCTTACTCTTCTGACAAGTGCTATTAAGAACAGTACTTTCCAAGTTAGGAATTTCAGGAACAGGAACAAAGTGGTTCAAACGGAGGTTTCATGAAAACTGTAAGGATGATATTAAAGATCCCTCACTACCAGAGGTGGTTTGATATGAAATAAACCTTTCATGAATAACTATTCAGGGATGAACAGAAACTGGTTTTATCATCAACCTTTGAGATGTAAGAACTAATAGCACTCATGTTTGCATGAGTTAATTTTAGTTAGGCTGGAATTAGAAAGATGGAGGAGATACTCCACAAGGGAAGGAAGAGGGAACATAGTAGGGTTGAATGCTCTGGGCTATACACTAGAGGGAAAAATCTTCTCCACGTGAAATGGTAACACGTGTGTCGAAGAATTCCTAGAGGCTAGGAGTATCCTAGAAACATCACCTGGAAGACGTAAAGAACCACACTGTTAGGGCCAGAGAGCCGGAGTCTAGATGCAGGAGGGACTGCTCGTTCTGTGTTATGAGGATTGGAAAGGTATGTAGTCTCAACGGTTCTTTGGACGACAACTCTAGAAGGAACCTGATCTGATGTGGCTAGTAGACTACTTCATAGGGGAATTGAATCAATTTTCTACTACTTTGCATCATAAGTACATAAGTATCGCCATGCTGGGACAGACCAAGGGTCCATCGAGCCCAGCACCCTGTCACCGACAGCGGCCAAAAGAACAAGCAATTTGTCCCGCCCATCCTAGAAATACTGTTATTCCCTCATTCCATATCATCAAGCAGATCAATAGACTGGTGGGATTGTGTCCATCTACCAGCAGGTGGAGATAGAGCAATCTTTTGCCTCTCTATATGTGGTCATGTGCTACCAGGAAATCCTCAGTATTCTCTCTATCTAGCAGGTGTGTGGTCACACGCAGCAGCTCTGGCTTGGTCTCCACACCTATTTACTTAGGCTTTGTTGAGTACCTGGGGTTGAGGGCTCTTCGTGAGCAAGTGCAAACCTGGTGGTGCCAGGTCCCTCCTTTTCTCCCCCCTCCCGCTGGCTCCATTAAAAAAAAAATCTTGAAGCAGAAAAGATTTTACTTGCAGCTGCTCACTGGGACACAATTCGTTGCAGCTCGGAGCAAGAAGCAGGTAATTTTACTTTTTCCTAGCGGGCAGGGGATTCCCCGAACGTTTCCCTCGTGGATCATGGTGTCGGATGGTAAGGGCGCGAAAAAGTGCTCTCCGGACCGCGATCGCGTGGCTAGTGGGGAGGAGCGGGGATCGGAGGCAGAGAAACCCTTTTTGGGTGCTCTTCCGGACTTTGCTGATTTAGCCAGTTTTCCCCCCGCTGGGGCGGCCGCCGTTCCCGCATTAGGCGCCCATCCTTCAGTTTTGTTTTGCTTGCTGCTTGGTTGTCTTCAGCTCCCAAGGGGGCACTCAAAGAACCCCTCCAAAGGATAGAGGGAGCCAAGCCACAATCAGGCAGAAAATAGCTTTCTGCACTAAAAAGAAGGTGGGGGTGGGGGACCCAGACCCTAGGGTACCTGAACCAGTACAACTAGTCCCAAAGGTTCCATAACCAAGGCATTGGCTTTCTTGTTTTCTTTTTATAAATAGGTCCAAGTCCAGCACACCCTAAAAGAGAAGTCTTACCTGATAATTTTCTTTTCTCCAAACCAGTCCAGATTAGTGGCTCATAATTTCCTACCAGCAGATGGAGACTGAGAAACTACAAAGGCTATGACATCCTATAAGGGGCCTCTACAGCTCCAACCCAGCCAGTATATCTACTATAAGATGGACGAACGACCCTCGATAACCCCGAGCAGGAAAACAAGCTAAAATACATTTTATTTATAGAACTGTACAGACCAACCATGGCGACCTTCCAAACAAGAAAAGGTCCTTCAAAAATCTTGTCTTCAACTATCCTTACAAAGACAATAGCGAATGCTACATACCTGTAGAAGGTATTCTCCGAGGACAGCAGGCTGATTGTTCTCACTGATGGGTGACGTCCACGGCAGCCCCTCCAATCGGAAACTTCACTAGCAAAGTCCTTTGCTAGCCCTCGCGCGCATGCGCGGCCGTCTTCCCGCCCGAAACCGGCTCGAGCCGGCCAGTCCAGTATGTAGCAAGACAATACACTTCAAGGGAAGACACAACTCCAAAGGGGAGGCGGGCGGGTTTTGTGAGAACAATCAGCCTGCTGTCCTCGGAGAATACCTTCTACAGGTATGTAGCATTCGCTTTCTCCGAGGACAAGCAGGCTGCTTGTTCTCACTGATGGGGTATCCCTAGCCCCCAGGCTCACTCAAAACAATAACATTGGTCAATTGGGCCTCGCAACGGCAAGGACATAACTGAGATTGACCTAAAAAATTTACCAACTAACTGAGAGTGTAGCCTGGAACAGAACAAACAGGGCCCTCGAGGGGTGGAGTTGGATCCTAAAGCCCAAACAGGTTCTGAAGAACTGACTGCCCGAACCGACTGTCGCGTCCGGTATCCTGCTGCAGGCAGTAATGAGATGTGAATGTGTGGACAGATGACCACGTCGCAGCTTTGCAAATTTCTTCAATGGAGGCTGACTTCAAGTGGGCTACCGACGCAGCCATGGCTCTAACATTATGAGCCGTGACATGACCCTCAAGAGCCAGCCCCGCCTGGGCGTAAGTGAAGGAAATGCAATCTGCTAGCCAATTGGATAAGGTGCGTTTCCCTACAGCCACTCCCCTCCTATTGGGGTCAAAAGAAACAAACAATTGGGCGGACTGTCTGGAGGGCTGTGTCCGCTCCAGGTAGAAGGCCAATGCTCTCTTGCAGTCCAATGTGTGCAGCTGACGTTCAGCAGGGCAGGAATGAGGACGGGGAAAGAATGTTGGCAAGACAATTGACTGGTTCAGATGGAACTCCGACACGACCTTTGGCAGAAACTTAGGGTGAGTGCGGAGGACTACTCTGTTGTGATGAAATTTGGTGTAAGGGGCCTGGGCTACCAGGGCCTGAAGCTCACTGACTCTACGAGCCGAAGTAACTGCCACCAAGAAAATGACCTTCCAGGTCAAGTACTTCGGATGGCAGGAATTCAGTGGCTCAAAAGGAGGTTTCATCAGCTGGGTGAGAACGACATTGAGATCCCATGACACTGTAGGAGGCTTGACAGGGGGCTTTGACAAAAGCAAACCTCTCATGAAGCGAACAACTAAAGGCTGTCCTGAGATCGGCTTACCTTCCACTTGGTAATGGTATGCACTGATTGCACTAAGGTGAACCCTTACGGAGTTGGTCTTCAGACCAGACTCAGACAAGTGCAGAAGGTATTCAAGCAGGGTCTGTGTAGGACAAGAGCGAGGATCTAGGGCCTTGCTGTCACACCAGACGGCAAACCTCCTCCAATGAAAGAAGTAACTTCTCTTAGTGGAGTCTTTCCTGGAAGCAAGCAAGATGCGGGAGACACCCTCTGGCAGATCCAAAGAGGCAAAGTCTACGCCCTCAACATCCAGGCCGTGAGAGCCAGGGACTGGAGGTTGGGATGCAGAAGAGCCCCGTCGTCCTGCGTGATGAGGGTCGGAAAACACTCCAATCTCCACGGTTCTTCGGAGGATAACTCCAGAAGAAGAGGGAACCAGATCTGACGCGGCCAAAAGGGAGCAATCAGAATCATGGTGCCTCGGTCTTGCTTGAGTTTCAACAAAGTCTTCCCCACCAGAGGTATGGGAGGATAAGCATACAGCAGACCTTCCCCCCAATCCAGGAGGAAGGCATCCGACGCCAGTCTGCCGTGGGCCTGAAGCCTGGAACAGAACTGAGGGACCTTGTGGTTCACTTGAGATGCGAAGAGATCCACCAGGGGGGTGCCCCACGCCTGGAAGATCTGTCGCACCACACGGGAATTGAGCGACCACTCGTGAGGTTGCATAATCCTGCTCAACCTGTCGGCCAGACTGTTGTTTACGCCTGCCAGATATGTGGCTTGGAGCACCATGCCCTGACGGCGAGCCCAGAGCCACATGCTGACGGCTTCCTGACACAGGGGGCGAGATCCGGTGCCCCCCTGCTTGTTGACATAGTACATGGCAACCTGATTGTCTGTCTGAATTTGGATAATTTGGTGGGACAGCCGATCTCTGAAAGCCTTCAGAGCGTTCCAGATCGCTCGCAACTCCAGAAGATTGATCTGTAGATCGCATTCTTGGAGGGACCAACTTCCTTGGGTGTGAAGCCCATCGACATGAGCTCCCCATCCCAGGAGAGACGCATCCGTGGTCAGCACTTTTTGTGGCTGAGGAATTTGGAAGGGACGTCCCAGAGTCAAATTGGAGCAAATCGTCCACCAAAACAGGGATTCGAGAAAACTCGTGGACAGGTGGATCATGTCCTCTAGACCCCCAGCGGCCTGATACCACTGGGAGGCTAGGGTCCATTGAGCAGATCTCATGTGAAGGCGGGCCATGGGAGTCACATGAACTGTGGAGGCCATGTGGCCCAGCAATCTCAACATCTGCCGAGCTGTGATCTGCTGGGACGCTCGCACCCGCGAGACGAGGGACAACAAGTTGTTGGCTCTCGTCTCTGGGAGATAGGCGCGAGCCGTCCGAGAATCCAGCAGGGCTCTGATGAATTCGAGTTTCTGCACTGGGAGAAGATGGGACTTTGGGTAATTTATCACAAACCCCAGTAGCTCCAGGAGGCGAATAGTCATCTGCATGGACTGCAGGGCTCCTGCCTCGGATGTGTTCTTCACCAGCCAATCGTCGAGATATGGGAACACGTGCACCCCCAGCCTGCGAAGCGCCGCTGCTACCACAGCTAGGCACTTTGTGAACACCCTGGGTGCAGAGGCGAGCCCAAAGGGTAGCACACAGTACTGGAAGTGGCGTGTGCCCAGCTGAAATCGCAGATACTGTCTGTGAGCTGGCAGTATCGGGATGTGTGTATAGGCATCCTTCAAGTCCAGAGAGCATAGCCAATCGTTTTGCTGAATCATGGGTAGAAGGGTGCCCAGGGAAAGCATCCTGAACTTTTCTTTTACGAGGTACTTGTTCAGGGCCCTTAGGTCTAGGATGGGACGCATCCCCCCTGTTTTCTTTTCCACAAGGAAGTACCTGGAATAGAATCCCAGCCCTTCTTGCCCGGATGGCACGGGCTCGACCGCATTGGCGCTGAGAAGGGCGGAGAGTTCCTCTGCAAGTACCTGCTTGTGCTGGAAGCTGTAAGACTGAGCTCCCGGTGGACAATTTGGAGGTTTTGAGGCCAAATTGAGGGTGTATCCTTGCCGGACTATTTGGAGAACCCACTGATCGGAGGTTATGAGAGGCCACCTTTGGTGAAAAGCTTTCAACCTCCCCCCGACTGGCAGGTCGCCCGGCACTGACACTTGGATGTCGGCTATGCTCTGCTGGAGCCAGTCAAAAGCTCGCCCCTTGCTTTTGCTGGGGAGCCGCGGGGCCTTGCTGAGGCGCACGCTGCTGACGAGAGCGAGCGCGCTGGGGCTTAGCCTGGGCCGCAGGCTGTCGGGAAGGAGGATTGTACCTACGCTTGCCAGAAGTATAGGGAACAGTCTTCCTTCCCCCGAAAAATCGTCTACCTGTAGAGGTAGAAGCTGAAGGCTGCCGGCGGGCGAATTTGTCGAATGCGGTGTCCCGCTGGTGGAGAGACTCTACCACCTGTTCGACTTTTTCGCCAAAAATGTTATCCGCACGGCAAGGCGAGTCCGCAATCCGCTGCTGGATTCTATTCTCCAGGTCGGCGGCACGCAGCCATGAGAGCCTGCGCATCACCACACCTTGAGCAGCGGCCCTGGACGCAACATCAAAAGTGTCATAAACTCCTCTGGCCAGGAATTTTCTGCACGCCTTCAGCTGCCTGACCACCTCCTGAAAAGGCTTGGCTTGCTCAGGGGGAAGAGCATCAACCAAGCCCGCCAACTGCCGCACATTGTTCCGCATGTGGATGCTCGTGTAGAGCTGGTAAGACTGGATCTTGGACACAAGCATAGAGGAATGGTAGGCCTTCCTCCCAAAGGAGTCTAAGGTTCTAGAGTCTTTGCCCGGGGGCGCCGAAGCATGCTCTCTAGAACTCTTAGCCTTCTTTAGGGCCAGATCCACAACTCCAGAGTCGTGAGGCAACTGGGTGCGCATCAGCTCTGGGTCCCCATGGATCCGGTACTGGGACTCGATCTTCTTGGGGATGTGGGGATTAGTTAGAGGTTTCGTCCAGTTCGCAAGCAATGTCTTTTTTAGGACATGATGCAAGGGAACAGTGGACGCTTCCTTAGGTGGAGAAGGATAGTCCAGGAGCTCAAACATTTCAGCCCTGGGCTCGTCCTCCACAACCACCGGGAAGGGGATGGCCGTAGACATCTCCCGGACAAAGGAAGCAAAAGACAGACTCTCGGGAGGAGAAAGCTGTCTTTCAGGAGAGGGAGTGGGATCAGAAGGAAGACCCTCAGACTCCTCGTCAGAGAAATATCTGGGATCTTCTTCTTCTTCCCACGAGGCCTCACCCTCGGTGTCAGACACAAGTTCACGGACCTGCGTCTGCAACTGGGCCCGGCTCGACTCCGTGGAGCCACGTCCACGATGGGGGCGTCGAGAGGTAGACTCCCTCGCCCGCATCGGCGAAGCTCCCTCCGCCGACGTAGTCGGGGAGCCCTCCTGGGAGGTGGCCGCAGTCGGCACCGCACGCGGTACCGACGTCGGGGACCTCACCCCGGGCGATGGGCCAGCCGGCGCCACGCTCGACGGTACCGGAGGCGCAAGCACCGCCGGTACCGGAGGGGTAGGGCGCAACAGCTCCCCCAGAATCTCTGGGAGAACGGCCCGGAGGCTCTCGTTCAGAGCGGCTGCAGAGAAAGGCATGGAGGTCGATGCAGGCGTCGACGTCAGTACCTGTTCCGGGCGTGGAGGCTGTTCCGGGCTGTCCAGAGCGGAGCGCATCGACACCTCCTGAACAGAGGGTGAGCGGTCCTCTCGGTGCCGATGCCTGCTGGGTGCCGACTCCCTCGGCGACCCAGAGCTCTCGGTGCCGACGCGGGGAGGGGACCGGTGTCGATGCTTCTTCGACTTCTTCCGAAGCATGTCACCGGAGCTCCCCGGCACCGACGAGGAGGACGTCGAATCCACCCGTCGCTTCCTCGGGGCCGAGACCGAAGAGGGTCGATCTCGGGGGGGCTGTACCGCAGGAGCCCTCAGGGTAGGAGGAGACCCACCCGAGGGCTCACCGCCACCAGCAGGGAATGGACAGCCCTCACCTGCACTCCACCCGATGCACCACCGTCCGACGACATCAGCAGACGAGGTCCTGGTACCACCGACGTCGATGCAGCTATCCGATGTCTCGGCGCCGATGCAGAGGCCCGATGCCTCGATGCACTCGATGCAAGGGCGGCCGAGGAAGATGGTCTGGACGCTGACGACGTCGATGCACTCGAAGATCCCGGTGCCGATGCCGACGAAGAGCCCGAGAACAACATGTTCCACTGGGCTAGTCTCGCTACCTGAGTCCGCCTTTGAAGCAGGGAACACAGACTGCAGTTCTGAGGGCGGTGCTCGGCCCCCAGACACTGAAGACACGACGAGTGTCGATCAGTGAGCGAGATAACCCGGGCGCACTGGGTGCACTTCTTGAAGCCGCTGGAAGGCTTCGATGTCATGGGCGGAAAAATCACGCCGGCGAAATCAAAAGCCGAAATGGCGAAAATTGAAGCACCAAAATTTAGAGGGAGAAAAATCTCGACCGAGGCCAAAAAGAGGCCTACCCCGACGACGAAAGAAAACTTACCGGGGCAAAAAGCTGGAAGTACGGGGAGGATTGACACGAAACCCGGTGGAGGGTTTCCGGAGCACTTCCCGACTCTAGAAAAGCTTTTCCGAAGAAAAAAACACGCTCAAAAAACAATTTGGACGCGCGAGGTCAACTTTCCGGGGCCCGACACGGCGAAACACGACCGTACCGAGTGCAGACAAAAGAAGACTGGCCGGCTCGAGCCGGTTTCGGGCGGGAAGACGGCCGCGCATGCGCGGTGCGCGCAGGCGCGCGAGGGCTAGCAAAGGACTTTGCTAGTGAAGTTTCCGATTGGAGGGGCTGCCGTGGACGTCACCCATCAGTGAGAACAAGCAGCCTGCTTGTCCTCGGAGAACACCAGTTACACTTTATAAAACAGATCACAGTGGTGTACAATCAATTAAAAAGTAAAAAAAAAAAAAGAAGAAACTACTACAATATGTGATAAGAAAGCTCAATCATATGGGATCACCCACAAACAAAATATGCACATCAATCCCCTAAAGGGGAACTTCAAAAGCAATAATAATGCACTTAAAAAAACTAAAGGGAGACATTTTTCAGTTTGCATGGCACAAAGTAAAGTATTCCATAAGTCTGGGGCCACAGCAAAAATCACCCCCGTCCTTGTAACCATCAAATTAGCCTCATTCATACCTGGCACCACTAAATGTAAAGCATCTGATGAATGCAAATTCTCTGCAGGAACATATGGTCTCAAGTCTACAAATATTGGTGGAACCTGGTCGTGATATACCCTGTATGTCAGCATCAATATTTTAAATTTATTTCTATATTGGACCGGAAACCGATAGTACATATAAAGCAGCGTAACATGATCAGTCTTAACTGCCCTCCCCAACATCTGGATAGCTGTATTTTGGAGTGTTTGAAGTTTTGTTTTTAACATAATACCAGAAAGGTCAGCCAATATAGAGTTTGCATAATCTAATTGCGCCATAAAAAAAATGCATGTAGCAAAATCAGAAAGGCATTCTCATAACCATGGACCACTTGTAATTTACGAAGTGTCATGTAACCACTGGCCACTGCATTAACCTGTTCAGTAAAAGTGAACTGTTAAACAAAACACCCAGATATTTAAAAGTATTACCTACCTTAATTACTTTATCAAATATCAGACATCCCAGTTTGCTCCCTCCTTCCCATAACCCAGCATGCCACTGTCTTACTGACATTCAAAACCATATGGTGAGTCCTTAGCTATGCAGAGATCCCAAGTAAACATTGTTGAATGCCTGTCAAATCATAAGTCACTATCGCTACCAACAAAAAAAATCATCTGCATACACATATGGACTAATCCCATTCGTTTGTATCAAATCCACTAATGGCTTTAAAAAAAAACGTTAAACAAGATCAGCAAAAAAAAGTGTAGACCCCTGAGGAGCCCCACTAATAAATCATGAAAGAACATTCCATATCCTGTACTTCCAAAAAGTATGCTCAGAAAAAAAGAAAAACCCCACACAAACACATTCAAACCATGACAAAAACAGTTCCTCCAAACCCTAATCCAATGAAAATATGATCCACCATGTCAAATGCAGGAGCTAGATCCAGAGACAATACCAACACTATCTCAACTGTATCCAAATACCTCACATCTCACTGAGAAGTGCCACCAAATTTACCTCAGTATTATAACCTCAGTGAAAAGGCTGTCTAGGGTGCCGTATGCAGGGCAAGTCTTAGGCAGGAGAAACCGGTATGGCCGCAGAGGGCCTCACGCTCACAAGGGCCTTGCACTGCCGACTGGAGACCTGAACAGGGTTTGCAGCTTTTAAACTGTTTGGTTTTTTTCTCCTCTGTTTCCCGCTGCAGATTCAGCAACGATCCCTTCCAAACACACCCCATCTACTGGTTAGATTACCTAGAACAACTGGAGAAACAGATATCTTAACAGTATCCACATAATCTTGAAGGGCAGTCACCTTAGGCACCATTGCTCAGGAAGGTTCTGTATTGTTTGGAAGTACTCGAGGAAAGAAAATTAGCAGACTTAATTTCTCCTCTCTCATCATCCTTCCAAACCAATCCAGATGATTGGGAAGTATGAAAGCAGCAGAACTCAATGACGGCAGGATGCAGCCAAACCAACCACTAGTACACTGGCTCCAAATACTGCATCCTGTCGAGACTGCAGGCAGAGTCTATAGTGGTGTGCAAATGAATGCAGGGCAGCCATGTGGTCCACCTTACAACTGTCCTGTGGCGGAATCCAACTTTGCTTCACTCAAGAAGCTTACACTCTGCTCAAATGCACATTCAACGTTGCTGGCAACTGCCAACCCTTGATCAAGTAAATATCATCTCCTTGATCCATCTGGTAATAGCAGCCTTGCAGGCTACCTCACCTCTCCACAAACCCTTAACCACCACAAAAAGCTAATCTGACCAATGAAGCTTTTCAGATCACTTCAAGTAGGCACAAAAGGCTCTTCTAACATCCAGACAATGGAGTTATCTTCCCTCCTCAGAGTCCTCCAATCCATCAGCACCAGAAATATGATAGGCTGATTGGCATGGAAAGAGGAACAAAATCTTTGGAAGAAAGGATGAACAAGCCAAACACAGCCTTTTCTCGGAAAATGACCAGATATGGTTTCCAACGGAAAGCATCTGCAACTCCACAATCCTTCTGGCTGATGAAATGGCCACAAAAATCACCACGTTCAAAAGAAAGGTCCTTGATAGTCACCTTTCTTATAGGTTCACACACAGTGCCTGCACAGACTGAAAATATCAGGTTCCAATACCAATGAGGAAGTACTGTTCTAAACAGAGGTATAAGTGGGAGACATTCCAATGAATCGCCAAGGGATGAACTTGCACCTACCTGCTTCTTAACACACAGTATGGCCACTAGATGAACACACAGGGAGGTTAAGCGAAGCCTTTGTTTAAACCTTCCTGCAGAAATTGCAGGACTATACTGGCAGAAGCTGTAAGTGGCACAAGGTTGAACTCTTCACACCAGACCTCAAACTCTCCAAACTCTGGTATTGGAAATTGATGTGGATAGCTTCCTAAAACTCAATACCCTAATCACTTGCTTTAACAGCTGTCTCCTTTCAATAGCCACACTGTAAGATAAAATCAGTCCACATCCTGCATCAGAACTGGTCCCTATTCTAACAGTCCCACCATCGCGGGAAGGACGACAGGAACCCTCTACGTTCAGCTCCATGATATCTTTTACCAAGGACTTCTGGGCCAGTCCAGAGTAATCCACATCACCCGCCCTGAATAATTCAGTTCATCAACGGCCAAGGAGGAAATATGTACAGATGAGTCTCCTAGGTCATCGTCACACCAATTCGTCCACATCTTCTAACAATCTCTTTCCCGCGACTGATGAATCTGTCAACCTTTGCATGGATTGCAGTCACCATGATGTCAATCTCTGGCATACACTCCCTCCCCCCCACCGATCTATTATGCAAAAGGCTTCATGGACAGAGCCCATCTTCCCTCCTGAATTCAATATGTGCCTGCTGAGGAAATCTGCTTCCACATTGTTGGCTCCTACTGCATGGACTGTCAGAAAAGGGAGATTCCTCTCCACCCACTTCATCAGGATCGCTGCCTCCTGTGCTCCTGGTTATCTTCTTGTCAATTGATATATGCTACTGTGGTTGCGTTGTCTGGCATCATTCACAGTTTAGTGCTGAATCAGGAGCAGGACCTCCTGGCGCGCCAGTCGAATAGTCCTCATTTCCAGATGACTGATCTACTATGCTGCTTTCTGAGAGCCAGTGCCCTTGCTGCGCACCAAACTGACCCTTATCTAGCCACCAAGTCAGAATGCACCTCAACCCCCCCCCCCCCTTCAAGGGGAGGCATAGATCCAGATCCTAAGATTATGGAGACCACCGAGACAGCAAGGCCTCCTGAAGCGGCAGGATGAGTACTCTGGTCCAGGGGACTGCTCTATTGTGGTTGCCATAGACCCTACCCGGCACATCAGCTTGAAACTTCTAGATCCTCCCATCCAGAAGAAACACTCTGCTGCTGCACTGTCAAACAAGTACTCCAATTCTTGTGATGGCTGCAGCTGACTCTTGGCAAGACTCACCACCCAATGCAACTCAACTCTTGCAATAAAGTGATCACCTGGTCTGTGATAAACCTGCTCTCAAGAAATTTTGTTCACGTCAACCAATTACGAACCAGAATCCCTTTCTGCCGAGATGACCTGCCATAACTACCACCACACCTTTGAGAAGATTATTGGGGCTGCAGCCAATCCAAAGGGAAAGGCATGGAACTGGAAATGCCTTCCTAAAACCGCAAAGGGTAAGTGTTTCTGATGCTCTTGCTGCATCAGAATATGCAAATAAGCCTCCATCAGATCCAACAAAGTTAGAAACTTCCCCTAGCAAACCCCCAACTATGACCGATCTCAACATTTCCATGTGAAAAGAGGTAACCTTCATGGCCTTGTTTACCCTTTTTTAGATCGAGGATTGTTTAAGTGCCCTCCATTTTTAGGATCCACAAAATAAAATGAGTATCTGCCTAGGCCTCTTTTCCCACACACAACCAGAACCACCACTTTCAGCTGGAGTAGTCAGTCCAACGTCAATTGAACAGCCACCACCTATTCTTGGTGCCCAGCTGAGGGACTCCAGGAATGCATAGGCCAGTGGATGAGCAAAGTCTAGGGCACAGCTTTCTTGAATGAATTTCAACACCCACTGATCCAATGCGATATGGGGCAATGCTCGGTAAAACAGTTGCCAAGCGACCTCCCACAGCTACCACCAAAGAATGGGTTCCTAAACCTTCATTGGGCTGTCCAGGGCCCCCTGTCTGCTTTCACAGGCCCTTTGCTTGCTACTGTGAAAGGGCCAGCTCCTCTTTAAGCCCTTCTCACTGTACACAGACGGTAACTTCTAGCATCCCGAAAACAAACCCTGGCTGAAGACATTCTGGACACAAATCATCCTCCTGAAACCTTGGTACTTTGGAAAAAACTAGGCAAGGGGTTCGTCCAATTTTCTCCATTGGGCAACCAGGGTTATCCAACTTCAGTCCTTGACAGCCACAATCCAGTCAGGTTTTCAGGATTAACCCAATGAAAATGCATGAGATCATGCACTGCTTCCATTGTATGCAAATAGATCTCATGCATATTCATCAAGGAAATCTTGAAAACCCGAACTGGCAAGGGGTTGACACCCCTGCACCAAGGCATGTCTTGAAGGTCCACATCCACCACCCAACCTCCAAGCCACAGAAGGTACATCTGCAACTGCTAGGGCTACATTCTTTGCAGAAGTCCTAATCAGATCATACATATCAGCAACCCAAGATGCATGAGGCGGTTTGCAGACAAATTAGAATTATGCACTGAAATAAGTTATCTTCTATTTAGGAAGAGTCAAACACTGCCGTTTTAAAAAAGTATTACTTTCAAAGTGTTACATTTTAATTTTTGGTGATTTTTTAAAATGTATTTTTATATGTCGTCCTAACTTGTGAACTGCCCTGAGTCTATTTAGGTAGTAGGGGTATGGAAGTTCTTCATTAGGGTTGTATTTAATTTAAATTTTTAACTGCAATTAATTACATGATTAATATCTCTTCCTCTCCCACCACCAAGTCTAACATCTGTTCCCTCTCTCATCGTCCAGCATTTCTCCTTCCATCTACCCCCACCAAGGTTCAATCTCTTTCCTCTGAACCAATCCTTCACTCCCTCTTCCTTTAGTTGTGCATCACTCACCCTTCCACCCTTTCCATCTCTCCCTTTCGCCCCGTCCACAATCTCTTCATCCTCCTCTCCCTCACATAGGCCAGCATTACCCCCCCCTCTCCCCCTGGGCAGTACTTATCTATCCCCTCCACCCCAGGTCCATTATCTCTCTTCATTCTTCTCTCCCTCCCATTGGCCACCATCTCCTCATCTTTTCCTCCTAATTCACAGTCCAGTATCTTTCTCCTTGCTTTGACCACAGTTCAGCAGCTCCCCCCTCTCTCAATTCCCTCTCCCCAAGTGTACCTTAAATCATGTCTTCTCGGACCCAGCAGCAATACTTACTTGCCTGCACCGGAGCTTTCCGGTTGACCCGTCTCACCTTCTACTGATGCAACTCTGTTTCTGCAGAAGTGGGACAGGTCCGAGGGAGCGCTCCAAGCAGGCTACAGACCATGAGTGAATATTGCTGCCAGGACCAAAATGGCCTGATTTAAGGTACACCTGGAGGGGGAGCTATTGAACTGTGAGCAAGACAGGGAGGGAGAGATGCTGGACCATGAATTGGAGGATGTGAAAAGACTGCAGCACAACTAATTTTATTAGCCAGGATTAATTTTTTTTGATCACAATTAATAAACATATAAATTGTGGAGTTAACTGCAACAAGCAGCCCTATTCTTTGTTAACTACTCCTTCCAATGGATGCATGCTCATACCATGTATCCTCCACAAATCACAACCTGTAAAGCCAATGTGGATACCTCAAAAAGACTGCTTCAGCTTTCATCTGACAGGCCTGAGAATCTTTCAAAGCTATCCCCATCTTTGGCCAAAATAGTGGCCGAGTCACCTCCAATCGCTAAGGCATCCACCTAAAGGAAGCGGAACATCTCTTGCACAGACAATGGATAAACGTGAGCCATGGCTCTGGTGACCCTAAGCTCTGTATCTGGCACCTACCACTCTGCTTCCACCAGCTCAATGACATGCATTGGGAAGGTTCTAGATGGCTTTTTGTTACCCACCAAGAGAGTGTCCCCCTTTATAGCTGCCCCAGAGGGGCAGCTCTGACAAATCTAGTACCTCCTGCACCCTGGCTATCAGATATGAAAGCTCCTGCCTTCTGAAGATTCACACCACAGAGGTGTCTTCCCTTGGAGGAGCTTCTACTTCCAAGTCTGTTGCCACACACTAGTACTCCATCAGGTGGCTATAGCAACCCAGTAGACCCATATGACTCCACATCCCGACAATACACCAATTTAGGCCATTTGGCCACTGAGTGGCTCTCTAGCCGTAAGGCTGGAAGTTTTCACCTGCCCCCCCCCCCCAAAGAGACCCTTTCTACAAACAAAAAGCCCAATGTAAAAGCAGAACAAATTCAGAGGAAAAAGGGGAGTCTCCTCCATCAGCAGGATCCAAGTCAGAGTTTTGTCGTCATAGTGTTAAAAATAATGGACGTTCCCAGCCTTTTGCTCTATTGGTGCCCGAGTCTGCCACCAGCACACTATCCACTGGTGACAGTCACACCTACTCCACAGTTTCCTCAGAGACCGAGCTGCCCTTCTTCATTTTGGAGCACATACCACAAACGTCATTTGAAGCAGTGACCAGCCTCCATACTATACAGGCTGCACAGTGCCTGCCCTTTTGTTGCATAGCTATAAAAATCCCACAGACAGCATTACACAAACAGTGCACCCCTTTCTCTCCTCTAGAACCTCAAGGCCTGGAAGGTCAGCAGCCAATTTTGTTTTTCTTTTTTTAATGATTTGCTTGCCTGTTTGCTTTTTGCCTGGGGGGTGGGGGAAGACAAGCTGAAGACTGAAGTTTGCACCCCCTAATGGGACTAGCACAACTGGTCCTTGCCCAGTCAAAAATGTGGTCCTAACTTTTTTTTTTTTTTTTTTTAATTCAACAGGGCCAAACACAGCACACCCAAGAACTAGATCATCCAGTAAGGGACCAGTGAATTAATCAGATCCCCCCTAACTTGAACATGTATGCTGATGCTTGTTACTGTTAACTTAAGCAGCTGGCTAATTGTTTTATTTTAGCCATTTGTTATCATTTATAAAACACAATAAAAATATTGGAACTAAAAAAAAAAAAATCAGATCCCCCCCCCAACACCAGAACCGAACTGCACAGGTATTCACCTACCATTCCGCTGGAGACAGAGAAATACTGGCTGGTTCAGGGCTGTATATCACCCTTATAAATTGGTGTCATTAATCCAGTAATTCTCACTCCATCTACTGGTAGGAGAGTGCACTCAGTCTGGACTAAACTGGAGGGATGAATTTTAAATGAAGTTTTAATAAGTCCTCTTCCATGAAAAAATTCAGGATGTGAATGAAAGACTTCCTCTCCCCCATTCTGTGCCTATACGAAAGACTCCAAACATAAGTAGAAAGAAAGAAACGTGCTTTCTTAAATTTGATTTCAAATCATTTTATATGTATATAACACAAACATGTGTAACAAAAGCTATTACCACAAGTGTCAAGGAACTAATGTGTGTCGGAAGATAAAATTTTATTTAAAAAAATAATAAATAAAGCAATGAAGAAGCTTTGAGAGATTACAAACTAGAACCTTTTCAGTAACTATCAGCATTATATTTATATTCTCAAATTTAGAAATAATGCAAGCTTTATTTTACAGTTTTCAAACTGTGGTCTTAAGCATCTTTCAGAAATGCTGAGCACCTGTTGCTTTCCCTCTGTCTGGCTGTCTTAACACATAGATCAGAGGCCCTTCCCATGCATGGATATGATTAAAATGTTGTAGGCAAGGGAATGTCTGCTATGTCGGCATGCCTGCCATGTTTGGGCCAGATTTATGTGAAGGGACCCAGACAGCCGATTCAGGAAAGAAACAAACTGCGTAAGGTGCCTCTTTTGTGTTAAGATACAAGTGTACACTTCTATCACTCGTTGAACCTCTGGTTCAAACAGACAGATCAGTTATGTCTATCTTCCTATATATTATGAATATTCCTAATACTCAAATGTTTTAAACATTTTTAAAAATTCAAATGCCCCGTCTTAGTGGGTTTTGTATTTTTTGTAACTCCCAATGTTAAAGAATCCTTTTAAGTAGATCTAAGGTTACAAAATAAGACTCCAGAAAAAGGTAAAGAAATCTAGCATTTAATTTATTGTTCTTGTCAATTAAGTTATCAAATGTAAGGGTACCACTATAATTAAATTTCCTTTAGAAAAGCCAATTTTGAGGACACACCCATGGCTTGTAATACTTTTTATAGAAGTATATACTAAGATGCCTCATTCCATATCTCTCCTGCCTTGCTATAGGAGTCTGAAGTTATAAAGGAAGGCCTGAGAACAATTAGCATCTGCTAAAAAGAGATCATTAAAGAAAACTTGGCAGCTGCAAAGCCCTTTTTTATAGTCATTATGGTGGCAAGTGGCTCATCTCAGGGATAGCTGCAGTGTCAGATGTGAAGACCTATGTGAATACAAGCAACTTTTCAATTTTTAAAAAAAACCACCACATTTTAAGGGTGAAATCTCTGTATTCTGAAAATTAATATACAACTTGGCAATGTGGGTGGGTAAACGAATATAATTTAAGGCAAACAAAACTGGAGAGGATTTTTAATAGTCACAGTATTCCAAGCACAGAGCACCATTTCACAGAAACCCCAGGGTTTTAATTGCTGGCTTTCGCAGTTCATCCCCAGAAAATGCTCTGCCTGGGGTAGGTGTTGGTAAGGAGGGGGAATTACCATTATCCTGGAATGTCCTATAATCTATAGTCTGCTCCTTCAGCTCAAGGGTGTGCAGCAGATTTTAAGATGGAAAAACTATAACTTTCTTCCCTTAAGTCACAGCAGACAAATCGAGATTTGTGAGCTACGACCATCTACCAGCAGGTGGAGACAGAGTACCAAACTGAACTCTGCCACATAGGACAGTATGCTCCTTAGTCAGTATTTCTCATAACAAAGCAGAAGGAATAAGGCAAACATTTCTCCCAGCTCACAGAAATGAAGTACAAACCTGTCAACTAGCAGAACTATGCACAGACAACCACAGCGAGGACTGAACTGACAGTGTCAATCTCGTGAAAGAGTGGACTCTGGATTCATCTGCTGTGACTAAAGGAAAGCAAAGATACTTACTGTAGCAGGTATTCTCCGAGGACAGCAGGCCATACATTCTCACATGGTAACGCGGTCCATGTTGCCCAGTCTGGAGCTTAAAAAAAAAAACTATATATAACTAAGAGCACGCAATGTGCTCCCACCGCACATGTGCAAATGCCTTCCTGCCTGCCACGAGAGCACGGGATATACTGTAGCATACCACAAAAAAGGAGACAACTCCAAGGCGAGGTGGGAAGGAATGTGAGAATATATGGCCTGCTGTCCTCAGAGAATACTTGCTAAAGGTAAGTTTCTTCGCTTTCTCCAAGGGCAAGCAGGCCAATAATTCTCACATGTGGGAATCCCTAGCTACCAGGTCACTGAAAACAGTGGTCAATTGAACCTTGCAATAGAGAGGCCAAACACAGATAACCTAAAAACTATATATAAATTGTGTGAAAGTGCAGCCTGGAACAGAACCAAATGGGCCCGGGGGTGGAGTTAAACCCCAAACAGACTGTCGCATTGGGTATTCTGCTAAAGGCAGTACTGAGATGTGAATGTGTGGACCGAAGACCAAGTTGCAGCCTTGTACGTTTCTTCAATGGAGGCTGACTGCAAGTGGGCTACCGACGCAGCCATGGCTCTGACACCATGAGCCTTGACATGACTACCAAGAGTCAGCCCAGCCTGGGTATAAGTGAAAGAAATAAAGTCTGCAATCCTGTTGAGATCAAAAGAAATAAAATGCTGAGTGGACTGTCTGTGGGGCCTAGTCTGCTCCAAGTAAAAGACCAATGCTCACCTGCAGTCGAAAGTGTGCAGTGCGCTTTTGCCAGGATGGGCATGAGGCTTGGGAAAGAATGTTGGCAAGAATCGACTAGTTCAGATGGAACTCCCACACAACCTCAGGCAGGAACGAAAAACTATGTTGTGATGAGACTTAGTATAAGGTGGATCTGCTACTACAGACAGAAGCTCACTGACTGTGCAAGCTGAAGTAACAGTTAACAAAAACAAGACCTTCTAGCTCAAGTACTTCAGATGACAAGAATCAAGCAGCTCAAAAGGAGCTTTCATCAGCTGGGTGAGGACAACGTCGAGGTCCCATAGCACTGGTGGAGGTCTAACAGGGGGCTTTGTCAACAGCAAACCTCTCATGAATCGAACTAGAGGCCATCCAGAGACAGGCTTACCCTCTACACGATAAGCACTAATTTTGCTGAGATGAACCCATACAAAGTTGGCCTTGAGACCAGGTAGATCTGGGAGTCATCAGCATAAAGGTGATACTGAAAACCATGGGATGAGATCAGAGCTCTAGCCACTTTAGCCTTTTCCTCATAGAGAAGTCGTTCCATCCCCTTTATCATTTTCGTCACCCTTCTCTGTACCTTTTCAAATTCCACATCTGTTTTGAGATGCGGTGACCAGAATTGCACACAGTATTCGAGGTGCAGTCGCACGATGGAGCGATACAAAGGCATTATGTCGTCCTAATTTTTTGTTTTCCAGGAAATTTTAGTGATTTCAGGAGATCACTAAAAACCATCCTCTTCAAAAAGGCCTACCCCAATGACCCCACGTAACCCTCTTCACCTACCAACACAGCATGACTATGATTGAACAGGACATCACGCAATCGTCATCCATTCTGACCCTCCACTTATACCTCATATGATACTATACAACTTTGTATTTGTTATCCACTGACTGGGCAAACGCCTTTGATGGTACTATGTAAGCCACATTGAGCCTGCAAATAGGTGGGAAAATGTGGGGTACAAATGCATCAAATAAAAAAAAATCCCGATAAATGTAAAAGATATTCTGTGGAGGACAGAAAATGGGAAATAGGGCCTCGTCCTCACACCAGATGGCAAACCAAGAGTAACATCTCTTGGCAGAATCTTTCCTCGAAGCCAGCAAAATTCTGGAGACACCCTCAAGATGATACAAGACAGCAAATTCTAAGCCCTCAATATCCAGGCTGTGAGGGCCAGAGACTGGCGGTTGGGATGCAGAGGAGATCCCTCATGCTGTGTGAAAACACTCCAAGGTTCTTTGGAGGATAACTCCAGGAAACCAGATCTGCCTGGGCCAATATGGCACAATCAGGATCATGGTTCCTCAGTCTTGACTGAGTTTCAGCAAAGTCTTCCTCACAAGAGGTATGGGAGGATACATATGCAGGAGATCATTTCCCCAATGGAGAAGGAAGGCATCCGACACTAGTCTGTCATGGACCTGGAACAGTACTGGGGGACTTTGTGATTGAACTGAGTGGCAAAGATATCACCAAAGGGGTGCAGCACACTCAGATGATCTTGCGGGCAACACCCATGCTGAGAGACCATTCATGCGGTTGCATAACCCTGCTCTGTCGGTTGGCCAGGCTGTTGGATTTGACCACCAGATAAGTGGCACTGAGAAGCATCCAATACTGGAGCACCCACTGCCACATCCGGACAGACTCCTGATACAAAGGGCGTGATCCAGTGCCCCCCCCCCCCCCCCCCCCCCCCCCGGTTTGTTGGTGTAGTACATCGCAAACTGATTGTCCGTTTGAATAAGTACAATTCGAAAGATCAGCCGATCTCTGAAAGCCTTTAGAGCGTTCCAGATGGCCTGAAGTTTCAGAAGTTTTGACTGGAAGATCTGCCTCTTGAGATGACCAAGCACCCCAAGTGTGACGCTTATTTAAATAAGCTCCCCAGCCTAGGTGGGATGCATCCAGCATCAGCACCTTCCGGGGCTGAGGAATTTGGAATGGGAGCCCCACAGTCAAATTGGATCGAACTGTCCAGCAGAGCAGAGATTGAACCAGGTGTGCTGACACTCGGATGACATCCGCTAGTTTCCCTGTGGCCCGTCACCACTGGGAAGCTAGAGTCCACTGGGCAGTTCTCATACGAAGACGTGCCATGGGCATGACATGGACGATGAAGGCCTAACAACCTCAACATCTGAGCCTGCTGAGAGGGAACGTACCTATGCCTCTATAAGAACCTCTCTTCAACCTGCCCAAAAACCTCCTAGAGGAGGCGGCAGTTGCAGAAGGCGTCTAGCAGGAGAGTGTGTCAATGTTGTATGTTCCTTGAAAAGGTCAGCAACCGCCTCCAGCTTCTCTCCAAAAAGCTTATCCCCCCCAGCACGTAGCATATGCCAACCTGTGCTGGACCACCGGGACCAAGACACACAGCCAGGACAGTCTGCACATAGTTATACTTTTAGTGGAGACCTTGGACGCTACATCAAAAGTACTGTAGGCGCCCCTGGTCAAGAACTTACGACACACCATCTGCTGCTTGACCAACTGGTGAAGTAGCTCGGCCTGCTCCAGTGGGAGAGTCTGCCAAATTAGGCATACTACGCACCAAGGACTGCAAGTACAGGCTTGTGTAGAGCTGGTACGATTGAATACAGGAGATGAGCATAGAGGTCTGATACCGTAAAACGCCAATTATTCGGACTATACTCTAAAAAGGTGGTCTGGATAATTTGAAAAAAAAAACCAAAAAACAAACAAACTTTGGAATATTAAAATTCCTCTCCAGAAGGAGATGGCACCGTCCGGAGCTGGATCGAAAGAAGGCCTCACGAAGTTCCGCTGAGTAGCGCAAGCCTCATATTGATGTGCATGCACATATATATGACAACGCATGGCACGCAGGCACTCGCGATACAGTGGAGCTTCTCGGGGGCTTCTTTCTATCCACCTCCGGATGGTTCTGCATCCGTCTGGTGAGCGATTTTAATTTTTCAACTATCTGTGGGAAATGATACTGGGGGTCCAGATAATTGGACATCCAGATGCCCAGCGTTCTACTGTACATCTTATGCCCAAAAGAATCCAGAGTTCTAGCTTCTCTGCCAGGGGACACAGAAGCAGTGTCACTAGAACTCCTGGCTCTTTTGAGCACAGATTCTATCACCAGGATATGATGAGGCAATTGGGGCCTAACAAACCCGGGGATGACTGAATTCTGGTACACGGTGTCAATCTTTTTAGGGAGGACAGGGACTGACAAAGGGGACTTCCAGTTCTTCACTTGAACATCCCACAAGATCTCAGCAGCAAAAAAACAAGGCTGAAACCTGCCAAGCACTCAGGGACCATCCCACATGGCACCTACTCCAAGCCACGTGGCTACAGCAGCTCAAAAGCCAATAGTGCAAACCCTAAACAATCTGAAGGGGAATCGCCCATGCTAGAACAGTCCCAAGTTGGTTAAAAACACAGAGCTGCAAGGTGGAAACGCTGCCGAATGCTGAAGCTGAAGTCTGCGAACACAGTCATAGCTAAAGGCTGACAATACCACAAGGGACTGAAAAACAGGCCAGACAACTGATAGTCTAAAGCTCATGAAGCTGAACAGGATCTCCACCTTAGGGAGCCCATGCTGGGATGACCGACATGCCTCAAAGGCAGCTGTGTGTGGAGCAAGACCGCCAGCTGCCCCCAAAACACAGAGGAGAAAAATGGCCATACCTCAGGAAGGGGGTGGGGGCAACCCCAGAGTCCAAAAACCACAGTCCAAGCAACATCGAGCCACAGCTACCAAAACAAGGAACACTATAATCCAGTACCTGGAGTAAATACAGTAGGAGGCAGGAAGTGCAGGCACAAGTCAAGAGCCGGCCAAGCAACTGTGAGGAGACGCTGCCCTGTAGCTCTAAGCAAGAAGGAAATACATTCCCCCCCCCCCCCCCCAGGAAAAAAGGACAGCCCAAGCAAGCCAGTATAGCCTAGGCCTCAGAAACAAATGAAATGAGCTGCAGACTGAAAATGCAGCCGAGAGGAGCCTGAAGAAGGCCACTGACGAGAAGGCTGTGTGCCCTGGGAGCAGCAATGTCCAGGCTTCTTCAGAGTGGGAATTCGCCATTCAAGAAGCAGCCAAGACAGGAAACCGCAAAGGAACACAAAAAAACCTCTGCCAAAGGAACTAGCGCCGTTTGAACCATAACGGCCCGAAAGCTGTGAAGACAGAAAAGAAAAAGAATCCATTATTATAGCCTTGTGACCAAAATGGCTGCAGCCAACTAAAGAGAGGAACTGTAAAAAAGCATGCCAAAGAGTCACTCCATGCTGGCCCAATGGTACTCTCCCGAAAACACAGGCACACACAGGCTGCCCAAAAGGAAATAGTGTATCGTCACACCTGCGCTAACCCAAAAAGTACAAACCCGACAAAGGGGAAGAATGAAAGTTCACATTCACAATTTTGCCAGCCTTATTGGTACCTATAGTTGACTGCTCAGGTGGCTGAATCCAAACAGCTGCAGGAGCACAGACACATACCATCTCCTCCAGAATGCCAGAAGCAGACATCTGCTCTCTAACAGCATTATTTTATTTTTTTCAAAATTCTGCAAGGAGGAGGAAGGAAGTGGCAGGAGAGGGATCCGACACTACCAGGTATACCCCAAGTCAGGCACCTCTGTCCCCCCCACACACAAGCTCTACTTAACCAGGGAACCCAAAACAGGAGCCACATAAGCAGAAACAACCAGGATTTTGTGCCTGTCTACTGCCTGTGGAGATCAAGCATACTGACTGACCAAGAAGCATACCGTCCTATGTGGCAGAGTTTAGTATGGTACTCTAGCGCCACCTGGTGGTACATGATCATAACCCACAAGTCTCTGGATTCATCTGCTGCTGACAAGGAAGTCTCATTTGCTGCACTTTAGATGGCCATTTCTGCAACACTGAGGCCCAGATGATCAGAAGCAAATATGGGCGCAAGAAGCCAATAGCGTCATACTAGAACCCACTGCTCCCAACCGATGAATAGAGCCAGCGAGCGCATATAACAATGCGCTTGCCAGCTCTGAACACAACTAGCATGCAAATGCATGCTAAACAGGGCATTAGCTATTCCTCCCCAATGCTCAGCGGGCAGAACGCCAAACATTGGTGCTGCTCCCACAGCAAACCCTATGCCAGCTTGCGGAGCATTGGGTTGCCCTATCCAGTATGCATGTGCATGCTAGCAGCCCCCCCCCCCCCCCCCAAAAAAAAGCAGTCCAGGCCCTGGTGGCTACTGCCCCCCCCCCCCCACACCCTAACCTGACCAAAAAAATAAACTCTGGTGGCCCAAGTGTACTGCCATCTGAACCCCAAGCTTCCCTGGTGGCCTAGGTACACTCCCTTCCTTGTCTGGCACCGTCTTCAAAATGGCAGCACCCTGCCCAGTGGATCCTGGGATACACTGGTCGGGACTTCCCTACCATATAAGGTACGGGGGAGGAATCCGCTAAGCCACCAGGGAAGTTCATGGTTCAGATGGCAGCCCACTTGGGCAACCAACGTTTACTTTTTTGGTTGTTAGGATGAGGGGCTGGAGGTCTGCTGGATTTCTTGCCCCCCCCCCCCCCCCCAATGTCGCTATGTGTGTGTGGGGGGTGGGGGGGGTGGCAGATGACAGAGGTATGGGGGTCCCACGGATCTCCATTTCCTTGTTTGACAGGTCCAGGCTTTTGACAGCTGAGACCTGTCAAAACTAGTGCGGGAGGATTGTGCCCAAGCGCATTCTCAGGCACAATCCTCTCGCACTTTCCCCCTATGATCAGAGTTAATTGTGTGCCTATATTTGCATGCAATTAGCTCTGATCACAGGGGCAGTATAGCCCTGCGCAGTTCCAGTGCTATTTTTAGAGCACGGTTTGGAACAGTGCAGGGCTTCTGATCATCTACCAATAGTAGCTGCAGAAATCTGGAGATAAAGTGAAAAAAAAAAAACCTCTCAAACTTCCAAATTATACAATATAAATACAGTACAAAAACTATCGAAATTATTTAATGCGAGGATTTTTAGGAATTTCTTTTCTGCTGAGTAAATATGGTAGTATTGCATATATCCCCCATGATATGAAGCAGCAATGGAAATCATGTCATTTCAGCAGGATGTTAAAGGGTGAGAAAATGAGTGGAAGTGTCTTCAAGCAATCTCCATGTGTGTGACCCAAGAATAGGATATTGACATGTGTAAAATCTGGAATTTAAGAGGTTGCCTCCTCCCCCTCTCCTTGTGCTATATGAAGGATCTATGTAAAATCAGGAGCAGGCAACAAATAGGCTATCATAACATACAGAAAGTAACATAAGCACATTGAACCTTGGGCAAAGAAGGGAGGACAGCATTTTGTGGTACTATTTAAGACTTTTCAAATTCTGGACCTTTTCAGAGTATTTGTCTTCAACTAAGAAGTTCATGAAACACCAAGGAAAGGTAGCATTAGAAACTCTTTCCTTAAACTGCCTCCACTGGTTCTATAACCAGAAGTGACTTTTCACAGTAAAAGAATCTTCTCATACTATGGTATTTCACATACATTAAAAAAAAAAAAAACTGACCTGTGACCACCAAATATTGAAATCAGATTTCTTTTCAAACATTAACCCATTAATTGCTCATCAATCCAACACCCCTTCCCAAGGACAAATGGGTAGTCTGCCTATTTAGTATAGTCCAGCTTCAACCTACCTAGTCCTAAACAGCTACCACCTCTTCTCCCATCCCAACCCCCTCCAACTTCATGGCAAGCAGACACAGGGCATGCTCACACGCAAGGCCAGTAGATACAGTTCAATCCTGCTGTGTAAATATCCTTGTACTGGCCAGAGCTGGAATATGTAAACTTCTGGATAGACAGTACCCTAAAAAACAAACACAAAAATGAAACCAAAGAAATAAGTCCCTTTTTTATACAGAAAATTAAATATCAGAGACCACTGGATGGTCCAATTTTTCATCTTTTTGATTGGCTGTAATTACTGATCTTTTCTTCAGACAGGTAGCTCATCCAAGGCCAATATCCTGCTTATGCAGTACCTCAGAGGAAAACCACTTCTCTAACCTAGGTCTAGGATCCAAAATCCTCATCACTACAATTCTAGGTTCCTGGCATGCCCTTTAAATGAAATACTTTGCACTTTATACTTAGCAGACCTTTTATTGAATCTGCAACAAAATGGATGTGTGTGTGTCAATATTTTAATGTGAAAAAAAACTGCAAAATCATACACTTGGGATGTTTAAGAAACCCTAGTAAACAGCACACGATGGGTGATGTGGGGAACAGACACAAATGTACACCAATAAGGTGAAAGACGTCAAGAGTGAATCATTTTGTGATCTAGAGGTGGCCAGAGCAAATGCTCATGCTGGTGCCACAAGATCAGAAGATGAATTAACAATATCAATGCATCTGGTAACATCCAAAAAGACCTTTAGTGACCCGATGAAAGAAGTGCTATACCACTACATAGCAGCATTATTGTCTGCATTAATAGTGGAATATATGAGGGTCCTCTATCTACAATTCATATGTATAAGTTAATACTGGTGTAAGTATTTTCATATATTTTTGGTGGCTCGAGTCCTGGTTTGTGTGCAATTTACTGGGTGCCACCAAGATGACATTTCCTGTTTCTGTGGCCAATTCACCCTGATTGTTGGCAGAGAAGCTGGGGATCACAGGGAGAAGCGTAACAGAGAAAAGTAAGTGATCATGCTTTTATATAGGTCATTGTTGACACTTTACCTACAATTCTATCCAATTTTGGAGGCTATTCTTCCAAAAGGCTCTAAAAAGGGTGGAGGCAATTCAGAGATTATCAAAATAGTGCAGTGTCTAAACCTAACATCTTGAGATGAGACTTAAAGACCTGGTTTTGTATAGCCTAGAAGAAGACATTAGATCTTACCTGCTAATCTGCTTTCCTTCAGTCCCTCCAGACCAGCCTAGAAGGATGGGTTATGCACTCCTACTAGCATATAGGAGAACTACAGAATTCTGGTGGAGTCAAGTTAACTGTGCAGACCATCTAAGAATCAGTATGAACGCAACAAGCAGAAAGAACTAGCAAATAGAATAAGAACAAATCTCCCCTAACCCTTCAAAATCCCATACGATGTGCAAGGAAGCAGCTGCCTCAGAAATCAAGGGTGGTCACACAGAATCTGCTGCCTCAAATGAGCTGTACAACACTCTTTGCTTCCTATTCTACTCTCCATGAAGAGAGCTCTATCACTTAAAACAGGGGTTTTATTTTTTGGAATAAAAAAGAACACTTCTGTCCAAAAGCACCCTCTCAGGAAGTACTCCTAAACAAATCCCTACGGAGATAACCGAAAACACAGAAAGCCAGATCATAACAGAATGGGCAGGTTCTAGACCGGTCTGGAGGGACTAAAGGAAAGCAAATTAAAAGGTAAGGTCTAATTTCTCCTTCCTTACTGTCCCTCCAGACGGATTGGAAGTACCAAAGCAGCTAGCATCAAGGGTGTGACCCTCAGAGCCTCGACTAGTATCAGAGCCCCACAAGCAGTATCCGGACGATCAAGAACATCTAAGTGGTACTGCCTAACAAAGGAATGCAAAAAGGATCAGCCTGCTGCTCTACAAATCTCCTGTGGCGGTACCGAAGTGCTCTCCATCCACAAACTTGGCTGCCCTCTGGTAGAAAGTGTATTAGGGCATCTGGGATCACCTTGCCACCAAGAAGGTAAGCCGAAGCAATGGCCTCCTTAATCCAATGCACTATAGTAGCCTGAAATTCTGCCAGGTCCTTTCTCCAACCATCTAGCATAGCAAACCAACTATTCTGACCGAGGCACAAAACTGGCTCTGCAGGCCACTTCCCCACTTGATGGGACATGACCAAGGAACACAACAGTCTGTAGTCTGTTCAGTACCAACACTCCAGGACACTTCCCTACCTCAGGGGGAAAAAAAAAAAAAAAAAGACCGAGGCACAAAACAGTCTGCATCAACCATAGGAAAACACTGAACACTGTTAGCAGAAAAAAAAAATTGCAATGAACCACTGTACGGCTGAACCACTACATCAGCAGTTAAGTGTGCTGAATTAAGAGTTTTATACCAAGTAGGAGCTAGGGCCTAATCACCATTAAAACTTCCAGAAGGGAATTGGAAACATGCCAAAGAGTTGTATAATGAAAATGCAGTACTCAGCTGTACTCAAGATACCACAATTTCTGTAAGGAGAAATGCCATAGTCTACGAAGGAAAGATTTTGCTAAAGTCTTGATGGCAAAGGCGACTCAGAAAGAATCAACCTATACAGGGCAGAATGAAAAAAAAACAAAAAAAAAAAAACAACTTTAGAGCAAAAAGGCAGCTGCCTACCAAAAGTGACAATAATATAATCTGTAAACACTTACGAAGAAAATCGCAGCTGCTCCCCTAAAAAGAATCTGACCCATAACGGCTAACGGTAGCTGAAAAAAAAAGAAAAAAAAAAAAGAACAAAAATCTAGCTGGTACTAGAAGATATATAGCTGAATCTGTTAAGACTAAACCACTTGACACAGTGTTGATAAGAGAGGATAAAGGCCTAGAGAGTACAAGGAGGCTGAGATAAGTTCAGCTTAATCCTAAAAGAGAAATTCAAATGACATCAAAAGGTTAAGGTCCAGTAAGGTTGTGAAATTAAGATCATATGAGCCCATGAAAACAAAGCTTAGACTTTGGTTAGGCATCTATGTTGCGAAGTTGCAAAAGATAACCCAGCTAGAGAATCCAAATGCACTGGGCTTCTATATATTAGTTGCTTATTTGGCTTTACCAGTTGCACAGAAGCTACTTCCTTTCTATATATGACCCTCAAAGACCGAGGGTGCAAACTATAAGGCATACCTGTAGTGAATAACCTCAAGACCCCATTGATTGGACGTAATTTGGGCCCACCTCCAATAAAACTTAGCTAGCCGAGCTCCCACTGGAAATGGAGGTTGGGCCCTGAAACCTTCATGGGATGGACGAGCAGGGGGCAGGAAGGAAGTGCCTGCATCTCTACTTCCGCATCGGGCACCCCAAAAGGACTGGTATCTCTGAAAATAGCGAGACTTGAGCAGTAGCTACTCATCCCGATCAAAATCTACGAAAATCTCTGAAACGTCAAGGCCAAGACCAGCAGATAAAGGATGATCCTCAGGTAACTGAGGAACTTATCCAACTCATCCTCAAACAGAAAGAAGCCTCGAAAGGGAAACTTACTAAGCTTAGACGCCACAACAGCTGACCAACCTCGAAGCCAAAGTGAACGGGCCACAACACTCAAAGCCATAGATTTGGAAGAGGCCCTCAACAAATCATTAAAGGTATCTGTTAAGAAAGCCAAGGTCATCTCTTATCTTAGCTACCTCTGTGTCTAATGAAGTGACTGTGTCTAATGAAGTGAAATCATCCAAAAACCTATGTAAACTCTCTCGGACCACCGAAAACAAGCTCTAGCTACCAAAGAACCACAGGTAGCTGCTTGTACTGCCAGCGCAGAGACATCAAAAGATTTTAAAAGAGATGCCATCAACAGGGACAGAATTGCACTTGAGTCATTCCGTGTCAAGTGGACCAATTTTAAAGGTCATCCCCACCTCACCATCTCAGATTTTGATGAAATTTGGTACATAGTTTCTTTATGATAAACTAAGCTGTGCAAAACTTTAGTTCAAAAGACTAAAAATTGGAGGTTCTAGGGGACCTCAAGTAAAGGGTTGCAAAATGTCGCCTGAGCAAAAATGACATTTTGGGCCAACTTCCAGAAGCTGTAAAACTGGAAGTTTTAGTAGTACAAGGGGGATATTTGGAGAACCTGCACTACTTTTAGGGCTTAATGAACTGGCAAAACCCCATGTTCCTAGTCCTCTTACTTTTTGAATGGTTTAGGCTCAAACTTTGCCAAAAAAACGGCAAAAATCAATTTACAGTGATGTTGAGGCTGCTGTAGTTTCTAAACTAGTTGGCCTTTCAGGTTGATTTTTGGTAGGTGTACTAAATGCACGGCTGTAATGAGGCATTCCAATTTGCAGCACTTTCCTTCAAGTGGTTGAAAAATTACAAGCGTTCAAAGTTGGTATAAAAAGCATTTTTGCCCATTTTGGGCTATCTTTGATGCCCTTGATCTCCAGTGGGGCAGCTTCAATATTCTTTCTTTTAGCACCATTAGAAAGAGCAGATTTCCTTCTATCAGAATATGTAGTTTTCAATTTGGAGTCTCTCCATATAAGGATTGCAAAAAAAGTGTTTTTTGGCCAGTATTGTTGAATGATAGATGAAATGGATATAGGGCCCATCAATGTTTCTAATTGCTGTATAAGTCACTCAGTTGCTTTAAGCATGCGTTGGTCCATGGTGGCTATGCCACTACCAATTCAATAGGAAGTAGCAACCTCATCGCCAAGAGGTCACGCCCGATAGCAAGGCAAGTCCAGCCACTTGGCACAGGTTCCCAAGCCTGAAGGTGGGCATCTTACTTGAGGTTCCCAAGCCTCATTTGGTTGTCTTTGCCTAGTTTCTCAAGCCTAATGGGGGTGTCTTAATGGTTCCAAGTAAAACCTCAGTGCTGAAGTGACAAGAATTTTTCACTGATAAGTTTCACTGCTGTTTCTGGAAATGTATACTGTCGTCCAAGTGTGTAGTTGCTGGTACTGGAAGAACTGCTAGAATATGCTGTTCAGAAATCCAACAAGAATCTCTTCTGCTAGGCCAATGAAATGATCGTGCAGGCCCGCATGGATGCATAAAGTTGACCAAGGCATCATGTTCTTCAAATGATGTGTCACAGACATTGCCAATCCACCATTTGTTGTCATAAACACAGGCAACATACTGCCCAGGCTGAAGTTGAGACACATTTATGCCAGGTACACTCACTGGGTCATCCGACTGACAAAGTTTGACAACAAATGAGGAGGAATCATTTGACATTCTACTGACTGAAATTTGGTTCAAGTCAATGGGAATAACTGGTGATTTAGTTCCAGCAACTGTGGAAGCTTTACTGAATCTTTCCTCTTGTGCAGATCTTGAAGATTCAATTTCATCCTTGGAAACAAAAAAGAACTTGATTTTATTTATTTTTTGATCACAAAATTCAAACAAGCCTTGTGCTGTGAGAATTTGGCTATTTTTAGGTCGTTGCAAACTAGCCTGAGCAGCTAGTCGCTTTGTTGTACCACCTATGGCATCACATGGTGACTTGCCATGGCTTGTGCCAAAGAAATTCCACTGTGCACTTATTCCAAATTCTGTTTGATGATAGCACAAGTTGGCAAAGTTTTTGAAGTTCTTGTATTGTGCAGCTGAGCCATCACTAAAGTATGTTACATATTTTATTTCTCCAATTTTGCTTTTCAAGAACGCGATTAATTTTTCCAAGAATGCATGTACAGCAACTGCATCATGCCGCAAGCTGTCACTTATTATGCAAACACTTATGCACTGAATTTCACTTGAAGCATCACGGAAGTACCCAACAAATGGATGCAGTGTAGCTTGACTGTTTTCCCAGTGGAAACCTTGAACAGCATCTTGGACAATAAAGGAGTAGTTTTCAGCAAAGTCCAAGAGAACAACAATTTCACAAGGATTTAGGTTTTCTTTAAGTATTGTGTCTGATGTTTGGAAAAGTAATGGTAAATTGACAGGTTTGAAACTTTCAATGCAAGCTCAGATACAAAATCATCAACATACATTTGTTTGGTCTCCAGTGTGGTGCGATCTGTATGAACCCACTGCTTAAACTCGATTGTTTCACCTGGGTCAGCATCAATGAACACTTCTGTCAGGTAATTTTCAAGCACAATTTTACCTGGACATATTTCACACCTGTGAAGCATGCATTCTTTGCATTCCAAATTGCACACAGTTTTAGCCATCAGTGCTTTGTAATCTTCGTTCAGCAGATGGCTTCCAGCAAGCATAAGCTTCACATTTTGATGAATGACACAAACACACACTGAATGCATACCAGATGAGCCAACAGTGACACACCATTTTGGCCTTAGCTCACAAAATTTGGAAAAACCCACTTCTGGCCCATTTCGAGTACGATATGCAACATACATTTCTTTTAGATTGCTAAGCAGCAAGTGCTTTTGCATTTGAATTTTTTCAGTGCCAGTTCTGACAGAGACAAAATCTTTTTTCCCTAGGCACAGTCTACTGAATTCATCATCTTCAAAAAAGCCAAGAATTTTTTTTTTCTGTTTCTTCTGGTAAAACTTTACCTTTCTTCTTGTCTGGTTTTGCCAGAATTCCACAAACTGATTTCAGATTTCTTGCTTTTTTAACCATTCTAGTTGAAACCATGAATTCTGAGGCAGTTCTTTCAATAGACCAGCTGTTTGGTGCTAAAGTTAGTATTTGCAGTTTTTCTGCATGATTTGCTGAAACTTGGACTTTGTTTTTCAACTCGTTTAGCAGGTCATCATAATCAGAACATTTGTCACATTTCTGACTGGTAGAATGTCTAAGCCACCAGCAACTGCAAGATGATGACTCTCAAAGTATTTTGCACTCGCCTGATTTTGCGCTTGGTGTAGCCTCGTACATCACGCTTGCTGACTTTTTTGAACTTTAATGGAGAAAAACCAAGAGATGTCAAACTTGTGTTCAACTTGCCAGAAATGTCACTGTGTTCATCATCTGCTGCTGTTGATGATGATAAAGAATCAGCAGCTCTGTTACTGACGTCTTTTCGACAAGATGGACATAGTTTCTGACCCGGCACAAATATTTTGCTTGTTAAGGCCTTTAGCTGGGCTGCTAGTGTGTCATCCAGCACTCTTAAGCCCCTTTTTGCATTATGACCACCTTTGGAAAATGGGTTACAGCAGGTTCTTTGCAAAAATTCAAACTTTTTCAACAGTAAGGATTCATGATGAAGGCAAATAGTTGATCCAGCATAGAAAAGTTGACCAGAATGCTCTTGTAACAACTTCTGTTGATCAGGCAGAAGCTCTTCAATTAATTTCAAACCCTTATTTTTATTGTATGTCAGTAAATGACACTCTGATGTACTTGAACAGCCAACTGAGCAAAGTGGAAATTCATCTGATCTTTCTGGATCCATTGATGACCATTAGCATCAGTTCAACAAACGCGTTTATTCTTGCAATCAGGTTTTCAATGGGTAAAATTTTACTTCAGTCTAAAGTGATTAATATCTTCATTTGTGGCATTTAATTCAATATAAATGAGCCTGTCGGTGCAGGTGCGAGTTTCTTCAACAAGAAGTATGTATACAATGGTTTCCACCCTATTTTTTAGTTTACTTGAACACAGTTTTATAACATAATATTTAAAGAAAACTTCTTTAGCCAGTTAGACTTGGCCAATTATGATTTGTGAACCCTGTTGCAAGGCAGAATTGTTTGTTTCATTGCCCAATTGTATGCTTCTGGTACCTCCTGGCTCCTGAGTGTCTGTTGCTAGGCTTACTTTGATGCCTACAGTTCACTAAGAGGTCAAACTGTAGCAAGGGTGAAGAAACACCAGCAGCAGACACTCAGACGCCTTGCAACAGGGTCCACCAATCATAATTGGCCAAGTCGGTCATCCTAACTGACTGCAGTTTTCTTTAAACCTGTCATGAAACCTGGCCTCATCCTTCCACATCCTAAAAAACATTCCTGTTTTTTAGTTTTCTTGAATACAGTTTTATAATATAATGTGTTCTTTATTTTAAAAAATTGGTGCTTTTTGAAAGAAGAATCACTTTTACTACACTTGTATCAAGGGTGTAGTGAAGAAATCACAGGCTGCTGCCCGCAAACATTTGAGGGCATTTTTGCAATCCTTATATGATGAGACTCCAAAATGAAAACTACATATTCTGATAGAAGGAAATCTGCTCTTTCTAATGGTGCTAAAAGAAAGAATATTGAAGCTGTCCCACTGGAGATCAAGGGCATCAAAGATAGCCCAAAATGGGCAAAAATGCTTTTTATACCAACTTTGAACGCTTATAATTTTTCAACCACTTGAAGGAAAGTGCTGCAAATTGGAATGCCTCATTACAGCCCTGCATTTAGTACACCTACCAAAAATCAACCTGAAAGGCCAACTAGTTTAGAAACTACAGCAGCCTCAACATCGCTGTAAATTGATTTTTGCCGTTTTTATGGCAACGTTTGAGCCTAAACCATTCAAAAAGTAAGAGGACTAGGAACATGGGGTTTTGCCAGTTCATTAAGCCCTAAAAGTAGTGCAGGTTCTCCAAATATCCCCCTTGTACTACTAAAACTTCCAGTTTTACAGCTTCTGGAAGTTGGCCCAAAATGTCATTTTTGCTCAGGTGACATTTTGCAACCCTTTACTTGAGGTCCCCTAGAACCTCCAATTTTTAGTCTTTTGAACTAAAGTTTTGCACAGCTTAGTTTTTTATCATAAAGAAACTATGTACCAAATTTCATCAAAATCTGAGATGGTGAGGTGGGGACCCCTGGTCCACTTGACACGGAATGACTCACTTAGTAACTGCAGAAACCACCACATCAAATACAGAAGCTTAAGAAAAGCAGTGTCTGGATCCAGCACTGGGTGTAAGCGAATCATGAACCTGGAAAGACAAAAAGGGAGTATCCGGCACATCCCACTGTGCTTGAATGATGTCCCAGATATCTTGGTGCATTGGAAAAGTTTTACAAGCCTTCTTAATGCCCTTGAGTAAAGATCCACCTTACATGCCTTAATTACCTCAATCCTCAACGTTTAATGATGCAGTATCCAAAGCTGTAAGCTCTTTAAATCCTTTTTACGAAAAATCCTTACAACAGAAGGGTCTTCACCAGGCATGCGAGGCATCTCAGGATCAAACTCCATATCAGCTTCGTCTACAGCCAAGGAAACCTTAGGACGTTTGAGAAAAGATCCAAGACCCCAACCCCTCAGGAGGGAGAGATGTAGAAGGATCAGATGTGTGTATAAAAAACAAATCTGCAAAACATGATCCACCTGAGTGTCGAACCGAGCTCCCAAATACACCAGGCACTGAGAGGGACAAAGATGAGTCTTGACTGGGTTCACCACCCAGACCACACACTCCAACCGACTGTCGCGTCGGATATCCTGCTGAAGGCAGTAGTGAGATGTGAATGTGTGGACTGATGACCACATTGCAGCCTTGCAAATCTCCTCAATGGAGGCTGACTTTTAAGTGAGCCACTAATGCAGCCATGGCTCTAACATTATGAGCCGTAACATGGCCCTCCAGAGTCAGCCCAGCTTGGGCGCAAGTGAAGGAAATGCAATCTGCTAGCCAATTGGAGATTGTGCGTTGTGCGTTTTCCGATGGCGACTCCCCTCCTGTTGGGATAGATAGAAACAAACAACTGGGCAGACTGTCTAAAGGGCTTTGTCCGCTCCACGTAAAAGGCCAATGCTCTCTTGCAGTCCAAGGTATGCAAACTGCTTTCGCCAGGGCAGGTATGAGGACGGGGAAAGAATGTTGGCAAGACAATTGACTGGTTCAGATGAAACTCCGACACCACCTTTGGCAGGAACTTAGGGTGCGCGTGCGGAGGACTACTCTGTTGTGATGAAATTTGATTTAAGGTGCATGTACTACCAAAGCCTGAAGCTCACTGACCCTACCAGCTGAAGTAACAGCCACCAAGAAAATGACCTTACAGGTCAAGTACTTCAGACGGCAGGTAATCAGAGGCTCAAAAGGAGCTTTCATCAGCTGAGTGAGAACGACATTGAGATCCCATGACACTGGTGGAGGTTTGAAAGGGGGCTTTGACAAAAGCAAACCTCTCATGAAGCGAACTAAAGGCTGTCCAGATAGGCTTACCCTCTACACGACGATGAAAAGCACTAAGGTGAACTCTGACGGAGTTGGTCTTGAGACCAGACTGACAAGTGTAGAAGGTATTCAAGCAGGGTCTGTGTAGGACAAGACAGAGGATCTAGGGCCTTGCTGTCACACCAGATAGCAAACCTCCATCATTTGAAAGAGTAACACCTCTTTGTGAAATCTTTTCTGGAAGCAAGCAAAACTCAGGAGACACCCTCTGAAAGACCCAAGGAGGCGAATTCTAAGCTTTCAACATCCAGGCCGTGAGAGCCAGAGACTGGAGGTTGGGATGTAGAAGCGACCCCTCATTCTGGTGATGAGGGTTGGAAAACATTCCAATCTCCACGGTACCTTGGAGGACAACTCCAGAAGAGGAGGAAACCAAATCTGACGCAGCCAGAAGGGTACAATCAGGATCATGGTGCCGCAGTCTTGCTTGACTTGCAGCAAAGTCTTCCCCACCAGAGGCAGGTGGAGACCCACTCGATGCCTCAGTGCTCCAAGCATGAATTGGTCTTTCAGCAGCCATTACCTCTGCTCCCGGCGTCGATGCCGCCATCGAAGGACCGGACCGAGCCCCAAAAAGCTTTTCTCGGACTTTGAGACGCTTGGGTCCGTTTCTTCATACGAAGACAGACTGCAAGCAGTTGGGCTATGGTCAGGCCCAAGGCACTGGATACACCAGGCATGGGTATCAGTACCTGTGATGGTCCGGTTGCACCGAGTACAACGTTTGAAGCCGCTGGATGTCTTCGATGACATGGAAGGAAAACGACTTCTGCGAAAATCAAAAGACGCGATTGTGCCTGATAAAACAAAAAGGCACAAAAATAAGGGAATAACCCGACCGCACGGCCTAAAAACCAGCCGCGACGAAAAGCAAAGGAAACTTGAAAGGGGACAAAAGTGAAAGTACACTATGGGAACTTTTTTTTTTTTTGTAATGACAAAAAAGTAACGAAAACTCAGAAGAAAAAATTGAAAACTCGAGACTCTTTCCTGGGCCTGAGAGGAGCGCAGGAAAAAAAAAAAAAACCTACTGCACCCTCAACGCGGAGAAAAGAAAACTGAGGTGGCACGCCCACATGGCGAGTGGGAAATCAGTCCGCGCACGCGTGCCAGAAGACTCTGGCAAAACTTTTTTTTATATTTTACTTGCAAAATGCCGATTCCTGGGCCAACGCGGACGTCAACCCACATGTGAGAACAAGCAACCTGCTTGTCCTCGGAGAAATGTTGACACGCTTGAGAATCAGCCAAGAACAACCTTCCTTCTTGGGCACCACAAAATAAATCGAAGAACATCTTAGCTTGTGCTCTGGACACAGGAACCACTGCCTTTTAACTGAAGAAGGCGGGCCAGTGTGTCCCAGACCACCTTCAGATGGAAGCAACAGGGAGACTCCAAATAAAGATCCAGAACAGGATGCTCGAACTCCATTGGTTGTCTATCACCTGGATCCACCTCTGGTAAAACACGGGTACCAGAGGCTAGACAATAACACCGTCATTGACAAGCTTGAGAAATTCCAGCAGCCCCTGGGTCTGAGTCCTAACGACCCCAATGGCTGCCCCAAAAAGGACTGCATCCGCTATAAACAAAATGACCCTGCTGGGTCCCACTAAACCATCCCAGGCGATAATGCTTGGCACCCCTAAAACACCGTGACCTACCTTACACCTATCCTTGGGCAAACGTGTTACCTGTCACCAAAACCCCGAACCAGCTTGTCCAACTCCTCCCCAAAGAGTATAAAGCCATTGAAAGAAAGAGCACAGCTTAGATTTGGATGCAGCACTCGAGCCCAGCCCCAAAGCAACAATGCTTAATGGGCTGCAATCACCAGGGACGTATGCTTAGCCAAGCCCTCACCAAATCATACAGCACATCCGCTAAAAAGGATGTCTCCACCTCAAGCTTGGCCAACTCCTGGACCAACGCCTCCCTCTCTAGAAAAGGACCATCCAGCACCTTTTCTGTCCACCCAAAGGAAGCCCTGGCCACCAGGCCCCCACAGATGGGACACCTGAAGAACCAGCACTGACAAGTCAAAACTACACTTCAAAAGAAACTCCATCAGTCTATCCTGAAGGTCTTTAAGCACCGTGCCACCATCCATCAGAACAGTACTCTACTTGGTCACCGCTACCACCAGAGTGTCTACAATGGGAGGATTCAGGGATACAGGTTGCCCATCACAAGGGGCATCTGGAGACTACCATTCAGCCTACATCATGTCCCTCACATCCTGATTCATGACAGCTGGTGAATTCTCTTCACTAGCGGGTCCACCTGAGAACTCTCTGCAGCCACCATCTCCTGCTCAAACTTAAGAGTAGAAGACACCTGAGCAGTCAACTCCGCCAGCTCATCCCTAAGATCCTATCGATGGAAGGGTCCTCCCCAGGAAGCAGTACCTCGTCCTCCAGACCCACTCTTCTGGGTCCTCCCCTACAACCTCCTCCTCCATGCATAGGACTTGAAGGATCCTCCATCACACCAGCCCAGTCCATCCTGGGCCTCTTAGAGGCTTTTTGGGGTTGAGGGCCCCTGGTTCAGAAACTACCGCCCCGCCCCCCCCCCCCCCCCCCCCCCCGGAGGGACCAAATGAACTCGGGGAGGGGGGGTCTCCCAATGCTGTCCCAGATGAAGACGGGTCCAGGAAAGGCACCTCAGGAAGCAGCCACGAAGGAGCCACATCAGTGTGGGAAGAATTCAAAATGGCAGTGGTTCCTGCCAAAACGAACTGCCACTGAAAAGCCAGCAGGAGCAGAACACGCTGAAATGGCCTCCCAAAGCTCTCCAGTCCAGTGTTGAGGCCTGATCCGGGCCGGACTTTGGATCCCCACAAAATTTACACAGAATACTGGGTGCCTCAAGAGTGCAATGCACAAAGCCATGGCAACAGAGCACTTTCCTGGAACTCATCCAGCAGAAATTGCTAAAGACAGCCTTGAGAAAAAAAAAAAAAAAAAACCCAGTGCCCAAAGCTCAGCCCTCCAAAAGTGCTGCACTTTGTGAGCTCAGTATAATTAACACTCTTGTATCTTACCTTTTTTTAATTTTTTTTTTTAAACAAGAGTTGCTGCAAGCTGCTCACCAGCAACGGGGTACTCAAGGCTCCCTCAAGAAACAGCAGCTGAGACACAAAGCCCACTTGAGAGAAAAGAAGCCAGAGGAGGGAAAGGGACCCAGCCACCTGGGTTAACCCCCACGGGGTAAACGTGGCTCCCACGAACCAAAACCCCTGAAGCACTTTTCTTTTTTAAACCTAAATCCTAGCACCCAGGTAGAACAGAGAGAAAACAACCCCCCAACAAGGGACTTCCCCAGGGCCTACCAGACTGGCAAGACTGCATGTTCACCTCTGCTGGGAGACAGCAAAATACTGGCTGGCTGAGGTCTGCATATGGGGAATATAGTGTTGTTCTCAACCTCCCTCTGCTGGTAGGTGTACATAACCCAAGAGTCATGACCGGTGTGGAGTGTTACTAAGGATTTTTTTTTTCCTTCCCTTAGGTGTAGGGATCCCCAGGCCTACCAGACCAGTCAAGACTCACACCTCTACCACCTGCCGGAGACAAAAATATTGACTCTGGGACTGCATAGCTACCTTATAAGCTCCACCAGAATTCTGCAATTTTCAGTCTCACCCACCTGCTGGTAGGAGTGCATATCCCACCCGTCTAGGCCGGTCTGGAGAGATGCTAAGAAACAGTGGCTCCCAAACCTGTCTAGAGGGACCGCCAAGCAAAATCGGTGTTCAGGGTATTCAGTGGAGGCAGTGCACACAAATTTCTCTCATGCATACTCACTGTTGATACCCTAAAAACCCAACGGGTTGACGGTCACCCAAGACAGGTTTAGGAGTCACTCCTGAGGGGGGCAAAGACATGGTTTATGATGGACACATTCAAATACCTCAAAGATGTACAGTAATGTAACACAGGAAAAATCATTTTTCGGATAAAAGAATGGCATAGCATGAGGGTACAAAGGGGGGGGGGGGGGGGGGGGGGGGGGCAAGGCTCCAAGAAGCAACATTGGGAAACATCTATTCATAAAGTGGAAGCAAAGGATGGCCTCACAGGAGATGAAAAAAATGATAGAATTCAAGGAAGCCTGGGCTAAGCACAGATTATCTCTAGGTTTGAATGATGGGAAAACCACAGACTAAGCGAGATCTATGACATGGCACCAGGAATGAAACTGGGCAAACTAGTTTAGGTCTTTTTCTGACTTCATATATTGAGTTTCATTGAATTCAAGCCACTGTCATTTATCTTGCTATGGTATATTGAGAGCATTACCTGGACTATACACTATCCATATCCTGTTCTTGCTCCTCCTCTTCTATTTCATCCTCCCCCTCCTTCTCTATCATGGAATCGCTGTCCTTTGCAATTTCTTCTACGTGTGCCAGCATGTCAGCCATCAACGCCTCCTCCAGCCTCTTTCGCACCTGCTGCACCAATTCTTCTTGTTTCCTGAAGAACAAAAAGCAGAGCATCACCGCAGATCAAGACCAACTTTATTTGGATTTATTTACTGCCTTTTTGAAGCAATTCACTCAAGGCAGTGTACAGCAAGAATAAATCAAGTGTAAGCAATATACAATTACAGCAGTAAAACTATTCAAACAATAATACAATGTCAACACAATACAAAATAAAAAACATTTTAATGGACAGTATAGGGTGTAAGCAAAGATGGAACATATAAACTGATAAGACAGAGTTAACAAGAGTCAGAAAATAAGGGACTCATTTAAAGAAAGTTGCATGACCATTATCTTAGCTAAGGTAGGAATGGATAAACATGTCCTGCTATATTGTATGTGTAGCCGGTGTCGTTTACTTCTTCCATGAAAGGACTGGTTGAAGAACCAAGCTTTCACCTGCTTCCTGAAGTAGAGAGTCTTGTGTTAAGCAAAGCCTTACAAATAGTGCATTCCAGAGTGTGGGGGCTATTCTGGAGAAGGCTCGCTTGCGGGTATCACATTGTGTGATATCCTTTGGAGAGGGTGTGGTTAAGAAAACTCCTTTAAGGACCATGAAGGTCACACAGTTTTCAATCTGGCTCTGTATTGTACCAGTAGCCAGTGAAGTTTATGCAAAAATGGAGCAATGTGGTCACATCGCTTACAACCTTCTATTAGTCTTGCTGCAGCATTCTGAATCAACTGGAGATGATGTAAATCATTTTGTTGTCAGACTAGTATAGAGTGCATTACAGCAATTTAGTCTTGATGTTATCATGACATGCACAACTGAAACAAGGCTTGCCTTCTCAGTGTAAGGAGAGAGGCAGCGTAGTTGTTGCAAGTGATACAAGCTGATCTTGAAAGTTGCTTGGAACTGGGGGATCAAAGTACGTGTTGAATCGAGCTATATTCCAAGGTTCCTGACTTGTGATTTGAGAGGCGTTCATATTTCCAAAAAGAAAATTTTGACGTCTTACCTCCCCACGTATGTTAGGGACCCATAGAACTTCTGTTTTACTTGGATTCAAGCAAAGTTTGTTGTTTTTAGCCCATTCTTGAAGGTAAAGTTATGCCTTACCTACTGATAATTTTCTTTCCTTTAGTAGCAGCAGATGAATCCAGGAACTGGTGGGTTATGTCCATTTACCAGCAGGTGGAGATTGATATCGCTGCCTTCAGCTTTGTAATCTATGACTTCAGCTTTGTAATCTCTATCAGCTCCTCCTTCACTTCAATATGTGTCTCATCACCAAGCAGAATCAGACAAGAAACCAGGAAGCCTTCCTCACCAACCATACACAACAGAAACTTAGAGAAACCACAACTGCGATGGACTCCTCTTCAGTGGTTTGTTCTCTTTTTTTTTTTTTGGGAAACTAAAGACCAGGGCAAGAACAGCCAGTCAAAACAATAGCGGCTGACAGAGTGCTGCTACTAAAGGAAAGAAAATTATCAGCAGGTAAGGCATAATTTTACCTTCCTTAGCGTATGCAGCAGATGAACCCAGGAACTGGTGGGATGTACCAAAGCAATCCCTAATTAGGGTGGAAAGTCGCCGCTCCCCAAAATAGAACCACCATTGCAAAGGCAACATCTGAATAGTGAAAGCACACCCATTCTGCCCAAGAGGTAGATAGCAACCTCGTGGAACAAGCCTGCAACGCCACCGGCAGGATGCAACCTTTAAAAAAAATCCATGGAAACACAGGATCTGCAATCCAACGTGAAAAAATAAAATCAGATCAGAGGCCATCATACCACAGGAAGAACTAGCGAGGACAAAGAGAAGATCCAAATGCTAAAAAATATGCAACATTTGCAAATGCCAGAGAACCCTAACATCCAGAAGACAAAGCGCCATGTACTCCATGTGAAAATCCCCCTCCCGAAAGGAGGAAAGAAAGAGAGGCTGATAAAGAATAAAAGCCAAACCACAGCCAGAAAGAAAAGGAGGAACCAAATGCAAGGTCACTCCAGACTAAGGAGCTGCAGAAAAACAGCTCGGCATAGCTGCGCTAAAAATTCAGACACACTGCATGCTGAAGAATTGGCAACCAAGACCACCACTCGTAAGCTCCTAAGCAAAGCCTTCTACAGAGGATCAAAAAGAGTCCAAAGCAATGCTCTGTAGACAAGGAGCCCTAAGCTAGGCTCGGAGAACAAGAACAAGGTTTCAGGGTGAACAAGGTCGCAGCAGCGGAGGAGCAAAGCAGTCTGCAAGAAATGCACTACATCCACGTGCAAAGCCAGGTCAGGCCCTTTTGCAACCCATCCTGCAGAAATAAATCAATTGCTGAGGAATAGACACCTGCAATGAAGACCAAGCATGGGCCACAACTATCCCTCAAAAATTCCTCTACACCCGAGAATACGTGATCAAAGTGGACTGCATACAAGATCGCAATAGAGCAGAAATCACTGTCAACCTCTCAAACAACCAGCGTAAGACCAAAGTGAGAGGGATCATCCACTCAGTAAAAGGACACTGAAGGAAGAGACTGCAGTCAAGCAGAATCCGAAACGAAGGCGCCACAAGGAACCGCACCATATCCACATACAAGGGCGCCGTGGCCAATCCGGAGCTACCAGAATGACTCAACCTTAGTGGTGCGCGATCCAAAAAGAACTCGGCCACAGAGAGGGCACGGAGGAAACACTATCGAAGAACGTCCTCCGGCTAAGGAAGCAGCTGAAAAACCAGCCCTGCTGAATCACCGTCTCTCCGATGACAGAAGAAAGACGACATCTTGGCGTCCAGCTGGGATGCCACCAGATCTACCTGAGGTCAAACTGGGGAAGCACTGGTGCGGAATAACCATTCAGCTGAGACCAGACGGCAGAAAAAGAGAACTCACCATAGGAAAAGCCCGCAAAGTGGGCCACGGAGAAACGGAACACAAGGTCCTCTGCCCACTCCATGGGGGGGGGAGGCGACATGCCCTGATGGGCATGGCCCAACCGAGTCCCACTCCTTTGAAGCAGCCACCGCCATGTTCTCCAAAGGCACAAGCACCACCTGGCCCGCAATGTGTCCTGAAGGACTAGAAAACTTACAGCACCAAAAGCAGGTCCAGGCGGGAGAGACGGCACAAGCATCACCCGGCCCACAATGTGTCCTGAAAGGCTAGAAAACGAACAGCACCAAAAGCAGCTCTAGGCGGGAGATCAGCCACACCGTCCTGTGCCATCCACCGCTCCAGAGGTGGAAGAAGGCGTCAAAGTGCTCTCAGTCCGAGAGACTCACATACATGACCAACCACCATCCACTGCAGAGGCGCCAAGGCATTCCTTCCACAGGGAGGAATTGCAGAGCCACTAGTTCATGCGCAGCCGTTCCGAGAACAGCCATGGAAGACACAGCAGACACTCCTGGGACACAGGACACCACTGCAGAGAAGCAAGAGCTGTAGATGTCGCACAGAAGCACAGTCCATAGCACTACCTCCAAAATGGCTGCCACAGAGCCCAAGATATGAAAGCATTGCCAGGCCTGAGGACTCTGCACTCAAGTCTGAAGCTAGATCCTCCAGTCCTTGGTCAAGAAAAAAATCATACCAGAGCTGTCTGGGACAGGACAAGGTGGCTCATTTGAAGGGTGACCACCCAGACCAAGGATTCAAACAGCGAGAAGACCCAAGATTGACTCTTGGATCTCGTCTAGAACGGGGTGCACTCAGATGCCGTCCTTGCGGAGAATGCCACAAGACTCCCAATACTAGGAAAAGGTGAATGGAGCCATAGCCATGCCAAAAGGCAAAGCCTGGAACTGAATATGAGGGCCCAGAAAGTCCAAACAGAAAAACTGCAGATGAAGGTGCCGAAGGGGAAAGAGTAGAAACGCTTCCTAGAGGAGAAGTGCAGGGAAGAATGCTAAATTGAAGTAGCTCAGAATATAGCTAGCTGTCCAATACAAAGAAAAGTGCAATAAAAGCCTTAGAGACACTGCAACATATAGCTAGCTGGAGGTGTCGCTAATACAGTGGAAGCTGGAGCTGGTATACAATAGTTTGACCAGTGTCAAGTGCAAAACTAAAAGAGCAAAGCTGCTGTGGGAAACCAACACAGCTAACCTTGGCACTATAGCGTAGTGTTAGCTGTCCCTGATATGCAAATAACTACTTGTCAAGGCAAACAATATGGGAGAGTGAAAAAAATTATGCCCTAAATGAAAAGGAGCCAAGGGCCACAGCTCTGATTCTGTTCACTGTTTCCCACACCAGGAACAGCCTTTAGCCAATGCAGGAACTATAAGAAAATCTTAACCCACCACAGACAGTGAGGTCTACTGCCCTCAAAGCAAATATGGCATTCCAGCTCAGGTGATTCTTGCTGCCTCTGTGCAGAAAGGGACTGCCCTGAAAAGACGCCTTCCGAATAGACGAAGACAGAGGAGCAATGGACGCTACTGTTGTGCTGGAGAGTAAACATCCCCTCTTCGGGGCTGGGCCCATCGGTGGAGACTAAGACAGAGAACAAGACAGAAGTCTCCAAAGGCAGAACTTAAAAAGGAACTAACAGTTCCCCTACCAGACAGGAAGTGGGGGGGGGGGGGGGGGGAGAAGGTCAGAAGCCCCTGCCCCAGAGAAGCCCCCAGAGCAGCTGACGTGCATCCCAAAAAAACAAGGCGCACAGCAGAAGTTCCATCACATTTCTTCTGAAAAAAACTTTGCCATCTAGAATCCATCCATGGGCGTAAAAACTCCCCTGAGCATGAAGCTATCGAGGGGGAACCAGAAAGAGGTCCCAATGACAAACTCTAACACGGCACACAGCTGTCTCTCCAGGAACACTGGATCTACCGCAGAGGGTAGCAAAGCCACTACTACACTCAAAGGAACCGTCAAAAGGGGCAGGGTACAGACAAATGCTGAGGGACAAAAGCCAGTGGACGAGGACAAAAAGGACGACAAAATCACAGCACAAAACAATTCACCTGAAATCAGGAGAGATCGGTACAAAGCCTGAAGGGGTCCCCATAGTAGAGGCAATGCCGTCAATGCAGCCAACAGCCGGATGAGCCAAACGAAAATGGTGCATACATTCAACGCCACAGAGCGGGAATCCCACTCTGAAGAAAGAAGTCCCTGGTGCCTGCCTGTGCCTCTGTGCACCCGGCAACACCCGTCCCCGCTGCCGCCAACGCTTTCTCACAACATGAGCCTCCTATGGTGGTCTCCGCCGTCAATACCGCACGTCCCCCCAATGGCAGAAAAAGATGCACTTACCGGAAACACGCTGCCAGACTTCCCGCCGACAGCAGAACCTCCCAGGCAAGCCTGCCAAACTGGCTCAGTAGGCTACACACACACACAGCAACTTCAGAGACGCTGCCCCCAAGACTCCTCTTAGCAACCTGTTGCAGCTGTAGAGCCCGTGTCCTGAATTGCCTTTTTTTTTTTTTTTACAGCGGATAACAGCAAACACAGGTCTGTTGTAGACTAGAACTTTTTTTTTTTTCTTGGTGAGGAAGGCTACAGTCCAAACAGCCCAAACTCTGGGAGGAAAGGGACCACGGGGTGAGGCAGGGACCCAGGCCACCGGGTATGCCCCTAAAGTTGGCACAGAGCCCAAACACCCCCTAAGCTCAACTGGCCAAAAGGCACAGGCACAGGCCCAAGGGACGAATCCAGGAGCTGCAGACACCCCGTCTACCAGCTGTTAGAGATAGAGATACACTGAAGTGAAGGAGGAGTTGACTGTCTGGTATCACTGCCTTCAGCTTTGTAATCTAAATGGACATAACCCACCAGTTCCTGGATTCATCTGCTGCATACGCTAAGGAAAGCAAAGATACATACCACTTCTAAGCGGTTTACAAGTATCCTAAGGGATAAAGAGATCAGAACATTCCTTTGAGAATTACAATGGTTATTTTGGTGACAAGCAGAAATCTAAAGTACATTCCTGAATAAGCAAGTTTTTGTCTTTCAAAATGTGAGATATTTGTGAGGGAGAGAACGTTTCGGCAACATTTTTCCAAAGTCTCGCTACTTGAATGGCAGGAGATTTGTCAACGCGCTAGTTTCTTCTTTTCCTTAGATGAAGGGAAAGTGAAAGTTGGGAGCTTCCTGTCTTCTAGTTCTGGATGGGGTTGCAAAGCAAAAATGAGTTAGCAGGTAGCTGGAGATCAGTGCTGCTTGTAGTATTTTGAGAAGGAGGCATGGTAGTTTGAAAAGCACTCTCACCGCTATGGGCAGCCAGTGTAGTTTGATGTAATAAAAAAAGGGATACCCTGTCGAATTTTGATAGCCTGAAGATTACTCTGATTGCTGTATTTTGAATGGTATGAAATCTCTTAAGTAAGGTCTTTGTGCATCCCAGGTATATCATGTTGCAGTAATCAAGCAAAAATATTAGCAGCACATGTACCAAGCATTCATATTGACCGATAGTATATCCAAATGGTATGGAGTTCTCATTAGGAAGAAGCATTTTTTGGCAAATTCATTAACTTGTGCCTCCAAAGAGCACAGTCAATATGAATGCCTAGGAGTGAAGCCCATTTAGTTGATGCTAAGCATCTTAGGGATTTGTTCTGGTTTTCAGTTAAGCATTTGGTTTTTTTCAGTATTGAGTTTGAATTTTTGAGTGCATCCATTTTTCAAATAGATTGGCTACATCCTTAAAATTGAGCATGGTACCAGAAGACTGAAAGGTGGCCAATGTAACGCCGATTTTTTTTACAAAGGTTCCAGAGGAGATCCAGGAAATTATAGACCGGTGAGTCTGACAACGGTGCCGGGCAAAATGGTAGAGACTATTAAGAAAATTAGAGAGCATATTCAAAAGCATGGATTAATGAGACAAAGTCAACATGGATTTAGTGAAGGGAAATCTTGCTTCACCAATCTACATTTCTTTGAAGGAGTGAACAGACATGTGGCTAAAGGTGAGCCGATTGATATTGTGCATCTGGATTTTCAGAAGGCGTTTGACAAAAGTACCTCATGAAAGACTCCAGAGGAAATTGGAAAGACGTGGGATAGGAAGTAGTGTTCTATTGTGGATTAAAAACTGGTTAAAAGATAGAAAACAGACAGTAGGGTTAAACGGTCAGTATTCTCAATGGAGAAGGATAGTTAGTGGGGTTCCCCAGGGTTCTGTGCTGGGACCGCTGCTTTTTAACGTATTTATAAATGACCTAGAGATGGGAGTGAGCTGATTAAATTTGCAGATGGCACAAAGTTATTCAAAGTCGTTAAATCGCAGAACAATTGTGAAAAATTACAAGAGGACCTTACAAGACTGGGAGACTGGGCGTCTAAATGGCAGATGACGTTTAATGTGAGCAAGTGCAAAGTGATGCATGTGGGAAAGAGGAACCCAAATTACAGCTACGTCATGTAAGGTTCCACGTTAGGAGTCACAGACCAAGAAAGGGATCTAGGTGTCGTCGTTGATGATACGTTGAAACCTTCTGCTCAGTGTGCTGCTGCGGCTAAGAAAGCAAATAGAATGTTAGGTATTATTAGGAAAGGAATGGAAAACAAAAATGAGGATGTTATAATGCCTTTGTATTGCTCCATGGTGCGACCGCAACTCGAATATTGTGTTCAATTCTGGTCGCCGCATCTCAAAAAAGATAGTGGAATTAGAAAGGTGCGGAGAAGGGCAACAAAAATGATAAAGGGGATGGGATGACTTCCATATGAAGAAAAGCTAAAGCGGCTTGGGCTCTTCAGCTTGGAGAAAAGGCGGCTGAGGGGAGATATGACAGAGGTCTATAAAATAATGAGTGGAGTTGAACGGGTAGATGTGAAGCATCTGTTTACACTTTCCAAAAATACTAGGACTAGTGGGCATGCGATGAAGCTACAATGTAATAAACTTAAAATGAATTGGAGAAAATTCTTCTTCACTCAACGTGTAATTAAACTCAAATTCGTTGCCAGAGAATGTGGTAAAAGCGGTTAGCTTAGAGGAGTTTTAAAAAGTTTTGGACGGCTTCCTAAAGAAAAGTCCATAGACCATTATTAAATGGACTTGGGGAAACCACTATTTCTGGGATAAGCAGTATAGAATGTTTTGTACTTTTTTGGGATCTTGCCAGGTATTTGTGACCTGGATTGGCCACTGTTGGAAACAGGATGCTGGGCTTGATGGACCTTTGGTCTTTATACTTATGTACTTATTGCTGGACCCTAGTTACATCTATTCTGAAAATTGACTGGATAGGGATTAACACAGATGTCTTCAGCGTAGATGTAATGGAGAAGGTCAGTTCTAACTAACAGTGAGCTTAAGGATCAGAGAAAAACATTGAACAGTACTGGAGAAAGTGGTGAGCCCAATGGGACCCCGCATCTGTTGCTCCAGTTTTGGGATAATTCTGTGTTCTTTGACCCTGTACAATCCACTTTCCAGGAAGCCTCTGAAACACTTTAGAACATTTCTGTGATTCCTCGAGGTTCTGTAGTAGGAATGTCGTCCAGTATGTCGAACGCTGATGACAGATCAAATTTGGGGTAGCAGTGCACTTTTTCCTTCACTTAATAGTAGTTGGATGTCGTCTAACCTGGAGCACAAGACTGTTTCTGTGCTGAAGAGCACGCAGAATCCGGATTGTGATGGTGGAAGAATATCATGCAAATCCAGGTAGTGAGTGAGCTGTAGAGTCACTACTCCTTCCATTCATTTAGTAAAGAATGGAATAGAGGCCACCGGTCTGTAGTTAGAAACCATTTGTCTAGGTTTAGGGTATTTTGGTATCGGTGTAATGATGATTTTAGTGAAGCTTTGAGGAAAGATTCCATGCAACACTTGTTGAAAGCCATAAGAGGTCATTAGCCTGGAATGCTGATGGGGCCGTATTCACTAAATGGGGAAGGCAGATATCTAGTATGCAATAGGAAAGAGCATATTTTGAGAGTAGTTTGGTAAAGGTAGGCCACTGTGTAGTATCAAAATCTTTCCAGGTTCTATTAGACGGAATGCTTTAAGAGGTCAGGTCCCTAGTGGAAATGTATGTCAGTGGTAGAGGACAGATCAACTTTAAGCTTGTTAACCTCGTCTTGGAAATACATGGCTAGTTGTTTTGCTGAGGGACGGTCCTCTTTCGTAATGTCCTCAGAGTTTGGAGGTGTACTGAGTTGACAATGGAGAACAGTTTTTTTCTTATTACATCCCCCTTTGAATCAGTTTTGAATAATTTTTTCTAGCTAAAACTTTTGAATAAGTTCTGAATAATATCTAGCTAAAACTGTAGCTTTTTTGTCGATATGAACTGCTTCTCAACAATTGGTCCTAGATAGACTGGATTCTTTTAAATCCATTTGCGTTCTAGTTTTCTGCATTCAGTAAACCTAGATTGAACCATTTATCACTCTTCTATATCAACTTAGTTTAGTCTAATAGTCAGATTCATGTTTCCATTATCACTGAAGGTGACCAGGTCTAGTTTGTGACCTTTACTGTGGGTTGGTGTGGGGGAAAGTATCACATAGTTCAAAGATGAAAGGAAGGAGCAGAAATCAGACCTACTGGAATTTGATACGTTTTCTAAGTGTACATTAAGGTCTCCCAATAATAGATTACAAGAACTTTAAACAGTTTTTTTGAGATAAATTTACAAAATTGAGGGTAAACTTTAGGCCACTTGTTATGAGGGCTGTAACAACAGTATGCATTGTTAAGTGGTCTTGTCAGTGCATTTTTTCTAGCAAAAAAGGTGCTGGTACTCAAATGCCAGGCCACCCTTCAAGGGTGGGGTGATCACTGAAGGACCCACCCCACAATAGCCAGGTGCCCAGCAACCAGTCACAGAACCTATGACAAGGCAGAATTGGTGTGTAGAGCCTGAGCTCTTTTATTAAAACTTGGGGATCCTGGGTCAATTTTAGCAGACAATGGAAAAGGTGCCAGTACTCAGTACCCCCTCAAAAAAAGCCCTGGGTCTTGTGATGAGTGAGATGGCATGCAAAGATCTCTAGATCTAAAGTTAGAATTCAGTTCCAGGACAATGTAATAGTTTTGTATCCTGCAGGAGATAGTTCTTTAATTTGAGGGTCTTCAGAAAATAACCAGGTTTCGGTTAGAAAGAGGCAACTCGACTGATGTCCATTAAGCCAATGTTGAGTGGTATTTTATTGCCCACTGACCTAATGTTAAGGGAATGGGGACAGAAGAGGAAATGTAAATTTTTTGACATTGTATCCTTTTTGAGGGAACGACCTTGGTCTTTTGATCTCAGAAAGTGTTTGTTTTGTATCTTTTAAAGCATTTGCAGTAAGAGGTACTTTACAGAACTTCAATAGGGGAGGGTAGTATTTGCGAATAGTCGATCAAGTCAGCGGTAGGCAGACTTCAATGGCGTGAGGATGAGCTGGAAGGAGGATATAGTTGTATGCTAGATTTAGAGAGTGGGTAAGGGGCCAATGGCCACAACTAGTGAGAATTAGGAATAGACAGTCAGGGACTTGATGCCATGATTTCTGTGTGTTATGTCGGGGTTCTCTGCTCCAACAAAGGTCTTGTGGAGGTGAAAGTTGTTTCAAATTAGTGGGGGATTTGTGGGTGTTGTGTGCTGGATGCAAGCTGGTAAAGATGTGAAGTATTGTGCTAGAAGAGATCCTCTCAAGATGAGGAGTGTGCCAAGTAGCAAGAGATCCTTAAAAAAAAAGTCTCAGGAGGTAAGGAGAGCGCCTGCAGATGGGTGAATAGGCCCGAAGGTTTTTTGGTCCTGTGTGGAAAGAGGCCCCGGCTCTCCTTGCTGTGGACACACGTTGCTTCTCTGGGATTCAGTGCTTCCCTGGCTTTCTCATCGGAGAGGCTGCTCTGCTCCCTCTGGAATTCAAAGAGGCTGACGGAGCCTCAGTCTCACTGTGTCTGGAGTGCGCTGCCTCAATTGTTCTTCCTCCAGTAGCAGCTCTGTTCCCTCAGCTGGGTTGTCCTCGCTGGTCCCGGTGCTCGGAGGAATCTTATCTGTTTCAAAGATGGGGGACACTCAGCTTTCAAGGGTACCAACGCAGCTCTATGGCAGGGAGTCTGCCTCTTCCAATAGCCGCCCAGTAATGCATCCCGCGGTTGGGGCTGGTAGTGCCTCGGTCCTTCCTTCGACTAGGAGCCTTGGGTCCAAGCCATCATCTGTGGCTGGGCTAGGCTCTAATCCATAGCCCTTGGATACCAGTGCCATCTGGGGTCGCAGTGCGGTCAGAGACCATGGATCTGACAGTGGAGATATCACATCCCAAATTCAGCGTACCTCAATCTGCTCCAAGTAGTAAAGTAAAATGTCCCCCAGAAGACACTTGCAGCAGCTGCTGAGACATCCTCTTTGCTAGAATCCAGTGGCCGCTTGCTGCCCAGCACTCAAGCATCACCCCCTGCTGCCAAGCTAAGGCTCCGTGAAAATTTTAAAGGAGCTGATGGAAAGGCCAGGCCAGATCACCTCACTGCCATGTGCAAGAGGGGGTGCCTCAGCCTCGTCGATCTTTGGGCTCTCTGCGACTCGGCAGAGCCGCGGGTCTGACAGTAAAGGAGTCAGCTCACACCCAAGGGGGGTTCTGAAAGTGACCCATTGATCACAAGCCGTAATGCCTTGTAGCCAGTCCAACTGGCATGGCTCCTCTCCTGCACAATTCCTCACAGTGCTGCACCACTGTTGCTACTTCATGGCGAAGACCAGCACACAAATCATGCTCCAGACAGCTGCAGGGAGCATTTGAGAGGCAAGAAGGGTTTTTTTTTGAAAGCTGTCTGGCCAGGTTTTAAATCAGAGGGAAGCAATGGAGCTCAGAGAGCAGTGGCCATCTTGCCACATGGCTCCAATCATGAAAGAAATTAATATTATATATGCAAATTCTTTTACCGTAAAACAGAAATTTTTAAATGCTACAAGGAGAGAATCACGACAGGTACTGGGTAACAGAAGTACTATCATTGAATTTCATAATCTTTCATGTTTAGGTTACTGGTTCAGATCAAGTCAAGTTGGTAATTTTCTCTCAGAGGTAGTTTCTCCAAATGGATTTTGCAACTACCTTGATAGGAATGAACCTCACTTCTAAGCCATGGTATGTGGAATATGATCTAAATTTACTGTGAAATGAGTTGTGGCCTTAAGTCCATTGCTCAAAGGATAGTATGGAGACTGAGCACTAACTTACTGGCTTGTTGACAGTAGCTGGAGCTCACAGGGAGAGGCATAACAAAAAAAAAAAAAAAACCTGATGTTTCTGTACAGGTCACTGAGACTAACCTAGGTATAAAAATATAAAATGATGGCAGAAAGACCATATGGCCCATCCAAACCATCTACTATCTCTTCCTCTTAGATCCTCTGTACATGGCTATGCTTTCTTGATTCAGATACAGTCTATATTCACCTCATCAGGACGGCATTCTTCGCATCCATCATCCCTTCCATAAATATCTCCTGACTCCACTCTCTCCAACTGTACTAATTAAATAAAATTGCCTCTAAAGCCATTCTTCCAAAAGGCTATAGACAGGGTGGAGACAGAGCAAAGACAATATTGTAGTAGGTTTGCACTCATAAACCTGTGTCTTACCTAATGTCTTCATCTGTCACCATAAATGCTTTACAAAGTGGCTGAGAGGTATTCAGCCAAACCCCAGGGTTCTTCTCCACAGCAGCAGAGAGCTGTCCTGTTATTGGCATGGTGCTGGTATGCAGTGCACTAGCAATGGCTGAGAGAAGGGTCTCATCGGTACAACCTGGTCCAACACCTGCAAATTTTACTCACATGCTTCAATATCAAAACACTCAGACAACCTGAACAGCACACACAACAGACTAAGGTTTTTTCAAATGAAGCTCATCTACCACAGAAAAGTCATTCCCTGCCCCCTTAACACTCGATTAACGTTCAGACATTTTGACCTTCCTTGAGATGTTCATGCAGCAGAACCCACAGACTTTACCTCTATTAATTCTGTTATTTGGGCAGATAAGTATTTACCCAATTACAACAAGACCCAAAATCTATGAAAACCTTTTGTTGCTGGCCCAAATCTCTCCTTTTGAATGTTCAATCAAAATTCACATGTTATTCCTCCTCTACTGTTCATGGAAATAGTTTAAATGAGATCTTTTGCACTTCAAAAGTTTAAGGTACCTGTAAATCTGTTTCTATGGTTGATGGACTGGACATTGCATGACTACTAACCAATATGTATGGAATAAATAGACTTTAGATTTTAAATTAGGAGAAAAGAATCCTCATATGGCCAAGTGCATGGAGTTAAGGTAAGTGCTGAGATTTCTTTAAATGATGAACTGTTGAATTTTGATTGGACTATAATATTTTAATTCAATCACTGAATTGTACAAGTGAATTAGACAGGAATTATTGAGAACAAGATTGTTGTGAAATTGTTTTTATATACAACATAAACGGGCAATGGTAGCACATGAGTTAAGTGAATGTGTTAATATATGTGCATGTAATAGGAGTTTTTCTAGACCTAGGATTATAAAAGGGGCCTATATATAAAGACTTGATTGAAGCTGCTTTAGTCCATGCGCTTGGTCACAAAAGTTCCTTTTCTCCTATCTTATGGCTATTGTACGGTCTCTATTTATTCCATACATATTGATTAGTACTCATACTTTTTTAGAATTGTAGTGAAGTTGTTTCCATCTTCATTATTTGCATAGTTGACAGACATACTACCTCTAAAATATTTCTCACAGCGTACAAGGAATATCTTTATTAGCATCTGGCGAGTCTGAGTTAGGAATTTTGGCAATATATTCTTGGAATAAATAAATATCAAGCTAAGCTTGAAGGTTTGTTCAGTACTTCTCACTTGCAGTCTTGAAAACTAAATCTGACCAAAAATGCTTACAATGAATTTTCAGATAGACCTGTATACATGTGGTCCAACAACCAGGTTAATGGTCTTATCTTTATTTGCTCTGTGACCCTCAAGAACCACAGTTGAGAACACCCACTTTCTATCTTGTACTCTCTACTGGTCTGGTTGGCGAGAGAAGGGCTGATGTGTTTATCTTATTTGAATTTATAAATTGCCTACCTTGGCAGTGTATTGACATTGGCAAGGGAATAGTTTGCTCATCATTACCTTGCAAGCCCTTTGGGAGGTCCATAGTTTTCACAAGCTCTTCTGCAATGTCAAAAGCATTCAAGCCACTCAGTTTCTTCTCCCAGAACAGCTGCCTCAAAGAAGAGAGAAGGGTGGTGAAGAATGTGGATTCATCCAGCCTGATTTCAGTTTTGAAAGCTTGTGTGCAACAGATCTTGTGATATATGACTGAGCAGCACATTTCAGAAGTTTAGACTGCATGTAAGCTTAACAAGTGAAGGAAGGTATCCTTATTATCCAAAATAGTTGTGAAAACAAGCATATGAAAACATCAAATAATTTGCTTTAGATCACACAGATCTGATAGCAAACAGGAGCCCATGGTTTAATGTTCCAAGCAATATCTCCAATTTCCTCTACTTAACAATGCCCTTTGTGGTCTTGGTAATCACTTAATCCTTCTCTAACTCAGGTACACACGTAAGGACAGGAAAGCATCTACTGTAGCCAACTGTAAGTTGCTTTGAACTGCTACTGAAAAGGTTGTGAGCTATATTCTAATAAAAATAAACCCCAAAAATATTTTCACACAGGCAAGTGACTTTCCTTCCCATAAACTAGGAGGAAACTCCTCTGACTGGTAAGAGAAGCCCCAACAGTAGGCATCACATGACAGGCAAGCCCGATTATTAACAGTTTGACAGCTTGGACACAATATTCTTTATCCAGGGTAGTAGCTTTACTACCTCTACCATACTCCTGGCCATTTATAGCAGAATAAAGCAGCTTTGAAGGAAAAAAATGCAATTACTGAAATCACATTTTTCAAAAATGTATTAAATGAATTCAGTTGCCTATGTTTACAAGATAGGCAACACTATTGTTTTACAGTGGTATGGTTAAATGGTTGGGTGAGCACTTCTCATTAAATTGGATTTGGATGCCTGAAAAATTCTTCTGCATATATAGCTACAAATTAATGTATACACAAATGACCTGTGAATGCAAGTGTTCTAGCACACATTTAGGATGAAAATATGCAAAAAGCAAAGCTGCTTACCTATAGAGGTTATGTTATCTTATGTAAAAGGATTTGAATCCTGTCAAATCCCTAATCAAGTTCAAAGCAGGTAACAGTATCAAATCTACAATCTTAAATGAAATATAAATTACCAACGCATACAAACTTGGTAAAAAAAAAAGTGTTTTCTCAGCTGGTTAAGTTCCTAAGTCGAAATTAGACAAATTTTCAAAAGTAAAGAATTCCAGATACTAATTGCACCATAACCAAAAGACCTTTAATAGGCAAATTTAAACTTGACTCCAACAATGGAAGAGACAACATTAAACATTCACTATTTCTGCCACCTAAAAGTTGAAACAAAAGAAAAACATTTAAATAAAATATGGCACTCAACAGAAAGCCAAAGACTCTCAAACAAAACGGTGACATGAATCAAATCTTGTTTCTTAAATAACAGCCTAGCAGCAGAGTTTGAATCAAAGTTTCCTTCACTAAAATATCAGAATACAAAAAGTTACAGCAATCCATCTGAGACAGAATAGGAGATTTAACAAATATTCTAAAACAAATTAGAAAGAATTAAACTTTCAATTTATAGAAAGAATTTTTGACAATAGCATTAATCTGAGGATCCATACTTAAAGAGGAATGTAATAGCAGTACTTTAGAAATTTATCTATTTTAAAACGAGAGCCGTCCAACATCCTGATGCAAGAATACACTCCTGATATTAAATTTCAGATGGTATTCTGATAACCATTGTTTAACTTTTTCAAAAGTCCTTGTCAAGGTTTTAGTTACTATAGTTAGGTGTGGATTAACAGGAAGAAACAGAAAAATATCCACATAGGAGTAGATTTTCTCACCCAAGTCTTAAAAAATTGATCCCAATGTACTCATGTAAATATTATACAGCAGCAGAGAAATTGGGGACCCTTGAGGAACTCCACATGGAGGAGTCCAAAAGACAAATGAAGCTTCATCTTTAATAACTTTATATCACTTTTCTTCTTTTTTTAAGAAATCCCTCAAACCACTGTAGAACATAGCTTGATTAACTTATGAAGTGAATTTGATTATATTACCATCTCAACACAGTTTTAGAAATTTTGACAGCCCCCGATACACTATTTTTGTATTGACAATAGATGTTAACTAGAAGGGGTCAAATGATGTTACTGCAATTTTGATGTTATCAGTGGTATTTAATACTCTTAATCATTTTTTTCTTGAATAGATTAGCTGTGAAATGACAGGTTATGAAATACTCAGGAGAGTGAGAACACATATGCAGGACATTCATCTAATGGACAGCATGCTTTAGAAAAACATTTGACTATTACAACATTAGAATCAGAAACAGCTGAATAACAGGTTCTCCGTAGATAGCAGGGGAATGCAGGCACAATAAGGTGACATCATCCAATCAACCCTTGTGTGCCAGATTCCCTTCAGCTCAGGAAGTCTGCAGTAAGTCTCTCTGAGAATGTGTGGGGGTTTGCACACTACCTTGGGTTCCCTCCTCCTCCTCAGTCTATATCAAAGCTGAAGTGTGAGTTCAGCTTTAAAGCCTCTTATCTAATTTCCTTATTCTCTTCCCCCCCTCCCTTTGAGGGGATGGAGGGAAGGCAAGTGTGACTTCATTCCCCTTCTATCTATGGAGTACATCTATCACAGGTAAACAACTCTGCTTTCTCCACAGACAAGGCAAGTGAATGCAGGCACACTAATGGTGAGTCCCATGCTGATGGCCACATTACTTTTGTTTGTTTTGCTGGCCCAAAAAATTAGAAATGGACTGAGGAAAAGTGAAATGTATAAAAATTGAGCAGTCTATGCAAACAGATTGCATAGAACTGATTGGCCAAAAGCTACATCTTATGCCAATGAATGATTCAGGCAGTAGTGGTCAGTGAAAAGCTGAACCCCTTGCTGCAGCTGTGCATATGCCTGCAACAGATACCAAGGAAAAATGTGGTTCTTGCAAATTTTCTTTCCTTTATTCCCAACAGATCAATCCAGACTCATGGGTTATGTCAGCAGGTAGAGAAAGAGAACAGAGTTCTGCCATAAAGGCTACTGTGCAGCAGCTTTCAATCAGTATTTTGATAAAGGAGCAGAACAGAAAATAAATCAAAGGAAAAAAATTCTCCTGCTTCTAACATCCTATATAATAATTCTCACCTCCAACGTTCTGTGCCTGGGACCGTGGCTCCCTAGGCTGGAGGTGGTCTGCTAGGCAAGGGGAGGAGTAGGGAAACACGCGCAGCACGCATGCAGAGGAACTTCCAGAGAAGATGAGGAAGGAACGCGAAGGGCACAATACTTCGGCTGTCGGGGGTTTGGGTCCCCCGTCAGCACAGGTAGTACACAACGGCGGCGGGGGGCGCTTTTCGGCGGTCCGGGGGGGGGGGGGAGTAATTGCCTGCCTAGGGCCTGTTTCCTTGCCTACAGAAACGGGCCTTTTTTACTAGTTAAACAATGAATCATAATATGAAACATTTTCCAAACTTGCATCTGTAAACAAAGAAAACTTAAATGTATGTAATTGAAGAATATTCTTATCAGCAGATGGAGGAACTAAGGGAGGGGCTTCTGGACTGATCTGTTGGGGGACTAAAGGAGAAAAAATTAGCAAGTATGAACCAATTTTTTCCTTCCTTTTCATCCCACAGATCAATCCAGACTCATGGGATGTATAAAAGCAATCCTAAAGTTGGGAAATGGGACACCCCCCACCAAAAGGGCTGAAGCTCCAAAGGAAGCACTAGCTAAAAAAAAAAACCCCAGATAATAGTGCTCTATACAAAAGGTACGCGAGGAAGCCCAGGTGACAGACCTACAATTTTCATCAATGGTAACTGATGTGACATTCAGCAAAGAAGGCAACTAGCACTCTAGTAGAGTGTGCCTTAAGGTTCAAAAGAGGCTGTTTACCCACCAAAATATAAGCCAAAAGATATAGTCTGTTTTAGCCAACAATCAATAGTGGTCTTTGAAGCTTGCATACCTCTTTTAGGACCAGAAAACAGAACAATGATCTAACTCATCAGTAGCCTGTAAATATCTTATGAGAACTCTCTGCACATCCAGAAACTCAAAGGATCTGAAATTCATTTCATAGGCCTCCCTGCTTGGTTTGGTGGTGGTGGTGGGGGGGGGGGGGGGGGGGGGGGGGGGGAAGGAAATTGGTTTGTTCAGATGGAAAGCTGATACTACTTTGGAAGAACAGTCCTTATAGCCACGCCAACTTCCGAAAAACAAAGAAATGGTCCCCAGTGAGGTATCTGTACCACTAGGAGCTTGATCCAGAAGATTCCACTGCTGCCTTGACACACATCAGTCAGCCTTATGACATCATCTGGTGGGGCCGTCTGCTGAGTACAAGTTGCAGCTATACAGGGGCATGGGGAATGGCCCTTTGAAGCCCATGAGCCCAAAGCTTATCTTCCTTATTGAACAATTACTTTAACTTGCAGGTTATCTGTTAAAAATATTCATTTGGATAAGGAAGGGGAAGGCTCTACTGGACCTACGGTTACAGGCCCAACAGATAAACATATACAATAAAAAACTGAGGACTCTCCAACAGCATTATGTTTAAGGTTAATCTCTGGAGCATTGTTCAGTTTGGGGGGATAGACCTGCCCCATTCCCACCTATTCCCTCCTTGAGATTAAGTCCTTCCCAAGATGGAGGTCTATTCCCACTAGGGAGAGAATTTTCTACTCCCATTCTTCCAGGGTACCATCTACTAGTTTGATGGTTACATCACTCAAACCGGTGGTTTAGACAGAACCTTCTGCTCTTGAATCTAGTGTTCCTGTAGGTGAAGTGACTTTACAAGATATATCTAATTACCGCCCTGTTGCAACTATCCCACTACTAGTTAAGTCCATGGAGAGCTTGGTCAATTCACAGCTCACTTATTATCTGGATAAATTCTCTATTCCAGAAAACAAGGCAGACGATCTGCAAAATCCAACGTGGAAAACAAACCAGATCAGTAAAATATCCAAAAAGCTTTATTGGATATCTTGCTTCTATAATTTGATCTGTCCAGTGCATCTGACATGGTGGACCACAACCTCTTTCTGTCTTTACTATCTGCATTGGAATGGTTTCGAGAATTTTTATATCAATCCTATCAAGTCAAAGTCCATTCCTCTATTTCACCACCTTGGAGATCCTACTGTGGAGTTCCTCAGGGCTCCCCCGTGTCACCTACCCTATTTAATATTATGAAGTCTCCACTTGCTACTGCCCTATCTAACCATGGCCTGCACCCGTACATATATGCAGATGATGTAACTATCTACATTCCCTTACCTAAATATGCTGTGCAGGTGAATCAGGAGGGTAAATTTCCAAGTTTATTAAAATTTTATATACCACTCAGTCAAAAATCTAGGTGGCTTACAATAAAAAAATACCCCATAAAATTTGGAAAAGAACACCAATATTAGGATAGAAACAAAACAAAACAGGAATACAACACATCAAACATGCAGGTGATGTATTATCCGACAGGAATCTCTTGAGAAATGACTCAGGATAATATCTGAGTGAGCCACCCTCCTAGTATCTTTTTATTTGTGAAAAAGATAAAAGTTCTTGTCATGAAAGCTTACTTCAAAAGATTTCTTGTTCTGTGGGTACTGTGGGACCTCGACCACCCCCAAAATTGAGCAAATTCTTTGACTGTGTACAGAGGGGTAATTTCCATTTGGTTCAGGACTCCCCAATAATTTTTAAAAAGCTGGCTCCTATGGAGCTAAAGTAAAAAAAAATTCCAAATGTAGGCTTGTTACACAGCTCCAGAGAAGGGCTTTCCTACAATTTAAATCTTGTACTTGTGTTACATTTGTATCCCACATTTTCCCACCTATTTGCAGGCTCAATGTGGCTTACATAGTACCATGAAGGCATTCGCCAACTCCAGTAGAGAAACAAATACAAAGTGATGTTGTAGTCTTAATAAGGTTCATATGTTACAGACACATTGGGAATAGCAGAGAAGGAGAGTTATATAGTGTTCATTACGAGCTTTGGTTGCGTTGTGTTGCAGGGTTCAGGCACTTAAGTTGGGTTGGTAGGGTATGCCTTTTTGAACAGGTTGGTCTTTAGTGACTTCTGGAAGTTAAGATGGTCGTACGTTATTTTCACAGCTTTTGGTAATGCATTCCACAATTGTGTACTTATGTAGGAGAAGCTGGATGCATAAATTGATTTATATTTGAGTCCTTTACAGCTTGGGGTAGTGGAGATTTAAGTATGCTCGTGTTGATCTGATTGCATTTCTGGTTGGTAGGTCTATGAGGTTGGCCATGTATCCCGGGGCTTCACCATAGATAATTTTATGGACCAGGGTGCAGATTTTGAAAGCTATGTGTTCTTTGATTGGAAGTCAGTGCAGTTTTTCTCAGAGGGGTTTGGCACTTTCGAATCGTGTTTTTCCAAATATTAGTCTGGCTGCTGTGTTTTGAGCAGTCTGAAGTTTCTTTATGAGTTGCTCTTTACATCCCGCATAGATTCCATTGCAGTAGTCCACATGGCTTTAAGGTACCATTGATTGTATCAGGTTGCGAAAAGTTTCCCTCAGGAAGAACTGTTTCATGCGTTTGAGTTTCCACATAGAGTGGAACATTTTCTTGTTTGTAGAGTTCACTTGGCTCTCGAGTGTGAGGTTACGGTCGATTGTGACCCTGAGGATTTTCAGGCTGAGATAGGGAGGGTGTAATCTGGGGTGTTTACATTTGTAGGTTTGTACATGTGTTGGGATGAGAGGATGAGGCAATGTGTTTCTGTCTTGAGTTTTAATTGGAATGCATTTGCCCATGAGTTCATAGTATTCAAGCTGAGCGTGATTTCGTTGGTGATTTCTGTCAGGTCGTGTTTGAAAGGAATGTATATTGTAACGTTGTCTGCATAGATGAATAGGTTGAGGCCTTGGATGGCTAAGGACTTTGCTAGTGGGGTCATCATTAGGTTGAAGAGGATCTGTGATAGTGGTGATCCTTGCGGTACTCTGTAGTCTGCTTTCCAGGGAGATATGTTTTGAGTTTGATTTCACTTGGTATGTTCTGGTTGTACTCCTGCAGTGGGGAAAAAATTTATCTTCAAATTTCTCTGCAAGTGTTTAAATTTCCTGGATTCTAATATGTTTGATCCTGTTCAGCTGGAACATTTATATTAGAAAATGCTAAGTGAATTTCCTTTATTAGTCTTCACTGATTGCCAGTTAGGGGATTCTAGATTACATTTAGGGTCTTAGATTTAAGGTACTCAGAATTGATGCACTGTTTAATGTATTGCTTTGACACTTATATCCCACATTATCCCAAAATAAGCTTGAGTTCAATGTGGCTTACAACGGACAAGTAGTATAACAAAAATAATTCATTCAAAGTACAGCACATTTTAAGTCCCAGAAAACTGAAAATGATATTTGTTGAGAAAAAAAATGGTAAAAGCTAAATTCAAAGTACAATACACTGTACATATAGTTGACATTGATAACAAGGAAGTTGTATATGAGTAAGGATATATATTATGTTTTGCAAGGGAGTTAAACCACAGAATGAGACGGACTTAAGGTCTGTTATCCATTGTTAGGAACCTTTTGAACAAGAGTGATTTTAGGATTTTGTGAAATTGTATATAGTCTTGTAAACGTGTTATTATATTAGGCAGGGAGTTGTTTGCTTAGTATGAATGTCTTTTTCCTCATTAATGTGGACTTGGGTTTTGCCTCTTGCTGCATTATATATGTAAGTTTATTTGAAAATGAAATTAAAACAAGAAATGAATCCCAGGAAGAAAGGGTCTGAATTTCAAAAACTTGTGTCGAAGTAATCGCCACCAAAAAAAAAAAAAGAAAAACTGGAGGCTGATCAGCGCTCTATGAGACGCTCAAAATGGCGATAGTGCCTGCTGAATCCCGAACCATCACCATTAACCTCTCTCCTTCAGCATTCGCCCTGCTGTAAGTCTCCCAAGAGCAACTTGCCGAAGGCACAGCCCCTATTCCCAAACTTGCAGCTTCAGCAGGTACCACAAAAAGGAACAAGTGCCCTGCCGAATCGAGGCTCTGAAGCTCAAAAACCGCTCAGTACTTCTGGCGCCGACATCTCATCTCCAATGCCCTGGGAGCCCTGAAGAAACCCTGAACAATACAAGACTCAGCCGAGAAATAAGAGCAGCAAAGGAGAAAGACCAGGAGAGATGCCAGGAACAGGCTTTTAGAGAATTGTGGGGTTTGTTTTTGTGGGAAGGAATCCATTAAGCAATGAATGAAGGCATACCCTGAGGCTCTCCAGCAGGCCACCTAAGACACCCAAAAAGGGTCCCAGGACGGGGAAGGGACCTAGCCACCCAGGTGTGATACCCCCGGAGTGGAAGAGACCCTCATGGACCTCAACCTCAGTCCAGTAGCCAGGACCAAAAAAAAAGGCAAATACAGCGAGGGTGCTTGTTGCTCTCTCTTCTCTCCCTTTTTTTGGTATATAGGAGCAGTATAAAAATATAGGGCCAGTATTAAAATACAACCTCAAGGGGAAAAACCCTATCTTATCAACTCCCCCAGGGCCCAACTGACCAGGACTGTACAGGCTTAACACTATCATCTGCTGAGACTGAGAGCATGGATATTTATTATACCTTTACATGTACAGTGCATTCCATTTAAGTGCATGCTCTGTTTAACTGCATGCTGTACTTCGGTCCCGTTTTTGGCACCATCAATTTCTATGGGGACAAACTTTGGTTTAACGCACCACTGATAAGTGCAAGATTCGCTTATATGCATGGTTCAAGACCGCTCCTCTGCAGGAAAGACTCCGCATTAGCGCACGCACGGAATATGGAAGTTGACTGGCGCATGACAACCAACGAGATTTAACTGCCACAGGTAGAATAAGCGAAAGAATGTTAGAGAGTACACTGGGGTCGTCGTTGTGGTGGAACTGTAAGACTAACACTGGCTGAACGAATAGAAGTTCTTAAAAAATTAGAAAGTCAAGCATCTATTGCTAAGGAATATGGTGTCAATCCCAGTCAAATTTCACGTGTCTTGAAGCAGAAAGATCAGCTTCTGGAAGACTAGCAAAACAATACAAATCCACAATGGAAATGAAACCGGGCGGGAAAAGCTGAGGAGGTAGAAGATGCTCTTCTGTGGTTTTCTCGAGTCAGGAGCAGACAGTTTCCTGTCAGTGGTCCACTACTTATGGAGAAAGCTAATCAGCTAGCTGAAAGTCTTGGACTAACTGAATTCAAAGCAACTGTTGGATGTTTGGAAAGATGGAAGGAGAGGAACAGCATAAAATTCAAGAAACAGCATGGAGAGAAACAAGACGCTGACTTTGGTGCTGAAAATTGAGTTCAGTTCTTCCCAGTCTCTACTGGCAAACAATTCCTGATGGAACACTTGCATTCAAACATGCCGAAACCACTGGAGGTAAAATGTCAAAGGACCGACTGACGATCCTCCTTTGCTGCAATATGGATGGGAGTGAGAAGATGGAACCACTCATCACTGGAAAGAGCAAACAGTCCCATTGCTTCAAGAAAGTTAAGCGACTTCCAGTGTCATACGAGGCTAACGCAAATTTATGGATGACTGGGGAAATTTGGAAGCAGTGGCTAAAGAAGTTAGACACTAGAATGCAGACACAAAAGCTTCAGATTTTGCTGCTTTGTGATAATTGTGCTGCACACAGGGATGATGTCAGGCTGTCTAACGTCAAGGTGGTCTTCCTGCCACCAAACACTACCTCTACGAGCCAACCTATGGATCAGGGCATAGTAGCCAATTTCAAACAACATTAATCGGGCTCTTGTGCTACGTCGTCTGATGACCCGTTATGGATGACAAGACTGGCAAGGATAAACGTGCTGTTGAACTGGCTCATAATCTATTACTGTTGAATTCTCTACATATGCAGAAAGAAGCCTGGAATCATGTTACACAGGCAACCATTGTGAACTGCTACAAGTGGGCAAGCTTTAAGGATGTGGAGAGGGAGGAAACAGATGCAGCTGTTGCAAACAAGTCAGATGAACAGGTTATTGACATACCAGCCGGTGTTACTGAAGAGGAGTTTCATCACTACGTAGCTGTTGATTACGATCTACAAACAGCTGACGACAGCACTGATGTCCAAATATGCACCTACACATAGGCAACAACAGCTGATAATGAAACAGAGGATGAAATGAGCAGCGAGGCACATGCTGATGAAATTCAACAACCTCCTCCTGTCACTTTTGCAAGAGCGCTGGAGAGTCTCAACACCGTGTGGGCCTATCTGGAGGCCACTGGATGTCAGTGCTATGACGGTTTTTACCGTCTGGCAGACGTAGTCTATGGAATTCACAGACCCAATAGTGTACAGAGGACTATAACTGATTACTTCAAGTAAGCCTAACATCAGTTAACGAAGACTGTATACTGTATGTATAACAGTACTGTACATATGTTTATCAGATGTCAAGCTTCTTTGGGTCACAACGGTTAAGTGCATGCTCCGGTTAACTGCATGCATTTCTTTGGTCCCAGACCCTTGCACTTAAGCGGATTGCACTGTAATTACTTTTACAATTAAGGCTCCTAAGGCAAACCTGCTGAAACACAGCCATGCATGTCAAGTCCTTCAATTTTTATTTTTTTTTTTTTACATCATTCAGCTTTGGCTTCCTCATTTTTGTTTTTTTGTTTCCTCACTCCTTTGTTGCTGTTTTTTTTTTTTTTTTTAGATAAACCTAACTGCAATAATACAGCTTGGCCACCACTACTGATTTGCCTAGCACTGGAAACCATAGCAAGCAGCACTGTTTCAGTGCTATGCAAGCTCTTGATACCATGTTGAAAGGTTTAAAACTGAAAATCTATATAAATATTCTGTCAATTGTTTGGTGAACAATGATTCAGCTAATTTAGCAAACGGATTACTTGCTATTGGGCTACATGTAGATAGTTCAGCAGTCCAAATTGGGTGACTGTTACGGTTGTGAGCCCATGTGCCCAAACAGAGCACCGTGACCCAGTGTGTTGAGCCCCCGCTCAGTCGGGCAGCCGAACAACCTCGAGGCTTCACCTGGGAGCGACTACCGTTCCCCGAGGGTTGAGCCCCCAGGTGCAGGTGGCCACCAGGACTTCTGGATACGAACAGGGGTCAAACGGCTGCAGGCAGCGAGGAGTCGGGTCAGGCGAGGACACTAGCAGAGGTCAGGCAGAAGGCAGAGTATCCAGGTTCAGGCAGCAACACGAGTAAAGGATAACACACCAAAGTGTAAAGTAATCTACCGGAGTAGAAGCCGAAGCACAGAAGTGAGGCCAGGCTGCTCCTAAAATAGCCCCCACCATCAGGTGAAATGGAATCAGCTGGCAGGGGGAGCCTCCCATTGGCTAGCCAGCCGCAGTGTCAGGAGGAGCCAGGACCTATCATAAGGAACAAGAGGCAGAGCATCCAAAGAGCAGGAGGCGGTGCCAGACTCAGCATTCCACGTGGCAGACCGACAGGGGAATTCCCGGAGCACCAGCCCAGCCAATATGGCCAGCGCTCCGCATTTCCGAAAGCGGAGATGCCCTTCCAGGAACCCTCCCTGGAGCGTCGCAGGCACGGGACCGCCCGAAGCGCCGGACCTGCCAGGATGGCTGGCGCTCTGCATCGGAGGAGCGGGTCCTACCGAGGTGAGGAGCGTGACAGTGACTTCGGAATAGGGGTTAAAATCATCCTACAAGGATTCTGAGTAAAAGCCTGACTGCAATATACAATTTGTAAGTGTGGTAACCCAGTGAAGAATCGCTGGTGGAGGCTGTTTCAGCAGCCTATTTGGGCAATGATCAAAACAACAAAAAAGATTTTGAGATCTCAGAGCAAACTGCTTACCTCAGCTGTAGAAACTATCAAATAAAGTCCAGAATTTATCTACGGGAAAGGACAGAATAGTATTATCTAAAGTTGTAAATGCATCCAAACAACCAGACTGTTGTGCTGCGCAACATTTTCCCATGAAGAATCTTATTATAAAAGTCAGCTAGAATGGTTTGCACTAGGGTATTCAATAGAAAGGAGAAATTAGATCTTACTTGCTAATTTACTTTCCTTGAGTCTCTCCAGACCACTTTCAACAAGTGGATAATATGAACTCCCACCAGCAGAAGACAGAGAACTACTGACTAGTGACACCTGTATAAGGACTGTGTAACCCTGACCTGCCCAGTATTTCAAATAGCCAAGCAGTAAAAAAAAATAAAATAAAATAAAGTGGAGGAGTAGCCTAGTGGTTAGAGCACCGGTCTTGCAATCCAGAGATGGCTGGTTCAAATCCCACCGCTGCTCCTTGTGATCTTGGGTAAGTCACAACCCTTCATTGCCTCAGGTACAAACTTAGATTGTGAGCCCTCCTGGGACAGAGAAATATCCAGTGTACCTGAAATGGAACTCACCTTGAGCTACTACTGAAAAAAGGTGTGAGCAAAATCTAAATAAATAAAAAAAAAAGAAAACAGCAAATAGTGGATCCACCAAAGGAAAAGGAGTGAGCACCAGACATTTTGAAAGGTCCATTTCAGTCAGCTCCCCTTTAAAGGCAAGTTGCTTTTCGGGGAGGAGTTAGAGAAGCTGGTTAAGAGCTTGGGTGAGTCCAAGGTGCCTCAGCTTCTGTAGGATAGGTCGCGCTTGTCTGGCTGTTCAGCTGGTCGGGGGGCACCTTCGGAAATTTAGAAGTATCAGCAGGGTAGAGGGGCCGGTTCCCAGCGTAGTCGTTTCTGGAATAAGGGGCAGGCCTTTCAGTTCTTTGGAGGCCCTCATGAAGGGGCTTCGAGTGGTGCCCGGGCTTCCCAATGATATTCTGGGGGTCCAGCAACCGATTGTGCCGATAGGTAGCAGGTTGCAGCTGTTTTATCAATTTCGGGCAATGCCCTTCGGCCTGGCCAAGGAACTGAGAACCTTTCTCAGGTAATGGTGGTGTCGGCAACCCACCTCTGGCAGGAGGGCATTCTTGTGCATTCCTACTTGAACATCTGGCTGATTTGAGCAAAGTCAGTCAAGGAGCACCAAAATGCGACTATCTCAGGTGGTTCCGCTACTCCAGGGCCTGGGATGGATTGTCAATTTGGCCAAGAGTTCTCTAGTTCCCAAACAGACCTTGGAGTACCTGGGGTAAGTTTCAACATTCGAGACAGGATGGCAAGTCTTCCGGAGACCAGGATACAGAAGATTCAATCTCAGATTCGCTGTCTCCTCACATTCCGGGCTCCATCCGCAAGGGACATTTTGCAAGTTCTAGGTTCCATGGTGGTGATCATCGAGGTAGTGCTGTGGGTGAGAGCTCACAAGACATCTCTACAGTCGGCACTGCTAGCGTGTGCTGGTCTCCTCAGTCAGAGGCTCTCTTGCTGGGTGTGGCTTCACCAGTGTGTCTCCGGAAAAGATTTGTTTGCAGATTAATACCTTTCAAATATTTGAACGTCTGTATCATATCACCCCTATTCCTCCTTTCCTCCAGGGTATACATGTTCAGGTCAGCAAGTCTCTCTTCATACGTCTTGGAACGCAAATCCCGTACCATTCTCGTAGCTTTTCTTTGCACCGCTTCCATTTTTTTAACATCCTTCGCAAGATACGGCCTCCAAAACTGAATACAATACTCCAGGTGGTGCCTCACCAATGACTTATGCAGGGGCATCAACACTTCCTTTCTTCTGCTGGTCACACCTCTCTCTATACAGCCTAGCAACCTTCTCGCTACGGCCACCGCCTTGTCACACTGTTTTGTCGCCTTCAGATCCTCAGATACTATCACCCCAAGATCCCTCTCCCCCTCAGTACCTATCAGACTCTCCCCGCCTAACACATAAGTCTCTCTTGGGTTTCTACTCCCTAAGTGCATCACTTTGCATTTCTTCGCATTGAATTTTAATTGCCAAATCTTAGACTATTCTTCTAGCTTCCTCAGATCCTTTTTCATGCTTTCCACTCCCTCCCGGGTGTCCACTCTGTTGCAAATCTAAGTATCATCCGCAAATAGGCAAACTTTACCTTCTAACCCTTTGGCAATGTCACTCACAAATATATTGAACAGAATCGGCCCCAGCACCGATCCCTGAGGCACTCCACTACTCACCTTTCCCTCCTCCGAGCGAACTCCATTTACCACCACCCTCTGTCGTCTGTCCGTCAACCAGTTCCTAATCCAGTTCACCACTTTGGGACCTATCTTCAGCCCATCGAGTTTATTTAAGAGCCTCCTGTGGGGAACCGTGTCAAAAGCTTTGCTAAAATTTAAGTAGATTACGTCTATAGCACGTCGATGATTCAATTCTCCAGTTACCCAAAGAATTCAATGAGATTCGTTTGGCACGATTTCCCTCTGGTAAAACCGTGTTGTCTTGGATCTTGCAACTTATTGGCTTCCAGGAAATTCACTATCCTTTCCTTCAGCATCGCTTCAATTACTTTTCCAATAACCGAAGTGAGGCTTACGGGCCTGTAGTTTCCAGCTTCTTCCCTATCACCACTTTTGTGAAGAGGGACCACATCAGCCGTTCTCCAATCCCTCAGAACCTCTCCCGTCTCCAAGGATTTATTAAACAAATCTTTAAGAGGACCCGCCAATTCTGGGGTGGATCCCTCAATATTCTGGGGTGGATCCCGTCCGGTCCCATGGCTTTGTCCACTTTTAGCTTTCCAAGTTGTTGATACACACTCTCTTCCATGAACGGTGCTTTATCCACTCCATTCTCAGGTGTACTTTTGCCAGTCCCTCGTGGTCCCATGCCCCTGGACCCAACGGTCTGGGTGTAGGTAAACGACAGATGCCAGTCTGTCCGGATGGGGAGCTCATTGTCTCGGTCAGGTAGCTCAGGGGCGCTGGTTGGAGGAGTCACGGTGGTCAATCGTCTGGAGACTCGGGCGATATGTCTCACCCCTTTTGGATTTTCAGCACTTAGTCCTCTTCCAGGATGTTCAAGTCCTCTCAGACAACGTGACAGCAATCGCTTATGACAATCTGCCCCGAGGGGGGGGGGGGGGCGGGGGGGGGGGTACGAAGAGCCCTCAGGTTGGCAAAAGAAACAGCCCTTCTCATGGCCTGGGCGGAACAGAACTTATGGTCACTGTCCACGGTCCATGTAACAGGAGTAAACGATTTGGAGGAGGACTGTCATCATCATATGGATCCAGGCGAGTGGAGTCTGGTTCCCATGGCTTTTCAGGTCATCGTCAACAGGTAGGGTTCGCTGATCATTGGTCGTGCTCTACAGCGCAGTCACAGTGGTCAGGTGGTCCCCGATTGGCCTCACAGGTCCTGGTATGCTGACCTGGTGCAGATGCAAGTGTACGATCCAATTTGTCTTCCTATGCAGGAAAGCCTGCTGAGGCAGGGTCCCATTCTACTGCCCAACGCGAGTCAATTTGCGCTTACAGCTAGGGTGTTGAGAACAGGTGCAGTTGCTGAAGAAGGGTTATTTTTCCGGGGTGATTTATATTAAGTTCTCAAAAGTGGCCTATGTTCGAGACTGACATATTTTTGAGGATTAGTGCGAGGACAGAGAGGTAGTTTCCCTTTGAGCGTCAGTCAATCAGATTCTGGATTTTCTTCAGTATGGATTGTAGTCTTCCCTTTGGGTGCAGTTGGCGGTGCAGACTTGATTTTGGAGTCCAGTGTGGGGGCGTTCCTTGGTGATGCATACAAAGTCTCCCAGTTTTTCAAGGGGTCAAGAGGTTGCAACACCCTGTCCGACCGGTTGTTCCACCTTGGGACTTGAATTTGGTGCTGTCTGCCTTAGTTAAGGCGCCCTTTGAGCCTCTTCAGCAGGCCATCCTTAAGGATCTTTCTCAAAGTGGTGTTTTTAGTGGCTATCACGTCGACATGGCATATTTCGGAATTGCAAGCTTTTTCATGCACGGAGTCATTTCTGGTTTTCTCCAAAAAAAAGGTGTTATTAAGACCGGTTCCAAGGAAAAAGGTGTTATTAAGACCGGTTCCATCCTTTTTGCTTAAGGTGGTCTCCCCTTTTCATGTCAGTCTATTTCTTTGCCTTCCTTTTTGCGGGATGAGTTGATGTCGGTAGGGCGCTCAGTGTTATGTGCGGCGAATGGCTATTTTCATTCGACGGACCATTTTTTATTGTTGTTTGGAGGAGGGCCATGAAGAGGACAGGCAGCATCTAAGGCCTCAATCGCTCGTACTGATTCCCGCAAATAGACACTTGTAAGATTGTATACAGGACACAAGCATTGAGGCTTGGAACATCTTCCTCCCAAAAGAGTCCATGGCCCTAGCTTCTCTGCCTGGGGAGCCGAGGCATAGTCTCTAAACTCCTGGATCTCTTAAGAGCGGATTCCACCTCCATGGAATTGTGAGGTAACTGGGGCGTATCAAAACCAGGTATGCTGTGGATCCAATACATTGTGTTAATCTTCTTGGACAGGACAGGACTCCCAGTTCCTAGCGAGGACTTCCTTGAGTACCTCATGGAGAGGGACAGACACAGCCTCCCTAGGAGAGGACATAGTCCAAGACCTTGAGCATCTTAGTCCTGGGCTCGTCCTCCACTGCCAAACAAAATGAAAGTCTCAGCCATTTCCTTCACAGAAGTACTGCCATACTGGGACAGACCAAAGGTCCATCAAGCCCAGCATCCCGTTTCCAACTGTGGCCAATTTAGGACACAAATACTTGGCAAGATCCCCAAAAAAGTACAAAACATTTTATGCTGCTTATCCCAGAAATAGTGGATTTTCTCCCAAGTCCAATGTAATAATGGTCTATAGACTTTTCCTTTAGGAAGCCGCCCAAACCTTTTTTTTAACTCTGCTAAGCTAACCGCCTTCACCACATTTTCTGGCAATGAATTCCAGAGTTGAATTACACGTTGAGTGAAGAAATATTTTCTCCAATTTGTTTTAAATTTACTACTTTGTAGCTTCATCGCATGCCCCCTAGTTCTAGTATTTTTGGAAAGCGTAAACAGACGCTTCACTTCAACCCGTCCCACTCCATTCAGTATTTTATACTCTTATCATATTTCCCCTCAGCCGTCTTTTTTCCAAGCTGAAGAGCCCCAGCCGCTTTAGCCTTTCCTCATAGGGAAGGCTTGCCATCCCCTTTATCATTTTCGTCGCCCTTCTCTGCACCTTTTCTAATTCCACTATATCTTTTTTGAAATGCAGCGACCACAATTGAACACAATAGTCGGGGTGCGGTTGCACCATGGAGCGATATAAAAGCATTATAACATCTTCATTTTTGTTTTCCATTCCTTTCCTAATAATACCTAACATTCTATTTGCTTTGCTAGCCGCCGCAGCACACTGAGCAGAAGGTTTCAACGTATCAACGACGACACCTAGATCCCTTTCTTGGTCGGTGACTCCTAATGTGGAATCCTGCATGACATAGCTATAATTCGGGTGCCTCTTTCCACTTACTCACATTAAACGTCATCTGCCATTTAGACGCCCAGTCTCGCACGGTCCTCTTGTAATTATTCACAATCCGCCTGCAATTTAACTACATTGAATAACTTTTGTGTCGTCAGCAAATTTAATTACCTCACTAGTTACTCCCATTTCTAGAATACTGACCATTTAACCTTACTCTGTTTTCTATCTTAACCAGGTTTTTAATCCAAAATAGAACACTACCTCCTATCCCATGACTCACCAGTTTCCTCTAAAGTCTTTCATGAGGTGCTTTGTCAAATGCCTTTTGAAAATCCACACACAATATCACCCGGCTCACCTTTATCCACGTTTGTTCACCCCCTTCAAAGAAATGTAATAGATTGGTGAGGCAAGATTTCCCGTCACTAAATCCATGTTGGCTTTGTCTCATTAATCCATGCTTTTGAATATGCTCTGTAATTTTGTTCTATAATAGTCTGTACCATTTTGCCCGGCACCAATGTAAGACTCACCGGTCTATAATTTCCCGGATCGCCTCTGGAACCTTTTTTTTTTTTTTTTTTTTAAATCAGCATTACATTGGCCACCCTACAATCTTCTGGTACCTCGCTCGATTTTAAGGATAAATTACATATTACTAAATAGTTCTGCATGTTCATTTTTCAGTTCTATAAGTACTCTGGGATGAATACCATCCGTTCCAGGAGATTTGCTACTCTTCAATTTGTCAAATTGCCCCATTACATCCTCTAGATCTATAGAGATTTCATTTCAGTTTCTCTGACTCATCAGCTTCGAATACCATTTCTGGCACCGGTATCTCTCCTAAACCTTCCTCCGTGAAGACCGAAGCAAAGAATTCATTTAATCTCTCCGCTACGGCTTTGTCTTCCCTGATTGTCCTTTTACCCCTCGGTCATCTAGTGGTCCAACTGATTCTTTTGCCGGCTTCCTGCTTTTAATATACCTAAAACGTTTTACTGTGTGTCTTTGCCTCCAACACAATCTTTTTTTTTTTTTTTTTTCAAAGTCTCTCTTTGCCTTCCTTATCAGCACTTTGCATTTGACTTGACATTCCTTATGTTGTTTCTTATTTTCAGTTGGTTCCTTCTTCCATTTTCTGAAAGATTTTCTTTTAGCTCTAATAGCTTCCTTCACCTCACTTTTTAACTATGCCAGCTGTTTGGTCTTCCGTCCTCCTGTTTTAATACGCAGAATATCTTTGGACTGGGCTTCCAGGATGGTGCTTTTGAACAGCATCCACGCCAGATGTAAATTTTTGACCCTCAAAGCTGCTCCTCAGTTTTTTTTTTCACAGTTCTTCTCATTTTATCATAGTCTCTTTTTGTATACTTACTTCAAAGCTAATATCAAATTTGATCATATTATGATCACTGTTATCAAGTGGCCCCAGCACCATTACCTCACGCATCAGATCATGCGCTCCACTAAGGACTAGGTCTAGAATTTTTCCTTCTTTCGTCGGCTCCTGTACCAGCTGCTCCATAAAGCAGTCCTTGATTTAGTCAAGGAATTTTACCTCCCTAGCACGCCCCAATGTTACATTTACCCAGTCAATATCGGGGTAATTGAAATTACCCATTATTATTGTGTTGCCCAGTTTGTTTGCTTCCCCAATTTCCTTTAACATTTCTACATCCGTCTGTTCATCCTGGCCAGGCGGACAATAGTACATTCCTATCACTAGCCTTTTCCTCTTTACACATGGAATTTTAATCCATAGGGATTCCAAGATGTATTTTGTTTCCTGCAGAATTTTCAATCTATTTGATTCAAGGCTCTCCTTAACATACAATGCTACCCCTTCACCAATTTGATCCACCCTATCACGACAATATAATTTGTACCCCATTTTGACAGTGTCCCACTGGCTATCCTCCTTCCACCAGGTCTATTATAACTAATTTTTCATTTAGTGCAATAGGTGGAAAAATGTGGGATACAAATGCAACAAATAAATATTCTAACTCTCCCATATTATTTCTTAGGCTCCTGGCATTCGCATATAGACATTTCAAACTATGTTTGTTGTTCCTAATGACATCATGCTCAGTACTTGACAGTATTGATTTGCAATCTTTTGTCTGATTTTTATTTAAGGACACCTGATCAACTACGGTCTCTTTTGCAACCTCACTATCGGGATACCCTATCTCCCTATTTTGGTGATATCTTTGAAAGATACCTTATACCCGAACCATGCACTTTTGAGCGATTGTCAGCCTTCCCCTAGTTTCTAGTTTAAAAGCTGCTCCATCTTTAAAAATGCCGATGCCAGCAGCCTGGTCCCACACTGGTTAAGGTGGAGCCCATCCTTTTGGAATAGGCTCCCCCTCCCCAAGAATGTTGCCCAGTTCCTAACAAATCTAAAAACGTTGTCCCAGAAGAGACTTCTCCTTTCAAGTGGAGGGGAGGGTTCAGAGGGGGATGTCATAGGATCCTCTTCAGACTCCCATGAACGTTCCTCATCAGTATCAGATGAACTCCTCGTGGGAAGCCTGAAAGTCTGCCTCAACTTTGAGAAGCAATGTCCCGGAGAGGAGCGTTGAGGAGTCTGCTCCCTGCTCCCGCCTCCAGCAAATCTTCCTCCAACAACGTTGAGGAGGAACCAGCTTGGATGGCTGTCGATGCCAGGGGTTGCACCAAAGGCTGAGGGCCAAGCGGGGCAGCAACAGGTAGAAGGGCAGGCGCAATCATACCAGATACTGATGCACAATGCTGCAAAGGGACATCTAGCAGCTCAGACAGCAAGAGCCAAACACGCTCATCAAGGGCAGACACCGGGAAAGACTGGGGTGCCGGCTCTGAGACAGGCTGCAGAACTGACGGGGAATGAGATGGTAGTCAGGTCCTGGCTGCTTGTAGACAGATGCATTGGTACCTCCTGAATAGAGGGAGAGCAATCCTCCTGGCACCGATGCTTCTCAGGTTCCAAATCCCTTGACACCCCAGAGCTCCCGGGCACCTTGCGTCGAGGGTAATAGATGCTTCTTGGCCTTCGCCCAAAGCTTGGAGTTGAGACTCCAGTGCCAAGGATGACGTTGAATCCTCACGTCACTTTGGGGTCGGATCTCCCAGGACCCTGTCCAGCAGCCGCCGTCCAGACAGGTGGAGACCCACCCAATGTACTACTGCTCCCAGTGTCTATGGGTCTCGAAGCAGCCATATGGACCAATGCTCCTGATGCGGTCTGACGTCACTGACCTCGATTGCAAGGACGGGGTCCTGGCTCCAAAAATCTTGTGAACACCTGAGTCCTCTTTGTCATCTGAAGACAAAGAACAGTTAGCAGGGCTATGGTTGGGCCCTAAGCACTGAAGACACCAAAAATGGGTGCCCTTGCCAGAGATCATCCGATTGCACCGGGAACAGCGCTTAAAGCTACTGGGAGCTTTAGTAGACAGGGAAGGGAAAAACTTCCAAAACCAAATCAAAAGGATCAATGTCTGAAAAAAAAGGGACAAGGTACCGAAAGAAAACAAACAAACAAACAAACCACCACCCCGGAAAGACCCGACAGAAGACTAGGTCTAAAAGCAGCCTAAGTCACCAAAAATAAAGGAAACTTAAAAACCAGCAGAAAGAACTAAAAATATGCAGAAGAGAAGGGGCCGAAGGCCTGCCAAGGCACAGTGGGGGGAAAAAAATAAATAAATAATCGCAAAAAAGTCGAAAAGGCACCAAAAAAGCAGCTCTTCCAATCCAGGACTGAAGTCTTCTCCTCTCCGTGGTAGAAAAACAACTGTGGTAACCGTGCCCTCAAAGCAGGCAGGAAGGCACTCACACAAGCAGGGTGGATCATGTCTCGCATTCCACAAAAATCTGTAATGCTTGTTATAAAGCTCTGAACTGGGCAACGCACAGTGTTACCCAATTGTGAGAATAGTCTGCTTGTCCTCCGAGTTTGATTGAGATGAAACAACTTCAGGCAAAAATATTGTATGGGTTCGAAAAAGCACCCTATTGTGACAAAATTGAGTATAAGGCAGGTAGTGAATGAGGAACTGTAGTTCTTTAACTTCTTGCTGAAATTATTGCAACACGGAAAAGAATTTTCCATGAAAAATACTGGAGAGAAGCCAATGAGAGGCTCAAAAGGTTGTTCCATGAGTTTGGCTAAAATAATACTAAGATCCCAAGCAGGAGGGGGCAGTTTTAATGGTGGTTTCAAGATTAGCAGACCCTTCATGAAATGTGAGAATGATAATCGTAAGAGTTTTATAATTAATAAATGGCTGCTAAATGAATTCATACAGCTGTGCTTGCAAGCCTAAATCTGAAAGGTCAAGGCAACAGTTTAGAATCTTTGATGGAGGACACACATTGGGATTCCCTCCCTAGCCTTGAGCCCAAATGGAAAATCGGCACCATTTTGACTGGCAAGATTTACAAGGGTTCTCTCGCTGCCAAGAAGACCTGCTTAATGAATTAGTAAGGAGTGCGGACAATTAGGTCCACTCAATCTCCAAGCTGTCAGAGAAATATGAGAATGAGATGAAAGGTTTGTCCCAGATCTTGAGTGAGAAGTATCACATGATGTCCCAGACTGATTGGTCCAGTGGGCGTGGAAGCCAAATTTGTCCAGGCCAGTACGGGGCGATGAGAATGACTTGTGCTTTGCCCGAGTGGATTTTTGTAGAACCCAGGAGATTAGTGGAAAAAGGAGGAAATACATATAGGGGATGATGGGTTCCAATGGATGGCGAAAGCATCTGAAGCAAATACGTGGGGGGTTATACAAAGCAAAACTGAGAACATTGTGTTGTCTAAAAATGCAAAAGGTAAAATTATGTATCATACCTGATAATTTTCTTTCCATTAATCATAGCTGATCAATCCATAGACTGGTGGGTTGTGTCCATCTACCAGCAGGTGGAGATAGAGAGCAATCCTTTTGCCTCCCTATATGTGGTCATGTGCTGCCGGAAACTCCTCAGTATGTCGATATCAAAGCTCCATCCGCAGGACTCAGCACTTAGAGAATTACACCCACAAAGGGACACTCTTCCCAGCTCACCACCGCCGAAACGGGGGAGGGGAATTAACCCAGCTCATCCCCACACAAGTGGGGGAGGGGAATCCGTCCAGCTCATCCCCGTGGAGCGGGGGAGGGACACCACCCCGCCGATGTGGGGGGGATCTGGCTTATCCTGCAACCGCGGGAGGAGCTGACTGACCCTAACACCGCCGAAGCGGGAGGGGTACAAAGCTGCCCTACAGCCGCACAAAGCGGGAGGGAGCGCCGGCAGAATTTAGGTCTCAATCCAGCCCTGTAAAACGGAGGGGAGAGGAATGCAGCAGCTCACTGTAACACAAAATTATCTCAACTCCTGAAGAATCCAACTGAAAAAACTTGAACACGAAGTCCTCCTGATCAGGAACTGAAGACTAAACTTGAACCTGAAATGCAACCAGAATAAAAACAGTACAGATATCTGGGAGGGGCTATGGATTGATCAGCTATGATTAATGGAAAGAAAATTATCAGGTATGATACATAATTTTACCTTCCATATCATCATGCTGATCAATCCATAGACTGGTGGGATGTACCGAAGCAGTACTCAACCAGGGCGGGACATAGAAATCCCTGACCGCAACACTGAAGCTCCAAACCGGGCCTCCGCCCGAGCAGCCACAGTCAAGCGGTAATGCCTGGAGAAGGTATGAGCCAATGCCCAAGTTGCCGCCTTGCAAATCTCTTCCAAGGAGACGGACCCGGCCTCTGCCATCGAGGCCGCCTGAGCTCTAGTGGAGTGAGCCTTCAGCCGGATAGGCGGCACCTTCCCTGCAGCCACATAAGCCGCTGCAATGGCTTCCTTGACCCATCTTGCCACTGTAGGCTTAGCAGCCTGCAGACCCTTACGAGGACCTGCAAACAGGACAAACAGATGATCCGACTTCCGGATATCATTGGTCACTTCCAAGTATCTGATGATGACGTCTCACATCTAGATATTTGAGAGCAGAGTACTCCTGGGAAGTCCTCCCTACGAAAGGATGGGAGACAGAGGTGCTGATTCACATGGAGTCGGGCGCAGCTGGCTTTTCTCCCAGTTGATGATCCACCCCAGGGAGCTCAAAAGAGCAATCACCCGGTCTACAGCTCTGCCGCACTCTGCATAAGAGGGGGCTCGGATCAACCAGTCGTCCAGATAAGGATGGACTTGTACTCCTTCCTTTCGTAGGAAGGCCGCGATGACCACCATTACTTTGGAGAAGGTCCGCGGAGCAGTAGCCAACCCGAACGGGAGGGCTCTGAACTGGAAGTGTCGGCCCAGGACTGCAAAACACAGAAAGCGTTGATGAGGAGGCCAGATGGGAATATGCAAGTAAGCTTCCTTGATGTCCAAGGATGCCAGGAACTCCCCTGCCTTCACTGCCGCTATCACAGAGCGGAGAGTCTCCATTCGGAAGTGCCGAACTTTCAAGGCCCGATTGACCCCTTTGAGGTCGAGGATAGGCCGTACAGAACCTCCTTTCCTTGGTACCACAAAGTAAATGGAGTAACGTCCCTTGCCAAGCTGATCTTCTGGCACAGGAACGACCGCACCCAGGCGGATCAGATTGTCCGGAGACTTGCAGGGAGAGTGCACAAACCAGTCTCATAAGGGTCGGCAGAACTCTAGCTTGTAGCCGTCTGATGACTTCGAGCACCCAAGTGTCTGAAGTTACCCTGGTCCACTCGCCCAGAAACGAGGACAGGCGTCCTCCAATCTGCACTGGGCCATGGACCAGGGCCCCGTCATTGGGTACGAGACCCTGGGGGAGGACCGGAGGACGCACCTCAGGGACGGCGATCTCTGCGAAAGGAATGCTGCTTGGGGGAGAAGTTCCTCTTGAAGGAAGAGGGGGCAGAGGAGCCCGAATTGCCCGAGCGATACCGACGGGCTTCCTGAAACCGTCCTTTGGAGGAACCGGGGCGAGCACCACTTGCCCGAGCCCTGACTTCTGGTAACCTCTTGCCCTTAGACGTGCCGAGATAGGTCACAATTTTGTCCAGCTCGACCCCAAAGAGCTGCTTGCCTTTAAAAGGCAACTTAGCCAGGCGACACTTAGAGGCGTAGTCAGCAGACCAATGCTTCAGCCAAAGCCAACGCCGCGCAGAGACTGTCTGAGCCATACCTTTAGCTGAGGCTCTCAAGACATCATACAGCAAGTCTGCCAAATAAGCCAAGCCCGATTCCAGGGCCGGCCAATCAGCCCTCAAGGAAGGATCCGAGGGGGAAGCCCGCTGCACAATCGTCAGGCACGCCCTGGCCACATAGGAGCCGCAAACTGAGGCCTGCAAACTTAAAGCAGCCGCCTCGAAGGACGACCTTAAGGCCACCTCCAATCTTCTGTCTAGGGCGTCCTTTAGGGCCGTGCCACCTTCCACCGGCAACGCCGTTTTCTTAGTCACCGCAGTGATTAAAGAATCCACGGTAGGCCAAAGAAAGGCCTCCCATTCACATTCAGGCAGAGGATAGAGGCGGGACATGCCCTAGCCACTTTGAGGCTCGCTTCTGGGACATCCCATTGAGCCAAAATCAAGGTGCGCATGGCCTCATGCACGTGGAAAGTTCTAGGCGGGTGCTTCGTCCCCAGCATAACGGCAGAGCCAACAGAGGCTGAGGGAGAGACGTCCTCCGGAGAGGAAATCTTCAATATGCTCATGGCCTGCACTAACAGGTTGGGCAAATCCTCTGAGCGAAAGATCCGCGCTGCAGAGGGGTCATCCGCTCCATCCGAGCGGGAATCCGTCTCCTCCAAGGAATCCCCAAAGGACCGTTGGGAGAACTCAGATACGCTGCCCTCATCTACATCAGAGGAGACAGAGTCCTCTAGGGCCTGGAAATCCACCCGAGGGCGTTTGCTTCCGGAGGCCTCAACCCCTTTATCAGACAGGGGGGCAGGGGCAGCGTTTTGCATAAGAAAAGCCTGATGCAGCAGTAAAATGAACTAAGGGGAGAATCCCCCCGAACTGTGCACTTCTGCAGCTTGGGCCATGGCCCTAGACGCACACTCAACCGGCGCTCGCAAGAGCGGGGGAGAAACGTGCTACGCATCCAAAATGGCGTCCGGCGCGAAACTCCGAGAAGGAGCTGCGCGGGAAGAACGGCGCTTAACCTTGGCCGCTTTCTTACCATCGCCCGAATCAAGGGCGACCATAGTATTAACGTCTCCCAGCTCGAGGGCGGCCCAAGAAGAAGCCATCCGAGCAGAGTGGCCGGCCAACATGGAGTGGGCGAGCAGCGGGGGATGGGCGCTTATGGCGGGAAAAACCGCCGCACCGGAGGAAGAACCAGGACACTGACCGGACTCCGAACTGATGCTCAACAAAGGCGATTCAGGCTTTGAAACCCCCGCATCCTCGCTAGACGCACACACGCGGACCGGGGAGCGAATCTTCGCGCCCTCGCCATAGGCCACGTGGAGACCGAACGGGGAACCCCTGCCCGCTATAAAAAGGTAAAATTACCTGCTTCTCGCTCCGAGCTGTAAAGAACTGGTGTCCCAGTGAGCAGCTGCAATAAACGCTGAAATAAACGCCCTTAAAGGACGTCCAAATTTTTTATTTTTTTTAATATAAACAGAGCCAGTGGGAGGGGGGAGAAAAGGAGGGACCTGGCACCACCAGGTTTGCACTTGCTCAAGAAGAGCCCTCAACCCCAGGTACTCAACAAAACCTAAAAATTAGGCTTGGAGACCTAGCCAGAGCTGCTGCTGTGTGTGACCACCACCTGCTGAGACAGAGAATATACTGAGGAGTTTCCGGCAGCACATGACCACATATAGGGAGGCAAAAGGATTGCTCTCTATCTCCACTTGCTGGTAGATGGACACAACCCACCAGTCTATGGACTGATCAGCATGATGATATGGAAAGGTCTATTGCATGAGCTCCTCCAATGAGTGATCACCATCTGCATGGTGTTGTGGCCCAACCTCCACTCGTGTGTGCAGTTTTCAACTGAGAGAGTCATCTGATTTTGATAACTGGGGAGGTAAGTGGCCTGAAGAGATACCTTTATCTACATGTTTGTGTCGGTTGATATTGGTGTATCTGGATTTTCAAAAGGCTTAACATTTATAAATGACCTAGAGATGGGAGTAATTAGTGAGGTAATTAAATTTACTAACGAAACAGTTATTCAAAGTTGTTAAATCGCAAGAGGATTGTGAAAAATTACAAGAGGACTTTACGAGACTGGGCGTCTAAATATCAGGTTTAATGTGAGCAAGTGCAAAGTGATGCATGTGGGAAAGAGGAACCCGAATTATAGCTACATAATGCAAGGTTCCACGTTAGGAGTCACTGACCAAGGGATCCAGGTGTCAGTCGATGATACGTTGAAACCTTCTGATCAGTGTGCTGCGGCAGCTAAGAAAGCAAATAGAAAAAGTTGGGTATTATTAGGAAAGGAATGGAAAAGAAAAATGAGAATGTTATAATGCCTTTGTATCAACACAAGGCCTTCACGTCAGTGTGCTCCACATTACATGTGAAAGATTAAATTTCCACTCTTATACCCAGCAAAGTTGTGGGTTGTGTATGAAGGTTGCACTACCATTTATACTTCTGTGGCAGAGGCACAGGCATTTATCAAATTTGCAGGAGACCTCTCCAGATACCCGAGCCCGCATGCCTTTTTTCTGTCAATATTTTTCCGATTTGGATTGTGGCGGTGTTTTCTGATACTTAAAACGGGACACACTGCTCTCGCACTTTTGCTTGCAATGAATCTGCCCTTTTATTCTATTGTTGATACAGATCCCATTGAGCTGCCCCCTTTTTTTTCATGTCTTTTAGAGGGGCATTGTTTGGACTCATCTACTGAAACGTTGCTCAGTGCTATTGTAAGTGAATTGCCAGAGGCAATTTAACACACTGCTCGTCTGCCTCTGTGCTATTTGTTCCCTTGGTTTAGCTAATCAGAAATGTTCATGTTTTCCTTTTTTTTTACTGGATGAGCTGGGGGTTTTTTTGTTATTCTGGTAGCATTTAGTTCCTGTTTCAGTTACTATTTCTCCTCTGTTAATGGACAGTTTTGTGCCTTACATGGAAGGGTGGGGACTTTGACTTAGTCTTATTTTCGGGAGGATTCACAGGATATTGAGATAAGTATGTGACGGGGTGTTTTGGCACATATGGGTTTCTGGGCGAGTTTGGGGTTTCCCCCGATTTCTATGGTTCTCCAGCAGTCAGGAGTGGTGATTTTGTTGCGCGGAGGGCTGGATGCCATTATTCATACAGTTGTCACTGACACTGAGGGTATACAGGATACATTTAACTATTGCTAGTTTTACATATGTTATTTGTAATACTTATGCACCTAACATTTATAATAAATGTTATGCTAGACTGTCTCAAGATTCTGAGGGCGTCCCCTTCATTCTTTGAGGATATTCTATTCTCACATTTGCCTGCAAAAGAGCTTTGATCACTGTTAATACTGCAGCATGCTCTGGAGTCAATTAGCTGTCTTGAACTGCAAAGGGGTTTTGCTGAGAAAAAAAAAATGTATGTGATACCCTTTGGAGGGCCCAGCGATGACTTCCTAATGGGTATAAAAAAAAAGTGTTACAAGCCTGCCACCCAAAAGAATGGAGTCAAAAAGCAGATAGTTTAGCTGGTTGAATAACTTGTATCTTGTGCTCCCTTGGTCATTTAGTTATGTATGGCTGGTATTGAATTATTGGGTAATGTTGGAACCTTTTCCGGAATAAAACTGTTAGAAGTACTTGTATTGGTAAAGTTTTCTATACTGGTACTATTGAGAACTTTGTTGGTTGATTACACTGTTCCTGAGGTTGGGAAGAAAGTTCCCAGACTATGGAAGAATGATCCTTGAGAGACGGCATCTTCATTTTTTTTTTTTTTTTGCCAAAAAGACTGTCACCTATGCAAGGTGCACTGGAAAGTTTATCATGAAGGTCCTCCCTGAATACCGAATTGGAGTCAGGTCATACAAAATGATGATACTGCAGTTGCTGCTGCTCTGGACACTATCACAGACATTATAGATAGATCTTATAAGAAGGAATATAGACTCCTGAAGGGCAAGAAGAAAAGGAGCTATTTGGTCCTGTGTTGAACTTGATGAAGCTAGTTGATTTTCTAATTGCTATATAACAGTATGCTGATAATGAAGCATTTGCAGCTGATGAGCTACAATTTTTAAGGTTAGCTCTGAACTTCAATAAACTCTTCTCCTTAAAGCATCTAAAATCTTACTTTCTTTGCCCGGAGGTACATTAAGATCCAAGATTTGGAGGACTTTGCTTTTCATTTCTTTAGAGCTGCTTCTGATACCACAGACCAGAAAGACAGCTGGTGATGATCATGTCCTGGAGCAGTCAAGACTTTGTAATGAAATTCCAGATGTCTTTAAGGGGGAGGGGTACTGATGAAGGCGGTTTCCAGACAGCTGAAGCACCTGTAAAATGCCATGCACTGGGAGCACTTTTGTTGCAGCACAAGATTGAAGGATAGAACTAAAATCTTTTCTATTAGCTAAATGCTGAGCTGTAGTGAAAGCGTGTTTTGACTATTTTGGACAAACTTTAGTTAAGCAAATTCATTAAGGAGAAATTAGATCTTACCTGCTAATTTGCTTTCCTTTAGTCCCTCCGGACCGGACCAGGATTGGACTGATGGGTTGTGCTCGCCTACCAGCAGGTGGAGACTGAGAAAAAACTCTGACTCTAGAGAGCCAATAGGAGCCCTGGCCATGTGACCTTAGCCTCAGTATTTGAATAACAAAGCAGGAAAGAAAGAAAGACCTTCTGTGCCGTATGGAATCCTAGCAGCCACAAAGCACTCGGCAATGCCAAGTATCAGAGCTCACCAGCAACTCTCACCAGAGAAGTGGTATGGCCCGATATGTATTACAGCTCACCAGCAACTCTCACTAGAGAAGTGGTATGGCTCACTTGTACTATAGCTCACCAGCAACTCTCACCAGAGAAGCGATATGGCTCACATGTAATATAGCTCACCAGCAACTCTCCCCAGAGAAGTGGTATGGCTCACATATAATATAGCTCACCCGCAACTCTCACTAGAGAAGTGGTATGGCTCACTTGTCTTATAGCTCACCAGCAACTCTCACCAGAGAAGTGGTATGGCCCACTTAAGATTTTATATATATTCCATCAACTGAGCTTACCAGCAACTCTCACCAGAAAAGTGGTAAATCATATTTAAGGTTTTATAGATATTCCAGCAACTGAGCTCAGCCACAACTCTCACCAGAGAAGTGGTATGGCGTATTTAAGGTTTTATAGATAGATTCCAGCAATTGAGCTCACCAGCAACCACCAGAGAAGTGGTATAGACCACGTAAAGTTCTGTATATATATAGTATTGTTCCACGAATCGTAAAGGAATGAATACACTTCCTACTTAATAAAAGAAGCTAAAGAGTAGAGAGAACATGGGAGGGGCCTGGTCCGGTCCGGAGGGACTAAAGGAAAGCAAATTAGCAGGTAAGATCTAATTTCTCCTTCCTTAGCGTCCCTCCGGACCGGACCAGGATTGGACTGATGGGAAGTACCAAAGCAGTAATCTGAAGGGAGGGACCTTATGAAAACTGCAGAGAAATGTTCATGCTGCATAGGCCACCTGGCGACAACTAACATGTAGTGTGTCCCAATGAGCAAAATAAAATGAAACTAGGACTAAGTTGCCAACTTACCAATGTGCACCGAGAGCACCAAAAATCGCCGTAGTAAGAATAGAGTCCGCTTCTGAAGTTGTGGAATATGTTGTAATACGCTGTGGAACTGCCCTCTCAGCGAGAAGAGAAATAGACACTCATTTCCTTGATCCTTCGCGATATAGCGGGTTAGAAACAATGAAAAACTTTTACGCCTACTGGCTAGAAGGACAAAACCAATAAGAAAAAACCGATTGGGAAAGGTGAAAACTTTAAACTACAGCAGACCGAAAAGAAGTTACCCACCGTAGAAGTATTCCACACATAGATCTACTTGCTGCAATGGCTACTGGGAAACACTGCTTGAAGAGGAAAACTTTATAGAAAAAGTTATGGCTACTAGAAAACAGAACTTTAAGAGTCTGATCACCTAGTTCACCTAGCTGGTGGACGAAGCGGGAGGTACAGGTGCAGGACTCCTTTAAGAAACCGCTTCGACAGTGGATGCTGCATAAGCGTGCGGTTGTCAACAGTATCATGCATCACTGATAGAGCTGCCAAATGAACTCTAATGGATGAGTAAGACAGACAAGATTTCGCAAGATGCAGAAGATATTCCAAAACATGCAAAATGGATACTGTTTGTGGAATGAAGTGGCGAGAGGAGTACCACAGAGTGAACCGTCGCCACTTTGATTCATAGGACTTTAATGTAGATTTCTGTCTGGAAGCAATTAAAACTTGAAGTACTTCCTGCGAAAATATCAAAGATGTTGCAGACCCAGTAACCACGCCATAAGTTTGAGTGACTGGGGGTCCGGATGTAGAAGGGTGCCTTGGTTCTGCGTAAACACCTAGTGAGATGATGGAAGAAACGCATAAAGAAGGCTGAAAAAATGAGAGTCCATTCACCTAAATGCAGGGTGACACAACTAAGAAAAAATGAGTACAAACTCAAGAGTATACTCTTAACTCCTCCTTGGCGGATGACATAACCCATTGCCATGGCAAGGACCAACATAGCTCTCTCCGCCTTGTTTGTCAGTAGGGAAAACAAAATTCACCCGAAGGTAAAACGAATTGCTGAGGTCCCCCAGAAAAAAAATATATACAAAAAAGCTTCTGCCAAAAAGTGTACTGCACGAAGCATCCCAATGACAGAACTAAGGTTCTTGAGATAACTAGATGACACTTAAATAGCGCGATTGATGACCCTGAGATTCGCAATAGGATGAAGGAAAATTCCTTCTTGGGCATTAGAAAGTAAAATTGCATTCTGCAGAATAGAGCGAGGAAATGGCCGAAGGCCCAAGGTCACCAAGAAAAATATAAACTGGGATGATTGCAGAGGAGACAAAAGACTGTGCGCCAACATGACTAAACAAAGAGAAAATCAGAGATATCTGATGAGAGATCAAATGAGAGATCAAATGAGAGGCCTGGCTACAATCACCACCCAACCTAGAGACTGTAAGAAATGCAACACCCGGTGCGTGACCTGAAAACTCTGCTGATAAGACTTTCTCCAATTAGGCAGTCTAGGTAAGAATGAAATGACCCTAAGAGCGCAATGAACATCCTCTTAGATCTATAAAAGAACGGAAGAGAGAGTACTGCTGAAAATGACCGGTTAATGCATAAGCAAAAAACTAGCCATTCTCTGGATCCTGAGGAGAAGAGGAAGGGTGACCAAGGACACCAGTTAAATAGGGCTACAAACTCCAACCCTATCTCTATGGCGTTCCATAGTTGGGTAAGTTCTGAATATAGGAGTCCACCAGCTATGGTAGTACGCTCCGGACAGAAAAAAAAAAATGTCCCAGTATGAACGTCTGATTCACCGGCCTGTAATTTCTTGGATCTCCCTAATCCACATACCACGGTCATGCGTCCTCCCTCACTGAGATGTAGAGTGTAAGCTCCTTTGAGCAGGGAACGTCCTTCTTTGTTAATTTGTACAGCGCTGCGTAACCCTAGTAGCGCTCTAGAAATGTTAAGTAGTAGTAGTAGTACCAGACTCACACCCAATAGATATGAATGTTGAGCTTGTTTCAGGTTAAAACACCGAACCTAGGCCCAGGGTCCCCGGTGTTCCTAGTGGTGAACAGCCATGGCAAATATTGTATGCGTTAGTTTGCAGAATTACTGCAAAGCCTTGCTTTTGGAGTAGAGATTTCTGTTCGATACTCTTGTGAGAGGTTTTTTTTTTTTTTTTAATGCTGTTCTGGCTGTAGAAAGGTGGACATTTGAGCTTCCCCAGAATGGCAAAACTTATGTACCTATGCCCATTAGATATGAATGCTGGACTTGATGGACTTTAGGCCTTACCCAGCATAACCATACTTATGTACCTATGGTATAAATACACAGGAAGTGAGTGAATCCCCTTCCAATTGAAAGAACACTCTGGAGTGAAGGCGCATAGAATGAAAATGAAAAAGGACAAACTTGGAAATTACCTGTAATGAAAAAAGTGAAGTTGTGCCACAGCCACTTGGTGAAAGCAGTGTAGACAAGACTGTATCTGAATTCAAGAAAGCTTGATATAACATCAGGTCTCTAAGGAAGAGGAAGAGATAGCAGATGGTATGTATAGGCATACTGGACCAAACCAGGATGTTTATAATCTGCCAATGTTGATAGAGACAAACACGAGTAGATGGTTTGAGGACCGTCCACTATCTTTAAGTGAAAGGATGACTTTATTCTCTAAGTGACCATATGTCCTGTAAAAACCAGAAGAAAGCTAAAATGAAATATGAGAGGCTTCAAGGCAGTTGGAAAAGAAGGGAAGACATGAATAAAGCATGCCTGCTAAGGCAGCTGAGTGACTGGGAGCTTGGTAGACAGGACTGTCCCTCAGAGAATATGAAAGAGCTGATATATCCCCATGGCATCTGAACAATATACTGTATGCCTCTAGAGAAGGCTTCTTAAAGTCGGAAAAAGAAAACACTGTATAACACTACAGCCATTGAGAGTGTCTGTTAAGTTCTTAAAACACTATATAACATCATAGGCATGGAGTAAAATGCTTGAAAGGAACTAAGATATTATGGTCAGAATTGCACAAAGTACCAATCAATTGACTCTTAGACAATGTAGTCCTATTCACCAGGGAATGAGAAAGACAGAAATTTACTCTATGCCTATAGAGAAAGTTTCTAAAGTTCTTAAAACACTGTATAATACTACAGCTATTGAGGAAAATGCTTGAAATGAATTATGATATTATGATAAGATGTAGATTTTCCACCAGGCAATGAAAAATGACTGAGCACCAGAAAAAACTAGTGTTAACAGCCCCGTGATACATAGAAATTTAAAAGAAGAAAAGCTTGTTATATATCCATATATGAAAGGAGCCCCCTTTCAACCAAATATTGCCTGCTGATGTGAAGAGCATTTTAGAATACGCCGTTCAGCACATACAAAAGTGTACACATCTTGGAGCCGAACTGCTCTATGAACTGCAGCCTTACCTTCAGCAGAGAGATCCCCGACTGATAAGATGGAGGGAGAAACAAAATGGCCGCCGTTCGCTCCACTGGCCCTGTGGCGATCGTCGACAGCGCGCCCGACACCTCCGAACAAGCGGAGCCCAGTGGAACGGCGAAGAAACAACAGCCGGCAAAAAAGGCCCCGAAAAAACTGGAGGCAGCACCGGACCCGAAGAAACCTTGAAGGGAGAGCAAAATTTACACGTTCCGGCTGCGTGAACTGTGCGACGCTGACCGACAGCAGCTGTTTGAACTTTTAAGCCATATCGGAAAAAACAGGTGGCCGCGCTTACGCGGTTCGCACCTTTCTTTTTTTTTTTTTTTCATTTGTTTAAACTGCCGCCGCCGCCAAAACGCAAGAAAATGGAGGAAATTAAATCTGACGAGAAAAATCGCTGTTTAAAGTCACAGATACTGAATTATTTTCTTCTGTTTTTTTTTTTTTTTTTTTTTTTATAGCCCCTCAGTCATAATAAAACACTGGAGCTGCCTGCTCGTTAGAAGTCTGGGGAAAGAAAGGCTGCTTCTTTGAATTTCCTTTTATTTAATTCTTTTAAAGCAGCTACCTGTTAAAAGTGGCTGCCTCTCCCAAAGACGGTACACCTTTCCAGAGAAAGGGACGGCCCTTCCCTGCTAAGCCAGGGAGATGGGGAGGAAGGGGGGTGGACTCGAGACACCCGAGTTTAACACCCCCGAGGCTGTCAAAGAAAGAAGAGAAAGGAAACCCTGTCAAGCCTCTAAATAAGATTCCAGGCACAGAAGAATTATCTTATTTAGATATCTGTAATATCTAGAGAGAAAAGGAGAGAGACTAATGGGCTCACTTCCTACCTGCTGGGAGACTGAGAAAATACTGAGGCTAAGGTCACATGGCCAGGGCTCCTATTGGCTCTCTAGAGTCAGAGTTTTTTCTCAGTCTCCACCTGCTGGTAGGCGAGCACAACCCATCAGTCCAATCCTGGTCCGGTCCGGAGGGACGCTAAGGAAAGGAGTGTTTTCCTTGAATCTCAGGATGTCACTAAGCAAGCTGGAAGCAGTTCTCATTGTGTGCAAGTAGGACTGAGGAGAGTAACAGCTGAGACCAAGGAGACCAGACTGGAGATGGAGAGCAACTAGGGCCATCTTGAACACTCATGGTTTCTACACGGTGGGCTTTTAGTTAGTTTGGTGATGCTTCTCAGGAGCCCAGTATCTTGCACAAAGTTTCTTAAGAGCTGAAAAAGTCAGCAGAGGTAAGTTCTGAGGTGCCCTCACGACTGAGGAGAGGCATATAAAATAGGTTAGTTTTTGTTCTTCCTGGGGGAGGGGGTCATATAAAGAAAGTCCCAATTTGTTTTTTAACCAGAGATGGATTTTCTTTTTATAGAGGCAGCAAGGTAACTTTCCCTTTGTCAGTATTATGCTTACCTAACTTGAGGGAAGAATGCTTCTCCCCCCACCCCCTTTATGCTGCACTGCATTTAGTACTTACAACCACCCGAGTCCTGAAGTCGGGAGATGGCGGGCTGTAGAGTGGCTATGGACTGAATTTTACAAAGCCCAACTGAACAGACTGTGGAGGAGAGCATTGCGAGGCAACACAGGAGTAGTAGCCAGTACCAAACTAACATTATGAGATAAAGAAAGCAAAAGTAGATTTTGCCAGCATGGAAAAAGTCACAAGAGCGGACTAGTGATTAGAGCACCGGTCTTGACATACAGATGTTCAAATCCCACTGCTGCTTCTTGTTATCATGGGCAAGTCACTTAACCCTCCATTGCCTCAGGTACAAACTTAGATTGTGAACCCTCCAGAGACAGGGTAACACCACCCAGTGTACCTGAATGTAACTCACTTTGAGCTACTACTGAAAAAGGTGTGAGCAAAATTTAAATAATAAATAAGGAAAGAAAACACACCATGATTAAATTAAAAAGAACTCTGTGGTTAAGAGAACAGGTATACACTGAGGAAAACGATACCAAAGACACTGAGGGGAGCCTTGAATACCTTCTGCAGATATATAAAAAAATATGAGCAAGAGGAGAAAGATGGAGGCAGCATAGGAACTCCCCCACAGCTCAGAGAAATCAAGTCGCAATTTCTCAGAGCTATCCACACACAAGGCTCCATCTGATGATGTCACTAAGTATGTCTATTTCCTTACACCATCAACTGATGTCATGGTGAAACTGATGAGACAACTGCAGAAAGAAAGTTGTCCTACATAAATCTTAAGATGCTGGATGACAGCACCATTGGCAGAGTCCTTAGGGGATGGACAGGTTTTCCTTGGGTCCACTGGACTGAGGAGAGGCATGGTGTCAAAACTAGTTTTTTTGTGGCTTTGTAAAAGTGGGGACCCTCCTTGAGGAAGAATGTGCAGATCTGTGCCCGTTAGGGGTGGTGGCAGAAGCTTTCTGGGAAAGTGTTTTTTCTTCTCCTTACCACTGACAATTTGTTTACTTATATCATTGCACATGGGTCCTCAGACAGATGGACAGGAGGAGATTGGGGGATACAGCGACGGTTCCATTCTGTGGGTCTTGGGCTCCAGAGATCTCAGCCACATTGTGCAGAATGACTGCTTGCTGTGCAGCTGCTTTTTGACTGTTCTTCTTGCTACCTGCAAGTTTAAGTTCTGAATGTGGAGGCAAGGGGAAAGGCAGTACCAGAGAAGACACCAGCAGAAGTGTGGTCATGTCAGAAAGAAATTGAAAGTAACGTGTTCTTAATGCTGGTAGTGAAGTGCCAAGTAGTATCAAAACATGACAGAACCAAAGGATTTAATGACAAAACCCAAGGCAATGTGAAGGGTGTTCAAAAAGATCTACTTCAGATTTCTCTGAGCTAATCTCTAGCACAGAAGGCCCCATCAGATGTCTTCACCTTAGAGTGCCTGCATTCCCTTGCCTTGTCTGCAGAGAAACAGAAATGCAAGAAAAATTACAAAAGCTCGTTTAAAATGAAGACTGCACACCCTATGAAATGGTATGGTGTCCATCTACGTACACAAGCATACAAAGTGGAGGTGTATGAGCTAACCTGCCGAGGCTGATCCACAGCTTTTTGTGGATCACTCTTCACCTTGTTGCTGGGATGATTGGTGACCTTGGTGACTGGTTGTTTGAAGATTGAGGCAGTCTGTCTAACAGGTAGTGCTGTGTTTAAATCCGGTTTACCCTAAACAAAAAAGGGGAGAAGCTTCAATGTTTACTCAATTAGAAAACAATTAGATGATAGAATACATCTAGTATTAAGAAAAGCCAAGCTTAATCAAACCAAGGTCCCTCAAGCCTAGTACTCTGGTGTCCAACAGTGGCCAGTTTGGGTCAACGGAAGGAGTCAGAGGAAGAAAATAGTTCTTGTGACTCGCCCCTTAAGGGTTTTGGGTTTTTTGCAGCATAGAATGTTCAGTGTTTCGAATAGCTAAGCAATGGCGCTCAAAATCTGCCCAATGGCCAATATAGAAACTTCAAAACCAAGTAAATCATAACCTTACCAGCTAGTGAGGCATATACATCTCTTGTAGCCACCACCGAAGTAAGAAAACCTGGAAGACAGGTTATGAGGGGGTTATGAGGGATGTTTAACTTCCCACGACATGCGTGACATAAAATAGGTTAGGAAAAAAGTAGAAGCAGAATCTGTGATTTGTGAAAAATATAGCTTGTAAGCAAAACAAAATTAATCAACCAGGGAGAGATTCTGGACTGGTCCGACAGGACTAAAGGAAAGAAAATTATCAGTAAGACATAACTTTCCTTTCCACAGCATCCTATCAGGCCAGACCAGTCCAGAACAATGGAATGTAGCAAAGCAGTGTCCCCAACATAGTGGAGGAGTGGCCTAGTAATTAGAGCACCGGTCTTGCAATCCAGAGATGGCCGGTTCAAATCCTACTGCTACTCCTTGTGATCTTGGGCAAGTCACTTAACCCTCCGTTGCCTCAGGTACAAACTTAGATTGTGAGCCCTCTTGGGGCAGAGAAATATCCAGAGTATCTGAATGTAACTCACCTTGAGCTACTACTGAAAAAGGTGTGAGCAAAATCTAAATAAATAAATAAAAGAAAATACTGAACATTCTATGCTGCATAATACCCATAAGGGGTAATGCACAAAAACTATTTTCTTCCTCTGTCTCCATCTGCTGGTGGAGTCACACGATCTATCAGTGTGGACTGGTCTGACAGGATGCTATGGAACTGTTACTCCCCACTTAATTTTATATCCCCCATCTTTTCTCCAAACTGAAAGGCCCTAACCTAATGGATGTGTTCATTCCATTTATTTCTGTCGCCCTTCTTTGAACCTTTTCTAGTATCATAACATCCTTTTCGAAATAGGGTGACCAGAACTGCACACAACGCTCAAGGTGCAAATGCAACAGAGACCTATACAAAAAAACTAATATTTTCAGTTTTATTTTCCACCCCCTTTTAAATAATCCCTAATATTCTGTTTGATTTTTAGCAGACAATACACTAGGCTGAAAATTTCAACATATGCACAATAACCACATGATTTATTTTTCTTGGGTGGTGACTAACTAAGGAACTTAACATTTTGTATCTGTAGTTGGGATTACTTTGCTATGTGCATCAATTTGCATCTACCATTTTGATGCCCAGTCTCCTAGTCTCAACATCCTTGACCAGTTACTCTAACCTGTACATAAGTAATGCCACACTGGGAAAAGACCAAGGGTCCATCGAGCCCAGCATCCTGTCCACGACAGCGGCCAATCCAGGCCAAGGGCACCTGATGTTTAAAGTCTGCACATGGGTAAAGTATAACCAAGTGTTTTTTCACATACATGGCATGCATTTACTGTAAACATTTGTAGATTATTTCATAGAGTACCGCATCCTCTGCCTCTTCCTGTTTCTCCCCAGTAACATATACTTACAGCATACACATCCCTTGTATTATGTCAGGACATGCTGACATTCTACAATAGACCTTTGCACTTTTGAAGTAAAGGAATGCAACATAATACCTCATAGTAAGGCACATTTATTTTTCACCGAGGAGAAACTACACTGTTAACTCATGGCTCTGAGGAGTGGACCATGTTAGGATTCACAAAATCACAAAAGAGAGGGTAATACAGCATACAATATAGACAAGAAAAAGCAACACTGGGCCTTCAAGAAAGAGACAATGGCAGTCCTTTATTGTGAAAAAGACCCGACATGGGCCGTGTTTCGGTGCACAAGCGCCTGCCTCAGGGGTCAAAGTGTGTCTTCACAATACATGAGCAGGAATGTTCTATCCTAACAGACGCTGTCTGTATAAAAACTGTCTTGGCAGTTTTCACACAGACAGCGTCTGTTAGGATTGAACAAACGCTCAGTGGTGGCTGGCAATTTACTCAGACTGCCATGCGACCGTCGGCATACTGAACGGGCTGAAAGATGACCTTTGAAATATATAATTGAATAGCTGTGGTCCTGAAGCAGCGTAATGTGAAACGGGACCCGTTGACCACAGTTTTATTTCGGTCACGAGAGGAGAGAATTTAAAGTCTGCCCAAGCTAAGTAAAAACTTTTCAATTTGGATGGCAGAGTAAAAAATCTTTTCTTTTGTGGTAAAAGGAATAGTAAAAGTAAAAATAAAATAAAAAATACAAATAATTCAATATAGGAGGTTTTTTGTATCGCCCATGATGATGAAATGATAGCTTCTATCCCACTTACAATTTTGGGAGAAGCTTTTTCTTGAGGCGTTTTTCCTCCTTTTTTGAAAGATGTATGCTTACATTTAATAACTAGGTTCTGTACTTATATGTGAAAATTTACTCAGACTGAACATTCCTGCTCATATATTGTGAAGACAAACTTTGATCCCTGAGGCAGGCACTTGTGCACCGAAACACAGCCCGTGTCGGGTCTTTTTCACAATAAAGGACTGCCGTTGTCTCTTTCTTGAAGGCCCAGTGTTGCATTTTCTTGTCTATATTGTTAGGATTCACACCATTCCTATTTCTTTCCTTCATGGCTCACATTCACAGCATACAGAGGAAAGGCAACTCTATAAAGCGACTTCCATTAACAAATTTTAATATTCCTACTCAACAAAACTGAAGCAGTATCAGTACTGCTTCTACACACAAAATAAATTAAGGCCAAATTTTACTGACCTCTGATTCTAGCCCCTGGTTTAATCTGACTTTGAAACGTACACTTACCAACATGTTACACCGACTTAGTATCTATAATGCAAATTAAAGCTTTTTTCAGTTACCAGCAATAACCACAAACACCCTATTCTGATAATATAACCAAATGCTGACAAACCATGAAGTGTAACAGATGACGGAATTATTCCATCAACCTATTAACCTCTGATTTTGATTAAAGATTGCCTTTGATGTGTACACTTTTCATGTTCAGATTCCTTTTCAAAGGGAATTTGTAGGTAGGTTGCACAATGCATACTGAGACAATCAGACAATTAGGATTAAATATCTCCCAAAAAGAAGTTTGTGTTTTGAAAGTCAAATGGCACTATCCATAAACACAGTGCATCCAAACTTCTGACCATGGGCACTCAAGCAACAATTCTGAAAGGGTCCCTAGGTTGGGAGAGGGGAAGCCCACATTAGAGGATCAGAAGCAGCTTCAAACAGGCCCTCTTCTTCCCTGAGCACCCCCCCACACACACTTTGCACCACAGGGGCTGCCCAAGCAGAATTTATGCTGTTTACCGAGATATTCAGACATTCTTACAGTATATGGGTCCCTTGTCAGACTATGACCCTGCCTTCAGGTTAGCTTGTTCAGTGTCACAAACCATGCCACCAACTAACTTCTAGGCATCATCTAAGTGGACTTTAAAACCTGCCTCTGAGGAGATCAACATCTTTTCAATGCAGTTAATAAATGGGTATGTCAGTGAAGGACACCTGGTTCTGAACTGATGAAGTGCAGTCCTCTTACTTTGACTTGATTTGAACAGTCATAGCGCATCCTCTGCCTGTTCTTGTTGATCTTGCTCATTAGCATCTTCCCTGTGCGGAAATCAAAAGTGCTGAGGTCCATCGAGCTGCCCAGGTAGCGAGCCAGCTGGGGCTTGCTTCGGAATTTCTTTCCGCTGGGGCTAACAGAAAGAGTACAGAGAAGTGAAAGTACAGAGAAGTGAGAGGAGTTAAAACATTTGATGATATCGAGGCCAATGCCTCTATCAAAAATAAGAGAGGAAAGTCAGGGAAAAACATTCATAAAATTCTGATGGGATTGGGCAGACATGAGGTTTCTCCCTCATCTTAAAGGGTATTTTGGATGACCTTGCACCTTCCCAAGATAAGGATGTCACTTTTTGAGGTTTTGGTGCTATAGCCCACTTCACAAACTTATTTCTAATGATGAAGTGGAAACAGAGATGAGAGTTAAACATCAACATAACATCTCCATTATCAGTAATCTAGAAGAATGTGTTTTTGTGGGTATTTGCGAAAAGGGATTCTCCCTCACAGGCGCAGTCATCACTAGTGGCATCGTAGCAGTGTAAAATATTTAAACTAAATCACATGATAAAATGCCCAATTTCTGATGATAATCAAAATTACTCACCTGTAGCAAGTCTTCTCAGAGGACAGCTGGATGAATATTTTTACTGATGAGCGACATCATCCGATGAAGCCCAGCATGGCAAGTGCTCTCAAGTGTTCTACTGGAAGCAGCTTACTATGCATTTCTTCCCGCCTGTTATCATTGCACAAGACCAGCTAAGCTCACTTTAATACAACAGACTACAGAATTCAACTCTAAGAGAAGGTGGGTTGGGCAGTAAGAATATACAAGACTATTCTTAAAAGAAAAGAATCCCTAGCTACCAGGCTGTCTCAATTAAAAAGGGTTTAAAACAGAGACCTGCGCAAACAAAATCTGTTTTTTAAAGACAGCCTGGAACAGAAACAAATGGGCCGGGGGTTTGGATTCTAGACCCCGAATTCTGAAGGACTATCTAACCTAACCAGCTATTGCATCGGGAATCTTGCTTTAGGCAGTAGTGAGAGGTGAATGTGTGGACTAAGCCGAAGTTGTAATTCTGCAAATCTCTATTAAAGCGGACCTCAGGTGAGCTACCAATGCAGCCATGGCTCTGACACAGTGATCCGTGGCATAACCCTCCAGAGTCAGCCCAGTATGGGCATAAGTAAAAGAAATGTAGCGTGAGCCAATTAGACAATGTGTTTACCAATGGCAAACCCCTATCCTGATGTAGTCAAAAAGAAATAAAAAGCTGGGTGGACTTTCTAAGGGCTCCAGTCCACTCTGGATAGAAGGCCACGGCTTTCTTGCAGCCCAGCCTATGCAGTGCGCTTTCACTATAATGGGCATGATGTGGCTTTGGAAAAATGTTGACAGAACTGACTGGTTAAGATGGAACTCTTTAGAATACTCGGGTGGTGGGGGGGGGGGGGGGGGGCATTAAGTAAGAACACCACAATAATACAGTATACGTTACTCAATATCATGCTTAACAGCACAAAAAAATAAATCTGTAAATGACTTGTCAAAACTCAAGACAGCTTGAAAGGCAAAAGCCTCATATAGCAGGGATAAGCCATAAATATCCAGCTATTCATTTGCTCAAACCTTGATCTTTGCATTGATCATTGGCAATAAACCTTCTATAAATTCTTCAAAAACAGTATTGGAAAAAAACAAAAGTTACTAATCCAAACTGAAGCACTTAACATTGTACAAGATTATTAAAGGTCCATTTCCAACATCAGCTGCCAATATTTCACGGTTAAAACTGCTGCTTCAGGGAGCCAAGACCAATTTGTCTAACAAATCAAAATCAAATATAAAGAACTTTTTTTTTAATTTATTAAAAAAAAAAAAAAAAAAAAACATTTACTACATGCCAAAATCAACATGAATACTCTGCTTCAATGAGATAAGCAGCAAAGTGGCACCATGGCTAAAATAGACACCGTCTCTCAAACCTACCAATCAAAAACTTACCTAGTAATCCTATTGGCCGAGCAAGATCCACCTCAAACCTCAACATCCAAGGGCCAGGAGGTTGTGATGTAAGAAGGACCCCTCGTTCTGAGTGATGAGGGTCAGAAAGCTTCCAGTCTTCATGGATCTTCAGAGGCTAACTCCAGAAATAAGAGGGAACTAGACCTGCCGCGCCCAGTACGAGGCAGTGAGAATCATGGTTCCCTGGTCCTGCTTGAGTTTCAGGAGAATTTTTGCTACAAGAGGCGGAGGATATGCAGAGAGAAGACAGGCATCCAAGGCTAGTCTGCCACATGACCCCAGTCTAGAGCAGAACTGAGGGACTTTCTTGAGGTGCACCATAGGAATGACATACAGTTGAGGCCATGTGGTCTAGCAGTCTTAACATCTGCAGAGCTGGTAACTGCTGACTCTGGCAAACCTGCTGAACCAGAGATGAGTACTTCTATTTGTTGAGCCAGGGCCTTCCTTCCAATCCCAAGTCCTATCTAGCAGGACTCCAATTGCTGGGACAGGCACTTGGAGGTGTTAGGATTTGTGAAAATATCCCAGCACCTGAATGGTTTTGTGTGTTAAGTTTTGCTGTTTCCTCCAATGTGTTCTTGCCTAGCCAATCATCCAGGTAAGGAAAAACATGCACCCTCAGTCTGCTCAGGGACGCTGTGACTACTGCTAGACATTTTGTGAAATATCCTGGGAGCTGATAGGCAATCATTTTCCCAAACCAGGGGGCCCAGGGAAACCATCCTGAACTTTTGTTTGGCCAAATATTTATTCAAGGCCCTTAGGCCTAGGAAGGGATGAAATCCCCGTCTTCTTGGTGACAAGTACTTGGTTACAGAATTGCAGCTATGCTCTCCTGGAGCCAGTCAAAAGCACGTCTCCTATTTTGACTGGGGAGCCAACTTGGATTTTTTTGGGCCCTCTGCTGCAATGAGAGCACCTACACCTATGACAGTGGTAGGACTTCCATTGTCCTCCACCAGAATATCTCCTGGATGTGGAGGTTCAGATCACTTCTTGATGAAGTCTGCTACCTCCTCCACTTTGTCACCAAAACGGATGTCTTGCTGACAGAATATCCGCCAGATTCTCCTGAATCACTGGTTTTAGTTCAGAGACACACAGCCAGGTGAGCCTTCACAACCCAATACCTGTGACAGAGGCTCTGTATGCTATATCGAAAACATCATAAGCTGTCTTAACCATGTACTTTGTGCACTGTCACTTTGACTACTGGCTGGTGGAGCTCCTCAGTCTTGTCCCAAGGGAGTGTGCCTGTAAACTTGCCACATTGGGCAATGTTCTGCAAATGGATGTTCATTAAGAGTTTGTAAGAATCTATGCAGAGGGCAAATATAGAGTTCTGAAATTTATTTTCAAAAAAAAGATTCCAAGGTCCAAACCACCCTCCCTGGAGGCACCGAGGAGGGAGTCTGAGAGCAGATTTGACCACCATAGAATGGGAAGAAGCTGGATCGTCCTGAATCCCTGAGACTTTAGGGCTCTATGCATGGTGGTGTGTGGGGGGGGGAAGGTGTCAAACTGAAGTATATCCAACACCTCAACCCTGGTTCATCCTCAGTTTCCAGGTCAAATGAGTGATCTGTAATCTGTCATTAAAATCATCCATAGTGCATGAAGATTAGAAGGTAGCTAATGTAACACAGGTTTTTAAAAGGGGTTCCAGGGGTGATCCAGGAAATTAATGATCGGTAAGCCAGACATCAATGCCGGGTAAAATAGTGGAAACTATTATAAAGAATAAAATTACTGAACACAGACAAACATGGTTTAATGGAGCAGGGTCCACATGGATTAAGCCAAGGGAAGTCTTGCCTCACCCAATTTGCTTTATTTCTTTAAAAGGCGTGAACAAGCATATGGATAAAGGAAGTCAGTTGATGTAGTGTATCTAGACTTTCAGAAAAATGACAAAGTTCCTCATGAAAGAATCCTGAAAAAAAATGCCTCTATCGCTCCATGGTTCAACCTCACCGTAAATAGCATGTGCAATTCTCTATCTGAAAAAACAATTCGGAATTAGAAAAGGCTCAAAGGGCAACCAAAATTATATAAGGGGATGGAACTCCTTATATGAGGAAAGGCTAAAGAGATTAGGGCTCTTCAGCTTGGAAAAGAGACGGCTGAAAGGGGATATGATAAGAGGCCTACAAAACGTCAAGTGCTTCAGAATGGGTAAACATGAATCAGGGTGGTGGAGACAAGGACTGTGAATCTGAGAAAGTGTGGGACAAGCACGTGATCTCTTAGGGAAAGGAGGAGGAGATAGTGATTACTGTGGATGGGCAGACTGGCGTTTGCAGATCTGCAGTCATGTTTCTAAAAAGTACCAAGACTAAGGGACACTCAATAACATAGTAGATGATGGCAGAAAAAAGACCTGCACGATCCATCCAGTCTGCCCATCAAGATAAACTCAAATGTGCTACCTTTTTGTGTATACCTGACCTTCATTAGTATCTACCATCCTCACGGCACAGACCGTAGAAGTCTGCCCAGCACTAGCCCCGCCTCCCAACCACCAGCCCTGCCACCCAATCTCCACTAAACTTCTGAGGATCCCTTCCTTCTGAACAGGACTCCTTTATGTTTATCGCACATACGTTTGAATTCCATTACCGTTTTCATCTCCACCACCTCCCACAGGAAGGCATTCCAAGCATCCACCACTCTCTCCGTGAAAAAGTACTTCCTGACATTTTTCTTGAGTCTGCCCCTCTTCAACCTCATTTCATGTCCTCTAGTTCTACCACCTTCCCATCTCCGGAAAAGGTTAATTTGCAGATTAATACCTTTCAAATATTTGAACGTCTATCATATCACCCCTGTTTCTCCTTTCCTCCAGGGTATACGTGTTCAGGTCAGCAATACGTCTTAGAACGCAAATCCCGTACCATTCTTGTAGCTTTTCTTTGCACCGCTTCAATTCTTTTTACATCCTTAGCAAGATATGGCCTCCAAAACTGAACACAATACTCCAGGTGGGGCCTCACCAACAGCTTATACAGGGGCAACAAGGGGCATCAACACTGCCTTTCTTCTGCTTATCACACCTCTCTCTATACAACCCAGCAACCTTCTAACTACGGCCACCGCTTTGTCGCACTGTTTCGTCGCCTTCAGATTCTCAGATACTATCACCCCAATCCCTCTCCCCGTCTGTACATTATCAGACTCTCACCGCCTAACACATACGTCTCCCGTGGATTTCTACTCCCTAAGTGCATCACTTTGCATTTCTTCGCATTGAATTTCAATGAAGTCACACTTTTAAAACGAAGAGGAAGAAATATTTTTTCATTCAACAAATAGCTAATCTTTGGAACTCATTGCCAGAGGATGTGGGAACAGCAATTAGCGTATCTGGGTTTAAACAAAAGTTTGGCTAAGTTCCAGGAGAAAAAGCCCATAGTCTGTTATTGAGGTATAAATGGGGAAAGCCACTACTGTCTTAGTAACATAATAGACATAATAGATGATGACGAATAAAGATCTTACGGCCCCATCCAGTCTGCCCAACAAGATAAACTCGTAGCATAAGGTATGGTGTGATACTACATATGTATACTTGGGATTGGTAGCATGGAATCTTACCATAGCCTCTTACCAGGTAATTAAGACACTCCACCTGATCTTGTAACATGGCTCTGAGCCGTTCCTCAAGGCCTGCTATTGGTGAAAGCTGAGGCTCAGCTGGATCCAGTAACCCGGTCTCAGCTTGATGGGGGCTGCTGCACCCCATCCTTTCCAGGGAGGATGAGTGGCCTTTATGTGAGGAGTACTATGAGAGCATCAGTGACTTTGATGCCATGCTTTGAGAGCAATCAATGCTGATTATGCTCAACTTCCACTCAACGCATTGCACTGAAATCGGTCGAGGAAGGTAAAGCCCTCCTGCTATTGATGAGTCCTCCGTGTCTGAGGTGTCCAATGCCAAAGTCAATGGACCAGACATCACAGTGCCAAATATCCATTCTCGAAGTTTTTCTCAACCTTTAATACCTCATCTTGCCTAGGAACAGAGTTTACAAGAATTTTGATTGAGCCCTTGCAGGCACCAATTATGAGTGTCCATGCAGAACACAGTCCTGTTGCCTGAAGCATTTAAAACCACAGTTTTCTAGGACATGTCTAGAAAAATAGTCAAGGCAATGGTGGAAAAAAAGGTTCTTGACCAGGCGCTCAAGGCCTAATGGGATGTGGAAAATAAAGGAAATGCGAAGTGCTGAAAACAAACAAACAAAAAAAAAAAAAAACAGGAGAGGAAAGGACACTGGTCCAGTGTGAACATACTTACAGAGTGTAGGACAAATTAAAAACGGCAATAAAACATTTGAGGAAACTTTGATGCAAGTTGGGAAGGACAGAGGATAAACACATTCGCACTCCTCCATGGAAAAAAAACTAGACTAAGCAGGTCCCACACAATGAAGCAGGCGGGAAGATCCTCGCATACACAATAGGCTGCCTCCATAGGCTTCTAGAAGAACACCAAGAAGTGCTTGCTGTGCCAGACTCGTCAAGTGACATCGCGCATCAGTAAGAATATTAACATCCTGCTTGTCCTCAGAGAAAGGATAATATATAAGATGGGAATAATTCAACCCACTATCCTCTGACTTTGGGGATATAACATGTGGAAAAGGAACAGTACTATGAAAGAGTTTAGCAACTTATCTAGAGCCCAGAATAAGGCCCCACAAAAATTTCCAAAGGCTAAGGAAAAACAAAAAAAATAAAACCTTTATAAAAATCAGGCCTGGGGAGGAGGAGCAATAGCCAGAATAACCACACATTCCACTGCCCTAAACTGTTCCTTTTTCCCCCATACACATTTTTGAAGCTCATCAGCTCACAAAAGGAGGACAAGTTAGTCAATTGTCCCTCATGCCTTGAGTACATTCCTTCAAAAAGGTGGTAAAATAATTCCTAATAAAATGCATAGGATTTGTTTAACCAAATGCTTCAACTATGCATGTACTGAAAAAGATTGGTATTAGAAGCTGCCTGATTTAATCAAATGTTTTCTTTCAGTGGGCATAAAATTAGAGAAAAAGCTCCACTGAACCGAGTCTCTTCCCCCCCCCCCCCCCCCCCTTTGCACGAGAAAATGTTTGTCAACTGATGTGACCCTTCCTTGTTAAGGCTGAGGAAGTGCCTTATGGGACAGAACTGTTTTCCCATCAGCACACCAGATACACTCAGGAATGGGAATGTGCAAGGCCAGTTTCCCAAACTCCACAGAACCTTACCTTGTAGCAAATCATATCTGGTTAATTGAAATTATCTCCCCTCCAGCACCAGGTGAATTTCTAGCGCTCTTTTCACCTGTCCATATGGACAAAAAGCCCTCTACTCTGCACGAATTCTTGTGATAAGCTTCCATTTTCAAATGGTGTTTAACCTGAGCAAATAGGTACATAAGAGTGACATCACAGCCCAGTGGCACTCATTTGTAACCCCTGAGGGCTGCCAATCAATCAGGTTTCCAGAATATCCTTACTGAAGAATATCCTGAAAACACAACCTGTTGGCCGCTCTTGAGGAGTGAGAATGAATACCAAAGTCATAGTCAAATATTTTAAAATTCCAACTAGATAATCTACTTCTGTCCAATTAGAGCAAAGAATTGTTGCTGTGTTAATCCACTTGGATACGTGAAAATAAGGATCAAAAGTTGTAGATGATACCTTTTCATTGGATTAATTTAAAATAACTGTGACTAGCTTGTTATCCTTTTTTTAATCTTTTGGGATATATTCTGATGTCATCTTTCGTATTCACAGGTCTTCAGGTCTACAAATTGTTTTGGTGCAGGACTGTATACAGCTGTTTCCTTCAGAAGAGGAAAGAATGGTCCATAGGTCTCTGAAGCTATAAACATGCAAACTGATGCTTAATTTTGAAAGCCGGAATGGCAGCTTCATCTGACGCCACTATGAAAAATCATCAACACTCATTGAGAATTATCATAAGAAACCCAATACAGCGCCAAGTGTGTGTATCAAGCAAACCTAACATGGGAATAAACCGTTGCATTTCACTTAGTTACCCATACCAATATACCTAGTACTAAATTATATTCTCTAACTATTCTACATTTAATGGCTCCACATGATGCAATGCTATGACATAACTAAAAGTAATGCAATTTTAGAACAAAAAAAATCAAAGCAAAATTATATATGAACTAAAATGTGTGGAAAGCTATTGTTTTACCTGCTTTTATGCCCTGACTCTCTGTGTACCAGGCAAACAAAGATGGGGTGGGGAGATAGAAAAAAAAATATTCAATAACAAAAAATATACATGTTTAAAACAATTTACAGACATCTAAACATTTACAATGGTAATTCACTGCTTACCCCATTTCACTCATACATTTTATCCTAATAACGGCCGGTGTTCATAAACTACGGTAGTTCTACCCAAACTAAAAAAACACCTGCAACATGTTTAATCGGCCCTCCTTCCCTCTTGCCTGCAAAGCAGCTTGTTTATATAGTTATTCGTTAGATTAAAAGGACTATAAGCATAAATCCTCCATGAACACCACCAGACTACGAAAAGAAAAAAGTCTTTCATCCTAGCCTACCAGTAAAGACAGGAGGTACAGCTTTAAATAAAAACCCCGACTCGACCTTTCCTCCTCCTCCCCTCCCCCCCTCCCCCATCATCATCAACGAACACCCGATCATGAAAAATTAACCTCCCCCCCCCCCCGGAAACTTGACACGGGGAAGAACAAGGGTGGTAAGATAGAGGATATTGACTGCCCCCCCATCCCCCTGTGCAGTAAGTGTGGACTCGAAGACAGGAACATGAACAGCAGATCTCCCACTCCCACGCGGTCGGGTGATATTAAATGAGAGCTAACGGCCGGGGGGTCCCCCTTCCCCTCCCCCCCTCCGTACAATGGTACATTCACCTATAGTAATAGACATCACTCTTGCCAGCAGACAGACCGGACTTTCTGGTCACTTCTTCCCTTTTCCAGCCCTGAGGAAGAGCCGAGCACTCCCACCTCTTCCGTTCCATCCCTTCCGCGCCCGCACACTGTCTCGCGCTCTCTAACAACCCGCCGTCGCGCTCACCACCCCGTCTCCCTCCTTCCCTCAAAGCAAGCACCGAGTCGCCTGCGCCCTCCCGCCTTCTATTTCTATGGACAGGAACGCGCACGGCGCACGTCCACTACACCGCTTCCGCCAGCCGCATCACCGCCATGCCAAATATGAAACAAGGAGGTTAGAATGAGAAGGGGCGTGACGTGAGAACCACATCCCTCCGCCGCAAAAATCTAGTGCCAAGTGGTCATGTGGTGCGACAGTGGCGGCGCGCCGCTGAACTGGCTGCTCCTTTGTTTACCGGCTGCCCAACTAACAATTAGTGCTCATGCTGTTGTAGAACTGTGAATTGAAGAGACAAACCTTGCTGTCGCCGAAGCCAGGCTGAGCTCCTTAGTTAATGCATATCAATAGTCACTATCGATTCAGTGCAGTCATCTAAGCAAAAATTAGTGTCCTCCATAATTTAAAACAAAACAAAAGATCTCCAATTGTCAGTAGGCAAACCACCAGAAGAACAACTTAGGCAGTGAACACACGTGTGCGCTACATCTAACCCCTACCCCATCTTCCATCTAGGCCCTCATGATCAAAAGCAAACTCTGGCGCTAGAGGCTGTTAACGCCATACTAGCGCCAGAGTTTGCAGCCGACCCATGATCAGAGCCCTCAAGCGCCTGAAACAGCCCACTCGAGGGCTCTCAGCGCAAGTAGCATGCAAATGCATGCTAAACAGGGCTTCTAGCGCAATTAGCTTGCAAATGCATGCTAATTGGCGCTTAACGCATTCATCCCCAATGATCAGCAACCAGCGCGCCAAAGATTGGGTCGCTGACTGCAGCAAAATCAACGCCAGCTCCGAGCTGGCGTTAGATTTTGCGGATCATTGGGGAGGAATGGTGAGCCCTGTCCCCCCCAAGGCAACAGCACACGGGACTGGAGGTCCACCCCCCCCCCCCCGATGATCCGAACCCCCCACCCCCCCCAAAATCTTTGTAGCCGCCTCCGGCCAAGTGTTGTCCCACCCTCCCACCAGCGCCGGGGGGGGGGGGGGCTGGAGGTTCGGCGGGCCTCCAGCCCCCCCCAAACCCCAAGAAATCCTTGTGGCCGCTGTACCCGAGGGGGGTGGGGCTGGAGGTCCACCCCTACTCCTCCCGCCCCCACGTTCTCAACAAATCCCTGGTGGTCCGTGGTGACACGTAACCCCACCCTCCTCCCTCCCTCCCAGCCCCCCTACCTTTTGTTGGAGGAGGGACGCAGCCTGCATGCCTCCCTCCTCTTCCTTTCGACGCCGCTTCAAAATGGCGGTGCCCAGCCCCGCCCATTGCATCCTGGGATGCGCTAGGTGGGGCTTCATACCATGTAAGGGAATCGCTCCCTTATATGGTATGTAGCCCCGCCCAGCGCATCCCAGGATGCAATGGGCGGGGCTGGGCGCCACCATTTTGAAGCGGCGTCAAAAGGAAGAGGAGGGAGGCATGCAGGCTGCGTCCCTCCTCCAACAAAGGTAGGGGGGCCGGGAGGGAGGGAGGAGGGTGGGGTTACGTGTCACCACGGACCACAGGGATTTGTGGAGAACGCCGGGGGGGAGGAGTTGGGGTGGGCTGGAGGTCCGGTGGACCTCTAGGCCCCACCCACCGTCGATGGATCACAACGATTTCTGGGGGTTTGGGAGGCTGGAGACCCACCGATCCTCCAGCCCTCCCCCCCGTCGCAGATGGGAGGGTAGGGCAGCGTTTCTAAGCCGGCAACCAACTCCTCTGGGGGTTCGTGGGGGGGGCTGGAGAACCACTGGATCTCCAGCCCTCCGTGAACATGGGGGGGGGGGGTCGTCGGGGGGACCAGAGGTCCACCGGACCTCCAGCCCCCCCCCCCCCTCCATCGCTGGGTGGGAGTCGGTTTGGTAGCCGGCGGCGGCCTCTTTGTTGGGGGATCGGCAGGCCACTTTGACAGTTTTGGGCTTTTGACAGCCCAGACCTGTCAAAGAAGTGCGGGAGGATTGTGCTGAGCGCATGCTCGGGCGCAATTCTCCCGCACTTCAACATGATAAAGATAATAGTGCTGCTTAGATTTGCATGCATTATCTTTGATCATCGATGCAGAAAAGCCCTGCGCTGTCCCGGCGCTATTTTTAGGGCGCTGTTTGGAACAGCGCGGGGCTTTTGATCATGAGGGCCCTAGTGCATAAGTAAACAATCAGATACCAGGATAGACAAAAAAAGACCATCAAAGCCCATTAATCTTTTTCCAATAGTGTACCTGGCAGTCTCACAAAGCGTAATTTATCTGTCCACATATGAGAAAATAGAAGAACAATTTCTTGCTTAATTATTTTTCTTTAATTATTTGTTATCTTTAGAACAAGCTGTGTTAATCTCAGACTGCTGGGCTTTACGAATGTTTGTTATTATTTGCTGTTTTAATAAAAAAAAAGTTGAACTTTGAAAATAAAGCTTTCATACTACTTAACATGCAAAAGCCCACCTTAATAAGCAGATACCCCAAGGTAGCTCATCCAAAACAAAGATTTACCACCACTCTGCTTGAGATTGAAGGTCAGTGAAAAAGTTATTCTCACAGGCCCCAGCCATGCCAATTGCCATCTCTGGTAGCTGTACATTCCATATTCTAATTAAATAAATAGAAAAAGAAAAAATATATTTTATTTTCTATCTTTGAGATCAGTTTTTTTTTTTGCTTTTTTTTTAGTATTGGCCCCACGCTCTCATTTCTACTTTCTTCAGACTATACCTACCTGCTTATTTTCGAAGGAGAAGGGCGGCCGTCTTCCGACACAAATCGGGAGATGGCCGGCCTTCTCCTAAGGCCGGCCCAATCGGTATAATCGAAAGCCAATTTTGGACGGCTTCAACTGCTTTCCGTCGCAGGGCCAGCCAAAGTTCAAGGGGGCATGTCGTCAGTGTACCAAAGGCGGGACGGGGGCATGGTTAAGAGATGGCCGTCCTCAGCTGATAATGGAAAAAAGAAGGCCGGCCCAGACGAGCATTTGGCCAACATGGTCCCTTTTTGTTCACGACCAAGCCTTGAAAAGGTGCCCGAACTGACCAGACGACAACCAGAGGGAATCGGGGATCACCTCCCCTTACTCCCCCAGTGGTCACCAATCCCCTCCCACCCAAAAAAAAACAAATTAAAAAACATTTTTTGCCAGTCTCAAATGTCATACCCAACTCCATCACAGCACTATGCAGGTTCCTGGAGCAGTTGTTAGTGGGTACTGCAGTGCACTTCAAGCAGGCCGACCCAGGCCCATGCCCCCCCTACCTGTTACACTTGTGGTGGTAAATGGGAGCCCTCCAAAACCCACCCAAAACCCACTGTACCCACATCTAGGTGCCTCCCATTACCCTTTAAGGGCTATGGTAGTGGTGTACAGTTATGGGGGGAGGGGGTTGGGGGGGCTCAGCACCCAAGGTAAGGGAGCTATACACCTGGGATCAATTTGTGAAGTCCACTGCAGTGCCCCTTAGGGTGCCCGTTTGGTGTCCTGGCATGTTAGGGGGCCCAGTGCACTACAAAAATGCTGGCTCCTCCCACAACCAAATGCCTTGGATTTGGCCGGTTTTGAGATGGCCGCCATTAGTTTCCATTATCGGCGAAAACCAATGTCGGCCATCTCTAAGGGCGGCCCAAATGTTGAGATTTGGCCGGCCCCGACCGTATTATCGAAACAAAAGATGGCCGGCCATCTTGTTTCGATAGTACAGTCGGGTACGCCGCTTTACGGGGCCGTCATTAGAGATGGCCGCCCTTATAGATGGGCGCCCCCCTTCGATTATGCCCCTCCTAATCTCCTTGTCCGTTTGGCATTTCTCTCTCTGTCCCTATCTACTCTGTTCAGCATCACTCCTGAGTTCCTACCCTCATCCTCCCACCCTACTCAGCATCTCCTCTCTCTATGTCCCTATTCTTGCCCTTCCATGTCCTTATCTCTTCCCCACCTTGCAAAAAACCTCAGAAAGGCGGTATATCAAGTCCCTTTCCCCACCTCCATGTCCAGCATTAGTCCTCTGCATCTCTATCTCTTTCCACAGCCAGCTTCTTCCCTACCACCACCACCACCACCACCACCACCCCCCCCCCCCCCAGGCCAGCATCTCTCCTTTTCCTCCCATAAATCTCTGCTTCATATTCTCTCCCCACCCCAGGTCCAGTGTCTATACTTGCTCTAGGTCACCAGCAGTGGTAGCAAGAAAGGCTGCCTCCAGCCAGTCTGCAGGGCTTCTCCTCTGCAGTGTTGCCAGGTAGTTGAAAAACAAGCGCATTTTCCATAAATAAATAAGACCAAAACAAGCAATATCGGTTAAAAAACAAGCCCAATTTTTTTTTACTTACTGTGAAGTTTAAACATATCCTAAAATACTCACATAGCTACCTCCCTTCCGACAACCGGGCATTACAGAAACTGGAACCAGTGCTTATACTGACCCTCTTGTGCACGCTGGCTCTGCACTGCTAGCGCCTGGTGTTCTGCCCCAGCAGACAGCAGCTTAGCCAATTGTGAGATGCCAGAGTTGTGGCTCAGGCCACTGTCAGCGTATGTGAATTGTTCTGCTCACATATGCTTATACTTGTTCTGCTCACATATGCTGCCAACGCCAAGCCCATAAACAAGCTACCCGCCAATTCAGAAAAAAAAACCACAAGTTCTAAAAAAAAATAAAATAACAAATTTTAAAAATAAGACCAAATTTGCAGGAAAAAAAGCGAATTTGTCAACACTGCTCCTCTGTAGGCTGGCCAGGGGGAGAGGAAGTGATGTTGGGACCTGCAGAAGAAGGAGGAAAAGGGAGAGATACTGGATATATGGAGGCAAGCAAGGAAGAAAGAGGGTAGAACTAGAGAGAAATACTAGGTCATGGGGACAAGGGCAGTTCATCTTGTGAGCTACAGAAAGGGGCCCAATGTGTGTGACTTGGAATGTCTGTAAGAATGGTTTATAGACTTTTATGAACTTATCCAAGCCTTTTTTGAACCTGCTATGATAACCGCTTTTACCACAGTCTCTTGCAACAGACTCCAGCATTTAATTACAGGTTGAAAGACGAAATAATTGTTTCCCCAGTTTGTTCTAAATGTACTACTTTGTAACTTCATAGCATCAGTGCTTTTTTTGTAGGAAAAAAGGTACCGGTACTCATTATGGGTGAGGTCACCATCTATGACTCTGCCCCTATGGTAGCCACACCCCTTATACCAGCCATGGTGCATATAAACAGGTGTCATTGAAAATACTATACCAGTATAGGATAAAAAATAATTTGTGATTTTCTTTCATTATAAATAATTTCTGTAAGCTGTCACAGCTCCAGTAAACCCAGTGCAAAATAACATAGCAGATGTAAATTCTCAAATTGGATATATTCCAAACACTAAAATGAAAGTAAAATGATTTTTTTCTACCTTTGTCTGGCGACTTTGTTTTTCTGATCATGTTGGTCCCATCTCTGATTCTGCTGCTGGAGATGCAGTGCTGTACACTTTATATGCAGGTACTTTCTCTGTCCCTAGAGGGCTCAGTCTATGTTTTTGTACCTGGGGCAATGGAGGGTTAGGTGACTTGCCCAGAGTCACAATGAGCTGCAGTGGGAATCGAACCCAGTTCCCCAGGATCAAAGTCCACTGCACTAACCACTAGGCTACTCCTCCACTAGCAACATTCCATGTAGAAGCCTGCCCTTGCAGATCAGCAATGCGGCTGTGCAGGCTTCTGTTTCTGTGAGTCTGACGTCCTGCACTGGGAGCGCTTTCACTGACGCTGTCTGTCGCTGCGCTGCCGGACTGGAGGTAAATTAAAAAAAAAAAAAGGAAACAGAAATTGGGGGAGAGAAGAGGGCGGGCAGTTGGGACGAGCAGTGGCATCATCATCAGGATCCGATCTTCGGCTGGGGAGGCTTAGCCTCCGATACCGGGCGCCTATGCAGCCACAGCTGGAGATTGACATACTGATTCAGGAAGTCTATTCCAGGCGTATGGTGCAGCAAGATACAAGGAATGGAGTTTGTAGTTTGCAGTGGAGGAGAAGAGTACAGATAAGAGATTTAACAGATGAACAAAGTTCCCAGGGAGGAGTGTAGGGAGAGATATGAGTGGAGAGGTACTGAGGAGTTGCAGATTGAATGCACTTGTAAGTCAATAAGAGGAGTTTGAATTGTATGTGGAAATGGATAGGGTGCCAATGAAGTGACTTGAGGAGAGGGCTAACATAAGCATAGGGACTGGCGGAATATGAGTCATGCAGCAGTGTTTTGAACAGATTGAAGGGGAGAAAGATGGCTTAGTGGGAGACCTGTGAGAAGCAAGTTGCAGTAGTCTAAGCAAGAGGTGATAAGAGTGTGGATCAAGGTTTTTGTAGTGTGCTCAGAAAGGAAGAGATGAATTTTGGTAATGTTATAGAGAAAGAAACAACAGTTTTTAGAAATCTGTTGGATATGTGCAGAGAAGGAGAGAGAGGAGTCAAAGATGACCCCAAGGTTACAAGCTGATGAGACAGAGAGGATGAGAGTGTTATCCACAGAGATAGAGAATGGGGGAAGAGGAGAGGTGGGTTTAGGGGGAAAGATGATAAGCTCAGTCTTATCCATGTTTAGTTTCATATGGTGATGAGACATCCAGGCAGCAATGTCAGACAGGCAGGCTGAGACTTGGGCCTGGATTCCTGCTGAAATTTCTGGTGTGGAGAGGTAGATCTGGGAGTCATCAGCATAAAGGTGATACTGAAAACCATGGGAGGAGATCAGAGCACTAAGAGAAGTACAGATGGAGAACAGAAAAGGTCTCAAGATAGAGCCCTGAGGTACACCAACTGATAGTGGGATAGGTAGAGGAGAATCCACCAGAGCATACACTAAAAGTACGATGGGAGAGATAAGAAAAAACCAAGAAAGAACAGAGCCCTGAAATCTAAGTGAGGAAAACATATCAAGGAGTAGGTGGTGATCAACAGTGCCAAAAGCAGCAGATAGATCGAGAAGGATGAAGATGAAATAGAGACCTATGTATATGGGCAGGAACAAGCCATTGGAGACTTTAGCAAGAGCTGTTTCAGTTGAATGTAGAGGGCAAAAACCAGATTGAAGTGGATCAAGAGTAGCTTTAGATGAAAGAAAGTCAAGACAACGGCAGTGAGCAGCACATTCAAGTATCTTGGATAGGAAAGGGAGGAGGGAGTTGGGGTGATAGTTGGAAGAGCAGGTAGGATCCAATGAGGAGTGGTGTAACTACAGCATGTTTGAAGGCATCAGAAACAGTTGCAGTGGAAAGTGAAAGAATGAGGATATGACATATAGAAGGGATGATAGTAGGAGGGATAGTGCTGAGTAGATAGGTGGGAATAAGATCAGGGGAACAGGTAGTCAGTTTGGAGGAGACGATAGTTGGAAGGGCAGGTAGGGTTCAATGAAGTTTTTAAAGGAGTGGTGTAAATACAGCATGTTTGAAAGCATCAGAAACAGTTGCAGTGGAAAGTGTAAGACTGAGGATATAATAGGTAGAAGGGATGAGAGTAGGAGAGATAGTGCTGAGTATATAGGTGGGAATAGGATAAGAGGTACAGGTATTTAGTTTGGAGGAGAAAAGAAAAAACATGCAGTTTCCTCTTCAGTGATTTCAGAAAAGGAGGCAGGGGTTGAAGGAGGGTTGACAGAATAGACTGGGGGAAGGAGAGGTGGAGGTACCTTGGTTGATAACTAAAGTTAGTACAGTGGAACACTGGTATAACGCAGACTGCAATAACATGAATCTGTAGACAACGTGATCATGGCTTGGCTCACTTTTTTTTAATACAGTTCCTTTTGCAACAGATCAATTTTTGGTTCATTGTGTTCATATTCTATTGACCCCACTATAACGTGACCCCACATTTAATGTAATATTTTATGGATCCCAAGCATAGCATTATATTGGGGTTCCACTGTAATATGAGATTAGTATTTGGAAAAAAAAGTGACTATTTGGTTGACTATAGTGTTATTAATAATCAGTTAGAAATTCCTGGTGACAGGATCTGGTCTGATTTTTTTTCCAATTGATTGGTCTTTATTAATTGTTTTCTAAATATTCTAAATCTTTTTCTTTCTTTTTTTTAAATTCTTGTCCACCATCTTTGGTGACTTCAGCATCTTCTAAGTTGTTGATTCTTCTTTATGAATGGGCACAATTGATGCTTTCCTTGGGTACATTTCATGAAAATTTAGGAGGGATTATAATTACTCCTTTACTTAATGATTTAAAAGGACTAACTCATCTGGTCTCCAATTATAGGCTGGTTGCCTTAATTCCATTATTTACAAAGCTTTTGGAAGGTTTAGTCTATGCGCAATTGAATGCCTGTTTATTTAAACATAATATTTTGCATTCATCCCAATCAGGATTTAGACCCTCTCACAGTAATGAGATGGTCTTAGTTTCTATGCTTGATAAAACTAGATCTTTGTTAAATGAAAATTATAAAGCACTTATTTTACAATTTATCTCTCTTAACATTGTAACGTAGTAAATGATGGCAGATAAAAACCTGTATGGTCCATCCAGTCTGCCCAATAAGATACTTTATATGTATATTCGATCTGTATATATCTTCCCTACCCCCCTCTGTTCCCTTTTGTTTAGTGGGGATTAAGTGCACCTCCACACTTTGTATGGTACCCCCATACCTAGTGCAGTATCATTTTGTATTAGATCTGGTGGACCATGACATTTTGATCTCCGACTTAGCTAAGATTGGGATAACTAATAATGTTTTAAACTAGTTCAGAGGCTTCTTGTCCACCAGATCTTATAGAGTCAAACAGAAAGATACTCTTTCTAATAGTTGACAGAACCCTTGTGAAGTTCCTCAGGGTTCTCCCTTATCACCCACGTTATTTAATATCAGTCTTCGAATTGGAGAAAGCATTCTATATTTATAGTTATGTAGACATTACAGTTATGATCCCAACTTTTTGAAGTTTGATACAAAATAACATACTGTGAAAAGATGCACTACTGTGATAGGGTCTTAGATGACAGAACATAAAATTAAAAGGAACTTAGTTTTGTCTGCATTCATTTGACTATAAACCTGATCTACTGAATGATCATCTCTTAATTAATCAAACTAAATACGCTTTATCTCCAGTGATTAAAAATTTGGGCTTATATATAGATCAAACCTTGTCTTTGAACCACAAATTAATGTACTAATAAAAAGTTATTTTCTTCTGATGATAAACTTGAGGCGAATTATGAAGTATTTTGAATTAGAACAATTTAGATTGCACTAACAATCTTTATTGCTCTCAAAACTGGATTATTACAATCTTAGGGCATCTTGTGATTCCCGGCACGACAATGCTTTTGTTATTTTTTTTTTCATTTTTGTTACACTGCTAAATGTGAAGTTTCTTCTGACCTATGATAGAAAAAGGTTCCAGTCTTGGATGTTACAGGCATCAATAAACCTTTGGGTGTTTTCTACCAAAGTGTTTTTTCTTCCACATTGAGTTTTTTTCACATTTCAGAATTTTTGTGCAGAAATCCCACGGTAGAAAATTTAAAGCTCCTCCACAACACTGCTTAAAATCATAGCTAGGTGACACTGAGGTCCGCCACCTTCGCACCGGGCAGGCAAGTTACTCAATAACTTAAGTGATCTTCATGTCCACCGGCCACCCAGCTACCTGCATGTCTAATGACTGAATCACCAACTAAACAGCTGTCCTAATCCATGCCTTTTGGAGACTTATCTTCTCACACCGAGGCTATTACATCACTTGGAGGGCAGGTCCAGCTACAAGATTGCTTCCTGCCACGTCAAGGAGATGCTCTCCATTCAGGTGATTGGTCCCCTCCATGGTAACTCAAAAGCTGTCAGACTGGAGGAGGGATCTCTCTGCATCCTTGAAGGTCTCCTCTATTATCACTGTCAAATTGGTTATTATCTAAGACTCATTCTTAACCCTGCTAAAACTAGCACAGGCTGGATTTCAGGGCTGTTACCTAAACCAACCGGCTCACTTTCACTTTTCAACTTATCCATTACTCCAGTAGATTCTTTGATACCTCACCGTTATTATAAACTCCAAACTTGCGCTTGATAAACAGATCTCCCAAGTTGTAAAGAGAGGGTTTTTTTTTTTTAATATGCCGCTTATGCTCCATCAGACACTTTTTTGATTTTGCTTCTTTACACACTAACTCATGCCTTTATTTCCCATTTAGATTACTGCAATACTGTCTATGCTGGACTTCCACAATCCCAGCTCCATCATCTACAAACCTTGCAGAACACACTGTGACTCTGTAACCCCTTTTTGGCTAAACTGCGCTGGCTTCCCCATTGCATTTCGTATAAAGTTTAAAGTTCTTCTCCTCACTCACAAGACACTACACCTTGGAAGTCCATCTTATCTTGCAGCTTTACTCATTCCATATACTTTGATCTCTAGATGCTAACCGTTTAATGTTGCCCTCTCCTAAACAGGCTCACTATGAGTCTACTCAGAATTCTGCTTTCTTTTATGGCCCCTAACCTCTGGAACAACTTTCCTGCAGACATTAGAACTGAACCTTCTTTACACAAACTTAAGGCAAAGTTTAAAAGTCCTTTTATTACAAGAGGTTTTTGTAACAGTTTTTAGTTAGGTACCGCCTCTATAAATATGCTCCGAGACACTGTATTCTACATTTTCCCTATCTCCCTCCCTCTTTCCCATGATTTTAGTATGGATGGTTATCTCTTTCCTATTTTTAATGGAGTTCCCTTTCTGTAATTTAATGTTTAATTTTGTATTGCATCACCAGTTTGGCTTTCAATAAACAAACATATATCTCTGTCTGCCTCAGCTCCAGGGATTGGATCTGTTCCCAAGTGCTAGAAGCTGTTTGCACAGAGTGCACATAAATGACCTCTCACCATGTGACACTCAAATGAAAAAGACTGGATAGCCCCCATCTCGCTACTGGACTGCTGCTTTCATCATTGCATTAGTGGGCTGTTAAAAGGGAATACTGGTATGTAAACTAAAACAGAATCTTTTAAGCTTACTAGCTATATGTTATGCAATTTTAGGCTGTCCTCCAAGGGCCTAAAAACATTGTACTGCTACGAGCTAATTACTAGCTGATGAAATTATCCCAATTAAAATCTTCTACGTTCCTAATTGGGTGAAAAGCCTAAACTATGCTAGAAACTGATTGTTAGATAAGCAGAGTAATATAAAAATACACTGAAATTATCTATTTAACCCCAGTATTACCTTTTCTCCAAGTTGAAACACAATTTCCCAGGAGTTAAGACTGACCAGTGCAGCTTTCCTCCCCGCAGCAGCAGGTCTTTACAGGATACTTGTTCACAGCTTGAAATCCAAGTCTAACCTGCTGTATTTATATAAGTACATAAGTATTGCCATATTGGGAAAGACCAAAGGTCCATCAAGCCCAGAATCCTGTTTCCAACAGTGGCCAATCCAGGTCACAAATACCTGGCAAGATCCCGAAAAAGTACAAAACATTTTATACTGCGTATCCCAGAAATACTGGATTTTCCCCAAGTCCATTCAATAACGGTCTATGGACTTTTCCTATAGGAAGCCATCCAAACCTTTTTTAAACTCCGCTAAGCTAACCGCCTTTACCACATTCTCTGGCAACGAATTCCAGAGTTTAATTACACATTGAGTGAAGAAATATTTTCTCCGATTCGATTTAAATTTACTACATTGTAGCTTCATCGCATGCCCCCTAGTCCTAGTATTTTCGGAAAGCGTAAACAGACGCTTCACACCTACCCGTTCAACTCCACTCATTATTTTACAGACCTCTATCTCCCCTCAGTCTCCTTTTCTCCAAGTTGAAGAACCCTAGCCGCTTTAGCCTTTCCTCATAGAGAAGTCGTCCCATCCCCTTTATCATTTTCGTCGCCCTTCTCTGCACCTTTTCTAATTCCACTATATCTTTTTTGAGACGCGGCGACCAGAATTGAACACAATATTTGAGGTGCGGTCGCACCATGCAGCAATACAAAGGCATTATAACATTCTCATTTTTGTTTTCCATTCCTTTCCTAATAATACCTAACATTCTATTTGCTTTCTTAGCTGCAGCAGCACACTGAGCAGGTTTCAACATAACACCACCTTGATCCCTTTCTTGGTCCGTGACTCCTAATGTGGAACCTTGCACGACGTAGCTACAATTTGGATTCCTCTTTCCTACATGCATCACTTTGCACTTGCTCACATTAAACATCATCTGTCATTTAGACGCCCAGTCTCCCAGTCTCGTAAGGTCCTATTGTAATTTTTCACAATCCTCCCGCGATTTGACCTTGAATAATTTTGTCATCAGCAAATTTAATTACCTCACTAGTTACTCCCATCTCTAGGTCATTTATAAATATGTTAAAAAGCAGCAGTCTGAGCACAGACCCCTGGGGAATCCCACTAACTACCCTTCTCCATTGAGAATACTGACCATTTAACCCTACTCTCTGTTTTCTATCTTTTAACCAGTTTTTAATCCACAATAGAACACTACCTCCTATCCCATGACTCTCCAATTTCCTCTGGAGTCTTTCATGAAGTACTTTGTCAAATGCCTTCTGAAAATCCAGATACACAATATCAACCGGCTCACCTTTATCCACATTTGGATTAGTAAATGAAGCTGTTGCTCTTACTTTCTTCATTTTTAAACACATTTAATCTTCTTGCTTCAGCACAGATTGTAAAGTTCCCAATGGCAAGCCTCTTTTTACTTCTGTGTTATACAGGATCTCAGTGTTAGTCAGAAGGCCAAAAATGGATCCTGTTTAGCTCATGATTCAGATCCTGTATTTGTATTTGCCAAAACATAAGATTATTCCAGTATAAAGATGGCTTACAACAGTTAACAACGTCAGAGTTTAACTACACATTTCTTTCTTTGCTATGGTGTAGACCGTGAGATCTGTTTATTAGTTACCTAAGCATCTTTCAGCTCCACATTTGGAAAATCACAGATGAGTTTTGACGAGAACAAGAAGAACTATATACTATCTATTCAGAAAAGAGTGGTATTGGTCATGAAAAAAACATTGCTGAATTCCAGAGTATGGTGTTCCTCAAACGAGATTCTTAAGTTTTGTGCTGAGTGAAAATCTTTGAGCCTCAAACTTTGGTTTAAAGCAGCATACCATAAATCAGGGTCCTTAGATTCAGTCCTCCAGGTCCACAACCCAGCCTTGTTTTCAGGATTTCCACAATGAACATGAGATTTATTGCATGTAATGAAAGCAGTGAATGCAAAATAGACCTCACTGAAAACCAGGCTGAGTTGTGGACCTCGAGAATTGGATTTAAGAACACCTGCTATAAATAGTTCCACTCAGGATGTTTCCAAATGGGTTAGTTTTGCATATAGAAAGATAGGAGCAAACCTCACTTATAGACCAGGGTATACTGGGTTTGATCTCAGCTGCTCAGTCTTACTACTCTTGTTCTTCTTAATAGATATATTATACCAGAAAGACAACCTCCTTCTGTAGTTCATAAGAGTTAATATCTACAATAGATCATAGTGCACTTGAAAGCTCTTTTTAATCAGGGTCCTAAGTACCCAATAGATTGGGAACAATTTCTATATGCAAGGTTCCATGTTAGGAGTTACGGACCAAGAAAGGGATCTGGGTGTCGTTGTTGATAATACACTGAAACCTTCTGCTCAGTGTGCTGCTGCGGCTCGGAAAGCGAATAGAATGTTGGGTATTATTAGGAAAGGTATAGAAAACAGGTGTGAAGATGTTATAATGCCGTTGTATCGCTCCATGGTGCGACCGCACCTTGAGTATTGTGTCCAATTCTGGTCGCCGCATCTCAAGAAAGATATAGTAGAATTGGAAAAGGTGCAGCAAGGGCGACTAAAATGATAGCGGGGATGAGACGACTTCCCCATGAAGAAAGACTAAAGAGGCTAGGGCTTTTCAGCTTGGAGAAGAGACGGCTGAGGGGAGACATGACAGAGGTATATAAAATAATGAGTGGAGTGGAACAGGTGAATGTGAAGCGTCTGTTCACACTTTCCAAAAATACTAGGACTAGGGGGCATGCGATGAAACTACAGTGTAGTACATTTAAAACAAATAGGAGAAACATTTTCTTCACCCAACGCGTAATTAAACTCTGGAATTCGTTGCTGGAGAACGTGGTGAAGGCGGTTAGCTTGGCAGAGTTTAAAAAGGGTTTGGACAGTTTCCTAAAGGACAAGTCCATAGACCGCTACTAAATGGACTTGGGAAAAATCCACAATTTTGGGAATAACATGTATAGAATGTTTGTACGTTTGGGAAGCTTGTCAGGTGCCCTTGTTTTGGCTGCTGTCGGGGACAGGATGCTGGGCTCGATGGGCCTTTGGTCTTTTCCCAGTATGGCATTACTTATGTATATCTATCACACTTTGGGGTTTTTTTTTTCTGTTTTTGTACTGAGGACCTTGTCTCTCTCTCTCTCCTTACCTTGAATATTCACTTAACATTTTTACAAGCAAGGCTTTTCTTGCTTTGAGCTTTTTATTTAAGATTTAATTTAAGACCACATATAACTTGTCAATCCTGTAATCATAGTAGCTTATCATAAAAACAATCAGTAAAACACTTTCTGTACACAAATCCACCTCAATTCTCTCCTGCAAACCACTTGCTGTATGAGTGGTTCCACCTAAAGTATATTATAATACAGAAGACTACAGTTTTTCCAAATAAATGCACCTGTATGAAGCAAATATGCAAACTCTGCCTTACACTGTGCCAACTCAATAGTTATCTTGATATGTTGTATTGAACCCAATATGAATGTGAAATTAAGTCATACCTGTTTCTGTAAAAGGATGTTCTCTTCCCTTCCCAAGGTCTCATTACTACTGAAGACTTACCAGCTTTTATGTTATAGCCTGCAGCTTTAAACTTGAAATCATCAGCTTTAGCTTCAAACTAATATTATTTTAGGGAGTCCAGATGTGCAGCTACTTTTGTTCTTTTTATGTTATTTTAGTAGTTTGGACTCAGTTTTTATTCTAGTAACCACTGTTTAACATATTACATTGGGGCTCATTTTCAAAGCACTTAGACGTACAAAGTTCCATAGGTTAACATGGAACTTTGTAAGTCTAAGTGCTTTGAAAATATTCCTCATTATCAGTTAACTAAAAAAAATGTATTATGGGGAATAGTTTCTATCCTGACCATTCCAGCAAAATAGTGCTTTACTGTATACATTTTAATGTGATAAACCAGTCATACAAGACCTCTGCATAGTTTACAAGATGGTCAGTCTGTCTTGTTGAAAATTATTATTCATCTCTAGGGCTAACCTTGATTTGATTTTTTCCTATTAAGGAAGGCCACAACTTTTTTTCCTGGCACCCTCAGCTTTTCCTGTCTTCTTAGAACACATAAGAAAAACCATACACAATAGAAATTCCCGAGACCCCTTCTAAAGTCAAATGAAAAAGGTTTATAAAATAAGTCTGACAGTAGCATAGATGAACAGCTAGGAGGCATATTGTCAAAGCACTTAGCCTTCCAAAGTTCCATAGGTTTCTATGGAACTTTGGAAGGCTAAGTGCTTTGAAAATATGCCTCTAGGTGTTACTGAAACTAGTTGTGGAAGCATATTTTTTCAACGCTCCAAGGTTTTCTTTTAAAGCCATTGATATAATTTAAACACTAAACTGGGCTATGAGGATGTTTAACAATCCATGGAGAATAATTACTAACACTTAGGGAGAGGAGTGTGGTAGCCGTGTTAGTCCACTCTTAAGGTTATCAATAGAAATCAAACAAAATAAAACAAGATGATACCTTTTTTATTGGACATAACTTAATACATTTCTTGATTAGCTTTTGAAGGCTGCCCTTCTTCGTCAGATCTTTGTAAGGGCAACCTTCGAAAGCTAATCAAGAAATGTATTAAGTTATGTCCAATAAAAAAGGTATCATCTTATTTTCTTTTCCATGTTTTATTTTGTTTGATTTCTATTGATAACACTTAGGGGAAATAAGCAAAAGGGCTGCACATCACACTCACACAGGAATTTCCAAAAGTGGTCCTCTCTAGTTCATATCCTCCTAGAGGTACTATCACATTTTAATATCCGGTTTAGCAGCCAACACCATGACCTGCATTTTTGGGTACAGCTTGCAATCTAGCAAGAAATGCCATCTCATTTGGGCAATGAAAGAAATCATTACATCCTGCAATCACTGAGCCTTTGCTATCCAGTTAAAACAGCAGCTCTTGCAGCAAAGACACATACAATATTTAAAGAATCAGTTTTAAAATATTCACATTAAATTTTATGAAATTACAAATATATTTCTGCCACTGGCACGTTCAGTATGCTTTGAGGGATTACTTTTATTTATCAGAAATGCATCGGAACTGAAAACAAGTAACCAAGAATCACAACAGCAGCACATCCATTGCCAAGTGTCCTATTGAGAGTGTGAAGCTTTCTTCGCACCTCCAACTCCAAGATTCCAATCCAGGCCAGAGGACTGGGTCATGTTCCTATAATAAAACAGGAGAACAAATTTATATGCACAGGTGCTGATAAAGTGAAACCTTATGACAAACACTGAGTACAGGAAAGACTGTGAATTCCATCAGAAATTACTGGCACAGCACAAATTTGGTTATGCTAGAATGGCAATTTTACATTGGAGTACCATAGGGCCTGAAAATTCTGAGTGGAGTGGAACTGGTCTTTCAATAAAGCACAAAGATTCTGAGGCATGCCATAAAGTTACTAAGTAACTAATTTCAAATAAATAGGATAAAAAAAATTTCAATTATAATTAAGCTCTGCAATGTGTTGCTGGAGGATGTAGTAAAAGCAGTTGGTGTAGCTGGGTTTAAAAAGATTTGGATGCATTCTTGGAGGAAAAGTCCATAATCCATTATAAAGGTGGACTTTATCCCTGGCTATAAGCAAATTTTGGCAAGTATCCCTTGGCCTGGATTGGCCACTGTTGGAAACAGGATGCTGGGCTTGATGGATCTTTGGTCTGACCCAATACAGCAATTCTTATGTTCATGTATTTTGAAGCAAAAGCAGCAACCACACAGGAGTGTCTGACATGTATTTCATTTGACATGTTTTCATCAAGAGTACAAAATATAGTGTTCACTTAGAGTGAAGACTTGTTTATGCCTTGCATTAATACACATCATTTTCTTAACGTCACACTTCTCCAACAGTTATATATATCTACAAAGTCAATTTTTAAAAGGCACTTATACAGGAGGAGTGTGTTATGGACCCTTCTGAGGGTAGTGTTCACTGATTATTAGGCTGTATAAAATGGAGAATCCAATCCAGAAATATAAACTATTGTAGAAGGCAGATATTCAACACTTCTACGTGCAGCTTACATCCAGAAGTGCCTGCATTCAGGGCTTATACGTATAACATATGTAGAACAAAATATGTACGTATTCCTGTATATTCAACAGTGCTTCTTATATATACACACTGAACGTACAATTTAAAGTGTCTAACCTGGATGTTTCAAATTATTTCCTAGATGTTTTATAACAGTAGGCATAATGGGTCAGACCAACAGTCCATCCAGCCCACTATTCTGTTCCCAACAGTGGTCAATCCAGGTCAAAGGTACCAGGCAGAAACCTAATTACAGCAGAACACCAATTGTCCAAACTCCAATTATTCAGATTGATGGCTTTTTTTAATCATAAATTCTCTATCATAATTATCACATTATGCCTGATGTTAAATTTATAACATTACAAATAGTTTGCTCAAAATGTGTGCTTTTTTGAAAAAGGAATGTCCAATTATCTGGATTCTCCATTATCTGAACTGCTCTCTGCCAAGGCTGGCCCGTATGAAGAAACAATGTTTGAAGACTGTAAAATGTACTGGATATTTTCCTGCATGGATTATGTTCTGAAGTGTATTTCTCTCATTTGGCCAGCAGGTGGTGTTTCTTTGCTATAAAGATGTTATAAAGAACAGTGTTTTTTCTTTAGTTTGACACAAACAGGAAGCAAGAAGCAGTATATATTTGAAATCTTGTTGACGGGGCTCTGATCGGCCTAGCCTGGAATTTGAAATTACCCAGCAGTTGTTGGTTATTGCTTCAGTCTTAGCCCAGGAGGAGAGAGAGACAGATCTCTTTGCTGAGGCTCAGTGAATTATATGTCCTGACTTTCCCAGGTCCTGTTTAGACAGTATATAGATGTTTAGTGTTATAATTGATCCATATTTCAGTTACCTGTTATTGTTTGCTGACTGCACATTTTTGTGACAATAAACCTGTTTAGTTTGTTGACTCTGTCTGTCTGGGCTGATAAAAAATCCAGGTGGTTCGTGTGTTGGGTTTGTGAGTGCTTTCTGGGAACTGTGGGACCACTGGGAATGTGGCTCCAGTAACCTAGAAATCACTGGCGATAGTTTGAGAGTGGGAGACTCGCCAAGAGGCAGTTGTGACCCAGTCAGTGAAAGGAGGGTGCTAGTATAGAGCACAAGTGGCAGGTGCAGGCAGACCTGTGTTGTGCTGGGGACAGACATAGGGTAACCCCATGCGGATGGATAGGCGTTTCATGACAGTCCGGATAATCAGTGTCCTACTGTAGTAGCTACAATCCATACTAACAATCCCAAGGCAAGCAGTGGCTTCCTCCCGTCTATCTCAATATAGCAGACTATGGACTTTTCCTCCAGGAACTTGTCCAAACCTTTTTTAAACTCAAGATATGCTAACCACTGTTACCACATCATCCGGCAACGAGTTCCAGAGCTTAACTATTTGTTGAAGGTTAACCTCTATATGCAAACAATGTCAAAACCCACTTAAATTCCACAGTCAACTCTTTGTGAGAGCTTAGCTTAGCCACAGTACAACAATTATGTGATACCAAATTGTACAGTTTGTCACTGCAGCACTTATCTACCAAGTTCTGTCTAGTAACTGAAGAGGGCTTTGATGTTTGTCTCCTGTGAGTTTGTGCTGCTTGGGGTTGGGGGGGGGGGGGCACCCGTGGAGGCCTTGGAGTCTGTTGTATGGTGTGTTTCTAATTTTTAGCTACTATTCCTTTTCTGTCGAAAATGGCACTCTTTTCCTACTTTGTTTTGATATTTTATTATTGTAAACCGCCTAGTATTTTATTGTGAGGTATATCAAATTTTAATAAACCTGAAACCCAGAGCTTCCATTGCGGCCCAATATCAAGCTGGAATGCTAACGGTACAAGAAAACAGTGAATCTCATAGAAAACAAGTATCTAAATTATAAAGAAACATACAACCGAGCTCCAGAAGCAGGAACCAGTGTTGCATAGCGCTGTTCAGTGTATCTACTCACAATTCAGCTAACTTAAGTTGGCCTAACTAAACCTTCTGGGACATAGTGCTAACTTTGACCCCTGGTCTCACCTTCAAGGTAATGCCAGTATAGATGTGGTGTCTCCAAACTGTTGATGTTACAGGAGCATAGATCTAAATAACAGAGACCAGGCTGGTTCCTGAGGCCCCACTGCTAAAGGAAATCACACCTACTTACTAAGGGCATAGCTATGGGTGGGCCTGGCCCACCCATTTTTGGCTCAGGCCCACCCAGTCTTGTGACCACCAATCAGGTGCCAGCTACCCTGCACACTGCACCACCACCGCTCCAGTCACATTAGCTCAGTCAGCCACATGTAGAAAGCAGTGAAACACCTCTTGTGATCTCAGCCCTGCAGCTCTGGTGTTATTTTTTAATTAATTAATTTTTTAAATTTCCCAGCACTACAAGTTCCCACAACAGGCCTTCAGCAAGCAAAGAAGCAGCCCACCTGCCGCACTGCCTTGTCTGCTTCTGCTCTGGTGTTGAGCATCGGAGGTTTTGCTCTGTGCTCTTAGAGCGGCTTACCTCTGTTGGCTGCTGTGCCTCCGTTCCCCATGGCTGCTGCAATTGCAGGCAGTTCCTCTAGGGTTCACTCACTGATGCTTGTCTGCCCCTGCGGCACGAGCAGCACGCACATCAATCCTGCATAGCTCAGGTCTCCGAGTCTCTTCAGTGAGCCCCCAGGACCCAAACCTGCAGCAGTCATGGAGTTGGAAGTCCTTGAAATGAGCAGCCCTGTGCAGTGGGAAATCCGGGCACTTATCCTCCAGCCCCAGATGCCAGGAGTGAGTCAGCAGCCGCTGCATTGGATTGAAGCCTTCTCCCCTGTGGCCAACATCAGCCACTGCTAGGAGCCAACTTGGGCCTCCCCAGCACTGCACCACATACACACTGATTGGGGCCTGTAGACTTCTCTGACATCTCTCTGTGCAAGAAACTTTCTCTGCACTGGACTCAGGTTAGAAAAAAAAAACCAACAATTTTATATTTAATGGTGGTGGTCTTCTGGGTGGGGGTGAGCTCTGCAGTGCCCAGGTTAAAAAATAAAATTATATAGATATATAGATATATATATATATAATTTTATGTTGGGCTTCTGGGTGGGTGATGGGAAGAGGAGATGTCAGACTATTGGGGAGGGGGGAAGGGGTAGAGAAGGGCAGGGCTGTTCCCAGACTATAAGGAGTAGGTAGGGGAAGGCTGATGCTGAGCTATGTGGGGGAGGGGAAAGGACAGGGCTGATGTCAAACTACAAGGAGGGATGGGGAAAGGGGTAAGGAAGGGCAGGGCTGCAGAGATGACAAGTTATCCAGTTCCAGGCTGCAGATTTTGGGGCAGTCCTGGTTTTGAACTTGTATCCCAAAACAGTGTGGGATTTGTACTGCCCACTGAGTACTTCGAGTCCCATAATGCAACAGCATTGAGTGGGCAGAAATCCAGGACTGTCTCAAAATTTTAAGCCTGGAACTTGGTATCTCTGGGGCACAGGACAATTTCTAATTTGATCCTTATTCTGTAATTGGTGAGAGTTGTTCTGTGTTCTAGAATGTGCTTTGTGTGGGGACCTATATCAGTCTGACTTTTACAATGGGACATATATTACTGTTGTGTATATTCACAGCTGCCTTTTTAAAGCTACAGTTATTGTATTTGTGTGTTCACAATTGCTGGTGTTAAGGTTTGCTACGTAAGCACTAAGAAGCTTCATAAGATTTAGTGTTACTTCACAAAGAATCTGGCAGGGAAGGGATTTTGACAGTGTTGCTATTACTGAGGTCCTACCAGAATTTGAATGCACTTTTTTTCAACGGAAAATTGTAAGAGGAAACATCTTAGCTATGGACTATGACAGATCTGTCAAGTAATTTTTGGCTGGTGTCCAATTTGTCATTTTAATCCAAAGTTTTAGAAAAGGTAGTTTTAACAAAGTTTAATCAGGCATTTACATTTGTTATAAAGCAAAGTCTGAAGGATTTGTGCCAGTGCTGTAATTATTTTGGAGGATACTATGATGTGTGTTGAAATGTTTGCCATTATAGTAGACTTATGTCTGGTCAGGTTTAAGTGTTGTCTAGTAATTGCCTAGAATTGTGGAATAGTGTAGGATAGAAATTTTTTAAATAAATTTAAAAACATTGGTGTTCCATAAAGTATGTACGTGGTTTATGTTGACACAGGACAACAGTTGGGCAGATTATTTACTTAGAAATCCTTCAAGTGCACTAAGGCATTATTTTGTAATATCCCATGAAACATTACTCACACCTGCATATATAGTGCCCACTCATATTAGCTCTAAGGCCCTCCCAAAATGTCATGTCTGGCTACACCACTGCTACTTACAAAAAAGGTGCCTTCAGCTCAGAAGACACTATGCTGGGAATCAAGAATATGCTGAAAAGACCTATAATTCTTTCATGTATAAAAATACAGGGTCTTTAGGAAAGAGACACACACATGCAGGGATAACATACCCACTTCCATCAGGTTCATTCTAGTCCTGAATCTTACACCCATAGCAGTTTCCCTGTAGATTAGTTTGCCAAGTGCTGTACATTTGTAACAAGATTTCCTTTTAGATAAACCAAATATGTTGTACATAATATACATGTAAACCGCTGTACTTGTAACACAGAAAGACAGTATATCAAATCCATGAGTCTTTTACTACTACTACTACTACTTTACCATACAAATACCTGTTTCTCTGTATTATTTTCCCACTCTGGGAAGTGGATCCAGGACCTCTCAGGACCAAATCAGAATAGTAATTACATCAGGGTACAACTGGCAAAGAAACTATTCATCACCTTCAAATCTCTCTCAAAGATTTGTCTTATTTCAGTCTAGAGTCAGTTTCTTCACAAAAGTGCTTAAAACAGATAACTGTCTTGAAACACACACGTTTTATGGGAATACAGTGGGTTAATAAATCCCTAATACGTAACCTCCCACCTTTCCATTATTTTGAATCCAGCCTGCACCAGATTCTGGTAGAAATGAGTTATTGTTTGCAACAAAATGTCTTTCGCAGATCATAGTGCACACTCTTATTAACATTCACTCTGGAAAAAAGAGAAAACAATATTTGGCTGCCCAACCCTAGACCCTGGTTCAATGTACTACAAAGACTTACCATCAAACAAAAAAAGTCACTTAGTCAGTCTTAAACTTGCCATTGATGTATGGAACGTAGTCCAGTATAAGCCTCCAGTCAGTAGCCCATACGAGCCCCACACCTCCAACAGTGCCCCAGGTCGCAAGAACAGGAATCCTGCAGAAGGGGAAAATAAACTTGAATACATTTCTTTCACAAAGCTATGAATTTAATTTCAGATTACATTTCACTAGCAGTTTTCCTTTCAGCCTGTCTGAATTTAGGTCAATACACTTTCTATATGCTATTCTAACAGCAGCACACAGTGACACAAAATACGTAACAGTAACAGAATAGCACTTGAGTAAGTTACCCATCATAAAAGGAAATTGAAAGGGGAAAACATTCTTAGAAATGCAGCTTTAGATTTGGCACTGAACAGTAGTTTTTGTTTTAATTTGGTTTCCGTCACAAGTTGATAGTGCCTCCACCAACTGGTCCATTCCAATACGCTTTGCTCTGTTTTATCTGGGGCACAAGAGCCTTAAGATCAGTTGAGCAAAAGTATAAATTCCTTTGGGGAAAAAAAACAAAGACTTGAAGAAGAGGTAGCCTAGTGATAATAGACAAACAGGGGCTCCCAGTTCAACAGATGCTGAATGACCTCAGGCAAATTACTTCCTCTCCCACCATCTCTGCTACTTAGGTTGTAAGGGAACCCTTTTACTAAACTGAACTAGACCACTTTGAATGGGCTTCGTTGGCACTGCTGCACGGGAATCACTAGCACGGTTTGCTAAAAGAGGACCTAAGTGCCTTCTCTCAGGAAAGAAATGTACTATACGTGTATATAATTATACTGTGTATACTTAAACAGTCAAAAAACAATATTTCTCTCAATGCATCGAACAGACTGCCAATTCAACCAAGCACCTGTTCATCATAGTAAACAGCCTACTGAAACCCCCACAACAGAACCAGCCTGCCCAGTAACAACTGAACTGCAATCATTTTGCTGCATACTTTGCCAACAAAATTAAAAGTCTCTGCCAGGTTTATAGGCAGTCCCACTCAATCTCCAATCAGCAAACCTAGAGCGCACAAACTCGCCCCCTCCTGACACAGGCATATGGGACTCTTAACCCAATACACTGAAGGGCCTTGACAAAAGAAACCTTCAACCAACTACCTGCTCCCTCAACCACTGCCCATCAAAGATAGTGCAGCAGGCAAGCAAGCAGGGGCCTCATAGAAGGCGCCACAACGCCTCTCTTTCTAATGAGCAACTACAAACAGCATTAAAAAGGGCACTGATGCGTCCTTCACTAAAGAACAACCTTGACCAGGACAAACTTGAAAATTACTGGCCAGTATCCCAACATCCCATTTTTAGGGAAACTTATAGAACAGTCTGTGATCAAAAACTGGCTAGATCCATATCAATCTGGATTCAGACCCGGTTATGGAACAGAAACAGTCCTTTTATCCTGTGACAAAACAGTGGGTTTTAAGCCTGTAAAACTGTATTATTTCTTGAACTGTACTTCTCTATTTTGGCCTGCAGGAGGTGCATGTTTACATTTAAAGCTGTTTCAGAGAACTGACTGTTCCTTCTTTAGGGCTCTATTTACTAAGGTACGCTAGCATTTTTAGCACAAAATTAGCATGAGCTGTGTAGGCGCCCATAGGAATATTGTGGGCGTCTACACAGCACATGCTAAAAGCACTAATGCGTCTCTAGGGCAGCTTAGTAAACACAGATAAGAGGTAGCCTGCAGTGATGTGGCCAGCTATTTTTTAAAACTTGTTGTTCTGGGCTCTGCTTGGCCCAGGAGCTCAAAATTCAGCTTATGTTTGACTTATTCTTGCTGTACACCTCCTTATGTGAATTCCTTCAAAAAGGCAGTAAATAAATCCTAATAAATAAAATCACAATTGTATATTTACTTTGCAAAGTTGAAAGTACCAGCACAAATTATTTAGTTAACATTTATGAAGCCTGACAAGAGTATTAAGGGCCCTGTTTACTAAGCTGCCCAGTAGGCGCACTAACTTTTTTAGCGTACACTAATTATATTCCTATGGGTGTCTCTAGCACATGCTAAAACGTTTGTGCACCTACAGAGCAGCTTAGTAAACAGGGCCCTAAGTGGCTCACCCAAAGTCATAAAGAGTATCAGTGGGATTTCAAGTAGAGGTGTGCATGGGGTCATAATATGGTCGCCATACATCCCCCCAATTTTCTTTCCAAGCCCCGTACCCAACCCGCATTAAAAAGATTTTGTAAATTCAAATAAAACATAAAATGCACCCTATAACACAAAGAATAAACATTATTTTGTTAAATAAGAAAAACATTTTTTATTAACGAGTGCAAGAAAACAATCATTTCAAACTATGTAAAACAAGCCGTTGAGCCCATTAAAACAGGCAAGAAAGTGGTCGAAGCAACGCCGGGTGCAACCTAGCCCCCGCCCAATAAAGCCGCCCCGGGGGATGGTGGCATAGGAAAGTGCACAGGTCACAGCAGTGGCGGCGGCAGCAGCTCATCGTACCTGTCGGAGCTGCTGTCGGACGATCCATGTCCGCCCGGTGCTCGCCACTCAACGTCGGAACTCGTTAAGAGATTTGTGACATGCCGCACGGCACGTCGGTCACTCTTCAGTTATATAGTATCAGTTATATAGTAGGATAATAAACTATCTACAGAGCCAGGGCTCCGTTCCATTCTATGTTCCTCTATTGTTTATCCTGCAACTGAAAAAGAACATTCTGATGATGTCCTGGTGGCAGGAGTTCCAAGCAGGAAAGAGGCAACATATGTCAGTTTTGGCTACAAATGAGACCTCTGTTACTAGTAGGTATTAACAGCAGAATTCCTCATCCGAGCTTGGTATGTATGTATCCACTTTGACGATCACTGAAGCTGTTTCCTGGCTCTTTAATAAATCTCCAAAAAATCTTGCCTTGGATTCTTCTTGTTTTGGATGTTTTGTTGGTAGTTTTGACACTTGGCTGCACCTTGACTATAGCTTGATCTGTAGTCAGTCTGTTAAGAACATAAGAATAGCCATACTGGGTCAGACCAATGATCCATCTAGTCCGGTATCCTGTTTCCATTAGTGGCCAATTCAAGTCACAAGTATCTGGCAGAAATTCAAATAGAAGCAACATTCCATGCTACCAATCTCAGTGCAAGCAGTGGCTTCCCCATGTTTGTCTCAATAGCAGACTATGGACTTTTCCTCCAGAAACATGTCCAAACGTTTTTTAAACCCAGATACACTAACCGCTGTTTCTACATCTTCCGGCAGAGTTCCAGAGCTTAATTATTTGTTGAGTAAAAAAATATTTCCTCCTATTTGTTTTAAAAGTGTTTCCACGTAAGAGTATCCCTCTAGTCTTTGAGGTCTACAAAATCCTGACTGGCATAGAACGAGTAGAAGTAAATCAATTTTTTTACTCTTTCAAAAAGTACAATCATATCTCCCCTCAGCCCTCTCTTTTCCAAGCTGAAGAGCCCTGACCTCTGTAGCCTTTATGGAACTGCTCCACCCATCAACTGTCATCAGATTTACATGACCCTTCATGTTTGGATCCAGCAATGTTGCTACCAAGTGCGTTTCTGTAACTGTAAAACCACAATCCAGGTGATTTGCAGGACAGTTATTCAGGATGCTGTATCATATGGCTGTCTGAGTTTGCAATTGTCAGATGTCGTTCCAACTGATATTTTGTTGGGCCCAATAGATGTAGTGAAGGTTTTGTATAGGTTGACAGTCCTTTTACAGCCCTATCAAATCCAACACCATAACGTTTACCAGCAAGGAGTCATCAACTGTGCACAATTTGGTCAAGAAGTGGTTGTTTGCACCTGGTTCAGTGGAAGTTGCATGCAACTCCTCCATATTCTCAGCCACAGAATTCAAAGTCAGCAGAACGCTGTTCCACCAAATTGATACATACTGCTTGAGCATTTTCTTCAGTGAGAAGTTGACTTTTGTTCACTTACTGAGCGTTACCTGTTCTGTGCACAATGTGGTAAACTTGCTTACCTCACCGGGGAGGTCATTCATATCAACTTCAGTTTTTGATGGCTCTTGTCCATGAGAGTGAACAAGCAAGATTATGATCTGGACAGCCAGACTTCATCTTGAAATGCTTTCACAATAGCTGCATTATCAGTCAGGTAGATGAGACTAGATCAGTGGGGATTATACTCTACCAAATTCTGGAAACAAATTGATGAATATTCTCACCAGTTTACCAATGGCTTTCATTGTTGCTAAAATTGCTGAACACATGCACCAGTTTTCCATCAAGGTGAAGTTAGAGTGTTGGTGTCAAGTGCCTGGGGCACTGGACTTGCCCAGAGTCACATGGAACTGAAGTGGGAATTGAACCCTGGTCCCCCTGGTTCTCACTGCACAAACCTTTTTTGCTTTTGGCCCCGTCCCCGCGCACACCTCTAACTTGAACCCTGGCTTGCCTGGTTCTGAAGCGCTGTTCTAATACTCAGGCCCACCCAACTGCAGCACATATTTAATGCTAGCTACTGGGGATCCCAAGCTTCACCAGCTGAAGACCTCCCCTTGATGGTGCTGAAAACACTGCTTTCCAGCAGTCTAAGCTTCCTAAGCTGCTGATACTGGCCTCATCGCATTGGGGGGGTTGGAGAACACTTGGTGCCCACCCAAAATCTGCTATCTGGCTACGCCCCTACTCTTCCACTTGCATATTATTAACTGCCGTTCGTACTAGAGAGAGAGAGAGGAGGACTCCATTTCAAACCAAGTTATACAACGTAGTACACATCAAAATTTTAACCCAACATCCCTTCCTCTCTACGTACACGCAATCCCCGTTACCCCGTGCAGAACCTTACAGATAACCGAAATTAGGCCCACAGGGGGAGCGGACAATCATCGAGGGAATCCCCACCCCCGAGCAACAGCCTTCGGTTCCCTTCCCTCTTGTCTTCAACAAGGAGAAAGAAGCTTCGGGGAGAGACTATAACCTCTACCTCCTTTCTCACCAGTTCTTGGCCAGCTGCTGATACCGCGGTCCTAGAAACTTGCTAATCATGGTGAAACCTGACTTCTCCCCCGTCAAAGTGACTTCAGTGAGCGCCGACTCCGAGCTCAGCTCAAGGACTTCCAAAATGGCCGCCAGCAGGACCTCAAACGTAGCTATGGGACTGCCCACCATCTGCCCGTCTCCGTCTGAAGGACTAAAAACGCCGATACGAAGAAACCAAAATAAACCGCAGTTTCTAACGAGCGGATAGTCTGTAGACAGCATACACGTCGGCTCTACCACTGACAAAACTAGTGTTGCAGAGTTTTCATGGCCTCCAACTCGACTTTATAGAAAACGTCAAGATGAGCAAACTGAAAGCGGTAGTTGAAAAGTGCTGGGAGGGAGAGCATCTTTTTGCCTGAATTGTTTGGTGCTTTTTGAAATGGGCAATTAATTGGTTGGAATGTTTTCCCAAGGAGGTTTGGATAAAACAAAACAGGAGACGAAGTGACGTTAACACGTTGAAACCAATTAGGGTGATCTCTGTTTCCCCCCCTCCCCCCCGCGCAGCCATCACTCAAAACAAACTTATGTACTTCATCCATGTTGTCGTTGTTTATTGTTTATTGTTAGTAGCATTTAAATTTAATCTCACTTATATTTTCAAACGCGTCAGCTTGTGCAGCATACGGATGTACACAGGGGAAGTATAAGAATAATAACTTTTCATAGATAGGGTTGTTATTTGTTATACATCGTAATCAGTGTGTCATTTGGTTATATAGGGACACCCTAGCACATGTAATAATCGTGCAGAGATATTTTTTTTTCGCCTGGTAAAGGCCCACTAGAACAGACATCATGTTATGAGAATCAGGTGCTCGACATTCAGAGTTTCTATCTATCTGCTTATTTAACTTATTTATGATATCACACATTATGCATGAATTAGGATGAAACCTGGGGCCATTTAAAACTTTTTTTTTCCTGTGTCTATGAAGGAGTGGAACGCCGGTACTACCTGAATACTACTGAGCAACAGGACAACCTCATGTTTTGTGCCTACTGATGGACTTTTACTTATGCACTCTACCTCTGCTTTTGGCTATTTGGCCACACCTTATTACTGCACTGGACATTTGTGCCTTATCCAGTTTTATTGTTTACTAACAAGACAAGTTTGCTGCTTACTAATGTACAGACAGAATGCAGGGCTATTAGATATATAGCTTGTAACAGTAGTTTGCAAGGCCTATACAAGACCAGCTTGCGCGTAGCAACGCCATCTGAATAGGCGACCTTGGAGGGTGCTGACACCCCCCTGCATTCCTGAGCCGCACCTTATCTCCTGTGCTAGAAAGGAGCATTGTGTGTATACAGAATAAGCTGCTGAGTTTCGTTTTTCTTGCCAGTATCATTTCAGTGTTATGACGTGTGTACGTACTGGGACTACAATTTTGTACTGTAAGAACTACAAATGTTTACTGCGCATGATTGTTGTGACGTGTAAGGGGCCAAATGCGCAGGCCCAGTAGGGAAGTATAAATGTAGGTGTCAGATGATTTATGACACACAGTGTCCCGAGGCTACTCGGTGCTGTTCACTTGCTAGCAATAAAGTTGCCTTGTTTGGAACCAAAGTTTGCCTTTCGTCTCCTGATTTCCCACCTGTTTCATTGGCGACCCAGATGGGACAGAAGTAGAAAGGGGAATCGGATTATATTCTTCCCCTCCCCCACTACAGTCGGATCGGGTCATCGATTCCCACCTGAGGAGGTGGTGAGTGGCCACCGCTGATTTCAGCGTCCATCTCCCGGAGGAGGGCCGATCCACTCCGCCTGACTGTAGAGGGGGCTGTGTGGTTCCGACAAGGCACCTTTTTCCATTTCAGGGAGAAGCGCACGACGGCGCGGCCTGCGACCCCGGCGGACAGGCGAGTATACTCTACGTAGTGACCGGCCCAGTAAGGACCGAAGAAGAGGCGTGATCACCCTCTTTTAGCCAGTGACTAATACGGACTATTGGTATCCGACTAGGTCCCGAAACTCACTAGGCTCCGGCGACGAAACCGAGCGGCGAACGAACGGGGGGGTTTCTTGTGGCGTATGAAAGTGTGTGAGTGGGCTTGCAGTTCCAGGCCGGGCGACCGCGTCCTGGTCAGGCCGAGTGTTGACCCTTCTGTGTCTGGTGGAACGAGACCCCTTACTCCTCCACCTCCCCTTTCCCCCTTTGTCCGTCACCTGTCCTTTGGCACTCAGGTTAGGATGGGCGGGGGTGGGTCTTCACCGTTAGATTTAATGACGGAACACTTTGGCGAAGTGTTCGACCTCGATAAATGTAGCAGGGCCGGGATGATACAGAGATGTCAATTTATGTGGCCAGGGCTAGGAATTGCTGGATGGCCCCCGGAAGGGTCATTCGAGTATGAAAAAGTGGCGGCGGTCATGAATATTGTTATAATTGAGGGAAACCCAGGCTGTCCCGAGGACATTCCATACATAGAAGCGTGGTTGGACGTAGTCCGGGATCCGCCGGCCTGGGCCCAACGGAAGGTAGAAAAGGCCGCCCTTATGTTGGTAAAGCAGAGAAAAGGCCGGAAAACCAAACTTAGAACCCTGCCGACCCATGCCTTCGCTCTCCAAAGCTCGGCAACCGCTGCCGTCCCGAAGGCCGCAGGGACCGCCCCCATACGGCCTACTGCCCCTAGCACTGAAGCCACTGAGACCACGCCCCCTGCTACCAGAGTCAAGGCAGGAACTACGCCCAGTACTACCAACACACTTTCTAGGAAAAAACCCCCAAAGAAAACCGCAGGGAAAGTTCAGGGTTCGGCCGAGAAGAAGCCTCCAAAAGCCCCGATACTTGCTACGGCGGAAGCATACGAAGACGACATTGCACCGCCGCCCTATGCTCCTATGTACCCTGACCTTACGGGCCTAGCAGAAGGCCCCGCTGACGCCGAGACTTCCGGGTCAGAGTCGGACACCGGGGAGACGTCCCGTCCAGCCTCACCTGAGTCACCTGGCCTCGCAACCACACGGAAGAGTAAACGGGTTGTGAAGAACATTACTCGGTTCCCCCAATCGAGTCCGCAACAGGCCCTTCCGTCCAGCCGAAAAGAGGGAACCTCCCACTTATTCCCAGTTCGACAGTCCACCACCTATACCCCTAACCCGGCGGAAGGGGGGGGCCAGCCCATCGAATCAACAGTTTATAGCCACGTTCCCTTCTCAAGTGCCGATTTGTATAACTGGAAATTCCATGGGCCGTCCTACGACCAGAAACCCGAGCAGCTGATAGAGCTGGTGGAAGGTATTATATACAGTTATAATCCAACCTGGGCAGACCTTAGGCAGTTGAGCGCCCACATCCTGACCTCTGAAGAACGCCGCCTTTTACAACAAAATATGGAGCAAGCCATCCGGGATGCGAATCCGGCCCATGCCAATTTACAGAACCTAATAGAAACGGAGGCGCCCATCGCTGCCCCTACGTGGGACTACCGAACCGCCGAAGGCCAAACCTTTATCCGCCGATACCAGCAGGCGTACCTGGCCGCCTTAAAGAAGGGGAAGCAGAAGGTTACCAACATGGGAAAAATCCACAGTGTAGTCCAACAAAAGGACGAGAGTCCAGGGGACTTCCTTGAACGACTTATGGAAGCATTCAGAAGGCACAGCCCGATAAATCCCGAAGACCCTAAGAACCTCCCAACCGTGGTTATGAGTTTTGTTAGCCAGTCAGCACCGGATATACGAAGAAAGCTACAGAGAACGGAGGGGTTCGAAGGGATGAGCCTAAGCCAACTGAAAGCTATAGCTGATCGCGTATTCGGATATCGCGACCAGGAGGAGAAGGTGGAGGCCCGGAAGGAATCGACCAGACGGATGCGGGAGAAGGCAGATGTGTTGGCCACGGTGCTGGAAGAACGAATGAGGTCTAGACCAAAGGGGAGGGGCAGGAGAACAAGAGGAACGCGGTCCCCCATAGGGCGTAACCAGTGTGCAAATTGCCGACAAGAAGGACACTGGTGGGCTGATTGTCCAGAGGAGATACGGGACAACCCGAGAGAAGAGGAATCATGGGACCGGCAGAGAGAGGAGGAGACCGGCGACCGCACGGGGGCCCCTAGGCGAGGCCGTGGAAGGGGCCGAAGAGAGAGAGGACGGGATGACCGGAGGGAATGGCAGATGGCTGTGGACGCTACCCGAGACGGCACAGCATGAAGAAACCGGGAGGGCAGAGTCCCCACTGACCCTCTGGTGGAAATTCGGGTGGGGACAGAATCTATGAAGGCCTTACTAGACACAGGGGCCCAGCGATCTGTTATCACCACTGCCATAGCCCCAGCCACGAAAGAAACTATACCAATTGTGGGAGCCTCCGGGAAATCCCTTGCGGCCCCCCTCCTCAAAGAGCGCCAAGTCCAGATCGGAGGGACGATGGTGTCCCATCAGTTCATACACATCCCTGGATGCCCGGTCCCCTTGATTGGTCGAGACCTACTCTGTAAGCTCCAGGCCACCTTGAAGTTCAAGACTACGGGTGAAGTGGAAGCTCGCTTTGAAGATCGGCCAGTGACACTTATCTGTCCAGTAAGAGAAGAATGGAGACTACACGTTCCCCCAACTGTAGGACCCGGCGACTGCCGTTACGACCAGAACACCCCTTTCGCCCAGCAGAGGCGAGCCATAATGGATGAAGTGCCTGATGTATGGGCAGAATTGAACCCCGGCGGACTGGCCGTTAACGCTATCCCCATCTGGATTGAGCTCAAACCAAATGCTCAAGTTGTCAACCAAGGACAATACCACATCCCCTATGCAGCCCGGCATAGTATGCATACACATCTACAGAAACTCCTTCAACAGGGAGTCCTTAAACCAATCAGATCCGCATGGAATACCCCATTGTTGCCCGTTAAGAAACCAGGAACATCCGAGTACAGACCCGTCCAGGACCTGAGGAAAGTCAACAACCAGGTAGCCGACATAGTTGCCCTCGTACCAAATCCATACTCCATCCTAGCCCAAGTGCCATCTCAGACCAAGTGGTACAGTGTCATTGATTTGAAGGACGCCTTCTTTTCCATCCCTCTTGCTGTCGACAGCCAAAAGTTGTTTGCCTTCACGTGGGAAGACTTGCAGACGGGAACCAAGCAGCAATACACCTGGACCCGTCTTCCCCAGGGGTTCAAGAACTCGCCTACCCTCTTCGGCGACCAACTCGCCCAGGACCTGAAGACGTATCAGGACGAGTATGGGCCGGTCGTCCAATACGTGGATGACCTGTTGGTGGCCCGTGAAACGTACACCGAATGTGCTGAAGCTACACTTTACCTCTTGAAGACCCTGGAAGCCCAGGGGTACCGGGCCAGTCGCAAGAAGGCACAGATATGCGAGATCGAAGTCGAGTATCTGGGGTTTCGCCTCCGAGAAGGAACCCGAAGGCTCGGTATCCCCCGAACCCAAGCCATCCGCAACCAACCCACTCCTGCAAATAAGAAGGAACTACGGGCACTCCTCGGAGCCGCTGGATATTGCCGCATTTGGATCATTAATTTTGCTGTCCTGACCCAAGACTTGTACGCCAAACTGAAAGGACCTGAACTCGAGGGCCAAGATCTCCGGTGGGAGAAAAGCGAACTGAAAGCCCTTCAGGACCTCAAGGAGGCCCTTGTGGCCCCACCAGCGCTCGGACTGCCAGATGTGACTAAGCCGTTCTACTTGTTCATCGACGAAAAGAAGGGATTGGCACTTGGAGTCCTTACCCAACTGGTCGGTACCTGGCAACGCCCTGTAGCATACCTCTCCAAGAGCATGGACAACGTGGCACGAGGATGGCCGGGCTGTCTACGAAGCATTGCGGCTGCTTGTCTCCTGATACACGAGGCCAATAAACTCACATTCGGCCAAACACTTTTTGTGACCACACCCCACACCATCCGCGGCCTACTCGAGAGCCACGGACCCAGATGGATGACCAACTCCCGATTGGTCAAATACCAAGCCCTCCTGTGCGAAAATCCGGAGGTGCGGATCCTGGACACGACCAACCTCAATCCTGCCACCCTCCTTCCGGCCCCTGAACCACCACTCCACGACTGTGAAGAGGTAATGGCCACTGTGCACTCGAGCAGACCTGACCTGAAGGATCAACCCTGGCAAGGGGGCATCACCCTTTTTACCGATGGAAGCAGCCAGGTGATAGAGGGAATTCGAAGTTTGCAAGGCCTATACAAGACCAGCTTGCGCGTAGCAACGCCATCTGAATAGGCGACCTTGGAGGGTGCTGACACCCCCCTGCATTCCTGAGCCGCACCTTATCTCCTGTGCTAGAAAGGAGCATTGTGTGTATACAGAATAAGCTGCTGAGTTTCGTTTTTCTTGCCAGTATCATTTCAGTGTTATGACGTGTGTACGTACTGGGACTACAATTTTGTACTGTAAGAACTACAAATGTTTACTGCGCATGATTGTTGTGACGTGTAAGGGGCCAAATGCGCAGGCCCAGTAGGGAAGTATAAATGTAGGTGTCAGATGATTTATGACACACAGTGTCCCGAGGCTACTCGGTGCTGTTCACTTGCTAGCAATAAAGTTGCCTTGTTTGGAACCAAAGTTTGCCTTTCGTCTCCTGATTTCCCACCTGTTTCATCTACATCAAAAGAAAAAGATGACGTGGGATCTTGCTCCTTTTGTTTTGTGGATTGCAGTGGTATATTATAAAAATTCACTTGATTTTTTTTTTTAATTACTATTACTTAAGTAATCCAAGCAAGTGGCTGAAAAAATAAAGGCTAAGGAGCTGGCATTCCTGAAGTACAGAAAAACTCAAGAAGACGAACACGGAGAGGAATACCGGATGAAACTAAAAGACACCAAGAGAGAAATACGTCTGGCGAAAGCGCAAGCGGAAGAACAAATGGCTAGAAAGGTAAGGAGGGGTGACAAACATTTTTTCAGGTATATTAGTGAAAAGAAGAAAACAAAAAAGGGAATTGTGAGACTGAAAGATGCTGCGAACCGCTGTGTAGAAAATGATGAAGAAAAAGCAAATTTGCTAAACAGATACTTTTGCTCTGTTTTTACAGAAGAAAATCCTGGAGAAGGACCACAATGGACTGACAAAAGTACATATGAGAATGGAGTGGATAGAGCACCGTTCATGGAAGTGAGTGTGTATGAACAACTTAAAAATCTAAAGGTGGACAAAGCCGTAGGACCGGACGGGATCCACCCCAGGATATTGAGGGAGCTCAGAGAGATTCAGGGGGGGGGGGTCCTCTTAAAGATTTGTTTAATAAATCCTTAGAGACGGGAGAGGTTCCGTGGGAGTGGAAAACGGCGGATGTGTTTCCTCTTCATAAAAGTGGTGATAGGGAAGAAGCTGGAAACTACAGGCCGGTAAGCCTCACTTTGGTTATTGGAAAAGTAATGGAAGCGATGCTGAAGGAAAGGATAGTAAATTTCCTGGAAGACAATAAGTTGCAAGATGCCAGACAACAAGGGAAATCGTGCCAAACGAATCTCATTGAATTCTTTGACTGGCTGACCAGAGAATTGAATCGTGGACTGCTATGGACGTAATCTACTTAGATTTCAGCAAAGCTTTTGACACGGTTCCCCACAGGAGGCTCTTAAATAAACTTGATGGGCTGAAAATAGGACCCAATGTGGTAAACTGGATTAGGAACTGGTGACTGACAGGCGCCAGAGGGTGGTGGTAAATGGAATTCACTCGGATGGAAAGGTGAGTAGTGGAGCGCCTCAGGGATCGGTGCTGGGGCCGATTCTGTTCAATATATTGTGAGTGACATTGCTGAAGGGTTAGAAGGTAAAGTTTGCCTTTTTGCGAATGATACTAAAATTTGTAACAGAGTGGACACCCGGGAGGGAGTGGAAAACATGAAAAAGGACCTATGGAAGCTAGAAGAATGGTCGCAATTAAAATTCAATGCGAAGAAATGCAAAGTGATGCACTTAGGGTGTAGAAATCCACGGGAGACATATGTGTTAAGCGGGGAGAGTCTGATATGTACGGACAGGGACAGGGATCTTGGGGTGATAGTAGTTGAGGATCTGAAGGCGACGAAACAGTGTGACAAGGCGGTGGCCGTAGCTAGAAGGTTGCTAGGATGTATAGAGAGAGGTGTGACCAACAGAAGAAAAGAGTTGTTGATGCCCCTGTACAAGTTGTTGGTGAGGCCACACCTGGAGTATTGTGTTCAGTTTTGGAGGCCGTATCTTGCTAAGGATGTAAAAAGAATTGAAGCGGTGCAAAGAAAAGCTATGAAAATGGTATGGGATTTGCGTTACAAGACGTATGAGGAGAGACTTGCGCACCTAAACATGTATACCCTGGAGGAGAGGAGAAACGGGTGATATGATACAGATGTTCAAATATTTGAAAGGTATAAATCCGCAAACAAACCTTTTCCGGAGAAGGGAAGGCGGTAAAACGAGAGGACATGAAATGAGATTGAAGGGGGGCAAACTCAAGAAAAATGTCAGGAAGTACTTTTTCACGGAGAGAGTGGTGGATGCTTGGAATGCCCTCCTGCGGGAGGTGGTGGAGATGAAAACAGTAACGGAATTCAAAAATGCGTGGGATAAACATAAAGGAATCCTGTTCAGAAGGAAGGGATCCTCAGAAACTTAGCTGAGATTGGGTGGCAGAGTCAGTGGGGGGAGGCGGGGCTGGTGGTTGGGAGGTGGGCCTTGTTCTGGGCAGACTTCTACAGTCTGTGCCCTGAAAATGGCAGAAAAAAATCAAGTTCAGGTATAGACAAAGTAGCACATATGAGTTTAAATTGTTGGGCAGACTAGATAGATCGTGCAGGTCTTTTTCTGCCATCATCTACTATGTATGTAAAAGACAGATATTGGATAATGAGGGCAGAGCTACCATCATGCAGAAGTCCAGAGTCAGTCTAAATGTGCCAACATTCTCCAGTTCAGCACACTATTAGCCACCAAGTTCATACAAAGTTCAATGGAAAATAACTCTGTTGGCTCAGGCTGTTTGCGATGTGAATATTCCATCACTGTTTCATTACTTCTACCAAGTATTACATAGTAAGGGCATTTTGTTTTAAGTAATTTATCCAGTTCTTACATGCACATAGTTTTGCTTTTTAAACCCAAAGGTTGATCTTAAGGGTGGTGGAAGAGTTAGATATAAACTGTGTTGTTTCTGACTTTACTTGTTTTGGACTGCTTTGAGTCCTACTGATCTGTACATCTGCTGTATGGAATTTTGGAGGAGGAAATGAGAAAAATAAAGATGAAGGGCCCTGTTTCCTAGGATGGACTAGCGTTTTTAGCACACGCCTAAAATTAGCGCATACTAAACACTAGAGACACCCATATATTCCTACGGGTGCCTTTAGCATTTAGCACAGGCTAAAAACGCTAGCGCACCCTTAGCGCTACTAAGTAAACAGGGCCCTAAGTTTTGAATGTACTCTGTAGAAGTTGTTGTTTACTTTTGCAATGTGATGGATGCCTGTTCTGGTGTGTGCATGTGATAGCTGCCTATACATATGGCTATGATTTCTGAACATGTGGCATCATTAAAGGACAAACCTTTAGGGGGTCTTTTACTAAAGCTCAACTCGAGTTATCTGCAGCAGGGACCATAGGAATAACATGGGCCCTGCTGCAGATAACTCGAGCTAAGCTTTAGTAAAAGACCCCCTTAAATGCCCATTTGGGTATATGTGCTAATCTCAACTTTGTTAAATGTTTCAGACATATCCATCTATTTGTTCCCATGATATAACTGAATTCTATTATTCTGTCTCACTGTATTTTCAAATGTAAGCCACATTGATCTCAACGTTGCTTGGGATAATGTGTGATATAATTTAAAAAAATCTTTTATCCTCCACCTTTTAAGACACTGCCTACCTGCTGGTTAGTGATGGCATAAGGAAAGTAAGATTGGTCCAGTGAAGACTAACTCAAAATAACCTGTTCCTTAGCCAGGCCGTAGTATTACCATATTGAAAATGCAACCATACCATGCCTCTGGATTATATTTTATTTATTTTTTTATTTGTTACATTTATATCCCACATTTTCCCACCTATTTGTAAATGTGGCTTACATAGTACCGGAGAAGCGTTACAGACTCCGGTGTAAACAAAATACAAAGTGATGTTGTGGTAAGATAAAGTTCATGTGGCACAGCCACACTAGGGAATCGTACAACGGAAGAGTTATGTTATGTCCATTACGTTCTTTAGTTTTGTTGTGTTGCAAAGATCAGGCATTTATGTTGGATCGGTAGCGTATGCCTTTTTAAATAGGTTAGTTTTTAGTGTTTTCCGGAAGTTTAGGTGGTCGTTCGTAGTTTTCAAGGCTTTTGGTAATGCGTTCCACAGTTGTGAGCTTATGTAAGAAAAACTGGACGCGTAAGTTGATTTGTATTTGAGTCCTTTGCAGCTTGGGTAGTGCAAATTTAGATACGTTCGTGTTGATTCGGATGTGTTTCTAGTTGGTAGGTCGATCAAGTCTGTCATGTATCCCGAAGCTTCACCGTAGATAATTTTGTGAACCATAGTGCAGATTTTGAAAGTACAGTGAAGCAATGTGGTGCCTACATTTTATTTATTTATTTAAGGATGATTTACTATAGTTTATAGTTTGTTAAGACTTGCTATACCTCCCAAGCTAACTTACAGATCTGGACAGTTTACAGACTAATCAATGTATGTAAAAGGTTCGAAAAAGAACTACAATGCTGGACAGTACTGTCTTTAGTTGTTGAGCAGGGCAAAGTGGTTTACAGTCTAAGATATAAAGACTGAAAGGAGCTACAATATCATAATTAAAAAGATTACCATTCATACTAACACAGAGTACAGACAAAACATTTTTAAAAAACCCAACAATTTCTTTTATATTTAGGTGGGACAGCCAAAGTACAACCCATTATATGCCATAGGCCTGCTAAAAAAAAAAAAAAAATCAAAGTTTTTAATGTGGTTTTAAATTTTTTCAAAGATGTCTCACCACGAGTTGCGAAAGGTAGGGAGCTCCAAAAGGCCAGGGCTATAAAATAAAAAGTAGAATGTCTTATTGCCTCTAATTTAGCTAAACAAAGTCTGGGAAGAACCATGTGATGCCAAAATCCATAGAAAAAAAACAGGAAAGAGCCGCTGTGCAGGTCCAAAGAGAAACAGGAGAGTAGAGGATAACACACTGACTTCCACACGGGGAGTATCACACAAACAAATCTTTATTGAGGCACCAACATAGGACCATGTAATGGTCATTCAGAGACCATAGGTCATAAGATGGGGAATAAAGGAATAGTGAGCAATGACAAATAATGATTGCCAAACCAGAAAGCTTTAAATGCTAAATAGGACCTTGAATTTTATCATAAATCCAACTAGGAGCAAGTGATGACTTTTAAGTAGGGGAGTAGTATGGTTTGATTTACATGCATGGTAAAGATAATGGATAGCTGTGTTTCCCCTTCTGTAAGGTCTGCAGCTTCCTCATAGCAGTAACGGAAATCCCCGAATAAACCACATTGCAGTAATCTAATCTTGACATAAAAAGGGCAAGGAGTATGGAATGGAAGGAGCCATGATCAAACAGAGAATGTACAGAACATAATTGTCGTAAGATAAGAAAGCCTGATCTACTTAATGAAGAAATATGAGGTAGAAAAGAAAGTCTCGAATCAAAGATAATACCCAGGTAACGAAAATTATCTACTAGTTTAATGGTAGTACTGAATAAAAATAAAGGGGAGGTTGGAGTTGGTAGATGATCCACCAACCAACAAGCCACAGACTTATCCCGACTTAACATAAGACAGTGATCAGAAAGCCATTGTGCTATAGCATCGACAATGTTGAAGAGGTGTAAGATCAGTGTTGTCAGGCTTAGTATGATAAAGCAACAGAATGCCATCTGCATAGAAATGGAAAGAAATCAAGAATCCTTGTATTGCAGTGGCTAAAGGGCTCAAAAAAAGACTAAGCAGGATAGGGCAAAGAAATTACTCCTGTCGAACCCCTACAAATCAGAGGTTTATTAGTTGAAGTAGCAAAGGGTGTAACAACCCGAAAAGTTCTATCAGGAAAGAGTGAAACAAGTGCCTGTCAATCCCAAGGGCCAGAGATGATCCAGTAGAAGTGAATGGAGGTCAAATGCAGCCAAAAGATCGAGAGAAACTGCACGAGCAATCAGACCTTTATCTAGAAATGAATGCACTTCACTCAAAGCAGTAAATATGATCTCTGTGCTGCAGCCAGGTCTAAAGCCCAATTGCCTCAGATGGAGAGCAAAATTTTGCTCCACATATTTAATTGAAGGAACACAACTTTCTCTACAATATTTGACAGAAAACACAGATTAGAAACTGGCCAATAATGGATTGGCAAAGGCGGGTCCAAGGAATGCTTTTTTTTAAGATAGGTCAGAGAATGGCATCTGTCCACTGGCTTGGGACATGACCAGAAATAAGGCTAGTATTAACTAGGGAAAGTTAAAAAAAAAAAAAAAAAGGTAACAACCTGAGGTGTGGAAGTCTTAACCATGTAAATGGGAGAGGGTCTAAGAGGCACGTTGTTGACCTTATAAACAAAATCATCTTATTAAAAGAATCACAGACTGCACATGAAAAGATAACCAAGATGTGCATCTTGTCCAGGTCCCACCCCCTGACATACACTTCACATTGCACTGCTGTACTTTATAAAATAAATAAATAAATATGAAAGTGCTAAACCCCTAAGAGAGAAACTCCATTGGCTCCCACTCAAAAAACGCGTTGAGTTCAAGATTTGCATGATTGTACACAAAATTATACACGCAGACGCCCCAATCTACATGCTAAACCTTGTGGACTTGCCTCCCAGAAACACTATAAAATCATCCCTCAAATATCTCAATCTGCACATCCCCAGTTGTAAAGGACTAAAATACAAGCTGACACACGCCACCACCTTCTCCTACTTGAGCACGCAGCTGTGGAATGCTCTACCTACAGTCCTGAAAGCTATTGACGAAATAATTAACTTCCGCAAATCCCTGAAGACTCATCTCTTCCAAAAGGCCTACAAGGAAAATACATAGCCTACAAAACTACTTCAACAATCCACACAGTTACCACAGTTCACCTCTAATCTACCTAACACTTTCCGTCTGTCCTCCCTTACCTAATTTTTAAACAGTAATAACTGTACTCGTTATCATGAAATGACTATGCCTATCTTCTCTTACCAACATTCAAACTATAAGAATTGTACCTGTTATCACGAAATGATTATGTCATAACCACACTCTGTAAGCCACTTTGAGCCTGCAAATAGGTGGGAAAATGTGGGATACAAATGCAATAAATAAATAATGCTGTCACAGGAAAGAAGAAGCTGGGAGCTGCAAAGGGAGGTGTGTGTGGGGGGAGGAATGGACACTGGGGAAGAAGGGGGCAAGAGGGGGAGATGCTGGACCTTTTTAGGGGAGGCGGGTAGAGCAATGGCAACTCTGTCTCCTTTACTAAAATTGGGGACAGATGGTTGCCAAACAAGAAGGAATTAGGGACAGGGGTCTGAAATCAGGGACAATCACTGAAAATTGGGGACCTCTGGTAACTCTTCCCCCCACCCCCAATGGTGTCCAACATCTCTTTCTCTATTTCCCTCCCACCTTGATCTCACCCCTGTGGTCTCCAGTATCACATTTGTACCTCCATTCCATTCATCTTTCCACCACTCCAAGAGGTATGCCTATGTTCCATCCCCTGAGGCAGTGATGACGCACTCAGCAGCTACAGCAGATGTACAGTGGCCAGCGCAGAGCCTTGAGCATGCTCAAGCCCTGACAGCTCCCGCCTCCTCCGAACTTCTTGTTTCAGAGGAGCAGGATCCAGCAGGTCTCAAGTATGCTTCAGATGCTCAAGGCCCTGCACCAACCATCATGCATTTTCTGTAGCTGCCGACTGCTGCGTCACTGCCCCAAGGAAGGGAGGTAAGGCCCAAACACCTCTCAAGGTGGGAGGTGGAGGGAGGAAAGGAAGGAGAAGAAAACGTGGAGACTGAGTGTCGATCCTGCCCCCTAAATTGTGCCTCCCAAGGCAGCTGCCTAATCCACCTAATGGATGGGCTGGTGCTGTTAGAGCCTTCGACAGGTATGAAGCTATAGTTCTTGCCCTAACTCATTATTTTATTGCTATACAACTAAAATCATTTAACTTTAGGAGTTACTGCATATCCTCATCCAGCCAGTGTCTCTACTTCTTTTACTGTAAATGCAAATCAAAGTCCCTGATGGGTCAAATTGTTATCTTTTGTAGAGATACTAAATTGTCTGTGTCCAGGAAGGAGATTGAAGACCAGGCCTGGATTTCTGACAACCCTATCCTACTGCATTATGGGATCCACAGCACTGTCAGTGGGTAAAATCAGGGACTACAAATGCCACATTGCTTAGAGAATGTACGCTCGCAGCTATGACTGACCAAAAATTGTCCCTCCTGTACAGAAAAAGTGGAACATCTTTCTGCATGGGAAGGCCAAAGCTGTCTCATACTTGTCAGACAGAATTGGTATAAAAATATAGGGATAAGAATGGTGGTTAGCACAAAATGTTGACTTTTAATGGTACAAAACATAGGGGCCCAGTTACTAAAGTGCTGTAAAATCTGGGCTTAGTGCTTTCTAATGCAGGACTTTCCCATGCATTAAGTCCAGATTTAACACATCATGTTGTAGGGCATTCTTGTATTTCTTTTTTTTTTTTTCAGGTCAAGTGCTAATGTCATTAATGCTCAATATCTACAAACAATTAACACAGGAGCACACACTGCCTCCTATTTAGCAAGCACCAAAGTGCTCCTGCGTTAACCCTGTGTTATTCAGTTAGTGCATGCTAAATATCCACTCTGCCCATGACACACACACCCTCCTAAAAATATTAAAAAAGAAAAAAAAGGTAATGCACAGGATACCACAAAATGTGTTAAAGCATTTTACAGTAGCCTATTAGCCAGAATATTTTTTGTGTAAAATTTCTAAGAGGGACTGCATGATTTCCCATTACTGCAATAAGGGAACTTTTTATAAGGAGAAAATAAAAATAACATATGTTTTCATCGGTTGAGAATCTAAGAGGAAAGCAGGTAACTGTAACCCGCTGGTTAGTTCCCAGAAATCAATGGCACATTCCTTATCGTCTTCACCAGACCAGTCCAGAACTTGTGGGTTATGCCTGTCTACAAGTGGATAGAGACAGAGAAATTAAAAAAAATATCAGCATGCTTCACCCTATACCTAAGGGCATCATGCAGGGTTAGGTCTTTAGGGATAGTTATTCAGCTTGTGGTGGTCAGCGTTTAAGCTGCTTACAGCTGTGAGCTGAATTAACCCTGGATATTCAGTGTCAGGCCATGTGCAGGCTCCTGCTTTGAATATCCAGGTATGTGCAATTGAACAGATTACTAGAGTTTTCCCCACTCTCTTGCAGATTTTTGTTTTAAGTATCTCCTTGTTGCATTTTAGCAAAGAAGGAGATGGTCCACTCCACATTGCAGAACCTTTTAGATCTAGGAACTATGATTCCTGTGCCCAGGAGCATTGGGGCACAAGAAGGTATTCCATTTATTTTGTAGTGCCAAGAAAGAAGGAACATTTTGTCCAGTTTTGGACTTTAACGCTATAAATCTAAGATTAAACATATGTAATTTTTGTATGAAAACCTTAAGATTAGTAGTAGCTTTGGACAAAAAAGGGAAAATTTTGACAGCCTTAGACCTCAAAGAAGTGTTTCCTCATATTCCAATATAACCACCACATGAAAATTCTTCATTTGCAATTTTGGGTGCTGCCTTTCAGCTCGACAATGGTGGCCACATTTCCAAGGTGATGGTGGAGTAGTGGCATTTTTGTGCACAGAAAATATCACCCATACTTGGACAATTGGTTCATTCAGGCAAGTTCTTTTCCTTCAGGCTTTTCCTATGAAGCATCTGTTTTTTGGAACTCGCTACTGCCACACATTAGAATGATACAAAATTATCTGCTATTTAGAAAGATGTTGAAAGCTGCTTTCTTTAAATTAAAAAGAAATTTTTGGAGATGAGATGTTAAGATTACCAGTAATTGTATTTTTTCCAGAAATGCTTGGTTCTCTTTAATTGGAATCCGCATAGAATTTCATGGCGTTTGTGAAATACAAAAGGATTTGTAATGCAATGAAAGAAAACAAGTGACATTCAGAATGTTGCAGATACTTACTCTGTTGGCACTGCAAGTCTTTAAAACTTGTGGCTGACATTTACTGTGTGCTGATCTGCGAGCTTTGGGCAAGTTTGCAGTGCCAGTAGAGAGCAGTAGCAGCAGCTGCAGAAGCAGGATAAAGTCTGGCAACAAATCCTGCTCTTCTGTTTGCTTGTGCCTGGCCTGAGATAGTGTATGCAGCTATTTGAAAACAAACAAACCCTGACGGCCACACACATGCACACTTTAAAGGAACAATGATCCTGACCCACAGTTTAGGTATAAGTGATATATATATATACCCACTGATGTGTGCAAGCTCATGGCCTGAAACATAAGTGAGTTATAAACAGAGCACTTTTGAGAGGGGCCCTTAAGTGACTGACTGGGTCAGAAACTGTTGGAATAGGATATGACAAATGGTAGTGGTGAACAGTATTCACTATGATGATAGGGGTGTTACTAGTGGTGTGCCACCTTGATCCCGTTCTTTTCCACATTTTTGTAAGTGATATCACAGAATCTGGAGCAAAAGGGGCACTCAGGAAGCATAAGGCCATAGCAGAGAGATTGAATGAATTCATTGTTTTGGTCTTTATGGAAGAAAATGTAAGATCTACCTGTACTGGAAATGGTTTTCAAGGGTGACAATGCGCAGAAACAGAAAGAAATCTCAGTGAACCTGGAAGAAGAGGGATAAAGCACCTGGACCAGATGGTATACACCCCTGGCTACTGAAAGAACAAACATGAAATTGCTGATCTGCTGTTAGTGATCTGTAACCGGTCATTAAAATCATCCATAGTACCTGAAGATTGGAAGGTAGTCAATGTAACACCAATTTTTAAAAATGGTTCCTAGGTGATCCGGGAAATTACAGACAGGTAAGCCTGACTTCAGTGCTGGACAAAATCGTGCAAAACTTTTATAAAGAATAAAATTACAGAACACATAGACAAACATGATTTAATAGGATAGAGTCAGCACAGCTTCAGCCAAGGGAAGTCTTGCCTCACCTTTTTATGCATTTCTTTGAAGGTGTGGATAAAGGTGAACTGATTTATGTAGTGTATCTAGATTTTCAGAAAGCTTTTGACAAAGTTCCTCATGAGAGACTCCTGAGAAAATTAAAAAGTCATGGGATTGGAGGCAATGTCCTCTTGTGGATTAGGAATTGGTTATTGGACAGAAAACAGAGGGTAAGGTTAAATGGCCATTTTTCTCAGTGGAGGAGGGTGAATAGTGGAGTGCTGCAGGGATCTGTACTGAGACCAGTGCTATTTAACATATTTATAAATGATCAAATCAATTCTTGTATACCGCTAATATTCCCTTTCCTAGAATGTGGCTTACATTCTAGGTGAGACAAAAGCCGATAATGTTAGTGTGAGGTATGAGAATAGAGACCATTGGTGTAATGCATGAGACCAAGAACATTATAGGAAAGGATGATACTAGGAGGTAGAAGTCAATGGATTGTTATGAAGCAGCTAAGGTAGCTGTTTTCTGTTCTGATGACAATAGGTAGAGTTCCAGAAATCGGAACAAGTGATGTGATTAAATTTGCAGATGACACAAAACTATTCAAAGTTGTCAAAACAGATGCGGATTGTGAAAGACCTTAGGAAACTGGAAGAGTGAGCATTCAGATGGCAGATGAAATTTAATGTGGACAAATGCAAAGTGATGCACATTGGGAAGAATAATCCAAATCATAGTTACCTGATGCTAGGGTCCACATTAGTGTCCAGCACCCATGATAAAGATCTAGGTGTCATTGTAGACAATAAGCCGATATCTTCTGTCTTGTGTGCAGCGGCAGCCAAAAAAACAAATAGGATGCTAGGAAGTATTAGGAAAGGGATGCAAAATGTATCAAATAAATAAATAAAAATAAGACCAAGATTATAATGCCTCTGTATTGCTCCATGGTGCGACCTCTCCTTGAGTATTGTGTTCAATTCTGGTTGCCTTATCTCAAAATTATAGCAGAATTAGAAAAGGTTCAAAGAAGAGCAACCTAAATGATAAAGGAGATGGAATTCTTCCCATATGAGAAAAGGCTAAAGAGATTAGTGCTCTTCAGCTTGGAAAAGAGACGGCTTAGGGGAGATATGATCAAGGTCTACAAAATTCTGTGTGATGTAGAACGAGTAGAAGCAAATCAATTTTTTACTTGTTCCAAAAATACAAAGACTAGGGGATATTCAATAAAATCAAATGAAAATACTTTTAAAACAAATAGGAGAAATATTTTTTTCACTCAGAGTAGTTAAACTCTGGAACTCGTTGCCGGAAGGTGTGGTAACAGCAGTTAGTGTATCTGGATTTAAAAGAAAGGTTTGGATAAGATCCTGGAGGTAAAGTCCATAGTCTGTTATTGAGATGGACATGGGGAAGTCACTATTTGCCCTGGAATTGGTAGCATGGAATGTTGCTACTAATTGGGTTTGTCAGGTACCTGTGACCTGGATTGGCCACTGTTGGAAGCAGGATACTGAGCTAGATGGACCACTGGTCTGACCCAGTATGGCTATTCTTATGTACCTGTATATAATATGTAAGCCACATTGAGCCTGCCATGAGTGAGAAAGCGCGGGGTACAAATGTAACAAAAAAAAAATCAAGTTTTAATAAATCAAATCATATCACATGGCCAGGTGGTGGCTGGAACCAACTAACATGGGTAAGGTGTGTGTGTAAGGGGGGGGGGGGGGGGGGCTGCTGCATGAGACCCATAGAGAAGAGCAGAGCAAGGTGATCCCAATCCTATGAAAGAATATACACACCCAGGACCCCTAGAACTCAGAGAAGAGCAGTGCCTCACCCACTTCAGATCTGATAAGGCTGCCACACATCAGCTCTGTCAGGAACTGAAGCCACTCCTATGCTCTCCAACACACAAGGGTCATCCAGTTTCAATTCATTTAAAGATCACAGCCAACAACAGGCAGCTTCCAGTCTATTGTGACAATGACTACTGGGCCCAGCCAGCTACTATTTATTTATTAGGATTTATTTACAGCCTTTTTGAAGGAATTCACTCAAGGCAGTGTACAGTAAGAATAGATCAAACATGAGCAACAGGCAATTACAGAAGTAAAAATATTCAAAATATGACATAGCATACTACTTACAATGTAAACAGCATGTAATATTACATTTTAATTGACAGTGAAAGGAGAAGCAAAGATGGAACATATAGATAGGTAAGAGTAAGAAGAGTTAGAAAGTAAGGTGACTAATTTAAAGAAAGTTGTACATGAGGTCAGAGAGATGGTTTGGGTTAGAAAATAAGGCAACTAATTTAACGAAATGCATAAATAAGGTCAGAGAGATGGTTAAATTTTATCTCAGGGTAGGAGTAGACCCACACCTGTACAGTGCATAGCGTTCCTTAGCACAGGACAGCAGGTACAATAACTCATGACCCAGCACTGACCACTTTCCCTCAGTCCTGGGTGTTACTGACTGCACCCACATGAGGAAGGGAGCCAACCAACTGGAATAGCAGAGTCTTTCAGTCACTAACATGCAAGTTATGTGCAATGTGATGTGATGTGCAACCTTTCGCATGCTAGTTCTACATAAAGACAGGGGGCTTGAGTTGTAGTGTACATGATGCATAAAGCCACTGCCTGATGCTGATAATGAGGGCTGGATGGTCCTGGCAGGTAAGGAAATTTCATACCTTGAGTGCCTCAATGCCCAGTCTCACATGGTGTAATCTGAAAGACAGATGTGATGCTGGACATTGTAAGTAAATGGGTCCTTCCACTTAGATTGGACAGGTCTTATGAGTCGCCTCTTCTGGTAATGAAATGCATATCTAGTAACAGGGCAATCATCTCTGTATGTACTCTTACACGGTATGGTTAGGTGGACTTTATCTCAGGCTACTATCCCTGCACACATGACGGATGTGGTGGCTCAGAGGCCCTTTATTGGGATATAGCACCAGTGTCTGCAGTGTATACATTAAACATGTAGGATAGTTGACCTCCCACCTAGTTAAGTCACAGCATGTTCATGTGTGAGTCTACTGTCACAATAGCCATCTATGAGGCATATTTTCAAAGCACTTTGGGAGGCTAAGTTCCATAGGTTTCTATGGAACTTTGGGAGGCTAAGTGCTTTGAAAATGAGCCTCTATGTGTGCTGCCACATGGGTGGGGAATGGGACATAAGAACATAAGTGTTGCCATACTGGGACAGACCAAAGGTCCATCAAGCCTAGTATCCTGTTTCCAACAGTGACCAATCCAGGTTACAAGTAGCTGGCAAGATCTCAAAACAGTAAAATAGATTTTGTGCTGCTTATCCTAGAAATATAAGCAGTGGATTTTCCTTGTCCATCTTAATAAAATGGACATTTTGAAAACATACTAAGCTAACTGGTTTTACTACATTCTCTAGCAACAAATTCCAGAGTTTAATTACATGTTCAGTGAAGAAATATGTTCTGATTTGTTTTACATTTACTATTTAATAGCTTCATTGTGTGCCCCCCCCCTTCTTACTATTTTTAGAAAGAGTAAACAAGCGAGATTCATTCCCACCCATTCCATTATTTTATAGACCTGTATCATATCTCCCCTCAGCTGTCTCTTCTGCAAGCTGAAGAGCCCTAGCTGCTTTAGCCTTTCCTCATAGGGAAGGTGTCCCATCCCCTTTATCATTTTCATCACTCATCTGTACCTTTTCTGTGACCACAATTGCACACAGTATTCGAGGATTGGTTGCACTATGGAGCAATACAACGGCATTATAACATTCTCTTCCATATCATCAAGCTGATCAATCCATAGACTGGTGGGTTGTGTCCATCTACCAGCAGGTAGAGATAGAGAGCAAACTTTTGCCTCCCTATATGTGGTCATGTGCTGCCGGAAACAGTGTTGCCAGGTGGGCGGTTTTACCGCCCAATTGGGCGGTTTTCCGCGACCCGCCGCGGGAAATTTTTGCCCGCGGCGGGTTGCGTTTTTTTGGGCTGTTTTTGGGCTTCAGGGCGGTTTTTTCGGCTGCGGGGGGGCGGGGTTAGTGACGTTTTTTGGGCGGGGTTAGTGATGTTTTGGGCGGGGTTAGTGACGTGGGAGGCGGGGCCGATGATGTGGGAGGCGGGGCCGATGACGGGGAGGCGGGGGCGGGGTTGATGACGCGGGGGTGGGGGTGTCAGGGGCGGGGTTTGTGTTTGGGCGGGTTTTGGGCTGGATTGGGCTGGAAAAAAAATTTCCACCTGGCAACCCTGGCCGGAAACTCCCCAGTATGTTCTCTATCTCAGCAGGTGGTGGTCACACACAGCAGCAGCTCTGGCTAGGCCTCCAAGCCTAATTTTTAGGTTTTGTTGAGTGCCTGGGGTTGAGGGCTCTTTTGAGCAAGTGCAAACCTGGTGGTGCCAGGTCCCTCCTTTTCTCCCCCCTCCCGCTGGCTCCGTTAAAAAAAAAAAAAAATTTTTAAACGTCCTTAAAGGCGTTTATTTCGACGTTTATTTAAACGTTCATTGCAGCTACTCACTGGGACACCAGTTCGTTACAGCTCGGAGCGGACAGCAGGTAATTTTTACCTTTTTATAGCGGGCAGGGGGTTCCCCGATTCTTCTCCTCGTGGCATATGGCGTCGGAGGGCGAGGGCGCAAAGGGTCGCTCCCCGGATCGCTTGAGCGCTTCTAGAGGGGATGCGGGGGTCTTACAGCCTGATTCGCCCTTGTTGGGTGACAGTTTCGTGACCGATGAATGTCCCGGTCCTTCCTCCGGCGTGGCGGTTTTTCCCGCCATAAACGCCCATCCCCCGCTGCTTGCCTCCGCCATCTTGGCCGGCCACGCGGCTCGGACGGCTTCTTCGTGGGCCGCCCTTGAGGTTGGAGACATTAATGCCATGAACGCCCTTAATTTGGGCGACGGCACAAAAGCGGCTAAAGTTAAGCGCCGTTCTTCCCGCGCGGCTCCTTCGCGGAGTGTCGCGCCGGACGCCATTTTGGATGCGCAGCATGTCTCTCCCCCGCTCTTGCGAGCGCCGGTTGAGGGTGCGTCTAGGGCTGTTGCCCAGGCTGCGGAAGTGCACAGTCTGGGGGGTTTCTCCCCCGAGTTTGTTTTGCTGCTGCATCAGGCTTTCCTCATGGAAAACGCTGCCCCTGCTCCCTCGTCTGGTAAAGAGGTTGAGGTTCCCAGAGGTAAACGCCCTCGGGTTGATTCCCAGGCCTTGGAGGACTTTGTCTCCTCCGATGTAGATGAGGGCAGCGTGTCTGAGGTCTCCCAACGGTCCTTTGCGGATTCCTTGGAGGAGACGGATCCCCGCTCGGATGGAGCGGATGACCCCTCTGCAGCGCGGCTTTTTAGCCCAGAGGATTTGCCCAACCTGTTGTTACAGGCCATGGACACTTTGAAGATTTCCTCTCCGGAGGACGTCTCTCCCTCAGCCCCTGTTGGCTCTGCCATTATGCTGGGGACGAAGCGCCCGCCTAGAACCTTCCACGTGCATGATGCCATGCACACCTTAATTTCGGCTCAATGGGATGTCCCGGAAGCGAGCCTTAAAGTGGCTAGGGCTATGTCTCGCCTCTATCCTTTGGCTGTGAGTGAACGTGAGGCCTATCTGTGGCCTACCGTGGATTCTTTAATCACTGCGGTGACTAAGAAAACGGCGTTGCCGGTGGAAGGTGGCACGGCCCTAAAGGACGCCCAAGACAGAAGATTGGAGGTGGCCTTAAGGTCGTCCTTTGAGGCGGCTGCTTTAAGTTTGCAGGCCTCAGTTTGCGGCTCCTATGTGGCCAGGGCGTGCCTGACTATGGTGCAGCGGGCTTCCCCCTCAGATCATTCCTTGAGGGCTGATTGGCCGGCCCTGGAATCGGGCTTAGCCTATTTGGCAGACTTGCTGTATGATGTCTTGAGGGCCTCAGCTAAAGGCATGGCTCAGACAATCTCTGCGCGGCGGTGGCTTTGGCTGAAACATTGGTCTGCTGACCACGCCTCTAAATCCTGCCTGGCTAGATTGCCTTTTAAAGGCAAGCTGCTCTTTGGGGTCGAGCTGGACAAAATCGTGACCGATCTCGGCACGTCTAAGGGCAAGAAATTACCAGAGGTCAGGGCTCGGGCTAGTACTCGTCCCGGTACCTCCAGAGGACGGTTGCAGGAAGCCCGTCGGTACCGCCCGGGCAAGTCGGGTTCCTCTGCCCCCTCTTCCTTCAAGAGGAATTTCTCCCCCAAGCAGCATTCCTTTCGCAGAGACCGCCGTCCCGGAGGTGCTTCCTCCGGTTCTCCCCCAGGGTCTCGTACCCAATGACGGGGCCTTGGTCCACGCCCCAGTGCAGATTGGAGGACAGCTGTCCTCGTTTCTGGGCGAGTGGACCACAATAACTTGAGACGCTTGGGTGCTGGAAGTCATCAGAGACGGCTACAAGCTAGAGTTCTGCCGACCCTTAAAAGACGGGTTTGTACTCTCTCCCTGCAAGTCTCTGGTCAAAGCTGTGGCAGTGCAGCAGACCTTGGACAATCTGATCCGCCTGGGCGCGGTCGTTCCTGTGCCAGAAAGTCAGCTTGGCAAGGGACGTTACTCCATTTACTTTGTGGTACCAAAGAAAGGAGGTTCTGTCCAGCCTATCCTCGACCTCAAAGGGGTCAATCGGGCCTTGAAAGTTCGGCACTTTCGCATGGAGACTCTCCGCTCTGTTATAGCGGCAGTGAAGGCAGGAGAGTTCTTGGCTTCCTTGGACATCAAGGAAGCGTACCTGCATATTCCCATCTGGCCTCCTCATCAACGCTTCCTGCGTTTTGCAGTCCTGGGACGACACTTCCAGTTCAGAGCCCTCCCATTCGGGTTGGCTACTGCTCCACGGACCTTTTCCAAAGTAATGGTGGTCATCGCGGCCTTCCTACGAAAGGAAGGGATACAAGTCCATCCTTATCTGGACGACTGGTTGATCCGAGCCCCCTCTTATGCAGAGTGCGGCAAAGCTGTGGACCGGGTAGTTGCTCTTTTGAGCTCCCTGGGATGGATCATCAACTGGGAGAAGAGCCAGCTGCGCCCGACTCAGTCCCTGGAGTACCTGGGAGTTCGATTCGACACCCAAGTGGGCAGAGTGTTCCTGCCAGACAATCAGATTGTCAAACTTCAGGCTCAGGTGGACCAGTTCCTGGGAGCCTCTCCTCTTCGGGCTTGGGACTATGTGCAGCTGTTGGGCTCTATGACGGCCACGATGGAAGTAGTGCCCTGGGCCAGGGCTCATATGAGACCACTTCAACACTCTTTGCTGCAGCGCTGGACTCCGATGTCGGAGGATTATGCTGTGCGACTTCCCTTGGACCCAGCAGTGCGCAAGGCGCTGAGCTGGTGGATGCAGACAGACAAATTGTCTGCGGGAATGCCTCTGGTGACCCCAGAGTGGATTGTCGTCACGACGGACGCCTCTTTGTCGGGCTGGGGAGCCCACTGCTTGGGAAGGACAGCGCAGGGGCTCTGGTCTCCTGCAGAGGCAAAGTGGTCTATCAACCTCCTGGAACTCAGAGCCATTCGGTTGGCGCTTTTGGAGTTCATCCCGGTACTGGTGTGGAAGCCTGTACGGGTCCTGTCGGACAATGCCACGGCTGTGGCCTATGTCAACCGCCAGGGAGGTACCAAGAGCGCCCCTCTAGCCAAGGAGGCTATGTATCTCTGCCAGTGGGCGGAAGCGAACCTGGAGCAGCTTTCAGCGGCCCACATTGCCGGAGTCATGAATGTCAAGGCGGACTTTCTCAGTCGCCATACCTTGGAGCCCGGAGAGTGGCAGCTATCTGCTCAGGCGTTCTTGGACATCGCGAAGCGCTGGGGCCAGCCGAGCCTAGATCTGATGGCGTCATCGGCCAATTGCCAAGTGCCGCGCTTCTTCAGCAGAGGACGGGACCCTCGATCCCTGGGAGTAGATGCTCTTCTCCAACAGTGGCCGACACAAGAGCTCCTCTATGTGTTCCCGCCCTGGCCCATGTTGGGCAGGGTGCTAGACCGGGTGGCAAAGCATCCCGGCAGGGTAATCCTGGTGGGTCCGGATTGGCCCAGGCGTCCCTGGTATGCGGACTTGATCAGGCTCTCAGTGAACGATCCTCTGCGACTGCCAGTGGAACAGGGCCTGTTACATCAGGGTCCCGTGGTGATGGAGGATCCCTCCCCCTTTGGTCTTACGGCCTGGCTATTGAGCGGCAGCGTCTGAGGAAGAAGGGCTTCTCAGACAAGGTCATCGCCACTATGCTGAGAGCGAGGAAGCGCTCTACTTCTACTGCTTACGCCAGGGTTTGGCGTATCTTTGCAGCGTGGTGTGAAGCAGGCTCTCTTTCTCCCTTCACTGCTCCAATTTCTTCAGTGTTGGCGTTCCTGCAAGAAGGTCTGGAGAAAGGCCTGTCGCTCAGTTCCCTTAAAGTCCAGGTAGCGGCTCTGGCTTGCTTCAGGGGCCGCCTGAAGGGTGCTTCCCTGGCTTCACAGCCAGATGTGGTGCGCTTTCTCAAGGGAGTTAATCACCTGCGCCCTCCTCTGCACTCAGTGGTGCCTGCGTGGAATCTCAACCTGGTGCTAAGAGCATTGCAGAAGCCGCCTTTTGAACCCTTGTCGAGGGCATCTCTGAAAGACCTGACGTTGAAAGCAGTCTTTTTGGTGGCTATCACTTCAGCCAGAAGAGTTTCCGAGCTCCAGGCGCTTTCATGTCGAGAGCCTTTTCTGCAGTTCACTGAGGCAGGAGTGACTATTCGCACAGTGCCTTCCTTTCTGCCCAAGATTGTTTCTCGCTTCCATGTGAATCAGCAGCTCTGTCTCCCTTCCTTTCGTAGGGAGGACTACCCAGAGGAGTACTCTGCTCTTAAATATCTGGATGTGAGACGAGTCATCATCAGATACTTGGAAGTGACCAATGATTTCCGGAAATCGGATCATCTGTTTGTCCTGTTTGCAGGTCCTCGTAAGGGTCTTCAGGCTGCTAAGCCTACAGTGGCAAGATGGGTCAAGGAAGCCATTGCAGCGGCTTATGTGGCCGCGGGGAAGGTGCCGCCTATCCAGCTGAAGGCTCACTCCACGAGAGCTCAGGCGGCCTCGATGGCAGAGGCCGGATCAGTCTCCTTGGAAGAGATATGCAAGGCGGCAACTTGGGCTTCGGCTCATACATTCTCCAAGCATTACCGGTTGACTGTGGCTGCACGGGCGGAGGCCCGGTTTGGAGCTTCAGTGTTGAGGTCAGGGATTTCTATGTCCCGCCCTGGGTGAGTACTGCTTCGGTACATCCCACCAGTCTATGGATTGATCAGCTTGATGATATGGAAGGTAAAATTATGTATAATCATACCTGATAATTTTCTTTCCATTAATCATAGCTGATCAATCCATAGCCCCTCCCAGATATCTGTACTGTTTTTATTCTGGTTGCATTTCAGGTTCAAGTTTAGTCTTCAGTTACTTCAGAAAGACTTCGTGTTCAAGTTCTTCCTTCACTTGGATTCTTCAAGAGTTGAGACGAGTTTGTGTTACAGTGAGCTGCTGCATTCCTCTCCCCTCCGTTTTACGGGGCTGGATTGAGATTTAAATTCTGCCGGCACTCCCTCCCGCTTCGTGCGGCTGTAGGGCAGCTTTGTACCCCTCCCGCTTCGGCGGTGTTAGGGTCAGTCAGCTCCTCCCGCGGTTGCGGTTGCAGGATAAGCCAGATCCCCCCGCATCGGCGGGTGTGGTGTCCCTCCCCCGCTCCGCGGGGATGAGCTGGACGGATTCCCCTCCCCCACTTGTGTGGGGATGAGCTGGGTTAATTCCCCTCCCCCGTTTCGGCGGTGGTGAGCTGGGCAGAGTGTCCCTTCGTGGGTGTAATTCTCTAAGTGCTGAGTCCTGCGGATGGAGCTTTGATATCGACATACTGAGGAGTTTCCGGCAGCACATGACCACATATAGGGAGGCAAAAGTTTGCTCTCTATCTCCACCTGCTGGTAGATGGACACAACCCACCAGTCTATGGATTGATCAGCTATGATTAATGGAAAGAAAATTATCAGGTATGATTATACATAATTTTACCATATTTGCTTTCCATTCCTTTTCTAATACCTAACATTCTATTTGCTTTATTAGCTACTGCTGCACACTGAGAAGAAGGTTTCAAAGTATTAGCAACGATGACACCTAGATCCTTTTCCTGGTCGACGACTCCTAATGTGGAACCTTGCATATGTATCTAGAGTTTGGGTTCCTCTTTCCACATACATCAATCACTTTGCACATGCTCACATTAAATGTCATCTCGCATTTGGGTGCCCAGTCTCCTGAATGTAAAGCTTTATGAGTTAAACATAGTATCTTGATCTTGAACTGAATATGGTATTGGATTAATAACCATTCCAGGCAAGATTTAGTAGAGCCTGCTCACCTCCTAAAAGACAAAAGTGATTTGCAGTGCCCAGCAGCAAAGGAAAGGGTACACGATTGGCTATAAGCATTTAAATACTACTGGCAACTGCTTCCTACAAGCCTTCTCTTCTGGACATGGGTGAATCTTTTGTGGCTATTGAAGAGGCTGTTCCCCCCCTCCCCCCCAGCTAAGTGAGACTGGTAGAAAGACGTGTCTCTTGACCAATCATTAGATGGCTAAGGAGGGCACAGATGGAGCCACCAGAGACCATGCAAACAGAGCTTCCCAGGTGTTGCTATAAAAGGGGTAGGGTTTGTGTCAGTGTGTGAGGAGAGGGCAATGAATTCAGCTGCTGTAGAGGCTTTAGGCAGTGAGCCAGTAGTGTTGTCCTAAATTAGATTTTTGCTATGAAGGGAACGGGGAGATCCATCTTCTGGAAGGCTAGGCAAGCATCTTATTGCTTCTACACAAAGAAAAAAACCCAAAGCAAAATAATGTTCCAAAGAAAAAAAAAAAAAAAAAAAAAACTCAATTTCACAGAGTTCTCCTCCTTTACATCATACTGGAGTTGCCCATCGCACCTGCAGGGCAAGCTTGTCCTGTGTCACTCTAGGATATGTACTATTAAGCATGAGATGGAAATTGCTCCTTCATTCTCCATTTCAGATCTTGGGAGCAAAGGGTCAAAATAAATTAATACAAGTTTAAGCTTGGGCTGTTCTCAAATAGTGGGTAAGAGTAGCTGACATTTAAACACATTATCTACAACTGAAATAACTATGAGGGCTGTTTATGGAGTCACCGATAAACATTTTTTTCTATAAGCTATAGCTCAAAAACCCAAAATCGGCTCTCAACCCAATTCCTACAAAAAGATCATACACAATTTTTATAAACCATCAACCCATATTGGATGGTGACAGGAGAGGGCTCATAATATAGTTCAGCTGCTTACTCAGCCATTACTAAAAGCAGTTACCACCCAAGGAAAAGGAGAGGGAATCCAATGTACAGAACAAAGCAGCACCAAGGGCCTCCGGAGCAGGGGTGGCCAAAAAGTTCTCTCTCAAAGACTCAACAAGGCAACAATGCCCATATTAGGGGTCTAATAATGGCTACCTAAATTAAGAAACAATATGATCCAGCTATAACAATCAAAACCACTGTCATTCTGGAGAGCAGAGCAGAAAGTAGGACTGAAGAGAGAGACAGGCAATATCTCCTCCTTTCCAGTGGCAGTAAGTCCATGTCTCACTATGAAGATGATGTTTCAGCTTTGGGAACAGGTGGGGGCTTTCCTCCAACATCTCAATTCAGCAGAATGCTAGCTGCCAGCTATGAACTGGAGAAGGGGCTGAGCAAACTGCACTGGAACCTGGCCATAACTTATGATACACACAGTCACGTTATATACACATAGGTATCAAAAGGTGGGGGGTCTGCCCATAGATTATGGAGGTGACAAAACAAGAACCCAAGTAGTTAAAACTATGGAATGTTTCTCTAGAGTTTGTTTGGCTAGTTTCTCAGACATGCTTAAGAGAAGAATGAATTCATTCTTTGAGGTCTACAGGTATGACTAATGCTTTGATTATAAATATTGGGCCAGGGAGATGCAAATTTGGGTATCATGACACCACAGAGACAAAATTGTGCCAGTTTTCCTTCTACTCACCTCTCTAGAGTGCTACAGCAATACCTTCAGAAAACAAAACAGACCCCTCCCCCTCTTTTTTTTTTTTTACTGTAAGGCTGGTGTAATGTGTCTTTTGGCATGATAGAGGTGCCTCAGAAGTGGGATGAACATAGAATCAGACAATTTTGAGTGGTATAGTGCCTTCTCCTCAAAGAAAAATATAAATTTATCCTGAGTGAAATTCATTTCCAGAGAATGTGGTAAAAGGAGTTAGCTTAGTAGGATCTTAAAAAGGTTTGGAAAATTTCTTAAAAGTCCATTAGCCATTATTAAGATGGTCATGGGAAAAACCACTGCTCATTTCTAGGATAAGCAGAATAAAATCTATTTTACGTTTTTGGGATCTTGTCAGGTACTTGTGAGCTGATTTGGCCACTAACAGGATACTGGGCTTGATGGACCTTCAGTCTGTCCCAGTATGGCCATGCTTATGCTATGTAGTTTATTGGAGATTTAATATACCACCCTTCATATAATCAGAATGGTTAACAAATAAAACAGATAATGGAAAATGGAGCACTCCAACTAATACAAGTTAAGAGAAACTAGATAAGGTAGTAGAGGCAAAGAGTAACAAAGCCAATAAGTCTGCCAAACCAGAGTGCAGGGAGGTGTCAAATTGTGAGTTGGCTGATGTTTGGCTTTGGTGTCTTAGCAGCCCACTCAAGTTTTGAGGCTTGTTTAATTTTGAAAAGTAGTGGTGCCCCTTGCAGTACCTTCTGAACTAATAGTAGTTTAAGTAAAATTTTGGTTTCTTTGAATTTTTTTTGTTCCTATTATATTGATCTTTATAAAGTTTAGTAGCATAGTATTAAGCCTTCAGAAACTGTGCATTCATGCTACATGTGGTTTCTGAATTTTATGAAGCTTTTCAAATCAGCTTCTCAAGCTGCTCTTCTGGAATAAGAATATGCATATATACACTACCTCCATTCACAGGAAAGGGTGTTGAATTAATTGATCAGCCTCCAGCTGGAGGCATTGGAAATGAAAGCTAACTGAATTCAAGAGATTGAGACAGGTCCATAGGATCTCCAAGGGAGAGGAAGGGATAGTAAAAGGCATGGATGATAAGACTTGACAGGTCATAAGGTCTGCCACCAGGCACTGTATTGTTTAAATTAAAAAATGCCAACAATGAGATTATTCTAGGAGTGTCTTTTCCTCCCAACAAGAGGCTCACTATCCTTAAGGAAAAAGCCATCCCACCCCCCAATCCAGAGTTCCACTGTGACCCATCCTCAGCAGCAGCCAGCATGTAGTCTGTGAACCAGTAAACACTCACAGGCTCCCAAACCCCTCCTAGACAAGTTTTCTGTTTGACTGGAAACCCATGCAAAATACTGGGGTCTGCGAGTACTGATGCTGCCACCTTCCTGCTTTGGATGAGAGTGGAGGGGAAGGAGGGTGGAGACCTATTTTGTTTTGACCAACATCTGGGGTCATATTAAAGTTTGAGAAGCACTACTATAGCAATGTTGTGCAGCAGAAAAAAAAAAAAAAAAAAAGGGTACCCCACACATCACTAGAGTCTTTAATACAAGGTAAACCTTTATTACAACTTTTTTTCATTCATAGGTAATACAACATCTGAATGACAGACATGGGGAGAAAAAAGTAATAGTTATAAAATGTCACATTTATTGCTACATCACAGTTATATACATGACAGTTTTCAAAATCTACTTTAAAAAAGTTAGGATTATTTAAAAATTCCAAATAATCCAGCCAGCTGTTTTGACACTTGTACAAAAAATTATAAAAAATGAACATCTTGAGGCACTCAGAAACACTCAACCGTGCTTCATTTGAAAATGTCAACCTTCCTCCCCCACCCCTCCCCAAATACTTAAATTTTTTTTTTTTTTTTTTGCTGGGTTGGCTACCAAGGTTATAACCTATTTCCACTATAAGTGAATTTCAGATATTAAGAAATGTTGGGAGCCCAGAATGCAACTTGCCATGAGCATGTTCCCTGTTGCCATCCATCCCCAAACTTAAGGCCACCGGACTGCCTGCTTTTTACTCTGAGAATGCGCATACAGTCAAAGAACTTAAAATCTGGTCCTTTCCATGGTTCACAGCTATACAGCTTAAATGACTCAGCAAAATGATGAAACATGAATGGAGAGAAGAATTTTCTACTCCTTCCCCCCCCCCCCCCAAGTACCTTATTTCACCCCTAATTCATCCCTGTAGCTCCCACTCAGTCCTATAAAAATAAAGACATTCTGTCACAAACTTTAACACTACAGCTTTTATATATAATCTCAGCTCTTAGAAGAAACAAAAAACTGTTCTGTCAGCCATGAAAAACTGAAGACAATCTGGAAAAATGTTATTGTCCCCTTCAGATTAAAACATTCTCATATAGTGTTATCAGTAAAATCACAATTCCCGTAATTACAGAAAATAAAAGATTTAGGCTAACCATGATATAGGACTTAACAGGTCCCATTTCTTTAATGCAACAAGTCCACATACCTCAGAAGGATAATCAGATAAAACAAAAGGAAATGTTAATTTTTAAAAAAATGTATTCTGCTATGCAACATGCAAGATCCTCTTATGGTAGTCAGGCACATATCTGGTGCTAAGAACTGTTAAAGTTTTTATGTACCACACCATACCCAGGTGGGTTATAGTCTTATTCGAGAGAGTGAAACATGCAAGTGTGTGGGGTTTGCTTTTGTTTTACTGTAGTATTAGAGGTATACACACAGCACACACCAATTGATAACACTTTTGTAGAGGGGATGTGTAGTACAGAAAGAAATGGCGACATGCTACTGCTGAATGAATACAGCTACACTGAAAGAATGCTCCCCATAGCTTTTCATCTTCGAAGGCTGGTAAGGACTTCCAGTCCAAACTCCAAAATGACCAGCTTGTTAAAAAAAAAAAAAAAAGTAATTAGACTCAGAAATCACTTTTTTTAAAGACCAAAAACCAAGTAAAACTGTTCCCTCCCCCCTCCCACCAAAGAAAATGGGGGGGCTGCTGCTGCTCACTGACACATGCTGCAGGTCAGTTGACTCCTACCCCCTAAAATAAGCCCAGGAAGATTTGCCAAGAGATGATGGAAGGCCTCACGAAAATGACCATCCCCCCCCCCCTCCCGGATGTGATTCTTCTAGGACACACAAGTGCTCAATTTCTACTTTGTTTTTTTCCCCCCCAAATTCCTATCATAAGCCTTATTCAAGAGTGCTGTTCAGCAAGACTGAATCAGCAGGGTTAAATACTCATTTAATCCTATGACTACAACCTTATTGCCCAATGGATCTGCTTCCCCCCCCCCCCCCCCCCCAAAAAAAAAAAAAAAAATCAGATCCAAAGCTGTGTGGCCATTTTCACTGGGCAGGTAAAGAAGGCGGAAGTGCTGCTTGTAGGTACTGAACAGAGATGATGCGATTCCAGTAGCAGAAAAAGTGTTTATCTACCCTAGAGTTAAGAAAGGGGGAGACAGACAAGAAAATCACTCCTTGCATTGGATCACTTTGCACTAATGGTGCTGCAGGGAGAAAATAAGACCCATTATATACATTTCTTACTCATGATGGCGTTTGGAAACTTTATGCTGAAGACCAAAACTCTTAGAAAGAAGAAATACATACTAATTATTTGGTAATCAGGGTACACTTACATAAAAACAGCCATCCTATCAATTTTTCCAAAAATATCAATGTTACATTTTTAGTTCTTGTGCATCCTTTGTTTAAGTTACACTGATTTGAAATGAGTGAATTGATCTTTTTACAGCCTCATAGAATCCTCTTCAACTGTTCATATTTTACATTGTATTTGCAGGATGTCTAGATGGTGTCCCAGTAGTGACAAGAGAGAGATTAGTAAAAAAAAAAAAGGGGGGGGGGGGGGAAGATTGCATCAAAGGAATGACTAAAAGAATGCCATGATTTCTTGGTTTTCAGCTCCATTAGTTAAGGTTTTGTATGTGAAGTACTGCTGCTTTGACAAGAATTGCAAAAGTCACAAAGTACAGGAAATACACACACTAATGGGTGAACAGTGACATCCATAGTCAGTTCAAAGGTCAGCTTTAGAACTAGCTATGCTCCAAAACCTATGGATGCTGTCTACACTAATTCACAAAGTCCAAAAAAGAAAGGGAATGGTATTTGATATACTGCCGTTGTGGTTACAATCAAAATGATTTATACATACAGGTACTTAGTTTGTACCTGGGGCAATGGAGGGTTAAGTGACTTGCCCAGAGTCATAAGGAGCTGCAGTGGAAATCAAACCCATTTCCCCTGGTTCTGGCCACTGCACTAACCACTCCAGGTATCATGGCAATGTATTCATATCAAAAGTAGTTTGATTTTTTTTATAGAACTTGCACCTGTTCAAATCAAGCACTGTTTAAATAATCAAGACCTCAAATCTCCCAATAGGGACAAATACCATAGGTATTGAAACAAACCACTACCAAGATATGTCATTGGTCAACAAACAAATATAGAAGAGGAAAAAAGAATCAGTATACAAAACTCCCAAAACATGGAGAAAAATTACTGATGCAAATATATTTATATTTCTTTATTGACCAATGATAATATCTTATTTCCATCTTAGATAGAGGTTTGTTACAATACCTATAGTATTTGTCCCTATTGGGAGATTTGAGGTCTTAACACTCGATTTGAACAGGTGAAAGTTCTACAAAAATTCAAACTATTTTTTGATATAGGTTTACTAAGTCTTTATATAGTTTGAGGTCCCGTTTAAGCAGAATAAATGTATTCATCAAACCCAGCAATAAAAAAATAAAATAAAAATTTGAGTGTATTTGTCCTTGCATGGATACAATTTCTTTTTTTTTTTTTTTTCAGTTTAATGACAACATATAGCTCTAGTCAACTGTCAGGAGGTCCTCAGAGCCCCAGCAGTCTATAGCCCAGAAGGGAGAATCCACACTAAAAGGGAAAGAGAAAATTCTCTTGACTTCTCCCATCCAGTCATACACAGAAGATGAGCATGCAGCAGTGAGCCAAGGTACAGATAATCTATGGTTCAGGTCAGTACAATGTTGTTAACTTTAAAAGAAAAATTATTTGAGCACACACTAAGTAGGAATACTGATGCTGCCCTATTAACTGGATCTAAGGTAGTTCTTTATTTTCAAGAATCTGACAACAGCACATTAGTAAGGGTCACAGATTAGCTCATCTTATTGATTTATGCTAGCTATGACAAGACACCACAGGAACCAATCTGCTATTTCCATCTCATATGATTTGAACAGTTCCAAACATGGATGCCTCCACAGTTTCAGGAGCTGTTCAAAAGCATTTGAACAATTTAATATCAATAACTGTACTGCTAAAATGTGTCATTTCCACCTAGGACACCAAGGTCTTCCTGAAGAATCCCTTCCCCCAATCCTCAGAACTCTTGGCTAGTGTACAAACTTAAAAGTGAAGTCCACATTATTGAAGATGCTCCCAACATTTTTTTTTTTTGGCCATTATAGCAACTTAATAAGCAGAGGGAAAAGAAACCAAACATGGTGAGCATCCCAGAGGAGGCCACAGGAGCCATCTTTTAAAAATAACTGGGAGTGCAAAATCCAACACAAATTGCCTGTCCCTGGCCAAAATAAAAGGCATTCATTCATTACAGGTGGGTGCTCAAGCACCCACAGAGTTGGCAGCTATGCCTGACTGAATTACCTGTCTAGACTTGCTTAAGAACCAGGTAAGATCCCAAATGGATAAGGAAAAATTAATTACCTGATAATTTTCTTTCCTTTAGTCCCAAGGGATCAGTCCAGACAAATGGGTTGTGACCATCCGCCAGCAGGTGGACATAGAGAATTCTGAGTTCTGCCTCAAAAGCTAAGCAGTGAAGGAGTAACCACAGGAAAAACTCCAGCCTCTCAATAGAAAAAGAAAACCTATGAAATAAATGGCAAAACGCGTGCCTTAGAAATAACAACCAGAATAATAGAAACACCTGAAATTATATAGAACCCAGAAGAAATGAAACCATAACAGATCTCTGCGAACAAAACTGCCCTAGACTCTGCCAAAGAAGTTGTCAAAGACCTGGCAGAATAAGCCTCGATATGCATGGGAGCATATCCATCCCTCAGAATGTAAGCCGAAGTAGCCTCCTTAAGCCATCGAGCCACTGTCGCTTTGGAGTCTGGCAAACTCTTCCGGGGTTGACAAAGAGGACAAAAAGATGATCAAACTGCCTGAAATCATGAGTGGTAAGATGGTGCATAAGGACGTGCTTTACATCCAACAGTCACAGGGAAACATTCTGCAGAATAGACCTCCAAGGAAAAAGGAGGAAGGAAATAATCTGACATGAAAAGGAGATCCATCCTTTTTGCCAAAGATTGTAATTGTCTGTATGGAAACTCCTGAGTCAGAAAACCAGAGAAAGGGATCGCTGCAAGAAGCTCAAACTCTCCATTCTGACAAAATGGGAACTATACTGCCTTTAAAATAAGATCTTTGATAGCTGCCGAATGAAGGTTCTCAAACAGGGCAGACTGAAGGTCCTTAAGAACGAAGACTCCGAGGACAAATACTGAGGGGGATGCTGATGAGAGACTCCCTTGATGAATTGCATTATATCAGGGTGAGCAGCCAATGTGGCATTCTATATCTTGTCTCTATGACACGCCAATGCTGCCACCTAAACATTGAAAGAAACGAGAACCAAGCCTTTTTTGAACCCTCCTGAAGGAAGGAGAGAAGGAATCATATAATGAAGAAACACTATCTGTGCAGACCAGCTCTCAAAAGTTCTCCACACTCTAGCATAAGTAGTGGTGGACCACTTTCGGACTTGCAGTAAGGTAGTAATATCATCTGCATAACCCTTCTTCCTCAAGAAGACCAAAGAGGGAGGGATCCTCTATAAGTACTGGATCTTGGTGCAATACGCCCGTCTGTGGAGATAAGAGTGAACCAAGGAGCAATTTGAGGACAGGTGAGGTCTGCATACCAGGGACGTCTAGGCCAGTCTGGAGCTACAAGAATGACCTTCCCAGGATGATGTACAATCCTGTGCAACATCCTTTCCATGAGAGATCATGGAGGAAGCATGTAAAGGAGGCCGTCCAACAGCCAAGGCTGTACACCAGTTTAGTCACCTCCAAGGCACTGAAGCCCCCACAAACTTCCCACAGCACAAGCGCTCTGAAAAAGAACCAGTGGCTGCATTTTTTTTTTTTTAAGATAGAGGCAGGAGGAAAAGAGAAGGGACGATTGAGATAAGCAGGTAAAAAGTGGCAACACAAGGACTAGGTTTACACTCGAGACTCAGGATATTCTCAATCCCAAACTCAACTGCACCTGCAAGCAGGACAGGAGGCCATACAAGTCACCATTGCACACAAGAGCTGTAATTCCACCTGCTGGAGATAGAGAATACTGGCTTGGTTGCTAAACACAGGAGCTTATGAAGCACAATTAGTGTGCTCTATCTCCACTTACTGGTGGATGGTCACAACCCATTTGTCTGGACTGACCCTTGGGATGTAATGGAAAAAAGGTTATTGTAAACCAACACCTTTAGAGGAAAAATAGAACCACCCACCCAGAAAAATTACAGAAAGGTCTGCTTTAAGCGATTTTGAAACTGTGTGCCAATTTGACAAAACAGCATTTTAAAGAGCATTTTCACAGCAGCCACCAGGTGATCTGAAAAGTCTACTTACAGGCACTAAAAGGGTAGTTTTCATAACTGCCTAGGTACAAATCCATAACATCGGAAGCACAAAATTTCAAAATGGCAGTCTTGTGTACTTTTTCTTGGAACACTGTACACCAGTTTAAACAGGCCTGTGGGCTTCGTACATTTTTGTGGAGGCTGGTGAATGCAATATATATTTAACACACCCAGGTACCTAGGAATTATTTTTTTAAAACCTGACTAGAGGTATGCATGCTCTAAAAGCCATTGTTTAGTTCCAGTTGGGTTATGGGTTGGCAATTTTCACAGCATTTTACCCAGTTGGTATTTACCCAAGCAGAGGGCTTTTAAAAATGCCCTCTTACTAACATTCAATGAAATACTGTGCAGAGATGAACATGTGGGTTTTGGCTAGGGAAGTGGTTCCCAAACCTGGTCCTGGAGGCACCCCAGCCAGTCAGGTTTTCAGGATACGTACAATGAATATTCATGAGATAGATTTGCATGTAGTGGAGGCAGTACATGCAAATCTCTCATGAATATTCATTGTAGGTATCCTGAAAACCTGACTAGCTGGGGTGCCTCCACAACCAAGTTTGGGAACCACTGGGCTTGGGAAAGACAGGCTGGGCAGTCAGATCCATGTCCCCAGGTCTCCATAAACTTTTCTCCAGGAATGCGTCCAAACCTTTTTTAAACCCAGCTCTATTAACTATTTTTACCACTTGATCTGGCAATGAGTTCCACAGTTTAACTATATGTTGAATGAAAAATATTTTCTCTTTGCTTTAAATGTGCTACTATGTAACAGAGAACACCCTAGGCTAGTACTTTCTGAATGTATTCGCATTTACCCATGCCACTCCACTAGTCTCCCCTCAGCTCTCTTCTCCAAGTAGAAGAGTCCTAATCTTTCTTTAGCCTTTCTTTGAGTCATTCTACCCCCCTTAATAATTTTAGTCACCTCTCTGTTTGGAAATTATTAAAAACGGTGTTATTTTAATACTCTAGTTTGGATCCAGTTTTTGGATAGCCTGGCTCATATTCCCACCTTTTTTATTTTTATTTCTTTTTCCAGTTCCACCATATGTTTCCGATACAGCAACTGTAAACAATATTTAAGGTGAGATCTCACCATGGAGTAATGCAGAGGCCTTCTGATATTCTTTGTTCTCACATTTTTCTTAATTCCTAATTATTTTTGCTCATCTTGCCCCCCCCCCCCCAAAAAAAAAAAAAAAATATATATATATATATATATATATGGTGACTAGTGAGCCTTGTGAACATCCTGAATGGGCTAAAAAAGGTTCCACCAACTCTTTGCATAACAGTTAATTCGGTAACCAAGTTCCTAAATAAAGCCAGTCCAGGAGCCTCCACAGGAGAGAGAAAGGATACCCACCTAGCAACTGTGGATAAACTGAACTAAAGCCACAAATGATGGGAAAGGGAGTTTTAACAACTTGCCCAAAGTCAGAGGTAGAATAATTTCAAAACTGTAATCAGTAAAAATGAAAAACCTGTACAGGGGTGCCAGCTGCATACTGAAAGTTAACAGCACTATTGCAACCTTCTTAGGCACAAAGGAAGTTAAAGTCTGCAAGACTGGTGCTCACATTGCATACCAAGTCCTAGAGATCTATTTTAAAACCTATTGCCAATATTTACATTACTAAGCCATGGAAGAAAAAAAAAATAAGGCTCCCAGCTATACACAGATTACCTTTATCCACTTTAAATCCAAGCAGGTGTGTAGATACACACACACAAATATGCACTTCCATTATAAAATATAAGCAATTAACAGTGAGATTTGCTCGGAATTTAAATTGCTATTTACCAGCCCTGAGTGTCCCTTTAATATTTACCAGTCCCTGAGTGTGTCTTCCTAGTTCTGTCTGTAAAAGCCATAAGAGATGGGCATAGTGAGACAATACACCTAAAGTTACGTCCCATGTCCAACATCTAGCTTACCTCATCTCAGGTCAGTGATACTAAGCCCTTTTCCGTGTTGGCGTGTGGGAGTAAATTTTAGTTAAGTCTTAAGGAATGTATACTAGTAACACATCAGAACACAATCTACGTTTCATAATTAAAGCTGAAATTAACAAACCAAGCAGATCTTCTGTTGGTTAGGCTGTTTTTTTTTTTGGGGGGGGGGGGGTGAGGGGGTTGTGGTGGAGACCCTTTCATCATAATCAAATTTGCAATGCATACAGGAAAACAAAATCAGATTACATTTTGTGTATCCTACTGGGTTTTTTTTTTTTTTTTGAGTAGGAAAAGTGTTTAGGCTTTTATATATTCCAGGTCAGTGAGACTCAAAAGGCTAATCAAATATAAGCAACAACATTTTATTGGACTGAACACAACTTGTTTGTTGACTTCTATAATCAGAGAATTCAAGTGGACTACCATGGTAACCATGCTGTATCCACAATGCATATGGTAAACTGATAGGATGATGCAAGAGACTCAATCCACCAGGCTAACAGACCCATGTGCATACATTTATTATATACAGACTGGACTGCAAAACCAAAGCAAATCATAACTCTGAAGGCATTACTCAAAAAGAAAACACCTTCCCCTCCTCCGCACCTTCAAAATACAAATGCTGAGGTTTTATTGACATCCTATAGTGTATAATATATACACATACACATTCCTATCTGGCATCAAAGCAGCCCTCAACTTTCCTTAAGCATTTTGAAGTGTATTTATGCCATGTTGTACTACTTTATGTTCTGAGATTACCTTCTAAAGGAGAGAGCACCAGAAATGAATGGGAAGGCCCTAGCCACCCAAGAGGCATGCACATCCAAGAGGTCTCACGTGCAAGTGCAAAGATCTCTTGCTGAACATTTTCTACCTCTTACTCGCTATATCCATTTTAATCATCATTTTAATAAATTTTAAAATTTCTCTGCTGTCCACTCTTGGTTTTACATCCTGCAAACGGTCAAACTTCTTCAGCTAAAAAGGACATGTTAGTAAGAGACACGTGTACAAGTCTTTGCTTTCACCACAACTAAAGCAACCATTTGCTACAGTTGACATGGAGCCTGGTCCTCTGCATATCTGTAAAAAGCAAGCTAGGAATTCCTGGTAGTCTGCACAAAAAAATAAGGCATTATATCAAACTTGAATGCAACAACTGCAGAGACAATAAAACCAGTCAAATAGCCTCTCCATGAACTGTCTGTGCAATTCTCTATTAAGGGCAAGTTCCAGAATGTGTCATATATGTACACACACTGAATATCAATTGTACAATGGCAGTGATGTATCTTGCCAGCAAATGGGGAGGGGTGTATGATCTCAGACAAGTCATTAGGTCTTGTCAACCCTCTTTAAACAATGTCCTCGGACTTCAAGAGTCACTTGGCACAGGAATTATTCCACCAGCTCCACATCCTGACCTACTATGGCCATTTTGGCACATTTAACTTTATATGAGCCTGCTCTCGCCTGATTTTTTTAAGTCACTTTCTCTAGTTTTGTTCTGTGTTTTACCCCTCTCTCTTTGTGTCTTTGCTCCATATTCTTTGTTCGGCCTCATTTGTTTAAATGCTTCTGAGAAGGGACTATTGCATTTCTGGGCTGCCCACATGTCTTCTCAGTTTTTCTCCATTTTAGTCAATTGTGTCCTGCTCAGATGAAATTGTTTTTTTTTATCAGTTCACATGCCCATGTTACCCTCTTGCCTGGTACCTATCACAGTAGACTGCATGCACCAAGAAACCAGGAGGGAACAGAATATGCTTATGGGCTACTGGAGCTTTGTGAACACACCCCGACATGTTGCTGAGGGTCCTTCCCTGAAAGAACATGGGTGGGATCCAAGGAATCTCATTTGAAAACCTGCAAAAACCACTCAAGGTATAAGCTGCCATACCACTTAAGGTTAAAACAAACAAAAAAAATCCATTAACCTAGTGATATTTCCCACACAAGAAGACCTAAAGCAAAGAAAAACAGATAAATTGTGCACAGGCAAGGTATGGAAGGTAGAAGCTAGAACAACCTAGCTAGCTACATCCACATGCACTAGGGCTTTAAGAGCAGAATCACCCTTTTTCATATATAATATCCAGTCTTTTTTTTAGCCTTAAAACATTTTAATATTCTGGTTCATCCTTTAAAAAAAAAAAAAAAAAAAGGTAACATTTAACTATAGAGAAAAAGCAGGAGGAAACCACCACAAATGGGGCACAAGACTTTATACAAAAGAAATCTGTTTACAAAACATACACAAAATAAGCTAAAAAAAAAAAAAAAAAGCATTGCTATTTTTATTCTACATAAAAAAATTACTAATATGCATTTTTCTTTTTTTTTTTTTGTTTTGTTTTTTTTTTTTCTTTAAAAAAATGAAAGAAAAAAATTAAGCATAGGCACAATTTGCTGCTGGCGGCTTGTGAACAAGTCAATGCAATACAACGCTTCTTGTTAACAGTGAAATGTATCGACTGTTCCATACTTAAGGCATTTTTTTTTGACAAAGTGTTTATTTTATGCTTCTTACAGCATATACCAGTCACTTCACGTGCGTCAGTATCAGTACAAGTAGAGTATGCTCCTGGGGTTGGTTGGGGAGGGTAGCTTGGAGACCACATACACATCTTCCTACTGGTCTCAGGATGTTCGATAAATCCAGTGACCTAGAGGGAAAACCAGTAACACAGAAAACAGGATGTAAGAACTGTGACAACTGTTCATACCTGGAGTAGAAATGGAGGAGTAGAATCTTTGAACTAAAAAAAAAATTCTAACAGTATTACCTACAACATTGTCAAGGTTCTAATTTTTTCATCTCGCTTTCATATTGCCACATCTGTGAGATACTAGACAGGATTGTAAGAGTTGGTAGGTGTTGGTGAACAGTACCTTCTGACTGACCAGCACCAACACTCCATTTTCAAATTTGTTAGTGTAAGGAAAGACTTTGGTAATAAATGAATTGCTAAAGAACAGTCTGCACGTAACAAGGTGGTCTGGGAACAAGGCTCTCTAGGAAGCTGAGGGGGAGGAATGCACTGATGGAGTGAAACTGACTTCAGGGCCCTGATGCGTCAAGTAATCATGCAGGTCTTGTGCCTCTTGGACAGTGGCAGAAGCAATACCTTTCACATGTGTCCCACTGGGTTGTGGCCATCTCCTAAGCCAGGATGGGAAGCAGACAGAGCCATTTGTGGATCTCCTACCACCCCAGAGACTTTCTCCTCTTCCCGTCGCTTCAAGCAGGCAGCTTTAGGATTTAAATTCCGCTCTACACAGAGAACCAGCAAGAATGCAAGAACAAAAGAAAAAAAACAAACCTTAAAATGCAGCCAGCAGCTGCATGAAACATGCGTTAGAAAGTCAAGGTGGCAAACAGCATGAGGAAAGAAGCCTAACAAACATTTAAGATTGACTACTCAACACAGCATGCTTCATTCCACATTTCCATATCTTCATTTAGAGCAAGTTATTAGTAAAATGAAAGTCCCATCATGTAAAACATATCCAATATAGAATATATAGAATATAGCTTTAACAAATTCCACATTTAACAGCCCCCCCCCCCCCCCCCCCGAACTCATAAATGACTATTTGAACAAGCTTGCATTTGTGTTTGGCTCCATCTTTGTATACCACTTTTCTACTGACTCCTGTTACAGGGCAGTAGGTGCTAGCAGAAGATGACTAGCTAGGTTTTGTTTTTGTGTGTGTGTGTGTGTGTGTGTGTGTGGTTTTTTTGTGTTTTAGTACTATCAATAGATACCAAGTTTATCTTCAGAGATTAGGCTGCTTCTGGAAGACATTCAAATAAATTATGGAGGCAGAGTTACAAATTTCACCTTAAAAACAGTTTTCTAGCTCATATTTTTAAATTATTAAACACGCCATGTTAGAAACACAGCTGCCTCCAAAATGCAGGTCCACCAACTAATCTAAAGTTTTATGGACACCACAAACCAACCTGTGAAATAGGAAGGAGAATGATCATCTACCCAAAATTGATCAGAAACAAGCAAATGGAGGCTTAGGGCAGCAAGAGACTTGTCCAGGGTCAGACAGACTAGTGGCAAGGCTGAGCTTAAAACGTTAAGCATTTAACTTCATGTAACAACTACACCACCTAATTCTCCAGCTCCTGAAGCAAAAGATCCCAAACATCTGGCTTACACCATGATGAACCATACCTCGTACTTGCTGTTCCAGGCCCATAATGATCTGCACGGCTTGTTGCAGGATGATCAGTTTGGTCTGTGCTTTGTCCGTTTTTAAGTGCATCTGACACATGCGTCCCAGTTCTTTAAAGGCCTCATTTATGTCCCGCACACGCACCCTTTCCCTGGCGTTATTGGCCGTTCTCCTCTCCCGGTCCCTCAGATCTTTGTCTTCCAGCGAGAGGGTCTCGTCGGTACTGCTGGGTTTACAGCACCACAGGGGTTAAGTTAGGGGGAGGAGGGTATGATTGGGAAAAGAGGAGGAGGGGAAGCTCAAGCAGTTTCTGCTGGTGGTGCCAAGAATGACCATGGCTTGAACTGAAACTTGGGCCCTACAAAGTCTGACAACAACCAAATGATGGGAGAATTCTGAACTTCACTTTCAGGAAGCTCCCTTTCCCCCTCCCAATTTTTGGATTCCAAGATAACAGATGCATCCGAGAGACCATTTTTTAACATCTCTGCAATGAAATGAGTGCTGCTAAAAATGACACTATCTACATATATGCTATTGCATCAGAGTTGTGTGCATACCTTACATGGACTAATAATTTAGTCTTAGTAGTTTTACATGTAATTTTCTCACAACATAACAAGACTGCTCATTTCACAGTGTATAAAGCCAGCAGGTGGCAATACAAAGTGGTTCATTGGTCAAAAACTATCAGGGTACGTTTTTTTGAACTTATCTTGAATGAGTGGAGGAGTGGCCTAGTGGTTAGAGCACTGGTCTTGCAATCCAGAGGTGGCCGGTTCAAATCCCGCTGCTGCTCCTTGTGATCTTGGGCAAGTCACTTAACCCTCCATTGCCTCAGGTACAAACTTAGATTGTGAGCCCTCCTGGGACAGAGAAATATCCAGTGTACCTGAATGTAACTCACCTTGAACTACTACTGAAAAAGGTGTGAGCAAAATCTAAATAAATAGAGTCAAGGGCACTTCGATATATTCTTAAACTACAGAGATCCGTCAGGATCCTAGGCTAGTGTATGCCCTGGAAATAAGGTGTATAACAAAAGAGAGGGAACGAAGTACAAACTAAAGTCCGTTTGGATACAGAAAGTGAAAGTGCCTTGTTGCTTTGTAGCTTTTACTATATGAGCCTTGGGGGAATAATATATTAGAGGAATATATTCGAGTTATTCCCCAAGTTTTCTACGTCATCACTGACCCCTGACGCAGGTGCTAGTCACCGAAACACAGCCCGTGTCGGGTCTTTTTGTCAAGGCTCATTCATTAAAGAACTGTGTTCCATTTTTAAAGGCCCATGCTGCTGTTTTTTTTTTTTGTCTGGAAATAAGGTGCCCAGCATGCACAATTTTACACTCTCACTGTGTGTGTGTGCAACTCTAGACAAGATTACATTTTAGATCACCTTCATCACCCTGCCCCTCTCTCACTATTAGAATTATGTCCAAGTGTTAGGTGGTCTACTAGTCAAAATCAAGTCCTAACTTCACTTTAGTAGAAGGGTAGACAAGTTAACACTCTTTACTGGAGGAAGGTGAGGCTGCTGGGGGTTATGATATTGGGGGGGGGGGGGGGGGGGGCGGGGCAGTAAAGGAGATTGCCCTTTTACACTAAGACCTTAACTAGGAAATAAAGTGGGCCTCCGATTAAATATATCCCAAGATCCCCTGTATTTTGCTGGTATTAATGCAGGCCATTGGGTATCTATTGGAGCTCTTGTCAAGGAAGTCAACCAGCATCATGCACAGTAGGTTTGACTCATTCGTTCCAACAGCGCCTCTACATACTTCTTTTTCTGAAACTCGCGGCCAATACCACTAACCCCAGGAAAGCTGTGGTAAAGCAAAAGGTGATCATTACAGGTGCAAAAGTGCACAATTAAGCTTACTACCATAACAGACCCCCTGTACTCCCTCATTTCACTAACCAATGTCCAGGAGGAAAAGGTGCTAGAGACCGCTCACTGCTCATTTTCAGCTAGTCACTTTAAACTGAAATGGACCTGTAATTCTCCCAAGAGCCTGCCATCTTTATGCAGGTCAAGAGCTCTTGTCAATCCATGCAGGATTTTTTTTAAAGTTGTATAGGAAGATTAAAGGGCTTATTTTCAAAAAAAAAGAAAAAAAAAACAAGTCCAAAAAACATAAGATGGTAGATGGACATTTTTCTCTCAAAACATCGACACTCCATTTTTAGCCATTTTTCTGCAGTTTGTCCAAATTATGAGGGGTCGTGTTTTGGGTACGACCTGGGTGGCACTAAAAGATAGACTCTCTGCAATAATGAAACAAAATGAAAACGTCTAGGGCCAAAATTAAGACTTTTTGGCTAGACCTGTTTCAATTATGAATAAGTGACCAAAAGGTGCCCTAAATAACTGCTGGAGGGATGGAAAGATTAAGGCATAAGCCCCCCCCCCCCCCTTAGTCCCCCAGTGGTCAGACCCCCTATCACCCTCTAAAGATGAGACAGTGACAGTACATACCAAGCTCTATGACAGCTTCAGATACAATGGGCATTCTTAGAGCAGCAGGCAGGTCCCAGGAGTAGCTTAGTGGTCGGTACAGTGGAATGTAAAGGAAACCCAGTCCCATATCCCACTCTACCTGGTACACTTGTGGTGGAAAGTGTAAGCCCTCCAAAAAAACATTAAATACCTACTATATAGGTGACACCTGCAAGCTTGAGGGCTATTGTAGTAGTGCACAGTGAGGTACAGTAGTTTTTCTCTGTTCCTGGAGGGCTCATCATGCAATATAATAGGGTTATGGCGAGAGGTGTACCACGGACCTTTTATGTGAAGTGCAATGCAGTGTCTCCTAGACTGCCCCACTGCTCTGCTGGGATGACTGTGTGGCCAGTCTACTAAGAAGGATGGACTCCAGACATCTCAATGGCTAGTTTGCACCGAGCATTAACACTTCTAGAAAAAGGCAATTTTCAAACCAAAAAAGATAAGACTTTCAGCTTAAAAAATGGCTACGTTCACTATTCAGTTATTGGATATTTTTAGCAAAATGTCCATAATCATCTAAGTCCGATTATGGACATTTTGCTAAAAACATCCAATGCGTTTTATTGAAAATGCCCCTCCACAGCTCTTTATGTTTTCAGCAGTAAATACCATTACTTTGTGTGATGACCGAGGCACACCAACTAGTATTTTCTTTTGAACAAGGAATCACCTCTCAAATACAGCACTCATGTCTCCCTTCCTTCTTTTGAAAGTGAAGGCATGAAAAAAAATAAGGAATGCTCTGAGGGGCCTCAGACCATTTTTCACTTGAATGGATGACATTTGTATCAAATGGACAGTTGCTAACACAAACAATAACACACCCTTCTTCTTGTCCCCTCCTCAGGCAAAAATTTCAATGCAGAGATGTTCTTGAAACACAGAAGGTTGCTGCCTCTCCATACACTGAGCACAGGGGGACGACCTTCTCCTCACAGAGCAAAAATCTCATAAGGCCCACAGTTTGCCATCTTGCCTGTACTTGCTTTGGTTGTCAAGTGGTAGAAGGAATATCAAGCCGCCTTTCAAGGTCCTGAAGAATTGATATGGTTTTATCATGGCTCCTGCTATGAGAAAGCATGGGCAATATACCAACTGCCTTTTCCTAGTTCCTCATATACCCAGAAGCTGGTGTTATTCTACATTCATACTAAAGTGTGCTCAATGCTTTGACTGCTACATTTTCCTTGAAAAATAGCTGGGACGAGGAGGAATGATGGTAAGCTCTAGCAAGCTAGAACAGATGAAGAATCTCTTCCTGTGTCAGCTCTTCATATTCAAAGGGTATCTACTGTATTTTACATACAGTACACCCATATCAGTTCACAACCCTATTTCCTTTTACTTTGGTGTTTAATAGCAACCCCCCCCCCCCCCCCCAGTTTCATATAATGGCAAAGCTTCCAACTAGTCACCACTTCAACTATCAAAAGTAGTAGCACATCAAACAATGACCACACTAAGGATGGTACATTTCTTAAGCTAAATAATGTGCCTCAATCTACATGTTTTTAAAAACTCCACGTGGGGTCTCTCAAGGATTTCAAGTGATTTTCTGCGAGTATTGATAAACCGTTTACCAAAAGAGCCCATCGATACATTCTGGGATGATAAGTTTTTGTCCTTTATCAGAGCAGTCAAGATTCCAAACCTGATCAATTTCTTCTCTTCCTGAAGAGCTTTGGAAAAAGGGCTTCACCTTTACTTAACTTTCTGACCTAGAGGTAAAGTTTTGAAATAGGCACAAAATGTAGACCCAGGCTGATATTTGTCCTGGCCACCTGAAGTTCTCAACTAGTGTAGTGAGCTTCATGGTTCTGCTACACCGGAGATCTCTAATGAAATATATGTCTTGATATGATAGTTCTAAAATCCAACCACACACACTAAACCTAATTCGAAAATTACAGAGAAAGTCAAAGCTCCTGGAACACTGATGTTTTCCTCTACATGTTCAAAGACCTAGTTCTGGCTCTTGCTTGTAGCAGTTTATGGCTCATCACTGAAGTCAGTAGCCATCTTCTCAAGCTCACCTTGATTATAACCGATGATACATGTACTTCTACAAAGTCTACTACATGGCCAGTGCTCTACACATACTAGACTTCAACCTGCACAGACAACCAAACACCAATCCTTCCTCCAAAGTTTCAAATGTAATCTAATCTATCTCCCAACTCTTTCTATAAGCTTCAGGACTCTTGATTAAGGCAGCAAGATGGAAACTGACTTGCCACATTTCAGAAAGAATTTCTGTATCATTGCCTGAAAGCAAAAGTGTCATATGTGCAATTTGTGCATGAAATGAGACGGACATTTCAGTATATCCATGTAAGATCATGAAAGCCAAAACTGCTGTAACTTCTGAAAGGCTGTATCTCAAATAAATGATTAAAATGTATTATTGATGATTTAAGCGCATTAAACTTCACTTCTCATTGTTTCGCATCAAGTGCACGTACAACACTTTTGAGATTTTATATAAATATGTATTTCTTTTGAAGGACAAGCGCAGGAGACCAAAGTGACCATAATGCCAACTCTGTCCTCCCTCCCATTTATCCCTTTTCCTCACTGTATATCCGATGACAGCAAGTACAAGGTAGAGAGTGTGGGACCACTGAGAGGTCACGGCTTGGGGACTGTCTGTAGGAGATCAAAGGCGAAAATAGAAAAATAGAGCACCAGAGGAACAGAAAAATATTATACAATGCTTTTAAAGAGAGTGTACAAACAGAAGAAAAATAATTTAAATAGCCAAACAGCATACAGAAGCACAAGATGAGCCAAGCAGAGACCAGAAATCTGTAAACTCCACTTTGAGAAAGCCACTGCGGAAAGAAAGGATTAATTTGCAAAAGATGTTTTTGCATAATACATAAAAATAAAACAAAGGAAAACATCAATGAGAGACATGGAAATGCATGCACTGCACACAGTAAAAGCAACAAGGTGAATATGTTTTCGGCTAAAATAGGGATTAGGATAATACCTTCACACCTCTTGCATCCCAATAAGACAAATTTTTGCTGAACTAAGCTTCTAACCTAAACTGTGCTGCAAAATAACTAGGCCAATTTTAAAACACATCTTTCCTCCCCAATACAGCTAATGACTCAATATTTGGATTATCTAAGGCAGGGGTGGGCAACCACAGTCCAACTACAACCCAGTTGGGTTTTCAAGATTTCCACAATGAATATGCATATGATCTATTTGCATACAATGGAATCAGTACATGTAAATTAGTCTAATGTGTATGCATTGTGGAAATCCTGAAAACCCTACTGGGTTGTGGCCCTTGAGGACAGTAGCTGCCCACCCCTGTTCTAAGGCATAGCTGCCTCATCTGCCCATGCTGCCCTTCCAGAAGGATATATGATCAGATTTAATGTTTGGGAACATCAGACTCAGCCATCATCTACTTATATAATTTGTGTGCCTCCATCTCATGTGCAAACTAATTTTTAAAAAATTCAATTAAAAATATATTATAGATTTGTGCATAGGTGATACCAATCAGTTACATGGCATCTAGTTAAGAAAGCTACGACTTCACCAAATCAGACTACAATAGGCAGTTTTAAACCAGATGATATAACATGAATTCTCTTACAAAACTGTGGTGATGTGAGCAACAGCTGAATTCTGAACAAGGCTTGATGTGTATATTCATGCGTGCACACATACACATTGCAATGTTAATGTCTGGTCTACTTTCAATAAGGTAGGGACACATACAGAGCTGCCAAAGAGGCTGACCTACTCAGCAGGAGATAAAGGGTCCACCCCTAGCACAACCCCTCCCCACCCATCCTGATCCATTGGTCCACCCCAGAACAGCTAATTCGTGGAGTTGTCTCCTCATCCAGCGGCAGCAGGAAATGCCTTCATAAAACGTCATCTCCTGCTGCCGTGGGATTAGCAGCAGCATGAGATGGTGCTTTATGAAGGCATTTCCTACTGCTGCTGGACAGGGAGGCCACTCAGGAGATCCTGGCTTCATGGCAGATGAAGACCTGCAAAAGCAGGAACTTGGCAGGTCTGCACATGTGGTGTATATATAGATCTGTCCATCCCTCCCTCACTAAACTACTACATCCTACTGACAAGGCACATTGGGTGGGGGAAGGGGGAAGACCAAGAAGAGTCTGATGTGTATTTGTTTCCCATATCCACAAATTCCATAAATGCAGTCATCCTGTCAACTCCCCCCTCCCCCATTTTACCTCCCCTTCAGCACCAAATTCACATGGAAATTTTACAGGTCAGGATATCTATGAGAATCAGGAAAAAGCTATTTTGTGTGTGTTTGGGGGGGGGGGGGGGGGAATCAACATTTTTCATGTACATGCTTCTACAAATGCTATTTAGCAAATGTGCTTTTTTAAAAATCTGAGTCACGTGGGATTTTCAGAAGACATCAAGAGAGCAAAGTGGTGGAATGGGTACCTTTTCTCCTGATCCACCTAGGCACATACTGGAAAGCAAACTCCATTAACCCTGTGGAGAAACTAGTTTGGGGCTTATTCTTTAAAGCAGATCTTCTGACAAGGCGATTCCATTTTTTAGTGACAGTATGTGAAATGGTAATAGGATTTATATTAAAAGCAGTCTATTAACAGTCAAGTGGCAGAAGATTCCCCCAGCCTGCCTTTTAGCAAAACATGAAGAGGGGGTTCACTAGTTCAAATGCAGAGCTCTGCAAACCCGAAGAATTCCAACACTGTTCTTTACTCAAGGCATGTCCAAAAGCTAGCCACTTCACCCTGCCACCCCTTGCAAGTTTCCATCTACCTCACCTTTGTCTGTTCTTTAACCTGAGTATCTTGCTGGCCGAGTGTGTTTTGGTTATGGCAGCCTAAACATTACCAATTTAGGAAATACATCAAAATCACCCCCCCCCCCCCCTCCTCAAAGGACAGTCACTGATCAAAACACCTTGTATGCTGGTGCACACACTCCTCCCCCAAATCCCAGTGCTGCAAACATGGCAGTGTGCACTTACAAGCTGACACCATGCGATACATGCAGATGCTATAAAACAAATAGCGGGGAAGCAAAAGAAACTGGTAAGGTTTAAGATTTCAAAGCAGGAAGGGGGGTAAGAGGAAAATTAAAGACAGCATTAGCCACTAAGGCATACTGTCTGTTATGCAGGGTGGACAGACAGCCCCCGTGCCGATCCGATACATAAATCGCCACTCCGTGCCCCTCACTGACCTCGAACTTGTTGCTCCAGGTTTAGTATGACTGATACAGCCTGATGTAGTATTAGCAGTTTGGTCTGTGGCTTTTCGCTGTTAAGGTGGAGTTGGCACATGCGTCCGAGCTCTTTAAAGGCCTCGTTGATGTCACGAACCCGGAGACGCTCGCGGGCATTATTGGCGACCCTCCTCTCTTTTTCTCTTTCTGCTTTTTGCTCTGGGGGAAGAAGATCGTCCTCATCCTCATCCTCATCTTGACTAATGATTTAAAATAAGAATTAGAGAGGGATAGTCCTCAACTGCACTTTTAAGCACCATCAACTCAAAATAGTATTGTTTTTTCAGCAAGCACAAATAGAATACCAGATTTGAAAAATGTGAGGAGGGAAAAAAAATCCCAAAAAACTGTAGCATGAATGTTGTGCAATAAAGAAAGAAAAGTAATCTGTAGCCCCAAACCATCTAGCAAATACTACCCACCTCTGATCCTTTTGGTGCACAATGCTGCGCCCAAATACATTCAGCCAGACTGGATTTGAGACTAGTATGTTTGAATTAGGACAAAGGAATGAGCATATAGGAGAAATTATCCCCTTTCATAAAGTACAGCAAGACCAAACTTACAGGCACTTGGCAGTAAACATTAACACTTAGCATCAGTTATCAAATTTAGACTTGTCTAAGCCAGGACTTATCACCGCTGTGCACGGTTATGTGACCCAAATTTGCAAAGTTGGTGGGGCTTCTTCCATTCCAACTTCGTATGCAAGACAATATTCTACAGAAAGAGGAATTTGCAAGATGTATTCATGAAAGCATAGGGCAAGCATGTGGGATCTCAGAGAGAGGAGATAATGGACAATATAGATGAACAGACCGGATAGCTACTTGGCCTTTATCTGCCATCATGTCATGTTCTATATTTCTATCTCCAAATTCTATGCCATAGTGTCCCCATTGGAAGAAGGCATCCGTGGTCAGACCTGACCCAAATGCCAATTATTAAAATGTTTTTGTACACTGAGTCACAACCAAATTAAATGGTAAAAAGATGCAGCACTCAAGATGACATATTAAGGACAAGCCCTCCTCCCTCTTCTACCAGAACCTTTATGATCCAAAAGATTTTTATTAAAGCACAGCATGTCCTCTCCACCTCACCCCTTATGTTGGCAAATCAAATATGGTCTTTCTAGCCCAATTCCACATCTCCAGAACAACCTGCACAATCAAATACTCCTTCAGTGCAAATAGCAGCACTATAACAAGATTATTTGAAGGTTACCTCATCTTAAAACTCTGGCATCTCAATGTGTCACATTCTTACAGCACCCAACAGGTGATGGGCTGAGAATATGTGATGAGGACATGACTAGCTGTCACCCATGCTACCAATCCTGCAGAAATGGCAGGCAGACTTTCCTTCCCCACCCAAAATAATAGGAGGGAGAGACCTGTTCAAGGAGCATCTGGTCCTGTTCCGAGGAGGCTTCAATTCTTTCTTTTCATCATCTGAATGGTCGCTGACCAACGTGTTCTCCTCATCCTCCTTGTCTTCCCGCTTTATCTCCACATCTCCTGAAGAAATACTTGTTCTTCCCAACCCTGCAAGGCCCACAAATTATTAAAATGGCACCAAAACATACCACCCAAAACAAAATCCCATGCTATTTCATGGGAAGCTGCAGCACTGACACTTTTTCATCCCACTACACAGCCAGTCTGCAAGGGTCAGTTACAAAACAGCATGGGGTTTCATTTAAAAAAAAAAATTTTTTTTTTTTTTGGGGGGGGGGGGGCAGTTCACACACTTACAGTTTAATATTAGATACTAGACTTTGAGCCCGTAAAAATGGGCTATTATAGGAAGGGGGGTTGAAAGGCCCGCCCCCACTGCCGAGTTCGCCGCTGCCCCTCCCCCTCCAAGTTCGCGCCCCCCCCCCCCCCCCACCGAGCCGTCACCACCCACCTTCCACCCGGCCGGGCCCTCGCTCCGCTATTGAAACAGCGAGGGTCCGAGAACGCAGCACTGAGCTCTGCTGAGCTGCCGACGTCGGCTTTCGTTCTTCTTCTCTGCCTGTCCCGCCCTCGTGTGACGTAACGTCGTCGAGGGCGGGACAGAGGCAGAGAAGAAGAAGGAAGGGCGATGTCGGCAGCTCAGCAGAGCTCAGTGCTGTGTTCCCGGACCCTCGCTGTTTCAATAGTGGAGCGAGGGCCCGACCGGGTAGAAGGTGGGTGGGGGGAGCGTTAGACGGCGGTGTCCCTCCCTCAGCAATGCGCAGTACAGACCCTCTGTGTTCCGCCCCCCCGTCATCACGTATTGACGTGGAGGCGGGGCAGAGGTCTCTACTGCGCATTTGCGAGTGAGTACGGTCACTCGCCGTTTATATGTTTGATTGCCATCTATTGAAGAAGGTCCTGCTCCCCTAGTAGGATGCCATTGGACCATAGGAACAGAAGATGTACCAGACTGGGTCAGACCAAAAGTCCATCAAGGCTAGCATCAGCATCATGGCTCTAACTGGTCAGAAGTATGATCCCAAGGAGATTTATTTCATATAGCATTTTACAGGCCAAGAGACCCCTAGAGCTAGGAGCAATTCTCAGTTTGGCTATATACTATACCCAAAAGAAAGTGGCAGCTTTCCCAAACATATGTAGCTAATAACTCATGGACATTCCCCTCAGAACTTATCTAAATCCTTTATAAGCCTAACCACAATGAATATGCATTAGATTTCATACACTGGGGCCACGATGCAGGCTGACATTTTTATACACTTTCTTCAAAAAGGTACAAAACTATTTACAATGAAACATAACAATGCACATGCAAGTAATTAGTACAGACTCAATCTATCCCCTATTCATCACTACCTCTCCATCACCAACCCAACCCCAGTCCTTAGCAGCCATCATAGCCCACAGACTGACAAATAATGACCTACTATGTTTATGAACATGATACCTTGCTGATATTCTTCAACTTAAGGAATTTTATTCCACAGCATACACAAAAGCAAAGTTACTTACGTGTAGCAGATGTTCTGAGGACAGCAGGCATATATTCTCGCATGCGGGTGACATTATCCCCTGAGCCCGGTGCAGACACTGCCATAGCGCACTGTCACTTAAAAACTGAGGCAGTGCCTCCACCGTGCATGCACGAGTGGCTTCCCGTCCAATGCTCGAGTGCAGGACCAGCAGTATAATATGAAAGCTAAGACGATAGTAGGGGAGGCAGAAGGGATGTGAGAATATATGCCTGCTATCCTTGGAGAACACCTAATATAAGTAACTTTGCTTTCTCTGAAGACAAGCAGGCATAATATTCTCAACATGTGGAACTCACTAGCTGCCAGGGTCACAATGCCAATTAATTTGATAATTTAAGCAGAAAGTCTAGTGGAAAAAGGGCTGGAGGGTGGAGCTGACATTTCAAGTAGTAAAAAAGATTTTGCAGGACTGCTTGTCCAAATCCTCCAGACAGCAGTGAGTGGTAGAAGTGTGGAAAGAAGACCTAGTTGCCACCTTGCAAATTTCTTCAATGGAGGCAAAGCAGAAATGGGCTACTGAAGCCACCATGGCTCTTACATTGTGAGCAGCGACATGGCTATGAAGGGTCAAGCCCAACCTGAGCATATGTGTAGGAGGATATAGGTCAGCCAGCCAAGCTGAGATAGATTGGGAATTCCCATTACCAAATGTACTGTTAAGGTTGAAAAACACATGAAGTTGGGCAGATTTTCTATCAAGTTTAGTAAACTCAAGATAATACGCTACAGCACACTTGCAGACTAAGGTATGCAGTGCTGCTTCTCCAGGATGAGAGTGTGACTTAGGGATGAACACAGGAAATACAATGGATTGATTGAGGTGGACCTCCAATACCACTTTAGAGTGAAATTTGTGGTGGGTTTATTTGTTACATTTGTATCCCACATTTTCCCACCTATTTGCAGGCTCAATGTGGCTTACATAGTACCGTAAAGGCGTTTGCCAATTCCGGTATGAACAAATACAGTAATGTTGTGGTAGAATAAGGTTCGTGTATACAAACATTAGGGAATCGTAGAGAGGAAGAGAATCGTAGAGAGCTTTGGTTTTGATATGTTGCAGGGTACAGGCATTTAATTTGGGTACGTAGGGTACGCCTTTTTGAACAGGTTAGTTTTTAATGATTTCCGGAAGTTTAAGTGATCATAAGTTGTTCAGAAAACAACTGTTATCGTAGAACCTGGTGTAAGGCGGGTCTGCCACAAGAGCTTGAAGTTCGCTTACTCTTCTGACAAGTGCTATTAAGAACAGTACTTTCCAAGTCAGGAATTTCAGGGAACAGGAACAAAGTGGTTCAAATGGAGGGTTCATGAGAACTGTAAGGATGATATTAAAGATCCCTCACTACCAGAGGTGGTTTGATATGAAATAAACCTTCCATGAATAACTATTCAGGTATGAACAGAAACTGGTTTATCATCAACCTTTGAGTGGTAAGAACTAATAGCACTCATGTTTGCATGAGTTAATTTTAGTTAGGCTGGAATTAGAAAGATGGAGGAGATACTCCACAAGGGAAGGAAGAGCGAACATAGTAGGGTTGAATGCTCTGGGCTATACACTAGAGGGAAAAATCTTCACCACGTGAAATGGTAACACGTGTGTGGAAGAATTCCTAGAGGCTAGGAGTATCCTAGAAACATCATCTGGAAGACGTAAAGAACCACACTGCTAGGGCCAGAGAGCCGGAGTCTAGATGCAGGAGGGACTGCTCGTTCTGTGTTATGAGGATTGGAAAGGTATCTAGCCTCAACGATTCTTTGGAAGACAACTCTAAAAGGAACCTGATCTGATGTGGCTAGTAGGGAGCAATTAAGATCACGGCTCCTTGGTCTCAATGCAGCTTGGGAAGAGATTTCCCAATGAGAGCTAGTGGGGGAGGTATATAAAAGATCTGTTCCCCAGTGAAGGAAGGCATTTGGGATTAAAAGGTTGGGAGCAGAGCCTGGAGCAGAAGCAAAGATGTCTATCGCTGGGGTCCCCCACTGCTGGAAGGTTTGATTAGCCACAGGCATGCTGAGGGACCACTAGTGAGGCTGAAGGACTCTACTCAATTTGTCTACCACGGCATTCTGCTTGTCGGCTAGGTAAATGGCCCTTATACATATATTTTGAGAGGTTGCCCAAGCCCTTATTTGGATTGCTTGTTGATAGAGGAGAAAAGAACCTGCTCCCTCTTGTTTGTTCAGATAATACATCACAACTTAGTTGTCTGTACGAATGAGATCCGACTGCGGAGACAGTCCTGGAAAATTCTGAGGGCATTCTAGACTGCTTGTAATTCCAGGAGACTAATATGATGCAGTTTGCCTGAATGGATCAAGAACTTTGGCCACTGAGATAAGCACACCAACCTACCATGGAGACCTCCATGGTGAGAACTTTATGATGTGGAGAGGGCAGAAACAGAAGTCCCCGGGTAAGATTCTGTGAAACCGTCCACCACTGTAGAGAGTGGCACAGTCATGGAGTAACCCAAATACAGGCTGAGAACGGCCTGGAGGCTTGAGACAATTGAGGTATTCAGAAGTGGAGAAGAGCCAATAGTGTTACACGGACTGTTGAAGCTTTGTGACCGAGTAGATGAAGCATCTGATGAGCAGAAACTTGATTGGAACTGGTAATCTGAGCAGAGAACAGTGTCTACCCTCAATTGTGGGACAAAGTCTCATCCTTAAACAGTGTCCAGGAAAGCCCCGCTGAAGCAGATGAAAATGTGATTTGGGGTGATTTACTACAAATCAGAGGAGCTCCAGGAGACACACGACAGCGAGAATGAAGTCTATGCTGACTGTTGGGAGGTTGCTTTGATTAACCAGTCATCAAGGTAGGAGACATGTATGCCCTACCTGCGGAGTGTTGAAGCTACCACTATCAGGCATTCTGTGATAACTTGAGAAGCTAAGGCCAAACTGAATGGCAAGACACTGTATTGGTAATGTAGAGTCCGAAAGTGGAAAAACACAAACTTCCTGTTAGGGTATGCCTCCTTTAGGTCTAGGGAGCAAAGCCAATCATTGATTTGGATCATGCGAAGAAGTGATCCTAGGGAAAACATGCAAAATGTTTGAGAAGGTATTTAAATCTCAGTTTATTTGTTTTTTTTTTTTTTTTTTGGGGGGGGGGGGGGAGAGGAGTGTATGACCAATTTTCTATCCTTTTTCAAAAAGAGAAAGTAGCTGGAGTAAACCCCTCAACCCCTCTCTGGCAAAGGAGCTGCTTCTTACTGTAATTTTGCTAGAGGAGGGCAGAAATCTCCTGCTGAAATACCATTATTTGGAAGCAGCTGAAACAAGACTTTTGGTGGATGGTCAGGATGCCTTCTTTCCCAAAGCACAGTGCAACCTTGCTGAATGATCCTAAGTACCCAACGGTCAGACGTTATGAGGGGCACCTCTCTTGAAATAGATCAGCCTGTCTCCCACCAGCAGGTTGTTTGGTACAGACAACTGGACAGTGCCAATGCTCTCTATGAAGGAGTCAAAAACTAGGTTGCTGTTTAGGATGAGGCGGGGCCTGCTGCTGTCACAAGCGTGAGTGCCGACAGTCCTTTGAGGAGAAGCAGGTGTAACAAATGTAGTAATTAGAGCGCTCAAATAGTCTCAAATATCTTCTAGAAGCAGCAGTGGTAGAGGGCTGTGGTCTGGAGACAGTTTTAATGGTATATATGCTTTTTAATCTTGTCACTGAAAGCGAATGATACATACCTGTAGCAGGTGTTCTCCGAGGACAGCAGGCTGATTGTTCTCACGACTGGGTTGACGTCCACAGCAGCCCCCACCAACCGGAACAAAACTTCGCGGGCGGTCCCGCACACAGGGCACGCCCACCGCGCATGCGCGGCCGTCTTCCCGCCCGTGCGCGACCGTTCCCGCTCAGTTGAATGACAAGCCAAAGAATGAGTAAAAACGCAACTCCAAAGGGGAGGAGGGAGGGTAGGTGAGAACAATCAGCCTGCTGTCCTCGGAGAACACCTGCTACAGGTATGTATCATTCGCTTTCTCCGAGGACAAGCAGGCTGCTTGTTCTCACGACTGGGGTATCCCTAGCTCTCAGGCTCACTCAAAACAAGAACCCAGGTCAATTGAACCTCGCAACGGCGAGGGCATAACAGAAATTGACCTACGAAGAACAACAGAGTGCAGCCTGAACAGAACAAATCGGGTCCTGGAGGGTGGAGTTGGATTCAAACCCCAAACAGATTCTGCAGCACCGACTTCCCGAACCGACTGTCGCGTCAGGTATCCTGCTGGAGGCAGTAATGTGATGTGAATGTGTGGACAGATGACCACGTCGCAGCCTTGCAAATCTCTTCAATAGTGGCTGACTTCAAGTGGGCCACTGACGCTGCCATGGCTCTAACACTATGAGCCGTGACATGACCCTCAAGAGCCAGCCCAGCCTGGGCATAAGTGAAGGAAATGCAATCTGCTAGCCAATTGGAGATGGTGCGTTTCCCGACAGCGACCCCTTTCCTATTGGGGTCAAAAGAAACAAACAATTGGGCGGACTGTCTGTGGGGCTGTGTCCGCTCCAGATAGAAGGCCAACGCTCGCTTGCAGTCCAATGTGTGCAACTGACGTTCAGCAGGGCGGGTATGTGGTCTGGGAAAGAATGTTGGCAAGACAATTGACTGGTTAAGATGGAACTCCGACACCACCTTTGGCAAGAATTATGGTGAGTGCCGAGTACTACTCTTATGATGAAATTTGGTATACGGAGCATGAGCTACCAGGGCCTGCAGCTCACTGACTCTGCGAGCTGAAGTAACTGCAACCAAGAAAATGACCTTCCAGGTCAAGTACTTCAGATGGCAGGAATTCAGTGGCTCAAACGGAGGTTTCATCAGCTGGGTGAGGACGACATTGAGATCCCATGACACTGGAGGCTTGACAGGGGGCCTTGACAAAAGCAAGCCTCTCATAAATCGAACGACTAAAGGCTCTCCAGAGATGGCTTTACCCTCTACACGACGATGGTAGGCACTAATCGCACTAAGATGATTCCTTACTGAGTTGGTCTTGAGACCAGACTCTGATAAGTGCAGAAGGTATTCAAGCAGGTTCTGTGCAGGGCAAGAACGAGGTTCTAGGGCCTTGCTCTCACATCAGACGACAAACCTCCTCCACTTGAAAAAGCAACTCTTCTTAGTGGAATCCCTTCTAGAGGCAAGCAAGACCCGGGAGACACCCTCAGACAAACCCAACGAAGCAAAATCTACGCCCTCAACATCCAGGCCATGAGAGCCAGAGACTGAAGGCTGGGGTGCAGAAGCGCTCCGTCGTTCTGCGAAATGAGGGTCGGAAAACACTCCAATCTCCACGGTTCTTCGGAGGACAACTCCAGAAGTAGAGGGAACCAGATCTGACGGGGCCAAAAAGGTGCTATCAGAATCATAGTGCCGTGGTCTTGCTTGAGCTTCAGTAAGGTCTTCCCCACCAAAGGTATGGGAGGATAAGCATACAGGAGGCCGGACCCCCAATGGAGGAGAAAGGCATCTGACGCTAGTCTGCCGTGTGCCTGTAGTCTGGAACAGAACAGAGGCAGCTTGTGGTTGGTCTGAGAGGCGAAAAGGTCCACCAAGGGAGTGCCCCACTCTCGGAAGATCTTGTGTGCCACTCTGGAATGGAGCGACCACTCGTGCGGTTGCATGACTCTGCTCAGTCTGTCGGCCAGACTGTTTACGCCTGCCAGGTATGTGGCTTGGAAAAGCATGCCGAACTGGCAGGCCCAACGCCACATCCCGACGGCTTCCTGACACAGGGGCGAGATCCGGTGACCCCCTGCTTGTTGATGTAATACATTGCAACCTGATTGTCTGTCCGAATTTGGATAATTTGATAGGACAGCCGATCTCTGAAGGCCTTCAGTGCGTTCCAGACCGCTCAGATCTCCAGGAGGTTGATCTGAAGATCTTGTTCCTGGAGGGACCACAGTCCTTGGGTGTGAAGCCCATCGACATGAGCTCCCCATCCCAGGCGAGATGCATCAGTCGTCAGCATCTTCGTGGTCTGCGGAATTTGGAATGGACGTCCCAGGGTCAAATTGGTCCAAACTGTCCACCAGTGCAACGAATTGTGACAACTGGGGGACAGGCGGATGACATCTTCTAGATTCCTAGGGTCCATTGAGCAGATCTCATGTGAAGACGAGCCATGGGAGTCACATGAACAGTGGAGGCCATATGACCCAGGAGTCTCAACATCTGCCGAGCTGCGACCTGCTGAGACGCTCTGGCCTAGGAAGCGAGGGACAAGAGGTTGTGGGCCCTCGCTTCGGGAAGAAAGGCCTGAGCCGTCCGTGAATTCAGCAGAGCTCCTATGAATTCCAGAGATTGGACTGGCTGGAGATGGGACTTTGGGTAATTTATCACAAACCCCAGCAGCTCCAGGAGGTGAATAGTGCACTGCACCGGAGAGCCCCTGCCTCTGAGGTGTTCTTGACCAGCCAATCGTCGAGATACGGGAACACATGCACTCCCAGCTTGCGTAGATACGCCGCAACCACCACGAGACACTTCGTGAACACCCGTGGTGCAGAGGCGAACCCAAAGGGCAGCACACAATACTGAAAGTGCCGTGTCCCCAGACGGAATCTGAGATACTGTCTGTGAGCTGGCAGTATCGGGATGCGAGTATAAGCGTCCTTTAAATCCAGGGAACATAGCCAATCATCTTTCTGAATCATTGGTAGAAGGGTGCCCAAGGAAAGCATCCTGAACTTTTCTTTGACCAGGTATTTGTTCAGGCCTCTCAGGTCTAGGATGGGACGCATCCCCCCGGTTTTCTTTTCCACAAAGAAGTACCTGGAATAGAATCCCTGCCCTTCCTGCCCAGGTGGTACGGGCTCGACCGCATTGGCGCTGAGAAGGGCGGAGAGTTCCTCTGCAAGTACCTGCTTGTGATGGGAGCTGAAGGATTGGGCTCCCGGCGGGCAATTTGGTGGAGTGGAGGCCAAATTCAGGGTGAATCCGCACCGGACTATTTGGAGAACACACTGGTCGGAGGTTATCAGAGGCCACCTTTGGTGAAAAGCTTTCAACCTCCCCCCGACCAGCAGGCCGTCCGGTACGGACACTTTGATGGCGGCTATGTTCCCATGGATCCAGTCAAAAGCCCGTCCCCGGCTTTTGCTGTGGAGGCGCCTGGGGCTGCTTAGGCGCACGCTGTTGACGGGAACGAGCGCGCTGGGACTGTCCCTGTGCCTAAGGCCTTCGGGCCGGCTGGGAGTACCTACGCTTGTTGTAGGCGTAGGGCGCAGCCTGCCTGGCCCGGGAAAAACGTCCACCTGTTGAGGTGGATGCTGAAGGCGCCTGGTGGGAGAGCTTGTCGAGAGCGGTTTCCCGCTGGTGCAGTTGGTCCACCAACTGCTCGACCTTCTCACCAAAAATGTTATCCCCCCGGCAAGGGACATCCGCCAGTCTTTGCTGGGTGCGGTTGTCCAGGTCAGAGGCACGCAGCCAGGAGAGTCTGCGCATCACTATACCTTGGACCGCAGCTGGGGATGCCACATCACAGGTGTCATAGATACCCCTGGACAGGAATTTTCTGCACGCCTTCAGCTGCCTGACCACCTCCTGAAAAGGCCTGGACTGCTCCGGAGGGAGCTTGTCGACCAGGTCCGCCAGTTGCTTCACATTGTTCCGCATGTGAATGCTCGTGTAGAGCTGGTATGACTGATGCGGGTCACGAGCATGGAAGATTGGTAGGCCTTCCTCCCAAACGAGTCCAGAGTGCGAGACTCCTGCCCCGGGGGCGCCGAGGCGGTATCCCTCGAACTCCGTGCTCTCGAGAGCAGAGTCCACGACCGCCAAGTCATGAGGCAATTGGGGCCGCATCAACTCTGGGTCAGAGTGGATCCTGTATTGGGACTCCGCTTTCTTGGGGATGGTGGGATTAGATAATGGCTTCAGCCAGTTCCGAAGCAGTGTCTCTTTGAGGACATTGTGCAACGGCACCGTGGAAGACTCTCTAGGTGGTGATGGATAGTCGAGGACCTCGAGCATCTCAGCCCTCGGCTCATCCACAGAGACCACGGGGAAGGAAATGCAAATAGACATGTCCCTGACGAAGGAGGCAAAAGAGAGGCTCTCAGGTGGTGAGAGCTTCCTCTCCGGTGAAGGAGTGGGGTCGGAGGGAAGGCCCTCAGACTCCTCTGAGGAGAAATATCTGGGGTCCTCCTCCTCCCCCCCACGAGGCCTCTTCCTCGGTGTCGGACATGAGCTCTTGCAGCTCTGACCTAAACCGGGCCCGTCTCGACTGCGAGGAACCACGTCCTCGATGATGGCGTCGAGTGGTGGACTCCCGCGTCGGCGGGGATGAAGCTCCCTCCATCGACGGGGATTCCACCTGCGTGGCGGTCGACACCGGTGCCACAAGCGGCGTCGGCGTCGGAGGCCTCGGCATCGGGCTGGAGCACACCGGCACCTCTATCAAAGCGCCGGGGGGCGCAAGCACCCCCGGCGCCGGCAAAGCCTGGCGCATCAGCCCTTCCATAATCCCAGGAAGGATGGCTCGAAGGCACTCGTCAAGGTCCGCTACCGGGAAAGGCAGGGGGGCCTGTGCGGGTGTCTGAAGCTGCTCGGGTCCAGGAGACAGTACCGAAGCACCCATGGGCTGACGCAGCGACACCTCTTCGACCAAGGGGGAACGCTCCTCTCGGCACTGCCGCTTCCTCGGCGTCGAATCATCTCTGGAGCTGCCAGAGCTGGTGGTCCTATGCGCCGTGGGCGACCGATGCCGGTGCTTTTTCGGTTTCTTACGGTGCCCGTCATCGGCGTTGGGTGGCAGAGATGAAGAGGAGGTAGAACCCCCCCGGCCTCAAGGAATCGGGTCTGACAGGGTTCGGTCCCGATGGCCCTGGGTAGAGGGAGTGGCCGGGGCCGATTGCCCGCGCGGGCGCTCACCCCTGCCGTCGCCGGCAGACTGGCGGGCCAACGGTACCTGTACTCCTGGGGTCGATGCCATCATCGGTGCCGATTTCGTCAACATCGGTACTGGTACCGAAGATGCGGCCGTCGACGTCGAGGGGCCGGCACAAGTTCCAAAAAGACGGTCCCGTAGAGCTTGCCTTGCCACCTGTGTCCGCTTCCGCAAGCCGAGACACAAGGTGCACTTCTTGGTATTATGCTCTGGCCCAAGGCACTGGAGGCACCAAGCGTGGGTATCGGTTTGCGAGATCTGCCGGCCGCACCTACCACACTTCTTGAATCCGCTCAGGACCTTCGAGGACATCGCCGGAAAAATCGCGTCAGTGAAATCAAAGTCGTCTATGATGGCGGTGACAAGCACACCCGAAAAGAAAACGACCATGCGACCACAAGGCCACAACGAGGCGCCCCCGCTAAAGACGAGGGGACAACTTTTTTTTTTTTTTTTTAGGGAAAAAACGAAGCGCGAACATGCACAAAGAGAAAAACCTCGAAGAAAAACTCGCGGCTAGGCTGTGATCCGGTTTCCGGGGCTGACAGAGAGAGAGAGACGAAAGCACGTCTCCAGCGCGGAATCGAAAAAAACTGAACTGAGCGGGAACGGTCGCGCAAGGGCGGTGGGGGCTGCCGTGGACGTCAACCCAGTCGTGAGAACAAGCAGCCTGCTTGTCCTCGGAGAATAAGTTGTATCCATGACAAGGGACATCTGTTAAACGTTCTTGGTCTACAGATTCTAGGTTGGAAACAGCCAGGAAAGACATTGTATTGCTATTCCCAACATGGAAATGTGAGAAGAGACGTCAAAGGCATGTCTTGCCTGATATCTGCAACAATCCAGTAATTTACTATGAAGTTTAAGAAACTCAGAAGCTTGTTCAGCAGGAAGGGAAGTCTGCAAAGGAGAGAGAGCACTCAGACCAAGTAAATTGTGGAATAAAGTTGCTAATCCAATATGCGGTTCGTTAGCATAGAGACTTTAAAATGTTTGCCTGCCAAAAACATCCAATGTTCTAGCTTCTCTGCCTGGACGAACAGAAGCATGAGATCTTGCACGAGTGTGCTTGAAGGTGGATTCCATAAATAAGAAATAATGGGGTAACTGTTTTTCCAAACCCAGTGCATTTCTGTATTCTGTATGAGAACCAACAAGTTTTTCATGTTGGACTCTGCAGGCTTCAAGTGTCCTTGCTTGCATGCGCAGAGGTTACTGGTACTCTGGACCCAAGCACTAATCACCAGTTATGGAGGGTCTGTGCCTGAGATAATCCTATTGCATCAAGTGTAGATTTTAAAGCCAATCGACACCCTCTGACGTGGAGGGAAAACGGCCGATGCAAGGCCAAAAAGCTCAATGGCTCGGGGCGCTTGAGTAAATTTTGAACTGAAACTGGTCAATGCTCCTCAGTCAAAAAAAGCCTCCAAGGGCCCTAAGGCTGAAAAAATCAAAAAAATTTGAATGTGTTGTGCTTACAAACAATGACAAAAAGAAAGTACAACAAAATATCCTGAAAATGGAAGGCCCCCCACAAGAGAGAAAGTTTGACATGCTGGGGAGAGATTAGAAAACCAACCTCACAAGACTAATGGTTCAGTGCTCGAGCGTCGGACAGGAACACATGCGCAATGGGGGCAACTGCTTCAAAGTTTTAAAGCAACAATGCACTATGGCAGTGTCCACGTCTGGCTCCATGGATGTCGTCACCCACACGTGGGAATATTATGGCTGCTTGTCCTTGGAAATTTTACAAACACAGCTTATGCATGTAAAGATGTCTTAAAATCCAGACAAGGATATCCAAATGCAGTGAGGTATTCAGGTGCACAAACCCCAATTAACAGCCTCTTCTACCCTTCATATGCACATTTGCTGGCCTACTCCAAACAGTGGCTCTCTGCACCAATTGCTGCTGTTTTTGTTTTTTTTAAACCCTCTTATGATGAAAATCATTGGGAGTGCCACTCAAGGTTTTGCACACTGCTCGCTCACTTACTCTAAGGCCTTCTTGGCACTGGTGTCTTGTGGCACTGTCCCCAAAGTAAAGGGAATTTCATGCTTATGCCATTGTGAAACATATGCCCCTGATCACATGCCCAAGCTAGGCTGAGATGCTGTACTCAGTTCCCCCCCCCCACCCCAGAGATTAGGGAAAAGGCAACTTGAAAGGAAGGAATAGTAGCAATGTAGGAATAAGGCAGCTTACCAGTGTATGTGTCTTGTTGTCTGTTGAGCTCAGGAAGTGAGCTGGGCTGTGGCAGCGTGGCATGATTCCTAAGTATACTGGGAGTGTTGCCCAGGCCATCTTCAGAGTGAGTGGCCACCTATAAAAGCAGTACCAGCACAGAAATCTTTAAATGATGAAATAAAAGCTCAATGTATGAATGGATTAGAAGCAGGACGTAAGACAACTTAAAAAAAAAAAACGTAACTGATTTTGACTCTAGAAGACATCACAGCACATCCAAAATTTAGATATGTGAAATGCGACTCACAAATTTAAAATCTAAATTTTAAGTGGAAAGGGAGTACTTAAACTGTATGTCTATACATAAATATTTTTTTAAATTTAAGATCTCTCTGTATATACAGACGCACAGGCAAAGCAAGTAGGTAGTCCATGTTCTCTCATTTCAAGCTCTGTTTTTCTTAGTGGAATACCATAATGTACACACAACTCTGGTTCGCCCTAGGAGTGTGAAGTCAAAGTGAGTGAGCAGATGTATGTTTCTGGTTTGTGTACATAATTACATGCCAGCCCTACAGTCTAGATGGATTCTGTTCAAGCCCTTTAGTGAGATGAGGCTTAGACTTCACCAGAAACGTGCTCTAGGGTAGCATTTAAGATCAGCACTCTGTGGAACTTCTATCTAAACATAACAGGTCCAAGAACCTAATCTGAGAAATCCATATGTTTAATGCAGTTTCACTCCTATGTAGACACCATCTGATGCAAGGTTTTCCTGTGTCTATATAGTGTTTTGAGTCAGAAGAAAGGTCTATTTTTTCCCCCCCACTCTTTCACTTTTACTTCCTTGCTTTTTAGGATCCATACCATATTGTTTATCACACAATTTACGTGTCCCTTTTATCATCCGTCACGATGTTATCTGTTCACACAGTTTGGCTTTGCACAGTTGTCTTTTACTCATTTGGTCATCCATTCCTGCACTCTATATGCTCTTAGAACACTTTTTTTTTTACCCATTTAGTGATGTAAATGAGGTTTTTCGTGTTTTATAGATTTTTTTTTCAATGTATAACTTTAGTTTGGCTTTATTTGTTTTTCTCTCATGCGCCTCAATTTTGCTGCCGTTTGTAGATACCCTTAACACAGTGCTTTTTTTGTAGAAAAAAAGGTGCTGGTACTCATTATGGGCGAAGTCACCACATACGGCTCCACCCCTATGATAGCCACACCCACATTAGCCACACCCCTTATACCAGCCATGGCGCATATAAACAGACATCATTGAAAATATACTGGTATAGTAGAAAAACAATAACTTGTGATTTTTTCATTATAAATCATTTCTATAAGATGTTACAGCTCCAGTATACCCAGTGCAAAATAAGACAGCAGATGTAAATTCTCAAATTGGACAAATTCCAAACACTAAAATGAAAATAAAATGATTTTTTTCTACCTTTGTCTGGTGACTTTTCTATCCATACTGGTCCAAATGTCTGATTCTGCTGCTATCTGTTCTCTTAATTCCGTTTCCAGGGCTTCCTTTCCATTTATGTCTTTACTTTCCTCCTTTATTCTTCCATGTACAGCATTTCACCTCTCTCCCCGCCAACCCCTCCATCCATCCATGTCCAGCAATTCTCCTCTATCTCCTTCCTCCCCTGCCATCTCATCCATGTGCATCTCCTTCCTATCTTACCTCCCCTCCATCCATGTCCAGCATGTCTCCTCTCTCCCCTGCCCTCCCATGTCCAGCGATTCTCCTCTGTCCCGTCCTCCCCTGCCATCCATGTCCAGTGATTCTTCTCTGCCCTCTGCCATCCATGTCCAACAATTCTCTCTTCCCTGCCCTCCCCTCCCAGCCATGTCCAGCAATTCTCTGTTCCCTCCCCTCCCAGCCATGTCCAGCAATTCTGTTCCCTCCCCTCCCAGCCATGTCCAGCAATTCTCCGTTCCCTGTCCTCCCCTCCCAGCCATGTCCAGCAATTCTGTTCCCTCCCCTCCCAGCCATGTCCAGCAATTCTCCGTTCCCTGTCCTCCCCTCCCAGCCATGTCCAGCAATTCTGTTCCCTCCCCTCCCAGCCATGTCCAGCAATTATCCGTTCCCTGCCCTCCCCTCCCCTTCTAGCCATGTCCAGCAATTCTCAGTTCCCTGCCCTCCCCTCCCAGCAATGTCCACCACCAATTCTCCGTTCCCTGCCCTCCCCTCCCAGCAATGTCCACCACCAATTCTCCGTTCCCTGTCCTCCTCTCCCAGCAATGTCCAGCAATTCTCTGTTCCCTCCCCTCCCAGCCATGTCCAGCAATTCTCTGTTCCCTGCCCTCCCCTCCCAGCCATGTCTAGCAATTCTCCGTTCCTTCCCTCCCCTCCTAGCCATGTCCAGCAATTCTCCGTTCCTTCCTTCCCCTCCTAGCCAAGTCCAGCAATTCTCTGTTCCCTGCCCTCCCAGCAATGTCCACCACCAATTCTCCGTTCCCTGCCCTCCCCTCCCAGCAATGTCCACCACCAATTCTCCGTTCCCTGTCTTCTTCTCTCCCATGTCCAGCAATTCTTGGACCTTTTTTTTGCCCCCCTCCCCCCCCCTCCCCCACCCCGGCGACATTCCCGGCGAGTCCTGACCTTACTTTTTTTTTTTAAGACTCGGAACGCGTGAACGATGCAGCCGGCAGCAATTGAAAGAGGCTGTCTGTGTCGGAGCTTCCCTCAACCTCTGCGAGTCCCGTCTATGTGGAAACAGGAGGTTGTAACAACGAAGGCGGGACTTGCAGAGAATGAGGGAAGCTCCGATGCAGACGCCAGACAGCCTCTTTCAATCGCTGCTGGCTGCATCGTTCACGCGGTCTGAGTCTTTTAAAAAAAAAAAAAAGTGCAGGACTCGCCCGGAGTGTCGGGGGGGGGGGGGGGGGGGGGGGGAAGGTGCCGGTACGCCATACCGTTGAGTACCGGCACAAAAAAAGCACTGCCCTTACATGTATTTACAGATTAAGAAATGCTTGTGATTTTAGTGATATAATGCACTGTAACTAGTCCAGGTATGTAACCTTCATTTTGCAAACCGTTATTTACTTTTATTTTACTCTACACGCGTTCCTTTTTTTTATACTTTATCTTTGTGCTTTTTATTGGTACATTTAATAGAACTGTGCATTTTTTTAATTCACTATCATTCTAATTGGTTATACTGATATTTGTTTTACTATTTTAACCTACTTGGAAGGCATTATTATTTTATTTTGATATTTGTTTTTATTTCAATGGATTGATATATATATTGATGTCCTGGCATCTGTACCATTTGACCGTCATTGCATTTCCAGTTATAGTTTGCTGTTCATTGTGTTTTAGATATCATTTGACTCCTGATGCAGGCCTTTGGGCTGAAACACGGTCTGTGTTGAGTCATCTGCATGTTTAATAAAGAACCTTCTGCCATCCATCGTCCACTTCGCTGTTCATGTTTGGTTTTCTTGTACTATGGAGTGTGTCCTTGTTTTTCTGCTGTTTCACTCCTATACCCACTGTTTCCAATATAGCAATGAATTACAATACATTTTTGTCTTATGGCCTAATACAGTGTTTTCTATTCTGCCAATGTAGCACTGACGAGAGGCCCTGGGAACCTTGTCAGTTTTAGACTGATTACGCGAGCCTATCCAATAGCAGGAGTTACAAAAAAAAAAAAAAAGCAGAATCAAAACCAAGAACTTATTCAGTCTTATCTATCCTCCAACATGCACTTATAAGCTCACACTCACCAGACTTGAATGCCTGCTCCCCAGAGACATGACTGCTGGGGAGAAACCCTGGCCCAGTCCAGTCACTGCTCCACCGCTGTGGCTCTGAGCTGTTGCCAGCAGGCTGTGCATGTCACTATGATTACCAGGCATGGGGGTATTCTGTCCCACCGCATGGTTCCTCAGCACATGGATGGCTTCATCCAAGCGGTCTTCCATCTTGTTTTGCTTTAGAAACATTGACAATTACAAAATAAATAATTTAACAGCATAATATTTAAAAAATATGACCTTGTATGCATCATCTTGTGTTATAAGAGGCATATAGTTCAGCAGCAGCAGTTGGGCAACATTAGATCACAGGAGATAGAGAGGAGACAAATATAAAGATAGGCCAACACTTGCATTTTCTACAATCTGAGTGGGGCAGTGCTGCATGCAGGAGACTCCTGCTCAGCTCCTGAGACTGGTGACAACACAGTGAACCCTGACCATTACATATGTAAAGGGAGCTTGTGATACCCTACTAAAAGCTGTTGCTGTGATGACTGGGGTATTAGAGGAGGTATGGGACCAATGGAGAATGGAGGAAAAGGGAAATTCTCAGCATTCACCCCTTAGCTTCAGGGCCTCCTGCCACCAAATGGAGTGTGTGTGTGTGTGGTGGTGGTGGTGGTGGTGGTGGTGGTGGGGGGGGGGGGGGGGGTGTTAGGGCAGGTTCAAAATAAGCTGAAAATGCAACCATCCAAAACAAATACTAAGCTAAAACAAAAATTTCACTCAAAGCACAAAACAGGTTAAAAAAGGACCATATTGAGATTTCCCCTTTGTACATTAATTGAACAGACCCATTTACCAACATTTATCTTAAATTTGACTGTACTGAAGACAAGCCAAGAAATAAGAGGCAATAATTTAGAAGGTGTATAGCTGGGTCTCTGGTGAAGTGGTCACAGGGAATCACTTTCCATTTTCATAATGCATCCTGGGTGAACAAAAACCAGAATATCCCAACTTGTTTCCTTTTGAAATACTTACTAAATTATGTAGAGTCCCTTCATAATTAGGAGATAAGGCACCTTGTCCACCCGTTCGGGGCCACTGCGACGTGCCTGAAAATAGAAGTTGCCTTGTTTACATACAACCCCCATATAGACACTAGAGGGCACTAAAACATTGGCTACTGAAGAGAACTAGACAGCCACACACTGAACTACCTTCATATACTGCAAAGAGGATTCAAGGAGCCTGGTATAAAGCTGTAGCAGTGCTAAATGGTAGGTTACAAAATGTCCTGCCACCACCTTAGCCCTTCTCACCACACCCATCCCCTTAGCTGCCTTTTTCTAATGGCAAGGCAGCTAGGACTGTAGTATCACATACCAAAAAAACCTGCTTTCATATAAGAAAAGGAACCAGTGCAAAGATCTCATCTCAAACCTCATTTTTCAGACTATTCTCCTCTCCTCCCTTCTCAACTGACATAAGGGGCTATGACAGGTTCACTTTACGGTATTAATCCCCATCCTTCACTTCTCTTCCCATCTGAATGAGAAATGTAAGCTATGCCTGGAGTCTAGCATACAGGATGGCTGATCATTTGCTGCTGATTTTAAGGGCGACACTGTCACTGGGAATGATGTCTTGTGCACTCACAGGAAAGCCACAAGCACACTGGAAAAATTTTCTTGCAGATCTGGACTATCTTGTATGTTAATTCCTCTCTGCTCAAGCAAGTCCAGTAACCCTCCCTTCAGAAAGAAATTGGGCCATTTTATTCCAGACTACACATTAAAAACCCTGCTGCAGAGTTAAAAAATCACAGCCAAGTTATTCAACTTCCCTGTGCATCAGGTTATCTATTAATCGTCTTTTCTGGATTAATGTTCCTTTGGAAGTGATTATGCACTTTACATGGCCATCAATAGAGTATGCAATGGTTTCCAAAGCACACAAGTGCCTCAGGCTACAGTTAAGCTCAACACAAACTGAATTTTAAACAAAAACTTAAAATGTTCCTGAAAAAATTCTCAGATTAAGCAGTATAGTTAGTAGTGGAGAAAGGTGCAAAAAAAAAAAAATCAACCTGCAGGTGCCAGGCTTTGAGATCTAGGAAGGAATCATGTAATGGCTTGCTGAAAAGCAAAAATGCATTTCCAGAACCAACTCCCCCTCCACCCTTTCACAAGGGACTTGTTTGTATGCCACACTATTTTCCATTCAGTTCAGGAATCCTTAGAGAGCTCCTCCATTTAGTCCCCCTCCCTCTCATACCAAACAACCAAGCAATTAAACACATTTTTAAAAGACATAGAAGCATCGTCCATGCACACACACATACCTGCCAGTCCCTGAGGGGATCCCACTGGCGTGGAGGGGTTTGAGGAGAAATTATTGCTAGAGTGATCTGGGGAATAAATCTGAAGACAGAAAACTGATTAGCACACAATATTTTTGTTAACACACTCCTATAAAACATGAGTTCCTGCCTCTGAAAATTCACATTCTAAACCAGCTTTGTGCTCTTCTTGGTACGAGGTGGCTCTTCAAATCACCTGCCCAGCACCACAGTGAACTCCTACAGGTTCAGTGTGCACCTGGTTCTGTGGTTTCCAGGACACATCTGCTCTATTTACAAGTACAAAATCACTTAGCTGGTATTTTCACTCCCCCTGATATAAGGGGCTCTAGGACTACCAGATGGCTTCAAGCCATCGGGGGGGGGGGGGGGGGGGGGGGGGGGGGCAAGCCAGTTGTGTCTGTAGTAAGGATGTGCATAGGCAAAAAAAAGTTTCTAGATTTTATGGAATTTTACGACTGAACATTTGTTTAAAAATTTCTGGCGCACATTAACACAAGCAAATTGATTGTATGCAAATCAATTTATAAACATGCATCAGTTGTGTGCACTAAATTTAAGATGTGCTAAACTAAATGTGGTTAAATGCACATCCCTACTCCGCAGGCGTATAAATCCTTTTCTGAAACCAAGTACCCATCCATGTACACTGATCATAAAACTAGGTCTGGTTTATCCTGGCCCTGATGTGATAAACTTAAAGAACTCCCCTATTCCCTCTTAAAAGAGTTCAACATTTCAGAGAATGGAATTTTGAAAAGGAGATGGGCAAAAACACAGATCAATGCATACAAAACTAAAATGGACATAAAATCCCAGGGCCTACCACAGAGTGAAACACACAAATCCATGTACCTTTTAATGCCTTCAAGGTTATGGCAGGACACAGCAGAAGACAGTGTTAAAAAGCACAAAGGTGGTTGTTACATGCTCTGTAGAAAGGCCAGAAAGCAGCAAGGGAACTGCTCTGGAAACTCACTATTGCTTTTGGCTGAAGGAAGCATATTAGCCATTACCTGCTGCTGACCTCTGACCTTTAACTATTTTGCTGTAAATGACAAATATGCAGAAGAGATGGCAACCCAAGGACAGGAAAAAGCAGGTGACTTGCAAAGTGTTAACAGTGTACCTCAGGGAATATCTCTGAATCAAACTGGGTAAGTAGCATGGAATCTAGCTACTTTTTGGAATTCTGCCAGGAGACTGGCCTTGATGGACCTTTGGTACGACTCTAAGAACATAAGAATTGGCATACAGAGCCCCAATATTTTGCATAGGTAATAGTTTGGCCCTGCAGCTCACCTGTAGTACAGTAAAATTGTTGCTTTTACGTAGAATACTGGATGGAATGAACCCAAGTGAATTTTGTGCTTTAGTAAACCCTGGCATGAACAGTAAATAGAAACTGAATATTCAGTGCTAGGAAATAGATTTATTTTTCACATTCAAGCCTGTACTGCAGAGCTGACCTCTTGCAATACTCAATAACTTGTTTGGAAAATGGAGTGTGAATATAGGCTTGGACCTCTGATCACTGATAATTGAGTGAAGGGTAGTAACTTCTTCAAGTAAAAGGTTTCCTCCTACTGGCATGCAGAAATTCAAGGCATGCTTTTGATGCCAATTTTTCATCACATCAGCAAAATTGGGTTTTTGAAATCTAGTGCACATGCTCCATTTCAGCAAACTGTACAGAGCAGCTGGGAGCCAAGTACATGCATTTTGGTGTCTTCAAGTTGATTGTTGTACCCCTTGATACAGATAGCAACTGGGCTCTGGGCCACAAAAAAAGTACAATGTAGCCGGACGCAATCCATCTTTCTCCTTTTGCTGGCCATACACTGGTAGCGAGTGGTGGAAGATGAGTAATTTTTTTTTTTTTGGGGGGGGGGGGGGGAGAGAGAGGTTTGTTTAGTTGATGTCTTCAGAGGTATTGAGAGTTAGAGGTATAGCCTAGATGGAGTGACAGGCACAGCTTTAGCCAACCTACTGGGAAAGTGGGATGACCATGTTGGTCTTTATCTGCTGTCAGTTACTATGTTAAGTTAAAGGATGAGACCTACTGGTATCATGCTGGAGGGTTCATTCTTGAGAGATTTTACTTCAAATTTTCAACCTATTATGGCAATGAGGGAAGGTATGCACCAGAACTGCTAGAGGAATTCTGGGGAGGAAAACCTAAGTATAAAAGCACACACACTACACACCCACAAACATGATGTGCAAGACAGTTAAAATCTGTCCACAAGGTATGCAATGTAAAATGTTTTCAGTCTGCATCTTATATTTAGTCCTCTCATGCTCTAACTCTCCTTTTTCAAGGGAATGGAGTGATATGGGTCAACATGGGAGACAATCTGCTTTAATTATTAAAGCAGACTCCATCTTTCCCTCTCAACAGCTCCTATATTAAAGGCCTGAACTAGTTATTTGCAGTTTACATCACTGATGCCATATCTGAAGTGTATTTATTAAAAGTTTATAAATACCCGGTGGCATTGTGTCATTTATGTTATTCAAGTGGTGATGTAAGGAATCCCACCATCACTGAAATAAAATGACGAGAATGTTTGAAAGGGGGAGGAAAAAATTACTAAATATTGTCATACCTTATGTTTTATATTTTTATTACTATGTTATATTGTTGAAATTGTTGAACTGTAATTTGCCATCTTTGTGATCATCATGAAGTTTGGAGAAGGATTTAAAATTACCTATTTCAACAGGCTTTTAGTTAATATTTAAGATGGAGATCATTAGATCATAGCAGTTATGTATTGTTTTTATGGTTTTAAATTTGATGTTATGTATGTTTTATTTGTGTCCTGCTGAGACTTGTAGATCATGTGGATTAGAAATGGTTTAAATAAAATTAACATTGGTTAATGTTTTAATAAAAAGAAAACAAAGCTTATATACCACAATTGTTGTTTTAGGTCATTCATACCACCACTCATAAAAATTAAACATTAAAAACTCAGACAATCTCCATACACAAACTACAACCAAACCCATGTTTCTCTCTTCTTCCCCCATCATCAAATTCAGAACTGTCCCTCCTCCACAGAAATATTAGAACCAAAGAGAGAGAAGAACAGTATTAGCCAGCTTTATCAATGACACAGGAAAGGAGTGCACAAAGTTTGAAGCAGTTCTTACTGAGGCTAATGCCTTTCCAAGAGCATCCCCTGAGCTGCCTGCTGTGGTTCCTCTGTTACCTGAAGGGAAAGCAACATTAGAAAATTACTTTTACTAGACAGTCCAGAGGATACTGTATCCACTGCAAAACAGCTTCAAACTTTGAAAGCAATGTAAATTTACACACAAGAATGGATATATTCTGGGTGGTATACTCCTGTACAGTTTATCTTTATTAAGTATGTTTTAGCAATCTTGTACCTCACTTGCTTCCCCGGATCAGACAGAATGCATTTTGAGATGTGCTTGCAAACTCAGTGACGCAAAAACCATACATGATCTTAAAGGAGTACAAGCCAAAAGCTTCATTTCCCACGATGCTTATGACATTTTTCAATTTATTTAGATGTTTTACATTTTTGGTGCTTCAGGGGCAATGTTGTCAATAGTACACACTACTGATGACAAACACTGGAATTTTAAGTTAAACAATACAAAATGATATGCACACTCCTACATTCAATTAGAAGTTTAGATCACATAATTGGCCGATTCTATTAAAGTCTAAATGACATGTCCTGTACAGATTATAGCATGTTACTGCTTTTTGATCGGCAGCTTATTGTTTGGAAACCAAAGGGAGGGGTGATGGTCTGTGTTAAGCTTGCTTTACACAGGTCCAGGTACCTCTGAAGGCTTCATATGCAGAATGCCACACTGATGCTAGGAGCAATTCCCAGTTCATGCTAACATGGCAACCAGAGATGGGAAAACTGCTCCAGGCACTAGATCCATCTGAGGATATTTACACTCAGGGAATTATGTATGTCAATGGAGACTTGTGAACACTTCATTAGTAAAAACAGCATCTTTTACACTTTTTAATTTTGTTTCTTCCCTTTATTACTGTTCTTATTCTGACAGCATGGTATAACAAGAAGGTATGCAGACTAAGACAATATTAAGTACATAAAAGGTAAAGATTTAGCAGAGTGAAAGCTGCTTCTAAGGGGCAAACTTGTCCAAGGATCAGCAAAAGGTTGTTTTTTTTTTTTTTTTTTAGTACAGCCGAGTTCTTGCTTTGCACGGAGGCACATCAGGAAAACAGCATTTACCATAGTAGAGCATGAGAACACCCCCCACCACACACACACACTCCAGCGCCTTATTGCACATGAACAAATTTTCTCTGCATTTACGATAGGATGGATACAAAGCAGCCAGAGATTTGGAAAGTGAAGTTTCCAGTAAAATCAAAACTGTGCCTGATTCATTCTTCACAGGAGTTTGCCATTACACCGACATAAACAAGTGGGACTCAGCAAAGCAAGTTATTCCTTTGTCACAGACCACCTTGCTTGCTTTTTGCTTTCAACTGCCATCATCAATTCTCCACTCCACCTTTCCCCATCACTGCAGTTCAGTGCTCAGCTAAGGGCTGTAAACCACAACTTTGCTCACCCAGTCAGTCAGGTTTTCAGGATACCCACAATATGCATGAAAATCTCCATGCACTGCCTCTATTGTAGGCAATAGAGAATGACATGGTTACTGTCACTGCAGTAATGGCAACTAAAAAAAAAAAGTTATTGCAGACGGGGGAACGTGCTTTTACCACCCCGTAGAACAGTAAAAAGTCTCAGTCCCATGGTAGGAGCTAGACCCATGGGAACAGGGGGTGGGGGCTGGTGGGAAAGGAGAAAGGTGGTAGGCTACAGAAAGGGAAAAAGATGCCGGACCAAGGGGAAGAAGGGGGAGTCAAATACTGAACCCATAGCGGGATGTAGAAAGGAAAAGGGCAGGCAGGTGAACCAGATGCTGGAATGGGTGGGGGAAGAGAAGGTGCGTTGGGTTGGAGAGGAGACACACATTGGTGTAGAAGAGAGGGGAGAAGCTGAACACATGGAGGAAACAGAGGAGAAATGATATACATGGGAGGCACAAGGACACAAAGGGGAGACGCAGTGTGGGGATGGTACAGGGACACAGAGGGAGACAGGATAGGGAGATAGAGGTGATGATGGATGTGGGGATATGAGCACAGGTGAGATACTGGACAGGGACATATAGGGACACAGAAGGGAGATGCTGAACATGGGGGACAATAGGGACACAGAAATGGAAGATGGATGGTAGACATGGAGCGAGAAGAGATGTCAAATGGACAGGAGAACCTGGTGAGTTAAGAGAAGACAAAGCAGCAGAAACCAGAGCCTGAGACCAACATGATTTTAAAAATACAATGACCGAAAAAAAGATAGAAAAAATAATTGTATTTTCCATTTTGTGATTAGAGTGTCAGATTTGAAATGTACATCTTTGCCAGAGCTAGTGTTAGACATGGCTGAAACCTGAGAGGGGACCCCAAAGGCCACTACGAGGCTGCACTTTCTTCAGCTTTCATCAAGCATGGGGCTCTCTCTGCTCAGGGGCTAAGGGCAGTTGCCCCAGTCACACTCCCCTAACACCATCTCTGGCATGTGCCACCTTTATATTTTGCACAGTACAGGAGTAAATGCATGTCTTTCTATATCTCTGGCATTGTACTGTTTGAGGCTTGCCCCCCGTGTCATTCTCTAGTAGGCAACTCTCATGCATATTCATTGGTGGATATCTTGAAAACCAGGCTAGCTGGGTATGACATGAGGACTGGGCTAAGAACTCTTGCTCCAGAACTTGATACAAACACACGCCTCCCAAAGAGGTTGAGTGTGTATCTGGATTTTAAAAATGCATTTGACAAAGTACCTCATGAAAGACACCTGAAGAAACTGGAAAGTCATGGGATAGGAGGTAATGTCCTATTGTGGATTAAAAACTGGTTAAAGATAGGAAAGAGTAGGGTTAAATGGCCAGTATTCTCAATGGAGAAGGGTAGATAGTGGGTATTTATAAATGTTAAAAAGCAGTAGTCCCAGCACAGACCCCTGGGAATCCCCACTATCTACCCTTCTCCATTGAGAATATTGACCATTTAACCCTACTCTTTCCTATCTTTTTTTAACTAGTTTTTAATCCACAATAGGACATTACCTCCTATCCCATGACTTTCCCTTGTGTTAGGGACCCAGATAAGCTCATTTGGGAAGTACAAACTCACACTCAAATCACAAGTCAGGAACCTTGGAATACAATTAGATTCAACAATTACTCCGATTCCCCAAATCCAAGCAACTTTTCAAGAGCTGCTTCTATTTGTGACAACTACACTGTCTCTCTCCTTACATTGAGAAGGCAAATCTTATCCCAGTTGTGCATGCCATGATATCAAGACTGGATTACTGTAATGCATTCTACACTGGTCTGACTACAAAAGGGTCTGAAAAAGCGCCAATTGATTCAGAATGCTGCAGCAAAACTAATAGAAGGTTGTAAGTGACGTGACCACATCACACAATTTTTGCAAACACTTCACTGGCTACCAGTAAAATACAGGGCTAAATTTAGAAAACTCTAAATGTCTGTCTGATCTTCAAAGGCCCGTGTACTTGGAACAGGATCACCCTCTACACACCTCCAAGGACACTAAGGTCCTCCCCAAGGAGTATCCCTAACCACACCTTCTCCAAAAGGCATTACATGATGTGATACCCACAAGCAAGCCTTCTCCGTACTAGCCCCCACACTCTGGAATGAACTCCCTGAGGCTCCATTTAACACAAGACTATCTCTACTTCAGAAACAGGTGACACCTTGGCTCTTCCACCAGGCCTTTAATGGAAGAAGTAACTTGTTATTCTCACACACAGAAGTGACAGACTGCACATTCTAAAGGACGACACATTTATCCACTCCTATCTAGCTGAGATATTTAACCACCTCTTTGACCTATGTGTAACTTTCTTTAAATTATCCCCTTTTTTTAACTCCTCTTATTCTCTTACCTATCTATATGTTCCATCTTTGCTTATAACCTATGTGGTGTATGAATATTTTATTACATACTGTATTGACATTTTAAGTAGTATACTTTGCATTATTGTTTAAATACTTTTACTGCTGTAATTATCTATTGCTTATGTTTGATTTATTCTTACCGTACACCACCTTGAATGAATTTCTTCAAAAAGGCAATAAATAAATCCTAATAAAGTTGAAAGTGTGTGGCCACCACCTCAGATGCATCCTGCCCTGTAGTGGTAACCTCGCATCCAAAATCCTAGATCTGGGGAGACCAACAGGACAGGAGTGCCCCTGGAGAGGTCTCATGAGCCCTGAGCCACTAAACCACCTCTAACAGTGCCACCCTAACACCTGAAGATTGAAAGGGCTTCAGACACCTTGCCTTGAGGAGGGACCATACCCGATTCTGTAACTTCTGAATCCTATCTGCTGGCAGAAAGATGTGACCCTGGAACATCAAATTAGAGTCCCAAGTAAACTATGCTCTGCACAGGCACCAACTGACTCTTGCCAAAACTTGCCCCATACAAGCAGTGACCCAGATGCTCTCCTAAAAGGATTTTGGCAAAACACAGTAACCTTTGCTACCCCTGGTGAATCAGGATACACAGACAGGCTTCTTTGATATCCAGGGAAGTAAGAAACTCTCCTCATACGACAGACATGACAGAGTGAAGAAAGTCTCCTGTGTGTATACCAAAATTGGGAATCTTGAGGGCCCAGTTCACCTTCTTTAAATCCAGAAGAGTTGAAAGGTCCCTTCCTCCTTTGGTACCAACTAATACCTTGCTCTTCCTGCGGCACAGAATGTACTGCCTGCAACTGCACTGGCTTTTGTCTACCTTGGGGGGCTCCATGGCTCTGGGGTTGTCCTCGAAGTTTAATACCATAGAAACCTGGGAGATAAACTCCTGCAAAATATGGTCAACTGAGGAATCCTCTCCTTTAGCGGGAGGGGGCTCCTCCATCCAGGAATCCTCCCCCCCCTGGTGCCTGCCTCTCTGGGGTCCTGAGGCTCCTCACCCAGTCCCAGGTCTTCCTCTGAATGCAGACAGCCAGTCTCAAAACTCCTTTTGTCCTAGTCTAGGCACTACCAGTGGAAAGGTGGGGGGGCTGCTGGATGACTCTGGGGGCCTTCTGACTCCAGATCACATCCAACCTTTTGCAAGCAAAATGCTTTATACAGTGCTGGAATAAAATCTGGGGGAAAACCAACTCGAGACATCCCCTGCTCACCACTGCACACACGACTCTTGAGGGGGTAGGAAAGGAACATGGGTTCCAGCTGGGGGGGGGGGGGGGGGGGGAAGATTACAAAACGGCAGTTTGTGCCACCGGTGTTAACCACCACCATTCCAGAAGGAATATGTTGGTCAGACTTCCCGTAAATTATCTATTAGATTGGGTGAACATAAAAACAAAATCATCACAAGAAAAACTACAGCTCCTCTTGCTGTTCATTGTAATAAAGGTCATTCTTTCGAGAGTTTAAAATGTATTGTACTTCAACAATTGAAATGGCATCCAGGAGGTGGAGATAAGAAGCTTCTCCTATTGAGAATGGAACAACGTTGGATTTTCCGTTTGCATACTTTGCACCCATTTGGTCTGAACTCAAAAATTGAATGGAACCAATTTTTTTTTAAAAAGTTTTCCTTGAAAACCTTTTTTTGATTTTTTGGCTTTGATATTTTTATTTCCATCCAGTAGTTTGGATCGAGAACACCCTTAAGGGCGGAGCTCAAATGAAGGCGTCTGACGTCAATGCATAAAAGAACGTTAGCCATCTTGTGATCAGTTTGACACGAGAGTCCTGGATAAGGATCTTGTAAGAGTCTATGAAGCTTTTTGGGCTCTGTAAGTTCGAGAGGACTGCACTGATGTATGTTTTCTTTCTATTTTTCTTTACAGATTTTTTACAGTCATACACCGCGGTACCCTGAGGCAGTACTTCGAAACTTTGGCCGGAGTTGGGCCGTGGTTGGTGTCTACTGACTGTTTAAAGCTAAGTATCGATTAGTGAATTTTCACACGATATATGGAAGTTTTTTTGAGTATGAGAGTTATATTTAAAAGATTTTCGAGCATATTTAGCCATATTTAAAGAGGTTTTTGCCCATGATGATTTAGGGGACCTCCTATGTTGATATAATCAACGATAGAGTGTTCCTCTAGATTTTGAGGCTTTTCCTCTAATTTAGGAATACATATACTGGATATTGAATATAGCTGATTTTTTTTTCTTCTTAACTTTTTCATATCCTTGTTTGCTCTTTATTATGTTTTAGAGTTTTTCTTATTGTTGAACTCTGGCATAACTCATCTCATCTGTTTGGGCAGGTCTGGAGAGATGCTAATGAAGTACAGGTTATTATGTATGTCAAAACATTAAATAGGCTATTTTCACTGTTTTGATTGCTGTCAACCAGTGCACAGCAATGTGTTAGCAAAGCTAGTAATATACTTTAATGTTTTTAAAAATATAAGTACTGCCATACTGGGACAGACTGAAGGTCCATCAAGCCCAGCATCCTGTTTCCAAACAGTGGCCAATGCAGGTCACAAGTACCGTCAGAAATACTACTAATTTCTAAAGCCCTGGCAAGATCTCACACCTGCAACTGAACCAAACTGGCATACCATGGCCAGCATAGCCAGACGGGCACCACCGGAACTACTCGAATGCCCTGACCCTGAATGCACTGCAGAACTCGACCGATGAGCGGCCATGGAGGCAACACAAAAAGCAGATCCGGAGACGGCCAGGACTGAGCCAACGCATCCAGGCCCTCTGACAACCTGTTCCTTTCGACGACTTAAGAACCTTGGAGTCTTTGCATTCTCAGCTGTGGTGATGAGATCCATGATTGGAGGACTCCACTTGATCCCAAAGAATTGGAATACTGAGGTCAGGGTTGCACAGCCCCGTTATACAGGTGTCACTAATCAATAATTCTCAGTCTCCCTCTGCTGGTAGGAATGCATATTACCCACTCGTCGGGAATGGTCTGGAGCAGATAAGGAAATTGCTCATTATTTTGTTGCCCAGTTTGTTAGCCTCCCTAATTTCCGATAACATTTCTACATCCATCTGTTCATCCTGGCCAGGTGGACAGTAGTACGCTCCTATCACTATCCTTTTCCCCTTTACACATGGAATTTCAATCCATAGGGATTCCAATGTGTGTTCTGTTTCCCGCAGAATTTTCAATCTAGCCCTCTAACATACAATGCTACCCCTCCACCAATTCAATCCACCCTATCACTATGATATAATTTGTACCCTGGTATGACAGTGTCCCACTGGTTATCCTCCTTCCATCAGGTCTCAGAGATGCCTATTATATCTAATTTTTCATTTAGTGCAATATATCCTACTGCTGCTCCTTGTGGCCTTGGGCAAGTCACTTAACCCTCCATTGCCTCAGGTACAAACTTAGATTGTGAGCCCTCCTGGGACAGAGAAATATCCAGTGTACCTGAATGTAACTCACCTTGAGCTACTAATGAAAAAGGTGTGAGCAAAATCCAAATCCAAGATAAATATTCTAACTCTCCCATCTTATTGCTTAGGCTTCTGGCATTCGCATGTAGACATTTCAAATTTTCTAGTTCCTATTTTCATCTTGCTCAGTAGTCAACAGTGTTAATTTGCAATCTTTTGTCTGCATTTTCTTTAAAGACACCTGATCTACTATGATATCTATTGCAACCTCACTATCAGGATACCCTATCTTCCTTGTTTTGGTGACATGTTTGAAAGATACCTTGTTCCGAACCATGTGCTTCTGAATGACTGTCTGCCTTCCCCCAGCTTCTAGTTTAAAAACTGCTCTCTCTCCTTTTTAAATGCCGAAGCTAGCAGCCTGGTCCCACTCTGGTTAAGGTGGAGCCCATCATTCCGGAATAGGCTCCCCCTTCCCCAGAATGTTGCCCAATTCCTTATAAAGTGTTTTCTAATGGTATGGTCTACTCAAACTTCATGAGAGGGAATGCCTCAAACAGAATCACAGCATTATATTCTATACCTGGAGTTTTTGCTGAAGCTACAGCCCCCTCATACCCTTAAGAGAATCTATAATCTCCACTTCTGGGTCACATCTCAGAATAATCCAGGCAATTCTGATCATTTGAAGCATTTGCATGCATATGCAGATGTTAGGATTCCATACATACCCATCAGGCTTTCTGTCCCACTGATAGGTGGTGTGTGGCTGGAGACGCCATAGGGTGTGGAAGCAGAGGAAAACCCGGGCACAGAAGACAGACCTCCATTCACCTCACCTGAATGCATCTGATAGCTCTTAAAAAATAAATAAATAAATAAGAGGGGAGCATAACACCAGTGCATGAAAATCAAACATCTTTAACATATCATCTGATGGCAGGCCAAGACTTATCACAAAACACCTTCTGCAATTTTGTGTCATCACCAACAGCATGGCCCTCTAGACAGATTTGAATTATCAGTTTTGCTGATGGCCAATTCAGAACCCACTGATCTCTTATCAAAGTAACTCCATTTCTTATGATCTTACAACTTCATATCTTGACCCCTTATATCCTGTTCTCACAGTATATGCCAAGCTATTTTTATTCCAGAAAGCTTACCCCACTGCCAATACTAAGTCCTAACCTTCCTCATATCGACTGAAGCCGCCTGCCCGCCGATTGTACCAACCTCGTCATGCACCCTTGTCTTAGCCTCATGTTCTTACCCCTCCCTTTGATTTCTTGAAACTGTACCCACCCTGAATTGTATCCTTTTGTAATATTGTAAGCCACATTGAGCCTGCTCTTGTGGGATCATGTGGGGTATAAATGTACCAAAAATAAATAAAATAAATATGCAATGCCTTTTTCAGACCACATCTTGTTTGGCTAGCAGAGTCTACGTAATGAGCAAACTAGTTCCAAAAACATTTGTGACCCTCTGTGAAAGCATGACTAAAGTCACCAGATTTTAGTCATGTTTTCCCAGAGATGGTCACATTTGTCTATATAATCAGAGAAAACACTGTTCCATCACCAAGAAGGTATGTCATACACTACACCACCCTTCAGATACACGAAAAACAGTTGCTGAAGTCATATACCCAATGCAATAACCTGGGACTGAATTTTCAGATTTCATCACCACCATTGTGTGTGGTATAGGGAAGAGGGGAGTCATGTGGTTAATACAACTACCCACTAGCACTATTTTCCAGAAGTTCAACATCTTGGAAGCTTGCCAACTTTCAATTAGCAGTGGCCATTTTCTTGAAAATCTGATGCCATAGATGTGAAAGTGCACATCTCATGTATTCTCAGTCACCAAATACAATGACAAAAGCCTAACAAAGGTAACAGATGAATGCCACAAAACACCCTAAGCAGCAGAGTCCACCTGGCAAAACTACAATTAAAAAAAAAAAAATTTGGTTGTGTTTCACTCCATTTTTCTTCTTTTGTCCAAAGGAGTTTTGTTTCTGTATATCTTTCCCTTATAATACAAAAAGGCAGGCATTTTTGTAGGAATACCTTCTCGCCACTGGCAGCTCAAACTATGTTGTGCTTAAGCTGAAAGGCAACCACAGGGACATCAGCCCACATTCTAATAAGTCCCATACAGGAGTGCCCCAATTTACCTTGATCCAAGATAGTGAACGTGGACAAAAGCAACAACACTTATTATAATCCTCCCCCCTCTAAACCACACATTTTCTCCCCACCTAGTAATGCTATGGAATATCAGATTTCTCATTTGAAGACCTTTACTGAGCCAATGTAATTATAAAAGATGAGACATACAGTTTTCAAAACAGATCGGCCACTTCAGTTGGTCTCAACTTGCTTGGGAACTTCCCAAGAAGCATTTATTCTAGCAGCTGGCTGCACTAGTCTAAAGTGGACTTTGGTAATACTGATGGCTTTATTGCACCCCAATTCATTCAATTTGAAGTGAATATTTTGAAAAATGAAGATTTAACGGGATACTAAGCCCATATGAGTCTGGGCAGGACATATTACCATCCGTTCATGGGGGTGCAAACTGCTGAAGCTGCTGGACTGTGAGAGAGAGGAGGCAGTGCTTCCTAGGATAGACCCATAACTTGGCTGGCTGAGTGTACCCGATGAGCTCCACAGATCGGCAGAGTTATGAAGTCCATCTGAAGGAGAAGATCAAATATTAAATACTGGTGCTCATTATTATTACCAATACATAATATACACATAGATTAACGGCTTAGACGTGTGCACCCCTCACTAAGCATAGAAGAGGCAAGGTTGAGGAAGTAAAACCCATACTAATAAATCAGAATAAGTCACCCATATGTGAGGCTGCATTTCCCCCCCTCCCCCCCAATCATAATAAAAAGAGAACAAGCAGTGTTAAGATGCTGGATAGGTTGCAGGCTTAACTAAAGAGTTTGCACTGCACACACACACTGTTTGGCCATTGTTTGCACACTGTTTGGCCACAGAATCAGGCACTGATTTTTTTTTTTTTTTTTTTGGGGGGGGGGGGGGAAGAGACGGACTTGTCTCTGTCACCTTCTTCTTTACAAATTAAGTGAGTTTTGTAGGCACACAGGACATGTGGGGGGGGGGGGGGGGGGGGGGGGAAGTCATGCTCCTTTCAATAAGAAATGGAGACTAGAAATGTTAGGATGTGGCTCTCAACTTTGAAAATTATTCTTCATTTTGAAAATGAATAGCCCATAAAGACTGACCTGGCATGTAGAAAGCTGCAGAGTATACAGTGCTGGTAGGTTTGGAGGAAGCATACCCAGCAGGGTCCCTACTGTAGTCATCACCTGAGTTGGAAGGGTACACCTGTTGAACAATGAGAGTCCATTATAGCCATTTGTCTATGCTTTCACAACTGATCCAGAAGACACTTATTAAAACCAACCCCCTTAAGTACTTCCCTTTTCCCCTTTAAGATAGGAATCTTCACATTTAATAGCTTTTTTCAACTGGGCCCAAAGATATGGCATGATTCTTCACCACTGCATATACCATCCCCCCTTCTTGAAATCTAATGTGCATACTAGCCCTCAATTCCCCCCTCTGATACTGGGCTGGGGGTGAGGGGGGGAATGAAGTATGCATCTTCAAGAATTTCACCTTTTATGCTAACAGTTTCACTGGTTCCCTTCCCAAATTGTACTTCTACTGCGCCTAGAAACTCATGAGTGTTGGTTTCAGAATAAGCCTGAAGGGCAGGCAGACAGGCTGGATGTCAAACCACCTGTCTGCAAATGCCCACCTGGTTTCACTGTCAAAACTTGAACTGCATATTAGTTCCAGCAGCAACAGTTCAGCTACCTGTACCCATGGGTAACCAATAAATACAATAAAATCTATTCCACAGCCCCTGGAGGAGAGGAGTGAAGTCATGCCACTGTACAAGAAATCACACAGAGAGCAGTTTCCAGCAGGTACGCAAGTAGATTGAAAAAAAAAAAAAAAAGTGAGCAACCTTAAACATTTCCCTTTTAAAAATTGTCCTAGCTGCCAAGACGAAGCCCCCATCCCCCAAACCAGGGCTTGCAACTTTAAACTCCAGTGGCCTCTCCTAGCCATGGCCAGAGTCTCTCACTTTCCCAGTAAAATGGGGAGGTGATTTTCAAAAAAGGTGTTTTCCCACAGATAAGTCCATTTACACTTAGAAATTGTTGGACATTGTCCTTGTACTGGTCATATTTAGGACTCATGCTACAGGGTTCAGAAGAAGCCCTGGTGCATGTTCTGACTGACCTGGAAGTCCAGAGGAAGAAACTGCCACATTTTATAAAATGAGACTAAGTTTTAGCACTGCCCTGCTGCCAGCAATGGTTACCACAGTAGGTGCTATCATTTTTCCTCTCTGTGGGCTTTTCAAATGTGAAACCTGCAGAGCACACAAGCTCTATGGACATGACAGCCAAACCTGTGTCACAACAATGTGGCCAAGCCACCAAGTCAGTCATGGATATCTGCACTATGGAGACAATTATTAAAATCCTACACATTGCCAGTGGTAAACAGACAAAATGTCCAACACCCTACATTCTCATAGCCCCAAATCATTTTTAAAAACACACAGAAAGCACTAGAAACATCTTAACTCCAAGGTTATAAATAGAAATAAAACAAAACATAGAAAGGAAAATAAGATGTCTAAAAATAAGATACCTTTTTTGTTAGACATCTTATTTTCCTATGTTTTGTTTTATTTCTATTACCTTTAAAAATGGACTAACATGGCTACCACACCACTATCGTAACTCTGACATATCCCCCCCTCCTTATGCTGGCAGGCAATAGTTTTTGAATACTTGGAGTTGGCGGTTTACATTCTTGGTGTTTTAACCAACCTTGTCGCTCCCGCATGCTCCTGTCGCAGCTCTGATACTTTCATATCACTTGGATATTCTTAGGCATTAGATATAAAAATGCCACCAGGCAACAATAGCCCACAGAAGAATACACGTAAGAACAAAGAAAATTTTAGAATAACTGATACCACAGGCTATCCAGTTACAGATTGGTTATAGATCTGGTTTAAAGTCACGCTCACTCATCAGCTCCAGAAAACAGACCCAGCTTTTTATTCTGTGTCTGCATTATGCTAATGTCTTACAGCCAGGTCCATCCAAGGGTCTCATTCTCACAATCTCAAACCCAAGGGGGCATTTTCAAATTCCTGCCAATAAGCAAGCATTCAAGTTTACTAGGTTTTTGTTATCCTACCCAATGGACAGACTCGAGTGGCGTACAGCAATTTATGGAAATAAAAGAATGCAGTTATAAAATATAGAGGAAAATTAAAGGGAAAGAAAAGAGGGCACACTCTAAAAACTGCCCCCCATGTGAGGAACAGGAACAGTGTCAGGGGCCTAAGAACATAAGCGCTGCCATACTGGTTCCATCAAGCCCCCAGTATCCTGTTTCCAACAATGGCCAATCCAGGTAACAAGTACTTGAAAAGATCCCAAAACAGTAAAACAGATTTTATGCTGCTTATTCTAGCAATAAGCAGTGGATTTTTCCAAGCCCAACTTAATAATGGCTTATGGACTTTTCTTTTAGGAAATCATGCAAACATTTTAAACTCTGACTGCTTTTACCACATTTTCTGGTAATAAATTCAGGAGTTTAATTACACATTGAGTGAAGAAAATATTTTCTCCAGTTTGTTTTAAATTTACTACTTACTAGCTTCATTGGTGTGCCCCATAGTCCTATTATTTTTGGAAAAAAAAGTGATTCGTGTCTATCCGTTCCACTCCACTCAGTATCTTATGGACCTCTATCATCTCTTCTCCAAGCTGAAGAGCCCTAGCCGCTTTAGCCTTTCCTCATAGGGAAGTCATGTCATCCCCTTTATCATTTGTCACCCTTCTCTATACCTTTTCTAATTCCGCTATATCTTTTTTGAGATGTGATGGCCACAATTGCACACAATATTTGACGTGAAGTCGAACCATGGAGCAATACAAAGGCATTATAACATTCTCATTTTTGTATTCTTTCTGTTCCTTTTCTAATAATTTCTAACATTCTATTTGCTTTCTTAGCCACCGCTGCATACTGAGAAGAGGGTTACAACGTATCAACAAGGACACCTAGATCCTTTTCCTGGTCGTCGACGACTCCTTATGTGGAACCTTACATCACATAGCTATAGTTTGGCTTCCTCTTTCCCAGATGCATCAATTTGCACTTGATCACATTAAACTTCTGCCATTTAGATGCCCAGTCTCCCAGTCTCTTGCAATTTTAAGAACTTTGAATAACTCATCAGCAAATTTAAGTAGTCTCACTAGTTATTCCCATCTCTAGATCATATGTTAAAAAGCAGCAGTCCCAGCACAGACCCCTGGGGAACCCCACAGAGCACAGAATCTGTGTGGCATTAATGAGCTTTGGGAAAGTTAAAAAGGAAGACAGCATGCCTGCAAGCAGCTAGTGGAGTCAATTGCCTTGGAGAGACAAAAAAAGTGTTCTCCAAATTGAAAGTGCTGTCCTTTTACGGATGTTCAAAGAGAATCTGTTCTCATGTATGGCTCCACTGTTTTCATCCCCACCCCCATAAGCATGGTCGACACTTTATTACAAACCAGAATTAGGCTGCATACTTAATTTGTTTTCCTGGAAGATGTTATGAGGAGGGATTTATTTATTTAGCAGATTTATATCCCTCTCTATCCACATGGTGAAGGAAGGGGTAGCATGAGAGGAGCAAAGAAGAAACTGTGTTCCCAACTTCCAATAGTTAAAATACCCAAGTCAACCTTCAATGCCAGGAATTTCAGTTTAATCTAAATAGATTAAAAAAAAAAGGGGGGGGGGAGAGAATAGGAAAATGCATCTATATAATCAAAAAGTTAAACATTTTGCCTTTCCTGAAATCTGTCAAAATACATGCAGAAAAGGGGTAAGTGAAAAACCCACACGTGGAACCCCCCTGTTTAGGTTTAGTGATGGGGCAAGTGTAGGGGTAGAAAAAGCTACACAATAAGAAGAACTGAGTAAATTGACTTTCTGTAACTTGATTAAATAGCGGGAGCTGGGAGAGGGAATCGAGTGAAGCGCGGCTAATAGTCCTCCACCATCTGCCAGCCCTTGGCATCTGGCCAGTACTTTAGGCAGCTGTGCAGCACTGGAGAAAGGGAGGGAGTGGGGAGACAGGGAAAGAGGTTTTAAATGTATTTTATAAATTCCAGCTAGGCACTAAATACATGCATGCCTTTGCAGAGAAGCATGATAGGTATATACAGTTATGGAGGAATGCGCATGAAAAGCTAGTTTCATTTCCACCTTGGAGCAGGGTGGTAAAACATCCATCTTTCCCCCTCACCTTCCCTCCACATTTTCAACGTCTCACACTATTTTTAAGAGAATATGATTTCAAACAAACACTTTGTGGTCCTCAATTCTATGCTCCAGCCTCACATAGTAGAACAGATGCCTATAGCAAGCTGTGAAGGTATATCTGTGCCAATTTCGTCACATTTTTGTTAAGGTCTCAAGGGTTAGGGAGAAAAAAGTGAAATTCTGCAGTGTCAGGGCACCTCAACAAATAAGACTTTTTTTTTTTTGGGGTGGGGGGGGGGGGTGAGGGGACATTTAGAATGATGAAATGGCACTTGCAGTGAGGGGAATGGGGACTAGTCCTGGTAGGGGCTTGCAAAAAAAACAAAAAACAAAAAACCACACACATCACCCTCCTGAACAAATTTGTTTTCCCCCAAGCCATGGGCAAGTATGCAGCTTTATAGCTATGCTGCAAAGCTTAGGAAATTTATAAAGAAACAAATACTTTGACATGTGAACAGAATATTTTTGTTAAAACATCTATAAACTGTGCTGCTTTTTTTTTTTTTTTTTTTTTTTTTTTTTTTTTTTTTTAAGTTAAGCAAGAACTAGATACCAACAATGTTTATTCTACACATGATATTCCACAATACCTTGCACAAGACAATTGTATCTTGAAATCTCCCATAAAATTTAATGCAATCTATACTTGATGCATAGAGAGTCCAGTCCCAATCTACCTGTAGGAAATCATTTCGGCACACAGGAAGTACCTAGGGTGAATGGCAGGTCCAGAGTTCGCCCCTCAGGGAGGGGGACAGCTAACCCCGGTTCGACTGACATGGCGGGCCCAGGTTGGGCCTTGCTGCAGATGGTGAAGAAAGGGTGAGCCCTCGCTCGCGGTGGGTCCTGAATCAAGGGCACAAGTTTGCCCTAATTTAGGTTTTTCGTTTTTTAAATTGCAGGCTGGCACGAATCATACTCCAATGGGGGCGATTCTCAGAGGAGAGAGAGGGCGGGAACAGCAGTGCCCAATTTAAAGTCAGGTCAGGCTCCTCCCGGTTCACCCTAATTCCTTTCATTTGCTAGGTTTCAAATTTCAGAGTCAGTTTTACATGGATAAATTGTATGCCCATGGGATGTCCCATATTTTGGCATATTTCTAAATGATTACCTGGATGATTTCCTATTTGTGGATCTGGCTGGATCCTGGGAGTATGCTCACTTAAGAGAGCTTTATGGATACCGCTATGTGCCTGGTGTGCAGAACAATTGCAAATTCCTTGTCTTATTTCCAGCTGTTCCATTTCCGTTCCCTGGGTGAATGCTGAAGGAACACCGATGCATCTATGGAGCATAGGAGATGAGATGTTTGGTCAATGCTATCACACTCTGACTAGTCCACTTGGAGTGCTTACCTATTGGGCTTTAGCAGGATCGATTTTGTTTTGTGTGTTTGAATACAGCTGGGGTCGGCAAGTCCTTGGATGGCCATTCCAGGTATCTACCACCCTGTCGTTGAAAAAGAATACTTCCCGACATTCCTGAGCCAGCCCCTTTTCAACTTCAATTCACGCCCTCTAGTTCTACCACCTTTCCATCTCTGGAAAATGTTTGCAGATTAATACCTTTCAAATATTTGAATGTCTGTATCACATATCACATCACCCATTTCTCCTTTCCTCCAAGGTATACACGTTTTGGTCAGCAAGTCTCTCCATGTACATCTTGCTACAAACTCCATACCATTTTTGTTGCTTTTCTCTGAACAGCTTCAAGTCTTTTTATATCCTTAGCAAGATAAAGCCTCCAGAACTGAACACAATACAAGTGGGACCTCACCAATGACTTGTACAGGGGCATCAGCACCTCTTTTCTTCTGCTGTTAAACCCCTCTCTATGCAGCCTAGCATCCTTTTGGCAGCGGCCACTGCCTTGTTGCATTGTTTCATCACTTTGAGATCCTCAGACACCATCACCTGAGCCAAGCTTACCAATCTCTCCCTTCCTACCTGGTACATCTCTTTTGGATTTATGTACTCTTAAGTACACCACTCTGCACTTTTTGGCATTAAATTTTAACTGCCAGATCCTTGACCACTCTTTCAACGTTTGGAGATCCCTTCTCATGGTTTCTACTGCCTCCAAGGTATTCGCTCTATTGGTTCTCTCATGTCATCCACAAAAAGGCAAAACTTCCTTCTAACCCTTCAGCCATGTCTCTCACAAATATATTAAACAGGATTGGGCCCACCTCTGACCCCTGAGGCACACCACTAACTTGCCCTCCTTTCCTCTGAGCCGATTCCATTTACCATCACGATCTGCCACCTGTCAACCAATTTCCAATCCAGTTCACTACTTTGGGTCCTAAGTTCAGCCCTCTCAGGTTATTCGCGAGTCTTCTGTGAGCAACTGTATCAAAGGCTTTGCTGAAATCCAAGTAGATTACATCTACTGCGTGTCCTTTATCTAGTTCTTTGGTCACCCAAAGAAGTCAGATTCGTTTGGCAGGATTTTCCTTTGGTAAAGTCACGTTGCCTCAGATCCTGTAACCCACTGGCTACTAGATAGTCAACAATCCTTTCCTTCGGCAGCAACTCCATTATTTTTCCTAATACAGATGTAAGGCTTACCAGCCTGTAGCTTTCTACTTCTTCCTGTCTCCGCTTTTGTGAAGAGAGACCACATCAGCTCGTCTCCAATCCTGCAAAACCACTCCCATCTCTAGAGAGATATTAAATAAATCCTTAAGAGGTCCAACCAGGACTTCCAAGCTCCCTCAGTATCCTGGGATGTATCCCATCCGGCCCCATAGATTTTGTCCGCTTTCAGATTTTCAAGCTGTTTATAAACGCTTTCTTCCATGATCATCACAATATCCACTCCATTCCCAAATATTCCCTCAGCAACCAACCTTCTCCAAGATTTTCTGGACAAAGCTCATTGGACACAGCTCAATACAGGCATGGAGGTCCACAGCTAGAATGCTTAACCTTGCTACTATGGCGGGTAATAAATTGTACTTTATATGATTTGCTGCGGAAATGGCAGGTAGTCAGGTTGTTTCTTTCTAAACAACAAAGACACTTGTTTTTCCTAGCTTCCCAGTAAGCAAAGCTGTGGCCTGTTATGTCAAGCAAGATTCCCTGGTTTCAGTTCTTTACATATTACTACTTGTATTTTCCTTGTACGCTATTGTTAAGGGAGAAAAGGGGGTGATGGGTCTTGTGTCTCCCGTTAGTGGTAAATCACAGCCAAGCTGCATCCTGCACTACTTGTACAAGTTAGTTACAAAGTTGTCCAGCCTTTGGGACCCACAAAATGAAATCATTTCCTGTAGTCAAACCTGCAGGCTGTTAAGAGCAGGAAGGAGGGGAATCCTGGCCAAGAAACCTTATTAAAACTTCAAGCACTGGGGATGTGCTCTTTTTAAAAATGCATTGTGGGGAGGGGAGAGATGGTCCAAGCAGTTCTCCAAAGATTACTAGCTACAAAATAGCTGTGATGTATATGGCAAAACAACACTAAACAGTACAGCCTTCCCCCATGAAAACTGGTATTTAGATATACCAAAGAGAATCCTGATAAGAACTGTTATAACCACTTCAAAACTGAAAATGCCAGCCACATGATTGGGGGGGGGGGGGACCCCTATTTTAACCAGGTCTTTGATTACTCCTGGGTAACAAACAAGGCATCTCTTGCACAGCAGGGATATTTTCGTTAATGAGAATAAGAATAAAAATTACAAAAATTTTAGGTCATTAGTTCTGGAGAATTAGAATGAAAATTTTTTGCAAGAATTAAAATTGGATAAGAATAAAAAGTTTACAGATCTGAATAGAACAAGAATTAAAATAATTACCCTTAACAAGAATTCCTTACAGTGAAAATCATCACTAAGTAGTATTGGCTACAGTGTGTTCCCCTCCTACCTGAGTCGGGGCTGTGTGACTGCTACTGACGCTGGAGGAAAAAAAAAAAACCCAAACTGCTCTTTTGCTCTGCAGTCTACTGCATCTCCCTAAGAGCTGATGCCAGCAACCACACACATGCTCAGTTAATGGTGTCGGCGCAGGCCAGGCAGACAGCAGAACTATGATCTGCACACTGCCTCCTGGCCCGCCTGAGCACACCCAATCTGCCATCTGCATGCAGTGCTAAATTCAAACAGTTATAGTGGACATTGATATTCCTTGCTGTTCGTGTTTTGTTTCTTACTGAAAACAAGCCATGTGCTACTGGTAAAGGCTACAGATTGCATGTATAGATTTTAAGGTTCCTAGAGTGAATACTTCTGAAACTAAATGCTAAATTCAAACATTTTTATGTACATGTGATATTCTGAAGGCTGTTCTTGATGTGTCTGTTCTGCTTTCAATAAGCTAGAACAAAAATTATTTCTCCGTATCACTGTTGCACAGGAAGGATATGGTGAATGCTAGCCTCAATTTCTTTCATATGCTCAGGGAGCAATCCTATAAAATGTGGAAGCTTTTGTTTGTAAAGGGAAGACTGCTACAGCAACCAGTCCGGGGTCAATGACCAGGACCAAATAAGTTCCAGTCTGATAAACATGTGCTTGAAGAACCCTGCAACCACTTCAAACTGTACATCGGGGCCAGTAGTAAGGTTTCTGGTGGCCCCCTGCAACCTGTCAGCAGTCCCTACCTATCCAGGATCTCCACTCTTCCTTCCTCCAACTCACCCACCCCAGTCTAGCTAGTACCTTCTCTTCCCTCTGCTCCTCTCCCCAGAAGCAGCAGAATGCCTTTGGGGGGGGCAATTCCACTTTCAGTTCCCAGACCAATTTACATTAGGTCAATTTTATGTAAATCATCTCTCAACTCTAATTGTGCCAGTATTTTATAGAATAATTAGTAAGCGGTCTTGAATGCAAAAATTATAGGGACAGGCTTATGAACCTCAACATGTATATGCTGGAAGAGAGCAGGGAGAGAGGAGACATGATAAATGCCCTTGAGATATTTAAACGTTTCTATGTACAGGAAGAGCGCCTTTTTCAAACGAAGGAGAGCTTTGGAATAAGGGGGCATACAACAAAGTTGAGAGGGAATACGCTTAGGAGCAACCTGAGGAAGTATTTCACAGAAAGGGTGGTGGAGTCGAGGACTGTTCCAGAGTTTAAAAAGGCATGGGATAAGCATGTGGGATCGCTTAGGAACAGGAAGAATTAGGGGTTACAGAGGATGGGCAGACTGGATGGGTCATATGGCCTTATCTGCCGTCATGTTTCTATGTTTCTTGCATGATATGCACTTAAGTGCTAAAGTGTTATTCTATAATTTAAATAAATGTACTAGTCATTTATTGTGTATGTGCAAGGGGCATACACATAACTAAGTTTACATGCTAAAGTGCCACATTTAGCCATGAACAGTTATGCATGCTATAGACCTGGTGTAATTGTTCATGCCTACATTTAGGCATGTCAATGCTGACAGGCTAGTATTCTCTACTGGCATCTTGGCACACAGATGCCATTATAGAATTGGCACTCAGCATCAGCACATCTAGATTGTGGCGCCCAGCTACAGAATTGCCCCCATAGAGTATAATTATTCATTCACATAGAACATTCCCAAATCAACCAATAAAACTCCCAGTAAGATAAGAGCAGAAGTGGAATTACAAAAACATTCTGCTCAAACTCGCCTGTGGTGCTCTTCTGAGCACTGCCTATTTCAACTTCCACCATTAAATGCACTTAAATTGACTTAAATGAGAAATAGATTTTTTTATGTTGGATATTCTTGTGGAACTTCTTGCTTAATACTATTAGCTAATCACTAGTTATACTGGCTTTTGTAAAGTTCTTCAAAAATACTTTTTTGCTGTTCTTAAGAAAAAAAAAGGTTTGTCATATTGGACCATCCTTGTGGAATTTTGCCTATCATTAGTTATTACTGACTTCTGTAAAACTTATTTTTTTAATTCAGATATTTGACTTTAAAACATCATTACAAAAGTTAGTAAACAATACAGAAGTGATACAAGTAAAAAAAAAAAAAAAAACTTGGATCTTTGAACTTTGTTTTTAAATTTAACCGACATATATTAAGATCTACATTTTCCCTAACGCCCATAGAAACATCATTGTTTCCGGGGGTCCATTCGGGAGGGAGATTACCTAGACACGCTTTACGGCGGCATCCGCTGTTGGCTGGAATGAGGGCGGCCTGGAGGTGGCTAGGTCAGAGGCATCATCTTGCAGCGGGTTGCTCCCCATGGCTCCCGCTATGTAATAATCCAGCCTTTCCTCCAGGCCTGGGACCTAGTGTGTTTTGGTTGTGGGGAAAAAAGGGTATTGTTTATCTGACCCAGGTACTGGATGAGGAAGGCCATATTAAATCTTTTGAGGAATTGGTCCAGCTTTATGGTATCCCAGCGGAACAATATTTTGCTTATTACCAGTTATGGCATTACATCAAGTCCCTGACGTGGACAGATTTAACAGAAGATGTCGTAGATATCCTGTCAGAAACATTCTCCTTGGGGTCGCAACAGTCGGTACCACTGAGGTTTCACCATCAGCAACTGAAGGACACTATGGAAGAAATTGAGTATGTTTGATTGGCGAGAAAATGGTCCATGGATCTGGGATGTGAACTTTAAGTGGACCTGTATAAAGATAGTATTAGGAAACTATATGCTCAAAGGTTATCAATCCCCCAAAGGGAAAAACTCTACCGTTTCGTCCTTTGGTTATATATATCTCCACACAGGACTTTTCGGGCGAAAATAGCAGAGGCGGGTTCTTGTGCAAAATGTGGGGGAGCTTGGGCCTCACTGGGGCATATGTTCTGGTTATGCTCAGCTGCGAGTCGCTTTTGGAAGAGTTTACTGGGGGGGTGGTGGAGGACATGTGGGGGTGTTCTTTGGTATTGGACCCATTGCTTCTCTTTAATCAATATAAGTATACCACTGCCTCCCCAAGCCGGATTTAAGGGGTTTATGGAGATTGCTATATATTTTGGAATAGCGACAACCTTAACGTTTTGGCTCTCCTCTTCGGGCCACTCCTTGCAGTGGTGGAGAATGCAACTGATATGCCAAATGAAGATTGATAGATGTGAGGTAAAGAGTATGGATAAGCATTCCAGGAGCCCAGTTTAGGAACAAATGGGAACCCTTATGGGAAACCCTTCCCTTGAAGGGACGAAGCTACATCTTAAACTGTTAACTCACTCGAGTAATTAAATTGAGAGAGGGTGGGGGGAGGGGGGGTTGGAGGACAATTGGTTGACAGCTGGTACTATTTGACTTCCTGGAGTACATTTTCATTTGTAAAAGTACAGTTTTAATTGTTTTGCTTGGAATTATCATCAATAAAAACGTTGCAACATAAATACATAATAGAGGGTAGGGGTGAGATGGGGATAAAAATGTTAAAAGTTTGATGATGGGCAGTACAATTTTGTATTTTATTTGAATTTTGGTATACTTCTATTGTCTGGAGGTGTTTATGGTGAACTATCAATAAAAATATTGAAACATATTAAGATCTAGATGTTTATATGTTTCATGAACTTATGCTGATGTATGTTATCAAGTCAACAAATCAAATATCAGTGAAAGCAACAAACTCCTTCCACTATCAGTCACTCAGATGTAACACAAAACCTTGCAAATAGACAAACTGCGCTAACCCTACTTTAGTAAAGTCAGGCTGCAACATTAGAATACCTCCAGTAAGAAAAAACACAAACACAATCTAAATGTTAAAAGCATCCTTCTCTGTGGTTACAAAAGGAAAACAGACCACCACCTAGTAAAAAACCAAAACATTACAGATTAGAAATACCTAGATAAAAAATGAAATTGAAAACCCAAGAAAATAGACAGCACCAGAACACTGAAAAGACATTTCCTTTTGTACAGAATAAAATACAAAAATCCACATTTTCAAGGCTGAAATCTCATTTTTCTAAATAAAATTTATTTTTATTATTTAACTTATCACAAGCAAACAAAACTTGCTACAGAAAAGAAGTTTAAGGTACATTTGCATCCAAAGATATTTACCCAAAGAAAACTAGACCTCCAAAAACTTCACTAGTCCTCAAAGCTGAGGAAGAACCATTTCACAAAATAAAGAAATCAGCAAAGAAGCAATTGACATGAGATCTAAACAAGTAGCAATTACCGTATTTTTCGGACTATAAGACGCACCGGACCATAAGACGCACCTAGGTTTTAGAGGAGGGAAATAGGAAAAAAAAATTTTTCCTTTTTCCCTCCTCTAAAACCTAGGTGCTCCGGTGCGTCTTGTCCGAGTTTTGGATCGCCGTCCCCTACTTACGCGATGCCATGTTCCCTGGTGGTCTAGTGACGTCGGGGCAGGAAAGAGCCCCCTCTTTCCTGCCCATCGCGCTGCTCTCCATGCTCCTGACTGCTTCCTGACGGTCTTGGCGAGATTCAAAATGGCCGCCGAGAATCTCGGCCATTTTGAATATCGCTGAGACCGTCAGGAAGCAGTCAGGAGCACGGAGAGCAGCGCGATGGGCAGGAAAGAGGGGGCTCTTTCCTGCCCCGACGTCACTAGACCACCAGGGAACATGGCATCGCGTAAGTAGGGGACGGCGATCCAAAACTCTCTACCTTTGGACTATAAGACGCACCCCCCATTTTCCTCCCAAATTTTGGGGGAAAAAAGTGCGTCTTATAGTCCGAAAAATACGGTAATTTAAAACACAGCTACTGGTAGCCTGACTAGGAACAGCATCTTCAGAGGAAGCTGAAACAGACTCCAGAGATTTAGAAGCCCTGAAAGCAGTCAAATGTTGCAATTCATAGAAATATAGCGTACATCCCAATAACTAAGCATTTACATGGATAACGTAAAAAGAATAAAAGGACTAGATTCTATATATCATGCCTTTAAAAAATTTGCGTATTCTATAAACTAAGCCTGAATTTAGGTTTACTTTATAGAAGCAGCCTAAATTTCCACTTGGTTACACTGAGTGCCCATCCGCACGATTAAATTTAGTCATGAACATTTAACAAAGTAAAATGTGGTGTAAATGCAGACACCTAAATTAAGCGCAGACTAGGTGTATTCTACAATGTGCAGAGATTTTAGAAAAGCCCATGACCTGCCTATTCCACACCCATGAACACACCCCTTTTCAATTATGCAACTTAGAATTCACACGCATCACAGAATACACACAGTTCTGTAACTAAATTCTAATGCCAATTAGTGTCAATTGCTTGTTAAGTGGCAATTATCAGCGCTGATTGGCTTAAGTAATTAAGTTGTGCAAGCAAATCCAGAATATGACCTATTTGTGCGCACAATTTTAAGGCGTGCTATATAGAATTCGGGGGAATAACACCCCTAATTTCAACACAGCAGTTTTAAGCAATAAAAAGTCTTGCCTCCTTTTCTGCGTATCTTTAGATAAGTCTGGAAAAAGCTGCAGTTTAGCATTCATAAAGGAGGTATCTCAGGATGCATCCTGAGAAGCCAGTCCCTATCTGGGTCCAAAACATATTACCAAAACCACCACAGGGCCAATCTCAGATCGTTGAAGGAAATTAATCCACTCTATTCCTATTATTTTTTTGTACCTTTGTCTGTTCATTGTTGGGTTTTGTTTTTTCTATTTGGTTGGTCCTGGACTCTCTACTACATTTTTGTTGGTTTTCTCCCAAGTCATTTTCCAGGATCTAATAACCATTTTCTGATTTTCACTGTCCGTATTCTTCACTACTTCTTACATCTCTGATCCTTCTGTCATTTTTCTCCATTTCTCATTTTTTTAACCTACCTATAAGCTAGATCTTATTCCTCCTTGTCTCTTTCCCCCAATCCTCAGTCTCTGTCTTACCAGCTTTTTACTTCCTGCCCTTATCTCCCTATTTCTCCCATTAAATGTATCTTATTCTTCCCCATGTCTCCTATTTGCTGTCTCTCGCCCACCTTTCTAGTTTATTTCAGCTATCTGTATTCATTGCCTCACCAGCTTATCTTCTGTCTCAGCTCTTACCAACCCTGGCTCCTTCCTCATCACTCCCCCCCCCCCCCCCTCCAGCTCCTTTATGTATTATGCCCTTATTTAGGCTCCCTTTTCCCCTTTTAACTGTCCCTATTTCTATCTCTCACCTCCTTCAAAAGATCTGTCCTCTTCTTTTGTCCCTCACTCTTCACAACTCCTTCTCCCCCTCTTTCCCCATCATCCTATACCTCTACCACTTCTATACTTCCTTCTCCTATTCTCCAGTATTTACCCCTTTTCTCCATATTAGCCACAGTACTCATCCCTCTGCCCCTTCATCTTCACGTTCTGCTACACATACCCTTGCTTTTCCCATCCCTTACAGAGCATGTCCCAGTCTTCCTTCTCCCAGCCCCTGCATCAGCCCCCTTCTCTCATGCCTAACATTGGATCCCTTATCCTACTCCCATACTCAACTCCAGTGATAGCTCTAAATCCCCCTTTGCTCTACTCTAGCATCAGCCCTTCCTACGTTTGCCCCCTTTTGCTATCCCCAGACACCTGCTTCCCCCTTTTTTGGCCCCAGATCCATTCTCTCACCTGCCCCCATCTTTTCAACACCCAGACCCCTTCTCACACCTAAAATCATTTAGCAAATTGGAGCAGTGGCAGTGATGCAAACACATTCCATCAGGCCTTCTATTACCCAGGTTCTGCTCCATTACTTAAGAACATAACATTTGCCAGACAGTCTGAAGGTCCAAACATAGCATCTGTCTTTAACAATGGCCCGTCCAGGTCAGAAGTATACAGCAGAACCCCAAGGACTAGATCCATTCTTAGTTTAATACTATGGTGAACAGCTTTTCCCTATTTACCCATTACAGCCCCTTCTGAAAATTGTTTGGAATGAGTGACCGTGGTCTGGACAGAAACATAGCTTTGACCATGCCAGTTTATCACAGCAGCCCCCACCAAAACACACAAGGGTACTTCATACATCAGCTGCAAAGCATGGTTTCTAAGGATTTACTTCCAAACAAATTGTGTGTGTTCTTCAAAATTTAAACCATTTACAATAAAAAGTTTCCAAACTTAATTGTAAAATTTAAGGCCTGCCAACATGCAAGGTTGTGCACTGAATTTGCCATGCCCTAGTCTGAGCTTTAAAGTAGGTGTGGGAAGGAGATCAGTACACAACACCAAACGATTTCCATGTTCATAGCCAACTTTAGAAGGAATAATATCCTTCTGACTAGCCATTTATCTTCTGTGTTCTCCCTCGTTGCCACAGAGCTGAATGGCATTTTGCTAAGCATTACACAACCTGACTGGAGCCCAATGTTTTGTTTTTTTTTCCTAGTAAATTCTATTCCATCTTCAAAGAAAGGGGTAGAAGGAGCAGGGTGGGTAAAGAGAATCAAAACCACTGGGCAGCTAGTCTTTCTGGTGTCAATGTGTTACTATGTTATTCACAAACACACAACATGCAGGCTCAAATTCCTCCAGGCTGCCTTCCATTACATTAAGACATATGCATAACATACAAGGGGGAGTGGGAAGAGGCAATATAAAAAGGTACACTTGGTTTTAATGGTATACCTTAACTCACTCATTTACCAACTCCTCCTCACACATGCAACTGCATACCCCAATTCTACATTCCATGTAAAAAAAAGTCAAATCTGTGCATCATGTGGCTGATACAGACCTGTAGGCTGTTCACCCACCACCTTTGAGATAAGGTGCATTAATGAGTTAGGAGTGAAACACTACAGAGTTTTCCCACTGGCTGGAAAGTGATATAAATAGCTATATTCTCTACATGTCATTTAAATTCAGTACAGTCCAGATTCACAGAACTATTCACAACAAATTAAAACAGTTAATATACAAAACACAGTAAAATACAATCAAAAGCTTCTCATAAATAAGAATATTCAACAATTGGGTTCCACTTTTCTTTAAATCAAAAAATAAGTCTTGCTTACCGAAGAGGGTAGGCCTTGGGGTACTTTTCTGACCTTTTTAGGTTGGCCGTCTAATAAACAAATACAAATAAAAGGCATCATACAGGGTAAAGGTGGACAAAGTGAATCTTCAGCTTCTATCACCAATGATTTTCAATAGTAAAATGGTAACAGAAGATATAAGACCCTTTAAATAGTTACATAACTAGGATTCTTCCTGGTGTTTTACAAGTTTACAATCCAGCATAAACCATTACAGTCTCCCATAATGCAAGACAACAGTATTCACTCTTGATTATTTTCACTTGTGCTCAAGCTGGCAGAACCTTGCCTGCTGGTGCCTGTTTGTGGGCTCAAATCCCTAACCTAGACAGTCCTATAATGAGGGGCTACCACAACAGTGTCAAGCTTTAGAGTGCTGCCAGTACAATAACCCTTTTCTTCCACTTATCCCAGGTACAATTTTTCAGGAGAGTAATGTATAAAATATTTTGAAAGATTAATTGAATTCAATCTTCTCCACTCACTGCTGCCATGCTGACAAAGTTGTCAAGCCCTTATGAAGTTACAAACCCTATATATTCAACCACTTATTGTTTTGATCACAAATGTTCCCTCTAACTTGACCTGTAAAATTCAAGGAGATATTAATGCTGCTATTCTGGTGTGCAGGTGTGTCTTGCTAAACAAGCACTATACAAAGCCCAAAGCTTTTGATAGTATTAAAACACATAGGAAGGTTATTAAAAAAAAAATTAAAAAAAAGCTCACAAAGTTTTATTAGAAGGCACACCAAGTTCAATTCAGTATGGTTCCTTTTATGCCTTATACTAACTTTTCTGGTAGGTAGCATTTATTCTTGTCTCAATTCATAATCTGGATTATTAAAATCATCATTACTAAAGAGAATACATTTTTCTAAAACATTAAGCCCTGCTAGAGCAATAAGTCACCCTGTCAAAAAATTGTTGGAAAATACTCTAAGCACTACACTGTTTGTTATTTATGGAGTTTAAATGTAGTTTGTATGCATTGTAGGGCAAGTAATCCAAAACCTGGTTCTCTCAAGAGTACCTGAAGGGGAACAAACAGGAGATTAAGCTGCATATTTTCTACAGGCACAACTGTCTCTTCTAGGATGCAATATTAGAACATCCCACGCTGCCAAAGGTGGGCATTCCCTTCCCCCACCTCCATCACTAATAGCACTGGGGATTAAGGATTACAGAATGCCAGGAGATACCTTAGCCAGAAGTTTTGAGTTTCTCCCCCTCCTCAAAAAAAATATATAGTTTTTATAGGCCATTTTAAAAAAAGAAGAAAAAAAAAAAAATAAAAGATTATACTGATCTTTAGATGCAGTTCCATTATTTACTTGGGGGGGGGGGGGGAGTTTCTTTGGTATCTTTTCCAGAGTTAAATGCACCAGTTCTCAAACCTGGTCCCGGAAGTACCTCAGTCAGTCAGGTTTTCAGGATAACCACTACATGCAAATCCGCTACATGCAAATCTTTCATGAATATTCATTGGGGTATCCTGAAAACCTGACTGGCTGGGGTATTTCCGGGACCAGGTTTGGGAATCACTGGCTTAATGGATTTTGGACAGCTTCCCCAGCCCCAGATGCCTCTCAGCACAAAGACACCAAAAGACTGGAATGTCTATTGAAATATGTTGCTGGCGGGGCTCCAATTTAATCACAGCTCCATCACCAAGTCAAGAAATGCAGCCTACTCATAGTTCAAATATAAGTTCTTTGGGGCAAGGACCCCAATAACCAGGTTATATGTCCCCATCATCCCCACCATTTTACCAATGTTGCTGTCAGCAGCCCTCCTACGGGGGTTGTTGGTATACGAGTAATATTGTGACCCACTCTTCACTCCTGTGGGGGAAACTGTGCTTAGATTTGCCATTCCAATGTCACTGGACAGGAAACTAGCCTGTAGAACAAAAACATAGAAAGGTTAACACTTTCTATGCAACTGAAAAATCAAACCTTTTCCCTTACCTGTAGCTAAGTATGACCTACTATATGATGGAAGAAGTCACAACTCACCGAACTTCAATTTTATTTTTTAAATGCCAGTCATACCAATACACTTAAGCTTTCCACACATGGCCCCTACTGACAAGCAAATTAGACCCTTTCAATGAGGGTCTGAACATAGCCCCTCATTCTTCTGCTCCTCCCCCCTTCCCACGTTCTTGCCATATACCCTCCCCAACACAAGCTGATTTCATCTGTTTAGTTCCTGTGTAGACACAATCTTCACTCTTCCAAATTACACAAAAAAAAGAAACATCCACCCTTAGGCAGTTCCATAAATAGATTTGGGTCTATACATTTCTTGAACAGACCCCAGCTTGATCTCTCAGATATCAGTTAAACTTTGGGAAGTCAAGCAGTACACCGTCTCAAAGCCATGGTAAAGTACAAGGGAAGAGGAGACGTGAGAAAAGGAAGTTTTTGTTTTTTTTGTTTTTTTAATAGTGAGCCTATGGTAGGTAATCCTACATATAGCTTGTACAGGCACTGCAAAAATCTATGTTAGCATCCTAAACTAATTCTGTCTAAGCACCCTGTGGGATGGTTTATTCAGCTCAAACCAAAAAGTCTTTAGTATCCAAAACAGCAGAGTGCTACACAATCAAACCACTTCACAAAAATGCCGGTCTAGTAGTGTATTCAAGATGAAACCATTCAAACCAAGAGCCTAATATTTCTTCTGATGTTACTACAAGAAAATAAAAAAATATAATAAAATAAGCTAGTTCAGGAGCCGACAAGAGAAGGAAAAATACTAGACTTAGTCCTTAGTGGTGCTCATGATCTAGTGCAGGGGGTAACGATACGAGGGCCGCTTGATAACAGTGATCATAATATGATCGGTTTTGATATTGGCATTGAAGGAAGTGAAACTAGGAAATCAAGTACGCTAGCGTTTAACTATAGAAAAGGTGATTACGACAAAATGAGAAAAATGGTGAAAAAAAGACTGAAAGGAGCAGCTCGCAGAGTAAAAAACTTGCATCAGGCGTGGATGCTGTTTAAAAACACCATCCTGGAGGTTCAGGACAAATATATTCCACGTATTAGAAAAAAGGGAAAAAAGACTAAACGTCAGCCGGCGTGGCTAAACAGTAAGATAAAGGAAATCATTAGAGCCAAAAAACAATCCTTCAGAAAGTGGAGAAGAGAACCAACTGAAAGTAACAGGATAGATCATAAGGAATGCCAAGCCAAATGCAAAGCGGAGATAAGGAGGGCAAAAAAGGACTTTGAGAAGAAATTAGCGTTGGAAGCAAAAATACATAGTAAAAATTTTTTTAGATACATTAAAAGCAGGAAACCGGCCAAAGAGTCGGTTGGGCCGCTGGACGAAAATGGTGTTAAAGGGGCGATCAAGGAGGACAAAGCCGTAGCGGAGAAATTAAATGAATTCTTTGCTTCGGTCTTCACCGAGGAGGATTTGGGGGGGACACCGGTGCCGGAAAGAATATTTGAAGCGGGGGAGTCGGAGAAACTAAACAAATTCTCTGTAACCTTGGAGGATGTAATGGGTCAGTTCAGCAAGCTGAAGAGTAGTAAATCACCGGGACCTGATGGTATTCATCCCAGAGTATTAATAGAACTAAAAAATGAACTTGCGGAGCTACTGTTAGAAATATGCAATCTGTCCCTAAAATCGAGTGTAGTACCGGAAGACTGGAGGGTAGCCAATGTTACTCCGATTTTTAAGAAGGGTTCCAGAGGAGATCCGGGAAATTATAGACCGGTGAGTCTGACGTCGGTGCCGGGCAAGATGGTGGAGGCTATTATTAAGAATAAAATTGCAGAGCATATACAAAAACATGGACTGATGAGACAAAGTCAGCACGGATTTAGTGAAGGGAAGTCTTGCCTCACCAATCTAATGCATTTTTTTGAGGGGGTAAGCAAACATGTGGACAATGGGGAGTCGGTTGATATTGTATATCTGGATTTTCAGAAGGCGTTTGACAAAGTGCCGCACGAAAGACTCCTGAAGAAATTGCAGAGTCATGGAATCGGAGGTAGGGTATTATTATGGATTAAGAACTGGTTGAAAGATAGGAAGCAGAGAGTAGGATTGCGTGGCCAGTATTCTCAGTGGAGGAGGGTAGTTAGTGGGGTCCCGCAGGGGTCTGTGCTGGGTCCGTTGCTTTTTAATGTATTTATAAATGACCTAGAGATGGGAATAACTAGTGAGGTAATTAAATTCGCCGATGACACAAAATTATTCAGGGTCGTCAAGTCGCAGGAGGAATGTGAACGATTACAGGAGGACCTTGCGAGACTGGGAGAATGGGCGTGCAAGTGGCAGATGAAGTTCAATGTTGACAAGTGCAAAGTGATGCATGTGGGTAAGAGGAACCCGAATTATAGCTACGTCTTGCAAGGTTCCGCGTTAGGAGTTACGGATCAAGAAAGGGATCTGGGTGTCGTCGTCGATGATACGCTGAAACCTTCTGCTCAGTGTGCTGCTGCGGCTAGGAAAGCGAATAGAATGTTGGGTGTTATTAGGAAGGGTATGGAGTCCAGGTGTGCGGATGTTATAATGCCGTTGTATCGCTCCATGGTGCGACCGCACCTGGAGTATTGTGTTCAGTACTGGTCTCCGTATCTCAAAAAAGATATAGTAGAATTGGAAAAGGTACAGCGAAGGGCGACGAAAATGATAGTGGGGATGGGACGACTTTCCTATGAAGAGAGGCTGAGAAGGCTAGGGCTTTTCAGCTTGGAGAAGAGACGGCTGAGGGGAGATATGATAGAAGTGTATAAAATAATGAGTGGAATGGATCGGGTGGATGTGAAGCGACTGTTCACGCTATCCAAAAATACTAGGACTAGAGGGCATGAGTTGAAGCTACAGTGTGGTAAATTTAAAACGAATCGGAGAAAATTTTTCTTCACCCAACGTGTAATTAGACTCTGGAATTCGTTGCCGGAGAACGTGGTACGGGCGGTTAGCTTGACGGAGTTTAAAAAGGGGTTAGATAGATTCCTAAAGGACAAGTCCATAGACCGCTATTAAATGGACTTGGAAAAATTCCGCATTTTTAGGTATAACTTGTCTGGAATGTTTTTACGTTTGGGGAGCGTGCCAGGTGCCCTTGACCTGGATTGGCCACTGTCGGTGACAGGATGCTGGGCTAGATGGACCTTTGGTCTTTCCCAGTATGGCACTACTTATGTACTTATGTATAAGACTGGGAGAATGGCATATACTAGCACACTCAATCTGCACTGGATAAAAGAAAGAGGGCACAATTTGCAGTTAATACGCATTCTTCAACCTATTGCTAAAATAGAACAAACCTTGAAGATTTCCAGTCCAATAGCCACCCTACACAAGAATGAAATAAAGTTGCAATGGGATCAACTTCATTACAACATTGGCTCTGTTTATCCATCTTATGGTGACCACTAGCTTACAGTTTGTTAAAGTGCCTTCATATTGAGAAAACAGTTTACATTTGTCTCAAACTTACAGGCCAACAATTAATTTACCTTTCAATGCTAAATGTACTTGATCTATTGTTGCTGAGCAACCGAATTCTTTCATAGGCCAAACCCATGTCCTTACAGCCGAATCAAACTTGCTTTCTTCATCATTATTCCAGACAACTCCTTGGAATCACACATATTCAATTAATACATACTCCTTTCCCTCAATTTAGCCATTTTTTTTTAAATCTTGTAGATCATAATATGCTGTTAGCTAGATTGCTTAGTATTGGCATCAAGGATACCCCATTAAATTGGTTTAAAGATCTAGACAAGACAATGGATATTACTTCGTTTTTTGCACAACTCCGTCTCCCATTCATACTCTTGTGGAGGACCCCAAGGATCAATTTTATTCCACACCTAACACTTTTCTCATACCTTGTCCTTAATTCAAACTTGAACTTACAAATTTTTCTGTGCAGATGACATCCAGAGTGACTCTTGCTACTCTTGACCCTCTGGACTTATCTGAAATGTCTTCCTTTAATAACAAACTCACTATAAAAAAAGACCAGCTGTGTACTCAAGTTGGAACTGAATCAGAAATCTAAGGCAATACTATTACTCAAGGGTTTTGGGGGGGGGGGGGGGGGGGGGGTAGGGAAAAAAAAAAAAAAAAAGATTGTACTTCCCTCAAATCTGATTTGTATTGCCAATTCGGAGTTACCATTGATCATAATCTCATGCTTGAATACCATGTGAAGAATACAACCAAGAAGATGTTTCAGTCAATGTGGAAACTCAGAAGATGAAACCTTTCTTCCCTAGAGGCATTTTTCGCACCTTGATACAATCAATGGTGCCGAGTCATTTGGACTATTGTAATGTGCTGTATGCTGGATGTAAAAAGCATGTCATCAAGAAACTCCAGACAGCTCAAAACACTGCAGCTAGACTCATATTTGGAAAAACAAAATAAGTAAGTGCAAAACCCCTAAGAGAAAAGCTCCATTGGCTCCCGGTTAAAGAATGTTCGGCGTTAAAGGTTTGTACTTTGGTTCATAAAATCATCCACGGAAATGCACCAGCCTACATGTCAGACCTTATATATTTGCCACCCAGGAACGCTAGAATATCAGCACGCACATTCTTGGGACTGTACTTCCCTAGCTGTAGAGGTCAAAAATACAAACTAGTACATGCGTCCTGCTTCTCCTACATTGGCACACAGTTGTGGAATGCATTGTCACTTGATCTGAAAAATATTCATGATCTTATCAACTTTCGGAAATCACTAAAGACTTTCCTTTTTAATAGGACTTACCACCGGTAATCTAACATATCAATACTTGAAAATCTGTTTTCTGATTTATTGAATTGATTATATCCATTATGTTATACCTGTTCTTTTGTTATTGTTAATTCACTCTTGAATGACACTTGTAATGATGAAATATTGTAAGCCACATTGAGTCTGCAAATAGGTGGTAAAATGTGGGATACAAATGCAACAAATAAATAAATTCACCAATTCTTCTGACCAATACCATTGAAGTACTAGGGGATACTGTTGACATCTTATTCTCCCAGTTTCATCTTATTATTGGTTCACAAATGTTTCTATAGATTAAGATTGCTTTTCTATTCAAGCTGTTTTGATAGACAAGCCTTACATATTCTACTACTACTAATTTCTAAAGCGCTACTAGACGTACGCAGCGCTGTACACTTGAACATGAAGACAGTCCCTGCTCAACAGAGCTTACAATCTAATTAGGACAAACAGGACAAACAAGAGATAAGGGAATATTAAAGTGAAGATGATAAAATAAGGGTTCTGAACAAGTGAATAAGGGTTAGGAGTTAAAAGCAGCATCAAAAAGGTGGGCTTTTAGCTTAGATTTGAAGACGGCCAGAGATGGAGCTTGACGTACCGGCTTAGGAAGTCTATTCCAGGCATATGGTGCAGCAAGATGGTCCTTAACCATTTAGAATACTATAATGCTCTATTTCAGGGAATCTATATGATATTAGGGATCTATAGCCAAAATAAAAAAAAATTACCAGAACAAAAACCCAACACACTTATGCTCATTCATAAAATTATTTGTGCAGGATTGCCTTTATTTCCTCTCTTGATATCTTATTCCTTATGCCCTGCACAAATTACATCAATCCTCCCACAAAATCTGTTGGTTATCCCTTCATTCAGACATATCTGGATGGACAGCATCAGATTCTCTTTAGCATCACTGTACCCACACTGTGGAACGGTTTACCCCTCTCTCTTAGGAATGAACGTTTACTTATTAGGTTTAACAGAAAAATGTAAAAAACCTATTTTCTTGGACAGATACCTAACCTACACTGGATAAAGGATTTAGCTCACTTTTTCAGTAGTAGCACACAAGATTTGATATACCGCTTTTCTGTGGTTACAATCAAAGTGGTTTACATATTATTTACAGGTACTTATTTGTACCTGGGGCAAAAAAGGGTTAAGTGACTTGCCCAGAGTCATAAGGAGCTGCGGTGGACATTGAACTCGGTTCCCCTGTTCTCAGTCTACTACTTCTCCACTCTATGCTTAGTGACATTCCAAACCTACTCAGCAGTGCACCGGTACAGTGATAAAAATTGCTGCAGCAGTCTTGGTTACAGTACTTCTCTCCTGCCTCTTCCAGCAGCACTCAACAGATGAGCTCAAAGCACAGAAAAGATAGCTTATACTGCTCAAAAATACGGGGGGGGGGGGGGGGGGGTAGGGGAAGGGGATCAGGATAACCTTCTCTCAAACCTACATATCTAGTAATAGAAACATGGATGTTTTGCCCTCTTTCAGCTCAGTGATACAGATGGGTACACAGACATTTGCATTTATCCCTGACAAAGCTGATTTTCTACAGCAATGATCATTAAGCCAAGCCAAGTTTGAAGCGTTATTTTTATTCAAACTTCACAAAAAAAAAACCTAGGTAAGAAGTGATTTTTTTTTTAAAGTTTTGAATGTAATGTCTCACTAAATCATTTGCTTGCTGGTGATCTAATGGGTAGTTATAATCTGCTTTACCAAAACAATTCAAGGTGGATAACATCCAAGGAATGTGATTACAAATTATTTGTCACATTAAAGTATTTAAGCATCCAGAATTTTATAATCCTAAACAAATATTTTTGAAATAAACAAGTTTTCAAATGGGTTCTAAAAGCTAAAAAAATAAATAAATAAATAATGATCAGACCTCAGTTTCATTGAGCATTACAAGCCTCAAATCCCCTATCATTAGCTTTATTTCATGCCATTGAAAAATGACAATTCTTGACAAAGTAAGTCAAATTTCTTCAATCAACCACAATTGTCTCAATGGAGAATACAAATATATAAAACGTAAGATATTCTGGGGGACAGATCATGCAAAGTTTTAAAAATAAAAGTACATTTAAACTGAATCCTAGCTTTTACTGCGAGCCAATGGAGCTGAGTCAAATATGGAGTTGCACATGCTTCGTTGCCTTTCCATCCAAAATCAGTTTCTCCGCCACATTCTGTAAAACTTGGGAGTCTATGCTGCTCTTTTCTGGGAGGCCCATCAACACATTACAGTAGTTTAGAAGCAACTGTGGATGTGTCTTCAGGAAAGGCCTAATATTTTATTTATTTGTGTTTACCACCTTTTCGATGGAATTCACTCAAGAGGGTGTACAGTAAGAATAGATCAAACATGAGCAATAGGCAATTACAGCAATAAAAATATTCAAATACAATACGCAATAGAACATTTTAATTGATAGTGAAGAGTAAAGCAAAGATGGAAAATATGGATAGGTAAGAGTAAGAAGAGTTAGAAAGTAATGTGACTAACAAAGTTGCACATTTATTTGCTGCATTTGTACCCCACATTTGCTGCATTTGTACCCCACATTTTCCCACCTATTTGCATGAGGTCAGAGAGATGGTTAAACATCATCTCAGCTAGGGTAGGAATGGATAAACATGTCCTGCTGTAGTAAGTGCAGCCCATATCATTCCTTGGTTGTGTAAGTGAGACTAACAAGTTAGTTAGTGCTTCCATTAAAGGCCTGGCTGAAGAGCCAAGCTTTCACTTGCTTCTTGAAGTAAAGATGGTCTTGTGTTAAATGGAGTCTTTCAGGCAGTGCATTCCAGAGTGTGGGGGCTACTCCGGGGAACGCTCGCTTGCGGGTACCACATCGTGCGATGTCTTTTGGAGAGTGTGTGGTTAGTGATAGTCCTTAACAGGCCTCTAGTGTCCTTGGCAGTGTGTACAGGATCATCCTATTCTTCAGGTACTAAGCGCCATTTCCTTTAAGGTCCTTGAAGAACTGAGTTTTAAATTTAGCCCTGTAATGTACTGGTAGCCAATAAAGTTTTTGCAAAAATGGTGTGATGTGGTCCTGTCGCTTGCAACCTTCTATGAGTCTTGCTGCTGCTTTCTGAATCAACTGGAGGTGGTGCAGGCCTTTTATAGTCAGACCGTTGTATAGTGCAATGCAGTAATCCAGTCTTGATGTTATCATGGCATGCACAACTGGGATAAGATTTACCTTCTCGATGCAAGGAGAGAGGCAGTGTAGCTGCCATAAATAGTAGAAGCAGCTCTTGAAGGTTGGTTGGATTTGGGGAATCAGAGTAAGTGTTGAATCTAACTGTATTCTAAGGTTCCTGACTTGTGATTTGAGGGGGAGTTCATACTTCCCAAAAGGGATTTTGATGTCAGGTATATATCCACTTGTGTTAGGGACCAAGAGAAGCTTGGTTTTATTGGGTTCCGGCAAAGTTTGTTGTGTTTAGCCTATTCTTGAATTGATGTTAGGTAATCAAGTTTATTCAAGGCTTTAGGTAAGTCAGGTTTAATGGGTATGAGTAGCTGCACATCATTCACATAGATGTAGAACCAAGTGTCCATTGACCAAATCAGCTCAGCTAGTGGCTTGAGGTAGATATGGAACAAAATAGGTAACAGTATTGATCCTCGTGGTACCCCACAAGTCAGTGTCCATGGTGGTGACAAGTTGCTGCCAATCATTATGGATTACTAGTAAAAAAAAGGCCCGTTTCCGAAACCAAGGAAGGGCGCTAGCATGTGGCTTTTTGTGTGTGTGTGTGTGTGTGTGTGTGTATATATGTCACAGAGTTATTTTGTGTGTGTGTGTGTGTGTGTGTGTGTGTGTGTGTGTGCGCAGGTTGTTGATGTGTGTCTTTTTTTGTTTTGTTTTTTGCTTGGGGGTTGGGGGATGTGCTGTGCTGTCCTTGGTCGCTGTTTGCTGCTGGCTGGGTTGCGGGTAATCCTTCTAGCTGGGCCGCAGCTTGTCCTGTTCGCCCACGTCCCAGATGGTGACGGGCACGTTGTTTTCCGGCTCCTCTGACTCCATGTCAAGTGATCCCAAATATAGTCTGTGCTATAGGCCCTCTGGCACTCTTCAGTACTGGCATTATGCACTTAAAAATTCCCCCCCCCCCCCCCGGTCTATTTTTGCACATACCCACAGCAGGAATATTCTTCTCTCGTTCCAGCGGTGGTTCTGTGCTCTCCGTGCTGCACAGATAATGAGCCATTCTGCTGGGGAATGCTCCTCCCTTATTGTCATGTAGTTTCCTCTGATTGGTCCGTCTTACGCTGCCTAGTGTTGCCTGGGAATGGTGTTGTGATGGTCCTTTGTGTTTCAGAATGTTGAGGGTGTTTTTTCTGATTGGTCCGTCATGCGAGGGCGGGGCAGAGAGACATGGTCAGTATTGTGGCTTCACCACCATGAATCCATGAACCCTTCAGGGAGTGACTGAGTGACTTCAGAACATTGTCTTCAGAACGTTGAGGGTGAGTTTTATTATAGTAGATTGCCTGTCAGATAGGATCTGAACCAGGCAAGTACTGTTCCATTGATATCTGTTTCTGTCAGTCATGCTTGCATATCATCATCCATAGTGTCGAAAGCTGCTGAGAAATCAGTACTAACACTGAGGCAAATTCCCTGTCTCTGTTTCTGTGAAGATCATCTAATAGGGATACGAGGACCGTTTCTGACCCATAACCGGGTCTGAATCCACTGACATGGATCTAGCCAGTTTCTCTCTTCTAGCCAATCATTGTTGAACACAGCCTGACTCTTCTATGAGTTTCTCTAGAAACGGGATGTTGGATACTGACTGGTAACTTTCAAGTTTGACCTGGTCAAGGTTGTTTTTCTTTAGCAAAGGGTGAACCACTGTCCTTTTTAATGATGTTGGTAGTTGCCCATTAGAAAGAGATGTGTTCACAATTTTTGTGGCGCCTATGAGGACCATACTTGCCTGTTGCACTATCTTTGATGGGCAGGGGTCGATGGAGCAGGTAGTTGGTCAAAGGTCTCTTAGGATTTTGTCAAGGCTCTCCTCTGTCATTGGGTTAAAAAAAGTGTCCTATTTGTCTCCGTCAGGAGGGGGTGAGTTTGTGCACCTCTGGTTAACTGGTTGGAGACTGGGTGGGATTGCCTGGAAATCCTGACAGACTTAATTTTATTGGCAAAGTATGGAGTAAAATCACTGCAGTCCAGTTTAGACTGGGCAGGTTGGTTCTGTTGTGGGGGTTGCAGTAGGCTTATTTACTATACTGAACAATTACTTGGTTGAATTGGCAGACTGTGCAATGCACTGAGAGAAATACTGTTATCTGGTTGCTTTTAAGGCTTGGTGGTACTTTGTCATGTGCTTCCTACAATTTAGCCTGTCTTCATCCAGGCGAGATTTACGCCATCTCCTTTCCAGTTTCCGTCCTTCGCATTTAAGGATCCGAAGTTCTGAAGAAAACCAAAGTGAGCATTTGTGAGTGGGGCATAAGACCTTTTTAAGTGGTGCCATTTTCTCTAAGGTCTTGACCAAGTGTGTATTCCAGATGTCACTAATTATCTTTTCATCCACATGTGGATAAGTCCAAGGCCTCTAGGAAATTCTCAACTGTCAGCTTTTTTTGTTGTCTCTGATCTCCTTCCAAACTCTGAGAGGTGCCATCTGCTTCAGGTGGTCACTTAGGGAAAATGTAATTAGAAAATGACCATGATAGGGGGGTTATTTCAATACTGTTATCCCAAAATACTGGGATATCCACCCCTTTGTAGAATACCAGGTCTAGTATGTGACCCTTTTCGTGGGTAGAAGAATTGATCACCTATGTAAATACTAGTGCTGTCATGTCCAGAAAGGCAGCTGTGGTGGTATCTGGGGGTTTCAATGTGTAGACTGAAATCTCCCATGATTACCAGCCTAGGGTAATATGAAGAATCATCTTTAAATTATAGAACAGTGGTTGGGTGAGCTGGGAACAGCATTTCCCCAAAGATTCTCATCTATTATGTGCATTTGTCTTGGCTCACTTGTACAGCAATGTATACAATTATAAGAAGAGGGACTGGAAGGAAGAATGAATTGTATTAATTCATCTTTTCTCTGTGCTCACACACTTCTCACCTTATCCCCAGCTTCCATCCCAAAGCATCTGATAACTTGCACCCTCCATATCCCAATCTTACCCCCCCCCCCCCCCCCCCCACCAGCTGAATTAGTCACCTGTAGCTCTGGCCAAGGATTCTCACAAGTGAATGGGTGATGTCTCTTGGAGGCTCAGTGCGGACACTACTCAGCGTTTCCATAATCTTAAAGCCTTTTGAAGGCCTGCACTGTGCACATGCGAGTGTCTTCCCACCTGCTCGAGTCACAGGGGACCCATAGTTGAATCAAGCAACAAAAAAGAATGCAATTCCTAAGGGAGGTGAGAGGGATTGTGAGAATCCTTGGTCTGCTGTCCTCCGAAAACACCTGCTACAGCTGAGCAACTTTCTCTGAGGGCAAGAAGCCATAGGTTTCTCACAAATGGGAATCCGTAGCTACCAGGCTCACAAAAAAAAAAATAAATAAATAAATGAAACGGACAATAGGACAAGACCAACTAGAACCAACAGTCTTGTTGTGAAGGTGCAGCCTGCAGTTTGATTCTAGACCCCACAAATTCTGAAGAACTATTTGTCCACACCATATCAGGTATTCTTCTCAAGGCAGTAGTGAGAAGTGTGGACTGAAGACAACGCAGCTCTGCAACATTTCTTCAATGGAGGCTGACCTCAAGTGGGCTACCGACGCAGGAATGGCTGACATCGTGAGCCACATGACCTTCAAGAGTTAGCCCAGCCTGGGCATAAACAAAGAAAATGCATGCTAGCCAGCTGGACAAGTATGTTTACCAATGGCTGCCTCCATACTGTTTGGGTCAAAAAAAACAAAGCTGGGTGAATCATCTATGGGCGTTAGTCTGCTCCAAATAGAAGGCAAAGGCTTACTTGCAGTGAAAGATGTGCAATGCACTTTTGCCAGAATGGGCATGAAGTTTTGGGAAAAATGTAGGCAGGACAATTGACTGGTTAAGATGGAACTCAGACACTACCTTAGGAAGGAACCTAAGGATGAATGCAGAAGACTACTCTGTTAGGATGAAATTTTGTGTAAGGATCACCTACAAAGGCCTGAAGCTCACTAACTCTGCAAGCTGAAGTGACTGCCACCAAAAACAAGCCCTTCCAGGCGGTGGCGTAGCTAGGATTGAGTGGGTCCTGGGTGGAAAAACAAAGATGGGTCCACTATAATATCTCTCCCAAAGAGTGGGGAGGGGTGAGATGAGACACCCTTTCAGAGCTCCAGTAAACAAACCCTGCAAAAAGCAAACATATTCCAGACCTATGCAGAAAGCCTGTCACAGTAATAAAAATAGAAGCTGAAGTGGTGCAAGATAGAGATGCACATGTCCCAAAACTGACATGTTACAATTAATTTCAGAAACAAAAAAAAAGCGCCAAAGAAACCCACCCACACTTTACCTTTGTCTCAGCAGTGCTTTGGTCCCAATGCCTCTTCTGATTTTCTCATTCCCCCCCCCCCCCCCTTATTTCTTGTCCCAGGGTGTTCTGTCCTTTTCACATTTTTATGTCCAATAATAATCACCTTCTCTCCACATTCCTGTCATTTCCCCCCTCCCCATGTTCAGTATCTGCCTTCAGTGTCCTTATCCTATCTCCACATTCAGCATCTGACCTTATCTTACTTTATCAAGCATCCCCATGTCCCCATCCCTCCCCTTGTGTCCAACATTGCCCCTATGTGTCCCTTTTTCTATGCTCCCTCCATTCCCATCTCTTCTGTATCCCTGCCCCTCCCCATGGCCAGTTTCTCCTCTTCCCTTCCTCCTGCTCCCCTGACCCCCCTCCCTTATTGGTCCAGTCTGTCCTCCTGTCCCCATCCAGTGCGTCTCCCTCTCCCTGGACTGTAATCAATCTCTGAATCCTTGGTCCAGGGTCTCTCCCCCTCCCCTTTCCTCTGTATTTCGCTTCAGTCCACATCTTTCTCTCCCTCATCCCTCCCTCTCCATTCCAGGTCTTCTCTCCCTCTTTCCTCCACCCTTCATGGTCTGGCATCCCTCCCTCCCTCTTTGGTCCAGGGTCCCTCTCCCTCTTCTCTTCACCCTTCCAGTTCAGCATCTTCTCCCTCCCTCTTTCCTCCTCCCCTTTGGTCTAGGTCTCTCTCTTCCTTCTGCTTTCCCTCCCAACCTCCATCCTTTTGCTCGAGGTCTCTTTTTCCTCTTCTCCATGCCTGGGTCTGTTATCTACATAGCCCCTCCCTCCCCTGGTCCTCCACAAGCTGAGGCAACCTCTTGAAGCAGGATGCGGTAAAGGAAAGGCACCATGGCATGAGAGAGGCTGCCTTCAGCAATGTGTCTTCTGCCAGCTACCTCGGCACGTGGAGGACTGGCAAGGGAGGGAGAGAATGCCAGACCTGGGCACGGGGGAGAAAAAGAAGAGGGAGGATTCATATGTAGACAGCCCTGGGCATATTGCTAGCATCGCTCAGTGGTAGTTATGCCCTTGCTTAAGAACATAATAGCAGCCATACTGGGTCAGAGCAATGGTCCATCTAGCCCAGTATCCTGTTTCCAACAGTGGCCAATCCAGGTCACAAATACGTGACAAACACAAATAGTAGCAACATTCTATGCTACCAATCCCAGGGCAAGCAGTGGCTCCCCCATGATGGTCTCAACAACAGTCTAGGGACTTTTTCCCCCAAGAAATTGTCCAAACCATTTTTAAACCCCGGACATGCTAACCACTGTTACCACATCCTACAGCAACGAGTGCCAGAGATTAACTATTCATTGAGTGAAAAAAAATCCCTATTTGTTTTAAACTTCATTGAGTGTCCACTAGTCTGTATTTAAAAAAAATAAAGAGTAAAAAAATCGACTCACTTCTAATCGTTCTACACCACTCAGGATTTTATAGACCTCAATCATATCTCCCCTCAGCCATCTCTTCTCCAAGCTGAAGAGACCTAACCTCTCTAGCCTTTCTTCATAACAGAGACGTTCCACCCCCTATCATTTTGGTCACTCTTCTTTGAACCTTTTCGTCCAGATCTGGTACTTCAGATGACAGGAGTCCAGTGGCGCAAAAAGGAGCTTTCATCAGCTGGGTGAGGACAACATGAGGTCCAGTGACACAGCTGGAAGTTTGATATTAGGGTGGGAGGAGCTTTGTGAGAAGCCAAGCTCACATAAATCAAACTAGAGGCTGTATAGAGATGGGCTTATCCTCTATATGGCAATGCTAAGCACTAATCACACTAAGGGGAACCCTTAAGTTAGTTTTTAGACCAGACTCAAATGTTTGGAAGGTATTCAAGCAGGTTTCGTGTAGGGAAGAGAGGGTCTATAACCTTGCCCTCACATCAGACAAGCTTCCTCCACTAAAAAGGTATAGCACCTATTAGTGGAATCATGGAAAACACCCTCACGCAAAGGGAATAAAGTTCAATGCTTACATCCAAACCATGAAAGCTAGGGGCTAGAGTTTGGGATACAGAAGAGATCCCTCGTTTTGCGTGATAAGGGTCAGAAAACAATCCAATCTCCATGGGTCTTTGGAGGACAATTGCAGAAGTAGAGGGAACCACATCTGCCTCAGCCAGTAAGGAATGAGGATCACATCGTTCTCTGGTCCTGCTCGAGTTTCAGCAGAGTCTTCCCTATGAGAGGTATCGGAGGATATGTATATAGAAGGCCTTCCCCCAATTTAGGAGGAAGGCTTCCGATGGTAGCCTACTGTGGGACTCAGCTTGAAGCAGAACTAAGGATTTCATTGTTGGTGAGTTGCAAAAAAAAAAAAAAAATCCACTAAGGTGGTGCCCCACTCTCAGAAGAACTTAATTATAGGCATTGACCACGAGAGATCACTTGTACAGTTGCCTCACCCTGCTCAGCCTGTCCACCAGACCAGTTATCTTTCCCTGCTAGGTATGTGGTCCTGAGTACCATGCCATGGCTCGTGGCCCAGGTTCACATTCCAACTACCTCCTGACACAAGAGGTACGATCCTGTACCCCCTCTGATTGTTGATCTAATACGTGGCAACCTGACTGACTGAATTAGCACAATTTGGTTCAACAGCTAATTTATGAAAGCCTTTAGAGAATTCCAGATTGCTCAGAACTCCAGGAGGTTGATTTGAAGTTCTGTCTCCTGAGCAAACCAGATTCCCTGGGTGCAAAGCCCGATGACATGGGGTTCTCCTCCACCCCAAAGTGGATGCATCCATTGTTAGAAATTTCTGGGATAAACTGGTCCAAGTCACCCACCGAAGAGACTGGGCTACCTCCAGTATAACTGTGATGACATCCACAAGGCTCCCAATGGCTTGACACCACTGGGAAGCAAGGGTCCACTAGGTGGCTTATAATGGAGGTGAGCCATGGGAGTGACATACACTGTGGAGGCCACATGGCCCATCCACCTCAACATCTGCCAAGCAGTGACCTGTTGGCTGCACTGAACCTGAGTGGCAATGGCAATGACTAGCTTGAGCTTGACCCCATCTAAAATGGCTCTAATATATTCCAATTGCTGTACTATGAGCAGATGGGACTGAGGGTAGTTGATAATGAACCCTAGCAGCTCTAAACACCTGAACAGTCCTCTGCGGGGATATTTGAGCACCATCCTTGGAGAGCTGACTAGTCGAGCACATTGAAGTAGAGAAATACATGAACTCCCAGTCTGCGTACCGATGCCAAGACTATGCTAGGCATTATGCGAATACTCCTGGGGCAGACACGAGGTCCCACGATGCAATACTAGTAGCATTATACCACGTCTCTAAGGCATGGTTAACAATGACGAGGGATAGTGTTTTTTTTGTTGTTGTTGTTGTTGGCTTCGGTGCTTTCAACAGGTTACCCATAGCCCTATGAAAATAAGAGTCCTTGAAGAAATTAAAGATTCAACTGAAAACATTTTTTAAAGCAAATATTTAACCTGTCAGATTAAGGTTCTGAATGAGGGTTGGGTCCTACTGGATGTATCGATGGTACGGTTGGGTGATCTTTGTTTTCTTGGTTGACTGAGTCACTATCATCTAGAATTGGAGTTCCTTTTTTTGAATCTGTGTGGTTTTAATATTTTGTGAACTGTTTTTCCTCCCAAAAGACTCTACAGTACAAGCATCTCTGCCTAGGAGAGATGAGGCATGGATCTTCAAATCCACCCTCAAAAGGGCCAGAAGTGCAACCACCATGGAATTTTTCACATGGAGTCCACATTCTTTAGGTACCACCTCTGCACAGAGAAAGGGGGTCTCCCAATTCCTCATCTGTGCATCTTTCAGAATGCTGTGAATGGGCACTGTCCAGCCTCCTTAGGAGGAGAGTCAAAGAGTCAACTTCTCGGCCCTGGGCTCATCCGGTACCTCAAACTTAAACAGAATAGCCTCCACCATCTCTCTCAAAAGCCAACAAAGGAGAATTCCTTGGGGGGGGGGGCGCTTCTCTTCTGAGTGGGGAGGGATCTGAAGGCCAAGAGACATCTCCTCTGAAAGTCTCCTGGCTCATGCTCAGATGCCTGTCTGGCTCAGAGTGAGCAAAATATTCCTCATGGGTAGTCCGAGTCTGCATCTGGCGACTAAATGGGTGTCCAAACTCGGCGCGGGAGCACCAAAATACAGATTGTCTCCAGGACTCCAGGGTAGCTTCCTCTCCGACCCACAGCATTGGTAGGTGCTAGCTCTGTTGGCCAGTGACGCACTGGTGTCAATGATCACCCGACTTACAAGGTGTGATCCCCAAGATAGGCTGGAGTGAGGCTGGAGTGGTGCCACTGGCAACACAAGTGCCCTCAATGCTTCAGCGTCATGATGCTCTTGGATGCGCTCCAGCTCTTCTTGTAGCATGGCCTGGAACTGTTCCTCAAGGGCAGGCATCAGTAAAGGCAAGGCCAGTACCAGTGTGGAGAGACTGAAAATGTTGGCACCAAATCAAAGCGGTGTCCTATCTCCAGGAAAGCTGGCACATCACCACTGAGGGGGTCCTCTCAGTGTCAACACTTCAGTCACTGGCAATGCCAGTGCTTCTTCACCTTCACTCAATGCCTGGCATCGGGGGTACCTCGGTGCAGAAGAGGAATCCATGCCGGTCCGAGTATGCTCGGCTTAGATGCTTACTACAGACGCTTGATGCAGATGCGGGGGGGGGGGGAGGAGATCCTCTCTGCATCAATGTATCACCGATGTCCAGAAGCCATGGGGGACCAACAATACCGATGCTGAAAACAATGTATTGGACTTTGTTGTGCTGAAAAGTCTCATGCATAGCCTCTTTTCTGAGTTTTCTGCATTTTAGCAGAGACAAGACATAATAGACGCATGCGATATGGGAGACAGAAATAGTCCTATTGCACTTCTTACACACACTGGCAAGTTTTTGGGACATCACGAGAAAAATAGTCGCAGTGAAGTCAAATAGCTCAATGATGGGAAAAAAGGGTAATTGGTTTTTTTTTTTTTTTAAGTAACCTGGTCAGAATTCAGGCCTAAAAATGATTAGGAGTCACACAGATATGAAAGGAGGGATGAAAAATCTAGTAAAACAGAAGGGAGAAAAAAAAATCTCAAGAAAAATTCTGCGCTACTCAGGAAAAAAAAAAAAAAAAAAAAAAAGAGGCAGGAAGGCAAAAAGTGAAGTAAAGATCACAACTCGCTACTGTTAGGATAGGCACATCTTGACAGCTCCACAGAGAATGTGAAAACTGCAGGTCCTGTGTGACTCAGGCAAGCAGGCAGGCACTTGCATGCATTGTGTGGGCCTACCAAAGGCTTAAGATTCTAGGAACACTGGGTAGCACCCGCACCAGGGCTCCATCAGGGAATATCACCCACTCACTTGTAAAAAACTTATGGCCTGCTTGCCCTCGGAGAATATTCATGTTCAAGATATCAGTATTTGCTTGGACACTTTCAAGCACGGATGCTCCCAAGGATATAGCTGAAAAGTGGGCTGGGAGTGAGAGATGTTCGATGAGGAAGCAGTTTACAGACTTTGTACAGTCTTCTTTCAAAACTTGTCAGATTCCAGAGAACTGAAAGCTGTCTCTGCTTACCAACCTTCCCTTCCTATACCTGGCCAAATTTCACAGAAACCTCTCTCTTCCAGTTTCTCCCTCACCACCACATCCAAGGATGCAAAGACTAGGACTTCACAGATGTACCTGAAAGCAATAGGAGCCCACAGGAGGGAAAAAAAAAGTTCCAGCTTCTGACAGCTGAAGGCGAACAAGGTTGAGATTAGATCTCGCCTACCTTGTTCCTCTTTCCCATCCTCCCACCCCCACCAAAAACCACAAAAAAAAAATCTAGCATTTTTATTTTTAAAGCAGCTTCAGTGGTAAGCTACTTTTGAATACCAGCACAGCTGTCTAAAAAAGAAGCATCCTTTAGTTTGGGGGAGAAAATGACAACATGGGTATGACAATGAAATAAAATGCTGCCACATTTGAAAGACTCTGCCAGTTGAGGCATGCTCAGGTAAGGGGAGGGAGGGGAACCACACACACAAAAGTCCAAAGTTTATCTCATAGGATGTTGGCAGTAAAAGGGACAGATGTTTCAAGAACTTTTCATGAGCCTTCATCCAGGAAAGACTATCACACTAGAAACTGCAGCAACTAGTTCAATAATTAGGCAGTTATATAGTTTTCCTTCCTTCCAATATCCCCCCCCCCCAACCCAAAAATCTACACCCCTTCTGTATTTCCATCAAACAAGGAAAAAGTACTTACTGTTACTCTAGTCTTTCCAATTCCAATATACCTCATGCCTGTCCTTCAGCAGCCTTTACTATTACAGCATTATGATCCCACATGCAGCTCTGTGAATGCACCTCAGTCCTTCCTGCGGTGTCCCCTGCTATTTCAGTACAGAGCTATTCTAGAACTAAAAACTAAATACATAGCCCTTCAAATGCACCTCACTCCTTCCATGCTGCACCCTCTGCTATTCTAATAATGCCCATCACTCACCTCCCTCCCCGGTCCTACTTTATGTCTCCCATTCCAGCACTAAACCACAGCATCTAAATTCTCAAATGTGCACTCAGGACAGCTGCTGTGATATGTAAGATGGGGCAAAATGTTTAGTCAGGAAATTAGTTCCACCTCCCCTCCAAATTCAGTTTACTAAAATTATTGCTGCACTTTCCACTCAGTAGCCAAAGCGTCCCTCAGCTTGTGATAACCAAACTGAACCAGAGGATTGAAGACTAATTTGTGCATTACCTGGTTAAGTCCCGGCACCCCTGTGTCTCTAGAAAAGCCAGAGTACGGAGGTCTCTCACTGCTCTTTGCTGCAGAAAAAAAAAAGGGGGTAGATTTTTATTCCACATTTTGTTTACACATTTAAAAGCCAAATGCATCTCTGGAGGCATGCAGCTGTCACTTGTGCTAAGAAATCTCCCTTGATTAGCAGGCATCCATCTTTCCAATGTGGTTCCAATTCCCATTGTGCTGGAAATGAGGCGGATAATGTACAGGCAAAATGGCTGGATTTATACCTTAGCTCACAAACAAAAACATGCTGTTTTAACAGTTTATTCTTCCCATCCCCCGTAACTCCCTACCACCACACTGCCTTAGTCTTGTCCTGGACAGATCTTACCTCATCCCTCCACCGTATTTGGAGACTTTGAAGGGTATGAGACTGTTAGCTGTCTTGCCCCCCCCCCCCCCCCCAAGAAACTCAGAGCCCCCCCCCCCCCCCCGCCAAGAAACTCAGAGGCTATCATAAAAATATTGTAAAAACTACATCAGCCATTCTTCATAAATATCTATGAAAACAAGTTATACCAATATAAAAGGCTTCAGGGTATAGAAACCACCACAGGGAAGGGAGGGGGAACCTGGATAGCAGCAGCTGAACACCCATTCTAGTTTCTTCCCCTCCCCCTCCTGGTCTCAGCATGCACGAAGTAAAAAAACAAAACAAAACACACAAAAAAACCCACCAACTTATGCAATATGGATTTGGTGATGAAGCCCTTCAGCAGCGAACAGGTGCACTAAAGGCATACAGCGCCACATGGTTCCAGGAGTCTGCTAGGAGCTCACACATGGATACCTTCAAATTACCCATCTGAATCCAGCAGGGCCCATACCAACCATAGTCTCCCTTAAGCCTCTACTCCTCCCCACTCATCCTCTCCTCACAGGCACTCCCACTCCTATAACTTTCATGATTTCAATTCATAGATAAAAAAGTACACCTGCAACTCACAGCAAATACCAGAAGTTTCCCCAGTCAACTTCAAAACTGTTACAATGTATTCAAAACACAGGTCTAAAAAAAAAGTTACAATGTTTCTACTTTTCAGCAGGGCTCCATGCAGACTGCAAAGTCACAATCCCCCCCAAAAAACACTTGGCAATTGTTGCTGTCAAGTTATCATTTGAAATCCTTAGAGTAGCTCTGTTACATTTGAGTTATAGGGGTCAGCTATGACCAAAAGTGTTTCTCCAGCTACTTCTAGCTCCATAAGTATTAATTGTATACAAACATCTTCAAACCACATGCACACGCTGAAGACGCCCAATTGCATTCCTCATGAGGTAAGCAGAAACTATTCTACTGCTAAAGTTTAAGGCCAAAAAAGGTGAGGTTTACAAAAATTCTGTCTCAGAATATATAGAAATACAGGTCACTTAACATTTCTATGCACAAATATTGCAAAGATGCAACATTTTTCTTTGTCTGGCGACATCCTTGCTGCTTTGATTTCATTGGGGCGGGGGGGGGGGGGGGGGGTAACAGCCATGAGCCTTTACTCTCAGCCACCTGGGATGTGTCTCACTCATATCCCCTTCCTACCTGACTCATTGCAGAGACAGTCCCCTGCAGTACAAGCATGAATTCAGTACAAATGCACGATTCAAATCAAGCAGGTGTCACTGAATCGGATTCCACAAAACTTTACAAGGAGCACCTTTGAAATTATTAAAAAAAAAATTTTTTCACTCAGCTGTGGAATTAATGATACGGTTAAGGTCATTAGCATAGCTTGGTTTGAAAAGGGTTTAAGGTAAGTTTCTGGAGGAAAAGTCCATTAACTATTATGTAGACTTGAGTCAGTGCTTCTCTGGATATGAGCAGAAAGGAATGGATCTACTCTGTGGGAACCAAACAGTGAGGCAAAGAACTAGAAATATAGTATCATTTAATATGAAAATATATTTAAGTATCATAAAAGCTAAATAGTATAACAAGTAAAACAAACCCATGTTTCAGCAAAAGGCTGCAACGTGCTGGTAGCCTTTGCTTCTCTGTATGAGGAAGTGCAGGCTTCTCCTATAGACTAGAGGTAAATCCCAAACCTATAACCGACATCAGCTAGTTATATACGTCGTAACACAGGCTTTTCCTGAAACATGGCCATGTTGAGTTGTTAGTGGGACTGTCGTAGCTTTTTATGCATACTTTTCATTGTTTTTATATAAACTTTCATATTAAATTTGATACTATACTTCTCATTCCTTGCCTTGCTCTTCTGTTGCCTATTACCATGTAGGTTGAGTGTACCTCTGTGGTTCTATTGTTTGGGATCCTGCAGTGTTTGGGATCCTGCAGGGTACTTGTGACCAGGACTTTGCAGCCATCAGAAAACAGAATACCAGGCTTGATGGACTCAGTCTGACAAGTAAAGCATATTTTGTGTTCTTATGCTCCTTTTCCCCTTTCTCTAAAAACCGTGTCCGCTCCCCAACCCCCCCTGCATGCACAAACCTTTAGCTCAAAAGGCAGGAGCCAGGCTGATCACCTAAACCTCTGTCTGCCAGGTGAGGCAGCCACACCACCACCGCAGAGTGTTAGTTCTTACCATATGTTTGAAACCATACCCAGCACAGGAAGAAGATGATTCACTTATTGTGAAAGACCACCACAACTTGTAATAGTTTACAATACACAAGATTAGAATTCTCCTCTGAAAAGCTAATTTCTACAAATCATTACTAAAAGAAAGTTTTATAGCTTACCTTCCCCTCGCCCCTCAACAAAGGTCTTCACAGAGGAATAACTGACTTGGCTACCTAGGTAACATTTCAAAAATATGCCAAAATTGATTGTGGGGTTTTTTTTGGCCAAAAGTATCTATTTCTAATCGCATACTCTTAAAAATCAAAGCCGGTGCTGTAGCTCTATGGCTGCCATGTCGCTGGGCCCAGCAATTCCTAGCTCAGGTCTTCCAACACCTCTTCCTCTCCCCCCCCCCCCCCCCACCCCCAATGCTGCAAAGGCCGTGCCCCAAGCTGGCACTGGGAAAGAGTGCAAGGGATATGAGAGATATTTAAAGTTCACTTTCCAGAGAACCCTGTGTACATTCCCCAGCAAAGGAAGGTCACTAAAATGACTGGGCTAAAACAGTTATGAGTGAATATTAAGGGAAAATATCCATAGCTAGTTAAACAGACACTTGGTACTAGATCTAAGCCTTAGTTCCCACTGGACTGCAAGTGAAATAGGGAAAACATTGACATTATATCCTCCTTTCCTTAGCAAAAAGCCATCTGAGCAGGCGATCTAGTGAAACAAAGGCTATAGGGACAGAATGGGATTTAAAGTTATGCCACACTAATATTTGTTACTGCCCACACCAACTTCTGCTCTACATTAGTTTTCAAATGATTCTACCAAAGAACTAGGCTTGAAAAAAAGAAGTTGTCTTAATACCAGTTCAGTCTAGTGCAAACACTCCAATCTTTCCATGATAAAGATGCAGAGTTAAATATAAGAGCTAAGAACTGCAAAAAACTTAAGGGAAAATAGTATTAAAACAAATACATGAATTCATACTGTTTCATTTAAAGATCTAGCCTTATTTCATTTCCTTACCACCTAATCCAGATGCCAAGAATGGAGCTGGAGAAATGCTACTGTCATGAGAAGAGAGGTCCCTGTGATCTCCATAGTGGGGGCCTTCACCATATCCCTGCTGAAAGAGAAGGGTACAGCTGAAATCCAAGGAAAGGCAAGATGGAGTTAGATCCTGGTCCCTTCCAACCCATATCTCCCCAAACTCCCTCATATCAAAAACATTTATGACAACACCTGGGTGTTGATTTTTCCCTCCCCCAGCTTCCTCCCTTCTGCCCAGCGCAACTAATCACTGGAGTAATTAGAGGCCGACCAAAACAGTCCCCCCCCCCCCCCCCACCCAAGATTCAGCCCCAAACCAAAAACTAGTTTGGTTGTGTGAATGTGAACCAATGAGGCCCACTGAGGACTGGCAGTTTCCTATCAGCAGCTCTCTGCTAAACCCACAGATTACTCTCCAGTCCCAGGAACTGCAAGCACAGTGACAACTGGGAGAGCACTTTAACAAGGACTTCAATAAGTCTGGCATGTTTAGGTTCCCAAGCCAATGCAGTAAATACCCTCAGACAAGAACTTTGAGAACACGTAAAAAAACGAATCATGATTACCAGCATTGTATACTTACCTAAACCGCGCACAAGAGAAAGTAGCATTGAGATGTTTACCATTTTGTATTTACTTATAAAACTGATAAAAGGACAAGCATGATATATATTGTTACTAAACAGGATAAAGGAGTCCAGACACTGGTCTCCACTGGGGACATTATACCAGCCTGATGCACAATCCAGAATAAAAAGGCCCATTGATAATACTAAATATGAGGACACAATGCTCTGAAAAAGAGCAATACATTACCCACATTTTCTAATATATAAACTTCATTTTGTTGTAATATTTCCCTACTAACACTATAAGCTGATCAGTACTTGCGCTTGAAAACGATCACTGCAGGTTCCTCTCGTATAGAATCTAGCTATTGCGTATTTCAAGTTTGATTAAAACACTATCATCCCTAACATTCTTTAGAATTGCCCAAATAGTTTCCAAGCCAATATATAATTTAAATAGTGAAAGACCATATTTTACCTCCAAGCAAAATAGCCTCTGCACACATGGACCTCAGCTAACAAATGAAAACCACAGTGCTTTTACAATGGACGACTTTGCCCCACATTTGGAGGTGACAGCTGATGTAATATATCCACAGAGAGATGAATTCTTAAGGAGCTCATCTTCTCAAATTTACAAATTCCTCTTAAACATTTGTAATCAAAGGCATATATTTAGACATATTTACCATATAAACTACTATGCAAGATCATAACTGCATTACTTGCAATTACACAGAAAAGAAAAAAAAAATGGAAGGAGACCTCCAGTTGCTCTTGCCCATGTCAGCTCTACTCTCAATATGGCTGCCGTGACCTCTTGTGGCAGTCTCTGGAGATGGCTGTCAATCTCTAGTGGCAAGTTTGGGAGCAGAGCCAGCATGGGTAGGGATCACTCATGCCCTGACTACACCCCCTAGACCACCAGGGATTGTAAGATAGGCCTGACAGGGGGCATCTACAGGTGATAGGGGGAGAGGCAACTCCTGTTTAGAGAGGAGATGAGGAAGCGAGAAAAACAAGATAAAGCACAAATATTTGGCTTCCACCGAAAACAAACAGTTTTGGCCCAAACCAAAATCATGGCCATAGCCTTTCGGCTGAAACCAAAATCAGGCAGAAAAAGTATTTTGCGCCAGTTTTGGCACCGTAACTTAAACTCAGCCTCTATGATCAGATTCTCCACAGCTTAGGGAGGTGTTTGGGAGCTGAAGGCAACTGGTTTGTCCTGGAAGTTAAGCATATGCACAAATTTAAACAACACTTATCTACAATAAAGGTAGTTAAATTGCAATAAATAAAATATATGATTGCATTAAAGTGATCAATGTTGATAAATTCTATTTTTTTCCTTTGTGCAAGATCAAATTGATTTTAAAAGACATTGGCTGACATACAGCATTTACCTTATCATTACAAGGGTTTACAATCATTTCCACTCTTACCCTTCCTTGGTCAAATGCGGGGCTGTTTTGATCTCCTCCCCAGGATCCTGATCCCGTTCTTTCATCCAGACCTGTAAAGAAAAAGGAAGGTTACCTACTGTTAAGCAAAAATCATCTTTTTTTTTTTTCCAGACTGCCTGCAGCAGCCAGTATCACTAGCCTCCAGGTTCACCACCACTCCATTTTTCTCTTAAGCAGATTTAGGACCACAGAAAGAGAAAGGTTCATGCTTTCATATCAACAAGGAAATGCAATTATGCTGGATATAAACTGCAAAAAGGGAACATGGCTAGCAGATAAGGACCATAAGCCCCACCTAGTCTGCCCAATTCAGTTCCCTCCATGGTTCACTACTGTATACCATTGATCTCTGGCTCTCCCATCACTTCATCACAACTAGACAGCCTATTTATACTCACTGAAGAGACAGTCCCCTGAAGTACAGGCATTGAGCCCAGTACAAGCGCACTATTCAAATCAAGAAGGTGTCATTGAACTAGATCTTTGAAATGAATTGAAAGTGTTTCTTCACTCAACTCTGGAATTTATTGTTAAATGATGCAGTCAAGGTACTTAGCATAGCTTGGTTTAAAAGGGGTTTAATAGTTTATGGACTTTTCCTCCAGAAACTTATGTATGTAGACCTGAAATTCAGTGCTTCTCTGGATATAAGGAACAAGGAATGGATCTATTCTTTGGGAACCAGTGAGGAAAGGAACTAGAAATATTGTATCAAATTTAATATGAAAAAATATATATATTTAAGAGCACAACAAATAAAATCAAGGCCATGTTTACCTTTGCTTCTCTGTAGGAGAAGTACAGGCTTCTCCTACAGACTCTACTCTGGAGATAAAGACAGGTACAACTTCAAAAGGAAAACAGGAAAAGGCATCATGTGTTAACAAAGTAGAGGGTGACTCACTATTCTCAAGACAGGAATAGTAGATGAACAGTCTATTTGGTGTCTCAAAGACTGTTCATCTACTACTCCCTTCTTGAGTCTCATGAGTCACCCCTCTACTTTGTGTTGCATTGTGACATCAGCTAGTTATATATCTGACACAGGCTTTTGCCTAAACATCGCTGTGTTGAGTTCTGCTCCAAATACATTCATCCTAGGCCTCCAAGGGGGTAGGGGGAACATTTACATACACACAGTAACTACCCCACCCTGCAGTCTCATCTTGATCTCCCATAAGGAGCACAATTCCCTCTGAAAAAGATCTGAATTTGTATAGGATAAATTCCAAGGGAAGGGATACACATGATTTACAGAAAGGGTCACACCTCCAGAAGATACATCAAAGCAAAAAAAAAAAAAAAAAAAGACTAATATTGCCACATATATGAACTCAGTAACAGGATTAATGCTACATTAACTGAGTAGGGTTAGGGACTACTTTCTCCAGTGCCCATACTAGGGGGCCATGCAAAAAGCCTCACAGTAGAACCACAGCTCTACCACAAATTTAGCTCTCATAACTTACCACAGCATAGGAGCCAACTTTTCAAAATGATTGGGGGTGCTGAAATTTTTCTTTTTATATACAGGTGGTGCATTCCCCCTGCCTCCCTCCCCGTGCCCTCCCCCAAGTTCCAGACCCTGCCTGACCTCTTCTCCCTCAACATTCCTCCGCCAGTCCGCCCTCGCCTTCCTGCGTGCCGCCCAGAATTTTAAGTCATCTTATCTCAGGGTCCCAGCGGCAGCAGTTAAAGGCGAGCAGGCTCGGCGATTCAGCCTTCCCTTCTCTCGTCTCAGCTCTGGTCCCGCCCTTGCAGAAACAGAAAATGAGATGAGAGAAGGAAAGGCTGAAGCGCCGAGCCTACTCGCCTTTCACTGCTGCCGCCGGGACCCCGAGGAAAGATGACTTAATATTCTGGGTGGCACGCAGAAAGGCGAGGGCGGACTGGCGGAGGAATGCTGAGGGAGAAGAGGACAGACACTGGGCAGGCGGGCTGGCGAACGGAACTTCCGGTTCAGACTTCCAGGGGGTGAAATAATGGGGGTGCTTGAGCACCCACGGAGTCAGCGCCTATGTACCACAGCATGCTAAACCCAATAAGCATGCACAATTACTGCCATGTTAAAATCACAGTAGTAACTGACAGCTTATTGCAATATGTCGCCCTTACTGTCAGAACCAGCCCAGTTCCCTCTCCTCCCCTAATGTGACAGCCCCCCTCCCAACTTAAAAAAAAATGCTGTCTAGGACTGATATTCTCATGAATACCCATGAGAGATTTGCACCAAGGATTTATGCATATTCATTGTGGATATCCTGAAAACCTAACTGGCTAGGTTCCCCCTACTGGGGGCTGGGAATCACTAGTCTAGGGCACCCCCCTACTACTACTACTATTTAGCATTTCTATAGCGCTACAAGGCGTACGCAGCGCTGCACAAACATAGAAGACAGTCCCTGCTCAAAGAGCTTACAATCTAATAGACAAAAAATAAAGTAAATCAAATCAATTAATGTGTACAGGAAGGAGAAGAGGAGGGTAGGTGGAAGCGAGTGGTTACAAGTGGTTACGAGCCAAAAGCAATGTTAAAGAGGTGGGCTTTCAGTCTAGATTTAAAGGTGGCCAAGGATGGAGCAAGACGTAGGGGCTCAGGAAGTTTATTCCAGGTGTCGGGTGCAGCGACTAAAAAACTAAAAAAAAAACCCCCCCCCCCCCCCCCCAGACCAAATTTCCTGGTGTCTAGTAGCACCCCCCCCCCCCCCCAAAAAAAAACCCTGGCATTTAGTGGGGACCCTTCCATACTCAAACCTCTCCCAGTTCCCCCATTGCACAAGATAAAAAAAAAGTTAAGGGTTACCAAGTCAAAATGTTCATACATCCACTAAAAGATTTTCAAGTCACACAAGACTAGAAGTCACAAAAATATGGTATTTTATGGAGATTTTTGTGACAACAGCTTTGATGTGTTAGTTGTATGGCAATACTATAAGGTCTTTTCCTCCAAATTTTAAAGTTTCTTGCTCACATCTTCATATTTTAGTGGACATTTGAGTTTAGCATGGGTGGGGTTTTTTGCATTTTGAGGTTTTATACTCTACTACTGCATACACATGCAGACTGATATGCAATTCATGCCAGAAGCTATGCTAGCACAGATTTTCAACAAATTCATTCCCTCATAGCTCCTCGCTAAATTGGACGAAAACACAAACCTAACCCACAATGTTATTAATCTAAACATTTTAAAGCCTCTTTCCAGTAAAAAAAAAAAAAAAGCATATACATACATATGAAGTTTAAAACCTTAGATATATTACATACATCTAAATAGAACCAGCAAGACAGACTTGTCTTTAGAGTAAAAGCCAACACCCTGAGGGTTTGCAGTATGCCACAGCAACATGGCTGCTTTGGAAATCGAGAGCCTCCTAAATGAAACTTCCATCACGGAAGTGCAGTAACTACTTTAGCAAAATAAGAGCACACAGAATGCACTAAATGCTGAATACAGTACACATTCACTTGGGTACTCCTTTAACCCTTTGTAAGGTTAGGTAGCAAAGTGTAGGTTTTTGTTTAGGGTATATTAAGTAAAGGAGATCTGAAAGAGGCAGTACGTATGAACATTGCCGTGGGAGGCAGGATGGGGAAGGAAAGCAGCCAAACATTTACTCTGCTTTAGAGCCTGCTGCATTTTGGGGCCCAGGGTGGTTGCTTGGATTCCTGTATGCTTACAGCACACTTGGGAAACATCTACCTATGTTAGACATGTCTTGGAATTCACAGCTTATCCCTGGCAGATCTGTTTACAATTCTGTCCCTTTAAGATACTCAGGAAAGATGCTAGTGACAAGGAGGGGGAAGCTCAAGTCTTTTCATAAGAAACTTTTATGTGAATAAAGCTGATTACTATGACAAACACGCCATATTTGTCTCCTTGGTTCCCTCACTGTTCAGTTAACCAGAACCTTCTTTCAAATTACATCCTTCTATTTCTGTGCCTTTGTGTTAATCATTTCCCTAGAGAAATGGTGTTTAATTGCTGCCTAATTTGCATAATTATGCATATTAATCTCTGTGCCTAATGAATATTCATAACTCATTTAGATTTTGTTTTCTAATCAAAAATTTCCAATGTGATTACTGTGCAGAACAGGGATAAACTTCTAATAATACCTTGGGTGCTAGGAAGAATTACTGCCAATTCTCCCACCTACTTCCCAGAATAAACTTTTGCTTTCCTAATGTGCTCTCCAAAGCAATTATCTGCACAGCCCCACAAACACCAACAGAAATCATTAAATGAATTACTCGACCTGTCGCATTGCTCTGGTTTCACCACAGCATTTTGCAGTGAAATTGGACAGGTCTAGACGAGCAAATTAATGCTAGCCTAGATTCAGAAAACCTAGGGCTGGTTTAGCAAAGTGCAAAAAAATCCCCACACACACATGCAGGGCTATCCAGTGTAAGGCATCCAAAAATGGAATATGTGCCAGTCTTTATCGCTCAGTTACTAAAGGAGGAACTATAAGCCCTCCGAATAAGCAGTTACCAAGGAAATCCTGTCTGTACAGGCATAATTCGCCCACAGTACAGTTAAAATTGGATTGTGCTATTAATAGAAGGAATTTTGGGTTTACATACCATATTTCATATATACTATATCCCTAAAGACCTTTGCAAGCTATGACAAGCTGAAGCAGCCATTGAGCATGCATGACAAAGCTAAGGAAATCCTGGGTGTGCAGGATACATGAAAATCTGATAGAGGTAAGGCATGGATACAAACAGCAGATCGAGGGGTCTAAACTGGGTTTTATGGCATTTTTCTGTAAGAACCGCAAACAGAATTATGATTGGGGTGGGGAAGGGTAGCATATGCTGCTTTTTGAAAAGGTGGTTCATAAAATGTGAGAAATAATGCAAGTCTCACACTTAAGACGCATGCTGAATTAACCATTTATTGGTACTTTACATTGCTTCCATCTCATTTAGGATGAAACTATGCTTCCCCCCCCCCCCCCCACCCCATTCAATCTTTAAGACTAAGAATGGACAATCAGGACTTTATTAGATTCATCCAGTGTCTCCTCTGGATTAAAAAAAAAAATTGTTCACACTAGGAATTTGGAAACACACTGGAGAGAAACCAGACAAAAAGGAAATGTTAGCAGTATGGTGTATGGCATTCTGATATACTGTCTTATATAATGCTACCAAGCAGTAATACATAATACACAACTGTGGAACCCCTTACAGCCTCCTGCGAAGCAATGCTATTTCCTGGGAATGTCCATGGCTTGTCCACAGAAATAAGACTTTTCTAGTAGTCTCCGTCTTACCAGTCGCATGCAACATGGTTTAATTTGAATGGTACCTGCTGACCAGTCTGGTAGCTATACTGTGCCACAAAGCAGCTGATTTTTGAATAGATATGAACCTCGACCAGACCAATACAAAAAATATACAAAACTCGAACTACTGAAAATGCAGAACATATTGGCGACAACTGAATCACCACCAACTGCAGACAAGCTTGCACAATACTTCAAAAACAAAAAAAACACAAGATAAACCTTGCTAAAGCACAAATAAATGTCACAGACTACCTACAGGACTGCAAAACATATGACAATCACATTGCAGCAGACAGAATATGGACCACGTTCAAACCACCCCAACTAGACACAGTAAGATACTATTGACAAAATACGCACATGCATATTGCCTACTTGACAAATGCCCCACCTACATTATGAAAAACCCGACAGACTGGTTCATCGCGCCTCAAATATCACATACATGTTTGAAAGAGGTCAATTTCCAACAAGGAAGGCATAGTACTCACACCTATCCCCAAAAACACTACCAGCAAAATCAACGATATCAAGATAAAGACCAGTAGCCTCAATACTACTACTAATCAAATTGATGTAAGGTCTAGTAACACAGCAACTAATGAAATACTTGACAATTCTCAATTCTTCATAAATCCCAATCAGGTTTCAGACCACAACACAGCACTGAAACAGTCATAACCACCCTGATAAAATTCAGAAGCATAATATGCCAAGGACAAAACGTATTACTACAATTCAACATGTCACGACCACAGCACACTAATGACACTGCTCAACATAGGAATCAGCGGTGCAGTGTCAACATGGTTCAATGGCTTCCTAAAGACCAGATCCTACATTGCAAAGATGTCCAACCAAACATCAGCCTCATCAATCTCTTGAGTACAGGGAACCACAGGGATTGCCAATACTGATTAATGTAATGGAGCCACTCGGGGGGAAAAAACTGGAATTAATGGGTTTCAACCCATTTATATATGCAGATGATGTCACCATCTTCATACCTTTCCAAAATAATATCACAAACATACAGGACAAAATTTGTAAAAAGTATTGGACCTAATGGAAAAATGAGCAACAACTTTCAAACTCAAACTGAAGAGATAAAACCAAATTCCTAAACTATCCAGCCCACATAACCTCACATCCTACCAAAAATTCACAATCAACCAGCATACCACATTGAAACAACTTAAAATACTAGGAATCATTCTTGACAAACACCTAACACTAGACAATCAAATAGCAGTATCATCAAAATGCTTCAGAACACTATCAAGCTCATTTTCAAAGCACTTAGCCTCCCAAAGTTCCATAGAAATCTATGGAACTTAGCCTCCCAAAGTGCTTTGAAAATATGCCTCTATGGCAACTAAGAATAAGAGACTATTCCCCTAAACCAGTGGTTCCCAAACCTGGTCCTGGAGGCATCCCAGCCAGTCAGGTTTCTGGATACCCACAATGAGTATTCATTGTGGGTATCCAGAAAACCTGACTGGCTGGGATGCCTCCAGGACCAGGTTTGGGAACCACTGCCCTAGACAATCTTTCTGCATATTGGTCCAAACAACAATACTATCGCATTGGTCCAATCAATGATACTATCGCAAGGAAAACACACTAAAATCGCTGCAAACAGTCCAGAACATAGCATCAATGATTTTCAAGAAATCAAAATATGAAAGAGCAACCCCACTGCTTGAAACACTACACGGCTACAAGTCAAGGCAAGACTATTTTTCAAAGCGAGCACCCTGATTTTAAAGATACTATTTGGAATGGCACCCGAATACATGCTTATCATGATTGAACTATCCTCCAGAAATGCCAGCCTACATCTACCCAACTGCAAACACACCATCTACAAAACCATCTACACAGCAGGATTTAGCTACCTGGGTTCCAAATGGTGGAACTCAATACCAAAAACCATAAGCAGCATCACAAATTCTTCCAATTCAGAAAAGAAACGAAAACCTCTCCTCAAAAAATTCTACAGCTAATTACAAAGATTGTTGCCTTCCTTTTTACACGTGGGATATTTCACTTTCAAATCTACCTCTTGAAAAACTATATCACCAAAAACTCTACAACTGAACACAAAAGCAACCACTACCTTTTTCAATTCAAACTCATCTCTTCAAAAACTCTATAACCACACGAACTACAGATGCCCTTTCAACACTGAACACTACAGTAACTCCACCAAAATGTAAATTGTAAGTCACTTTGAACCAAAACGTTTTTTGAATAGTGAAATATAAGAATGCATAAATAAAATAAAATATTCAGGGACTACTGTGAAGGCTAACAGACTTAAGTCAGTTATCTTAAGAAATAGAAAGGGTAGCTGATAGAAATGCTGTACTCTGCAATGCAGAGGGTCCTTGGTTTAAAGTTTCCAATTCAGATCTGCTCCTCCTGAATCAGTCAAAGATAGAGGTGCTGCAGATGCATCATTTGCAGTCCCTTAGGGGTAAGGGCATCTCAGCTGTCACACAATAGCAACACCTAGTTTCCCCAGTTCAGAACCCATGACTGGCAGATTCCAGAAGGAGCCCTGGTAAAAGGCCCCTAGACAGCCGTCACTAAAGTTAACTGGGGCAGGATATGGAGAAAGGGGGGGGAGCGGGAAATTCCTAGGCACCTGCATATAAAGGCTTAAGGAACCAGATACCAGCCCTAGATCTAACTGAGCTGGAAGTCTCAAAGGAGGAGGCTACTGCCAGGTCAAGAAGAGATACCCTTCACAGCCTTCAAAGGCCAGAGCTGGTTTTAGAATACAGAAAACCGGCAAGAAATACTCAAGGTGTAAACTTCAACAGAATCTAAACATGCTCAGTACATAATAGAGGAGACAGATTTGGGTTGGGATGGGGGTAGGGGTACAGAACAGCAGATCCTATGTTCTCTTAAGCACATGAGCTTGTACATTACATTAAAACACTTGATAGTCTCAGGAGTTCAGTGTTGCTAACAATTCACCAACAGCGAGACAAAAAATAACCAGACACGGCAAATTACAAGTAGGGGTAGGGCCTGCTTGGTGCATGGCGATTGAGAACTACTGCCATGTGTCAATTGCAGCGCTAGAAAATATTTTTAAAAATTTTCTAATGCTGGGGGTGTGCCTGGTGGCAATTGGGCAGTGCCACCTGCTGACTAGTTACCCTGAGCCCCTACCTAAATAGGAAGCAGTAAGGGCTCCCCCAGGAAATGGCCACAAGCGGCATCGCGGTCAGGGACCTCACCACAGGTGAAGGACCAGACACTGCTGCAGCAGGTACAGAAGGCGCAAGCACCCTTGACACTGAAGCTGTCGTAGCAGTTCCTCCAGAAGTTCTGGAAACAAGGCCTGGATGTGCTCGTCGAGGGCCACCATCGGAGAAGGCTGTGAGGTCGGTGAAACAGGAGGTGTCAGAATCCATGGAGGCTCGGGAGCAGTTATCGGGCTGCTAGGAGAGAGACGCATCGGAACCTCCTGTATCGAGGGGGAGCGATCCTCTCGGCACAGACGCTTCTCGGGTGCAGACTCTCTCGACGCCCTGGAGCTCCCGGTACCGTGTGTCGAATGAGAACGATGACTGTGCTTCTTCACCTTTGCTCGACGCCCGTCATCGAGACTCCTCGGTACCAATGAGGACATGGAATCCTCACGTCTCCTCGGGGCCAGGTCCGAGGAAGGTCAGTCTTAGGGGGCCTGCATAACAGGAGGCCTCGAGGCAGGTGGAGACCCACTCGATGCTCACAGCACAAGTTGGTCTCTCAGCAGCCATTACCTTTCTTCCCGAGGTCAATGCTCCTGTCGATGTCGACAACGCCAACCTCGGTACCGATGTTGACGTCGAATGACCGGACTGAGCCCCAAAAGGTTTTTGTCGCTGGGCTTCTTGAGACACTTGGGTCCGTTTCTTCATACAAAGACAGACTACATGCGGCTGGGCTATGGTCAGGCCCAAGGCACTGGATACACTAGGTGTGGGTATCTGTACCTGAGCTAGTCTAGTTGCACCGCGTACAACGCTTGAAGCCGCTGGGTGTCGACGATCACATGGAAGGGAAAATGGCTTCGGCAAAAAACAAACGACGCGATTGTGCCAAAAAAGAAAAGGGCACAAAAAGGGAGAAAACCCGACCATGCAGCTAAAGGGCCGGCCACGTCAAAAAGAAAGTAAGCTTAAAATAGAGAAGAAAATACTAAAAGTAACTACTGGGAATTTTTTTTTTTTTTTTTTTAAAGAAAATGATTAAAATAAGAAATAAAAGAAATAGTCGCCAGACTCTGTTCCTGGGCCAATAACGAGGAGAGCAAAAAAAATCCTGTCACCTCATTGCGGACAAAAAAGAACTGAGGAAGCATGCTCACGTGACGGGCGGGAAGTCGTCCGCGCATGCGCAGTGCTTGCGATTCGTGCACTAGAAGATTCTAGCAAAAATTTGTTTTTATTTTGCTGGCAAAGAGAAAATTAGGTTCTTACCGTGATAATTTTCTTTCCTTTAGTCATAGCAGATGCAGCCATTACAGATGGGTTGTGTCCATCAACCAGCAGAGGGAGATAGAGAGCACACTTTTTTCAGTGCCTCATACCAGCTTGCTCCACTGCCTCTCTTCAGTATTTGAAGCTTCCAAAGCAATATGGCAAACCGCAATGGGAACAACATAAGCTTTCCTCACAGCGAACGATGGCCCTACAACAAAGGGCATTAACTCAGAATGGAGGGAATGAAACATCCTACCGGAGGGCATAAACTCATCCTCCACTGAGACTAGAGGGAATAAACTCATCCGCGAAAACATGAAACTGGAGGGAATTAAGTCATCCTCCTTTAATTGAACAAGAATCCTGAAGACTGTTTTCCGACTTTCTCCCAAGGACGGAATCTCCAGGAAAACACGAACAGAACCTGAAATAGATTTACAGCAGATAGCATCAGACAGGGAGGGATCATGGCTGCATCTGCTATGACTAAAGGAAAGAAAATTATCACGGTAAGAACCTAATTTTCCCTTCCTTGTCATCAAGCAGATGCAGCCATTACAGATGGGATGTATCAAAGCAATCCCTAGGTAGGGTGGGAACAAGCCACACCACGCGCCAGCACTTGCGCTCCAAAATGTGCGTCCCTCCTGGCAGCCACATCCAGCCTGTAATGTCAGGCAAAAGAGAGCTTAGAAGCCCATGTTGCTGCACTACAAATCTCTTGGAGAGAGTGCTCCAGTTTCAGCCCAAGAAGAGGAAACTCCTATAGTGGAATGCGCCTTAAAGGCATCAGGCGGAGGCCGGCCGGCAAGCAAATAAGCTGAAAAGATAGATTCTTTAAGCCAGCGGGCAATAGTGGCTTTAGACGCTGGAGACCCTCTGCGAGGACCTGATAGCAAAACAAACAGATGATCAGAGGTCCTGAAAGAGTTAGTAACTCGCAGATACTGCAGCAGAGTCCTGCGCACGTCCAACAGGTGCAATTGCCCAAAAGATTCTGGAAACTCCTCCTCGACAAAGGAGGGCAAGAAAATAGGTTGGTTTAGGTGAAATGCTGAAACCACCTTAGGCAAGAAGGAAGGCACGGTCCAAACAGTGACCCCGGACTCTGAAAACTGCAGAAAAGGGTCTCTACAGGACAGCGCCTGGAGCTCTGACACCCGTCTCGCCAAAGTAATGGCCACTAAGACGGCCTTCAGTGTCAAATCTTTCTCTGAAGCACACCGAAGCGGTTCAAAGGGAGCACCCTGAAGGGCCTTCAGCACTAGCCCCAGGTTCCAAGCTGGACAAGGTGCACGCACGGGAGGACAGAGCCGAAGCACCCCTCTAAGAAACAGTGCCACATCCGGATGGGCAGCCAAAGACACGCCTTAACCTTGCCACGCAGGGAGGCCAATGCTGCCACTTGCACCCGCAGGGAATTATAGGCCAAGCCTTTTTGTACACCATTCTGCAAAAAGTCCAGAATCGGCGAGACAGGAGCCCGCAGGGGTGTGATCTCTGTGGAAGCACACCAGACTTCAAACTGGTGCCAAATCCTGGCATAAGCCACGGAAGTGGAACGCTTGCGGGCTTGCAGGAGAGTGGTAATTACTTTATTGGAATAGCCTCTGCCTCTCAATTGCGCCCTCTCAATCGCCAGGCCATAAGACCAAATCGGCCGGCGTCCTCCATGGTCACCGGACCCTGTGACAACAGGTTGGGAACCAGAACTGAAGGGGATCCTCTACGAACATCTGTCGGAGGTCCGCATACCAAGGCCTCCTGGGCGACGAGAACCACTTCTCCTGGATGCAGCCGAATCCGCAGGAGCACTCGCCCTATCAAGGGCCACGGAGGGAACACATATAGTAGGCCAGGGTTGAGCCAAGGCATCCAACCCCGCCGTGCGAGGATCTCTCCGTCTGCTGAAGAAGCACGGGACTTTGGCATTGGAGCTTGTCGCCATTAGATCCATCACGGGCTTGCCCCACTTGGCACATATCTGCAGGAACACTTCGTCTGCAAGTTCCCACTCCTCTGCATCGATCTGATGCCTGCTTTAGATAATCGGCTTGCACGTTGCTCTGACCTGCAATGTGAGCTGCAGACAGAAACTGTAGATGCAGCTCGGCCCAGTGGCAAATTTGTTTGGCCTGCGCGGCTAGAGCTCTGCACTGAGTGCCGCCTTGTCGATTTATGTAGGCCACTGCTGTCGTGTTGTCCGACATCACTGACAGCCAATTCTTCCAGGGTCACTTGAAAGGCCAGAAGCGCCTGAAACACCGCTTTCAACTCTAGGCAGTTGATGGACCACTCCGACTCCTTGGGTGTCCATAGACCCTGGGCATGCTTCCCCTTGCAATGTGCGCCCCAGCCTTTCAGACTGGCATCTGTCACCACTAGGCACCAATCGGGGAGCGCCAGCAGCATTCCTCGCCGCAGCATGCTGTCTGAGAGCCACCACTCCATGCTGAGTTGGGCCGCAGGGAGCCAAGAGAGTCTGCATTGGTAATCCTGAGATACTGGAGACCATCTTTGGAGTAGAGCATACTGTAGAGGTCTCAGGTGCGCTCTCGCCCAGGGCACCAGTTCCATGGTGGCCATCATCGATCCAAGCAGCTGGACAATGTCTCAAGCTCGCGGGCGAGGCATCCTCAGGAGCAGATGGACCTGAATCTGAAGCTTGCACCGCCTTTGCTCGGGTAGGTACACATACCCCGAGGCTGTGTCGAACCTGGTCCCCAAATATTCTAGAGACTGTGAGGGGGGTCAGGTGACTTTTGGCCAAATTGACGACCCAGCCCAGAGATTGAAGTACTGAGACCACTCTGGCTGTTACATGCTGACTTCTCTGCAGCAGAGTTTGCTCGAATGACCCAGTCGTCCAGGTACGGGTGAACCCGAATACCCTCTCGCCTTAGAAAGGCAGCTACCACCACCATAACCTTCGAAAAAGTGCGGGGAGCTGTGGCGAGGCCAAAAGGCAAGGCTCGGACCTGGAAATGCTTTCCCATCACCACAAACCTCAGAAACTTCTGGTGCGGGGGCCAAATTGGAATGTGCAAGTAAGCTTCTTTCAGGTCCAGAGACATGAGAAACTCTCCTGGCTGTACCGCTGCAATGACAGAGCGCAGGGTTTCCATGTGAAAATGCCGCACTCTCAGGGACTTGTTTAATTCTTTTAAGTCTAGAATAGGGCGAAAAGACCCTCCTTTTCGCGGCACCACAAAGTAGATGGAGTAGCGGCCGCAGCCGTGTTCAGCGGGAGGTACCGGGGACACGGCCCCTATCTGAATCAGACCTTGTAAAGTCTCCTCTACCGCCACCCGTTTGGCGGCAGAACCGCATCAGGACTCCACAAACACGTCTTACAGGGGCGTCAAATTCAATTCTGTAACCGTCTCTGATCAGGTCCAAGACCCACTGATCTGAGGAAATGTTGGCCCACTCCTCGGCAAAGAGGGAAAGATGTCCTCCGATGACAGAACTCGAGGAGAGGGCCAGCGCACCATCATTGAGAGGGTCGCCCCTGAACTCCAGGCCTTGAGCCAGTGGCTGTGGAACGTTTGGCCGAGTGAAAAGAGTTCCTCTGCTGAAAACGGGCACGAGAAGTGAACCCAGCAGAACACCCCGGGCGGTACCTTCAAGCTTCACGGAAGCGAGGTCTGTAAGAGGAGTGGACCGCCGCACCCTTAGAGGAAGGCCGAGGCCTATCTTCGGGCAAGCGCTGGGGTTTAGCCTCACCCAGGCCCTTCACAATTTTCTCCAACTCCTCACCAAACAGGAGAAGGCCTTGAAAGGGCAACTTCACCAACCTTTGCTTAGAAGACATGTCCGCCGCCCAATGCTGTAGCAAAAGATGGCGAGCCGCCACTGCTACTGCCATGTGTTTAGCCAAAGCTCTGACAATATCATAAAGGGCGTCAGCAAGAAAGGACAAGGCCTACTCCATCCGCGGAGCCACATCTGAAAAGGGCTCCGCTCTATCACCGGGCTGTTCCACTGCCTGTTGCAACCAAGCCAGGCAGGCTCTAGCAGCATAACAACTGCATGCAGACGCCCAAATAGTGAGACCTGCAATTTCAAATGACCGTTTAAGTGCTGATTCCAGTCTACGGTCTTGAATATCCTTCAGGGCAACACCTCCTTCAACAGGGAGGGTAGTTCTCTTTTGTCACAGCTGTGACTAGGGCATCCACTTTAGGCATAGCAAAGCGAGCCATATGCTCCTCACTCAGAGGGTATAATTGCCCCATAGCCCTGGAAACTTTCAAAGGTCCCTCGGGGTCAGCCCATTGAGCCGAAATAAGCTCTTGGATGGAGTCATGCAAAGGAAAGGCTACTAGCCATCCTAGGATTCACAGAGGAGGCTGAGCCACTGTCAGGGTCCTCAATAGAGAGAGCCTGCAGGGTATCAGAAATAAGTGCTGGCAGCTCATTACGGTGGAAAATCCTCACCGCGGAGGGATCGTCTAGATCCTGAGTCACTTCTGCACCAGACTCTGGCTCCTCAGACCATGAAGGCCTGCCAGAGTCCTCCGAATCCTCGCAGCCCGACCACGGGGGGGGGGGGGGGGGGGGGGAAGGAGGTACAGCACTCTCTGAAGGGGAATGAGCCCGTCTGCGCTACATATTCTGCCAATTATCAGGGAATAACGCCTCAGGGGGCATACCCAGGCTAGAATCCACCGGGGGGTGGGGGGGGGGCACTAGAAGAGGCCCATGCCGGGCTTTGTGGGAGAGCTCTTTTAAGCATGTATGCTTTATGCATTAATAAGAAAATCAGGGGAGAAAAACTCACCCAGGGAACCCGGATCTCTGCTGAGGCTAGTAGCTCCCATATCAGCCTCACTCCGAGGCCTCCCCCCGGGCTCAGGATTCTCCGTCTCAGCGGAGGTCGCGTCATGTGGTAAATTGAAAATGGCGCCCGCTGGCAGCTCAGAGCGCGAAGAATCGTCGCTCGCCATGCTCGGGCCGGCTCTAACGTCTGTACAGCACGATTTACAGAGCCCCGCTGCTGATCTGCGCTTGCCACACTTGGAACAGCGCTTTACTGTCTCCGCAGCCATCGCCAAAAAGGGCGGTAAAATTCAAAATGGCGGTACGCGCCAAAATCGCCCCGATTGCGGGCCCACCCCAGAGGAGTCAGAAAACACTCTTACCTCACTGGACCGAGTATCATAGCTCCGGTCCCACAGAAAAAGGCAAGGAAAAACCTCTGTTCCTTTTTTTTTTTAACGCTATGAGGAAAGCAGAGGTAAATAGAACTCCAGAGGCTCAGGTGAGTGGGAAAGGCAGGGAAAGGGCGAACCTATTTGCCTGCATCCACTGTTGGTGGGGAAGGACAGGGAAAGCTAAGCAATGTGTCCACATCCACAGAGGTATGGGTAAGGCAGGGAAAGGGCGAACCTATGTGCCTTTAAAGTGAAGCTGCTATAGCCTCCAACACCCCTGCTAACAACTGGCAAAAGCACAGGAGCAACCTCCAAGCAGATTTTAGATGGAGCTGGAAGAAGCTGCAGCCACTCTGCTAGGGGAGATAGAGAATACTGAAGAGAGGCAGTGGAGCAAGCTGGTATGAGGCACTGAAAAAAGTGTGCTCTCTATCTCCCTCTGCTGGTTGATGGACACAACCCATCTGTAATGGCTGCATCTGCTTGATGCCAAGGAAATGCCGATTCCTGGGATGCGGTAGTCAACCCATATGTCAGAGCAAGTAAAAACAATTTTACATGCTAGACAGTGTAAATTAAATACCCGAGTTAAGCTGAATGCTGTTTAGGTATATCAAAAATCAAGCTTTAGTCTGGGGCTTCACCATACAAAATGTGATGGATCAAACAAAGTTTAAACATGTATCACTAGTAAATCAGTCCCGTTTCTGACACAAATGAAACAGGTGCTAGCAAGGTTTTTGTCGGAGTGTGTATGTTTCAGCGAGTGTGTGTGCAAGTGACTGTGTGAGAGAGAGTGAATGTGCGAGTGTGTGTTTGTGACAGAGAGAGTGAGACTGCTGAATGTTGAGTGTGTCTGTTCTGTCCCCTGCCCCCCCTCCAGCCACCCAGCAATTCTCCTCTCTCCCCTGCTCCCCCTGCAGCCACCCAGCGATTATCCTTTTTCCTTGCCCCACTGTATCCTCCCAGGCATGCTCTTCTCTCCCCTGCCCCCCCCCCCTCCAGGCACCCAACAATTGTCCTCTGTCCCCTGCCACCCCCTGCAGCCACCCAGCAATTGTCCTCTCTCCCCTGCCCCTCCCCCCCCCCGCTTTTCTCCTCTCTCCCCTGCAGCCACCCAGCGTTTCTCATTTTTCCTTGCCCCCCCCCCCCCCGTATCCACCCAGGGATGCTCTTCTCTTCCCTGCCCCCCTCCAGCCAGCTAATGATTTTCCTTTTTCCTCTGGCCCCCCTCCACCCACCCAGCGATTCTCCATTTTCCCTTGCCCCCCCTTCCAGCCACCCACTGATGCTGTTCTCTCCCGTGCCCCCCCCCCCTTCCAGCCACTCAGTGAATCTCCTGCCTCCCCTGCCCCTAACAATACCGGCAAAATCTCTCTGTTGCCGTGCACAGCTCAGCGTGCAGGTCCAGTGAACGGTGGATCAATTCGCCGCTGTGCGCCCAGCCCTCCCAGGCTCCCACCTCTGGTTGGTCAGGTTTTGCGTGCGACGTACCCGGAAGTTCGGTACGTCACTTCATCAGATGGATGCATCCTTTCAGTGCGCAGGAATGCCTCAGCCACGGAGTCAGCTTCAGAACGTTGGAGGTGCGTTTTATTATATAGGATGCCTCCATGAGAAGCCAACGAAATGTCACCAGCAAAAGTAGTGACTTTCTCAAATTTAGCCACCCCACAAATCATTCGAACAGCTGTATTTTGCAATGTTTGCATCTGACATAAGATGACATTGCAATAATCTATATAAGAACTATTGCTTTGAACAAGTAAAAAAAACTGTGTGTGTAAAATATGCTCTAGCTCATCAGCCTCCATAAGATCTAAAATCTTTAGTAGCAACACTGAGCTTGACAGTCCAATGTAAGATGTTTATTCATAATTCCTAAAATTTTAAGATGCGTTTCCAGTGTGTAACCATCATTATACTTTGAGGCATATTTTCAAAGCACTTAGCCTTCCAAAGTTCCATAGGTTTCTAGAAACCTATGGAACTTTGGAAGGCTAAGTGCTTTGAAAATATGCCTCTTTGTATCCATCCCTACAAAAGGGTTACTTATTTGCAAGAACTTGGTTTTCTGACTTTTAATCTAAAAATATTAGCTCACCTCTGTCTTCAAGTCCCTTCTGTATAATCAATATTAAGTCCTGCACATCACCAGTAAAAGAGAGATGTACATCAAAACAACAGCATAGAACTGAACCCCATGATTACCCAGAATTTGCCTTTACCTCCAGTCATCCAGTGTTACAAATGAAAACAAAATGAACAAAGGCATAAGACAACCCCCCCCCCCCCCCCCCCTCAGCATTCAGCTAAGGTCTGCCCAACACCCCATCTCTCACTAGAGACTTTAGACAGCCACCTCACAAATTTTATACTCATTAGCTTATAATTGTGTTATGTACCAACTGTATTTACAGAAGATTAAAATATGATCCTACAGTGTTAGGAAGAATTGGTCCATGAACACACTAGATGAATATATTTTATAGATATCCAATATAGGGCAAAATTTCTTGTACGCATATTCATTGTGATATACTCTTGGGGCTTACATTATGCTCATAACCTGAAAAAGGTTCAAAACAGATTATAATATAAAAAGCCAGTAACAATAATCTGTGACAAATTGCACAATTGTTACTATACTGAAAATCCAACATATCTGAACAAGTCTGCAAAGTCTTGCTTTACATTCTCTTTGGCTCAATTATACATAAAGCAATTCTTTGTTATACATTAACTGCCCCACATCTGACAAACCAGCAGCTACCTCAATGTACAATACACTATCATCCACCACTTAAGTGTGAATGGATAGAACAGTAAAAATGTGAGAATGTGGTCAGGGACAGCAACTCAGTAGATAAAGTCAAATGCCCCCATCCATGAATTTTTGGGGGCACTATAAAGAAATCACTGAAAGTCCCTTACCCAGCCTGTTCAACACTTAGTGGACCTGACAATAGGAAGGAATGTTTATTCTCCAGTCCTGCTTTAGCATTTCAGAGCCTGCCCTGTGAATAGTCTCCCACTTTTTACCTCAGATTTGAAGTTAGGAAAAAAAAAAAAAAAAAAAGAAGGATTGCAGTCTTCTTAGGGCTTTCAAACTTTCCAGCTGCTTTTCCACCTATTCTGGATTAGAAACAAATATTGTTCTCTCCTCGGGGCCTGCAGGGACAGTGATGAGGCATTTTTCCTGGTCTGGTGTCTTTCCCTTCCCTACTTTTTCCCCTGTATAATTACCATATCCTTTCCACTTGTCCACGATCTCTAGTCCAAATTCTTTCCTTTTTGTCCTCGTTCTTCCTTTCACCCATATTTTTTATTCATTTTTGATACAGGCAGAATATCAAATAAAACTGAACCTATCTTGATCCCTCAATAACACTGGGGTGGAGTAAAGGCATTCCACCTGACTATACAGATAGCAGGCGAAAAAGCAACCTCTATCCACATAGGTAAGCAATTTAAATTTAGGAGGCAAACAAGGGAACTGGGCTAACAAAGGCTGTCCTAATTTAAACTCCTTACCGTTCTACATCCTGCAGTCTCCTTTTAATACTAACACAGAAAAGTGACTGCCTTCCAGAAAAGAAAACAATCCTTAGTCTGATGACCATGCTAAACAGTATAGTACATGTAAGACCAAATGAACAACCTAAAAGGAATTCTAAGAGTATAACTATGTGGAGAGCTGCATGAACTACACAAGTTTTACAAGTATATATTTATATAGCTCTCTGTACTACAATCACTAAAACAAATAGATTTTCAGAATAAAGACCTAAAAAGACATATGTAACAGATACATGAATCTAGTTAAAGAACAGGGAGTACCCCCCATTAATATGGTTATTAAAATCAAACCCCCTACTGATTAATTATGCATTTTAATAACCATCATGAATATTCACAAACCATTTCTTGGTTGTGTTCTAATTAAAATGCACTAATAGATAGAGATGCTGCTGTCAAAATAATTTTTGTTTTTCATTTTTTATGTCGTGAGCTAAAAAGGGGATGATGTATCACAGCTATAACTTCACAGCATTGACACCAATAATTTAAGCCAAGTTTAGTGTTGACAAAAGCTTTCTGTATCATATAAGAAAGGTGGTAGCCGAGACCCTTCCCCTGTGTATTCAACTGTATAAGTGACTATTCATATGCAAAAACCGTGTGAAAGCTCTGTACCTAAAAATTCAGAATCCCATGCTCTCTTCATCTTCAAACTCCTTAAAGATGACCACTGGCCCAATGTGATGAGTATTTTTCAAAATTGCAAGAACAACTTTGGCAACACTGAACTGTTCTCATTTCATCTTTTATAGGTATTTCTTAACATAGAAAAGAAGAACACATTTACAAAGGAAAAGAGCTGGAAACAGGCAAAATACTTCTTGCCTCATCCCCAAGAACCTCTTCCTTCTTTCCTAAGTCCATTTTGAAACATCAGAAAAAATCAGAACTTTTCCACCTAAAAATGTGGGTTGAGATATCTGAAGATTAAGATAAAGATGCCTTGCTGAGATTAACGAAACAAGCAATGTAGCTCATTTTAATTTTTCACCGTCTGTTCAATAAATGTTGAAACATCCAAATTGTCAGATGATGCATTCTGCTGCAGTGACTGCTCTTCCTGCACTTCCAACTTTGATGGAATTGTCAAGATAACTTTTGAGAATAGGTGAAAAAGAATTCTCAGAATACGTTAAAAAAAAAAAAAAATCTCCTTCAGGAACCTATGAAACATACAATAGATATAAAGTCTATATGGGAAATTCTCAAATTTAAGTTCCTTGCCAAGTTTTCCAGATTTCCCACCTTATGGTGAAGCAAGTCTATCTCCCACAAACAGAGCTTGATTTTCCTGCATCTTGGCCACCACATATTCCAACTGAGTTTGAGTTTGCCTGGTTGTGACAATCAACTCTACCTTTAACTTCTTTAAGTTGCACAGTGTTATTAAAGGAAAGAGATACGAAAGAAGTGCAAACCTTATGCAGGGTTTCCAATAGCTGTCCAGATTAAATTCAATAATATCTCCTGTGATTTCACCAATGGCTGAAGAGCAGTAGTAGAGGGCCACTTCTTCTGAAGTATAACTGGAGGAAACACTTTCCACAGTAGTTTCCACCAATGCTATGTCCAGGAGTCACTGATTCCCCTCCAAAAGTGCTGTGGGGTTACACCAACAGCAGTAATCTTCCCCAGCGCTTCCATCAATGATGGCTGCTTCCCTGCTGATTCGTCTAACCCACTTCCTTTGGGGTCAAGAACCAGCGCAAGCCTTTCATCAGGTCGCAGGACAGGGGGAGTTGCTGGTCCCACTGTGCTGAGCAAAGACACATTCTCTAAGGCCTATTCCCTGCCCCGGAAGCAGAAATGCCCGATATTGGGGAAGGTACAGTAAAGGCAGTAATGGAGGGTTGCTGAAGAAGAGGACTGCAGCTTCAGGAGGGAAAGACCCTTCAGCTTGCCCCTTCTCTTCGACATGCTCTAAGTCACCAGGTAAAAGAAAGGTTCAGCTCATTTTACCTTTTAAATATGACAGCATCAAAAAGCACCAAGAGCAAGCTATTTGCTCAAGGAAAGAATATGCCAAGGAAGAGTTTTCCTGGGAAGTACACTAATCATGGCTACATTCATCTTGTGTTCTTTCATTACTCAATCTGCAGGCTTGTGGGGCTTTTTAAAAACTAACATTGGCTTTACCAAATTATATTTCTCCCCCCCTCCCCCCCCCCATGAATTCTGATAAGTGTTTTCTTCAACTAGTAGTTTAATAGCTAACTGTACCCATCCTTCCCACAACACTCAAATCTGCAATAGCTCATCATCATACACTTGATCTTTTGCCATCCTGCAGCACTCTGGTTGATGTAGAGGCTATGGTTAGTGGATATTTCAATTTTTCATATTATGCAGTGGCAGGATTTTTTTTTTTTTTGGGGGGGGGGGGAGAATTTAAAAAGAATATATATGTCCAACCCAAGAGACCTGCACTCTGGTCTGAATCCATTTTCAATAGAGAAATCAGTGTAAGTTTCCTTCTTTAATATTTGGTTACATACAGATTCTTCATCTCAAGATAAGGTATCCCTTTTCTGTTTTAGAAATTCTACTTTTAAATTTATACCTACATTTTGATGTTTAGTTTACTACCACTGGGTTCATAAAAGAATACATCAATTGTTTCTCTACGGACCTTTCCCATGACATTAAAAGTGCTTTAACTACCTCTCCTCCTCCAAAATGCCATCTCTTGTACTCAGACTGAGGGTCCAATATATAAAACTCCAGCACTGTAAGAAACCGCACCAAAGAAACACCATCTCATTAATGAGTTGGAATTACAGACCAATGCTCAACATTAACATGCAAATTATATATGTACGCTGCTAGCTGGTCATTGGTCAGTAAAAGGGTCTGCGCATTCCTGACGTATGCCCACAATAGCTTGCGGTAGGCACAACTCGTGGGCATGTCCAGGGATGATCAGATCCCCCCCAACCTGTAGGCTTCAGCTCATCTCTGGCTTTCCCCCTCACTTTTCTGCAACTCAGAAGTCTGGCCCTCTTGAATTCATTACTGTCTGTCACCACCACTTGCACGGAGAGGCCATGCCACTTTCTATGGCTCCCAAGTCTCTCTCCATGGAACCAATAAATTATTGGTAACAGCTTTTTCCCATTGAAAGATGTGATTTTTTCTAACCGCTTTACTGGTTTTTTTTTTTTCTTCAATTTTCATTGGATCCATTTGCCAACGGGATATTGTTATTTTTTTATTACCACAGTTGCTTACCTTATTTTTTATTACCACAGTTGCTTACCTAATGTGTGTCATAAAGGGATGGCTGATGCAGGAAAGGTAGTAGAGATCCAAGTACCTCAAGGTATAAATAATGCCCAAATAGCAAGTTTACATAACTCAAAACAGTTAAAAAAAAAAAAAAAAAAAAAAAAAAAAGTGTGTCAAAATCTCATCTTTGCCCAGTCAAGAAGCTGGTTAAATCACACTTGTTTAGTCTGGTTTTTGGTGACTTTAACTTGTGATGTTTTGCATCTGTTGCATATCTAGGATGTGTAAGGTTTGTTTTTACAATTATTTATTTTGAATATATGTTTGCGACCCTCTCAAGACTATGGATGGACATTCCAGACATCTTTTAAATTCAACAATGCAAGAAAAACAAATACAAGTCCACTAAACTCCACAGATTTATAATGGTCCAGGTAATTCTCTCTTCTATCCCCCCATCCACTTATTCTTCAAACCTTAACCCTTCTATACAGAAATGAGCCAAGGAATATATCCTGTTTCTAAAAGGCATCAGGACATGGAGCTGCTGGTCTGAACTTCACATAAAAGCTGACTCCATACTAATTTAATTTGAAGCAGAGGTGACAGAAGGCTGCCCAATAAATACTTCCAAATTAAGCAGCTTTGAGCTCTAATCACTTGGGTGATCAGCCTTACAGCAAAATCTCTGCTTAAAAGGATTTGAAACCAATAAAATTAGTCAACTAGTAATTAGCTTCAGTCTGAACAAAGTGGAAAACCAATCATTGTTCAGTACAACAGGTATGTAATTTTCCCCCCCCCCCCCCCCCCACCTTCCCCCAGTGATCCAGCATGGCCACCTAACCCAAACCTTGCATTAATTTTGCAATGAGAAAGGTAGTGATGCAACAGGAAGAGAATTTGGAAATGTACTGAGCTTGGGTATTTCTCTTCCAAAATTAACTAGGTCATATACAAGCACACAAATTTAAAGCCAATTTAAAGGCCAATAGAAGTTTTAAGTTTTATCAAAACACACTACATGAAATTATAATCTTATTCAAATTGTATTGGAAACTTTATGGTCTACTCTATGGCAATGTGGACAAGTCAAAGTGATGCACATTGGTAAGAATGATCCAAATCAGTTACCTGATTCTAGGTTCCACTTTAGGAGTTACCACCCAATAAAAAGATCTAGGTGCCATTGTGGACAATACATGGAAATTATCTGCTCAGTGTGCAACAGAGACCAAAAAAAAAAAACCAAAAAACAGAATGCCAATAGGAAAAGGATAGAAAATAAGAGATTATAATGGCTCCATGGTGTGACCTCACCTTGAGCACTGTGTGCAATTCTGGTCACTGTACCCCAAAGAACAAAAAAAAAAAAAAACATAGCCGAATTAGAAAATACCTCAAAAGAAGGGCAACCAAAATAATTAAGGGAATGAACTCCTCTCATAAGAGGTTAGGGCTCATCAGCATGGAAAAGAGATGGTTTTGGGGAGATACGACTGAAGTCTACAAAATACTGAGCTGGGGAGAACAGAAACAATTGCTTTACTCTAAAGACTAGGGGACACTCCATGAAGTTACATACTTTAGAATATTTTTTTTTTACTCAATCAATATTTAAAGCTTTGGAACTCATTGCCAGAGGATGTGGTAATAACAGTAGTTAGCATATCTGGGTTAACACAAGCTTGGACAAGTTCCTGGAGGGAAATCCATAATCTGCTATTAAGACAAGATCTTGGGAAAGCTACTACTTATCCCTGGGATTTGTAGCATGGACTCTTGCTACTATTTGAGATTCTGCCAGGGACTTGTGACCTGGATTGGCCACTGTTAGAAGCAGGATATTGGGCTAGATAGACCATGGGTGACCATGGCTATTATGTTCTTATTACTTCTGCTTTTAGGTGTTTTGCTTTCTAACAGATTAGGGCTTTCTGAGGGCACTAAAAATTTGGTCAACTGTGGACATCAGAATAGTGTACCTTTTCCAGCTGTGAGATGTATTTAAGTAAATTTAATATTTTCTGTATCTTTTTCCTTTCCAGTAACTCCTTGTGATCTTGGGCAATTCATTTAACCCTCTGCTGCCTCTGGTATAAGCTTAGATATTTCCCTGTCCCTGGAGGGTTTGCAATGTTACTATGTTCAGGTATTACAGGAAACAAAGACCAACATTGTCTATCCAGTCTGCCCAGTAAAGTTGGCTAAAGTTGTACGTGTCGCTCCATGTAGATTATACCTAATTCACCGTGAACTACTACTGAAGACTTGAGCTAAACTAAAAACCTCCCTCCTGCCCCCACATAAAAAAGGTGAAGTTTGGTCTTAACTGCTAATTTCCTGTCCTTGAGTCCTGCTAGACTAGTACAGACAAGTGAACCCTTCCTACCAATAAACTGAGGCAAAGAACACAGATTTCAGGGACATCAGCTGTCAAAGCAGCGATATAGCCCTGGAAACAACCATTATGTCTCTGCCTCCAGCAAATGGTGCAGAGCATCTAGTGCAGAAAGATTTTGGCAGGCGTGTCTTTTGAGAACCCAGAATACATGTGTAGTCCTGTGGTTGAGGGCCTGACCTGGGGCGTTTCTCAGATGTCAGCCCACAGGCCTTCACTCTGACGGAGCAGGATGATGAACTTTCCCTTACCTCCAAAAGCACAATGTTACAGTCCTTGATGTGGTGAGATTAGGTTACCATCAGCCTGGATCCTACGGGACTGCATTAGTAAAGTGGATTGGAGGGGACAAGGTCTTGACCTACAGTCTTGGAACATAACAGACATACTGAGTGAAACCAATGATTCATGTAGCCCAGTATCCTGTTTCCAACAGTGGCCAATCCAGATCACAAGTACCTGGCAGAAACCCAAACAGTAGCAACATTCCATGCTACCAATCCCTTAGGCAAGTAGTGGCTGCCCCTATGCCTTGCAGCCACGGAGGCAGTTAGCATTCCACAGCACCAGAACAGGTTAAATATTTTGTTTGACTTAGCACCCATTCCCCCATTTCCCTCTCCTTCTGCCCATTCTTAGCACTGGAGTGCTCAGAGAGAAAGGAAGATGAAAAATGTGCAGGTGATTTGGTCTCCTTCAGGTGCTAGGATATGGATTGGGGGCCTGCCTAGCAGTGAAAGGGGGGGGGGGGGGAGAACCATGCCTCTGCCCGGAGTTCTTGGGCACCTCAGCATTAAGGCAGGCTCCAGCTTGCGAGTTGGTGCCAGTTGAGGGCCAGCCCCAGAGGAGTAAGGTGTTATCAAGCTTCCCTCTCCCCTCTCTCCAGCCACAAAAATTGGCAGTTCAGCACCACTTTCAAGTCCCAGCTACAGTGCAGCATTCATTCTCCTTATTTTATTCAGAGATCTCTCCTCACAGCATGGCTACCCCATTACACTCTCCCCCTCCCCACCTCCAAAATACTCATCTTTCCATTTTACACAGTCTGTCTGCCAGGGTTTAGCCAGAAAAAGGTGCAATGCTACTTGCCACATTCTACTTTGTGGCCCAGAGTCCACTTGCTATTTTGAACCACATCAAGGGATTCAATCAACCTAGGACGCCATAATGCATGTAATGGTTCCCAGTCAATCTACAATTTGCTACAGTGGAGCATGCATGCTAGGTTCTAAAACTCAATTTTGCTATGCAATAAGTGGCATCAAAAAGCATTAGTAACGTAGTAAAGGATAGCACAAAGACTTGTGTTCCATCCAGTCTGACCAACAAGGAGGCCAGAGTTATACTTTCTGCTCTTTGCAGTTTATATCCTTCTATGAACTGTTTAAAGTTTGATGTTATTTACGTTCTGCTTTGATTCAGTCCTACTTCTACATAGGGATCATCTTTTTCCATCATTTTTTTTGTCCCCACCATCTCCACAAGGAGGTTATTCCAGGAATCCACCCTTTCTAAAGAAATGTTTCATGATGCTACTCCTAATTCTACCAGCCTGCAACCTCAACATGTCCCCTAGATTTAATCACTTCCTGTCTCTAAAAGATTTGTATATACCTTTCAAATATTTAAAAGCCACTTCCTCTGTCCCTTCTTTCCTCTAGGGTATAGATACAGGTCTTCAAGTTTCTTCTTATACATATTTTGGCACAAATCCCAAACTATTTTGTCATCTTTGTCTGCACTGCCTTTTAATATCCTTAATGATAGCACAATACTTCAAGGAGCCCACACAACTGACCTGTGCAGGACATTAACCACCACCTTGCATGCCTTGCATTTCTTGATTGGTAAAAGGGGACCTTTTTCCTGAAAAGAAGAGGTTACCACTCCTCATCAATTCTCAGTCTATATTTGCATGTCAAATGTTTTCCAAACAAGATCTGATTATTGTACGAGGTCATCTCTACAGCACAGGCTAGCACATGAAAATAATTAAAAATCAGTTGCCTTGCACCAACTATCCAATTTCTATTTACTGTTCATACCAGGGTTGACTAAGGCACAAAATTAACATACAAGGGTTAATTCCATCCAACCCTCTACATAAAGGCAACTATAACAGTAGGCACAGCCACATTGATTTCCAATCTAGAACTGGGGGAAAAAAAAAAAAAAAAAAAAAAAAGAGAGAGACATGTTCACAGAAAGTTTAAGAAGAGATGAGTCAGCCAAATGGTTTGTGTTCAATTTCCAGGTCAGGTCTTATGCTCCCCAAGATCCAGAGAAGCTATTAAGGCATTCACAGTTCCAAAAAAAGAGAAGAGGGACTAAGCATTTATACAATACCAAACAATTAGCATGGGGAATCCTATTAGGCAACTTTCAGTGAGCAAGAGTTGGTTATGGTTTCAGGCTCCACTGCAATGACTGGATTGATAGGCAGTGGCATAGCCAGAAGGCAATTTTTGGGTGGGCATGCATTTCCTCTTCACTTGCTACTCCCTGCCACACGAAAATTTAAAACAAATACTTTTAACTAGCAAAGATTCCCAGCCCCGCCAGCTAAAGACATCCAAGCCATGTTTAGAAAAAAGTGCAGCAGTTAAAGACAGTGCTCTGAGCCACTGAAACCAGCACCCCATGCATACTCAATTCTCACACGAGCTGAACCGATATGAGAATTCACTATGCCTGCAGTTGCAGTGTCAGTGGTTTGGAGCAGCACCCCAGACTGCTATGGTTTGATGAGTTTGGTGGACTGCAGATGACTTCAGCTGGTGGAGTTTGGTGGTTCCTGCCAGCTACATGAATGGTATTGTCTAAGGTTGCCAACTTTTTGGAAGAAAAACAGCACCTGCCATCACCCTGCTTCACCACACCCCGAACTACACCCAATGGTGAGGGCAGCAGTACAGGACTGAGCATCTGCAGGCCACATTGAGGACGGAGAAGGGGTCATACTAAAGGTTGCTCTCTTCAACCCTGAGTCACAGCTCTCTCCATAGTCCCTCAATATACATATGCTTCCTCCATACAGTATTAAATCCAAACATATTTTGCATTCACAGAACCAATTGGCCTCTTCTCCAATAACTGGAGTACAGCAGAGCTAAGATATTTCCTCATAAAACATGCTGTACAAAAATATTTGCTTCTAATACAATCTCAGTAGGCATATTGTAAAGTAATACAAAACTGTACAAAAATGCACTCAGTATCTAGAGCAAATCAACCATTCTGCTATAACTTCCAAAACTCATAAGGACCATACCCTAGGGAAAGGCAGCACAATATGCAATGGACCCTTTAACATCAGTACAGCTTTTGGGAAAACTGAACAAGCCAGATACTACAGATCCTTACATTGAAACTGCATGACAGCAGAATATCTGGCCTTTGCCACTCAAAGAACACAGAGACCCCAGAGATATCTAACACCAGCTCTATACTTTAGAAAAACTGACATACTCCAACCACTAAATAGAAAATAACACACTACCACTTTTGTTGTTTGGTCATTTTATTTTTCCGATTATATTGTCCCAGTCTATGGTTTCTATGTTCCTGTCTTAACTCTTTTCTCCTCTCCATTTGACATTTCTTCTCTCTCCATGTCCACCATCCATCTCCCTTCTGTGTTCTTGTCCTTATCCTCCCGTGTCCAACATCTCAATTTTATGACCCTGCCCTTATCCTTCCCCATGTCCAGAATCTCCCCCATTCCTTTCCACATGCCCAGCATCCCCTATAGCCTGTCCTTTCCCATGTCTGGAATCTCCACCCATACTTTCCTCATTCAGCATCCCCCCTGTGTACAATGTTTCCATGTAACCAGAATCTTCCACCATTCCTTCTCTTGTGTCCAGACCCTGTGTGTCCTATCACCACTCCCTGTGTCCAGAATCTCCCTCATTCCTTTCCTCAGGCCCAGCACCCAAACTGTGTCCTGTCCACATTCCTTCTCTATATCCCCCCTCCCCCAATCTAGAATCTCCTCTATTTCCCTATCCTTCTATGTCCTTATTCCCCCTACTCTGGTGCCCTTACATCTTTCCTCTAGGTCATATTTCTCAGCTGGTCACCCACCCCTCATCTTACCTCCTCCAGGTCTTTGTCCCCTGAAACAGCTCCCTTTCCCGCAACCCCGCCAGCCCTTCACTAATAGCTGTCACTGGATCATCTGAAGACCTAAAGACAGCTGCGATGAAGTCCTCAAAAGGCAGCATGGTATCTCCCAGTCGCATACGCACTAACAGCTCTGCAGGGTCCCAACCTCTTGGAAACAGGAAGTTTATGTTCTAGAGGGAAGGACACTGCAGATTAGTCAACATGCATGTTGCTAGGGGGTCCCAGCACTGTCTTTAGAGGATACTGACGCTGCCTGTAGACCTTGGCTTGATCTGGTACAAACAATTACACGTAGGGATTGGTTTCCCTGGTTTTCCATTCACAAATAGCGATGCCAGCAGAGAAGGGAGTGACATAAGAACATAAGAGTAACTATACTGGGTCAGACCAACAGTCCATCTAGCCCAGTATCCTGTTGATACAAAACCAGCAGGTTTTCTGTTCTATTGCCTTATTCCTGCAAAAACTGGCCAGGCCATCCACTGTTACATAAGTGTTGCAATATTGGAGCAGACCAAAGGTCCATCAAGCCCAGCATCCTCTTTCCAACAGTGGCCAATCCAGGTCATAAGTACCTGGTAAGATCTCAAAACAGTACATTTTATGCTGCTTATCCTAGAAATAAGTAGATTTTTCCCAAGTCCATGGCTTATGGACTTCTAGAAAGTTATCCAAAAATCCTGCTAACTGCTTTTACCACATTCTCTAGTAATGAATTCCAGAGTTTAATTACTTGCTGAGTGAAGAAATATTTTCTCTGATTTGTTTTAAATTTACTACTTAGTAGTTTCATTGCATTCCCCCTAGTCCTAGGATTTTTGGAAAGAGTAAACGAGTCAACGTCTACCCGTTCCACTCCACTCATTTTATAGACCTGTATCATATCTCCAAGCTGAAGAGCCCTAGCCTCTTTAGCCTTTTCTCATAGGGAGGTCATCCCATCCCCTTTATCATTTTTGTCACCCTTCTCTGTACAGTTTGGATTCATCTTTCTCACATGCATCACTTTGCACTTGCTCACATTAAACGTCATCTACCATGGGGGGGGGGGGGGGGGGGGCAGGCGCAGAACAAGAAGATAGGGAGGGAATATAAGAATAGAGGCAAAGAATCCTTAAAGAATCCATGGTTAATTAGACAACAGCTCTGGTTTTAATGGAGCTTCAAGCCCATGGTGCTGCAGGAGGGAAAATACAAGGCCAAAAACTAAAGCAATAGTCAATATACTTAAGGATCATGCATATGCAAGACCATGACAAAACATATTACAAAGTATCTGAAACCTGTCCCATGTGGGCCAACTCCATCCATAGAAAAAAAAAAAAAAGGCATTAAGATATTACTTAAAAACAGTTGTACTGTAGTAAAGAGCTCTAGCCATAATACAATTTGGTAGAAATTATTCAGAAAGGAATGGATAATACAAAACAGATAATGCCGCTGCATAAACCCATGGTGCAACTTTTATTTTATTAGATGGCGTGGCAGCAATGCTCCTAAAATTCAAGGAAGGCAGGAAAAGTGATAAAGGGGATGGAATGTAGACAGCTGCACAGGAATGGGGATTGCACGAATCCTGCAGGTTATAAATTGCTGCCATGGAATTCCCACAGGAGTATAGTCAAAATCTCTAGTGACTCCAGAATGAGGCTTGGAATGCCCTGAGAGGCAGCTAGAACACCAACCAGGCTTGAAAGCTCATTGGCTGAATAGGGAAGGCCATCCAAAAAAAAAAGGGAGGCTGTTGGAGTTTGGAAGAAACAGAGGGCTGTGAGCAAGTAAACAATGTTGACTCCTGTGGGTATGGAGAAGATTAACTATGGGGATCTGCGTGGGTATGGGTTAGACTGTTGGGGATGGGTGAAATTTTTGTTCCCCTACAACTCTAATGCAGGGGCTTTAAATGCGGTCCTTGGGGCACTGAATTCAATGGGGATAACCTCAATACGACTGGCTGGATATGTCCTGAAGACTGGGTTGAAAACCTCTGATCTAATGGAATGACTTTCTATTCAGACTAAAGCTCTTCAGCTTGGAGATGACAAGTTTATAAAGATCATGCATGAGGTGAAAACAGGTATGTGTAGAACAGTTATTTATGCCTTCAAATTGTACCAGGACAAGGGGAGATTAGTGAGTCCTTTCACTAAAGGTGCACTAATGGATTTAGTGCATACTAAATGCCACTAAGTCCACTCTTCAGAAATTAACAGGTTGCAGATTGGAAGTATTTTTCACTTAATCAGGTTGCAGAATTTGTGACCAGAGAATGTGGTCAATCCACTTAATATAACTGGTTTTAAACAGGGAGTTTAGTACTAGGGTTTAGTTTGGCTAGACCTGTATGGCCTTGGCTTGGGATACAGTGGCATGAGCCCTTCAATCACAGTTATGCTGGGTTGCCCCACTCTTTTACACCACACATGTATTTCATACCCCTGCAAAAAGACCACCACTTATACCATGGTTCTTGTCCTAGAGCCACAGAGCACACACAAACCTTCTAGGATCTTTAGACAGGCATTACTGTTGAATGGCAAGATTCCTCTCTCCCCTTAGGGATGAGCACCGCCTCTGCACATAATCAGCAGGACTGAGGAGCAGAAAATCTGGTTGGAACCGAGGCCTAGATGCACAAAACCTAACAAGCCAGCAACATGGTTTTTACACTGGTTCTAGCTAGTTTGGCAAGGAGTACAGCGAGACATGCACAAAAGGGTGCTCTGAGCTCTTTTCCTGTCACGAAAACCGTATGGCAAAGGTACTGTAATAAGCTAATTACTATACAAAAATGCATGCAAAGCAATGCACAGCCATTTTCCAATTGATGCACAGAAGCAGCATCTACCTTTACCGTGGAAAACTTAATAGCTGTCTGGAGTAATGCCTGGCTGGGGCTGTTGAGAGCTGTGGACTGTCTGTTGCTAGTGCAAGGAAGCTGATCTGCCGATTCTCGCTTCTCCGATGGACAAGACTTGTCAGTGGCTGCCGGCAGGTTGCAGTCTGCAAGCACTTTGCACTGGGATTTTCCCTTTAAAATTCCAGGGCACAGGCAAAGGATGTGAGGGGATGAACGCGACAGAAGGAAAGTTCAGCCAGTCCTGATCTCTAGAAATTCCTGCTCAGAGCTTCTCTTTCCCGCCTCTCTCCCCCCTCTTTCCTGTAACTTCTCCTCAAGCATGGAAGCTGCAGTGCAGTTCAGCTCCCCAGGAATATTGGCTTTAGAGACGGGGGCTCTGGGAGGTTCTGCCCAAAGGAGCAAGGGGATGAAAGCAGCCAGGTATCCAGGAGAGACCAGCACTGGGGCACCGGGAGCTACCTGCGACTATGCAAGTCGTCTGTGGCACGCGCAGAGCAGCCACTCTTAGCAACTGGCTGCTCTGCACACGCTCAACTGACCGACGGCTTCCTCCCTATAGCATGCAAATGAGCTTGTTTGCAAAAGCAGCGAGCTTTAGGAATCCCTCTATTTCCAAATCAGTAATTTTTACCGAGGTAGAAATACAGACAGAATCTTTACAGGAACCTTTGTGCATCTGGGTGTGAATCTAGATTAGCACATTCACCACCAAGCTGGTATATACTCCTCCTGCTCCCGGGTTCTACACACCTATGAAGCCCTGCTCACCTCTCCACAAGCAAACCTAGTCAATGACACAAATGCTTATTAGAACAGGAACATCTGATAAACCTCCAAATAAAAATACCCTTTTGTTGCAGCAAAATATTACTCCACCCATTAACAGAAAAAAAAGGGCAGGGTACATACATATTTTTAGCACCTGATACAAGGTTATATAAATAACCTCATTTTAAGTTTTGAGTTCCAGAGCAACTGAAACCGAGACTAGTGCCTTGCAGAATAGACAAGGGCCGCAGCCCAAAGGGGTTTTTGTATTTTTCTCCTCTTGAGCTCCTTTTGAATACCAAAAAGGAAATGGAGAAGCTTTTAGGTTTCTGGGCAATAGGTTAAGGTTGAGTGAAGATAAGCCAAGGATTGTGGGGGAGGGAGAAGGGGCAGACAAAGCCGGAGAGATGCTGTGACAACATTCTGTCGATCCTCACTATAATCCTACTTTGTGGCACAGGTTGTGGGGGAGGGGTGAAGAGTAGCACTGGGGGATACAGAAAAGGAACTGAAAATTAATAAATACACCATGAAAGCAGAAGTCTGTTTGGGAGAAGGAAATAAAATAAGTCTAGTATTTCTATGTAGAAGTAAAACCTCCTCCTCCCAAACACACTACCCATTCCATAATGGCTACTCTCTAGGATAACTACCAGTGGTTTAACAAACCAATTTAAACCAAGTTTATTGTATCACTGCACTAGGAAGACTGGATCTGACTCAGCAGGAAGGAAATATCCTAGCAATTTAAACAAATCACTAGGAATGCATACTGTTACAGTATCCTTCTAGACCCCCTTAAAAAGTGTATAAACACACCGATGTGTGTGTGTATACACATATACACACACTATTGTATTTCCAGTAGACCGCTTGAACACATGGAAGTAACCTGGTCTGCACAGCAGGTACTCCCTGGCAACACTACAGAGCAGACAAATTTATTTATTTTTATTTGTTGCATTTGTATCCCACATTTTCTCACCTTTTTGCAGGCTCAATGTAGCTTACATATTGCCATTAACGGCGTTAGCAGATTCCAGTCTGAATACATGGTACGAATGAATACAAGGTGATGTTGTGATAAGGTACATGTAAGGTAGGTGTAGATTGGGGGAATTGAGAAAGGGGGGGGGGGAGGAAGGGTCAAGTACAGCGCTGCGTACGTCTAGTAGCGCTATAAAAATGATAAGTAATAGTAGTAGGTAATGTCCTTTACGTTCTTTGGTTGCATTGTGTCGCATGTGTCCATGTATTTTTATGTTGGGTCGGTGGGGTATGCTCTTTTGAGCAGAACCGTTTTTAGTGACTTCCGGAAATTAAGGTGATCTGGCATAGTTTTTACTATTTTTGGCAGTGCGTTCCATAGTTGTGCGCTTAAGTAGGAAAAGCTGGATGCATAGGTGGATTTATATTTGAGTCCTTTGTTGCTTGGGTAGTGGAGGTTTAGGTACGATCATGTAGATTTAGTGGTATTTCTGGTTGGCAGGTCAATGAGGTCTGTCATGTATCCAGGTGCCTCGCTGTAAATGATTTTATGAACAGTCGTGCAGATTTTGAACGTGATTCGTTCTTTGATTGGTAGCCAATGCAGTTTTTCTCCGAGTGGTTTGGCGCTGTCAAAACGTGTTTTTCCAAATATAAGTCTGCCTGCTGTGTTTTGGGCGGTTTGAAGTTTTTTTTATGATTTGATCTTTGCATTCCGCATAGATTCCATTACAGTAGTCTGCATGGCTTAGTACCATTGTTTGTATCAGGTTTCAAAATATTTCCGTCAGGAAGAATGGTTTCATGCGTTTGAGTTTCCACATTGAGAAAAACATTTTATGGTGGATTTCGCTTGGGTCTCAAGTCCACCTGCCATCAGCTATGGTTTATATCAATTAAAAGGAAACTGTTCTGACAGGTCCAGTGCTTGAGGAGAAGCTATACTTAATTGAAAGTGATAAAATGTATCAAACACACACACAGAACTGACCAAATTATGGTATTCAAATAACTTTTTTACCCCAGACAATCTGGTGACAGAGAGGAGCACAGCAGAGAAACAACTGTTGGCTACACTACTACTACTATTTAGCATTTCTATAGCGCTACAAGGCATACGCAGCGCTGCACAAACATAGAAGAAAGACAGTCCCTGCTCAAAGAGCTTACAATCTAATAGATTAAGCGATACTGTGGGATTAAGTGATTTAAATGGCTAGAAGAGGCTCCTGGCCAAATAAACTGCTTGGCCAGAGTTAATGGACAATACTCAGCAGCACTTAACTGGTCAATGGCTCTGAATCGTGCTACTAAATTGGCTAATTCCTTACTGGTGAGTTTAGGGGCAAGTGGAGATTGGGCGCAGCATGGCACGGCCCTAGCAAGTTAGTGGCAATATTCAGACTTCTAACTGGCTATGCAAGTGCAAAACGTTAGGACAGAAAAAAAAGGCTATCTTAACTTTATGCACAGTTCAACCAGGTTCCTGTCTGAAAATCACAAGTGGCTGGTTAAACCTCAAACAGGGTCTTGCGAGTCCTCCCCCCTTCAAAGAAAACAGGCTGTCCTAGCCTCCCACAGGTCCCTCCAGGCCTAACTGGAGAAGTTCCTGGTGGCCGAGGAAAATCGGACTCAAGTGATACCCACTTGAACCTGCTTGGTGCTGGCATACATTCCAAATTGGCTGCTGTGACCTCTAGGTTTGGATGCCCATATGTTATGACTTCTTATTGCTGTAATGCAGAGGCCTGGGCTATATAGCTCCATGAAGCTGTTTTGAGAATTCTGTATTTGATTATACTGCCAAATATGCAGACCAGGTTTTGAAAATATGCAGCACCGCTTACCCCCAAACCTACAACCGTTATCTTTGCTTCACTTCTACTTAAGCAGAGTCTAGAGCTTAATCACTGGTTCAACGTCTTATGCAAAGTATCTTCTCTGACATACCCTGAAAAACGAATGGTCTCAAACTTGTAGATAAAAGGCATATTTTCTTTACATGAGCTAGAAATCCATTGGGATTTTTTTTCCCACCCACTGTACATTCTAAACAAAATAAATATTTTCTTACTCTTATGGCTACTGCAGAATGTATCATAATTAGGGGAAAAACCCCACACACAGTCAGAATGGCTATGTAGTTTCACTGATTGTTTCCTGTGAGGATATACCATATGAAGAACCATGTCAAGTCAGACTGAGGTCTACTGAACCCAGCATCCAGTCTCAGATAGTGGCCAGTCCAAGTCACAAGTAACCAGCAGCCTAAAAAGTAGACGCGTTTCCCATAGTTAATCTCCAGAGATGAGCAATGGTTCTCCCAAGTCTACCTAGCTAAATAGACTTTTCTTCCAAGAACTTATCCAAACCTCTTTAACCCAACTTAGCTGCCTTGACCACATCCTCTAGCAACATTCTACAGTTTAATGATTCATTTCTAAAACCATTTGTGTTTTCAATCTGCTGTATCAGTTTCATAAATTAACAACAAAAATAAAAACCACCACCATTCCCTATTCCCATGCATCATTTTACCAAATTCTATCATATCCCTTCCAAGTCTTTTCTCCAAGCTGAAATGGCCTAACCCTTTTACCCTATTTTCATAAAGGGAAGAGTTTCATGCCCTTTATCATTTCTCTGAACCTTTTCTAATTGACTATACCTTTTGATACGTGGTCACCAGAACTACACATTACATAATGAGTACTGAAACCCCTGGGACCTATTCAGAGGCATAACATTGGTTAATTACCCACATGGAAAATGGTTCCTAGTGGGGTGCCCCGAGGTCTGTAATGGGACCTGCATTTAACACATTCCTAAATGATCTGCAGATAAGAGTGAGGTGACCAGATCGTGGAGGAAAAAAATATTCAATATTCCAAAGAGGTTTCAGGATTGCAGGACTAGGAAATTAAATATCTGACATTTAGATATTCAATGTGGAGTGGACACACAGGGGAAAAAAGTACTCTCACCTACATGTGCAAAACACCAGGTTTTGAATTAGAGATTGTTTTCTCAGGTAGCGATTCCTAAGTGGACTGTACATTGAAATTTTCAGCTCAGTGTGCCACAGCTGCTAAAATACTTATGAATTATCCCCAAAAGAATGGAGAACAAAACAGATACAATCACCTGTCTTTTAGCCAGTTTGTAGTACACAAAGAGGGTGTTGCATCCTATCTCATGACAATTTCCTGAGGAACTTCTCATGAGTTTGTCAAACATCTTCTGAAAATTCTCCAATACACTATAGGGCTCATTTTCAAAGCACTCAGACTTAAAGTTCGGTTGTTGTTTTTTTTTTAATTTCTTTATTTATAAATTTGCATTTACATCCATAAACAAACATTAGAATATCAGAAATCGAACAAAGGTAAAAAGAAACTTACAACCAATTTGGTTTAAAGTATAAGATACTTGATTTACATTTGTCCCCAATAAATGGATCAAGATACTAGGAAATATTAAACCTATAAAATAAGCAAAGAATTATAACGGTAGGGCAGCCCGGATGTCTACAGCCGACAATACAGCGCTCTAATTAGGGAGGCAAGACAACAGGTGATTTAACATGTTCCTTAGATGAGACGAATTCTAATAATTTCAAAGGGGAAAATATGTAATTATTCAATTCATAAGTTACAAAGCATTTAGAAGGAAATTTTAACATGAAAGTAGCACCCAATTTAAGTACTCTAGGCTTATACGATAGAAATTCTTTCCTCCTTTTTTGGGTACTTCTTGCCATGTCTGGAAAAGTTTGAATTTGTTGCCCCAAAAACATATTTAAATGGCGAAAATACAATCTTAAAATGTTATTTCTGTCCAGTTCAAGAGCAAAGGACATAATCAATGTAGTCCTCTCTGTAACAAGCTCCAGAGAGTTCTCAAGAAAACTCAGTTAAATTTAAATCTGGAGGCGCCTGTGGTTGCTCTCTAAGTTGTTTCACAATCCCTGAGATGTATTGGGTCCTCGTTATAGGGGGATATCCCTCCACAGGAATCCCCAATATCTCTCTGAAATACCTTTTTAAGCATATCCATAGCTGAAATTAAAGGTGACTTGGGAAAATTCAAAAACCTACATACAAATTTTTAATATAGTTTCGATGAGACACCCCCACTTCAAAAAAAAGTGAATTCATGTTTCAATTTTAAGATTTTATTATGCAGATTGAAGATAAATCCATAGTTCTAGGAATTGTTTTGGATTCCTCTGTCTTTTGAGCCACAAATAAATTATTTATGGAGAAAAACGTTTTTTTTTAAAGTTGAGAATTACATCCTTATTTTAAGCAAAAGGTTTTTGCTCTGTCAGAATAGCTATTAGTATTGTACCACCTTGTCTACTATAACATCTTATATTTGGTGTTGGCTTCGAAGCTTGTCAAGAACTTTCAGGTGATTCAGAACATGTTGGCCACATTAATATTAAAAAAAAAAAAAAAAAAGTTTGACAGTTCTCTCGTATAGTTAATTTACATTGACTTCCAGTTCAGAAAAGAATCTTATATAAAATTCGCTTGTCTGATGTTTCAGATTCTTCACGGATTTACGTAGGAATTGCTGATAAACCTGGTCATTGCACCATTAACTCTATTTTCTGTAATTTTATTTGTTCTCTTTCTTTTAAAGGCATGTGTTTTTTTCAAGATGGTAAATACTCTGTTCTCATCTCTTGTAATTCCTTTTTGAAATTATTTTCCATCTATTAGAATGGAGACAAATTATGTATTTTGAAGAAAGATGAAAACTTGTTTGGTAGATTATGATTGTTAAAAATACTGATTTTTGTATGTTTGTTTTTTTTTAAGATGTATTATTGTTGCCTTTAATCTGTAAACTGCATTGGACCCTTTTTCTGGGAATATAGTGGTTAGTAAGAACCCTATTGATATCCCACCTTTAGAATAAACTGCCTTGCTGGTTTACAATAAAATATAATACTGAACCAGCCCTAGGAATCCATATTTTATGCCAATGTCCCACAAGAATTGGGGAATATTACTGGTTTATTTTTAATCATTCTCCCCTACCCCAATCAAATCTGGAGGGGGAAGAATAGTATCACCATTCTAGATTACCTATGCGTGCCTCTACCCTCTCTTAACTGCAGTACAAATCAAAAAAGTTTTTAAAATATAATGGTGTAAAAGGGTGCCAATACCATATAAAATTTCTTGAAACCTAGAACCAGTTGTGGGCTTTCCTGGTAAAGAAGGGAGAAGAATTAGATTGAAGTACAGCAGTCAAATAGAAGAGAGACAATCTGTCTTTCTTGGTCCTCAACCTCAATCCATCCTGAAAGCCTCTAAAATCAGCCTGGTTTTCAAGAAATCCACAGTAAATATGCCTAAAGGTACATTAACCTACAATGGAGCAGCACACAAGGATTACCTCATGTATATGATTACCCTAAACAGAGAAAGAGCGGGGTTCACAAAGATACGTTCGTTCTGTTTTTCTTTGCTTGCCATTAAACTACAGTCCCATCATTAGCCAGTCGATATTTATTAATTATATGTTTGTCATATATATTTTATTTGATAGGTTTTACATTCTATTTTGTCTAGGTTCTTAAATTCTAATATCGCTCAATTTTTAATTAAATAATATTTAAAAAAATTTTATACACACATATTTTACAAGTTTTGTGATATGTCCTCATCTATACACAATCAATATCAAGTGGTCTTAAAAGTGTTTTTAAACTTGTGATGTATATCCAATAAAATATATTATATATATATATATACTAGCCGTTAAGCCCGTTAAAACGGGCAAGTATTGGTATGCTCTATTTTGATGTATAACTCCCTCCCTCCCTCCCCTCGGCTCCCCGCCCTTCCTCCTTCCCTCCCTCCCAGCTCCAAGGCCCGATTCCCTCCCAGCTCCATGGGCCCCCCCTCCGTCCCTCCCAGCCAGCTGCAAGGCCCCCCTCTGTACATCCCTCCCAGCTCCAAGGCCCCCCTACTTCTGACCTCCTATGTCCAGCATCCTCCCTCCTTCCCTGCCAGCTTCAAGGCCCCCAGTCTTTCCCTCCCTCCCTAGCTCCAAGGCCCCATTCCCTCCCCTCTCAGCTCCAAGGCCCTCCGTCCCTCCCCTCCCTCGCAGCTCCAAGGCCCCCTCCTCCTTCTGAGCATTTATCCTGCCTTCCCCTCCCCCCCCGAGGTCGCTGTTGTCGCCGCTACCGCTCCCCCCCCCCGAGGCGCCACCGGCCCCTCCCTCCCAGCTCCAAGGCCCGATTCCCTCCCAGCTCCAAGGGCCCCCCTCCATCCCTCCCAGCCAGCTGCAAGGCCCCCCTCTGTACATCCCTCCCAGCTCCAAGGCCCCCCTACTTCTGACCTCCCATGTCCAGCATCCTCCCTCCTTCCCTGCCAGCTTCAAGGCCCCCAGTCTCTCCCTCCCTCCTAGCTCCAAGGCCCCATTCCCTCCCCTCCCAGCTCCAAGGCCCCCCGTCCGAGCCAGCTCCAAGGCCCCCCTCCGTCCCTCCCCTCCCTCGCAGCTCCAAGGCCCCCCTCCTCCTTCTGAGCATTTCTCCTGCCTTCCCCTCCCCCCCCCCCCGAGGTCGCTGTTGTCGCCGCTACCGCTCCCCCCCCCCCGAGGTTGCCACCGGCCCCTCCCTCCCAGCTCCAAGGCCCGATTCCCTCCCAGCTCCAAGGGCCCCCCCTCCATCCCTCCCAGCCAGCTGCAAGGCCCCCCTCTGTACATCCCTCCCAGCTCCAAGGCCCCCCTACTTCTGACCTCCCATGTCCAGCATCCTCCCTCCTTCTCTGCCAGCTTCAAGGCCCCCAGTCTCTCCCTCCCTCCTAGCTCCAAGGCCCCATTCCCTCCCCTCCCAGCTCCAAGGCCCCCCCGTCCAAGCCAGCTCCAAGGCCCCCTCCGTCCCTCCCTTCCCCTCCCTCGCAGCTCCAAGGCCCCCCTCCTCCTTCTGAGCATTTCTCCTGCCTTCCCCTCCCCCCCCCGAGGTCGCTGTTGTCGCCGCTACCGCTCCCCCCCCCCCCCCCGAGGTCGCCACTGGCCCCTCCCTCCCAGCTCCAAGGCCCGATTCCCTCCCAGCTCCAAGGGCACCCCCCTCCATCCCTCCCAGCCAGCTGCAAGGCCCCCCCTCCTCCTTCTGAGCATTTCTTCTGCCTTCCCCTCCCCCCCCGAGGTCGCTGCTATCGCCCCTCCCCCCCCGAGGTCGCCGCTACCGTTCCCCCCCCCCCCCCGAGATCGCCACCGGCCCCCTCCACCCGGGCCCTCTGTTCTACATTTAACTTACAGCGCCGAAACCGCAGGCAGATCAGCTCCGTCGGCCTTCCTTCTCTGCCTGTGTCCCGCCCTCGTGTGACGTAACGTCAGCGAGGGCGGGGCACACAGGCTGGGAAGGAAGGCCGACGGGAGCTGATCTGCCTGCGGTTTCGGCGCTGTAAGTTAAATGTAGAAGAGAGGGCCTGGCCTGGTGGAGGGGGTTGGCTGCGACCTTGGGGGGGGGGACGGCAGCGGCGACCTGCAGGGGGGGAGCGGCAGCGGCGACCTCCGGGGGGGGGGGGGGTAGCGGTACCATTAGCGGCAGCGTCGACGGTCCGTGTGGCAGTGACTGCACTCCTCCTCAGCGCAGAGTTTCCCTCTCTGTTCCGTCATCACGTCTTGACGTGGGGGCGGGACAGAGAGGGAAGTCTCTACTGCGCATTTGCAGGTGAGTCGGTCACTTGTCATTTATAGGTTTGATATATACATAAAAATGGAGGTAATGTCCCTTTAATGCTGTTACGTAGAGAACAGCGTTTAATTTTCAGGTGGAACACGGTCACACCTCACGGCCTTAATAAGGAAATAGAATGGTTAAGCCTCTAATGGGTAATGGATAAATACTGAATCCTGATGTAGGTTTCTATGCATGTGTGGGCGTCTTGGGAGACGACTCAGAGAAAGATTATTTCGAGTGCCCAACAGTCTGCGTTGGCCGGTAAGCAAAGTTTTATTTAGCTGTTTAGAAATATGAAGTATGTAGAATAGAGAGTGATTTATTTATTGTTGTTTATTTAGATCACGACCCCTGAAGACGCTCTGCGGAGCGAAACACGTATGTGTTGGGTTTTGGTGAAAGAGAAAGAAAAAATATCATTTAAACCAATGAAGTCTTCACATTTCTAATTACGAGGGAGACAATTGATAGTTGTATGTCAGTCAAATGACTGAACTAAGATGGAGAAATCCATAATAAAAACAGAAAAACATATGATTTGCTATTAAGAGAAGAAAGAATGGATTTGTTATGAAGAATTACAGAAGATATATAATCCTGATTACCAAGTAGAGTCATAACGGATTACATTTTTTCAACGGAAAATTGTTGCCATTAGAAGAACATTGAGAACTTTAAAGTAACTACGGTCATAGAAGATAAAGCCTGAAACTTGTGATCGATCATATTAAGAGTACTTGGAGAGACTTACTACTTTTAGACTGAATTGGCAAATATATAGAGATAATCATATGTGTGTTATAATATTTGAACATTTTAATATTATATATAGAAGCTATGTATGTATGAATGAAGAATGAATGGTTTATTGTGGGTTTTAATATAGTGAACAATAATAAGAATTTGTAATTGTGTTATAATGAAATAAAGATTGAATATAATAGTTATATCAGAATTTGCTTGTATGTTTAACTATAACTATTTTCAAGTTACTATACCTTATACAGAACATTTATATATATTATGTTCTGTATAAGGTATAGTAACTTGAAAATAGTTATAGTTAAACATACAAGCAAATTCTGATGTAACTATTATATTCAATCTTTATTTCATTATAACACAATTACAAATTCTTATTATTGTTCACTATATTAAAACCAGCCCCACCTTATATATATATATATATATATATATATATATATATATATATATATATATATATAAGGTGGGGTATTTGTATTAGATTTATTATGTATGTATTGATCTACTTATCTATATAACTTTATGTCCTATTACCTTTTTGAATATACGGTTGTTTATGATTATGCAAATGATTTGTTTTTACATGTTTTGATATATGTCTTTATATGTTTACAATTTTGTAGACCCCTGAAGAAGGCTGATATAGCCGAAACACGGACCGTGTTGGGTCCAAATAAACTTTTTTTTGGAGCATCTTACCCTTGCGTGTAGTGACTTATCTCTTGACATCGGGCCCTCTCCACCCCATTTTTGTTGTGTATGATTACCCTAAAAAAAGATCAGTTATGGGCTCCTCTGGGACTGGGTTAGGGCCCACCTTTGGCTCAGCAGTTTTAGTATACAAATTCAGCACTGCAATTAAGAATGCAACATTTAGTAGTAAGGGCTTCTCCTTGGGAATTATACTGCCTTGCATTAAGTCCACTTATGCCCAAAAATGAGTTAGAGTAGACATCCCAGAAAAAGTAGGAACCATAAGTCCAAAAATTGGAACGGTCTAAGGTCTGGCAGTTAAAATTTATTGTGAAGAAGGGCAGAGCGATGCACTTGAGGTTCAAAAATCTCAAGGAGATTTGAGAGATAGGAAGTAAGAGATTGATAAGCACAGCTCAGGAGGGGGACCTTGGGGTGTGGTGGTAAAACAATGTGCGAAGGCGGTGGCCATGACCAGAAGAATGCTAGACAGCATAGATAGGGGTATAAGCAGCAGAAGAAAGAAGGTATTGATGCCCTTGTACAAAGTCATTGATGAGGCCTCACTTGGAGTAGTGCGCTCAGTTTTGGAGGCCATATCTCGCTAAGGACATAAAAAGACAGGCTCAGATAAAAGCAAAGAAAATGGTATGGTGTTTGTGCCACAAGATATAAGAGAAGAGACATGATGACCTGAAGATGTATACCCTAGAGTAGTGATGGCGAACCTATGGAACGCATGCCAGAGAGGGCACGCAGGGCCCCCTCTGCTGGAACGTGCGCCCAGCCACTTTCCCTCCATCCTTCGTTCCAGAGCTGCCTGTAATGACAGCGCTCGCAGCAGTGGCCGCTACAAAAAGAAAAAGCAAAAATGTTTTTTAAACGCAAGCGCTGCACCGCAGGCAGCCATCACGCATTGGCTGTTCGGCTCTGCAGCCGCTCCTCCTCTTGCCTCTCACTTCACTGCGCTCCTCTGGGGTTCTACTCCAGGGGCGACGTGAGAGGCGAGAGGAGGAGCGGCTACCGAGCCGAACAGCCAGTGCATGATGGCTGCCTGTGGTGCCAGCTGAAGAAGTTGGGCCCTTTCAGTTCAGTCCCAGGCCTCACTCTGATGAGGTAAGTCAAGCGATTTTAAAATTCAGACGGAGGGAGGGAGGGGATACCCTGGAACTCGGAGGAGGGGAGAGGGGACCCTGTGGAACTGGGAGGGAGGACGGGACCCTGTGGAACTGGGAGGGAGGGAGGGGGACGAGGGAATGGCACTTTGTGATAATTATATTCTGGGTTGCTGTTTGGGCACTCGGTCTCTGAAAGGTTCGCCATCACTGCCCTAGAGTAAAGAAGGCATGGGGTGATATGATACCTTTCAAACATTTTAATGTCTGTATTAATATACAAATCTTTTCTGGAGACAGGAAGGCGGTAGAACTAGAGGATGTGAATTGAGATGGGGAGGGGCAACTCAGGAACATCAGGAAGTACTTTCTCACTGAGAGGGTGATAGATACCTAGAATCCCCTCCCTTGGGAGAAGCAGAGATTAACAGAATTCAAATACGTTGGATAAATACAAATCCTGCATGGAAAGAGCATGGAACCACAAACAACCAAAAACGTAGTGGGGCTTAAATGGAAACTCCTGTAACTGAGAAATAAAGCCAGTGTCAGGCAGACTTCTACAGTCTGTGCCCCGATCACAGCTACATAAATCTGGATGCACTGAACTGAACTTTGATGGCAGATTGAGTAGTTGAGAAACAAGGCCAGTGCCAGGCAAACGTCTACAGTCTGTGCCCTGAAAATGGCAAGGACGAATCAAGATCAAGTATGCGTACATAGTATCACACACCCCATATGCTATGACTTATTGTTGGGCACAATTGACCACACAAGTTTTTATCTGCTGTCATCTACTATGCTACTATATAAACCTATCTGTAATCTAAGTAGTAAGTCTCATCTTAGCGTAGCCCCTTAAGGATCCCCAATATTTCTTGAGGCGAACGTTCACTGCAGAGAAACTAAAAACAAAGAATGTGTCCTCTCCCACCCCTCAACATGCACACATTTTCCCATAAATCATCCATAGATTTACTTTCTTCTGCCATTGCAGGGCAGTATAATGCACAAAGAGAAGCCTACACAGCAAATTGCCCATGCCACATAAGTTTCTAGTGGTTTATTAGTTTAACTGTACGAATACTGCAGAATTCCCATTAAAATATAACATACTAAAACTAGCTTACAAGCACTTTAAGTCTCCAACTTTCCTTAACAAATGAACTGAATTGCTTTCTCATCTCTCAGTCAACAAAGCAGTATTAAGAAATACTGGATTCATGCAATATCTTGCAGCAGCTGTCCCTAGCTTCATCATGATCAGAACCATTACACAGCACACAAAGTGAGTTGCCAAAAGCTCTGCATAGTGCACTTCATGCATGCCCACATTACAGATTTCAGTCCCATCGCCCCTCATGGAGTTTGATGACAATTGTAAAATGCACAAGGACAATATCTGAAGGATGTACATAATAGTGGGAAGGAAAGTGGGCAGTGAAGCCCTGAGGAAATCAGCCTAGCCATTCCTGCATTTTATTTAACACAATAGACACTGAGCAGTAAGTTATAAATAAATTGTCCAGAACAAATGGATAGAATGACCTAAAAAACTTGGTGGAATAACTGGAAGGGGCCAACAGTTACAAACAACCCTTATATTGAAGGACGCAAGTCTCTAAAGATATATATGCTGTAGTAAGCATGCTAAAAACTAAAGTCAAAGGATGCCATGTTTTCAGCCTTAAAACAATACATTCTCTGTAAACTTTATGAAAGTACACAAAAATCAGACAAAACCAATGGATGGTTCCTTCTCCCTGCAACCATACTTATCATTCACTGCAGCTTTCCCTAATATTATGAACACACTTGAAAGACAGGCTGAGTTGGCCAGAAGGCTTGAGAGATGGTAGCAGAATCATTTCTCTGATTTGACCCTGGGCCCCTCCCATTCAGATGGACCAAACCCAAACAACAATCTAGGCAAGAATCCAGATTAGCTGCATGCTTCTCTGGTGATGGAAAACCCAATGGGAAGTGCGGCTGTAAGTAATCAGTAGCCCGTGAAAAAAAAAAAAAAAAAAAAAAAGTAAAAATGCAAGGGGGGGTGCACCACAGTACATTAAAAAAAAAAAAACCTGGTGTACACCAACAGTTTTAGCATGCAATAAAACCCTATCACAAGGAACAAAGAAACACGAATGTTGTTCAAGTCACATATGGGATTATATATTGATGTTATAAAACAAAAAAGTCCATTCTAGAAACATACATTTTCAATATCAGCTGTGGATAGTGGCGAGTCGGGTGACGTGGCGTATCTAGATTGTCAGAAAGCTTTTGACAAAGTTCCTCATGAGAGACTCCTGAAAAAATTTAAAAAAGTCATGGGATAGGAGGCAATATTCTGGTGTGAATTAGGAACTGGTTATTGGACAGAAAACAGAAGGTAAGGCTAAATGATCATTTATGTCAATGGAGGAGTGCCACAGGGATCAGAACTGGGAGAATGGTGGTAGTTAACATTTTTAAATGATCTGGAAATTGGAATGAGTGAGGTGACAATTTGCATATGGCAAAATTACTCAAGGTTGTTAAAACACATGCGGACTGAAATATTGCAGGAGGATCTTATTCTGGGCATTCAAATTGCGAATTAAATTTAATGTAGACAAATGCAAAGTGATGCGCAATGGGAAGAATAATCCGAATCATAGTTACCTGATGCTAGGGTCCACCATGGGGGTCAGCACTCAAGGAGATCTAGGTGGTGAACTTTTCTGCGCAGTGTGCAGCAGTGGCCAAAAAAGCAAACAGGTTGCTAGGAATTATTAGGAAAGGGATGGAAAATAAGACTGAATACACTATAATGCCTCTGTATTACTCTATGGTGCAATCTCACCTCAAGTATTGGTTCAGTTCCAGTCAGTCACTGTATCTCAAAAGAGATATGGCGGAATTAGAAAAGGCTCAAAGAAGAGTGACCAAAATGATAAAGGGGATGGAACTCCTCATACAAGGTAAGGCTAAATAGGGGCTCTTCAGCTTGGAAAAGATGGCTGAGGAGGATACGACTAAGGTCTACAAAATCCTGAGAGGTGTAGAACGAGCAGAAGTGAATTTTTTATTCATTCCAAAAGAACAAACACCAGGTGACACCTAAGGAAGTTACACGTGTAGCATGATATGAGTTTGTCAGAGTTATTGATTTTGCTGGAATTATATACAGTGGGGGAAATAAGTATTTGATCCCTTGCTGATTTTGTAAGTTTGCCCACTGACAAAGACATGAGCAGCCCATAATTGAAGGGTAGGTTATTGGTAACAGTGAGAGATAGCACATCACAAATTAAATCCGGAAAATCACATTGTGGAAAGTATATGAATTTATTTGCATTCTGCAGAGGGAAATAAGTATTTGATCCCCCACCAACCAGTAAGAGATCTGGCCCCTACAGACCAGGTAGATGCTCCAAATCAACTCGTTACCTGCATGACAGACAGCTGTCGGCAATGGTCACCTGTATGAAAGACACCTGTCCACAGACTCAGTGAATCAGTCAGACTCTAACCTCTACAAAATGGCCAAGAGCAAGGAGCTGTCTAAGGATGTCAGGGACAAGATCATACACCTGCACAAGGCTGGAATGGGCTACAAAACCATCAGTAAGATGCTGGGCGAGAAGGAGACAACTGTTGGTGCCATAGTAAGAAAATGGAAGAAGTACAAAATGACTGTCAATCGACAAAGATCTGGGGCTCCACGCAAAATCTCACCTCGTGGGGTATCCTTGATCATGAGGAAGGTTAGAAATCAGCCTACAACTACAAGGGGGGAACTTGTCAATGATCTCAAGGCAGCTGGGACCACTGTCACCACAAAAACCATTGGTAACACATTACGACATAACGGATTGCAATCCTGCAGTGCCCGCAAGGTCCCCCTGCTCCGGAAGGCACATGTGACGGCCCGTCTGAAGTTTGCCAGTGAACACCTGGATGATGCCGAGAGTGATTGGGAGAAGGTGCTGTGGTCAGATGAGACAAAAATTGAGCTCTTTGGCATGAACTCAACTCGCCGTGTTTGGAGGAAGAGAAATGCTGCCTATGACCCAAAGAACACCGTCCCCACTGTCAAGCATGGAGGTGGAAATGTTATGTTTTGGGGGTGTTTCTCTGCTAAGGGCACAGGACTACTTCACCGCATCAATGGGAGAATGGATGGGGCCATGTACCGTACAATTCTGAGTGACAACCTCCTTCCCTCCGCCAGGGCCTTAAAAATGGGTCGTGGCTGGGTCTTCCAGCACGACAATGACCCAAAACATACAGCCAAGGCAACAAAGGAGTGGCTCAGGAAGAAGCACATTAGGGTCATGGAGTGGCCTAGCCAGTCACCAGACCTTAATCCCATTGAAAACTTATGGAGGGAGCTGAAGCTGCGAGTTGCCAAGCGACAGCCCAGAACTCTTAATGATTTAGAGATGATCTGCAAAGAGGAGTGGACCAAAATTCCTCCTGACATGTGTGCAAACCTCATCATCAACTACAGAAGACGTCTGACCGCTGTGCTTGCCAACAAGGGTTTTGCCACCAAGTATTAGGTCTTGTTTGCCAGAGGGATTAAATACTTATTTCCCTCTGCAGAATGCAAATAAATTCATATACTTTCCACAATGTGATTTTCCGGATTTAATTTGTGATGTGCTATCTCTCACTGTTACCAATAACCTACCCTTCAATTATGGGCTGCTCATGTCTTTGTCAGTGGGCAAACTTACAAAATCAGCAAGGGATCAAATACTTATTTCCCCCACTGTATATATATATATATATTATTGGAACAGTATCAGAAAAACTGGTCTTTCACCTTCCCCCTGGAGATTACTGATTATAAAAGCTAGCTGGGTGGATACTTACAGTCACACATCTCCAAAGAACAAAAGTCTGCATATTGAAAGCAATCAAAAAGATTGGATGAAACTCTCAATGACTGACAAAGCCTATCTACACCAGACTCTTAATCCTTTCAGATATCTTCTGGATGTATATCACAGAAGATTAAAACATGTGACCATGTAAGCAGCTACCATGCTCCATCTCAAAACTAGTTCTCAGCTATCTCTGCGTTCTCATTGGATCAAATACACCCCACCTGACTTCAGCCTTCAACAAGAAAATATAAAAATCCTGGAACATTCTCAGATCTCTCTGGCTCTCTCTCCTCTGCTGCTTCCTAATCTGCACTCTACGGACCTTCACTGAATCCCTGGGACTTGCTGGATTCACACACATCCAAGATAAGGCTCTCTCCAGGCTCCAGCAACAACTATGCAACAAAAAGACTTCTTTTCCAGCAAGGACCTCCATCACTCCAACCAGAAGCCTCCATCAAAGTGAGTTACCATTAATCCAGCCTTTCTAATCTTGTAGAACATTTCCCTTTTGTAAGAACCCTAAAAACTGCCTCTTTTTAACATCATTGCATTACCTGTATTGTAAATAAACATTTTAAAGTTAAATATATGGTCTTTATGTTCTGAACACATCCTTAAACCTTACAGTGCAGGTTAATGTTAATTCCCCAAATATATCCTCTCATTCCCCTTTTCTTACATATTTTTACACATGAAAATACTTTTAAAACAAATGAGGACTTCTTTCACTCAACAAATAGTTAAACTGCGGAACTCTTTGCCGGAGGATGCAGTAACAGCAGTTAGCGTATCTGGGTTTTAAAAAGGTTTGGGCAAGTTCCTGGAGGAAAAGTCCATAGTCTACTATTGAGACACACATGGGGAAGAGCTACTTGCTTGCCCTGGGATTGGTAGTATGGAATGTTGCCACTATTTGGGTTTCTGCCAGGTACTTGTGACCTGGCTACTGTTAGGAACAAGATACTGAGTTAGATGGACCAATGGCCTGACCCAGTATGGCTATTCTAATGTTCTTATCTTAGGCCAGATGCACAAAGTCCCTGGAAACAATGTTGAGAATTAAGATACTCAAGAGTTTCAAATAGCGATCGATTCCTAAAAGAAAGCGCATGCAAATAAGCTACACAGACTTTCAATGAGCAGTTAGTTAAGGAACGCGCCAGCTTATGTGTAGAACTGCCAACTGCTAACCAGTGAATGCGTAAGACAACATCCACAGCGTTTCACTTCACACAGCTTTCATACTTGCGTATGTATGAAAGCTGTGTTGGCCTTTCAACATTTGACAACCTATGCAATTACTTATTTCTCCTAGAGAACAGATACTAGTTGGGGGAAGGGGAGAGGCATGCAGCAAAACAGGAACGGAACCAGCTGGTTACTAACGAAAGCAGGATCTGTCAGTGGGCTACTGGATCCTTGTTTCCTTCAGGGCACTTCCGAGAGTTGGGCTTGTTCTAAACTGCTACAGCTCACCAGTGGCTGTTCCACCCTTGCCTCAAAAGAACTGCTCTGCAAGGGATCCAAAGGGAGACAATTGCTGTTGCAACAGTGGGAGAATGGATTTACTAAAAGGAAACAAGCCTTGAAAACTTTGGCAACACCTTTAGTAAAGGCAAACCAGTAGACTTCTGCCGAGAAACTACCGTCATGGTACAACAGCTCCTGACCTCCAGTAAAAATTCTCACAAAAGGCAGGGGCTGCTTCTTGTGCATTGCTCAGAATGCACATCAGCTCACTGTAATAACCTTTGCATATAATTCCCATTAGCTGCTACTATGAACGGAAAGGAGCCCACAGAACCACTTTGTGCATTTCCTGCTGAATACAGTGCTCACTAAACTGGCTAGAACCAGTCAAAAACGCATGTTGCTGGCGTGGTAAAGTTTTGTGATTGGACCCTTAGTTCTGCTTAACACACAAGAAAAGGATTACCAAGAGGAGGGGGGGAAAAAGAGCTTAGTAAAGTCTAGAGGACAACATAAAACTACTGTTCTAAATATATTGGGAGCTGAAATTAACAGTTGTTGAAAACTGTGAGAACCAAACTGCTCTATCAATGAATGAAATTAAAACCTCATTAAAGCTACCCATGCCCATCGTATATCTAGCCAAACCCAAGGGTTTTCAAAATCAATTAGCTTTTTTTCCCTTTGCTTTTAAGGGCTTTGGGGTTTTTTTTTTTGGGGGGGGGGGGGGGGGGGAGGCCGAGGAGGAAAGTGACATGCATTTTCTGCCCTAACTGCTTAATGGTGCTGATTGAAAAGTGTACTCAGACAACTCTGTCAATCACTAAAATGTTACCTGGATATGGTAAAGCATTTTATAATAAAATGAACGTCTATCTTCCAATTTAGGATTAGGAATAGTTACTTTCCAAGTACAGTTAATCAAATCATATGTATTGTAAAACCCAAACCGCAGAAGAGGCCACTAGAGAATTTTTTTTAAACTACCGTAAGTGCCCTTTTTAGTAAAAAGTGTTAATTTGCAGTTATTGTACATTAGTAGCAAAAATTAAGCCAATCTACCACAGTAATTGTTAATGTGCATTAATTCCTGTATTAACTGCTCCACACACTTTAGTAAGTGGCCCCATAGTTTCCTTCCCAAAAAAGGAAGGACATTCACATATTCTTTTACTGAAAATTGATACAAGAAACTCAATGGGACATGTCAATGAGCATACAGTTTACCACAACCATGCGAACTGCAAAAAAAATAAAAATAAAAACCCACAGAACTTGGAACATACTGAAATTACCGTATTTTTCGGACTATAAGACGCACCTAGGTTTTAGAGGAGGGAAATAGGAAAATTTTTTTTTTTCCTTTTTCCCAACTCTAAAACCTAGGTGTTCCAGTGCGTCTTGTCCGAATCCCTCCCTCCGAGTTCGGGATCGCCGTCAGGGTTACCTCCTCCCCCCCCCCCCCCCCCGGCCCTGTCACCACTTCTCCCTACTCATGCGATCTTCCCTGGTGGTCTAGTGACGTCGGGGCAGGAAAGAGCCCCCTCTTTCCTGCCCAGCGCGCTGCTCTCCATCCTCCTGTATGCATTGCTGCCTGACAGTCTCAGCGAGATTCAAAATGGCCGCCGAGAATTGAAGTCTCGGCGGCCATTTTGAATCTCGCCGAGACCGTCAGGCTGCATACAGGAGGATGGAGAGCAGCGCGCTGGGCAGGAAAGAGGGGGCTCTTTCCTGCCCCGACGTCACTAGACCACCAGGGAAGATCGCGTGAGTAGGGAGAAGTGGTGACAGGGCCGGGGGGGGGGAGGGGGGGGGGGGAAGGAGGTAACCCTGACGGCGATCCCGAACTCGGAGGGCGGGTGGCCTGCCAGCCAGCCAAACCTACCTTCGGACTATAAGACACACCCCCCATTTTCCTCCCAAATTTGGGGGGAAAAAAGTGCGTCTTATAGTCCGAAAAATACGGTATGTTAATATGGGTTCTAAAATGCAAAACAAAAATCTTAAGGGTGGCAACTAAAGTTTATTACACAAGTACATTACTAATTTCTCCATACATAAAAAGTTTGCCATGCACAGCACTTTTGAAATCAAAATATGGAAGCTATTTACAGATGGGAAAACAAATAATCATGCTTGACCTACTGCTTTTGATCTTGTAAGTCGTGCATGCTCAGTTTCACTAAAACTGAGCATACACACAACATGAGAATAAGCTGAGCAGGCAATGCGCAGAGAACAGTGCTGGACCCCCAAACATCGAGGTCTGGCTATGCCCCTGTTGTAAACTACTCTTCAGCGTTTAGCCAACCTTCGTGCCTGTGGGACTACTCTCCTCTGGTTCCAGACCTGATAAATAGATCCTTTACAGTCTGTCACCCATGCTCTGCTCCAAAATCACTTAAATATGGGGTTGCTCAGGAACTCAATTCCTAGCCCCTCTTGCCTCACTTATTCAGTCCCTTGATCACTCTATATCTATGCAGATGACATTCAGATTACTCCTCCTATAGATCTTAGCTTTCAATGTCCTTGATTTCCTCAAGCCGGATAAAATACCTGACTAGCTACTTAACAACCACTTAAAGTTCAATCCCTTCAAAAGTCCGAAGAAATCATTTTCTCCCTTGGATCACCCATCATACCCTCTACTTCAACTCTGTATCCACAGCATTGATGCTTCAAGACTCTTAAAATCCTATGGGTCCACCTTGATAGTTCCCTCTTTTTCCAAAAACAGATTTCCTCCAGTATCTAATAGTTTTTTCACACTTAGGCAGATCCAAATTATTCTTTTTGTGCTAGATCATTCCTACCTTAAATTCTTCTTTTGGCACTTATCACTAAGTTAGACTACTGTAACTCCTTATACCATGGCTTACTGATCTCTCAAATCCAGCACCTCCAATTAGTGTAGAACATTGCTATTAAACTACTACATGGGGAAAAAAAAACTGACTATCACACACCTTTATTTCTCCCTGGACAGAGAGAGATCTTGCAGCCACACAACTGAAGTACGTCACTGTGAAGGAATCGACCCAGATCACTTTCAAAGCTGTGAAGCTTCTAGAATAATTTTAAATATGCATGTACGGGTATTCCTGCTATATTAGTATTTCTCACCAGTCATCCTATCAGGGAATTAGTTTTGTTAAAATTTCTGATCCATCAAACCTTGTCGAGAGCTTGGTCATAAACATCAGATTCCTGGGTGGTGTTGATTGAATGGTGGCTGATGGGCAAAGCGAATGTGGTAACCGTGCTGAAAAAAAACCATCTTATCAGACTGAGAATTCTAATGAATCAAGTGGGTCAATAAAAAAAAAAAAAACTGTCTACTAGCTGTCAATACAAATCGAACTGGTCCATGTTGCTGGTGCTTCTATTCCAACTATTTTCTTATACTGAAGAAAAAAGGGGGCCGTCTACTAATTCTCGACTTGCAGTCGTTAATCAAGAAGCAGAAATTCAGAATGACGACTCTGCAAACGATCTTACCATTACTGGACAAGAACACTTGGCTAGCATTGTAAGAGATGTCTACCTGCATATTTCAATCCATCCGTTGTCAAGATAATATCTCCATTTTCAGCTGGATCACCAGCATTATCAGTAGAGTTCTTTGTTTCGGCCTTGCATCGGCACTATTCACAAAAGTGTCATAACAGTGGTAGCTTAACTTTGGCAGCAAGGGACTGCTGTATTCCCATACACAGATGACTGGCTGAACTCTGCACTGACAGAAGACAGCACTCTCCAAGCCTTGCAAAAACCTGTACTTCTACTTTCAAAAGTTAGTCTCAACCAACTCCTGTTCAACAGATTGAGTTCATCAAAGCAGTATTACAGACTGAGTTCATCAAAACAGTTTTGCATACACCTCAAGATGCTGCCACTGAGCAGGGCACAGAATATTTGCACTCTAGTGCTACAACTTCAAGAGGTCACCTTTACTACAGAAGGAACACTCAGCTCTCCTTCGCCATATGGCAGCGGCAAATCGCAGAAATACTTCAATAGCATCTCAAGAATCACTGGCTTCAAGCCTCTCAGTCCCTTTCAACCAAGATTGGCCTAACACAGCACCTCAAGGACTCTCAGATGGTGGATGCATTTACCCCATTTGCTGCAGGGAATGTCATTTCATCCTCCACAACCATTTAACTTGACTACGGATGCATCAAAGCAGGGGTGGGGAACACACCTTGCTCAGTACAGAATGCAAGGAACCTGGACTCCGTCAGAACGGAAACGCATAACTTTGTGGAATTACGAGCAATCAAGCTTGATCTAAAGGCATTTCAGACGCATCTGACGCATTAGGTCATTCATGTACAGACAATCAAGTGGCAATGTATTACCAGAAACAGGAGAGACGGGTTACCGCACCCTCTGCAGGGAGGCAATACAGATTTTGCAATTTGTGATTGAGATTCAATCTATTCTCACAGCGTCTTACCTCCCAGGAAAACAGAATATAAAGCAGACTCACTCAGAAGGAAACTGGACTCACGAGTGGTAAGTCAAGACCACTGTTCACTCCCTTTTCAACAAGTAGGGACAGCCACTCATCGATATTGCTCTAAGTATCCGAGTGTGAGCAGAGGCAGAAGATGCTTTTCAACAACTGAAATGGCGGCCTCCAGTATGTTTATCCTCCAATTCTACCAATATCAAAGACATTACAAAAAGCAAAGTCAGAGGGAGCGATTCTCCTTCTTATAGCACTTTATTGGCCATGTGAGGCTTGATTCCCAATGCCATTAAACATGCCTTCACAACCTCCTCTGCCATTACCCCAAGAACCAGACATCATTATACAGTAGCAGGGAACTGTTACATTCAAACTTGGCATCTTTGCTTCATGGCTTAGTTCAGCAACGTCAATAGTATTCTCTCCAGATTTTCTTACTGTCCTCCTGGCATCCAGAAAAGAATCAAGAGATCGTATGCTGCAAAATGGCTCCGTTTTTCTCAGTGGTGTACCTGACAAAATCTGACAACGACTGCAGTCTCACTACTACAAGTATTAGATTACCTGCTTCATCTTTCTAGGGTCGGATTATCATTTAACTCCATCAAGGTACATTTAGCAGCGTTGTCCATAATTCATGATCCACTTGACAACACAATGCTGGTGCAATACACTGTAAAGAAAGGATTTTGCAACGGGTTATTGCATTTACATCTTCCAATTCGGCCATCTCCACCGGCATGAGACCTCCAATTTAGTTTTGAATGCTCTTACCTATGCACCTTTTGAACCACTGCCCATAACAGATTTCAAATATCTTACCTGGAGAACATGTTTTTAATACACTGACATCGACGTGCCACATTGGCGCGATCCAGGTGCTAGTCTACTATCCAAGCAATTGGCAAAAGTAAACAACAATTCTAACTCTGTGAGGTGCATTCGTATTGTTTGAAAGGGTAAGGGAAAAAGTCTCCGATTCAAGCCCAACCTCCAACCCAATAGCTATATGACTGGATTTGGTACTCTCTTCCCTTTCATTGGTGATATATAGCTAGTCTACTATCCTCCATGAACGCAGGTACTTAATGATAAAAGTGCCACTTAGAACTCGTCCTGTTTTTACCAAAGATAGTTTCACCTTACCATTTAAATCAGACCATACTTCCTGCTTTTTTTTCCACTGCTTCACACAGACAACGCTCAAGAGGTTACATACCCTAGACTGTGTAAGGGCACTTATCGGTTTATCTAACTAGAACAAAATCTGCCAACAAAACATCTCAGTCATCTATCCCACAAAGTGTTACGCCTCAACCGGTAGCAAAAGGAACTCTTTTCACATTGGATCACAGTATGTATCTGCTTTAACATCAACATGCTGAAACAAATCTAGCCTATATTCTGCATTAACAGCTCATTGCCTGCAATCCATGGCAGCAACAAGAGCACACTTACAAAGAACTTCTCCGTGAGCACACTTACAAAGAACTTCTCCATAGGATATATGCAGGGCAGCTACTTGGTCCATGGCCCACACTTTCACCAAGTATTACTGCATAGATGCTGCCTTAGCTGCAGACTATCGTTTGGACAAGCGGTTCTCTCCTCAGGAACTTGAGGAGTCATGTCAACTCTCCTCCTCCTGACACAGGTGCCAGACATTCTTTAATACAGATATTTTTCTGTGGTTTGGTACATATACCTATATATAATGTTCCTTCACTGCATGTTTTCACAATTTGTCAGTTTACTTAGTATGTCTGTTCCCTGTGTAGTTGGGGAACCTTCAATTGTGTGGTTGCAAGATCATTTATCCAAGGAGAACTACGATTAAAGATAAGCAACTTATTTCTCTCATAACCCTGGCTTCCTGTTTCCTTCCTTTTAAAAATATTCTACCGCTACCCATCAGATACTGCATTCTGGTTTTCCAACATTTCTATTTAGATTTTTTGGACCAGATTCTATAAATGACATCAAAAAGGTGCAAATCCAAGAAGACAGGAGGAGCCTCCACGGAGAGTCAAAGCAAAACAGCAGAGACTGACAAATGTGCAAACCAATAGGGAGATAATATAAAAAAACAGCTTATTCAGAATATTCAGATCAAGGACCTGACACGGTCCGTGTTTCGGCGCCAAAGCGCCTGCCTCAGGGGTCACAAACAACTTTCTCTGAGAAGAAGCTGATTGGCTTGAATAATTCCTTTTATGTATGCATGTGGTTATAAAAACAAGTTAATCCACAGAGAGAACAAAAGACCAGCCAACACCATGCGACAGGAAAAAGGTGTGCCCAAAAAATAGCATTTAGTACTATTCTATAAACCACACCTAAAGACAGGTGTGGTTTGTAGAATAATGCAAAGGTCTGGGAGATGTGCCTACATTTAGGCATTTGGTCATTTACACCACTAAAAACCTGGTGTAAATACCCACACCTATATGTAGGTATGTTTCCCTGAATTCTATAACCACGTGAGTAAGTTTGTGGAAAGCCCCCAACACATAAGAACATAAACGTAGCCGTATTAGGTGAGACCAATAATCCATCTAGGCCAGTATCCTGTTCTCCAAACAGTGGCCAAGCCAGGTCACAAATACCTGGCAGAAACCCAAATCGTGGAAACACTCCATACTACAAATCCCAGGGCAAGCAGTTGCAATGTCTGCCTCAACAACAGACTATGGCCATTGCCTCCAGGAATTTGTCCAAACTTTTTTTAAACCCAGATGTGCTAACCGCTGTTAAAACATCCTCCAGCAAAGAGTTCCAGAGCTTAACTATTCATTGAGTGAAAAAATACGTCCTCCTATTTGTTTTAAAAGAATTTTCATATAATGTCGTGTGTCCCCTAGTCTTTGTACTTTTGGAACGAATAAAAATCTATTTACTTCTACTTGTTCTACACCACTCAGGATTTTGTAGACCTCAATCATCTCCCGTCATCCATCTCTTTTCCTAGCTGAAGAGCCCTAACCTCTAACCTTTCCTCATACAAAAGGAGTTCCATCCCCTTTACCACTTTGGTCACTTCTTTGAACCTTTTCTAATTCCACTATATCTTTTTTAAATTATGGCGACCAGAACTGAATGCAATACTCATGGTGCGGACGCACCATGAAGTGATACAAAGGCATTATAGTGTTTTCGGTTTTATTCACCATCCCTTTCCCAATAATTCCTAGCATCCTGTTTGCTTTTTTTGGCCGCTGCCACACACTGAGCAGAAGATTTCAGTATATTATCTACGACACAGACCTTTTTCTTGAGCACTGACCCCCAAGGTGGACACTAGCATCAGTTAACTGATTTGGATTATTTTTTCCAATGTGTATCACCTTGCATTTCCACATTAAATTTCACCTGCCATTTGGACGCCCAGTCTTCCAATTTCCTAAGGTCTTCCTGCAATATTTCACAGTCCTCACATGTTTTAACATCCTTGAATAGCTTTGTATCATCTGCAAATTTGATCACCTCACTCGTTCCAATTTCCATATCATTTATAAAGGTTAAACAGTACTGGTCCTAGTACAGATCCCTGCTGCACTCCACTGTTCACCCTCCATTAAGAGAAATGACCATTTAACCCTACCTTCTGTTTTCTAATCCACACAAGAACCTTGCCTCTTATCCCATGGCTCTTTAATTTTCTCAGGAGTTTCTCACGAGGAACTTTATTGAAAGCTTTCTGAAAATCTAGATACTCTTCATCAACCGATTCACGTTTATCCACATGTTTATTCACACTATCAAAGAAATGAAGCAAATTGTCGAGGCGAGACTTCCTTGGCTGAACCCATGCTGACTCTGTCCCATTAAACCATGTCTATGTGTTCTGTAATTTTATTCTTTATAATAGTTTCCACTATTTTGCCTGGCACCACCCACACTCCTCCAATGGCTGCATCCCCTTTTCTGCTACATATGTTAGATTTACGTGTGCCTCTAGAATACGCCTAAAAAGGTGTGCACATAAATTCCAATTATTGCCAATTAGCGCTGATTGATGTTATAGGCCAATTAACAAATGGCCATTAAGGTGTGCACGTAAATTGGACACACCTAATTCGCCACACCTTAGAGTTCAGGGGCTTGTGCCTTATTCCCCTCATTGCACTCTTCCCAACAGCACTCACAACAGTTCCCTCCTTCCATCACATATGGCTTGACTCCCTACATAACACCTCACTGCTTTAGTACTGTTGCACCAACTCTGTGGAACTCTCCCCCTATTTCTCTTAAGGCCAAAGATTCCCTTATAAAATGTAAGTGCACATTCTCAGGCATTCCCACAAAAGCAACCTTCCTCCTGTTCCTTCCTATTTTCCCCTCTATACTGCTCTCCTTATAACCCTTTTGGCAATTATAATACTATTCTCTCCTACTGTGGTTCTCCCCATGTATCTCTCCCCCTTCTGACTACTCAATTACTCTTATTATGCATGTGTAAGTTATGCATTTTTTTTTTCCCTTTTGATTTTATATACCCTCTTACCCATCATTGATTTGAACTGTAAACCGCTTAGATGTCAACGCATAGCAGTATATCAAATAAAATTGAACTTGGCTGTGGGCCCTCCTTGTAGGTTATAGAGAATATGTGCATCTTCTGGTGTTGTATATTTTAGGTGCAAAAATGACAAAAGGCAGATGAGCAGTGTGTTTCGCTTTATCACTCATTGTACCCAATATATTTGTTTTTAGACTACTGATGCAGGCCTCAGGCCGAAACACAGTACCCTGTCCAGTCTTTGATCAATAAATCCGTCAAAGTACTACTACTAGCATTTATAAAGTGCTACCAAACGCATGTAGCAAGTTTACTTTCCTTGTTTCTGGAGTCCGTGGTCCTTTTCCCACTTTTCTTTTACCTTGACTATACCCTGTGGGATTTCAGATTTCTCCACCTGGGAGGGTTTCTACTCCATCTTTCATCTCAACTTTTGTATTAGTTTGCTCTAGTCTGCTCTGAAATGTCAGGGCATCAAATCTTATGAGGGGTGAAAGGGAGACTGATGTTTCAGAGTAACAATCAGATGTATTTGTAAGGGATTTATTTTTTCCCTTTGATGTATGGTGCTGCAAATAAAACCATAAGGGGAAATTTGGACTTACTTATTGCTTTCTTTCCTCGAGTCCTGCCAGACCAGTTCAAAAAGTAGGTATGTCCCCCTGCCAACAGATGGAGCCGGGGGGGGGGGGGGGGGGGGACAGCTCACTGCCCACTTCACTATCCTTATAGGGGCTGATGCTACTTTCAGCTCGTCAGTATTCTATACAACAGCCCAAGACTACTGAAGGCAATTATGCTTTGGGCTTCCAATTCACCCTCCAAAGCCAAATCTCGGTGCAATCTAAACCACCACTTTGTGATAAGTATACACTGAGAAAACAGGTAGCTTCAGAGTTGGCTACAACAGTCTGATAAATTCAGAAAGCCAACATGGAGTAAAAAATCTTGGCTGCCATGGCTTCCATGAGTGGGTTCTGGACTGGGCTGATAGGACTCAAGGAAAAAAAGTTAACAAGTCCAACTTTACCCCTTCCTTATAGCCCATGTCAGACTAGTCCAGAGTGGGATATACCCACGTTCCACTCGGACTAGGTGAGAGGAAGCCAAGAGAGCTCTCAGAGCTCCTACTTAAAAGGTGTTAAACCTCGAAACCTACATATCCATGTTGAGGCAATGAGAGATGGGAAAAGAGGAAGAGAAGGGCTCTGCCTATGAGAACTCTTGTGCTCTAACTTGTCTTCTGGAACTCGACAACTCTTGATGTGGTCCAGAGTGACCATCTCCTCAACTCCTGCTGGAACCGATGCCTTACAGATCGCCGAGCCTTATTAGGAAACACACACAAAAAAGCTATCCCAAAATTCCGAAGAACCTGGGCACTGAAACATCTTGCAAAAGGTGTCCGAACAACTTTAAGAGACAAAGCCCGATTTCATCAGATCAAAACACCACCCTCAGAAGAGGCAGAGAATTGAGCACAGAGATACACTTTCCTTTAAAATTACCCAAGGACTGACCTCCACACCAAGACAAGCGCTACTACCCCGCAAGGCTCATGAAGAGACGCACCGAGGACGACACGTGGGCAAAGCGCAGAGCGGCTTGTGATCGGGCGGCACTGACCCGCACGACACCTGGCAGACGAGCACAACGCAGAGTAGCTCGTGGTTCAGTTCAGAGCGACTCAAGAACGGGCAGCACTGCCCTGCACAACACGCCGCAGACAGATGCGACCGGGTTTCGGAGTGGCTGGTGCACAAGTGGCGTACAACAGATAGAAACAGCCCATTCCGCCGAAGAGAGTGATTGGAGCCAACCAGGGACAGAGAGCTGTAGGACAAAGGCTGTCGTCTGAGACGCTGCATCCCCTAAATGAATCTGGGACTGAACGGCAGCTCGCCTTGTATTTGTCCGGACCCGGACGAGCGATTCCCCCCACCCAGCTCCACAAGTTTGAACCCTGGATGCTTGATAGGAGCACTCACCAACCTGCTGCCGTCGGACTAGGAAGGAAGAACAACAGGAGAGAGAAGTCTGCACAAGCCCCACAGTCCACTTCTATTATATCTGTACTTTTATAGCTACTCTGAGTTCAGATTCTAATCTAGTCTACTCCAACACAGACTGTTAATAGTCTAGGTGCAGGGCACACCCAGCGCTGTACACCATACACACATGAGGGGACAGTCCCTGCTCAGGGAGCTCGTGGTTTGGATGGTGCAGGCAAACAGAGCAACTAAGAGGTAGGGGAATCAAAGAGGAAGGGATAAAATGGTACAGAACAAGAGTAATGGTTAGGAGTCAATGATTGTGTGTATTTTGATATATATTGTATCTTTGGTATGCTCTGATGCTGTATACTGCACTATAACTTGATGCTATACATGCTCTTGACGCTCTATGGTGCTGCAAGGCTCGCGCAGCGCTGCACACCATACGCACATGAGGGGACAGCACCTGCTCAGGGAGCTCGCGAGCTAGATGGTACAGGTAAACAGATAGGGCAACTAAGAGGTAAGGGAATTAAAGAGGAGGGGAAAAAGGAAACCCACCATCACGCAGACAACCATCACAAATAATCCCACCTAAACCCAAAACAGAGAGACTGGACATGTGAGTAGTGGTTAGGAGTCAATGATTGTGTATATTTGATACTATATATTGTGTACTTTGTTTGGATCTGATGCTATAAATTGCACTTATATCTAGATTCTATATACTGAACTATATCTTTACACGACGCCAAGCTCTGAACCCCACTTCCTCAGAATGTATACATAAATCGCAACTCTCGATAGCTCCACCACCTAACCTATTTCCTCTACTGCCCTCCCGTTTTCCTCTAACCCATACATCCAAACTACCAAAACATCTCACCAACATGCTCTTGCTAAATATACTCATCATCCACGCAACATCCACTGCCCTCCCATCAGAACTCAATGTCATACCAGTTCTCCACCACCACAAAAGAACTAAACTAATCACACACCCACAAACCAACAACCACCAAAGAACCCATCATCACACAGACAACCATCACAAAAAAAAAAAAAAAAAAAAAAACTCTCACCTAAACCCAAAACAGCCATAAGAAGACAACTCACCAATATCCACCCATCAACCACACCGAACCATCCGGGTTACATCAATGCAAGATCAGCAGTCAACAAAACTGAAATCCTCACAGACTGGATTACGTCAGACAATCTTGACCTCTTATTCATCACAGAAACCTGGGTTCGCGACCCAAAAGAGCACTATGCTTCAGCCTCTTTTTTTTTTTTTTTTCTTTTCTGGCCCAGTGTGAGATTTTATAGCCAGGGGGGCATAGGTCGAGTATAATGGGGTCTTTTCCAAAACCATTACACCACAACTTGAAATAGCCTCGACTTCACAGCAATATACTCTGTGACCATCTAACCTGTATCCTACTTTATAGACCTTATATAGACTTTATAGACCTCCCACCAATCCACCCTCATGGACTTCATATCAAACGTATGCATCAATAATCTCAATGTACTTTTAATTGGGGACTTAAACCTACATTTAGAGGATTCCAAATCTGCACACACCCGCGAATGTAAAGATCTCCTTCACCTTTGCAACCTTGACCTCCCTCCTATACAACCTACCCACAACAAAGGTCACTCGCTCGACATCTCTTATAAGTTCTCTACAGACTAGAGAGCTGCACGGCTTCCGTCCCCGCGGGAATCCCGCGGAACCCGCGGGATTCCCGCAGGGACGGAGGCTGTTCCTGCGGGGTTCCCGCGGGGATGGAAGCAGTTCTGCGGGGTTCCCGCGGGGATGGAGGCAGTTCCTGCGGGGTTCCCGCGGGGATGGAAGCAGTTCTGTGGGCTTCCTGTGGAAGTGTAAGCTGCACCTGCACCAGCCTCTCATCTACCGAATACCAATTTATTTGAGTGCTGTCTCCTCCTCCTCTTCTTCCTTGCTTTAACAGCATAAATGTGGAAAGTCTTCCATTAAGGAGGTGGTAGAGTCACAAATGATGACGGAATTCAAAAAGGCGTGGGATGAACACAGAGGATCTCTAATTAGAAAATGGAAGTTATATAAAAGCTAACCTTAAATGGCTGCATGTGTGTGGATATGTCAAGTGACACTTAGATGGCGACTCTGGCTGTGATGAACTAGAGCTGATACCTGGCAGACTTGTATGTTCTGTGTCTCTCATACATGGCAATCTGGTGTAGGATGGGCTGGAAAGGGCTTAGACAGCAACTTCAGTGGCTGGAACATGAGGACAGTGCTGGACAGACTTTTACGGTCTGTGTCCCACAAATGAGAACATGAATAGGCTGGAGTGGGCTTCGATGGCAACTCCAGCAGTTGGAACATAAGGATGGGGCCAGATAGACTTCTGTGGTCTTTGTTCCAGAAACACGAAAGAAAGACCATAATCAAGTATATAATATCACACTCGTTGATTTAATGATGAATTGATCATGAGTGTGACTATTGGGCAGAGTGGATGGACCGTTCAGGTCTATTTGCTGTCACTTACTATGTTACTATTAATCCTCTTTGCTCCCAGGCTGGTGCACAGACCTCAGCTCTGACACAGGCACGAGAATCAGATGTCACCTGACCTACTGGCGCGTGCATGTGGCGGCCTCTCAGCACACACTGCCAGTGAATCAGAGACAAATCTTACATGTGCGCACCAGAGTGTTCCAAGTTCCAACTTCCGGTCCGTCCTTGCCTACAGTGCTGTGGCTCAAATCCGGAAAGGGAGCTGACTGGAACTTTCTTTTATGTACTATTAAATTCTTACGGGGATGGGTGGGGATGGGTTAGATTCTTGCGGGGACGGGTGGGATGGTTTAAATTTTTGCGGGGATGGGTGGGGACGGGTAAGATTCCAGCAGGGACGGGCGGGGATGGGTAGGATTTCTGTCCTCGTGCAACTCTCTACTACAGACCAAAACATCTACATATCCAATATCAACTGGTCTGCCACCCCCCTGGTCGGATCATCTTAAAATTGACACTAGCCCTACACTGGCGAAAAAAGGCCAGCCTAAAACACAAGACCCTGTAAAAATCATCACTAGAGGACGGATTGACAAGGAAAAGTTCTGGCAACAAATTTACAATTGGTGTACACAACCAAACTACTTCCTTACAGAATGGGACAACAGATGCAAACTTACACTGGATGAAATAGCTCCACTACGCACTAAAATTCTACGTAGACGCAACCCGTCACCATGGCTCAACGAGCAACTAAAAAACCTAGTCACAAACCAGAAAACTAGAAAAAACATGGAGTAAATCAAAAGATAACCTCACCTAAAACGCATGGAAGCAGTCACACAGGAATTACAAAAATGCCATTAAATGAGCCAAAAGATCCTACTACACACAATCACTACCAGTGGCACAGATATAAAAAAAACAATATCAACTCATAAAAAATCTTCTTAACACCAACCCAATCACATCCTCACCCTCAAGCTATCCATCTGCTAACCAATTGGCTAAATACTTCAACGACAAAATTACCACTCTTTGCAGCACGATTCCCCAGGACTGTACAAATATCGATACCTTTCTAGACGAACTGGACCCCTACATGGACGAAATTCCAGCCGATCGCTCATGGACAAATTTCACCCTCCTCACCACTAAAGAAGTCTCTATGGCAGTCACCAAGCTTTCCAAATCTCACTGCCATCGTGACCCATGTCCCAACTACCTAATGAAAGATACCCCAGAACGCTTTATCACAGACCTTACCTCCCACCTAAACTTCCTGCTACAACAAGGCTCATTCCCTACTGAACATAGCAACATACTACTTAATCCAATACCACAAAATCCCAAGAAACCAGCGAGTGATGTCACCAACTATCACCCTGTCGCCTCCATCCCCTTGCTAATTAAACTGATGGAAAACAAGTGACCTCTCAAATCAACGACTATATACAAAAATTCTCTATACTTCATGAATCGCAATCGGGTTTCCGTCCAGCCCACAGTACAGAAACCGTCCTACTCTAATATCCAAATTCAAATAGGAAATCTCATTCGGAAACATCCTCCTTCTACAATTCTATCTATCCAGTGTATTTGACATGGTAAATCACAATATTCTAACCAAACTACTGGATAAACTTGGGATCGGCGGAAATGTCATTAACTGGATAAAAGGTTTCATCACCTCAAGATCTTACCAAGTTAAATCAACCTCCACTATCTCATCTCCCTGGTCACCAAACTGCGGTGTACCTCAAGGTTCGCCTTTATCCCTGATCCTCTTCAATCTCATGATGATCCCCCTAGCCAAAGCTCTATTCAGGCATGGTCTCAACCCCTTCACTTACGCCGATGTCACCATATTCATTCCCTTCAAATCTAATCTAACAGAAATCTGACAAAAATTTCCTTGGTCATGAACATCTTAACCTCTTGGGCCAATGCCTTTATGATGAAAATGAACAAAGAGAAAACACAATGCCTAATCCTTTCATCTCAATACTCCACACTCCCCTCAACTAATCTTAATACCTCCGACATCACAATCCCCATATCTGATAACCTGAAAATCCTCGGCGTGACATTAAACACCTCTCGCTCGAAAATCACGCAAAATCCACTACAAAAAAAATGTTCAATATGATGTGGATACTGAAACATGTAAAACCATATCTCCCCCTGAAAACTTTCCGGAACCTGGTGCAATCCACGGTACTTACCGACGCCGACTACTGTAATAGTATCTTCTTAGGCTGCAAAAACCATATGATGAAAAAAACTTCAGACTGCCCAAAATACAGCAGCAAGACTCATTTTTGGCAAATCACGATTTGAACGTGCAACACCTCTTCGACAGAAACTTCACTGGCTCCCCATCCGAGAACAAATCAGCTTCAGGGCCCACACATTAACCAACAAGATTATCCACGGTGAATCTCCTGACTATATGCTCAATCTGATTGACCTTCCCACCAGAAACATGTCTGAAACCTCACGAACTTACCTCAACCTACATTACCCCAATTGCAAAGGACAACCTACTACGGATCAAACTTCTTCTTGGGCAGCCAACTCTGGAATGCCCTCCCCAGACCTATCCGATCAATCAGGAACTACCTACCCTTCCGGAAATCACTAAAGACCCATCTCGTCAAGCAAGCCTACCCAAATGAACCAAACTAATCCTATGAACCCAACCAACTACCCAACACTTACACATCTCCAACCACCTATATCTTCTACTACTCTGCCATACTCCACTTACATTTTCCCTATCAGGCTTCACTATCAATAATCTGTAATCCCTATTACTATGTAAGCCGCATTGAACCTGCTTTGAGTGGGAAAGCACGGGGTACAAATGTAATAAATAAATAAATAAAAAGGACCGAGCCCCCTAGGACTAAAGCTATGCTACAAATATATGTGAATTAAAAGAATTTGATATACTGCAATTTCCAAAGTATCATAACAGTATACAAACAAAATAAAATTAACACAAAAGAAAAGGAATGCCAAAAGGAGATACATATTAAAAGGATCACATCAAACTGTACAGGAGTCCATTCAGTTCACCACTTAACCCACACTAACTGCACACTGAAGGCACAATGGAAAACATGTTTTTTTTTGTTTTTTTAATAAGATCTTAAACAAATAGTCTAGCATGACTGACTCTATGGCGGAGAATATCCTATCTGCAAAAGTAGCAAGAGAACTTCTATGCCTCTGTGAGAGACTAACCTTCACAAGAATTGTGACGAGCAAATTTTTTCACCTCAATCTCTTGTGAAGGTCAAAGAAATACTGAAGGGGAAAGTGTCCCCAAAAAACTGAACATGCAGAGGCTTAAGCCTCCTATGCTAGGGCTTCTCAACCCAGTCAGTCAGGTTTTCAAGATATCCACAATGACTATGCATGAAAGATTTGCCAAGAAGGTAGTGCATGCAAGTTTCTCTCTTGCATATTCATTGTGGATTACTTGCATGCACTACCTTCTTGGCAAGTCTTTCATGCATATTCATTGTGGACATCTTGAAAGCCTGACTGGCTGTCTGTGTCCTAAGGACTGGGTTGAGAAGCCCTACTCTACAAAGTCCTCTTTTAAACCAAAGGTTGTATCACCTGACACTAATGCACTTATTTTAGAAGCCCTATTCACATTTTGGATGTCTGAAACCAGCATTTAAACATCAATAATTGCATGGACACCTAAATACCAATTTTAGGAAGCCAAAATATGGATGCCTAAAACTGCTGTACATCTATCTATATGGAAAAGGGGTATGGTCTGGGTGTGCTTGGGGCGAGACGTGGACAGGCTTAAAGCATGGACATTCATGCTCCACTGTATAAAGGAAAGAATGTCCATGTCTAGAAAAAGTGGACATCTGGAATTAGACTTGCCACCTGGAACATCTAGGCTGGCGCCATGTTTGATCCTGGTGTGTCAGCCTTTACAAGTGCTGGAAGGCAGGGGTGCCATCCTGGCCAGCAGCACAGGACTGCTGTGGCCGGGACCACCGGAATACTTGATCCACATCAGAAGTAGATCCCAGGTTTCTTTTTTTTTTTTTTTTTTGGGGGGGGGGGGGGGAAGAGGGTGGCGGCTGGATTTGGTGTTTGGGCATCAGGATTTCAATAGGTGGGGACAAGAGTGGGGGTCAGGTGACAGTTTTGGGGCATTATGAACATCTATGTGCTATTTCAAAACAAACGTTCATGTGCTGTGAATAGAATATCTATGTGGCTACATTTTAAAAAAAAAACACACAATTTCAGAGCAGGCTCTACATAGCAGATCCTATTCTAACATAGTAATGGAACTTCAGACATCTTGGACTTGCATGTGTAACAAAAAAACAAAACAAAAAGCAAAACAAAACACACAAACCGTCCTTTCTAAAATCCTGCTCCACATATCCCAACAGCCAAGAATATAAGAGAAGATGCAAAGGATCTTCCAGGAAGGAATATTTGACCAGGGTAAATGACAACATACCCATCCTGATTAACCCCTTCAGAAAATGCATTACAGCATATCTAGGCTCCCAGAAAGAATATGTGCAAATGTTTGTTTTATACAACAATTTATATTCTCTTTAACTCCTAATTACAAAGACAGCTTTTCCTACCAAGAAGCTTCAAAATTATTTTTACCTGCTGGATGTCTACAGAGCGAGTAAATCCACAAACACTGATTATATTTAAATGAGGGTGGCAAGTGAATTCAAGGTACATTTGGTGTGCTGCACATTACTGAGCGCAGGGGCTGATGCAGAAGGCTATCACCAGCTCAGCCACATGGTTACCACAGTGAATACATGCACAGTACTGGCAGAGCAATGCAGTAATGGGGCTAAGCGCAGGTTCAACTCTTACAGCATACATGGCAGCACACTGCATTCAAATGGATACATACGAGGCTATTAAGTATGCCATGGCAATGTAGGAAAAGAAACAGTGGCCTTGAGTGTGAAGTCACTGCCCAAAGCTTTTCATTAGATCCAGGGCAGCATAGCCCAATCTGACCTCCCTGCACCATTAGCTTTTTGCACCAACACCCCCACCCTCAATTAAAAAAAAAAAAAAAAAAAAAAAAGTTCCCCTGCATCCAGGGCATCTCCCACCCTGTTGACCTTATCAAACTCCCAACTACTGAACAAAAAAAAAAATCCTCCCCTCTGGTATCTAGGACACCCTCTTCCCCCCCCCCCCCCCTTCTCTCTCCACCAATTAAAACAAAAACACTAAGGGTTGCCCGGAGACATGTATCATACAAAGTGGACCTGCCCAGTTATTCAACCCTATTTGGCAGGAGGTTTACTCCCTGGTGCAGCAGATATTAGGGGGCTCTTATCCCCTCAAGGCAGAGCATTGCTTACTGCATCACAGACCCTTTGGAATAAAACCAGAGCAACATAGTTTGGTGATTAATTTGTTTACAGCAGCTCGCTTAGCACTGGCTGTAGCAAGGAAGAGTGCATTGATTTCATCTGGTTCCACCTATCTTAAATTGGGCTATTTGATGGTGGAACCAAGGGCAACCAAAAACAGCCAGCTGCTGAAATTTCAAAAGGTATGGGACAAATACTGAACCTGGAGATCTATCTTACCTACTTGAGGAGGCTCAACACTGCCCTAATCTTGTGGACTGGGCTGTGTATAGAGAGAGCCCTCGGGGGATTAGGGGTTGGGTATTGATTGGGTTATTGAATATACTAATTTTAAGTATTGTATATTTGCTTATTTTCAATAAAGTTCACTGAAAACTTAACAAAAATGCACTCCCTGGTATCTAGTGGCACCTCCCCCTCCCCCCAGGTTGTACTTTAAAGGAGGCAAGAGCAATGCCTCCTTGCTCCTGCCTCTGATGCAATCATCTTGGAAAATGGTGAGACCCACTTGGTACATCCTGGATGCACAGAGTGCGTCAGTACAAGGGAATGTTTCCCTTGTCAGTCATTGGGTAGAGACTACCAAATAAGAGAAAAAATTCCTCATATGGCAGGATACACCTGGGCAGGGCTGGGGTGCCTCCTTTTACAAGGAAAGCATCGCTTCTGCCTCCCTTAAGGTACAACCTGGAAGGAGTCCAGTGGGTGGGCACACTAGACACTAGAGAATGGCTTTTGTTTTAGTCACACTGTGGGGATTGTTTTTCCCCATTAAGCCAGGGGCAAGGGGGTACGAGATAGCAGGTGGGGGTGCTGCTAGACACCAGGATTGGGGGTTTGTTTCAAGGAGGGAGGGCTTTCCCCCCAATAAAAAAAATTTAAAGCACCTAGCATTTGTATTGCACCGTTCCTGTCAGTGCATGAGCCAATCACTGCTCATGCACCTATAGGAAGGGCGACATTTGGCAGTGGGCTGCAGGTTAGTGTTGCAATTTTAACCTTAGCCATTAATTTGCATGCTCATTGCTTACAGTATGTCACAGTATTTTAAGACTGCTAATTTTGCAGTACAGCCACATGCTGTTCCAGTTCTACAGCAAAGCTCTCTGTATTTGGCCCCTAAGTGTGCTTTCTCCACCAATTCAACATTTATGGCATTAGGTTAACTGTGTGCACAAAACACACAACCAACTGGTAAACCACAACCACTGCTTTGACTCCTAACCCCTCACTTGCCCTGTCCTTTTATCCTCACCTTCTTTATTCCCTTACCCTTATAATTGTTCTGTCTTATCTAGATTGTAAACTCTTTGAGCAGGGACTGTCTTTTGTGTATGGTGTACAGCGCTGCGTATGCTTTGTAGCACTATAGAAATAACGTAGTAGTAAATGTTCCATGAAAGAGTTTAGTACCCCTCCACCTATTCCAGGGCTTCTGAATCACTTTGAAAGCACATTATGGTCACTTGAAAAAACAATCCCCTCTTTATTTAGAGGGCACACAGCCCAGATTTGCAATGTTTCAAGTTGTGAAAGTTTATCTGAAATTACAAGAGAATGCTCAAACCATTCCATGCTTGTTTACTTAATTTGATCATTGTAAAAATGTGTATGTGTATGTATGTATGTATATATACAGTGGGGGAAATAAGTATTTGATCCCTTGCTGATTTTGTAAGTTTGCCACTGACAAAGACATGAGCAGCCCATAATTGAAGGGTAGGTATTGGTAACAGTGAGAGATAGCACATCACAAATTAAATCCGGAAAATCACATTGTGGAAAGTATATGCATTTATTTGCATTCTGCAGAGGGAACTAAGTATTTAATCCCTCTGGCAAACAAGACCTAATACTTGGTTGCAAAACCCCTTGTTTGGCAAGCACAGCGGTCAGACGTTCTTCTGTAGTTGATGATGAGGTTTGCACACATGTCAGGAGAATTTTGGTCCACTCCTCTTTGCAGATCATCTCTAAATCATTAAGAGTTCTGGGCTGTCGCTTGGCAACTCGCAGCTTCAGCTCCCTCCATAAGTTTTCAATGGGATTAAGGTCTGGTGACTGGCTAGGCCACTCCATGACCCTAATGTGCTTTCTTCCTGAGCCACTCCTTTGTTGCCTTGGCTGTATGTTTTGGGTCATTGTCGTGCTGGAAGACCCAGCCACGACCCATTTTTAAGGCCCTGGCGGAGGGAAGGAGGTTGTCACTCAGAATTGTACGGTACATGGCCCCATCCATTCTCCCATTGATGCGGTGAAGTAGTCCTGTGCCCTTAGCAGAGAAACACCCCCAAAACATAACATTTCCACCTCCATGCTGACAGTGGGGACGGTGTTCTTTGGGTCATAGGCAGCATTTCTCTTCCTCCAAACACGGCGAGTAGAGTTCATGCCAAGAACTCAATTTTTGTCTCATCTGACCACAGCACCTTCTCCAATCACTCTCGGCATCATCCAGGTGTTCACTGGCAAACTTCAGACGGGCCGTCACATGTGCCTTCCGGAGCAGGGGGACCTTGCGGGCACTGCAGGATTGCAATCCGTTATGTCGTAATGTGTTACCAATGGTTTTCGTGGTGACAGTGGTCCCAGCTGCCTTGAGTCATTGACAAGTTCCCCCCTTGTAGTTGTAGGCTGATTTCTAACCTTCCTCATGATCAAGGATACCCCACGAGGTGAGATTTTGCGTGGAGCCCCAGATCTTTGTCGATTGACAGTCATTTTTGTACTTCTTCCATTTTCTTACTATGGCACCAACAGTTGTCTCCTTCTCGCCCCAGCGTCTTACTGATGGTTTTGTAGCCCATTCCAGCCTTGTGCAGGTGTATGATCTTGTCCCTGACATCCTAGACAGCTCCTTGCTCTGGCCATTTTGTAGAGGTAGAGTCTGACTGATTCACTGAGTCTGTGGACAGGTGTCTTTCATACAGGTGACCATTGCCGACAGCTGTCTGTCATGCAGGTAACGAGTTGATTGGAGCATCTACCTGGTCTGTAGGGGCCAGATCTCTTACTGGTTGGTGGGGATCAAATACTTATTTCCCTCTGCAGAATGCAAATAAATTCATATACTTTCCACAATGTGATTTTCCGGATTTAATTTGTGATGTGCTATCTCTCACTGTTACCAATAACCTACCCTTCAATTATGGGCTGCTCATGTCTTTGTCAGTGGGCAAACTTACAAAATCAGCAAGGGATCAAATACTTATTTCCCCCACTGTATATATATATATATATATATAAATCAGCATTTTGGGATATATATTTGCACCTTAATATGAAACATGTTTTCATGGCAACTTGCAGGCATACACTTAACAGTTGAAAATAAGTTATGCTCTAGCCATATATACTTTGCAAGAACAAGTCCTCTCAGGTTACACAAAGCATGCGACAAGGACTAGACGTACATAGTTTGACCAATATGCATCACAAAATGAAATACAGCAGTAAAAAAAAAAAAAAAAAAAAAAGGAAAATAAAGAGGGGGAATCTCACATCATGACAGCCACCACACACTGAATAAGCCCCTCCAAATGGAGAATAATCCACTCCGAGTTGGATCTCTATATAGGCAGCATGAAAGAATATATCCATAAATGACAAGTCAGGACCTATAATTGCAGGGAATGGGAAAGAACAGCAAGTGTACTGACCCATAACTTGCATCTTTATAGCTTCTGCCTAAATAGTGCTCCCACCAACCCCATTCTACAGGCACAACCCACTTCCACACCACAGACCCAAGCAGAGATGCTAGAGACAAAAAAATGAACCTTATAATTTAAGAGGATGCAACAGATGGAATCCTGAGCTCCTGCCAGGCAGTCAATTCGACAAATCCTGATCAGGTTGTTTGGTCCCTAAGTCAAAACCTATTGTGCCCTCATATAAATTCAAGGTGTCCAAGGGGGATTGCGGATCTCTGTTAACCATTAGCTGGTGGTTTATAGTCCTTCATGCAGGGTAAACTAGCATATCCTGCTGAAAGCACTCCAAGAACTCTTGTAAAAAGAAATACTGATCATTTATCATCAAATGAATCTGCTTTTAATGCACAGTAATGTCCCCATCACATCATATACTTACTGAGGGAAAAAAAAACGCAAGGACAAAAAGGATTGAAGATGTCCATTAAAGACTACAACAGATACTTAGTAAGGTCATTCCACAGTACTCCACAGAAACCTGGGCTTGGAGATTTGGATAAAGCCCAGGTCTGTATTTAAATTCTACAGGACTTTCATAACAAATACCAGGAAGGGGCAACATATGGTAGGAGGTTAGTAGTTAATTTTTCCTAATTAAGTGATATGCTCCTGTTTTCTGTAACAGTATTAATAGGGAAGTTAACAGGCCTTTGGGGACAGAGAAAGGAAAGGGGACAGGGGTAGGCAGCAGGGAAGTGAAGCAATAACAGCATAAAGGTATTTATTTATTTTGAACATTTATACCCCACTTTTTTCCACAGTCGTGCAGACTCAAAGTGTCTTACAATGTGCAGAATAGGCCAATTACATTGGGTGAATTACAAATCTCAAAGAAGGTAGACAGAAGAGGGAAGACAGAACGTAATATGAGGTGATGCAGAAGTAGGCTATCCGAGAACAGGCCGGTCAAAGGTGGAGTCCCTTATAAAAGGGAACATCCTTTTTCCTGGGGATTTTAGGAGAACTCACCATAAAAGCATCAGGGGAAGATTAGTTTAGCGCATAGTCCCTCCCTCTCATATTTGAAGAGAGACCTCTCTCAACCTTAAAATGAGACATAATACAGAACAACACTTAAAGCACACACCTTTTGGACATCTGAAGAGGAGAGCTACATGTCTCAACAGCTCCTTTAAGATAACCAACCTCTTCTGGATTAATTTTACAAGATTAATGCAGATAAAACTAAACTTCTCTGGTTTAGCTCTAACAAAGACTTGATACCAAAGACAGTGTTCTTCACAGATGGAATATCTTTGAAGGTTGAGACTACATCTAGGATTCTAAAGATGCGTCACAATTCCTGCCTGGGCATGGAACCTCAGATCAATATTATACTGCGAGAGTTTCTTTAAACTTAGGCAATTGAAATCAGTTCATTCTTAATTTCTTCAAGACCATTTTAGGTTGATGGTGTACAAGGTGATTTTGTCTTCTTTAGATTATTTCAACGCCTTATAGTTAGGAATCTCACTTAAATTGGAAAAGGAGACTATGCTCAATTCAGAATACAGCTGCAAAATTGATAACTACAAAGACTAAATTTGATCATTCTACGCCTCTGCTGATGAAGCTTCATTGGCTTCCTGTGGCAGCACGAGCTGAGTTTAAGATTTGGTATACAAATCTCCATTTGGCCAGGCTCCTGAGGTTTTTGCTCCCAAGTTTCATTACTAGGATCCTCTTACCAGCAGAAATTCTGCTGGGTTGCTTTTGACGTTTCCTACTATTAAAGTAGTAAGATACAGGTTAAGTTATGAGAAATCTTTTCCCTTTTATGCAGTGAAAAGTTGGATTTTTTTTCTCTGTTAAATGTTTTGTTTGCTTCTACCTATCTTTGTTTTGGAACTTATTGAAACGTTATCCAGTTGAGAAATTTAATGAAGTTGTAGAATAATTCTTGAGGTTTATTTTTATGTATCTGCAATATTTATCTGCTTTGAGTCTACTATGGTGGGGATAAGGCAGGTTAGAAGCATTTTAGTGTAGTATAGTATAGTCTGCCAAGTGGGTTAGAGCAAGAGACGTACATTATTACAATAAATTATTATTATTATTAGTTACATTTGTATCCCACATTTTCCCACCTTTTGCACGCTCAATGTGGCTTATATATAACCGTTAACGGCGTTAGCCAATTACGGTCTGAACAAATACATGGTATGAATGAATACAAAGTGATATTGTGGTAGAATGAGGTATATGTATGGTAGGTACAGTTGGGGGGAACTTAAGGAAAAGGGGAAAGAGTCAGGTAATGTTCGTTACGGTCTTTGGTTGCATTGTGTCGCAAGTGAACAGGCATTTTTAAATTGGGACGGTGGGGTATGCTCTTCTGAACAGGTGGTCTGTCTTTAGTGCTTTCCAAAAATTTAGGTGGTCGAGCATAGTTTTTACTGCTTTTGGCAATGCGTTCCATAGTTGTGCGCTTAGGTAGGAAAAGCTGGTTGCATAGGTGGATTTGTATACGAGTCCTTTGCTGCTTGGGTAGTGGAGGTTTAGGTATGATCGTGCAGATTTTGTGGTGTTTCTGGTTGGCAGGTCGATGAGGTCGGTCATGTATCTCGGTGCCTCGCCGTAAATAAGTTTATGACAGTCGTGCAGATTTTGCAAGTGATACTTTCTTTGATTGGTAGCCAGTGCAATTTTTCTAAACTGGTCTGGCGCTGTCAAAACTTTCTAAGTGTAAGTCTGGCTGATGTGTTTTGGGCAATCTAAAGTTTCTTTATGATTTGATCCTTGCATCCCGCATAGATTCCATTAATCTGCGTGGCTTAGTACCATGGACTGTACCAGGTTACAAAATATTTCCCTCGGGAAGAATGGTTTTATGCATTTGAGTTTCCACATTGAGAGAAACATTTTCTTTATGCTGGATTTCATTTGGGTCTCTAGCGATAGGTTCCGGTCGATTGTTATTCCTGAGAATTTTTAGGCTGTCTGAGATAGGGCGGGTGTATCCTGGGGTGTTAATGTTTGTGGGTTTGTATGTATTGTATTGGGATGAGATGAGACTTTTCTGTATTGAGTTTTAGTTAGAATGCATTTGCCCATGAGTTCATGATGTTTAAGCTTAGCTTGATTTCCGCCAGATCATGTTTGTATGGGATGTATAATGTAACGTCATCAGCGTAGATAAATGGGTTGAGGCCTTGGATAGATAGGGTCTTGGCTAGTGCAGTCATCATGAGGTTGAAAAGGATCGGTGATAGTGTTGATCATTGCGGTACTCCGCAGCCTGGTTTCCAGGGTGACGATATGTTCTTGTGGTTAGAAAATCTTTAATCCAATTGAGAGTGCCACCACGGATTCCGAAGTATTCTAGGAGTCTTAGCAAAATGTTATGGTTAACCATGTCAAATGCACTTGACATGTCAAATTGGAGGAGCAGAATGCTCTTGCCTATTGCTATTACCTGCTTGAATTTTGTTAGAAAAGTGAATAGTACTGTTTCAGTGCTGTGTAGGGGTCGAAATCCTGATTTTACTCATGTAGTATAGTGAATTTGTTTATGTAGTCACTGAGTTGTTTTGGTCACCAATCCTTCCATTAGTCTGACTACTAATGGGATAGATGCTACTAGGCGGTAGTTGGTGATGTCATTTGTTTTTTTTCCTTGGTCTTTTGATATTGGGGTGAGCAGGATGTTGCCTTTTTCTTGAGGATAGATACCCTGAAGCATAAAGTTTAAGTGGGATGTGAGATCTATTATGAAGCAGTGGGGGCAGATTGTATTAGGTGGCTGGGGCAGGTGTCCAGTTGACAATGGCTGAGTATTTTTTAATCGCCTGGGTAACTGTCAACGCTGAGTAGAGCAACATTTGACCATATTCGGTCAGCAGGGTATTCACCAGGGATTGGGTCTAGAACATTAATGAAGCTTTCTATGTCCATGTTGTTCTGAGGTAGGGTTTTGCGTAGGTATACGATTTTTTCATTGAGATGTTTAGCAAGGTTGTCTGCAGATGGGATGTCAGTGTTGGTTGTGGTGACCGGTGTTGTGTCTAGTAGTTTGTTCACGAGATGGTATAGTTTCTTCGTGTTTTTGTAGTCCGGCCCAATTTAGTTTTGTAGTATGACCTTTGGTCTAATTGCGTTATTTGTATTTCCTTTGTAGTTGTTTCCATGCGTTGAATGTGTGTTCGTCTTTTTTTTTTCCATGCGCATTCCAGTTTCCTAGATTGTGTTTTTAGTTTTTTCAGTTCTTCATTGAACTACGGTGTCGAGTTGTGTCTACGTGAAGTTCTTATTTGTAAGGATGCTATTTCGTCTAGTATGTGTCTGCATCTTTTGTCCCATTCTGAGAGGTAATACATGAATTCCATTTCTGCTGTCCAATCGTTGTATATCTGTTGCCAAAAAGTATCCAGGTCTATTTGGCCTCTCATGGTATAAGTTGTGTGTTCTCATGTGTAGAGAGGACCCCTTTTTTGCCATTTTAGGGATAGGTTTAGTTTGTAATGGTCAGTCCATGGTGTTTGTCCATCTAGTTTGTGTTATGGTTAGGTTCTTATCAGTGGACAGTTTGTATGAGATGAGGTCGAGTGTGTGACCCTTCACGTGGGTTGTTCGCATGTGTGGCCATGTAAGGTCACAAAGATGAAGGAAGTCCTTGCAATCTCGTGCGTTGGTAGAGTTTGGGTCTTCAAGGTGAAGGTTAATGTCTCCTAATACTAGTGTATTGGAGTTAGATACACATGTATTTGAAATGAAGTCCATGAAATCCGCCTGGATGTTGTTCCAGTTACATGGTGGTCTGTAGAATAGGGCGCAATTTAGGTGGTCGAGCAGGGTTTTATGGTGGATTCTGATTGAGGCTATTTCGAGGTGGAATCTTTCCTGGAAGCAAGCAAGACTCGAGAAACACCCTCTGAAAGACCCAAGGCGGCGAAATCTAAGCTCAACATCCAGGCCGTGAGAGCTAGAGACTGGAGGTTAGGATGCAGAAGCGACCCCTCATTCTGGGTGATGAGGGTTGACACCCCAATCGCCACGGTTTCTCGGATGACAACTCCAGAAGAAGAGGGAAACAAATCTGACGCGGCCAGAAGGGAGCAATCAGAATTATGGTTCCACAGTCTTGCTTCAGTTTCAGCAAAGTCTTCCCTACTAGAGGTATGGGAGGATACGCATACAAAAGGCCTGTCCCCCAATGCAGGAGAAAGGCATCTGACACTAGTCTATCGTGGGCCTGAAGCCGGGAACAGAACTGAGGGACCTTGTGATTGATCCGAGTGGCAAAAAGATCCACCGAGGGGATGCCCCACGCTCGGAAGATCTTGCGGACTACGCCCATGTTCAGTGACCACTCGTGAGGTTGCGTTATCCTGTTCAACCTGTCGGCCAGATTGTTGTTCATGCCTGCCAGATAAGTGGCTTGGAGAAACATGCCATGACGGCAAGCCCAAAACCACATCTGGATGGCTTCCTGACATAGAGGGCAAGATCCGGTGCCCCCCTGCTTGTTGGTGTAATACATGACAACCTGATTGTCTGTCTGAATCAATATAAAGTTGGTTGGACAGCCGGTCTCTGAAAGCCTTTAGAACGTTCCAGATCGCTCGCAATTCCAGAAGACTGATCTGAAGACCTTTTTCCTGAAAGTACCAAGCTCCTTGAGTGTGAAGCCCATCCACGAGTGCTTCCTCGCCTTCGCTCGACGCCTGTCATCGAGACTCCTCAGTAGACTCCTCAGTACAGGATGAAGAGGACGTGGAATCCTCACGTCTCCTCGGGGCCAGTCCCGGGGGGCTGGCATAACAGGAGGCCTGGAGGCAGGTGGAGACCCACTCGACACCTCACTGCTCCCAGTGCAAGTTGGTCTCACAGTAGCCATTACCTCTCTTCCCGACGTCAATGTTGACGCCGCCAACCTCAGTACCGATGCCAATATAAACGTCGAAGGACCGGACTGAGCCCCAAAACATTTCTCTCATTGGGCTTCTCGAGACGCTTGAGTGCGTTTCTTCATACGAAGACACTACAAGCGGCTGGGCTAAGGTCGGGCCCAAGGCACTGGATACACCAAGCGTGCGTATCTGTACCTGAGATCGTCCGGTTGCACTGAGTACAACGCTTAAAGCCACTGGGTGTCTTCAATGACATGGAAGGAAAAATGGCTTCGGCGAAATCAAGACCCGATTGTGCCTAAAAAAGAGAAAAAAGGCACAAAAGGAAAAAGGGGAGTACCCGGCCACAATGAAAAACAAAACAAAGTAGGGAAAAAAACTAAAAGAAACTACGGGAACCTACCTTTTTTTTTATCTTAAAGAAAAAAATAAACGTTAGCAAACAAATCGCAGACAGATAGTGAAGACTCTTCCTGGGCCTGAAGAGGAGCAGAAACAAAAGCTTCTGCACTTCAACGCGGAGAAAGAAAAACTGAAGCACGCTCATGCCACGGGCAGGAATTCGTCCACCATGCGCTAGAAGACTGGCAAAGGTTTTTTTTTTTAAATAATTTTGCTTGCAAAATGCCATCCGAATCCTGGCCGACGCGGACGTCGACCCACATGTGAAAACAAGTAGCCTGCTTGTCCTCGGAGAATACCGAAGTCTGCAATAGGGTAGACACCCTTGATGGTGTGGATAACATGAGAAAGGACTTAAAAGGTAGAGAAAGGACTTAGCAAAGCTAGAGAAATGGTCTGGAATTTGGCAGCTAAGATTTAATGCTAAAAAAATGCAGGGTCATGCCATTTGGGCTGCAAAAATCTGAGGAAATGGTAGTATAGGGGGTAAAGAACTTATGTGCATAAGAGAGGAGTGCGACTTGGGTGTGATCATATGTAATGATCTTAAAGTGGCCAAACAGGTAGAAAAGGTGATGGTAAAAGCTAGAAGGATGCTTGGGTGAATAGGGAAAGGAATGGCTAGTAGGGGGGGGGGGGGTTGATGATGCCCTGTATAAGATTCTGATGAGACCTCATTTAGAATAGTGTGCACAATTCTGGAAACCACACCTTCAAAGAGAGATAAACAGGTTGGAGTCAGTCTAGAGGGCAGCTACTAAAATGGTTGGAGTCTGTTCAGAGAGCGGCTACTAAAATGGTCAGTGTCTTCGTCAAAGTGTCTCAATATGCATACTCTGGAAGAAAGGCAGAAGAGGTCAGATATAAAAGAGACATTTAAATATCTATGCAGCATAAATGCACAGGAGAGTCTTTCAACTGAAAGGAAGCTTTGGAATGAGGGGGGCATAGGATGAAGGTAAAAGGATATAAACTCAGAAGTAACCTGAGGACATACTTCTTCATGGAAAGGGTGGTGAATTCGTGGAAGTGGAGATGAAAACAGTATCTGAATTCAAGAGTTTGGGACAAGTACATAGGATTTCTAAACGAGTCATAGGGAGAGTAGATGGCATGGATGGATAGCCTGCATAGACCATATGGTCTTTATCTGCCAGCATTTTTATTTTTCCTGCTCATCCCCCCAATATTTGTGGATTAATATATAGAAATACTTTTTCCTTGATATTTTCTCTTTCTGGTTTTCCTAAATCACTATGTAAAAAGATGAAATAAATTTTGAATTTTTTTTTTTTTTTTTACAGCCACCAAAGTCTTGATTATCCGACGTAAATGGAATAGACCCATTGTCGGATAAGTGAAAAGTCAGATAATAGGAAAACACAATGGTAACCCTTCAAACACAGCATAAACAAGAGGTTGTAAAAGCAGGGTCCCGGGTCTGAAATATTGTCTCAGGTGCTAAACGTCCTTCTGTGCTACACCAGAAAATGGAAAGAGATACAATGATGTCGTGGGGGCAGGGCTGTTGGATATGCCAGATTAGCAAAGGTCAGATAATAGAGGCTGTATTGTACATAAATTAAAAATTTTTTAAAACCTGCACTTGCAGTACCCAGGCCTATTCTCCAACTCTGACAAAGGCACAAATATGGCAGCACTGTATACATGCCTCCAATTTTTTACACCAATATATCCAGCTGCATTCTCTCTTATACTGCTCTAGCAAAACATATTAAAAAGGGGTGGTAAAGTGAAGAAAAGATTAGCATTCGTTTTAGGTCAAGACAACTGGGCAGACCAAATATCGTTTGGAGTGGAGGAGTGGCCCAATGATTAATGTAGCGGGTTGCGGACCTGGGGAAGTGGGTTTGATTCCCCCTGCTGCTCGATGGTCAGCAGTGGGTTGAGATCCTGGGAATCTGTTTCAATTCCCTCTGCAGCTCTGTGTGACCCTGGGCAAGTCAATTCTCTGTTGCCCCGGGTACAAATTTGTGCTTTATTCCCATTTTGTCTACAACAGTAGTGCAATGTACTACTTAGATTGTGATCCCACTAGAGACAGACCCAGTACCTGGAAAATGAAACTGTAACTGCTTAGGTCTAAGCGGTATATAAATACTTGAATGAATGAACGAATCCATTTGCTATCCTCAACTACTAATGTAATCCCATAAGGAATCCAAAACTTTCATTCTGGAGTAGAAGAATCTTTAGATATCTTGAGAAACTGACCGAAACTGCTATTTTCCCCAGTTTCAGCCAAAACTGCAACTGAAAACCACCACCTGGTTTTGGTCAAAGCCAACCAAAAACTCAAGTTTGGCTGTTTGAATGCGAACCAGTGAGGGCCGCTGGGGATTGTCAGAGCTTGCAGTCGGCATCCCTCTGCTAAACCCACAGTATCCCAAGTCAGAATACTGAAAGACTTTTTACCTCCAAGCAAATAGACTGCAAACACATGGACCATAGCTAAATGAATACTGAAACTTGATGCCATGTTGCTTTTACAGTGGCTGACTTTGCCACACTCAAAATGACAGGTGATGACAACTCCACAGAGACTAATTCTTAAGGAGCTTATCCCAAATTTACAAATTTCTGCTGCTTTCGATACAAAAAATTTGGAGCATTCTATTTACCATATAAACTATTGTACAAGATAGTAAGTGCATTACTTGCAAACAGTACAAAACAAAACTACCTTACATTCCCTGGTGGTCTAGTGGTGTAATTAGGGAAGGAGCAATTGGGGATCACTCCTGCCCAACTACACCTCTAGACCACCAGGGGATTGAAAGATAGGCCTTGAGATAGGGAGACAAATGGGACAAAGCACAAAATTTAAGCTTCCACCAAAACATGTCTGAAATGAACAACCTTTCAGCAGAAGTCAAAACTATGCAGAAACAAGGATTTAGGCCATTTCAGTACCATAACTGAAATTCAGTCAGCCTCTAGACATCTCCATATTCAACTGCATTAGTCTCCTCCCCCCCCCCCCCCCCCAAATAAAACATTAAAGGACTATACATTTCACAATCCGATTACATTTTTTTGGTCAACATTAAAGGAGGAGTTATCTGCTTCTACCACATCTCCCCCATCTTTCCATGACTTTACCCAATTTACATTACATAAAGCACTCAAACACAAGCACTGTGTTGAAAGATTTTGACATACAAAAGAAAGGTGTAGTGATGGCCAGTGAGGTAATGTGGGGCCATAGGAAGGTTAAGAATGACAAGGGGGAAAATGGCTGGTGCCAGGGAAAAAAGTTCAGAGAGAGAGGTTCCCTTTAGCATGGATAATCCAAGGATGCAACTGCATCTCTCATGTAAGACACTCTGTATCAAAACAGTTCCACACAAAGTTTCTCTATCAGGCTAGCATACAGAACAGGGTCATTTTTTGACCTTCCATGGAGAACATCTCACAAGACAGTTCTGAAAATGCTTAAGAATTTGATATCTCTTCACGCCAACTCTTCACCCACTACAATCATCCATTTGATGTCAGTGTTAAGACCCTCTCCTTTTTTACCCTCCCTCTATACAAAGACAACTAGGTGTCCCCTAAGCAGAGCACTAAAAACATTTGAATCCCTCCTCCTGTTGCCTGCACAGGCAGATTCATACATTGGTTAATACTAACCAACTCACATCATCATCTTTGTTTTTAAAAATGCCATGATCCCCTACCATTCCACCACAGGTCATCTTGGCCAAGTCAAAGAGACTACACCATTATGAGACTAGTCCACGGTATGCCTATTATGCAGCTAGGATACTTACTAACATGGGGATGATCAGAAGCAAACACCAGTGCTAGAGGCTGTTAGCACCATACTAGCGTTGTTTCACACATGCCCAGGCACAATTCTCCCGCACTTCCACCCCATGATCAGAGATAATTGCGTGCTTAAATTTGCATGCAATTATCTCTGATCATAGGTCTAATAACGCCCCGCACTGTTCCAGCGCTATTTTTGGAGCGCTGTTTGGAACAGCGTGGGGTTTTGATCATCTGTCTGTAACAGAGACAAGCCCTTTGCCACAAAAAAATGTTCCAATTAATCTTTCCATGTTACAGCCAGACTCATTACCCAGCTTTTAGGTAAAAGTTTTCCCCCATACCTAGTGTTAAGGTATACATGGATACAATACCACAGACAGATAACTTTACCATTGTATCCTTGAACCTAACAGTTCAGAGGGGAAAAAAAGAGGCAAAGTGCTGCTATAAAGCAAAGTTAACAAATCAGGAAGTTTCTAAGGGGGTCTAATTAGTCATCCTAGTTGGACTTATTCACTCTCCCAAGTTTTTTCAACTAAGAATGCTGGTCTACAAGCTTGAAAAAAAAATCAACCTCACTATAAGGCTTGTCAAATTACACCAGTTTTTAAACAATTCCTAGCAAATGAAGCTTACAAGAGAATGTGCATCAACATCTGCAATCCATCGAGAGATACATGAGCCATTTTGAGAAACAAACAGCTGTTTCTGTAATAAAAAAAAAATCTAGGATTTCCATTCTAAAGTTAAACAGTACATTCTTTGTTTCCACCTCCTTGCAATTAAGTGGAAGGTGGAAAATGAATTAAGTGTCTTGTAGGGGCACTGGGGCAGGCCGACGGTATGCCAGCTGTAACTGGCATGCCATCCGCTTGCCCCAGTGCCCCTACAAGACACTTAATTCTCTCTCCAGCTTCCATTTAATTGGTCCCATATGTCCCTAGATTCTCTGCACAGAATAATTTCAGTGCTGCACCTTAAAGAGTCAGCATACAAGTCCTTAACTGCACAAAAATGTGTGCATGCACATTGGGGGGGGGGGGGGGGGCGGGAATGGACCAAGTGTTAAATGAAATGGTGGAACATAAAAGACCAGAACATACAGAAGTAAGAATTCTAAGGGGGAGGGGGGTAAACAAAAAAAAAAAAACCCACCTTGTCTAGATGCTCAAAAGTAGTATACAAAAATAGATGTAAATTAACATACAATTCAAAGCCCCCCCCCCCCCAACACACACTAACCCTACTGGCCTCAGCTTTGAGAAACCTTATAAGGAACTGGTTCTACAGGAACAATGAAGCCTTATCTTTTTCAAAAGCTCAAGCAACTACTGGAAGCTTGTTATTGAAAATCACTAATTATACATTAACAAAATCCATGCAAGTATGTATAACAGATCACTTTGCATTTTAGAATACTTGCCTTTTCCAAATCTGAGCCCAAAGAAACTGAAAAATTAGGTATACAAGTTATTTCCCTGCTTAAATGGGCTCACAATTTAAGTTGTACCTGAGGTAACAAAAGGTAAAGTGACCTACCTACTTAAGATCATGAATAGAAATGGTTATTATAAATTAATATACACTAATGTTTATGAAGACATGTCTGCTCATTGCATTACTTATGCCACTGGTTAATGGATTGAGTGCCTAACTGTATACTCTTGAGAACAAATGTAATATCCTCCATTACTCTTTTGCTATAATTTGGTATAAAGTACCTTTCAGGCAACCTGGCAATCTTTGATCTTTCATAACCATAAGGCCACAAGAAATTTTATTGAAAATCAGGACAAGCAAACAGTTTCCGTCAACTGTTAACCCCCTCCCTCCTTCTCCCCCCCAAAAAATAAGAAAAACCAAATTACAGCATCCAAGAGGAGGAATGAGACAAGAACCCCCATCCTAATAGATAGGATGATACAGTGTTGTCCATAAAGATACATGAGAATCCCTCCCAACTTCCCTACAACTTCACCGAAACTAATAACTCCATATTAATGCCTGACCAGAGTAGCAAGTGTCCCAAATAATTCAGCACAATTATTAGGATGTTCAACATAATACAGTTTTGTGTAACTTCTCTCCCACCCTCCCAAACACCTGATCCCCTACTTGCCACTAGGAGCTTAAGAAAAGGCCCGAAGTGTAGCTATTCTCTAACAAATGCACCCAACAAGAGTTAATGGAAAAAAAAAATCTGAATTCAACATTGAGAGAAAGGGAGGGAAGGGATGTGTTCTCTGACCAATGTAAAAAGTAACAAGGTAGTAGGCAGACCATATTGAGAGCTTCATTTCTCTCACAGATTCCTGCTAAGAAACATATTTTCCTTCATTATCTGGCTCTCTGAAGTTTTTGAATAGTGCTCCAGCACTAGCTTATCTACAGAGCTGAAGGTGGCAATCCTAGAACTGACAGGTGAAGCTATCCTTTCAGTAACCACTATAGGATCTTAGAAACTGCAGGTGCCATCTCCCTCCACATCCCACTTCACCTCAAAGCTTATAACCACAGTCCTAGTCATTTCAAAAGAAATGCTGTGTGCGTGAATATTCATAAAACAAAACAGTGCTGTACAGATACGACAATCCATGAAGTTAGTTACAATCAAGTCAAGAGACAGAAAAGACAAAGGACTGTGTATATAACTGGAAAGTTTAAAATTAACAGAGATATGCAGGATTCGAGCTTTAACAGCAACCTCAAAAAGGTACTTAAGCAGGACTTTAAATATGGCTAGAGTTGACAATACATTTAGCAGAATGAGTATTAAATTAGCAGCAAGAGACACATTTTACTGGTAGTGGAACCAAATGGAGGTACAGAAGAGGATTTTAGACCAACCAGATGTGCATATGAATCCAACATCGATTTCACTGCTATAAGTACAGGTTGAAAGAAGTTGGGCAAGGGGAATACTTTTATACTTTCCTTATACCCAAAAACAATCAATAAGTTGGGCTGCTTTTTTTGGGAGTGGCAGAAAGAGGTGCACCATATTGATTTAAGGTTCACTAAAAATTCCCTATTAAAACTAAATGCATGAAAAAAAAAAAAAAAAAAAAGTCGGGACAAATTCATGAACACAAAAATGAAACCTAATCACATATCCTTGCCCGTACACATCCCTATTATGGTCAAGGGATCGTTCAGGTCTATATTTTCACAGCTGGAAAAAAAAAACATAAACCTTCAACTAAGTAACACCTAGTGTTAAGGTGCAATTTTTCATCTGTCAATTTGTTACTGGAAAAAAAAATTTGCCACACATATCCAACCCTTTCTAGATGTTTGAAAGTGCATTTTCAAAAAAGGGACTTGCCTAGCTTGGGGTGGGATAAGGACATCTGTATTTCATATACACATTATGAAGTATAGTTTGTAACAGGCCTCAGCTTGTTGGTGATTTCAGGGGAGGGGTGATAGGGAAATGGTTAACATTGGTTAACCCTGCTTCAAATATGGTAGTTCTCTTATGAACCTGCGATCAAAGTGAAGTCTTGACAAAACTAAACCATTTCACGTTCTTGTTAACAATTAGGCAGAAGGATCATCTTTGAAAGGAGGAGATTAAGGAAGAAAAATTCCTGGACAAGGGAGGAAAAAAATAAGCATCATAAATCCTCCAGTGTCTTAAGGCTTTTATAGCTCTAGAGTTGAAAGGAAGAGCGACAAGTCAGAGGTTTGCAATTACTTGCAAACATGACAGAACTGTTTCATCACAGCCCTTTCATCTTGTATACACCTCTCCCCTCTCCTCCTGCTTCTACCAAAATAATAAAAATAAAACAATCTCCCACAGGTAAGTCAGGTCAACAGCTCAGAATTTACTGCTGAACCTGATAAACAACTGGCAGGACAAATAACTTGGACAAGCATTGTACAGAAACATACACACTGTTCCTGCTCCATGGAGCTTACTATAAAGACAAACATGAGCAAAATCTAAAAGGTTTCAAAAAAAAAATAATTTGATTTTGCTCACACCTTTTTCAGTAGTATTCACGGTGAGTTCCATTCATATACAAATTATTTCTCTGTTCCTGGAAGGCTCAGAATCTAATTTTGTGCCTGAGGCAATGAAGGGTTAGATGACTTGACCCAAAATCACAAGGAGCAGCATTAGAATTTGAACCAGGCTCCCTTGGATGTCATGACCACTGCAATCACTAGGCTATTCCTCCACTCCACTGAAGGCAATATCAGGGAGAGCCAAGGTTTTAAGGTTTAAGAAATCAAACCCTGAAAAAAAAGTAAGGCATTAAGCGAGACTTCAATATGGCCAGATAGAGCTCTTGAAGTCAAGCAACCGAAGAGATGACAGCCTGTGCTGACCAGCCTATTTCATGTCAGCATCCGCTCTGCAAACATGATGCCAAGGAAAGCAACTATCCTGACAAAAACACAAGGCTCCTTTACTTCATAAAGCCAGGAGGATGCTTGGGTGCAAAGAAGATGAATGGCCAGCAGGAAAAAGGTGGCGATAGTGCCTCTGTACAAGTCTCTGGCAAGGGCCAATTTAAAGTAGTATGTACAATTCTGAAGACTGCACCTTCAAAAATATAAGGACAGAGTCTGTTCAGAGGACGGCAACTAAAATGGAAGCAGGATATTGGGCTAGATGACCATCAGTCTGGCCCAGTATAGCTATTCTTATACTAGTGGTCATCATAAAGCATATAGAAGACTCAGATCTCAATATGTATACCTTGAAAGAAAGATGAGTAAGAGGAGATATGATTGAGACATTTGAAAATCTCCATAGCATAAATGCACAGGAGGCAGGTCTTTGAAAGGAAGCTGCTGTTCCAGAGGGCATAAGATGAAGGTTTTTTTTTTGTTTTGGGGGGGGGGGGGGGGGGGAGAGGGTGGACTCAAAAGTAATTTAAGAAAATACTTCTCTAAAGAAAAGGGCAGATATGTGGAATGACTCTTGGCTGATGTGGAGAAGACAAGGATGTATCAGAATTCAAGAAAACACGGGAGAGGATATGGATGGCCTTTATCTGCTTCATTTTCTATTTGACATTGACCTTCATCCTTACACAAGAGCAAGGATTCTCAACCCAGTCCTTGAGAAACACCTAGCTAGTCAGGTTTTCAGGATATCCACAGTGAATATGCATGAAACATTTTGTATACAATAGAGGTAGTGATGCAGTCTCTCTCCTATAATATTCATTGTGGGTATTCTGAAAACCTGACTAGCTAGGTGTGTACCAAGGACTGGGTTAAGAACCCCTGCACTAGAAGCAACATCCAAAAATAAAAAAAATTCTTCTACCTGTACAGGGCAAAGCAAGATACCATCCATACACAATTTATTCCAAACCAAAACTATCACATCTCTCTTTATAACAGTAGTATCCAGATATTCAGTCCACTTTGCCTCCAGACATGAATCCCCACAATATCAGAACCCAATATAGGCAATCTCCCTGTCTGATCTGAGTTAAAGTCCTATTACTGTTAGCCTTTGAATTCTCATCTTATGCAATAAGCTTGAATCTGAGAAACAAGTGCCAAAGAAAATAAATTTACATTATACCACACACGTTTCCCAAAAATCACCCAATGAGTATCAGATTCCATGTCAAAGTTTAAAAAAAAAAAAAAAAGTTGCCAAGGATCATACCCTCTGATTTTGGAGAATTATGACACCTCCTGCATTTCTGCAGTTTTTACTTCCTTGCCTTTGAGATGCGATTTCACCATCTTTGTTCCCAGCAGTGCTGTGGAGTTGGAGTCAGAGTTGGTAAAAGTATACCGACTCCAAGTTCAAAATAAAATCTAATATATGGTAAATTTATCGCTTTATACTTGGATATATAGCACACATTTTTGTCCTGATCTAAAGTACTGCTAGACATAAGTTAAAGCCTAATATGAGAAGGGATAGTAGAAAAATAATCTGGTGTACCAACTCCACAGCATTGGTTCTTAGCTTGACTAGTATAGGTAGACTCCTATGCTTATGAGAGACACAGACAGCAGTGTGACTGGGAAAACAGTGTCCTGCCCAACAGCTGCAGTTAGCATGTACACCCATACCATTCTGCCATTGTCAGCTACATGGCTCTTATAAGCCCATGCCCACATTGGGGAAGGCTGGGCAGCTCCTGACCAGCTTGAGTGTGTGGGCATGCCTACTGGTAGAAGGAGACAGCAATGCATGGCTTGCCTCACTTGCCTTTGTCCTTCAGCACCCTGGGCATGAGCCCAACTAGGACCACCATATTAACAGCCATAAGAATAGCAATACTGACTTGATTTTATGACTGTGGTGGGTCTCTTCTGTGTTCAACCTAGAGAGAGACAAGAGTAACAGGAGACATAATGGATAGAGCGAGTGATGTAAATCTTCCTTGCTAGGGGATTTAGTAGGGTTAAGTTGGGAGTGGGACGGGGGGGAGGTGGCAGCAGCAGACAGGTTTTTGAAATTCAGAGGGTCTTTCCAGTTGGAAAATTATGGGGAAAAAAAGATGCAGTGTTCTAAAATAGTTGGAAAAGGGTGGTATGCTAAAGGTGGCTATAAAATGAACTTTGTAATAAAGGTGTATAGTTCTTTAAACCTCTTCTTGCTGAGGTGCATCACTTACTGTTTTAATAAAGTCTCTGGAAATTTTTTAAAAAATAACATTTTCTAGAAAAAGCAGAGCATTACACCTTTACCTCTCCCTCAGTTCTTTAAACCTCTTCTTGCTGAGGCACAACCTCTTGTACAGTATGGCACGCACACAGAACATGAGCCAATTGTTCCTCAAGAGTTTACAAATATATATATATATATATATATATATATATGCTTGTAAGAATACCAACCGTTTATCAAGAGGACCACATTATAAATTATTCATCTATGGAAGCAATTCCCAAATCTGTGCTGGGGAACCACAGCCAGTCAGGTTTTTAGGATATCTAGTAAATATTTAGGAGATCAATTTGCATACACTGCTTGACTGGTATGCAAAATTCTCTCATGATATTCATTGTGGAGCTCTTGAAAACCTGACTGGCTGTGGTTACCCTCTGAACAGATTTGGGAGTCATTGCTCTCTGGCATTGCGTCTCAACTTTTGAAGGCATGACTAGACTCATCTTTTCAGGATTACTGTGATGAATAGTATGAAAGACTTGCATTATTGGGGAGACACACCATATGCAAATTTGTTAACACACATACATTCATGGTAGTAATCCTGAAACCCAACTTGCTGTCACCTCCAGGGGAGGCTTGAGAAAATACTGCCCTGTGAAGTTGCTCTACATCAATGCAATGTTCTAACCTGGAACTGGACAGATCTCCCACAGCAATGTATAAAAGCCAAGAGGGTCTGTGTAGTTCATGTCCTAGTCACACAATTTTCAGGAAACATCACAGCATCTTAGCAGCAGGATCCCCATGAAGGTCGTTTTTCTGGCCTGAAGTACATTTCCAGCCAGTAGCTGAAACCAGCTCAAAGATTTTTTTTTAATTATTATTATCTGTACGCTGATCAAAGGCAGCAAGGCTGATACAGTTAACATCATATACAAGCCAGACGACAGGCATACTACAACATGGCAGTGAACTCAGAAATTGGGACCCGCTATCCTGCTTGGATAAACACCAATGAAGACTCGCCTACCAACCCATTTGAGCAATTTGAAGTGTTCTATGTGGTTCTTCTCTCAAAGTCTAGGAACCCATATCCAAGAGGGTCCTCATGGAACATTTTATTATGGATTAATATATATACATGCATCCCAAAGTAAGTGCAATTAGCACTGAACGAAGCTTATTACCACCAGTACCAGAAGAAGGGAGATTATAGCACGAGTATTTTTTTTTAAATGCCAGCACACCACACTTTTTCTAAAGCAGTGCTTTGAAGCAAAAGAAAAAAAGCTGAATCCAACTGGTAGCACTTTTTCACTAATGCACCCTGTTTAGTTCTCATCCTGTGGACAGCTGTACTATTTCTGGGCTATAGAAATCACCTCCCCCCCCACCCCCCAACAACAGTTCATATAGAAAGCACACTTACAGTAAGAGTGATCTTGACCAATCTCAAGTGAGGGCCATTTTGTAGACAGATGTAGTGATGCACATTGGGAAGAACAAACCAAATCAGTTATCTGATGCTAGAGTCCAACTTGGGGATCAGCACCCAAGAAAAAGGTCTAGGTGTCGTCGTAGACAATATGCTGAAATAGTCTGCCGTGTGTGTGGTAGTGGCCAAAAAAAAGCAAACAGGATGCTAGGAATTATTAAGAGAGGGATGGTAAATAAGACCAAGAATAATATAATGCCTCTGTATTACTCCATGGTGCGACCTCACCTTGAGCAAGCTCTGGAACTTGTTGTTGGAGGATGTGGTAACAGTGGTTAGCTTATGTGGGTTTAAAAAAATGGGGGGGGGGGGGGGGGGTTGGACAAGTTCCTGGAGAAAAAGTCCACAGTCTGCTATTGAGACAGACATGGAGAAGCCACTGCTTGCCCTGGAATTGGCAGCATGGAATTTTGCTACTCTTTGGGTTTCTGCCAGGTACTTGTGACCTTGTTTGGCCACTGTTGGAAACAGGACAGTGGGCTAATGACCATTAGTCTGACCCAGTATGGCTATTTTTTGTGTTATGTAAGAAGCCAGGACCGGCACCAGTCAAAGAATGTCACCCTGGGCAACAAAACGATACGGCTAGCCCAAGAACACTTATGAATGACTTATGTAACTAAATGAAGTGTGCCCTCACACACAGTCCCATTAGCTGCTCCACTCATCCTTTTCTACCCAACTCTTCCTCTTTCCCTTACAAAATTTTCCTCAAAACAGTCTCTCCTCGACCCTATCCCAGAGAGTCTGAACCTCCAGCCCTCCTTAAATCCTCCCTTCCCCCTTAATATCTTTCAGCTACTCCACTTTCTACTAGCACTAGACTTTGAGCCCGTAAAAATGGGCTATTATAGGAAGGGGGGGGGTTGAAAGGCCCGCCCCCACAGCCGAGTTCGCCGCTGCCCCTCCCCCTCAGAGTTCGCGCCCCCCCACCGAGCCGTCACCACCCACCTTCCACCCGGCCGGGCCCTCGCTCCGCTATTGAAACAGCGAGGGTCCGGGAACGCAGCACTGAGCTCTGCTGAGCTGCCGACGTCGGCCTTCGTTCTTCTTCTCTGCCTGTCCCGCCCTCGTGTGACGTAACGTCGTGGAGGGCGGGACAGAGGCAGAGAAGAAGAAGGAAGGGCGATGTCGGCAGCTCAGCAGAGCTCAGTGCTGCGTTCCTGGACCCTCGCTGTTTCAATAGCGGAGCGAGGGCCCGGCCGGGTGGAAGGTGGGTGGCGGCGGCGACTCGGGTGGGGGGGAGCGTTAGACGGCGGTGTCCCTCCCTCTGAAATGCGCAGTACAGACCCTCTGTGTTCTGGCCCCCGTCATCACGTATTGACGCGGGGGTGGGGCAGAGAAGGGTCTCTACTGCGCATTTGTGAGTGAGTACGGTCACTCGCCATTTATATGTTTGATAGACAACAGCTATTCTGTTTTCTTCCTGCCCCACATGGCTTTCAGTGACCAGAGTGTCACATGGTGCTTAAACTCTCATTTTGTTCTCCTTCTTGTGAGACTTTGGGTACTGTGTGAATCAAAACAGAGCCAAATACAGGTAAGACAACAGAACAGCTGTTCTTGAGATAGCAAGCCTTCAGAGGTGGCAAGAGATTCAGGAAGCCATTTGTAGGGTCAATGAGGCAAACTACTGGCTTGCAAGCCACACAATGAAGAACACTGCAGTAAGATATCCAGACCAAGGGGAAAATGTTTAAAAATAAGACAATTCAACATGAGCCCTAATTTACTTCCAATGACAAGTGTGTTTGGTGAGAGAATGCACCAGCAGATGAGGAAATAAAGAAAAGTAAAAAAACAAAAACACTACAACACTTGGCTCTTGGGGGGGGGGGGGGGGGGGAGATAGAGAAAACTGGATTTTAGATTTTTGATCCACCTTTACAAATAATTTGGAAGATGGTGTACATTTACTTTTATTGATGCAAATTTTACGATGTGTAAGAAAATATTTTGATCAAAAACACTTTCAGCTTATACTGTAACATCACTTATTTAGGAGCAGCTAAACAAATTTTGAAGAAATTACAGACTGTTCAAAATGTGGCGTTATGCCTCAATTATTCACTATCAAAATACGACTTTTTAAATATTATAGAAAGTTACACAGTTTTGCCTGTATGGGAAGCAAAAGATTTAAATGTTACTGTTTCCTCTATAAGATGTTATTCAGTCTTGCACCTTCATCTCTTATGCATCATTTTTGTTTACTAGATCATGAGCTTTATTTGCTTATCCATCAATACATAGTAAAACAAAAGGACTAAACTCTAAGATATTCTTTTCTTAACAGGCAGCTTGCTTGGACAAATGTATTCAAAATACATTATCTTCTATGATCAATTATAGACAGTTCCGGAAACAGATAAAAACCTATTTAAGAAATTTGTACTGAATCATACCTGATTTATAAGGTGTAATAGATCTGTTTTGTATCAATCATATATGTACTTCCTGGCAACGGCCAGTGTCTACTGTAATCCACATTGAACCAGAAGTTATATAGCAGAATAAAATGTTACAGTTTTATTTGCAGGGAGGGAGAGAAGATTGCTTTACTGAAGCCTTACAATGCGAGTTTCTGAATGTTTCACAGCAAAAATTGAAAGAACCTCAATGCACATCCCTATAGCATACAGAAGTGAGCAGATAATGCTTTGGCTACTAGATTTTGAACCCCTTCAGTCGATAAGAAGTTTTCAAGCACGAAATAAAACTGCAATTGTGTATGGAAGAATATAAACAGGCTCATGCCATAACAATGCTGCCTATCCTTGCCAGTGTCTAATGATCTTTCAGTGGCCCTGCTGACTGATAGGTGTCCACATGCTTCAAAGTCTCTCACAGCCAGCTGGCACACTTTTTCCTCCAACACTTTGCTGAAGGTCCCACACTCCAATGAGCTATCACTACATCCTGCCTCACCTCCTTCCCCCTCATCACCCCAGAACACTGCTCACCACCTGTTCTATGGTTGTTCCTCTTCCCTACCCTCTTTGTCCCAGCAGGAAACAATCTGAGAAATTAAAAAAAAAAAAAAAAAAAAAAAAGTCACATCCTGCCCCTTTGTACAGGGTGTTTACTAACACCTTCCAAAGTTAGTATCAACAGTTTCCCAGAATGCTATGCAAATTTTATGAATCACAGGTCCCCAGCCCAGGGTTATCAGAACATTTTGTATAATAAAGACTTAATGTTGAATAATTTCCTTGCTCCTAATACACACTTTACAGAAAAATGCATTAAGTACTCTTGCTTGTAGAGAGAGCAAACAGAGAAAAACAAAAACTCTGAAAACTAGAAAAGGTACATCATTTAGCTAAGGAAAATGTTTACTCCTCTGCCACCACCAGACATCCAATGAATAAGATCTGGAGGACACCATTAAGCTCAAAGGAAAAGCATTCCCACATCAATAGATGCTATGCCATAGCCCCGGAATTTGACCAACAAGGAAGTGAAAAGATTAAGCTAAGATATTTTAACACAAAATACTAGTTAATATTTTTAGACAGTCACCTGGCTGTACACAAATATATTTAAAAGTATTAATGTACATACCAGTATTTCATTTCACAAAAAAGGGTATGATTAAACTTTGGAGTTATACTGACCCAATGAAGGATGCTTAAGCTTTCAAAAACTAGTCAGTTGTTATAATCCCAATAGAGTACTACTTACTCAGACAAAGGTCAAACAGCCAAGTTCTACCTAAAAATAGTTTTAAAAACTGAATAGATGGGATATGGTACAAATAATGCACCCCTCCCTCCGATAACGCTCCCATTATAAAATATGGAATACTCCCACCTTTGTCTGGCTACATGACAACAAAAGGCAAAGCACAGCACAGTGAGGTATCCAGTTGACAAATATTAGATATTTCTAATTCCCTTTAGGAATACTTAAGGTGATATGAAAGTAATTTTAGAGTGTTGGGAACACTTAAACAGAAGACCTATTCCCCCTTTCAGTAGCCAGACTACTGAATTAGAAGTAAAACAAAACAAAAAAACAAAGACAACCCCCCTCCCCCCACTGCTGTGTGGTACAACAGGATACAGATGCCACTGCAGTTGACCTAGGTTAACCTGAAAAACCTTGGTCCTGGGCTGCCACTGCTAAGCCACTTACAAGTAGTAAAATGAGGTGGGAGGAGGAAGGGAAAGCAAGTGAAAGATGGAAGATTTTTTTTTTAATCTTTATATTTATTGAAAAAAAAAACTCACATTTTTCATAGAAAGACAAAAAAAAAAAAAAAAGCATTCAAAGCTTTCTGCCCCCTCCCCAACTATAGCCATAAATAAAACTCCAAATTACAAAAAGGGTTTTTTTTTTTTTGCAACTGAACAAGTTTTCCTACATCCTAAAATATTCAATGAGTATAGTTTTTCAATCCCTTTCAAGTCTCATGAACTTTGCAAGTTTAAAAAAAGGCAGTCAAGAAAACTTTACATTGCAATCACAAAGAAAAGGAAAACCACCAGGCAGACATGTTTGGCTATGAACAGTACTGTTGGGGGAGGGGGGGGGGCGTGTACAATACCTGATCCTCCAAACTGAGTGCCTGCGAGAGTCGTTGGTCTGCTTTTTCCATTAGCCATAGGCAGGGGGAACATCTACACAAAGAGATTGGAAGAGGTTAGACAAATCCAGGGAGGTAGAACCTTGCTGTGTTATGCGACTGGACAGGAAGGAGAAGAGGCACTTGTGACAAAGCTTTTCACATAGTCAACTGGGCAAACTCAAAACCTATGCACTAAGCCAATTTTAAAAGAAATATTAGACGTTCTGCAGTTTTCATTATTTTATTTGCTGCCTTTTTGGAGAAACTCATGCAAGGCAGCATACAATAAAAAATACAGCAAAAAAAGTTATTCAAACAGTACACAGTGACATACATTTCTCATGTATTTTAGAAGATCTGCCAACATACAGCCTTTTCTAAAACACATGAGAAATGGATATCCAAGTGTTGGCTATATCTAGCATGAACAAAGGGCCCCTAAGTATTTAATTACATCTGTTCCTAACTCAAGGTTTACTGGTCCAACATTATATGATGTATTTTACTTTGTTAATATATTTTGAAAATGTTCATGCTTTTCTAATTGTAATGCAACCACATTGAACCTGAGTTCTACTTGGGCTAATGCGGGATATGTCATAAATAAATGGCCAAGCTATGAATGGGGCAAAACAATGGACATACATCGCTATGCTGCCACAAAGACATCCATGTTATAAAATGATCACACAGATTATGAGCAGAGGGGTAGCATAAGGGTTGGAGTAGTGGACCGAGAACCAAGGAGGCCCAGATTCTCATTGCAACTGTGCTTTTTGTTTTTTAATTGTAAGCCCTTCAAGGACATACTATTGTATCTGAATATACATCACTTCAATAGTCTTCAGGCTTCCAGGTTTATTATACATTCAGATAGAGTAGTTCATCCCTGGAAGGTTCACAATTTAAAAACCCACAAAGAGCTGAAGTGGGATTTGAACCTGGGTGAATGTCTATAGCTCCCTGAAACTGTCAGAGGCTGGTACCCCTTACCAGTTTCACATTCGCCAGAGGGAGGTGACTTGCCTTACTCCCTCCAGTGAGCAGCTGTTCAATCAGAGCACCTTTCTGCAACCTGGATGTGTATCGGGTCTAAACATCCATTTTTATTTTAATAGACATAGAAGGGAAAGGACTGGGAGTTGGAGGTCCATATTTCTGCCCCTTCCAAAGCCACACCCCCCTTGCCATATGAATATAATGCAATTTTAGACATTCATATCCTGGCTTTATAAAAATCGGGATTTGGGCATTTAAATGCCAGTTTTCAGACCTCCAAAACAAGAATAGAGCTTCTAAAATAACCACCACAGTGTGCTACTCTCTACATAAAACATCTTAATAAAGCATGGGGTGTAAGCACTGGTGGAACATGTACACAGTAAAAGTCCTAAGACACGGGTTCTGACCAGAAGACAAGACACACCCAGATGTCAGCAGATAAAACTTCCTCTGGCTAGTCTGCCCCTGCAAGATGTCACTGGTTCGCTATCCTGTAAATGATAATTTGTGAGGTTTTGCCAATTCCAGAACTACACAGCACAGAAAGATTCCCCCCTCCCCCAGGACTGTGCGAAAATTAAAGCAGCTCAAGTGATGGCAGGTGCTATGGTGTAAGTGGTCATACAGTGTTTAGGAGATTTTGTAGTATTTAGATCTACATTCCTAAAATGAGTGAAAACCAGGGTATAATCCCTACCTTTTTTTTACATTTTATAATTATAGAGACCTAATTAGGAGATTCATATTTTGTCAGATGTAAACAAGTTTACATCCACATGATATATGTATTTTATAAAGACCTTTCATGGGTACGATTATATCTTGTCCTTTGAAAGGGAAAGGAAAGGGGCTAGTGCATCATCCTTTTCAACAGGTATTCTTCCAGTGAGCACAAGCAGTATCCTAAGATTCTAGTACATCTTATTCCTGGATTAATATTCCAGATTAGAGAAACTGCCAAAAAGCTATTATTTCTCCACCTCCTCCACACAAATCTTGACTAGATTAGCACTTTATGCATGAGTGTCAAAAATAGAATGGCCAAAAATGTAAGTGTATACTATGTGCGTAGCCCCACCACCACATACCAACATAAATTACATGTATACTTCAAAACTATCTTCATCTCTTTCTGAAGTACATCCAATCCCACAACTCACAGAAGGGTACCACAAAATGGAAGAATAAGGAAGGAGGAATGAACTGCATGCACTTGATCCACAATAGATACTGTAATAGTAAGACTGGGTGGGTAGGTGCTGCAGACCTACGTCCGTGGTGTTATCCTTCAACACTAGGCACACACTACTACTCTGAGAAAAAGAAGAGGGAGCCTTCATGTTATTTTGATGAAGATTCCAGATTATCCTCTATGGTACCACTTCAAGAAAAACCTATACCAGTATTGTTTCAAGACTCAATGTGACTTCAGTTTCAATATCTGCAAGATAGTCTAAGCAAAATGTGTGTGTGTGTGGGGGGGGGGGGGGGGGGGGGGATGAGACATGATACCTGAACAGAAACACACATTGTCTACTTTTCACCACCACTTTCCCTTTAAAGCTCTATGCTTAACTATTTGCAAAATCTGCAAAAGGACAAACATCCTGTTACAAGAATATATGGGTGAATGGAGGGGAAAAATAGCCTACAGGGTTCCCGAGAGAGACAAATCCCCTAGAGATCCTGATTATCTTAATAAACCATGACATGTTGTAGTTACTTGTTTATTAAAATCCAACTACTTCAATTTGTAACTTCCTAATACCAAAAATCTTCCTTATGAACACAGCTTAATGAGCTAACCTGTCTAAATACATATTTTTAATGAAAAGAGTATGGCATGTTACAGATGCTCTGTAATGTATGATTTGTGTATGCCTGTAAATATAATAGCAAAGAAATTAATTTTCACATGAGCAGACGGGCAGTCAGAATTCCAACTCTCTCCCCTCCACCACCATTATATTTGCTTCACTATTTTCTTGACTTATGTCAACATTCCCACGTTTGCCCCTCCTTAATCTACTTATTTAAAATTTCAGGGATGCAGAGTTAGGAGCCAAAGCATTAGCAATATTAAGGGAAACATATATTTTTTTGTTTCTCAACAACTGTCCATTCCTCCCCTTTCCATATTGCATCTAAGAAAAATATGCAGTGAAGACCCTCCCACCGATGCTTGTTGTGATCTTGGGCATCATTTAACTCTTCATCCTCTCAGACAGGGCTGCCGAGAGGGGGGTAATGGGGCAAAATCCCCCAAGACCCCAAGGGGGACCCAGCACCGGGGTCTCTCTCTCTCTCTCCTGACAGGAACAGAGTGATTGCGTCCCAACAGGAACAGGAGAGAGAACTCCAGTGCCAGGCCCTCCTTGGAGGTTGGGGAGGACCCAGAGTTTCCTCCAGTGCTGACCTTCTGCCCATTGCTGAGTGTCTGCTTTTCATCTCAGGAAAGCAAGCTTGCTTTTCAAACCCAGCATGCCCTGAGAGGAAAAGCAGCAGCAGGGGCAGGCACTCAGTGCAGGAGGAAGATGTCTTCTGCTGGCAGGGCCTCGGGATCCCCACCAGCCAAGGTACTTCAACCCTGTGTTGCAGCAGCGATCGGGGGGGGGGGGGGGGGGCTGTGGCCTTGCCCTAGGCCCAGTTCAGTCTCTAGGCAGCCCTGCTCTCAGAGATACAAATAACCTGTAAGTTCTTGGGACAGGAAAAATTCACTACTGCTGAAACAAATTGGAACTCCAACACAATTTTTTAATGCCCTGACAAGTTCTCCTCCAAACCTAAGAATGGAAGACATCAAGTCATTATCTGCACAAATCTATTGCCTAAAGATCTATTATGAGGAACAGAATATGATCTGCAGATAAAAGTTGCTGAGCACTTGAGCCTCCACTTTTTCAACAAATGTCCTCTGCACATGCTATATGGCCTAGACAACATTTAAGACTGAACAGAGTTCAGATTTTTGGCATGACCAAAATTAAAACCCAAACGTTGTGTGTAGACTGTAGGCTTTGGACTATGACTATTCTAGATTTAACTGCTTGGGTTATTAGAGCACTTGGTAAGACATTGAAGGGATACATGCATTAGATTTAGTGTTGGTCTTAGAGAAGAAATAAGGCCTGAAATATAGGGTGTTGAAAAGTTAGTTAAATGACCCGGAAGGGGGGGGGGGGTGTCAGGGAGTGGGTACATATGAGAAATTATGTGCAAGGATCCCAACTGGGGAAACTGGATGAGTCATGCCGGTCATTTCCTGCCATCATTCACCGTTACTGTTTTATTACAGAAGCCCTCCAATACCACCCCCATCTGGGAAGCAAAGGCTCTGGCCTGGACTTTCATTTTGAAAGCTACGCCCCAACATTAAAAAAAATAACTAGCCCCTCTATTGTACCATTTGCCTCAAAGCAGTCAAACTTGAATCCCTCTCTCCCAAGATCATTACACATAAAATAACTATTGCTCATGTAAGTGCTAAAAAAAAAACCTCACAAGAAACACTAGGGCAGGGAAGGGGGTCTTAACCCAGTTTAGTTTTCAAAATATCCACAATAAATATGCAAAAGATAAATTTGGAGGCAGTGCCTTGATTGTATCATACATATTCATTGTGGATATCTTGAAAACCAGACTGGCCGGGTGTGTGCCGAGGACTAGATGAGAATCATTGCACTAATAGCGCTTCCCCAAGTCAGTCCTGGAGTACCCCTTTTCCGGTCAGGTTTTCAGGATATTCACAATGAATACACGAGTGATTTGCATACACTTCCTCCATTGTATGCAAATCTCTTTCAGGCATATTCATTGTGGATGTCCTGAAAACCTGACTGGCAAGGGGGTATTCCAGAACTGGACTTGGGAAACACTGCACTAGGGTAAAAGCTCACAGATGGCTACTACTTCACTAAATATATATATATTTTAAATGCTGATACTACCTGCTTATTAATTCAGAAAATGTGCAATAAAGTTAAAATGAAATGAAAAGTGTAACCATCGTGAAATAAATTCAAGCTAAAACAGGACAAATATTCTAATGTTGCTTGCTCACCACCCTTTCCCCACTCAAAATAAGTTTTGAATATCGTGGGTAGAAGGGGTAGGCATTGCCTCTATTTCCAAAATGTCAATGCTCTCTGTTTCACATTAATTTTATTGGTGGAGGGGAAGGAAGGCATGCATGCATTATGGAGCCCATTTGTGCAGCCAGGCTTCTCCCAGCTGCCACAACTCAGTTTTGAGAACAGTTACTGAGGCTAAAGAAAATCCAAAGCAGAAAAATGGGGTTGTTTTGTTTCTTCTATTCTCCCTGGTTTATTTTAATTTGTTTTAACGTGTACAAGCCAAAGGAAGTTCCACTAGCCAATTTTGGCAAGAGGAGGACAGGCCACATTGACTTCCCCAGACAGAAGTGTACACAAACATACTTGTGTATTCTCTACTCTCAAGCAGAAGGGAATTCTGTTTTTTCCATCACATCCACTAGCTTGGGATTCCAGATCTTTTGCAGCTGATTTTTTTTTAATCTTCCAACTGACTTCCTATTGAAATTGAATGGAAGTTAAAATTGTCACCTCCAGAGATATTTGGATTTACCACTACATGAGAAGTGAAAAAATGCATTAAATTAAATGCACTTATGGGACCTGCGTTAGTGGCGGGAGCTGTGTTTGCCACAGAGGCCCATTTACCGCAGCGGGTAAAAAGGCTGGAAAAAAAAAAAAAAAAAGACATGGCAATGTGGTAAGATTGCTCTTACCGCATGGCCATGTGGGGGGGTGGGGGAAGAAGCACTTACTGCCACTCACTGAGGTGATGGTAAGTGCTGCTGCACTAACATGGCGGTAACCGGGTAGCATGCAGCACTACCTGATTATCAACCCCCCTGTGGAAATATATCTTTTTAATATGAATGAACATGGTAAGCCTGCGGTGTGCTTACCCACCGCTCAGTAAAAGGGCCCCCTTCATAGGGAATTACTTCTGATGCAAACAGCACAATGCACTAAAAACAGCTCTTTTTTGGGGGGGGGGGGAGGGGGTGGAGTGGAACAAAACACTTTCTGCATCAAAATTATATTAGCTCAATTCCACTAAATAGGAAGTAAACCACTGCACTAATATCACAGTTTATTACTTTGGCCCCCGTTATGGACATGTTATTTGGGCATGAAAAAACTGAACTGTTGAAAATGCAACAAGAATTCTACTTGCCTACACTCAAAAATGCATCCTACAGACAAATGAAAAAGATACCTGCTATACCTGAATGTACACCACTTTGATAAATTTTCAGGCTGGCAGACAATATATAAAATTAAAAACAAATAAAACCAGAACATATACTAAGCTCTGGAACTTGTTGCTAGAGAATGTAGTTACAGCGATTAGCATATCTGGGTTTTAAAAAAAGGTTTAGACAAGTTCCTGGAGAAAAAGTCCATTGTTTGCCATTGAGATAGACATGGAGAAAGCTATTGCTGTCCCTGGGATAGGTAGCTTGGAATCTTGCTAGTATTTGGGTTTCTGTCAGGTACTTGAAACTTGGATTGGCCACTGTTGGAGGTATGATACCAGTCTACATGGACCATTGGTCTGACCCAGTATGGCTATATTTATGTTCATATGAATCATTTCTGGAGAGCATCACCTTGTAGGTGCTCAAACACAGTTCTATGAGAACCTGCATTAGCACAGGGCATTTTCAGTAAACCTCTTGGATGCATTTACTAAAGTATAATACTTGGCTTGATTCTGATTTCACTCATACTCAGGTAGAAACCCAGATCATAGGAAGGAATGTGGAAACAATAGGGTAAATACAGAACATTTCAAATTTTATTAAAATTAAACTGAATTGACTAGAAAAATGAGTTAGTAAAAATTAACAAGCTTTAACGCTCTCCCATCTTCAAAAGATAAAACCGCAATATATCTGAGTGCACTTTCTGCTTCAGTACAATGAAGAATTTAAGTCCAAAAATCCTAGAGTGCGTCTATATCCATTAGTAAAAACGAAGTGTGCACTTTCTAAATGTATACATGAAATACAGGGTGACCTCAGGACACTCAGATAAAAGAACAAAAAGCACAACATATCCTTTAGCTCTGGAAGATCTCCTGTCCCAGTCTTCTTACTATTGTTTTGATCTTGGAAAAGTTGTGGTCTGCTGGTTAAAGCACAGTTCTGAGGAAAAAGCCCAAAAGGTGAGCTTCTCTCAGACTCAATTTTAAATCTGCAAAAAAAACCTAAACAACTGCAGAGAGATGCACCATACCTTTATTAGGTTAATAATTTTGGAATGCACTTAAAAATAACAAGGTTCCACTTATCACCTAATCACCCAAATTAGCTTTTAAGCAACACAGCCAGGTGGGGCTGGAGGGGATGCCAAATAATTCACCTTAACAGACTTCACAGAATCATCTTTTTTTTTAGAAAAGCAAGAAACAAAAAAGAAAAACACTTTCAAGCACTTGGAAACTTCTTTGATAAATCCAAAAAATCATCCAGAAAAGGTCTTCCTGACATTTCTCTTCTTGGCAGAGAGATGCAGTTTTGTCTCTTCTTTGAGGCCATATTGATTTGCTTAAAAACCAGCAATGTCACATTCCAAAGCAATCAGAAGTATATTTCAATGTGATTTTTTTTTTCAGCAGAGCAAGGGAATTAAACACACATCCATCCACTCAGTCCCAGGATCTAGCGCCCCTTTATACAATACCACACTGCTACTGGCAGTTTTCATTAAATTGTGCTTGTCTATAGTAGACTTGTTTTTCTTTGTTCTGAAAATGTATTTTCCACATATGTGGAAAAGAATGAGAAGTCTTATGTTGCAGCATTCAAAGCCATCCTCTGAACAATGGGTCAAAATAATTTCAATACATACTCTCCAAAAAAATAAAATAAAATTTGTATATAATATAATAGATACACACACTTCTATGTCAATTATACTAGATCAGCGGAGCAGAGGCAATGGAGAGGGGTGTAAAAGGTGAAGGATGGCGCCAAGGGTAGACAGGACTTATAGCCTAAAAGGAGAACTCTGTACTTGATATTGGCCCTGTTTACTAAACCGCACTAGAGGCGCATTAGCTTTTTAGCTGTGTAGATGCCCATAATATTCCTATGGGTGTCCACACAGTTAGCGCATGCTAATTTTTACCGTGTGCTAGAAATGATAGAACGCCTTAGTAAACAGGGCCCTAAGTCTTGAAATGGATCCATATCTTGAAAGAAGCTTATAAGGAGTTCAGATAAAGATTGTTAAACCCTTTTCCTAAATGTTTACAAGTCCATCTCCACCCCCAATCCCTTTAATATTTTTAAGGAACACTATCTGCTCTCAGGGTGTGGACAGACTTGCATATTTAGGTTTGGCTTTTTGTTGTTTTGTTTTTAGTTCACTCATTTCCAGTAGCAAAGGTGAGTTACATTCAAATACAGTATGTATTTTGCTGTTTAAAGCTAAGGCTTAACCCTCCATTGCTTCAGGTGAAACAACTAGCCCAATGCCAGAAGGGGCGTCAATGGGATTTGAACTCTAGTATCTCTGGCCCCCAGTCACTGCTCTAACCATTAGGCTACTCTTCCACTCCAAATGTCTATTTGCAAAATTAAGTAAACATTGACCTAGAAGTTTCACTGAGGTACTCCAAGTCTCAATAACTTTGAGTCTTATGGAGATCCAGAGATTGGGTGGAGGGGAGGAGGGCAGCATTACTCCTGCTGCAGTAATCCCTTTCACAAAGTTCTGCCACAAGAGCCTAAAATCTTATAGGATGCAGTTGTAAGCCTCTTGCCTTTCATGAGTTAAAGAGCCACAGCATCATCTAATGAACAACCTCTGCCTAGGAAGGGGGAGGAGGTACAGACACCAGAGAGCACAAAGATCTCCGAAGTCTGCCACCACTTGATTTACTTCAACTGAGGCTCCTCCCACCACTACGGGAGCAAAACACAAAACAAATGCGGCAACTACCTTTGTAAAAGGCCCCAAAGAGAGCTTGGCTTACCATGCTGAAGTCCAGCAGGTCGCTGAGTTCTTTGTCTGTCCCAGCTGCAGTCATTCTCTGCTGCTGATTCATAGTCCCACAGACTCAACAGTAGCAATCCTATAGACAAAACAGAATGGGAGGGGTTGCGGAGAAGACCTTCTTGAAAAGGACTCTTATTTTGGCCTTTAAACAACAAAAAACAAACAGCTCACGCCCATCCATGAACAGTAAATCCACAAAAGTATTCTGCTACAAGGCTGTACCTCAGCCCCACCATCCCCCCCCCCCCCCCCCCCACACCAACAGACACATATACATCAAGAGGCAGCTTAATATGGCCTTTGCCCATTGTAATTAAAACACCAGGAAAATTGTTTATTCAACACTGGTGTAGTGAAAGTGAACTACTTTATTTACTCTCCCTTCCTTTACCCCATCACATTAAAATACATTGATACTATTTACAAGAGCTAGCACAACCTACAGGGCTGTCAAGGAAGAGCGCAGGTCTATGAGAAGAGGGAAAAAATGGAAGACGCTAGGGCCATAGGAGGAGGAGGGGCAAGAGGTGGACCAAGGACTCCCATCTTCTTTAGAAAGTTAAATATTAACATTGTCAAAACTTCAGGCTTTGCCAAAATGTGCACTTGTTTTAGGAAACATCCCAATAGGATTTAAACACACACACACACACGTGTCCGCAAGACTAATATTGTAAAAGGTATCGGTGCGTTTAACAACCTGAGAAAAGGTTAAACAAAGAAAAAGTGAACAATTTAAGCCCATCCAGCCCACACTACCCCCTCCCGACCCCTTATCCTCTGAATCATCTTTTCATGCTGGCCAAAATAGGCGGGGGGGGGGGGGGGAGTGGAGGAATTAACCTCTCCTTTTATGTCATCAATGTATCCGGCAATTATTTGTTTAACAGCAACTTTAAAAACATGTTTTTTTTTTCTTCCCTGACTAGGGTCCTGAAATAGCAACCATCCTAGCAGGCTCCCCGGAGGCACCGTTAAAAAGCAATACTCAAAAACAAAAGGAAAGGAAAAAAAGGTGTAAAAGACCTCCCTACCCCCACGCACAGAATCAACTTTCTGGCGTGAAAAAAAGGTTAACTTTTAAACCATGCGCTCATCTGGTAATTGAAGAGTAAATGGAAAATAGACCAACTTCAGATGGGTTGGGGAGGGTTATAAACTGGCCATATACAATATTAAAGACTGCTTTTAAAACTCAAATGTGTACAAAGGAAGGGAAGAAAATGAGACCCCCCCCCCACATGAACCACATAATGTAACAGTAGGACAAGCCGCCTTTAAAGGCAAGAGTGCTATTTCTCGATATGAAATTATTCACCACAGTTTTCTGCTGCGTGCCAGCGGATAAAAATCCTACCCGAGTTAACACACAGCAGATGTTACTCATACAACCCCCCCCCCCCCCAACCTGAGACTTTCTTTTCTGCCACATTCAAGCTGCACCTTACTTCCATTTCCACAAAGGCTTCTCACTACCATTATTGCCAACTCCTCCTCTCCACTCCCCCCCACCCCAAAACAACTGAGAAAAATAAATAAAATGATGTTCTGAGAAACCTAGCCCTCGAGTATCTCTCTCCGAATCCTGGCCACAAAACAGAGAAATAACCCCCCGAGGCACACACACAAGTTAAACTTCAACAAATCCTCAAGTTTGCAGTGTGTAACGCTTACACCGGTAGCAACCCACACTTTTGTGGACTCACTTTCAGCGGATCAATATCAGAGAGATACTCCACCACCCCCACCCCGTTCCCCACTCCATAAAGAAATTCCAGACAGAACTGAAAGGCCCGTGAGTTTCCTACCACCCCCTCAGGGTCCCCCTCACTTCAAGCCCTTTAAACTTGGAGCTTCATTGTTGTTCCTCTCTGTCGCCAGAGGCCAGCTGCTTATTTCTTTTCCCTAGGCTTCGTTTAAATACATCGTACCCCTCCCCAAAAATAAATAAACTGCATGGTAAAAGCAATACTGTTGCCCACTTACACATTCATTTCCCTGAAAAACTTCAACACTTAAGAATAGATAGAGAAACTTTCGTCCTCTTCAGCCACAAACGGAACTCAAGTTTACAGCCTCCCCCCCACTTCCCTAAGGAAGAGACAGCATGGTTTAAGCTTCCCGCAGGAAAAAAAAAAGGGGGGTAATATAAGGCCAGTAAAGCGATCCGGTAAGAGAAACCGTATGCTTTCCTGTTCAGAAATAAAAGGGATTTACACTTACCCCCTTCCCAACTCCCTCCCAACCCCCCCACCCCAGCGCGTCCCAACAAAGGCCTCGGGCGCAAACAGAGCCCTCGCGGGCCGCCTCCTATTTACCTCTGCAGACAGAACGCATCCACCGCCCCTCCCCCTCTCACCCACGAACACGCCAAGTAAAAATCACGAGGGGGGGCTGAAAGGGAAACAAGAGAGCATGAAAGCAGCGGCGGGAAGCGCCTCTCTTCTCCTCCTCCTTCCTGCAAGGGTCCGCCTCGGCAGCCGACGGGACCCCCCGCTCCCCTCTCCCCAACCACGGTGGGGTGCGGGAGGGGGCGGTGGTAAATATATAAAAAAAAAAAAACAAAACAAAAAAAAACTATTGAAATAAAGGTAAAGACGTGGGTGTTTATAAAGACAGCGCTACGGTCGGACACCGTCTCCGGTCCCCCACACCACTCCGGGTCACATGGAAACTCTGTAACTTCTCGCCGTCCCTCGGCTACAAATGTAACCAGTTCATCGCCCTCCACATTGTCACTTGGGCTCCCCGGCGGGATCCCTCCGCCGCCGGGAGGTAAATAATCCAAGCAGTCCCTCCAGACCACCGCACTCTCTTTACTAAAAACTCCTTCTCGGGCCCAGCACTTACATGAAGCAGCTTGAAAGGAAGCGAGCTAAACAATATGAAGAGATGTAGCTGTAGGCAAAAATAAAAGCCAAGTGGGTCTCCGTCCCTGTCCTGGGTTTGCAGAGTGAAGCAAGCATTCGGGGGAGTAGGGTGGGGGTAACCCTACGAAAGGAGGGAGAGAAGTAGGGGTGGGAAGAGAGGGACTATGTTTTCCAGCGGAAGGCCACCAGCTTGAAGAAAAAAAGAGTAAGAAGAAAAGAGAATGAATGGGGAGGAGCTGGAATGATAAGCCCGCAGGGCATCGTCCAACCGGGAGGGTGGTGGCGGTCTGAGTGATGGGCAGCTAGACCAATAGGAAAAAAAAAAGGTGACGAGGGTCTTCCACACAGCAAGAACAAGGAGGGTCGAGCTTGAAGCCGCGCGAGAGTGGAGCTGGTTGAATCATGCGCTTGACGGCGCCGCACGCGCGGGTTCTGCAGGTCTTTTGGTGGTGGTCGGTTTGAACTGTTCTTTATGCTCTTTTACTTAACTATGAAAGTTTGTTGGGTCGCTTAATTTTGTTTATACCTGAAAGCCAGAGCTCTTCGGCCTGTTCGGCGGTCCTGCTTATAATCAATCCCCAAACCCCTTGTCTCTTGAACTTGTTTACTGAACAACCACGGTAATAATAAATGCACATTTAAAAGATTCTAAAACATTGACAAAAGACAAAAACAACTGTTGGTTAGCTTAAGCAAAAAAATTGAAATAGAGGATAACATTAAAAAAAAACCAACATACTAATTCAACTATTAAATATGGGGTTACTGTGACCTGGCTGATACCAGTTGTTAATATTACTGTATTTTTTCAAAAATGAACACAATTAGTGGTAAATGTCTTAATTTTGTTTTGCTCATACAATAAAAATAACAGAACATAGGCCTTAAAGAGGGACCATGATGTGTTTTTGGTTATTATGAATTTTACCCAATAAGAAGAGTTCTTAACCTTCCTCCAGATATGCTTAGTTGGATTTTCAGGATATCTGTAGTTAATATCCATAAAACTGATTTGCATATTCTACTTCCATTGTAATCCGGATCAATCTATATTTATTATAGGTATCCTGAAAGCCTGAGTGGCAGTGTTGAAACCAGTGCTATGCTTGATTTCTGTAGTACTGGCACAGTTGAGCTTTCCTGCACAGTTGGGATTTCCAGCCACATTAAGTGCCCTGTTTATTAAGCTTTGTTATAGGCGCATTAGCATCTTTAACACACGTTAATCATGTAGGCGCATTAACTGTACGTACCTACATTATCCCTATAGGCACCTACATGGTTAGCACATGCGAAAAACGCTAACGCGCCTTAGTAAACAGGGCCCTAAAAGCCTTGTTCTTAGAACTGTAGTAATACATCTTTTCAAAGATTAACTTTAAAAGAAAACTTTTTTTTTTTCAAAAATGATAGATGAAATGGAGTTCCTTTTCTTTTCTTTAAGGGCCCTGTTTACTAAGGGTGTCTCTAGCATTAGTGTGTGCTAAAAACGCTAGCACATCTAAACCGCAGCTTAGTAAACGGCCCTTAATTTTTAGTCTGTACACTGCTCTGCACTGTCTTGGCAGCTAGAATGGTCTAGTAAGTCATTATAAACTTCTTTAAAAAATATATTTGTGTGGTACTCCGCCATTAAAAGGGTTTATCAAGTTGAAGTGCTCCTTGGATGTGTTGATGTTTATTAAAAGCTTAATATACTGCTTAACTTAAGGGACCAAAGCAATTTGCAATCCTATACAACAATAGCTTATAAAATATAATAAACTAACCCCCCCTGTTTATTAAGCCACGCTAATACCAACACAGCCCATTCACTTTGAATGGTCTGTGTTAGCATTGCTGCGCAATTTAGTAAACAGGGAGGTAAAAATCAAAACAAACAATAACAAAATTGTTTAAGAACGCCATAAAATTGATAGAAAAGACCTAACTACAATTACAGCAAACACCCAGATTACTCATACAGGGGTCCTTTTTACAAAGGCATGCTAGCGTTTTTAGTTCATGCATTAAATATCCATGCGCTAAATGCTAGAGATGCCCATATATTCCTATGGGCGTCTCTAGCATGCGCTAATCATTAGCATGCCTTTGAAAAAGACCCCCCACAGTTTGCAGGAAAATTACCATATTCCAGAGGCATTAATGTACTGAGCTCTCAGTCTATGAATCCAAGTTAAAAACCTTTTAAAATACATCAGTCTTTAATGTGACAGCTCCTTTTTAAGGGGCACTTTTACTAAACCTTGCTAGAATCTGGGCTTAGTGTGTTTTAATGTGGGACTTTCCCCGTGCACTAAGCCCAGATTCAAAGTGGCAGATTTTTAGGCTTTTTTGTAGGTCCCATGCTAATTTCTCCATTAGCACACTGGACATGCAAAAAATTAACATGAGATCACTTACCAACTTGTATCTAGGAGATGCTGTGTTATTCGGTTAGGAGTCCTTTTACTAAGCTGTTGGGCTGACTGGATGGACCGTGCAGTTCTTTCTCTGTCGTCATCTACTATGTTACTATGAACGTTTTTTTTAAAGAAATGGCTGTGCGGTTGCTGGCAGCATCAGCAAGAAGAGCAGGTGCCTTTCAGCCCACCCCTGCATTACCTCTCTGTGTGTCCCATACACAGGAACTTGCATCAGAGGAGGCAGGATGCAGTAGAGGAAAGACCCATGGGCAGGCTGAAAGCCACCTGTTGTTGCTGCCAGCAACCAAGGTAAAGTGTACAGGACTGTGGTGGAAGTGGGAGGAGGAGAGATGCTGAACTAACTGAGTAAGAGAAATGCATGACTGATGGGGAGGGGGTGCCAGGGACAGAAGCAATGTGTGTGTGGGGGGGGGGGGCAAAAACCTGTTAGCTAAGGGCACCATAATTCATTGAGCCGGCCCAGTCCTCTGGGCTCCAGTTGGTGTATAAGTAGGCTTCTATCCCAGTCGTGGCTGCATTTGCTTCTGAAGCATTACATTGCCAAGTGTGTTGGAATCCTTTATACAAGAAAAATGCCACATAAATGCAAATTATTTTTATTAATATCATGCAGCTACCGTTTAACTTAATCCTATTTCTAAGATCTTTGTATTTCAAAATATGTGCGTCAAAGTATCCGTAAAGACAGTAAATGAATTGAAGTCAGATACTGTGCACTTCACCATACAAAAATGCAGGCCTGGAAGGGTGGGAGTAACTACATAACCGGTGAATAATTATTTCTAATAGTTTCTATTGCTTTTTATTTTCTTTCATTTCATTGTGTGTCACCTTTCTATTATATAATATCATATATCCTCAAATATTGTTATCAGCAACTGCACATCGTACCCAAGAAAAGAAAAATAATTATTCCCAAGTATTTTGGAATTTATAAGAACAACCTTAGGTGTTTCTATATGTAGAATATCAAAAATATCCAGTTCTCCACCAGGGTCCTTCCATTTGAAGGCTGCTATTCTAGCCAAAGCAAGATATTGGCCAAGGGGGGGGGGGGGGTATTTCTTTGATTTAAAATAAAATTAACAATGATTTACCCGCTCCCCCTCCTCTCTCTCCTTGTGAACTTCTAGAATCAGGAGCTGATGCGATAGATAGCATCATGAACTATGGCCAGATGATGCCACAGTACAATGTGTTGGGTCAACAACTCTGGGCATTGGAACTGTGCTGAGGCTACTGTGATGCCAGGAGCTTTGGGAAATGGTATATCAGCCTTTTGAAAATATGGGCAAAACAAAGAGGAAAGCTGAGCACAAAGGAAACTGTCGTGCCATAGTTACCAACCTGTGTATTGAAGATGGTGCCCGATGAACAGAAAATCAAAAATAATGTTTCTTACTCTGCTCTTTCCTTAATTTTTGTCATAAATTGGGGATTCTTCAGCAGTTACATTTTGTCCTTGGCAACAGCCATCTCTGGGTCCTTTTCTCAAAGACAGTCTTCCAGTACTGCCGAGTGCTGTTGTCAGTGACTCATAAACTGTGGCTAGACTGGCACAAATGTTCTCCCAGCTGGCTTGTCTGCAGAGTAGGCAGGGGAATGTGCTTCAAGTTGAGTAAATGGCAATGCCATTGGGCCAAAAGGTGTTTATACTAAATTAAAATATGAAAGACTTGCTGGTTAGTAAGTTTTTTCACTGAAAGAAAACGCACTAGTTGTTCAGGAAAATATTCTATTTTCATTACCATTTGTGTAGCACAACACTGTACAGATACACATCAGTCTCTCTCCATGAGCTTAACAGTCTATCAAGACAGACTGACACAGACAAAGAGAAAGAAAAGAGTGAGTTCACAGGGAAATTGCTTAGAAAACTTTTCAAATCTGCTTCAAAGCTTCATGCTACCACAACAAACTTAGGCCCCATGATCAAAGGTTAATGAGGGTGCTAGAGGCCACTAGCTCCAGCATTTGAACATAAACATGAAAAGAACAAGAAAATAGCCATACAGGTTGACCAATTGTCTATCTAGCCCAGAATCCTGCTTCTAACAGTGGCTAATCCAGGTCACAAGTACCTGACAGAAACCCAAATAATAGCAACATTCCATGCTACCAATCCCAGGGACAGCAATGGCTTCCCTCATGTCTATCTCAATAGCAGACTATGGACTTTTCCTCCAGGAACTTGCCCAAACCTTTTTTTTTAAATCCAGATACATTAATAGTTCCAGAGCATAACTCTTCTTTTAATGAAAAAATATTTCCTCCTATTTGATCAGAGGGGTCTGGCATGGCAAAGAGTGCCTGTGCCAGGCAATAGCACAAAGCCCCTATGATCAGAAAACAACGCTCTGATCGTAGGGGCAGAGTAATGCCTTAACCCTAAGCCAATTCAGAGCAGGCATTAGGTTAAGGCTCCCTCTGTTCCTGCCCCCCCAACCAAGTCAGGTAGTCAATGTCAGCCCGGGCTGCCACCATTTCCTAGGGGTCCATTGGACCCACAGACCCCCCAATTGCCTAGTGCCCCCAAGACCTCCCATACAGCGACAGGGGGGAGTTGGAGGTCAGGCAGACCTCCAGCCTACCTGAGTTCCCCCCCCCCCTCCGACACAAAGCCACAGGGGACTGGAGATCCTCCAGCCCCCACACACCCCCAAAACATCCGCTAGTGTGGCTTGATAAAAGAGGCCCTTATATAGGAAGTGGGAGGCAGCCCCACTTGTGACTTTGCAGATTGGGAAGGAGGTGCAGTGAACAGGTTGCTGAATTTTGTGTGCAGTTAGTTTTTGTTTTCTTTCTGGGCCACTTTCCTGTGGTGTTTGTGCAAGAACCATAACATCAATTTGTCTGGACTGACTGGGTCTGATTTATAGACAATGGGCAGAGAATGAGAAGTGTGAGATCACTTCAGAGAAAAAATATATATATATACTAGTGGGGAAGGGAAGGAAACTGGGAAATAAAGATTTGATATCCATTACCCCAAGTTTGATTCATTTTCGGCAGTGAGGTTTGCTGTAAAGCAGAGGATTTTCGTCTTCCTTCTGAACTTTGAAAAAGGCTAGCCAGTAGGTAAAATAAGTGGGGAAAACATGCACAGCATGGTTCATCATAGAATGTGCACATATGTCTTGTGCCTGTGTTTAATCTGTGTTTGTGCATGTATATCTTTGATTTTCTATGCTTATTTTGTGTGTGTGTCTTTGTGGGTTAGTATGTGTGCGGGTTTATGTGAATGCATGTTTGTGTGTCAGCACATATATGTTTGCATATCTGTGCATGGCATGCTTGCATGTGTGTGTTGCTGTATATTTGTATCTGCTGGTTCTTTGTGTGTTTGATTTGGACAGGAGATAGAGGGGAAGACTATTTGAAATGTACAGTCCATAATTGCTGTGCTACTGTGAATAAGTATTGTTACAGCTGTTGAAACTGCTTTTACCATCTGGGGGGGTGGGGGGAGGGCTTTTCTCTTCCATCTCCCACCACATACAACACAGTGTTCACCACCTCCCTTTCTGTAACAGTACTCCGCCCCTACAGTCTTCCCATTGCCTGGATCCTACCCCCAGGCTCTGCTGCTAGTTATCTTGTAAACTTGGAATGTAGGCTCGCTCACGCAGAAGGGAGGTTAGGATTGCAAACAGAATTTTTAAACTCAGAAAAATGTCCAGATATACAGGGCTGGCCCAACCATTAGGCATGACTAGGCAATGGCCTAGGGCAGCAAGTTCAAGGACGCAACAAATAGCATCTGGAGTCAAAGCAAAGCAATAGTCCTGACAGCCACACAAACTCAATTAAATCATCTGCTTATATTTTTATGCACAGGAGAATGGACATTTCCAAATAGCTTATTTACCCATTATATATATTAAAAATAAAATTTAATATTTTTAAATGTATGATGTCCAACTATGCATTTTTACAGGATTGTTTATTATTAGGATTTATTTACCACCTTTTTGAAGGAATTCATTCAAGGCGGTGTACAGTAAGACTAGATCAAACATGAGCAATTGGCAATTAGAGCAGTAAAAATATTCGAACAACAATACGAAATATGGCATGGTATACTACTTGCAATGACAACACAATATGTACTAGAACATTATAATTGGTAGTGAAGGGTAAGGCAAAGTTGTAACATATACATGAGTAAGAAAGTAGGAATAATTAGAAAGTAAGGTGATTGATTTGAAGAAAGTTGCACGTGAGGTCAGAGAGATGGTTAAATATTATCTCAGCTAGGGTAGGAGTGGATAAATATGTCCCGCTGCAGTATGTGCAGCCTGAGTCAATCCTTGTGTGTGTGAATGAGACTAACAAGTTAGTTACTGCTCCCATTAAAGGCTTGGTTGAAGAGCCAAGCTTTCACCTTCTTCCTGAAGTAGAGGTAGTCTTGTGTTAAGAAGAGCCTTTCAGGCAATGCATTCCAGAGTGTGGGGGCTACTCCAGAGAAGGCTCACTTGCGGGTATCACATGGTGTAATGTCTTTTGGAGAGGGTGTAGTTAGTGAAAGTCCTTGGGAGGACCTTAGTGGCGGTGTGTGGAGGATCATCCTATTCTTCAGATACTCGAGGCCATTTCCTTTCAGGGTCTTGAAGATGAGACATAGAGTTTTAAATTTAGCCATGTATTGTACTGGTAGCCAATGAAGGTTTTGCAAAAATGGTGTGATGTCACGTCACTTGCAACCTTCTATGAGTTTTGCTGCTAAATTCTGAATCTTCTGGAGCTGGTTCAGGCCCTTTGTAGTCAGACCATTGTATAGTGCATTGCAGTAATCCAGTCGATGTTACCATGACATGCACAACTGGGATAAGATTTACCTTCTCAATGTAAGGAGAGAGGCAGCGTAGCTGTCGCAAATAATAGAAGCAGCTCTTGAAGGTTGCTTGGATTTGGTGAATCAGAGTAAGTGTTGAATCTAACTGTATTTCAAGGTTCCTGACTTGTGATTTGAGGGAGAGTTCATATTTCCCAAAAGGGATTTTGATGTATCCACTAGTGTTAGGGACCCAGAGAAGCTCGGTTTTACTTGGGTTCAGGCAAAGTTTGTTGTGTTTAACCCAATCTTGAATTGATGTTAGACAAGTGATCAGTTTATTCAAGACTGTAGGTATGAGTAGCTGCACATCATCCGCATAGATGTAGAACTGAGTGTCCATTGACCAAATCAGCTCAGCTAGTGGCTTGAGGTAGATATTGAACAGAATAGGTGACAGTATCGATCCTTGTGGTACCCCGCATGTCAGTGTCCATGGTGGTGATAAGTTGCTGCCAATCATTATGGATTGTTGCCTGTCTGATAGATAGGATCTGAACCAGACGTGTACTGTTCCATTGATACCTGTTTCTGTCAGTCGTTCTAGCAAGATATCATGATCCACAGTGTCAAAAGTTGCTGAGAAATCTAGCAGTACTAACATTGAGGCAAATCCTTTGTCTCGGTTTCTGTGAAGATCATCCAGCAGGGATACGAGGACCATTTCTGTTCCATAACCAGGTCTGAATCCAGATTGACATGGATCTAGCAAGTTACTCTTTTCTAGCCATTCATTAAGTTGAACACAGTCTGTTTGTTCTATGAGTTTCCCTAGAAACGTGATGTTGGATACTGGCCTGTAACTTTCAAGTTTGTCCTGGTCAGGGTTGTTTTTCTTCAGCAGAGGGCGAACCACTGCCCTTTTTAATGCTGTTGGTAGTTGCCCATTAGAAAGAGAGGTGTTCACAATCTTTGTGGCGCCTTCTGTAAGGCCCATACTTGCCTGCTGCACTATCTTTGATGGGCAGGGATCAAGGGAGCAGGTAGTTGGTCGAAGGTCTCTTAGGATTTTGTCAAGGGTCTCCTCTGTCATTAGGTTAAAAGTGTTCCATCTGTCTCTGTTAGGGGGATGGGGGCGAGTATGTGCACCCCTGGTTGACTGGTTGGGCACTGGGTGGGATTGCCTGTAAATCCTGGTGGAGACTTTTAGTTTTGTTGGCAAAGTATGCAGCAAAATCATTGCAGTTCAGTTTAGACTGGGCAGGCTGGTTTTGTTGTGGGGGTTGCAGTAGGCTGTTTACTATACTGAACAGCTGCTTGGTTGACTTGGCAGCCTGTGCAATGCATTGAGAGAAATATGTTTTTTTTGGTTGCTGTTATGGCTTTGCCATGTGCTTCCTGCAGTTTAGCCTGTCTTCATCCAGGTGAGATTTGCGCCATCTCCTTTCCAGTTTTCGTCCTTCGCGTTTAAGAATCCGAAGTTCTGGAGAAAACGAAGGTGAGCGTTTGTGAGTGGGGCATAAGACCTTTTTAGTGGTGCTGTTTTCTCTAAGGTCTTGGCTAGGGTGTGTATTCCAGATGCCAACTTGTTCTGCCAGTGTTGTCTTTTCATCTACATGCGGGATAGTCCAAGGCCTCTAGGAAATTCTCAGCGGTCAGCTTTTTTTTGTCTCTGATCTCCTTCCAAACTCTGGGAGGTGCCATTTGTTTCAAGTGGTCACTTAGGGAGAATTTAATTAGAAAATGGTCTGACCACGATAGGAGTGTTATTTCAATACTGTTATCCCAGAATTCTGGGATATCCACCCCTTTGTAGAATACCAGGTCTAATATGTGACCCTTTTCGTGGGTTGGAGAATTGGTCACCTGTGTAAATCCTAGTGCTAGTTGTGGGGGAGGGGGAGAAGGATTACAGTGAGGAGATCATGACTGTTGAATTTATCAAAATATCAAGGAGGTGCCTAGAGGCCTTGACATTGGGAACAAGGCTGAAGATTCACCTAGTGCAGAGGTTCTCAATACCCAATGGGGTATGTGAAACCTCAGCAGGGGGTATTCAGACGACCATCTTCACCTCCTTCCAGCTGCCACCCCTACCACTGCTCCTGCTTCTCCATACCAGCAGCAGCAAAACAACTTGAAACAGTCTCTGTAAGCGTGCTGTCGGCTCTGCTGGTACCCCACCCCCCTCTGACATCTTCCTGTTCCAGGGCAGGGGACAGAGAGATCCAATGGCGCGTAAGTGGACACTGTGGCTCCAAGATTGCTTCATGTTGTTGTGCTGCTGCTGGTCTGGAGAAGCAGCTGTGTCTGTAGGGAACAAAGATACGAGGATAGACATGATGGGGAAGAGAGAGAGGAAAGATGCTGGATTGAAGGTGGAGACGGGAGACACTGGATTGAAGGATGGGGAAAGAAAGAGGGGAGATACTGGATGAAAGGGTGGAGAGGGGGGAAGATGCTGGATGGAAGGATGGGGAGAGAAAGGGGAGATGCTGGATGGAAGGAGGTTAGAAAGAGGAAAGGCTGGATAGAAGGATGAGAAGGGGAGACAAAAATGGGAGATGCTGGATGGAAGAGGAGAAAGAGGATAGTTAGTGAAAGACTAGGGAATAAGAGGAGCAGGAATAGGAGAGCTAAGGCGAGGGAAAGAGAAAGAAAGCTGTAGGTAGATACAGTAAAAAGAGAGAAATTGAAGCATGGATAGTAAGAATGAACTAAATCTGGACAGAGAAACAGAAAAAAAATAAAGAAAGCTGAGAGGAAAAGGAGGAGAGAGAAAAATTAGAAGACACTTAAGAGGAGATGGAAGAAGGCAGAAACCAGAGCTCAGAGCAATACAATTAGAAAAATAAAATGACCAGACAACAAAAGTAGAAAACATATTTTTATATTTCATGATTAGAATATGTCAGTTTTGGCATGTCTATTTCAAAATCTCTGCTGAGGTACTGAGTTGAAATCAGTGGCATAGCCAAACACCCAAAGCAGAGATGCCAAGTTACCCAGTTCCAGGCTGGAGATTTTAGGACAGTCCTGGATTTCTGACCACTCCATGCTAGTGAATTATGGGACCTGCAACACTGATTTAATGGGCAAGATCAGGCATTACAAATCCCACACTACTTTGGGATGCAAGTTCAACACCAGGACTGTCCCAGAATCTCCAGCATGGAACTAGGTAAGTTGGCATCTCTGCCAAAGTGAGTGGACAGAAGAACCCCTGTCCCTCCCCCCAGCATATCTCCTCCTTCCCCCTTCCAGGTGATCTGGTATCTCTCAACCTCCCCCCACCCACCCCCTGTATCTTTTAAACACTTCCGTTCATCATCAGCAGTGAACAGCGGCTTATATATATTGCTGTGCTGGCCCCAGAGCTTTCCCTCTGATGCAACTTCCTGTTTCTACATAGGCAGGATCACATCAGAGGGAAGGCTCTGGGGCTGGCACGACAGCATGTATGAGTCACTGCTGCTTGCTGCCGACAAAGAACTGAAGTGTTTAAAAAGTATATGGGGGGGAGAGGGGGTGTTGAGAGATGCCAGAAGTCTTCAGTTGGTGGTGATTGGGGTTCCCCACCAACCACATCACAGGTGCACTGCTACTGGGCGGGCCTGTGCCCGCTCAGGTCTACTACCTCACTGGTTTAAATTTGTTTGACTTAGGGGGTACTTGACTTGAAGAAGTTGAGAAGCATTGACCTAGAGCACCTAATACCCTTGCACCAGCCCTGGAGACATGTTAGCCATCCTTCTAGCTTCCTGAACTGAATGTAAAAAATCAGTAGAATCCTGAATAAAGCCAAAGAGTTGTAAATCTTAACCATTTGAATCCTGAGCACATTTGACAGGGCTCCCTAAACTTTGTCCGTGCCTTAGTCTAGCCATTCCTATAGCAAAGTATCCTGTATTAGTTGGTACACATAGAGGCATATTTTCAAAGCACTTTGGGAGGCTAAGTTCCATAGGTTTCTATGGAACTTTGGGAGGCTAAGTGCTTTGAAAATGAGCCTCATAGCAACCAATAAGAAAGCAGTACAATTCAGTCAGAAAGTTTTACAATAGAAATTACAACAGAGAACATTAAATATATGTCTGAATAACTTAAAATGCAGTACTTCACAGCTAGGGAATTATTTGCAATTTATGTATGTGTGGGTGTGGATTGATAAACAGAGATGTGTGTGTGTAGTGAGTGTGTGTTTGTGTTCTCCATATTCAGGCACCCTTTTCGCCTTTTACCATCTTTCTCACCTCCTTCAAAGATCTGTCTCCTTCCTTTGTTCCTCACCTTCTTCATGGCCTCCCTCTCTTTCCCCCATTCCCCATCATCCTTTGCTCTCGCCTCTTATTCTTCCTTCTCCCATTTTGAGCTCCCTTCTCCCACCTGCTTCCTTTTGAGCCCCCAGTTCCAGTCCCTTCTCCCACCGGCCACACTTTCAGTCCCCAGCTCCAGTCCAGGCTCTCTTCTCCCACCTACCCCATTTTTCAGCCCCCTTCTCTCACGTCTCCTTTTGCAAATCTCAGCTACGACCCCCTTCTCTCAACTGCCCCCCCACCTTTTTAGCTTCTGGCTCCCTTCTCTCACCTGTCCAGACAACAGCCGCATCCCCCTTCTCTTACATGTCCCCTTTTGTAGCCCCCGGTTCCAGCCATCTTCTCCCACCTGTCCTCTTTTTATAGCCCCCAACCCATCCCCCTTCTCCCACCTACCCCCTTTATCAACCCCCTTCTCCTTCCTACTCATGTTCATCCCCCATTTCTCACAAGTCTCCTTTTACAGATCTCAGCTATAACCCTCTTATCTCACCTTCCTCCCTTTTTAGCCTCTGGCTTCCTTCTCCCACCTGTCCCCCTTTTGCAGCTCCCAACTCCAGTCCCATTCTTTCACCTTCCCTGAAGTTTAAAACCATTTACAAAATGCCATAATCATCTTTTTCGCTGCCGCCACTCTACCTATCCTCAAAACAGGTCTTGCCACTGGCACCGCATGCTATGTGAGTTAGATACTAGCCACTTCCGGTTATGTGAAACCAGAAGTAGTTAGTGTCTGGCATGTTGCTAGTGGCAAAACCTGTTTTGAGGATAGGCAGAGTGGTGGCAATGAAAAAAGACACTCATGTGTGGCTCTGTAAATGGTTCTAAACTTCAGGGAAGGTAGGAGAATGGGACAGGAGCTGAAGGCTGTAAAAGAGGGAAGGTGAGAAAAGGGACAGTTGGGCAGAGCTAATGTCAGTGCTGTCTAATGCAGGGTTAGTACAACAGGTAAGTGGCCAGCAGCTTTTAGCATACGTCTGCCAAGCTTACCACACTTACCATGTTGCACCAGCCCTGAGTCTGTGCATTTGCAAACATGTGATTGTGAGCCCAAATAGAAAGGGATGTGCTGATAGCAGCCTATGCTTTGGGTGCTGTTTTGTCCAGTAAGTTTCCTGCCTGTGGGAGTGCATGCTATCATCAGTGCAAGAGGGATGGTCCTGAAGTATGTGTGTGGATGGGAGGGGGAGAAAAGGTGCAAACTGAAGCAGGGCCACTGAGAGACAAAGCCGGGCCCGTGCTAAACGCTCCCCCGGGTCCGCCCCACTCTCCGGGCCCTCCCCGCTTACTTGTCCTGCTCCTGTCACTATGCGTGGCAAAATTCCTCAGGGCCCGGTGGTAGCATTGCTCTCCTGTTTCTGTGCGTGGTGGCACCACAGAGCAGAGTCCTTCCTTCCTGTCGCGTCCAATCAGGCTGTTTGGATGTGGCAGGAAGTACTCTGCTCTGCGGCACTGCCGCTCACAGGAACAGGAGAGTAATGCTAGCACTAGGTGGGGCCCCCCATTGATGCGGGGCTCTGGGGAATTTTGCCCCTTTATCAGTGGCCCGGGACTGAAGACCAATTATCTCTGGTTAATGCAGAAATCAACCGTGAGTTCCTGCAGGCTGAACACAGGTTGTATGCTCCAAGCGATGCACAAAGGAATTATTTGCGGATGTTAGCTTGCGTGGGAAGACACAGTGCAGGTTGTATTAAAATGTATGCTGACAAGCTAATTAAGGGGGTCTTTTTCTAAGCTTCGGTAGCATTTTTAGCTCGCGATAGAAATCAGCTAGCAGTAAATGCGGAGACGCCCATAGGAATATAATGGGCATCTTGGTCTTTACCGCCAACTGATTTCTACTGCGAGCCAAAACCACTACTACGGCTTAGTAAAAGACCCCCCTAAGGAATTTTGTGCAATGCAGCTAGTACGTCACCCATTTTTGACACAGGCACAATGCAATAATTTTTCCACAAGGGTCCAGAATGGTGTAGAAGGTTTTGTGGAGAGGATTTCTTGTAAGTTTTTCACATTTAAATGCTGGTTTTGTCTTGTTTTGCAAGTGGAAGGAAGCCCATTCGAGTTTTAAAGGCAGATGATAAGTAACCAACATGCATGTGTCCAAACAAAACAGAAAGTGAAAGCACACATCGGCGCTTGTTGTTCTGCACCTAAATATGAACCTCTCAAAAATGCAATTTTTGAAAAGCTTATATTTAGGTGCAGAAAAACAAGTGATGCTATGTGCTGACACTTTTGTTTTTGGTTTGGACGTGCGCATAAGAAGCTGTGCTTATGGCGAAACCTTGTGCATATGTGTCCAGCATACTCCCCCTGCATGTGCCACAGGTTTTCCGCACATACATTTAGCATGCACTTAACTGCTTGCATGCTGCAGTATTACGATCGCGTTAAAAGCCATGTGTTCAGACATCCGCGTGTGGCTCTACCGCTAGCCTTTCTGTATCGGTCTCTCTGTGATCGAGGACTTTATAAATGTTGCATTTTGATACCCCCTCTAAAGTCTCATCCTTTCTTAACCTCTCTTCAATGCATCTACTTTGCTGGCATGTACCAGCATGGCAGTCCTGGTATTTTAATGGCGCTCTTGTCAGCTTTTCCAGCCCACCAGACTCCAGCTAACATTAAAACCTTCAGCATAAATCTCCAGCACTGCTCCAGAAAGCCTTTGGAGATTAGGGATGTGCAATCATTTTTAAACAGAATAAAAGATGTGAAGAAACAGGTTTGTGTCATTTCATATCATTTCAAAATGAAAGAGAAAAAAAGCAATGGGATTTTTAAATTACATTTTCCTTCGGGATTTTTTTTAGCATATGGCATTTGCAAATAGTGCATGCTAAAACCAAAAACCGAAGAAATTAAACAACAACAACAAAGACATTAAATGGAAATAATAATAATAATAAAACAATGTATACACTCCTATAAGACATTTTCAATCTCTAGGCCACTTGAATAGAACAAATTGCCTTTAAGAGTAAAAGCAGAGTCCCAACTGGTCACATTTAAGGGGCTGTTAATGAACAATGTATGTGTCTGTCTTATGTACCTACTGAATGAGGACACTTTTTTTATTCATCTAGTTGCTTCTGGACTACTGACCTCTGTTAGGTGACTGCTGAATATAGTTATGTCTTGTTTTATATATGTGTATATATTATGTATATTTTATTGTTTTCTGCACTGGACAAGGGTGCATTATAAAAACTCTAAATGCACACACAGGTGCAGAAGTGTGGGCACAGATGTTCTTTTCATTAAAAGAAAATCAAAAGAGGATCCCATGCATTTTGTTCAGCAATGCATTCATCCCATGACATACTTGTGCACTGGCCATAGTTTCCCTCATCTGGTGGAAGCAGAGATACACACACAGGCATCCCATTCTTATATCATTAATGTTAATATTATTAACAAGTTGACCCTCACCACAGCAAACTCTGTGGCTGATACAGAAAGCCGTACATTAGGGTTCTGAGCAAAGCTCAGCACAGAATTTCCTAATGCACCTGTTAAAATAAGGTGCTCCCAATGCAGTAAGCAAACTGGCCCAAAATATGTACACTAACATGCCAGACCCATGCACACATGAGTCTGTACTAGTGGCAGGTATATTTGGTACAGAAGAAAGTTGTATGTGCCTGTGTGCTGGAATGCTATTCTGTGCATATGGGTTTTGCAATACTATGTTTATGTGCACAGTGGCATTCTATCATGTGCACAACAGTGGCGTACAGAGCCGGTCTTAGCAACTGCGGGGCCCTGTGCAGACCAGTTTGCTGGGGCTCCCCACCAGCCCCAGCCCTTGTTGACAAGATATGTTTTAAACATTTTCTTTTATTTCAAATAAAGACAAATCAAGCAAAACTTGTACACAAAAACTAATTCAAACATCAACAATGCTATACTAGGAAACGTTTGGGTTTCAAAAGCAAGGGGAAGGCCGACAGTCGCTCAAAAGAGCATGGTTCGGGATAAGGTATCTTTCAAAGATATCACCATAACAGGGAAGATAGAGTATCCTGATAGTGAGGTTGCAAAAGAGATTGTAGTAGATCGGGTATCTTTAAATAACAATAAAAATCAGACAGAAGATTGCCAATTAATACTGTCAAGTACTAAGCATGATGTACTTAGGAACAACAAACATAGTTTGAAATGTCTATATGCGAATGCCAGGAGCCTAAGAAATAAGATGGGGGAGTTAGAATATATTGCACTAAATGAAAAATTAGATATAATAGGCATCTCTGAGACCTGGTGGAAGGAGGATAACCAGTGGGACACTGTCATACCGGGGTACAAATTATATCGTAGTGATAGGGTGAATCGGATTGGTGGAGGGGTAGCATTGTATATTAACGAGAGCCTTGAATCAAATAGATTGAAAATTCTGCAGGAAGCAAAACACTCCTTGGAATCACTGTGGATTGAAATTCCATGTGCAAAGGGGAAAAGGATAGTGATAGGAGTGTACTACCGTCCGCCTGGCCAGGACGAACAGACGGATGCGGAAATGTTAAAGGAAATCAGGGACGCAAACAAACTGGGCAACACAATAATAATGGGGGATTTCAATTGCCCGCATATAGACTGGGGTAATGTAACATCTGTACACGCAAGGGACATAAGATTTCTTGATGAAATCAAGGACAGCTTCATGGAACAGCTAGTTCAGGAGCCGACAAGAGAAGGAAAAATACTAGACTTAGTCCTTAGTGGTGCTCATGATCTAGTGCAGGGGGTAACGATACGAGGGCCGCTTGATAACAGTGATCATAATATGATCGGTTTTGATATTGGCATTGAAGGAAGTGAAACTAGGAAATCAAGTACGCTAGCGTTTAACTATAGAAAGGGTGATTACGACAAAATGAGAAAAATGGTGAAAAAAAGACTGAAAGGAGCAGCTCGCAGAGTAAAAAACTTGCATCAGGCGTGGATGCTGTTTAAAAACACCATCCTGGAGGTTCAGGACAAATATATTCCACGTATTAGAAAAAAGGGAAAAAAGACTAAACGTCAGCCGGCGTGGCTAAACAGTAAGATAAAGGAAATCATTAGAGCCAAAAAACAATCCTTCAGAAAGTGGAGAAGAGAACCAACTGAAAGTAACAGGATAGATCATAAGGAATGCCAAGCCAAATGCAAAGCGGAGATAAGGAGGGCAAAAAAGGACTTTGAGAAGAAATTAGCGTTGGAAGCAAAAATACATAGTAAAAACTTTTTTAGATACATTAAAAGCAGGAAACCGGCCAAAGAGTCGGTTGGGCCGCTGGACGAAAATGGTGTTAAAGGGGCGATCAAGGAGGACAAAGCCGTAGCGGAGAAATTAAATGAATTCTTTGCTTCGGTCTTCACCGAGGAGGATTTGGGGGGGACACCGGTGCCGGAAAGAATATTTGAAGCGGGGGAGTCGGAGAAACTAAACAAATTCTCTGTAACCTTGGAGGATGTAATGGGTCAGTTCAGCAAGCTGAAGAGTAGTAAATCACCGGGACCTGATGGTATTCATCCCAGAGTATTAATAGAACTAAAAAATGAACTTGCGGAGCTACTGTTAGAAATATGCAATCTGTCCCTAAAATCGAGTGTAATACCGGAAGACTGGAGGGTAGCCAATGTTACTCCGATTTTTAAGAAAGGTTCCAGAGGAGATCCGGGAAATTATAGACCGGTGAGTCTGACGTCGGTGCCGGGCAAGATGGTGGAGGCTATTATTAAGAATAAAATTGCAGAGCATATACAAAAACATGGACTGATGAGACAAAGTCAGCACGGATTTAGTGAAGGGAAGTCTTGCCTCACCAATCTAATGCATTTTTTGAGGGGGTAAGCAAACATGTGGACAATGGGGAGCCGGTTGATATTGTATATCTGGATTTTCAGAAGGCGTTTGACAAAGTGCCGCACGAAAGACTCCTGAAGAAATTGCAGAGTCATGGAATCGGAGGTAGGGTATTATTATGGATTAAGAACTGGTTGAAAGATAGGAAGCAGAGAGTAGGATTGCGTGGCCAGTATTCTCAGTGGAGGAGGGTAGTTAGTGGGGTCCCGCAGGGGTCTGTGCTGGGTCCGTTGCTTTTTAATGTATTTATAAATGACCTAGAGATGGGAATAACTAGTGAGGTAATTAAATTCGCCGATGACACAAAATTATTCAGGGTCGTCAAGTCGCAGGAGGAATGTGAACGATTACAGGAGGACCTTGCGAGACTGGGAGAATGGGCGTGCAAGTGGCAGATGAAGTTCAATGTTGACAAGTGCAAAGTGATGCATGTGGGTAAGAGGAACCCGAATTATAGCTACGTCTTGCAAGGTTCCGCGTTAGGAGTTACGGATCAAGAAAGGGATCTGGGTGTCGTCGTCGATGATACGCTGAAACCTTCTGCTCAGTGTGCTGCTGCGGCTAGGAAAGCGAATAGAATGTTGGGTGTTATTAAGAAGGGTATGGAGTCCAGGTGTGCGGATGTTATAATGCCGTTGTATCGCTCCATGGTGCGACCGCACCTGGAGTATTGTGTTCAGTACTGGTCTCCGTATCTCAAAAAAGATATAGTAGAATTGGAAAAGGTACAGCGAAGGGCGACGAAAATGATAGTGGGGATGGGACGACTTTCCTATGAAGAGAGGCTGAGAAGGCTAGGGCTTTTCAGCTTGGAGAAGAGACGGCTGAGGGGAGATATGATAGAAGTGTATAAAATAATGAGTGGAATGGATCGGGTGGATGTGAAGCGACTGTTCACGCTATCCAAAAATACTAGGACTAGAGGGCATGAGTTGAAGCTACAGTGTGGTAAATTTAAAACGAATTGGAGAAAATTTTTCTTCACCCAACGTGTAATTAGACTCTGGAATTCATTGCCGGAGAACGTGGTACGGGCGGTTAGCTTGACGGAGTTTAAAAAGGGGTTAGATAGATTCCTAAAGGACAAGTCCATAGACCGCTATTAAATGGACTGGAAAAATTCCTCATTTTTAGGTATAACTTGTCTGGAATGTTTTTACGTTTGGGGAGCGTGCCAGGTGCCCTTGACCTGGATTGGCCACTGTCGGTGACAGGATGCTGGGCTAGATGGACCTTTGGTCTTTCCCAGTATGGCACTACTTATGTACTTATGTACTTATGTAACCATGTGCATGTAAGGACTAGGTAAATGAATTAAAACTAATCCCCTTAATATGTAATACTTGGTAGCAATAATGAAACAGTGATTGAATATTCAGATAGCAAGCAGCCTGAGCCAACAGATTTATTTTCCACTGAACATAATTAACTTTGTATGAACTTGGCTGCTAATAGTGTGCTGAACTGGACAATGTTGGCACATTTAGCCACACCCTTTTACCAGCCAGGGCGCATACAAACAGTAATCATTGAAAACATTACACCAGTACAGGAGAAGAAAAATAACTTGTTTTTTTTTCCATGATAAATAATTTCTGTAAGCTGTTACAGCTCCAGTATACCCAAAATGACACAGACTAAGTTAGCATACAGACTCTGCATGCAGCTCAATACCAGAAAAACAGAACATTGCTATACATTGCAAAATAAGACAGAAGATGTAAATTCTCAAATTGGACATATTCCAAACACTAAAATGAAAATAAAATGATTTTTTTCTACCTTTGTTGTCTTGTGACTTTGTTTTTCTGATCATTTGGTCCCAGTCTCTGATTCTGCTGCTCTCTATCTGCTCCCTTAACTCCACTTCCAGAGCTTCCTTTCCATTTATTTCTTTACTTTCCTCCTCTTTTCTTCTTCATTTCTTGCCCTACATCATAGGTAAAAGCTGGGTCCTCTGCGGACTTGACTGGAGGAGGTATAGAGTGGATCCAACTTTTGCCTATTTTCTACAGCCCTGTGCAGTTTTTCTCCTCTTTTCCCTTTCCCACATCTCTGTCAGCATGCATCTCCTTCCTCTCTCTTCCCTCTCCTCCATCCATGTCCAGCATTTCTCCTCTCTCTCCTCCCCTCCATCCATGTTCATCTCACGTCCTCTCTCTTCTCTTCTCTTCCCTTCCCTCCATCCATATCCAGCATTTCAACTCTCCCCTCTCCTCCATCCGTGTCCAGAATTTCTCCTCTCCCCTCCATCCATGTGCATCTCTTTCCTGTCTTCCCTTACTCCCATCCATGTCCAGCATTTCTCCTGCCCTCCCCTCCATCCATCCATGTCCAGCATTTCTCCTGCCCTCCCCTCCATCCATTCATGTCCAGCAACTCTCCTCTTTCCCCTGCCCTCCCCACCCATCCATGCCCAGCGATTCTCCTTTGCCCTTGTCATCCCCTCTCATCCACATCCTGTGATTCTCCTCTGTACCCTGCCCTCCCCTCCATGTCCAGTGACTCGCCCACCCCAGCCCCCATCTGTGCCCTCAGTTTTCCTCAGCTGCTTTCCTTCCAGCCGCCCTGCGTTTAAAAAGTCGCAGTGGCAGTGAAAAAGCAGGCTCGCCTCTAGCCTTTAAGCCTTCCCTTCTCTCTCAGCGTACACTGTGCCGCCTTCACGGAAACAGGAAATTGCATCATAGAAAGGCGGCACAGTGCACGCTGAGAGAGAAGGGAAGGCTTAAAGATTAGAAGCGAGCCTGCTTTTTCGCTACCACTGCCGCCGCTGTGACTTTTTAATTGCAGGGCGGCTGGAAGGAAAGCACCTGAGGATCAATGGCAGGGAGCGACAGGAAGCGCCGCGGGGCCCTTGGAGGCGCGAGGCCCTGTGCGACCGTTCCTGTCACCCCTGCCTAAGACCGGCCCTACAAGCCCAGCCCGCTGCTGCAGTAGCTGTCAGGGATCCCAAAGCCCCGCCAGCTGAAGATCTTCCCAAAGGCACCTAAAAACACCTGTGTTCAGCTTGGCAGTTGGTTGCTGCTTCCTGAGTTGCCAATGCTGGTATTCTGTGCATACTCAGTTTTCATGCATACAGAGAAACTGAGCATGTGCAGAGGTGCTGATGTCAGCAGTTTAGGAAGCAGCCCCCGACTGCCAAGCTTAGCACTGGTGTTTCTGGGCACCTCCGGGGAGATCTTCAGCTGGCGAAGCTTGGGAATCCACGCTAGCTCAGGTAGTAATCATTTCTTTTGAAAGTTGAGTTGGGGGATACCTTGAGGGGGAGTGGGATGGGGTGGAAAGGACATGCAGTGCCCACCTATTCCCCCTTAAGCCCATCCAAAATGTACTCTCTGGCTACGCTACTGGTGCACAAATTAAAAAAAAAATACTATGGTCCAGCATTTCTTCGTACCAGCCCCCCCTCCCCCCATCTCCGCCTCATCAACAAAGCTTGGAAAAAGCTTCAGGACCTGTATGCTTGCAATAAAAAGAAGAAACAGGCACAAAATTCTTATTAATGCTGACCACAGAAAAATGAGCTAATCCTTTTATTCCCTCAGGCCTTGCATTAAATCTTTGTTAGAAAACCCTGTACTAAACTGTCTGGTCTTCCGTGCACTTCTGTGCATCTGCGCTGAGTAGGTACTATCTTTATTACTATGGGATTTAAATGAGCTGTGCACTAATGTTTACCTGAGGCTTTGCATAAAAAGGAGAATGGGTGGTGGAATAGGAACATCAAACATGTATGTCGATTAACCAGTGATTTTAGCCCATTTTCCAAACTAATTTCTACATTGTGTGCTCAGAAAACTGGGGGCAAAGCCTTGGTTGTTAAGGTATACAATCTTCACTCATCATCTTAGATTTTCTTTGGCTAAAATCCAAGCACAATAGAGGAATAAGCCTAATGGTTAGAGTAGTAGGCTGGGACCTGAAAGACTCAGGTTCAAATCCCATGGTGGCTCCTTGTGTCTTTGGGCAGGTCACATAACCGTCCATGCCTCAGGAGAAGGTAATGGCAGACCACTCCTGTATCATACCAAGAAAACCACAGGGGGGGGGAGTCCCTCACTGCACATCTGGATCTGAGCTACAAGCTGAGGATGATCAGCCTTCTGGCAGACACTAAGAACCTGTATACCATGGATATTATACCTTTTTTGTACCCCGCGCTTTCCCACTCATGGCAGGCTCAATGCGGCTTACATGGGGTAATGTAGGGTTAAGTGACTTGCCCAGAGTCACAAGGAGCTGCCTGTACCTGAAGTGGGAATCAAACTCTGTTCCCCAGGACCAAAATCCACCACCCTAACCACTAGGCCACTCCTTGCCATTTGACCCCACTGGAAACAGGTAAATGTTGCCAAAGCAGGAAGATTGAACTTCTTAAAAAGCAAGTAAATACACATTACCACTACAGTAGTCAAAACCGCACATATGGTTGGATTTTGTAGCCTTTCTTACATTTCAAGAGGGTAAAACCTAACCTGATCAGTCCACTTTCAACAAACGTTGTTATGTCTCCAGATAAATGAATTGAACCACTACTACATAAGCACACCCCATCCCCTCCCCACACCCCCAGGGCCTACAATGTTTGCTGAAACCAGTGGTGTAGCCCAGGCCCACCCACTTTGGGTTCAGGTCCAACCAGTAGCAGCGCACCTATGATGTGGCTGGCAGGGATTCCCAAGCCCCACCAGCTGAAAACTCCCAACAACTGTCCCTCTTGCATACCTTGTAAATAGCAGATCTTTGCCTATAGCAAGCTGCGACTGATATATACTACTTGCACAACCTTCCCTCTGACATATTCCTGCCTATGCAGAAGCAGGAAGTTGCATCAGTGGGAAGGTTGTGGGGCCAACATGAGCAGTGTGTATTAGTTGCTGCTCCCTGCTGGTGAAAATCTGCTATTTAAAAGGTATGTGGGAGAGGGGGGATGGTTCAGAGACCATATGGCATGTAGGTGAGAAGAGAGACCAAATCACCTGTGGGATGAGGTGGGGTTCTTCCCACCCATCTTGGGCCCAGGCCCACCCAAAACTGGGTGTCTGGCTACGCCCCTGGCTGAAACCTGAACTTCTAAGTTCAAATTTTGGTTCAGTGTCCTGGAAATTCACTCTTTCAAGTGGATAACACAAACCCAAATTTCCTCATGGTAATGGCACTCTTTTGAGTGTGCATTATTTGCAAAGGGGATACCCATTGCACAGGCGTAAACCATCATGCATGCATGAACCACTGCGTGTGCGCGTATGGGGGAATTCTATAAATGGCACCTGCTTGATTCGCGCTAAGCTGGTGATATAAAGGGCACTCCATGCAGCGCATGAGCTTAGCATAGATATTTCTCCGGATTCTATATAGCATGCCTACAGATCCGTGGCATAATCCAAGCATATTCTGTAACAATGCGCATAAGCCAATCAGCGTTGTTAACAGTACTTAACAAGTAATAATAAGCACTAATCCTATATAATAAAACGCACCTCCAACATTCTGAAGCTGACTGCATGGCTGAGGCATTTCTGCTCTCTGTATCCATCTCCTGAATTGACATCACGTACTTCCGGGTTTGTCACAAGCAGAAGTGACCAACCACACGAGGTTTCTTGGCTTCAGAATGTTGGAGGTGCATTCTATTAAATAGGATTGGTCAGTTCCTTGAAGCACAGCCAGTGCTCAGAGACCTGCACAGTAATGCTCAGACACCAGAGAGAGGGGGGGGGGGGGACGTGACACCAGAGAGAGGGAGGGGGGGCCTGACACCAGAGAGGGGGGGGGGAGGTATCTCTATCACACACACTCTCTCACAGTCAATGTCTTTCTCTCTCTCACTCACACACTCTATGTCTCACACCGTATCACATTCACTCTCTGTGTGTCACACAGTCACACACTCTCTTGGTCTCATACACTCAGTCTCACAGAGAGTCTGTGTGTCTCACACACACTCTCTCGCACACACTGTATCTGTGTGAAACACACTCTCTCACACTGTGTCTCACATATGCACTTGCACACACTCTCATTCTCACACACACACTCTCTCACACAGACACACTCGCACCCAGACTCACTCTCTATCACACAAACACACACTCGCACCCAGACTCACTCTCTATCACACACACACACACACTTGCACATTCACTCTCTCTCTTACACACAGTCACTCTCACATACACTCTCTCAAACATACACACTCCGAGGAAAACCTTGCTAGCGCCCGTTTCATTTGTGTCAGAAACGGGCCTTTTTTACTAGTTGCACAACTCCCTAAGAGTATTCTGTAATGCACTGTGCCTAAATTTTAATGCATGCAGGCAAAAAGGGGTGTGGTTATAGGTGGGGAAATGGGCATTTCATGGGCTTTTCAAAATTTATGTGCATTGTTGTAGAATATGGCCCTCTGCACCAGAAGCATAACCAGACTCGTTATTTTGGATGGGGACAGAGGTAAATTGGATGGGCCCTTCCACATGCACATGCCCCCTCCTCCCCCCCCCCAACCACACACCACAAATATCTTCCCAGAGCTATTTTTTAAGAACACAGGTTTTTGTTTCACCTAGCCCACATATGCTCCTTCTCCTCTGCAGCGTCCCGGCATCTGCACTCCTGTCTCTGAACTCCGTCCCTCCTTGATGTCGGTACAGGTGTCCTCGGCGCCTGCAGTGATTCCTTCTCGCTGCTTACGCCGGCCCCGCAGGCTTTCATTTGCCATGTCCCGCCCTCGCTGACATCATTGCCTGTTTTCTGTCTGGTGGGACGTGGCAGATGGAAGCCTGTGAGAATGAATTGCTGCAGGAACCGAGGGCACCTGGATCAACACTGGGGAGGGAAGGGGTTCAGAGGGCAGAGTGCAGCTGCTGGGATGCCGCAGAGAAGGGGGAAGAGAGCAGTGTGGCACTGCAGTTAGGTGGGTGCCCACCTGTAGCTACGCCACTGCTCTGCGCCGGGAGTTAAGCTACGTTTTTGTTGTTGTAAATGGAGGTGATATCAACTAAGTGTATTCTACATATCGCACCTAAATCTAAATGCCGCTTAGAGAATACGCTTAGGCAGAAATGTTTTCCGTGCAGATTTTCTAGGCGCCATATATAGAATCTGGCCCTTTGTGCCTAACTTTGGGCAAAAACATTTACATCTGCCAAAAGCTGGTGCCCAGTTTACAGTAGTTGGATGTGCAATTTACAGTAACTTCTGTGAACACAACCAATCCACCTATGCTCCTCCCATAACCACACCCCTTTGGAGTTGCACAGTAAAATATTTAGGTGTGGATGTCATAGAATAGCGCCTAGGGCAGATGCACATTGTAATAACCAGAGGGGTGACTTCCAGAGTAGCGAGTGCATTATTTTGCCCCAAACACAGGCCAAAATGCAAGAAAGATCAGAATACTTGCCCTGCTTTCAGAGAAAGATTCTGGGGCAGCAAATCAGGACTCCACGGAAGCATAGCCATCAGTCTTCTAGAAGGGGGTGGAGTTCAGATGAGTCTCAGTTTCCCTGGGTTATCAAGCAATGGCCCCCTTTTACTAAGGCGAGCTCATGTTTTTAGCGCGCACTAAAATTGTAGGTGCGCTAAACTTTAGAGATGCCCATGCATTCCTATGGGTGTCTCTAATGTTCAGCATGCCTACAATTTTAGCGTGCACTAAAAACGTGAGCGGGGACCGATATGTGCTAGAACCAAAATGAGACTGGAAGGATAAGGGATGCTAATATACACCTTGGGAAAAAAAGCCTTCATCCAGGGAGAAGGAGGGTAATCTGGAGTCATTTTCCCTGAACAGCCTGAAGAGAGTATGGAAATAGCAATGCTGGAGGAACCTGGGGATCAGCTGTTGTATGATTCTGAATACATGGACTGCACTGCTGCAGGAGCTCTAGTTTAACCACAATGTATAGAAATTTTAAGAGAATAGACTGGATCCCAGCTGTGGATAAGGACTTACTTGCTACTTTGGTGATGCCAGTTATGTGGGCAGAGGATAGTGCCTAGTGGGTGAGGAAAACAATCCCAAGGGGAGGTGCTGTCAGGGGTCTCAGGACTACTCAAAGCAAGAAAGACCCCAAACCATGATATGGACTGAGAAGAGTATACTGTGCCCCACCAGAGTAAAACAACAGTAAGGACTTTATTTCTTTATGTTTGGATGAGAATGGCAGAGCTCTAGGAAGCTCTGGACAGAGCTGGGCACCAGAGAATTGGATTGTATTTTCCCTACTGGCTCATTTGCATATACTGTGGGTGTTACTCAAACCCTTAGATTATAAGTATTTCTGAGAGTAAGCCAGACTGGAGTGGGAATTATAGGCTATTGCAAACTTTCTCCATGAATCCATAGTGTGCTGCTCTAATTTATTGCCTGTTTGTTCACCGTGAGTGAGAAGGGTACCAAGAATCAGGACCTTGCAGGGAAGGACATGGGTTTTTATCATAGACCCAACAGGGACAATGATAATTGAGTACCCATTCTATAAGAAGGAGGATTTTCTACTTGTTCTAGTATACTAAAGCAACCCAGGGGACCTGCTACAGAACGTATCTCCAAATTGTTGCTGATTAATGTTAATTATTGAGTGTTGATGCCTCGTTAGCTAATTATATTGTATATGCATCTGCTCTAAGTCCTCAACTTTGGATGACCTATATAAAATTTAGGCAAAAATGTGCACTGTTCCAGAAGGAGTGTGACCTCTTTGTACATAGCACACCGTCTTTCAAAAGATTGTGCACTCAATGTCCCAAAAAATGGCCAAACAAAAATGAATAAAATGAACATTCCCAAAAATGACTTGGGAAATGACATGATTGAACTAAAATTTTTCTGGCTGCCCATCCCTAATTATGACCAATCTAGAGCTTGATAAATAGAGACAGGAGGCAATGTGATTTACCTGACTCCCATGCAGGGGAAATTTTTTACTGCCATCTAGGGTTTCTTCTGACAATTCAAACACGCCTTATTTCCTCCATCTCTGCACCTTTTTAGGATTCTACAGGTACAAACTATAAAATCATTTTGTTTTCTAAAAATTATTGTTTGGGTTTGAGATGTAAATTATTTGGCTCTTCCAAATCTGAATTCATGATGATTTATCATCACTTTCAATGTGGACTTGCTAAGTTGTACCTGAGGTAATGGAGAGTGAAATGATTTACTCAAGGTCACAAACAGCATCCGTGAAGGAAGCTGGATTTGAACCCTGATTTCCCTGGCTGTCAGCCTTCTCCTCCACTTGCGATATCTTTAGAGAAGGCCTATTTTCCTACTACAACATGTGTATTCTACTAAATGTTGTGAATAGTACAAGCTGAAATACTTTAGCATGCACTAACATGATTTAATGGACGATATGAGACAATTCACCCCTCCTTCCTTACCCAGAACAATAATTAGGTATAAAAATTATCACTTAGCATTTTAAATACTACAAAGGCATGTATAAGAAATCTTCAGGCCAGACAAGTGGGTGGAGTATAACAGGCCACAACTTCTTTTATTGGTGAATGTAAACCTGAGCTAAAACAAGGCAAGAATTATTTTATTGCTTAACTCCCATTATATCAGCAATATCCACAATCTTATATAAAGTCCAACATTAATAATCAAACTAATCTTCCAACAATATATTCAACAAAGAATGACTTTTGTCTTGAAAAAAATTACTTTAGGATTCTTGGTGACCTCAGCGGTGCCACTTGCCTGTGCAATCACACTAGCAAAGTAATCGGCACACACCTCCTCTTTTTATATCATAATTTTATTTTATAATCAAAAACCATCAGCAGCTAGGAGTCCTGGTGTAACAGTAGCAGAAACTTATTTAAACAAATACTCTGCCATAGCAGCTAGAGCTAGTGATAGACATGAACCCCCATGCCTAGTTCAAGAGCTTGGACCTAAAATTCACCACCTGCTGAATATTAAGGCACTTCTAAAGGATCTCCTTTTGAACATGCTTTGAGCTCAGGTACCACTCAACAGGGGGACCACCAATTAGTGCCCCCCCCCCCATGAAACAAAGCTGCAGGTCAGAAGACAAAGTCAATGGCTTCCTGAAAGTCATTCAAAAATAATTCTAGGTCAACATTTAACAGATGGACCCCATCCTGCCCATATAAACAAGCAATTGATATTGGTCCAGGTGTGACTAATCTGGTGCGCGCCCCTGGCTTTAACCCAGTGCCCCACTTGTCAATTGATCTTTACCAAGCCCTTGGTCCACCCGTTATCCCCCACACAACATAGGTGCCAAAAAGAATGAGGTAAAGGGCTGCCAGTCAAACAGGTTTTTGAAATTATCTTTGATCAGATTTATCAGCTGCTTGTAGGTGAAGGAACAGACATCATTTCCACTGAGATGAATCAACAGCAAATCTGCCCATTTCCCTTGACTCCTGAAGTGTCAAAGTAAGGGGAGCAGGTCCTGCTATTGCATTCGCCAACCATGAGACATGTACGCCAGTCCAATCTGAAGTCTATATGGCTCATCTACTGCTCTACTATCTGCCTAATGGATGATAGACTGGCCAATGATCCAAACCACGCACGGACTGAAAGAGGCACCTGCAAAACAAGAAAATAGTGTGAGCAAGAAGGAAGATAATATCAAAATAGCAAACAAACTGGAACGCACAAGACAGGGACACCCCCAGCCTGGGCTTAATCGAACTTCAAGTTCCAAGTTTATTTATGGTTTGATATACCACCCATGAGCAAACTATCTGAGTGGTTTACAATAAATCAATAAATACTGATATTGAAACATGGAAAAGAACTACAAAATTGATAGGAAAGAGACAGTGTTAAAAGTGTATTAGTGTAGCCTCCTCACTGGTGGCCGCATCAATGCAGAAGGAGTGAGGGTTAAAATGAGAAGGGTCCAGGCCCAAGTGCTATAGAGCTTGTCTGAAGATGGTGGCAAGCTATCTCATAAGAGGCATGCCATCCTCATGCAGGAAGAAGGGGGTAGACAACTGAGGCCTGACCTGAAGCTACTGCCAAAGATTGGGACAAGTTACCAACCCCTCTATTTGCTACAGCACCGGGACCTGATCCCTGCCAATCTGATCTTGGACCTGGCAGTGGTAGCGCGCATGGTATCTGACAAAAACTGGATGTGCTCAAACAAGAGACCCTTTCTGATGAAGAGGATGATCAGGGAACCAGCTCGTTAACCCTAAAGGCAGTAAAAAATTCCAGGCTAAAAGCCACACAGAAAAGCAAAACTGAATGGAGAAAAGGCAATAGCTGGCAATGCAGACTGCAAGTAAAACAGGATGTCATCATGGGTGATAGGGAGGCGAAGGTTGCTCACATCTGCCCTAGCCCTTAAATATCCATTGTACTAAAAATCTGTTGGTTCGATTCTTCCAGCCCACCATTTTGGCAAAGAAGGCAAAGCCCGCCACAAGTCACACAACTGCTCCTTGGGAAAACACAGTGATTTAGAATACAGAATGTATTGCGCCAAGCAAGTGTCTAAGGTCTTCAGTCTCGCTTGGTCATGATGCTGCAGGAAAGCATCAACCTTACGGCTGCACTGGAATGGAATCGGCTGCAATCACACGTGTGCCACTTCTTTTGACTGGCGCGAGGCCTGTGCTGGGACCGGGACCTCCAACGGGACAGACTCCTGTCACATCCGTCGCTCCCTCCGGCTGCTCCTCTGCGGAAAGCAGGAACTGGTGTCCATCGCGGCAAGGGCCAGCCTTCTCGAGGCCGCGGCGGAGAGCCAGGGCTCACCGTGGCGATAGCCGCCCAGTCCGAGGCCGTGGGCCGGCGATCGTGGCTGCCGGGCTCTCGATCGCCAGCTATGGGGTCCGTGCTTGCGCCAGTGGGGAGAATGGCGCCGAGACGTGATGGCCGGCGTCTCCTTCACTTTCGGGCGCAGGAACCCGAAGCTCCGCCTCTGAGGAGTTTGATTGGGAGGCCGGTGCTGTTGTCCCGCCTGGGAGGTCGGACGGAACCAATCAGAAGGAGTTTGTCAGTAACCAGGTTCTGATTGGCCGGCCATGTCGGCTGGGGCTGGGCGGTTGAATGCTGATAGTATTTAAGGAACGGGCCTGAGATAAGACATTGCTTCAGGTTCTGTTTCCCGAGGCCAGTCTTCGTGTGTTTTAGTTCTCAGTTGGTTTCCTTGCTCTCCTGGTTTTGACCTTTGGACTGTTTCTGGATTACTCTGCTAGCCGCCTGCCTTGACCTTTTGCCTGTTTCAGACTACGCTGTGAGCTGCCTGCCCTGACCTGTTGCCGGTTTTAGACTCCTCTGTTTTCCACCTGCCCTCTTCACTCCTGGTTCCAGTTCTGGGTCAGTTCGTCAACCTCGCGGTTCCGGAAGTCCCGTTGACCGCCTGCAGCTGGGGGCTCAACCCTTGGTGAACGGCGGTCGCCGCGGGTGAAGACTTGGGGTTGCACAGCTGTCCTCTGAGGTCCTTCGGGGCCTTGTGGGACCTAAGGGCTCACCTTCTTTTCAGACAAGACACTCCACAGCAACAGCTAAAGCCCTTACATGGTCCAAAGAGTCCTCCTTGAAGGCATCCCCAGCCAGCAATGACAGCTCTGCCATCGGAGAATTTCCAAAGGCCCCACCTTCCACTTGGAGCAGAAGCAAACAAGGAAAACTGGGGAGCGAACCACCTCTGAGGAGCAGGAAGGATCCTGAGTCTCGCAGGTGCTTCATTAAATATTGCTGGCAAAACCCCTCCCTGAGACGGGGGGGGGGGGGGGAATGCTTCCCAAAGTGAAGCATTTCCCCCCTACAAACTTTTAAAAGTAAATAGTCCAATTGGGCTAAGAGCCATCCCTTTCTTCCGGCACTTTCTAGCACCTTCGGGCCATCCATGTCCCCAAATCCCCTCTCCTAATGGTTTGGCCAGCTAGGCTCATGGAAGGAGCCCACCATAGCCGCCAACGCACCATACAGGGTTGGGATGGCTCATCCTTCCATTAAAACTGGGCTCTGGACAAGCCTGTCTTCCTCAGAGAGTAAGCAACATAAAACACGCAACATAAACAATACTTCCTTAGGTTTTTTTTTTTTTTTTGTAGTTTTAGATAGGAAAGAAATATGAAATGATATAACAATTTTTTTGGTCGTTCCACATCAATTTAAAATGGCAGCATATCCCTAATAAACCTTGTGCTGACAAATTTTCTGTATTTAGGGATATACTGTTGAGGACACAGCAGTTAAGTGACCCACAGAGGTAGAATTAGAACCTGGGGCTCCAGGTACTGGAACTTCTGACTATAACTCTCACTCTACTATACAAGTCCATCAACTACTACTACTACTTAACATTTCTAAAGCGCTACTAGGGTTACACAGTGCTGTACAATTTAACATAAAAGGACAGGCCCTGCTCAAAGAGCTTACAATCTAAAGGACAAGTGAGTAGACAATATGATAGGGGCAGTCAAATTGGGGCAGTCTGGATATCCTGAAGGTAAGAGTTAGGTGCCGAAGGCAGCATTGAAGAGGTGGGCTTTAAGCAGAGACTTGAAGATGTGGGTTTTTAGGTAGGATGAAAAGCAAGGCCTATCACAACCAAAGTAAAGCACTTAATGGACATAACACAACTCTTCCATTCTCCGATTCCCTAATGGGGCTGTGCCACATGAACTTGATCTTACCACAACATCACCCTGTATTTGTTCACACCGGAGCCTGCAAAGGCCTCTCCGGTACTATGTAAGCCACATTGAGCCTACAAATAGGTGGGAAAATGTGGGATACAAATGTAACAAATAAATTAAATTAATTAAATAAAAAAATATATAAATATTCTTTCTACTTCTAGCTAGGATTTGAGGTGCCATATCCCTCTTCAGACTAAGCAGGGAATGGCCCTTCTCATTTTGGTTTTCTAGCCCCTTTGAGAATTTTCTGCTGACTGGCTGCCCAGTGCTTCCTACTTCATGAAAGTTGCTGAATGTCTCTGTTTGGAGTGTTGATGCCTAGAGAGGCAGAGGAATGAGCTGTGCTGTGCTCTCAACAACTTTCTTTCCTGTCCTGAATGTACAGGGCAGCTCTGGGCAGGTAAGTGGTTGTCTGCATCTGTCCAGGTCACCAGCTGCCAAACACAAGTGTCTGGATACTGTAAGGACAGGTCAACCTTCTTAGCTTCTGCTTTTTGTCTGGGTCCTCTCTCTCTCTCTTTTATTCACTCCTTCCTTTACGAGGTGTCTCATGCTATCATGCAGTATTATACAGGGTGAGAGCTGACCTGAGGTGGTGAATACAGGGGTAAATTACATCCCTAGCCAGCAATGACAGATCTGCCATCAGAGAATTTCCAAAGACCCCACCTTCCACTTGGAACAGAAGCAAACAAGGAAAACTGGTGAGTGAGCCACCTCTGAGGAGCAGGAAGGATCCTGAGCCTTGGAGGTGCGTCATTAAATATTGCTGGCAAACCCCCTTCCCGAGACAGGGGGGGGCATGCTTCCCATTGGGAGAGCATTTCCCACCAACAAACTTTTAAAAGTAAATAGTCCAATTGGGCTAAGAGCCATCCCTTTCTTCCAGCACTTTCTAGCACCTTTGGGACATCCATGTCCCTGAACCCCCTCTCCTAATGGCCTGGCCGGCTAGACTCATGGAAGCTATAACCATAGCTGCCAACGCACCATACAGGGTTGGGGTGGCTCATCCTCCCATTAAAACTGGGCTCTGGACAAGCCTGTCTTCCTCAGAGAGTAAGCAACATAAAACACATGTGTCTGGATACTGTAAGGACAGGTCAACCTTCTCAGCCTCTGCTTTTTGTCTGGGTCCAGGATCCTCTCTCTCTCTTTTTTTTTTACTCCTCATGCTATGATGCAGTATGTATTATACAAGGTGAGAGTTGACCTGAGGTGGTCGATATAGGGGTAAATTACTAGGCTGGAATGAGGGCTTTTTTTGAGGGGGTACTTGGGGGTACTGAGTACCAGCTCCTTTTCCATTGTCTGCTAAAATTGACCTATGGTCCCCAAGTTCTAATGAAAGAGCTCAGGCTCTGCACACCAATTCTGCCTTGTCATAGATTCTGTGACTTGTTGCAAGGGGCCTGGCTATTGTGGGGTGGGTCCCTCAGTGATCACCCCACCCCTGAAGGGTGGGCTGGCATTTGAATACCGGCACCTTTTTTTTTTACTAGAAAAAACGCACTGGGAATGATTGACCTGTAAGGCTGAGAACTCTGTATAACTAAAAGAGAGGAACCTAAGTTCCATTCCTGGCTTGAAAACCTTCCAGATGGGCTGGGATGAGGGAAAATAAAGTTGCTCTCTTCTAGTACCATCTATTCCCTCAACTCGCCATCCAGGGAAGAAGATTGACAAAGAATCATATTCCCCCCCCCCCCCCCGCCCCTTCTCTCTGTCTATCCTTCCCCCACCCCCATACACACCTACAGAATGCATTTCAGGGATACATTATATTAACGTTATTGTTCTGTTACACTTTCTGCCTCTGATGTCATCCACCAATTCGCTTCACCCCACCTCCCCTCGAGTCTGAGCACCAGGCTCTAGTCTCAGCCATAACACGAAGTAAATAGTTTGCTGGGTGACCCGACTCGAGAAAGGGGGCTGCCCTTGTCCAATAAGTCTGAACCCCTAATAGGACTTTCTGCCTTTGTTCAGCAGGGGAAGGCAGGGGAGGCTGGGAAGAGAAAGAGCTTTCAGGAATAGATTAGCCAGGTCTTCTCCAAGCAGGAAGCTCTGGGGATAAGTTAGCAAGTTCAAGTTTCTCTCTGGTCATTGCGGTGAGTCAGATATTCCATAGCCAAGCTGCTGTTGGCATCGCTGAAATGGTTTACTGCTGACTGGGGACGTTAGCTCGGTCGCCTCGGACCCATGTCACTGAGGGAGGGGGTGGGGGAGGAGATGGGCGAGGGGAGTGTTTGTTTTGAGGGCTGTGGTCGGTACAGTTCTTAGGCGTTACAAAAAGATTAAGTTTCGGAGGAGGGGGAGAAAAACAAATCAAAAGGCACTCTATTGATTGTGCCAAGAGGTCATATGCCCAAGAATACATTCCTGGCCTGCCCCTGGTTTCCGTGCATACGATCTGACATTTCATTCCATTCCATCCATTGATCTCCACTCGGCTGCATAGCAAGAAAGCAGAGCAGAAATCCAAACATATAATGTAGAATTTCAATGGCTGTTAATAGAACAAGAACTCCTTTTTTTTTTTTTTTACTTCTCCATCTGCAGTAGGAAGGGCATTAAAACCTAAAAGTGATCGGCCATCTCTCTAGATTATCATGCAAGATTTTAATCAACGTTCATAAAAGCATACTATACAGGACAGAGTGGTTTTCTGTCACCCTTGGCTCTAAATCCAAACTTCTGAAAGTCCCTATAGTCCTGGAGGAAACTGGTGTCTAAGCAGCTTGCAAGATATTTCTGTGATCTAACATGCATGAGTTTTCCAGACTCCATAGCACTCTTTGCTAATAATTCAGGAGACGTGATTGACACTATAATTTGTACACATGTTGCAGACAGTGATATCCTTTTATTATTGTTTATTGGGGTTTGGGATGTGTGTGTAGAGGAGGGACTTGTTGGCTGCAAGCTGCAATTAGAAGTCCTCTTCAGAGACATGCTGTTACTTTTAAACTACAGAGAAAATGCAAACAAAACGCATTTCGAACTAAAACAATGTTTTAGGAAACCCTACAGAGTTTTGTTTTGTTAAGTGTTTTCCTTGCTAAAATGGTCTTAGCCTGCTCACACAATGACACAACAAAAACTAATAACAATCTAAACCAGTGTGGGTCCCAAACCTGGTCTTGGAGGCATATCCACAATGAATATTCATGAGAGAGGGTTGCATATTCATAGGGTGCCTCCAAGACCAGGTTTGGGAATCGCTGATCTAAACAAAACGATTAGAGAATAAACAAAACAAAGTATTACAATAAAGCACATTTTGATTGATTCCAGTGTGCTCGGGAAGAGACAGGAAGTAGGCACCCAAAAGGTAATACAGCACAGTGAGTCCTTGCTGACATCAAAAGCGGGTCTAACTTTTTCAAACCTGTACTTCTTAACCAGTCCTGTGGATTTAACCTGTGCTCGAGCTTTAAAAATGGCACTATGACCTAATTTGAATGAGCTCAGGTCAGTAAATAAAAGGGTCTTTCTAAAGCACTGAATGGTTTGGTTTGTTGAGGGCTTTCCCCCCTCCCCCTTCCCTTTCCTGACTTCCACGTCTGGCTCGGGGTCTGCTTCGCACACATCTGTTCCATCACTTTGGCCAAGGAATGCAGAACAAGTGTAAAAGTGAAGCAGGCCACAGGCTCTGACTGCAGCTTCACCACAACCATTTTAACAAAACCAGACACATTGGGAACAGAGGAGCAGGCTTTTTTGTTTTTCCTTTTCCATGCTCTAATTCTTTAAAATAAACAGTAGAATCTATATCTGCCATGCAGTGGGACAAAACCAGCACTGGATCAGCCTCATTAGGTTGGCCTGGGTGAAGAGGTATCCCTTGTTGCATTTTTATCCCACATTTTCCCACCTATTTGCAGACTCAATGTAGCTTATATTGTTCCATCATGGCGCCATTTCCGGATTGAGAGATGCAAGTAGTATTACATTAAAGATCATGATTAACATAGTAGATTAAGCAATCAAGTATAAAGAGTTCATATTCAGAATAAGAGATAAAGTGATATTGCGTTAAAGTTCATTTGTGGTAGAGTAGACCTTGGTAGTCGAGTATAGAGATGTAGGTTTTATCTAGTTCAGGCTTGAGTTTCATTGTATGGGAATTAGGATGGATCGATGTAGTGTGCCTTGTTGAACAGGCTGGTCTTCAGTGATCTCCGAAAGTTAGCTCGTGCATTTTATTCACAGCAAGTGGTAGTGCATTCCATAGCTGTGTGCTTATATAGGAGAAGCTGGATGCATATGTTAATTTGTATTTTAGACCTTTGCAGCTGGGGTAGTGGAGATTCAGGAATGTGCGTGCTGATCTTTTAGTGTTTCTGGGTGGTAAGTCTATGAGGTCTGACATGTAGGCCGGGGCCTCTCCGTAAATGATTTTATGAACCAGAGTGCAGATTTTGAATGTAATGCGTTGTTTAAGTGGGAGCCAGTGTAGTTTTTCTCTTAGGGGTTTGGCACTTTCGTATTTTGTTTTTCCAAATATGAGTCTGGCTGCTGTGTTTTGGGCTGTTTGGAGCTTCTTGATAATTTGTTCTTTACATCCCGCATAAAGTGCATTGCAGTAATCTAGGTGACTTAGCACCATTGATTGTACCAGGCTGCAAAATATTTTCCTTGGGAAGAAAGGTTTTACTCTTTTGAGTTTCCACATTGATTGGAACATTTTCTTTGTTGTATTTTTCGCATGACTTTCTAGTGTGAGATTTCGGTCAATTGTTACTCCTAGTATTTTCAGGCTATCTGAAATAGGAAGGGTATAGTTTGGGGTGTTTATAGTGGCGGGTTTGCTTGTGTTGTGTTGTGTTGTGATGAGAGGATGAGACATTGTGTTTTTTCTGCATTAAGTTTTAATTGAAATGCATCCGCCCATGAGTTCATGATTTGGAGGCTGTGATTGATTTCTTTAGTGATTTCTTTTAGGTCATGTTTGAACGGGATGTAGATCATGACATCATCTGCGTAGATGTATGGATTGAGTCCTTGGTTGGATAACGATTTGGCCAGAGGGTCATCACCTCTGGCCAAATATATATATATATATATGGGGTGTGCTGGTAAATTGTTAACAGGGGGCTCTCTCTCGCCAGCAAAGTAAAAGAGAATTCAGGAGGGGCCTAAGCCCACATTTTGGGATCCATTTGTTAAAGTAGCCATGGAGAACCGGCTCCCAAAATTCTTAAAAGCTTAACAAACGGCTCTCGAGAGCCTGTGAGAGCCTGCTCCAGCACACCACATATATATATATATATATAGACACAAACACACACACACACACTTGTATATATATATGCCTAACATGCAGTGGGATAAAACCAGGACTGGATTTGTTGATCCTTACAAAAGCAGAAGGAGTAGTGAAGGTAGAAGGGCTCTTCCACAAAATAACAGAAGGAGAGATGTAATAAATAAAATCTTTATTCTTCAAGACTCGACACAGTACTGTGTTTCGGTGTGAAGCCTACATCAGTGGTCTAAAAATAATAGAGCAATACCTTCACTACTCCTTCTGCTAATTTCCTCCTACGTAGTGACACATGGTCCTTCGCTTTTGCGGTGTTTCCGATCCTTATAAAAGAACAGAGTCAGCTGGTCAACCTTGTCCAGAAGTTCTCAATGAATAATCATGAGATAGATTTGCATACCATGGAGGCAGTGCATGTACATTTATCTCAAGCATATTCATTGTGGGTATCTTGAAAACTAGCAAAGTGTAACTCAAGGGCTTCATTGGGAAGCCCTGGTTTAATCAGTTCAAATGGGGAGGGACTACCAATCAAAGCTGGGATCCCAAGTTCTAATTCTTCCACTGCCACCATTCCTTATCTAACCAGAGCAATCCCAACCATTGAGCAGGACAGGCAGCCATCTGGCATAGCAGCTTCTGTTCTGGGGAGGTGCTAAAAGAACACCTGCAGTCCCTGAAAAACAATAGGTCCTGACAATTACAAACTGAGGCGCCGATGCTGAAAACTCTGGCGCTGTTCCGAATAGTGCCGTAAAAATACTGCCAGATCAGCGCAGAGGAACAATGCCCTAATGCTCAACACTAATGAGATGCAAATATAGGTGCGCACATAGAATTGAGCATTAGTGAGTTAGGCGGGAGGATTGACAGCGCATGCGCAGAAGAACCTTGGCTCTTATATGCATGCGCCTGGTAAAAACCCGAATGTGAAGCACATTGGTGTCTGTTTTCTGCAGCCAAAATTTAAGCATTTAAACATTTTTTAATTTTTTTTTAGCTTGGACGCTAATGTTTAGATGCAGGAAACAGACGCCAATGTGTACTTTTCCTAGGGTCTGCTGTTTCTCATGACCAGCACTTAAGAGCTTGCATGGGCTTCCTTCTGCTTCCAAAGTAAACCAAAACCGAACGTTTTTCAGAAAGAATCATGAGAGAAGCATGGGAATCATAAGAAATCCTCTCTTTCAATACCTTAACGCCTGCTCTGACCTGGAGTTATTTTTTGCAGCGGTAAGGCAGTTATGTTTCCGGCGCTCTTTTCTGAGCATTGGGGAGGAATACAAAATGACCTCGTTTACGTGAACTTGACTACATTTGCATGCGAAATGTGCTAAGGCCTGGTGCTCTCATTTGACCCTTTGAACATTCTGCGCAGGTCAATACAGGCGCTAATATGGTGCTATTGGCTCCTAGCGCTCGCGTTTACTTTTGAACAACAGGGCCTGAATGAAACAATAGCGGGGAGGATGGGCAGCTTCCAAACAGCCCATTTACCCAGATTATTCTGGGAGGGGTGGCGTTGTAGTGTTCATAATTGTTGACAAGGCCTACAAGGCTGTATTGCGCTGACCGGGTGGGTGGCTGGCTAGGCCTAGGCCACAATAAACCTGGGACCTGAACTTCTTTCAAGGTTTCATATTTGTCCTTCCAGTCTTTGCTGTTTTTCTATTTTGGGCCAAGGAGTGTGTTTTGATGCGGGGTGCATGCTCCCTCAATTTCTTGGCTGTGGTGGCCATTGGAATGGTGGCAGTGGCCACCTCCATTGTCCTAATTATGACAGGTGCTTGTCCATAGGCGTGGGGGTCATAAGTACATAGTACATAAGTACATGCCATACTGGGACAGAACAAAGGTCCATCAAGCCCAGCATCCTGTTTCCAACAGTGGGCAATCCAGGTCACAAGTACCTGGCAAGATCCCAAAAGAGAACAATACATTTTATGCTACTTATCCTAGAAATAAGCAGTGGATTTTCAATGGTCTATGGACTTTTCCTTTAGGAAGCCATCCAAACCTTTTTTAAACTCTTCTAAGCTAACTGCTTTTACTAAATTTTCTGGCAACAAATTCCAGAGTTTAATTACACGTTGAGTGAAGAAATATTTCTCTGATTCATTTAAAATGTACTACTTTGTAGCTTCTTTGCTTGTCCCCTAGTCCTAATATTTTTGGAAAGAGTAAATAAGCGATTCACGTCTACCCGTTCCACTCCACTCATTATTTTATACACCTCTATCATATCTCCCTTCAGCTGTCTTTTCTCCAAGCTGAAGAGCCCTAGTTGCTTTAGCCCTTCCTCCAGGCTCCTCCCTCCAGGCTCCATGTTTACATTCGCTACCATGCTTTTGGCTTACTTTTCTCCCTCTCCTGCAATGCTACCAGTGGGGAGTCCAGTGCAGCCAGGGCACCTAGGGGAAAAAGGAAAGCAGGAGCACAGAATGTAAGATTTTTGCAAGTGTAGCTGTATGTTATTCTGATCCTAGCCTTGCAGCAGGCAGTACCCCAAAGTTTAGATGAGCATTTTGTACTTAAAATAAAGTGCTCTCAATTAGGTGGATTTTATACTCTGAATGTGGCATTCTACCGTTTCGCTTTTAAGTTGTTTCCAATTAACAGGGGATGTAAGACACTTTCACCCTCACAGCATCAGTAAAGAATGAACTCAACAAATTCTACTTAACAAATAGGTAAATTACAAAGGCTGCAGCTTCGCTTTACTGGTGGTACAAAATGTTACCCAAGCTCATGAATCTTCATAAACAACCAAAAGAAACTGACAGTCTGCCATACCAGCAAGGCATCAGGTGTCAGTTTACAAACTAAGAAAACCCCTTACCATGCCAAACCAGCAAGAGCAAGGAAGCAGAGAGGCCTAGACCTCCAGACCTGAATTTGGGAACAAAGGCCCAACACTGAGACCTAGTTTAAAGGACCTCCTTTGAAGGTGCTCCTAGCTCAGGTATCCCTCCCCCACAAGCTGCGACGGTACAAGCCAAGTAATCATCATCAGGGTGGGCGGGACAGCTAACAGGACACCTCCCAGGAGTAGGACAAATTCTGCTCCTAAAAGGCTCTGCCTTTCTAAACTCCCAGCCTCGCTCCCACCCACCCTGTCGCCAGATGCAACCCATTAGCTGATGCTTCCCGCCACTAGGACATTGCTTGAATATGGCCCTATTGGGTTAAGGTATGTCGAACTGCTACCGTCCCAGCATGCCCCCCGAGGAGTCCTATGCAAGTTGCTCCCCCCCCCCCCGGTCTGAGCGAGCAAGGTTTCACCAGAAGCCCACCATGATTGCTCAGGCCGGTGTCAGGTGATGCTCACACCCCCGTTAATATTGGGCTCTGTACTTGCTGATTGCCCTTGTGTTCTTTCAGGATTAAGGAAGTAAAAAAAGAAAAAAAAAAAAAGCTATACAATTATTAAATAATTAATTTCATCAGCAATTCAAACAATGCCTAAACATATGACTGGCATTTCTAGAAGTCCATAATTTTTTGAGGATAAACAAAATGAAAAGAGGAACGACCAAAGAAGTGCCAACCAAGGGATAGTTATTAAAAATGTCATTTGGACTGTATGTCTTGTTAGTTGATCTTTGTTTGAGACATTTTTAATAACTGTTCTTTGGCTGGTACATCTTTGATTGTTCCCCTTTTCATTTTATTTTTCCTCATTTGGGGGTCCTTGTACCAAGCTGCGGTAAAAAATGACCCTGCGCTAGCAGCAGGGCCTGTTTTTGCCATGCGCTGCAGCCCTTTTTCCTGCAGCGAGTAAAAGGCCAAAAAATGGCATGGCCATGTGATAACATTTCACCTACTGCGTGGTCATGAGGGGGGAGGGGGAGCCTCATTTGGGGGTCCTTTTACCAAGCTGCAGTAAAAATGGCCCTGCGCTAGCAGCAGGGGCTGTTTTTGCTGTGCCCTGCGGTCTTTTTTCCTGCAGCGGGTAAAAAGGCCAAAAAATGGCATGGCCATGCGATAAGATTTCACCTACTGCGTGGTCATGCGGGGGGAAGGGGAGCACAATGCCACCCACTGAGGTGGGGGTTAAGGGCTCCCATGCTAACCCAGCGGTAACCAGGTAGCGCGCGGCACTTCCCTATTAATGCTGGGATAGCGCCACACTAGAAAATAGCTAGCTGTTTTCCCTTTTTATTTATTAGGATTTATTTACTGCCTTTTTAAAGGAATTCACTCAAGGCCGTGTACAGTAAGTAGTGCAGCAAATGGTGTGCACCAGGGCTGGTACTACCGGTGGTGCTCGTGTTGGGCTGGCAGTAGTTCCAGATTAGCGTGCAGCAGGGGCGTAGTCAGACAACAGATTTTGGGTGGGCCTAGAGAAGAAGTGGATGGGCACCAAGTGTTGTTCTCCTCTCCACCCCCCCTCACCACCACCATATCTCAGCTGGTGGGAAAACACTTCTTTCCACCTTGGCAGTCTGCAGCAAGCATTCGCTGAAAACTGAGTATGTGCAGGTGCCGGTATCGTGGAGAGCAGCATTTTCGTTACCATCAGGGGGAAGTCTTCAGGTGGCGGAGCTTGGGATCCCCACCAGCTACCACTAAACGTGTGCTACTGTTGGGTGGGCCTGAACCCTAAGTGGGTGGGCCCTGGCCCACCAAGGCCCACCTGTGGCTACGCCACTGGCGTGCAGTAAGCCCACGTTGGGCTTACCGCCGCTCTGTAAAAGGCCCCTGATATTTGTAAGGGGGCTACTTTGGCTTTTTTGTAATCCTTAATTTATTGCCAGAAGTAACATAAACTGTCATGCAACACTTGATCCGGATAAAACCAAGTTATATAACTTTTGTTAGTTACTGATATGGCATGTAATGGGCTTACTAGTGAGAGATCACAAATTAAATACAATATTGCTGAGTTAAAATGTATATTTACATAGATGTATCCCAAGCAGAATTAATTTAATACCATACCACCTCAGAAACATGCATACTGTCATTTTGGGTTTGATCTTATCATGACACAGTGGCTGACTAGAAATGACATCAACCTTGTAAAGCAGTTAAAAATTTGAATCTTATTTAAATCGGGATTGCTAAGCACAACAGTCATTTGGGGGTGGATTCCCTCCCTCCTTTTTTTTTTTAAATTCAAAATGCATTCTGAAGCAGAGTTGGCTTGTTTGATTGTGTCTCTTAAAAAAAAAACAGAAGCATGATTGGGTTTGGAATTAATTACTCAGCTTCCCAAATCCAAGCAGAAAATGAGTTATAAATTACATAGTATAGGTATTTCTCTGTCCAGAGGACTCAAGATTGCAAATGATAATCGAATGTGTACAATTTTCACACAACAACATGTGTAGAAACACCCTGAAATTTGCAATATGCTAATGCAATTAAACCAGACTGGTGGTAAACGACTATGCATAGTCCACTGTGCACAGTTATTAAATTCACTGTTAGAGTTCTGGCATGCTGCTGCATTTAGCCAAAAAAAGGCAGGTGAAAAGATAAACTCACAAACCGCCAATCAATATATGTGGGACATTGCCTGACTGACAGCTGTGATTAAAGGCTTTACCGCATGCCCTGGAGCAGTGGGACAAGGGCAGGTAGTATCTAATTGATTCATTAGTTCCTACCTTCAGCTCTTGGAGAATTTTTGGACCTGGCTTCCCTTTGTGCTTGTTTTGCACAAATATTTTGTACAAATACTAATATTGCTAGGACTTCTCGTCCCATTTATCTACACTTTCCTGTCATGATATAACGGGTAAAGGTTCTGAATTGATGTGGTGCCTTTCTATGGTACAATTGGAGCAGTTTGCACTTGTATGCGATTACTTTCTCTCCCCCTGGTAGACTCATGGTTGGGTTTTTTGTGCCTGGGGAGGTGGGAGGTTTTTGAGTGGCTTTCCCGGGGTTGCAAGGGATTGCAACATGGCTCCCCAGGTTCATTCTACAATTTATTTGGGAATCCGTGTTCCTTGTTTCGTGCTTCCTGTTCCACTAGTGATAGCTTGTTCCTTTACTTTGCTTACCAAAGAAATAATCAGCGGTTCATGAACTGAGAGTTTCACTGCCTCATTAGGCGGCTCTCTCACAGTTTCAATCTCTTGCTATCCACCAGATGTTAAGGTTCTTCATTTGAGGTAGTGATTTGGGCCTGTCTCCTTGGGAGCATATGATGGCGAGGATTCACCTTTTGGAACTGTCTGTGCATGTGTTGAGCATATTAATAAGGTGGTCGGCTATGTTGCTGAAACTCCTAGGTGATGGGCGAATGCCAAATTGTGAGCTTACAGTCTTAATATTAATCAATGGATTGGGTAGGGTTAGCATACATCCTATTTTTATTTATTTATTTATTTATTTGTTGCATTTGTATCCCACATTTTCCCACCTCTTTGCAGGCTCAATGTGGCTTATAATACATCATGAATGGTGGACATATATTAGAAATTAGACATTTAGTATTGAGAAGGATCTTGGGTACATTATAAAGAAAAAAACATGATAGTAGTATAGCAAACAGATATTATAAGACAATTCTGGGTGTATGTGGAGGAGTTCAGCTTGATTGATCTTTGTGGTATGCCTTGTTAAAGAGATGGGTCTTCAGTAGTTTGCGGAAGTTAGTTAGTTCATAAATTGTTTTTAAGTTCCGTGGTAGCGTGTTCCAGAATTGTGTACTCAGGTATGAAAAGGTTGACGCATGCATTAGTTTGTATTTTAGACCTTTACAGTTGGGGAAGTGAAGATTAAGGAATGTGCGGGATGATCTTTTAGCATTCCTGGGTGGTTTTTTAAGAGAACATGCCCTCCTTGTGGACTTCTTCAGATATGTCCTCCAGGTTTTTTTTTTTAATTTTTAGGAAACTGTCCTCTTTTTCTTTTATGTGCCTATGACCAACACACCTATCCACATAATGAGAGAACCATCTCTGGTCTATTAGTCTGGACATATCAGGGTGCTAAAGAGGGAGAAAAGCAAGGCTGATCTCTCTGTTTCCCTGCTGGTTGAATCTGTCAAAGGAATTTTGTTTGTGCAATATAATATTAAGCATATGTCATGTAAAGACTTTCACATGTATCTCAAAAGTTACTAAAGGTAGCAACCATTTAAAATTTGTGTATCCTTTTTTTTGTCTCCGCAAATATGGTAACCCTAGGATTGGGTTATGGTTATGTCTTTGTGGAGGTCACAATAGATGGTACTACCCCTCATAGCCCTGGGAACTTGGGAACACAGAGAGGGTGGTGGATATGTGGAATGCCCTCCCGCGGAACGTGGTGGAGATGAAAACGGTAATGCAATTCAAACATGCGTGGGATAAACACAAAGGAATCCTGTTTCGAAGGAATGGATCCACGGAATCTTAGCGGAGATTAGGTGGTGACGCCAGTAATTGGGAAACAAAACCGGTGCTGGGCAGACTTCTACAGTCTGTGCCCTGAGAAAGGCAAGGACAAATTAAACTTGGGTATACAAATAAAGTATTACATACCATGTAAAATGAGTTTATCTTGTTGGGCAGACTGGATGGACCGTACAGGTCTTTTATCTGCCGTCATTTTCTATGTTACTATGTTACTATGATAAAGCCTGCTTAGAAATCACAATTACGGCCTAGTGGGTGGCCCCTCACAACCTTGTGAATTTTCAGAAGGATCACATCCTCCTTCCTCAAGCAACACAGGACCAGCTTCTCAACAGCTCCAACAGACTTTAGAGGAACATCTTAACTGATGAGATGGGGAGCCAGAGTTCAGGGCTTGTTAAATTCTGTGATGTTTGGGGGGGGGGGGGGGGGGGGGGAACCAGAGCAGTTTTTCATTGTCGCACCTGAGTCAAAGAAGCATCCATGAAGCAGCTTGTGCAAATGGCAGCTTTACATGGAACTTGATTCAAGGACTTGGACCTAGAACAACAGGAACCTGAATGCTGCAGAAATGCCTAGCTGGAGAAGAAGGCAGGTGTGGGCTTAAGCCGTCCTGCAGAAATGCACAACTGGATAACAAAATGGGCATTATCAGAGCTGCCCCGACACTAAAACATAAACTTACCATGTGATCTAGCTGGTTAAGAACAAAGCGGATCAGTGTACAGCACGGATGAGAAAGTGGGAGTGAATAGGAGCTGCTCTACCACAATGAGCTAAACCTGTCACATGACCTAGCTAGATATAACAACAAGGTGGGTCAGTGCACATCTTCAGAAGGCACAACCACCTAGCTGGAAAGGAATGGCGGGTGGAGTATGGGACAGTAACAACTGGATGTGGCTCGGGTGCTTCCTGAATTGTTCTGAGTATCGGTGATTAATAATAATAAAACTGTGGCCTGGAATACCTACATTCTTGTGTTAAATGTGCTCTTTTGTTCAATATGTGCTGTATGGGAAATACATGACGTGCCAAGTGTTATTGGCAACCTGTGCAACTTCCCTTAGTCAATGTTTTCTAAGTTACGTGCTCAAATCCCAGAGCACACCTTATTTTATCATCCTCACTTTAATATTCCCTTATCTCTTGTTTGTCCTGCTTGTCTGACCTAATTAGATTGTCGAGTAGGGACTGCCTCTTCACGTTCAAGTGTACAGCGCTGCGTACGTCTAGTAGCACTATAGAAATTATAAGTACTAGTAGTAGTGTGGATGTGGAGGGACATGGGTAGGTCAGGGGAGTGTTAGATGTGCAGGTTATAGAATACGATCTTTTATGCACCTAACTGCCTACAGTTGGGAGCAAGCAATGTCACCAGCCTTTGAGCTGGCATGAGTGCTCGCACATAACATTAGGCACATAGATGAGGATATGTGCAGAAAGGGAAAGGGAAATGGGACTTGATATACCACCTTTCTGAGGTTTTTGCAACTACATTCAAAACGGTTTACATATATTCAGGTACTTACTTTGTACCAGAGGCAATGGAGGGTTAAGTGACTTGCCCAGAGTCACAAGGAGCTGTAGTGGGAATCAAACTCAGTTCCCCAGGATCAAAGTCCACTGCACTAACCACTAGGCTACTCCTCCACTCCATTATAGAATTCACATTCAGCATGCATCATCCCCGTGCCTAAATTAAGACCATAAGAATAGTCATACTGGGTCAGACCAATGGTCCATCTAGCCCAATATCCTGCTTCCAACAGTGAGGAATCCAGATCACAAGTACCTGGCAGAAACCCATTTCATGCTACCAATCCTGGGACAAGCAGTGGCTTCCCTATGTCTGTCTCAATAGCAGACTATGGACTTTTCCTCCAGGAACTTGTCCAAACCTTTTATTTTTTAAACCCAGATACGCTGACCGCTGTTACTACATCTTCTGGTAAAGAATTCCAGAGCTTAACTATTCTTTGAGTGAAAAAATATTTCCTCCTATTTCTTTTGAAAGTATTTCAACTTCATTGAGTGTCCCCTATTCTTTGTATTTTTGAAAGAGTAAAAAATCGATTCAGTTCTACTCGTTCTACAGCACTCAGGATTTTGTAGACCTCAATCACATCTCCCCTCATTCGTCTCTTCAGGGCCGTGCCAACACAGTAAGCGAGGTAAGCATGGCAGGGGGGCGCTTCCCTCTGGGGGGCGCCGCCGCACCATGCTCACCTCGCTCGCCCTTTCCTTGACGTCAGAAGAAGGCGGAACACAGCGAAGGGAAGGCTAGAGACGTCGAGAGCGCCGCCTCCTTCACTGACGCTGCGCTGCCGGAACCGCCACGGAGGTAAATTTAAAAAGAAAAAAAAGAAAAGGGATGTTGGGGGGAGAGAAGAGGGCGGGCAGTTGAACAATGGGAGCGGGAGGGCAGGGGAGAGACGAGAGCATGGCTGCGAAGGGGGAGGGGAGAAGAGGGCGGGCCAGGCCAGGCCAACTGGGACATGGGAGCGAGAGGAGAGAGAGGAGCATGGATGCGAGGGGGGGTCATGGAAGGGAGAGAGGGGAATTGCTGGATAGGGATTAATGGAGGGTGACAGAGGAGCATGGATGGGAGGGGCAGGGCTCAGGGAGAGAGGGGAATGCTGGAAAGGATGAATGGAGGGGGCAGGGGACAGAGGAGCATGGATGGGAGGGCAGGGCTCAGGGAGAGAGGAGAAATTGCTGGACATAGAGGGGAGGGAAGAGAGATGAAGGAGATGAAATGAGGGAAAAGGAAGAGAAGAGAAAAACTGCACATGGATGAAGAAAATAGGCAGAAGCTGAGGACCAGAAATGAAGAAGAAAAGAGGAAAGGAAATAAATAAATGGAAAGGAAGCCCTGGAAACGGAGTTAAGAGGACAGATAGCAGCAGAATCAGATACTGGGCCAGCATGATCAGAAAAAGAAAGTCACCAGACAACAAAGGTAGAAAAAAAATCATTTTATTTTCATTTTAGTGTTTGGAATATGTCCACTTTGAGAATTTACATCTGCTATCTTATTTTGCAATGTATAGCAATTTGTTTCTAAGAATATTGCTGACAATTCCTGTCAGTGTGGCAAGTGGTGAGCGATCATTTTCATGGGGGGGGGGGGGGGGGGGCCGCCGCCAACTGATAGTCTGCAGGGGGACGCCAGAGACCCTAGGCATGGCCCTGCGTCTCTTTTCCAAGCTGAAGATCCCTAACCTTTTTAGCCTTTCCTCATATGAGAGGAGTTCCATCCCCTTTATCATTTTGGTCGCTCTTCTTTGAACCTTTTCTAATTCCACTATATCTTTTTTGAGATACAGCGATCAGAACAACGCAATACTCAAGGTGAGGTTGCACCATGGAGTGATACAGAGGCATTATAGTATTTTTGGTTTTATTCACCATCCCTTTCCTAATAATTCCTAGCATCCTGTTTGCTTTTTTGGTGCTGCCACACTCTGGGCAGAAGATTTCAGCATCCTGTTTGCATTTTTGGCGCTGCCACACTCTGGGCAGAAGATTTCAGCATATTGTCTACAATGACACCTAGACCTTTTTCTTGGGTGCTGACCCCCAAGGTGGACCTTAGCATCAGGTAACTATGATTTGGACTGAGCTGCTACTTTACCTGGCTTTATTTGTATGTTCTGGATTAAAGAGATGAGAGGGGGAAAGTAAGGAAGTCTTGCTGTCTCCAGGTTTGACCCAGACAACAATACACAGATTTGCCTCTGCTTTGGCATCTTTGGTAGCAGCTGAAGGCTTCCTCGCTGTAGCGGTGGATGAGAGACATATCATATGCTGGCTTCTGAGAAAGAAGTGTCTGCAAGTCGACCAGCCTGCATGCCACCTCAGCCAACCTCAGCCATTTCTTGAATTTCCCCCATGCATTTTTGGGGTATAGTTGGAGGATAGACTTTACACGTAGGCTCAAATATACGGACCTACTTGTCCTCAAAAAATAAAATAATCCTCAGAATTTAGAAGGTGTAAATAGCTGTGGTTAATTTTATTTATGAAATTTAACAAATTAAATCCAATCCAAGCAATTTCACTTGTGCAGAAAAGTGTCTAAGGATAAGATAATCTTTTACAAAGAAATTCTCAAAAAGGAAATATATTTACACTCAAGTCCACAATATTAGATCCAAGACTTAATAAGGAGGAAAAATATAAGAAAAATTAATGACAATATTATACCTGAGGTACATGAGCTAGAATTTTACTATATGAAGAGCTCTATTCAATCTCCTGAAGTTCTCTTAGTTACCAAAAATGCTGACAAGTGAGAGGGTTCGAAGAAAACATATTTTAAATCTTTATATCTGATAATACATTTACATGGATATCTTAGGAAAAGGTTCCACCTATTTGCAGAACCCCAGGTTTCAACAAAAGAAACTGCTTAGGTGTGGTTAATTTTCAAAGCGAAGGCAGATGGGTACTTTCACTTTGAAAATGTTGCCAAATCCATGTGGTGAAAAGTACTTTTCACAACGGCAGGCAGTTAAAAAAAAAAATGACCTCTAAGATTTTAACATTATAGGAAGGGCACTATTGTGATCTGATATACCTTGTTCCCACCCTCAAAAGACATCGCTATAACAGGAGCTTCTCTTATAGGTGCCAGCCCTGAGGGTGCTGTGAATACTTGACCACCACAACAAATGCTTTCACTTTGTCTAAGGAGCGGAAATTTATTATTTATTGGGATTTGTTAACCGCCTTTATGAAGAGATTCACCCAAGGTGTGATGGGTTTAGCACTTCCAACTATTCTGAAAAGTTGGCTTCTATGGCTTCTCTGGGATCAAGGGTCCTGTGCTGACTCTTTGAACAGCATGGTTGTTCTCCATCATTCCTATTGCAGTGTTTCTCGAGTCCCGTCCTGGAATACCCCTTGCCAGTCAGGTTTTCAGGATATCCACAGTGAATATGCATGAAAGAGATTTGTATATAATGGAGGCAGTGTATGCAAATCAAGTTCATGCATATTTATTGTGGATATCCTGAAAACCTGACTGGAAAGGGGTATTCCGGGACTGGACTTAGGAAACACTATGCTAATATAATGCCTTCAATGAGGTCACAGTAGTGCAGTGCTACTCAAGCCAGTCCTCAGGCACTCCTAGTCAGTCAGGTTTTCAGGATATCCACAGTGAGTATGCATGAGATAGATTTGCATACCAAGGAGACAGTGCATGCAAATCTATTCATGCATATTCATTGTGGATATCTTGAAAACTTGACTGGCTAGGTGTGCCCCAAGGATTGGTCTGAGAACCACTTCAATATTGAATGTCACAGGAGGCTGCTCACACTTTCTCAGGGTTCTGCCTCCTTTCCCCAGGCAGTGTTGAATGGGTGGCAATGGCACTAAATTGGATTTATAAATACATAGGTAAGCTGGATGCAAATTGCCTGCACTGTCACCCAAAAGACAGGATATTTCCTTTGAAGTAAATCTTTCAAATGAAGCTTTCCATGATTTATTTGTTTAGTTCACCCACTGAAGGGGGTTCACTTGCCAAAGTCAGCCAGGGGCACCTATTTTGAGGGGTGTGCACTGCAAAAAAAAAAAAAAAAAAAATATATATATATAGTTTGTGCTCGTTTTAAACTAATGTTTCCCAAATTCCAGACATTTTTTCATGCTTGTTTGATCTATTTGATTCTTTAGGAGCACATTGCATGCAATTGATTGTGTGTTAATTAATGGGTAAACATGTATACTAAAGATTTTTATGCACATTAAAATGTTAGGCACTCCACTGAACTGAATGTGCACTTACAAATGTAAATGTACACCCCTACCTGTTTTCCCAGTATTCACAGATTTATGATTCACCATAGCTGGTTTAGCAACTTCTGTGGGTCCTTTGGTGGGACAAAGTCTGTGGGGAATGTGGAAAGGCACAGGTATTTCACAGAGCAGAGCAGTTTTGGAAGGGCTCACCACCTCCATACAGCACTTGCCTCTTTCCATCTCATTGCCTGATGGGAGGGGAGGTAATCCTACATGTAACCTTCTGGCCCAGTGCTGTTTTTCTCACCTATTGGGCTCCCCATGGATTCTGTCACACCAGGACTTGTTACTTATCAATTGGCAAGTTGTTACCCCCTGTTGAGGAGGATATGCACAGCAGAGATAGCAATGGTGGGAAAGGAAGGGATGAGGACAGAGAGGCCCCCATGCTGAAAAGTAAACCTGGGTGCTAGTAGTGCCATACTAGCTCTCGTATTTACCTGCGCAAAATGTTCAGAGGGTTCTAGCGTGAGAAACAATGAGTGTGCCAGGCACTAGCGCAGATAGCATGCAAATGTAGTCAAGGGCATGCAAATGAGGTCATTTTGTATTCCTCCCCAATGCTCAGAAAAGAGCGCTGTAAACATAACTGCCTTACCGCCAGGTTGGAGCAAGTGTTAGGGTGTTGGAAAAGAGGATTTCTCATGATTCTCATGCTTCTCTCATGATTCTTTCTGCAAAATCTGCTGATTTTGATTGATTTTGGAAGCAGAAGGAAGCCCCATGCAAGCCCTTAAGTGCTGGAACAGCAGACCCAAGCAAAAGCACACATTGGCGTCTGTTCCCTGTGACTAAATTTAAAGTGTCCGTGCTAAAAATATTTTAAATGCCCAAAGTGAAAACACACATTGGCGTCTGTTTCCTGCACCTAAATATAAGCGTTCAAGCTAAAAAAAAAAAAAAAAAGTAAAACGCTTATATTTAGGCCGCAGAAAACAGACGCCAATGTGTGCTTCACATTCTGGTTTTACCAGGCGCATGAACACAGGAGCCAAGCTTAACACGGAACTCTTCTGGACATGGGCCAGAGTGGAGGAGTGGCCTAGTGGTTAGAGCACTGGTCTTGCAATCCAGAGGTGGCCAGTTCAAATCCCACTGCTGCTCAGTGCCGTAGGAAGGGGGAGGCGGTGGGGTGGTCCGCCCCAGGTGGATGCCGCTGGGGGGGTGTCGGCTCCGCTGGTTCCCTGTTCCCTCTGCCCTGGAACAGGTTACTTCCTGTTCCGGGGCAGAGAGAGCAGGGAACCAGCAGAGCCGACGCAGCTCCCAATGACATGCACTCGGGGCGGTTCGGCCCTCCCGCCCATCCCTCGTGCTTTCCCTTGTAAGTACGTGTTCCGGGAGGGGGGTGCGCTCCGGTGGGGGGAGGGTGCGCCGTGCTGCACCCGGGGGGGGGGGGGGTGCGCAGCGGCGACCCGCCCCAGGTGTCAGCTGCCCTCGCTATGGCACTGCTGCTGCTCCTTGTGATCGTGGGCAAGTCACTTAACCCTCCATTGCCTCAGGTACAAACTTAGATTGTGAGCCCTCCTGGGACAGAGAAATACCCAGAGTACCTGAATGTAGCTCACCTTGAGCTACTACTGAAAAAGGTGTGAGCAAAATCTAAATTAATAACAATAATAATCCTCCTGCGTCAAAGCACAATCCTCCCGCTGAACTCCCTAATGCTCAACGCTATGAGCACGCCTATATTTGCATCTCATTAGTGTTGAGCATCAGGGTGTTGGTCTGCGCTGTTCTGGCAGTATTTTTATGGCGCTATTTGGAACAGCACCGGAGTGTTGAGCATTAGGGTGAGAGTGTGTGTAGTTCAACTGAATTGACCAATTTGGTCTTTTTTTGCCCATTTGTTGTATCAATAAGTATTTATTTTTGCTGTAATTTAAATATGCGATGACGGAACATAAGTAATCTGTGATTTTGGAAATAAAGGTCTATTAAATAAAAACTGCTTCTCACTTTTTATAAATTCTGTGTACTTCATCGGGACATCTGTACAATGGAGAATGTGGACTTGGCTTCTGATGCTGGGGTAGGAATTGATTCCCAGTCATATCATCAAAGGAATTACAACATCCAAATGGCAGATGATGTTTAATGTGAGCAAGTGCAAAGTGATGCATGTGGGAAAGAGAAACCCAAACTACAGCTATGTGATGCAAGGTTCCAAGTTAAGAGTCACTGACCAGGAAAAGGATCCAGGAGTCATCTTTGATGATACTTTGAAACCCCCTGCTCAGTGTGCTGCGGTGGCAAAGAAAGCAAACAGAATGTTAGGTACTATTAGGAAAGGAATGAAAAATAAAAATGAGGAGATTATAATGCCTTTGTATTGCTCCATGGTGCGACCGCACCTTGAATACTGTGTGCAATTCTGGTCACCGCATCTCAAAAAAGATATAGTGCGATTAGAAAAAGTACAGAGAAGGGCAACGAAAATGATAAAGGGGATGGGACTTCCCCATGAGGAAAGGCTGAAAAGGCTTGGGTTCTTCAGCTTGGTGAAAAGACAGCTGAGGGGAGATATAATAGAGGTATATAAAATACTGAGTGGACTGGAACGGGTAGACGTGAATCACTTGTTTACTCTTCCCCAAAATACTAGGACTAGGAGGCATGTAATGAAGCTACAAAGTAGTAAATTTAAAATGAATCAGAGAAAATATTTCTTCGCTCAATGTGTAATTAAAATCTGGAATTCGTTGCCAGAGAATGTGGTAAAAGCAGTTAGCTTAGCGGGGTTTAAAAAAAGGTTTGAATGGCTTCCTAAAAGAAAAGTCCATAAGCAATTATTAAAATGGACTTGGGAAAATCCACTGCTTATTTATTTTATTTATTTATTAGGATTTATTTACCACCTTTTTGAAGGAATTCACTCAAGGCGGTGTACAGTAAGAATAGATCAAGCATGAGCAATAGACAATTACAGCAGTAAAAATATTCAAAAACAATACAAAGTATGGCATGGTATACTATTTACAATGTCAACACAATACATAATAGAACATTATATGTGATAGCGAAGGGTAAAGCAGCATAAAATGTATTGTACTGTTTTGGGATTTTGCCAGGTACTTTTGACCTGGATTGGCCACTGTTGGAAACAGGATACTGGTCTTGATGGACCTTCGGTCTGTCCCAGTATGGCAACACTTATAACATCAGTAGTCAAATTCCCACTGTGCCACATTGTGCAAACCCTTAGCATTGGATACTAGGATGCAAGAGCTGTGCGTCTAAGTCCCAGTGTGGGCTGTAGGTGTACCCTGCAGTTGATGTGCTAAAGTTTATTGAAGTACACAGGATGACTGGTGCTACAGGGGCAGCCCCTTCCCAACCAGAAAGCAGAACTAAGGCTGCATCTCAGAGGAGATGCCCATCCATCCCTCCAACCGATAAAAGCTTTCTCATTTCCCCTCATACATGCTGTCTGTATAGGACAGGAGGGGGAAAAGAGGGGACAGGGTTTTACAATATATCTGTTTCAATCCATTCATCTCTGTAATATGTCATGTTTATCCTCTGAAGACAAGCATTGTTTTTACACTTTTCATATTAACCAAAATGCATTACATGAAAGTTTTATCTGACAGCAATTAGCCTTTTACATTTTTTGCAGTATTTTTTTTATTTATTATTTATTGCATTTGTATCCCACATTTTCCCACCTATTTGCGGGCTCAGTGTGGCTTACAATACATTGTGAATGATGGAAATACAATGTGTTACAGTACGATTATGAGTTACATTGTGAAGAGTTATGGGAAAACAGTGTCAAGTCAAGACATCGTTTAGGGCATGGAAACACTGGAATGTTACAATGGGGAAAAGATAGGGCGATAGAACAATAGCAGAGGACATAGGGTATCACAATTGTATCTGTGGGTGGAGATTGAGGTGTGGTGTAATACGGGGTAGGATGGCTTCAAAGTCCGAAGGGTCTTTCCCCTTTCCTTCCCCTTAGAAATGTTTTTGAGATTGATGAATAAATGCAGGATGCCACTTCTGAAAAGGAAACCCAAACTCAGGACACTATTGGGAGTGGTGGAGCTGGTGCGCTCAGGGTGGAGGGACGGGAGAAGAACAACATTTGATAAAGTGCTCTTCTGCTTATGCACAGCAAAAGGATCTCAGAAAGCCTGGCCGTAACAAATTTTATCTAGTTATTTATTTTGTTAACTTGAAGGCCCGGGATCAAATCCCACAGAAGTTCCTTGTGGCCTTGGGGCCATGGTCTTTGATCTGATGTTGAGTCGGCTTTGGCAGCAGTGCTTGTCAGGTCTTGCCCCCCCCCCCCCACCCCTTTTGGTGGCCAGGAGTGACATGGAGGGGCATAATTGAACGAAAACGCCTATCTCCATGGGCGTTTATCTCCGAGAACGGGTCCGTGAAGGGGCGGACCGAACCGTATTTTGGGAAAAAATAGATGCCCATGTTTTATTCAACAATGTGTGAGCTGGGCGTTTTTGTTTTTCAGCGATAATGGAAAATGAAAGCGCCCAGCTCAAAAACGAATAAATCCAAGACATTTATTCGTGGGAGGGGCCAGGATTCGTAGTGCACTGGTCCCCCTCACATGCCAGGACATCAACCGGGCACCCTAGGGGGCACTTTTACAAAACCAAAAAAAACAGGTAAAAGAGCTCCCAGGTGCATAGCACCCTTCCCTTGTGTGTTGAGCCCCCCAAATCCCCCTCAAAACCCACTGCCCACAAGTCTACACCATTACTATAGCCCTAAGGGGTGAAGGGGGCACCTACATGTGGGTACAGTGGGTTTGGGGGGGTTGGACGACTAATAAGCATTAAGCAGCACAATTGTAACAGGTAGGGGGGATGGGCCTGGGTCCACCTGCCTGAAGTCCACTGCACCCCCTAACAACTCCTCCAGTGACCTGCATACTGCTGCCAGGGAGCTGGGTATGACATTTGAGGGTGAAAATAAAAATTTGTGAAACATCATTTTTTTGTGGTGGGAGGGGGTTAGTGACCACTGGGGGAGTCAGGGGAGGTCAACCCCGATTCCCTCCAGTGGTCATCTGGTCATTTAGGGCACTTTTTGGGGCCTTATTCATGAAAAAACAGGGTCCAGGAAAAGTGTCCTAAATTCTAGCTAAAAACGCATACTTTTTTCCCATTATCAGTGAAATGCGCCCATCTTTGTTCGGCAGATAACCATGCCCCAGTTCCGCCTTCGCCACACCTCTGACACGCCCTCATCAACTTTGTCCGCATCCGCGACGGAGTGCAGTTGAAAACGTCCAAAAATCGGCTTTCGATTATACCGCTTTATTCGTTTTTGTGAGATAAACGTCCATCTCCTGATTTAGGTCAGAACTTGGGCGTTTTTCTCGTTCGATTATAAGCAGGATAGTGGTGTCTCACACTGTGCAGGAGATGGCAATGGCAAACCACTCCTTTTCCTTGCCAAGAAAACCGTGAGGAGGGGGTCCCTCATTGTGTGGTCGTCAGGAGTCAGTTTCACTTGAAGGCACATCTGGATCTAGAACTGGATTTATTTCGCCATGGTTTATGTTATGTTTAACTTTGCTGTTGTTTTTGTTTCAAATTGTTGGCTGACTTGTGGGCTCATTTTTCAAAAGCGAAAAACATCCAAAAAGTGTCACAAAACAGCATTTAGACAAATTTCTTCTCAAAATGTCCAAATTGGTATTTTCGAAACCTATTTTGCAGACATTTGTCTATGCAATTCTTCTGCAGTGCATCCAAATCATTAGGGGGGCATGTCGGGGCATTTTAAAGGTGGGATTAGGGCATGCCTAACACTTGACATTTTACAGCCATACTGAGACAAAACCAGTATGTGCAGGACGTCAGACTCACAGAAACAGAAGCCTGTGTGGCCACATTGCTGATCTGCAAGGGCAGGCTTCTTCATGGAATGTTGCTAGTGGAGGAGTAGCCTAGTGGTTAGTGCAGTGCAGTGGCGTTCCGAGGGGCGCTGACACCCGGGGTGGATCGCCGATGTGCCCCACCCCCACGGGTGCAGCGCCCCCCCCATGCAGCATGACCCCCCTCTGGCGAAGAGACACCTTCCCACCCTGGCAAAAAAAACCCCCCTGGGTGCACGCCGCTGGGGGGGGGTGCCGCGCGCCGGTCAGTGTCATTGGTTTCCATGCTCCCTCCATGATCCGGGGCAGAGGGAGCATGGAAACCAACGACGCTGACTGACGCGCGGCATCCCCCCAGCGGCATGCACCCGGGGCGGACCGCCCCCCCATGGTACGCCACTGGTGCAGTGGACTTTGATCCTGGGGAATTGAGTTCAATTCCCACTGCAGCTCCTTGTGACTCTGGGCAAGTCACTTAACCCTCCATTGCCCCTGGTACAAATAAGTACCTGAATATACTATCAGCCTTATTTTCGAAAGAGAAAGTTGGCCATATTTTGACCCAAATCGGGAGATGGGCGTCTTTCTCCGGTGGGTACCCAAATCGGTATAATGGAAAGATGATTTTGGGCGTCTTCAACTGCAATCTGTCACGGAAACGGCCAAAGTTGACGGGGGCGTGTCAGAGGCGTGGTGAAGGCGGGACTGGGGCGTGTTTATCGGCCGAGGAGAGATGGGTCCCTCGGCCGATAATCAAAAAAAGAAAGGCGTTTTTAGCGCGAATTTGGGTCACTTTTTTGGACCCTTTTTTTTCACGAACAACTCTCCAAAAAGTGCCCCAACTGCCCAGATGACCACCGGAGGGAATCAGGGATGACCTTCCCTGACTCCCCCAGTGGTCACTAACCCTCTCCCACCAAAAAAAACAGAACTTTAAAAACTTTTTTTGCCAGCCTGTATGCCAGCCTCAAATGCCATACCCAGCTCCATCACAGCAGTATGCAGGTCCCTGGAGCAGTTGTTAGTGGGTGCAGTGGATGTCAGCCAGGTGGACCCAGGCCCATCCCCCCCCTACCTGTTACATTTGTGGTGGTAAATGGGAGAGCTCCAGACCGCCCCCAAAACCCACTGTACCCACATCTAGGTGCCCCCCTTCAGCCATAAGTGCTATGGTAATGGTGTAGAGTTGTGGGCAGTGGGTTTTGCTTTCGACTCCTAACCATGACTCTCTTACTCAACACCCTCACTTATCACCCCTACCATTGCAATTTCCCCACCCCTAGCTGTCTGTTCGTCTGTCCAATTTAGATTGTAAGCTCTGTTGAGCAGGGACTGTCTTTTCATGTTAATTTGTACAGCGCTGCGTAAGTCTAGTAGCACTATAGAAATGTTTAATAGTAGTAGTAGTAGTAGTAGATTTGGGGGGCTCAGCACCCAAGGGAAGGGAGCTATGGACTTGGGAGGTATTTTAATTTATTTTTTTATTGTTACAAGTGCCTCCTAGGGTGCTCGGTTGGTGTCCTGGCATGTGAGGGGGACCAGTGCACTATGAATCGTGGCCCCTCCCACGGCCCAATGCCTTGGATTTGTTCGTTTTTGAGCTGGGCACCTTCGGTTTCCATTATCACTGAAAAACAAAACCGCCAAGCTCAGATCCGCACAAATCCGATGCATTTGCCTGGCACAAACCATATTATTGGAAAAAAAGATGGACGCCCATTTTTTTCGAAAATACAGTCTGTCCTGCCCCTTCACGTACCCGTTCTTGGAGATAGACGCCCATGGAGATGGGCGTTTGCATTCGATTATGCCCCTCCACGTAAACCGCTTTCAATGTAGTTGCAAAAACCACAGACAGGCGCTATATCAAGTCCCATTTCCCTTTCCCTTCACTCGTTGAGAGTAGTGGTTTGGGATGTGTTTTGGAGGGTTCAGCAGACAAGATAAGGAAGCAATGGTGAGATACGTACCTGGGAGCATTTATATGAAGTCCACAGCAGTGCCTCCTAGGGTACTCCATTGCTGTCCAGGGATGTCTGGGGACCAGTCTGCTAAGAAAGCTGGCCCTCTTACATCCCAGTTGCTTGATTTTGTGCATTCTTAATTTGTGCGTTTTGTTTCCCGAAAATAGCCTAAAAAGATAAACGCGCAAAACTTTGTTTGAAATGGTATTTTTGAAAAAAAAAATTGATGTCTTTCTTTTTTTGAAAATGGTTACATTTGCTATTCGGAGCGCAAAACATCCAAAGTCCACTTAGACTTCATATATAGAAAGTGCCCCTTTTGATGTTTGTTGGTTACAGATGAGATGTAAAGTTTAATAAACTTAAAGTTAATTAACAAGGGAGTTGTTTGCAGCTTGGCCAATACCTGGGGATGCAAAGATTGCAGAGAAAAGGTTTCCAAGTCACAATTTATCATCAAAAGTCGTTCTTTTAAAAGCTTACGAGTTTTAAGTCATACTTATTCAACTGTGAAGAGCAGTTCATGTGACAGTATGGTTTGTATATTACCACTGAGAGGAGACACACTGGATAGAATCATCTTGTTTTATTCCGTGATGACCTCAAGATTCAGAGTGTTTTAGTATATCAGGCATCAAGCCTCTTTCTGTAAAATAACATTGCTGAGGCTGGGATTCCCCTTCTCTACCCCATACTCTTCCACTTCTCATTTTTGAACGTCTTCGTTGTATTTTTCAATACCTCCTCCACTTTGATCTGTCCCCTTGGGATTACTGTGCACGCAGTCTGTTCCCCATGTGGGGCTGTAATGGTTCCAGCATGGAGCCTTGACTGGAACAGGAGCTCAATACCTTTGTGACCCTGAAAGAATCTGAAATAGCAGCTTTTAGGTCCCCAGAGCAGGGAGAAAAAGCAAGCAGAGAGGTGAAGTGCAGGTAATTTTTGTTCATCCATTGGACACCTTGACAACCAGGGCTGACTCAAATTTTACCATCTTAGAGCTCAGAAATGGTGATTCTTCATCTGGGTTTAGTGGGAGATCAGGGGTTTCCGAATCACAGTTCTGCCCCTGGTTTAGCTCATGATATCTGAAATTGCTATCTGAAATTGCATTAAAAATCCTTGTGGGGCACAGGGATCTAACCAAAAGCTCTGCCTGCATTGGGCCCTTTGTAACTTGGAGCTTCCCCAGATGTTTAAATTCAAAGGTGCCTTGTGAGCTACAGGGGAGCCTTTTACATAGTAACATAGTAAATGACGCAGATAAAGACCTGTACGGTCCATCCAGTCTGCCCAGCAAGATAAACTCATTTTACATGGTATGTAATACTTTATATGTATACCCGAGTTTGATTTTTCCTTGCCTTTCTCAGGGCACAGACCGTAAAAGTCTTCCCCGCACTGTTCTTGAACTTCCCATATCTATCCAGTTACGATCAGGGTGTAGACCATAGAAGTCTGCCCAGCACCGGTGTTGCTACCCAATCTCCACTAAGATTCCGTAGATCCATTCCTTCTAAACAGGATTCCTTTGTGTTTATCCCACGCATGTTTGATTTCCATCACCATTTTCATCTCCACCACCTCCCATGGGAGGGCATTCCATGTATCTACCATCCTTTCCGTAAAAAAATACTTCCTGACATTATTCCTGAGTCTGCCCCCCTTCAACCTCAATTCATGTCCTCTAGTTTTACCACCTTCCTGTCTCCAGGCAAGGTTTGTTTGCGGATTAATACCTTTCAAATATTTGAACGTCTGTATCATGTCACCCCTGTTTCTCCTTTCCTCCAAGGTATACATTTTCAGGTCGGCAAGTCTCTCCTTGTACGGTTTGCAAAGCAAATCCCATACCATTTTTGTAGACATTTCAACTTCACATCATATCAATCAAAATGATCCTAGGCACATCCCTGGCAGCCTTTGCATTCACACAATTTTAGAAAGATGCAACTGGGGAACTGAGGAACTGAGTTCGATTCCCACTTCAGGCACAGGCAGCTCCTTGTGACTCTGGGCAAGTCACTTAACCCTCCATTGTCCCAGGTACAAATAAGTACCTGTATATAATATGTAAGCCGCATTGAGCCTGCCATGAGTGGGAAAGCGCGGGGTATAAATGTAACAAAAATAAAAATAAAGGTGGGGTGAATGGCATGTGGAGAATTCTTCAAAACGGGAAGGGATGGAGAACATAAATCCAGAGTCCAGGGACTGGTTCTTCTGTATACAGTGCTGGGTGGTTTGATAGCGCTAAAGAAACATTAAAAATTGCAGATTCCTAGGGACCCTTTTACTGAAGGTCATTAAGCAGTTAATGCAGAAATTAATGGATACCTGCATACCAGTTAAGGCAATGGTTTGACACTTTAACTCAGGGGCCCTTTTACTAAGTTGCGTAAGCGTCTACGCGTGCCCAACGCGTGCCAAAATGGAGTTACCGGCCGGCTACCACGTGGCTCTTGCGGTAATTTCATTTTTGTCGCACGTCCGATACATGCGGCCATCGGTCATTATTGCCTGGTTACCGCTTGAGACTTTACCACTAGGTCAATGGCTGGCGGTAAGGTGGCAGACGCACAGCAATGTTGATTTTGCTGCACGTCTATTTTCATCACAAATTTTAAAAAGGGCCTTTTTTACAGGTGCACGGAAAAAATGGATCGGCGTGCGCCCAAAACCCGCGCCTACACTACCGCAAGCCATTTTTCAGCTCACCTTAGTAAAAGGAGCCCTCCGTGATTCCCAAACCTGTCCTGGGGGAACCCCAGCCAGTCAGTTTTTCAGGATATCCATAATGAATGTGCATGAGATCGATTTGCTTACACTGCCTCCTTGGTATGCAAATCTACCTCATGCATATTCATTGTGGATATCCTGGATACCTGACTGGCTGGGGTTTCCCCAGGACATTTGGGAATCACTGCTTTAACTTCATGCTGAGTAACGGGCGGGAAATGGGTATGGATTGTGCCTTGCCATTAACAAGCACTATCTTAATGCAGCAGATAATGCTGAGCAGCTCATTCCACTTCAGCGGATGGGGTTAAGTGTATTGGAGTTACATGCAATGCAGTTAACATGCAGTAAGTATATTATCTCTCCATTAACTGTATGGCACACCCCCAGCAATTATAGTTCAGGCTTTTGCAGCTACTTTGTATTCCTTTTTGCAACTAAAGTAGTGACAGCAATATTTTGGCAGAGCTTAGTATAAAGGGGGCCTTAATCACTGTCATTGCGTGTCCCTTAAACCCTGCTTTCAAAGCGAGCCTTAGATTCTGAGCATGTTCCAGCACACAGTCACCTTCTGCCAGATCCGAATCTCTTTATAACAGAATTGCTGGCTCCTGCCATGTTTAGAAAGGGTGGAAGACCTGTAAGACTGACCTGAAACCCTTTTTCGCTTTTTGGGTTTAGGATATGCAGCCCTGCAAGTCTTGCAGCTCACTTTTTAAATACATTCCAGCTGATATTCAAAATGATTTAAGAGGCCAGAAGCGTCCGCTGACTGGTTAATTTGCCATGGGACCGGACGGAATCCACCCCAGGATATTGAGGGAGCTCAGAGAGGTTCTGGCGGGTCCTCTTAAAGATTTGTTTAATAAATCCTTGGAGACGGGAGAGGTTCCGAGGGATTGGAGAACGGCGGAGGTGGTCCCTCTTAACAAAAGTGGTGATAGGGAAGAAGCTGGAAACTACAGGCCGGTAAGCCTCACTTCGGTTATTGGAAAAGTAATGGAAGCAATGCTGAAGGAAAGGATAGTGAATTTCCTGGAAGCAAATAAGTTGCAAGATCCGAGACAACATGGTTTCACCAAAGGGAAATCGTGCCAAACGAATCTCATTGAATTCTTTGACTGGGTGACAGGAGAATTAAATCAAGGAAGTGCTATGGACGTAATCTACTTAGATTTCAGCAAAGCTTTTGACACGGTTCCCCACAGGAGGCTCTTGAATAAACTAGATGGGCTGAAGATAGGACCCAAAGTGGTGAACTGGATTAGGAACTGGTTGACGGGCAGACGCCAGAGGGTGGTGGTAAATGGAGTTCGCTCGGAGGAGGGAAAGGTGAGTAGTGGAGTGCCTCAAGGATCGGTGCTGGGGCCGATTCTATTCAATATATTTGTGAGTGACATTGCCGAAGGGTTACAAGGTAAAGTTTGCCTTTTTGCGGATGACACCAAGATTTGCAACAGAGTGGACACACCGGAGGGAGTGGAAAACATGAAAAAAGATCTGCGGAAGCTAGAAGAATGGTCTAACATTTGGCAATTAAAATTCAATGCGAAGAAATGCAAAGTGATGCAGTTAGGGAGTAGAAATCCAAGGGAGACGTATGTGTTAGGCGGGGAGAGTCTGATAGGTACGGACGGGGAGAGGGACCTTGGGGTGATAGTATCTGAGGATCTGAAGGCGACGAAACAGTGCGACAAGGCGGTGGCCGTAGCTAGAAGATTGCTAGGCTGTATAGAGAGAGGTGTGACCAGCAGAAGAAAAGAGGTTTTAATACCCCTGTATAAGACGTTGGTGAGGCCCCACCTAGAGTATTGTGTTCAGTTTTGGAGGCCATACCTTACGAAGGATGTTAAAGAAATGGAAGCGGTGCAAAGAAAAGCTACAAGAATGGTATGGAATTTGCATTCCAAGACGTATGAAGAGAGACTTGCCAACCTGAACTTGTATACCCTGGAGGAAAGGAGGAACAGGGGTGATATGATACAGACGTTCAAATATTTGAAAGGTATTAATCCGCAAACAAATCTTTTCCGGAGATGGGAAGGTGGTAGAACGAGAGGACATGAAATGAGATTGAAGGGGGGCAGACTCAGGAAAGATGTCAGGAAGTATTTTTTCACAGAGAGGGTGGTGGATGCTTGGAATGCCCTCCCGCGGGAGGTGGTGGAGATGAAAACGGTAACGGAATTCAAACATGCGTGGGATATACATAAAGGAATACTGTGCAGAAGAAATAGATCCTCAGAAGCTTAGCCAAAATTGGATTGAGGAGCAGGTGGGGGGAAGAGGGGTTGGTGGTTGGGAGGCGAGGATAGTAGATGGCAGACTTATACGGTCTGTACCAGAGCCAATGATGGGAGGCGGGTCTGGTGGTTGGGAGGCAGGGAATACTGCTGGGCAGATTATACGGTCTGAGATGGAGATGGGAGGCGGGACCAGTGGTTGGGAGGCGGGGAATACCGCTGGGCAGACTTATACGGTCTGTGCCCTGAAATAAAATAAAACAGGTACAAATCAAGGTAAGGTACAAATCAAGGGCAGACTTATACGGTCTATGCCCTGAAAAAGACAGGTACAAATCAAGGTAAGGTATACACATATGAGTTTATCTTGTTGGGCAGACTAGATGGACCGTGCGGGTCTTTTTCTGCCGTCATCTACTATGTTACTATGTATCCGGTCATTTTGGGCAGCACTTAATCAGTTATCTCTGTTGAAAATGACCAGTTAGCACTGAATTCAAAAGCAGCTAACTCGTGGGTGTTCCAGAGGCTCGGGTTAAGTGCCGATATTCGGCCGCTCACCGCATAAGTGATCGGGCCACATGAATAGCAGTCCTATCTTTAATTGGTTTGGCTTATGCGGTCAAGGGTTGAATATTGACTTAACTGGCTATTGGGCTCATTTTCAAAACAGAAAAACGTCTAAAAAGTGGCATAAAGCAGCATTTGGACATTTCTCTCACAAAAACTTCCAAATCAGTATTTTCAGAACCTATTTTTAGACGTTTTTCTATGAAGTCCGTCAGAAGTGCATCCAAATCTCAAGAGGGCATGTCAGGGGCATGTTCAGGCCAGGACTTGGGCATTCCTAAGACTTAGACGTTTTTCAGCTGTGGAGGGGCATTTTCGAACGAGGACGACCATCTCTAAGGGCGGCTAACTATAAGGACGGTGCCACGAAGGGGCAGGGCAATGCGTATTATCGAAACAAGATGGACGTCCATCTTTCGTTTCGATAATACGGTCAGGGACGCCCAAATCTTGACATTTAGGTCGACCTTAGAGATGGCCGTCTTCGGTTTTCGGCGATAATGGAAACCAAAGACGTCTATTTTATTTATTTATTTATTACATTTGTATCCCACATTTTCCCATATAGCAGTAGGCTCAATGTGGCTTACAGGTTCCGGAGAGGAGAGTACCAACTCCGGGAATATATACAGAATGGAAAATAGAGTAACAGTAGGTGCAAGGAAGCTGATAAAGTTCTGGAAAAGAGAATACAACTCTGGGACGAATATATAGTAGCATGTAGAGAGAAGAAATCCCAATGAGGCTGATAAGTCTCCGGGGATGGGACTACAGCTTCTAGTGAGCAATACAGAGTAGGATAAGGGTAGAAGTACACTTAAATATAACTGGAGTGGTAAAATTCATACAGTAGTAATAGGATTATGTGGAAGGGGTATTGTTCATTTCTTAGTTCGATAGATGTGATGCATTGTTCATGAATTTGTTTGGGTCTGCTGGGTAGGCTCCTTTCTCAAAAACGTCAAAATCCAAGCCCTTTGGTCGTGGAAGGAGCCAGCATTTGTAGTGCACTGGTCCCCCACACATGCCAGGACACCAACCAGGCACCCTAGGGGGCACTGCAGTGGACTTCAGAAGTTGATCCCAGGTGCATAGCTCCCTTACCTTGGGTGCTGAGCCCCCCAACCCCCCCCAGGTCCGCCTGCCTGAAGTACACTGCACCCACTACAACTGCTCCAGGGACCTGTATACTGCTGCAATGGACCTGAGTATGGCATTTGACGCTGGCATAGAGGCTGGCAAAAAAGTATTTTTAAACTTGTTTTTTATGGTGGGAGGAGGTTAGTGACCACTGGGGGAGTAAGGGGAGGTCATCCCCGATTCCCTCCGGTGGTCATCTGGTCAGTTCGGGCACCATTTTGAGGCTTGGTCGTGAAAAAAAATGGACCTAGTAAAGTCGGCCAAGTGCTCGTCAGGGACGCCCTTTTTTTCTATTATTGGCTGAGGACGACCATCTCCTAATCACGCCCCAGTCCCATGTTCACTACCCTGCCGACACGCCCCCGTGAACTTTGGTCATCCCCGCGATGGAAAACAGTCGAGGGTGTCAAACAATCGGCTTTCGATTATGCCGATTTGGATGACCTTGCGAGAAGGACGCCCATCTCCTGATTTGTGTCGAAAGATGGGCGTCCTTCTCTTTCGAAAATAAGTGTGATAATGGAACAAAACATAACCGTCCAGGACTAAACCTAAGACGTTTTGAGCTACACCTGTTTTTATAACAAGGCACAAAAAGGTGCCCTAAATAACCAGATGACCACTGGATGGAATCAGGGATGACCTCCCCTTATTCTCCAAGTGGTCACTAACCCCCTCCCACCCCCCCCAAAAATGTGATGAAAAACATTACTTGCCAGTCTCTGTGCCAGCCTCAGATGTTATAGTCAGGTCCATTAGAACAGCATGCAGGTCCCTGGAGTAGTCTAGTGGTGGGTGCAGTGCACTGCAGACAGGTGGACTCAGGCTCCTACCTCCCTCTACCTGTTACACTTGTGGATTAAACTGTAAGCCCTCCAAAACTCACCAGAAACTCACTTTACCCACATATAGGCGCCCCCTTTACCCGAAAGGGCTATGGTAGTGGTGTACAGTTGGGGGTAGTGGGTTTTGGGGGGCTCAGCAGACAAGGTAAGGGAGTAATGGTGAGATGTGTACCTGGGAGTATTTTATGAAGTCCACTGCAGTGTCCCCTAGGGTGCCCTATTGCTTTCCTGGGATGTCAGGGGGACCAGTCTACTAAAAATGATGGCTCCTCCTACATCCCATTGGCTTGACTTTGTGCGTTTTGTACTTGGATGTTTTTTTTTCCGAAAATGGACCAAAAAACAAAACGTCCAAATCACAAAACCTTGTTCAAAATGGTATTTAAAAAAAAAAAGATGTTTTTCTTTTTTGAAAATGGACTTCTTTCCTATTTGGATTTAGCCGTCATATCGAAAATGCCCCTAGCTGGCTCAAAAAAAAAAAAGAAAATATTTAATGCCGAAGTCCAGACAGGTTCCAGCATTGAATTTCCAGGAATAATGCCAATGGTGTGCAGCAAAATGCTCACCACCACTGGCTGAATATTGGGGGGATTGTTTCTTCAAGTGAAACCCAGTGGGGCAGGGGCGTAGCTACGGGTGGGCCTGGGTGGGCCCAGGCCCACCCAATTTCAGTCCAGGCCCGCCCAGCACCAGCGCCAGCTCCCATTGCCGGCCACTGCTGCTTTTCCTGATGAGCAGCAGGGCCGGCGCTACAAAAAGAAGAAGCGCTCAGCTGACTGAGCTGAGCGCCAACGCGTCGCTAAGGAAGAGGAAAAAATGTTTAAAAAAAAATGTGGCACCGCAGGCAGCCTCAAAGCATTGGCTGCTGGCTCTGTGCAGGCTCCTCCCGTCTCTTACATCACTGCCCCTGTAGCGAAGCAGGGGCAGTGACGTAAGAGACGGAAGGAGCCTGCAGAGCCAGCAGCCAATGCTTCGAGGCTGCCTGCAGTGCCGCGTTTTTTTAAAAACATTTTTTCTCGTCGGGTTAGCGACGCATTGGCGCTCAGCTCAGTCAGCTGAGCGCTTCTTCTTTTTGTAGCGCCGGCCCTGCTGCTCATCAGGAAAAGCAGCAGTGGCCGGCAATGGGAGCTGGGGCTGGTGGGCCTGAATGGGAGAGGGAAAATGGATGGCAGGATGGGGAGAAAGAGGAAAAATGGAAGGATGGGGAGAGAAAGATGGAAAACAGATGCGAGGATGGCAGAGAAAGAGGGAAAATGGAAGGATGGGGAGAGAAAGAGGGGAAAACAGATGGGAGGATGGCAGAGAAAGAGGGAAAACGGAAGGATCGGGAGAGAAAGGGGGAAAACAGATGGCAGGATGGGGAGAAAGAGGGAAAATGGAAGGATGGCGAGAGAAAGAGGGAAAACAGATGGCAGGATGGCAGAGAAAGAGGGAAAACGGAAGGATGGGGAGAGAAAGAGGGAAAACAGATGGGAGGATGGCAGAGAAAGAGGGGAAACGGAAGGATGGGGAGAGAAAGAGGGAAAACATGGGAGGATGGGGAGAAAGAGGGAAAATAGAAGGATGGCGAGAGAAAGAGGGAAAACAGATGGCAGGATGGAGAGAAAGAGGGAAAATGGAAGGATGGCGAGAGAAAGAGGGAAAACAGATGGCAGGATGGGGAGAAAGAGGGAAAATGGAAGGATGGGGAGAGAAAGAGGGAAGACGCTGGATGGAAGGGTAGGGAGAAAGAGGTGACACTGGATGGAAGGATGCAGAAAGAAAGAGGGGAGACTATTGGAAGGATGGGGAGAGAGAGGGGAGACTGGAAGGATGGGGAGAGAAAGAGGAGAGGCTGCATGGAAAGGGGGAGTAGTGAAAGATTGGAGAATAAGAGGAAGGGGCATGGGGAGAACAAGGGTGAGAAAAAGATGAAAAGCCATAAGTAGATGAAGGAAATTAAAGAATGGATAGTAAGAATGAATTAAATCTGGACACAGAGAGAGGCAGAAAAATATTGAAGAAAGCAAAGAAAAAGGAGAGAAAAATGACAAATGGCCAGGAAACCCTGGCAGAAGAGTTAAGCGAAAACGAAGGAAAGCAGAATCTAGAGACTGGGAGCAACACAATGAGAAAAAGTAAATGGCCATACAACAAAGGTAAAGAAAATAATTTTATTTTTAATTTAGGATAAAGTAATATGGTGTTAATAAAGTTTCAGAGACCAATACTTCCTTCCTTAGGTCAGGAGAGGATACCGTAACAGCATTATACTGACCTGAGGCAGGAGGTTTTGGCCTCTGAAAGCTCACTGAAAAGGATTAGGCTATTAAATAAATTGTCTGAAATCTGATGCACTGAACAGCACTTTACCCTGTGTGACAAATGCATCTGAGTGTGACTACATTTTGCTGGGGGGGTGGGGGGGTAGAGAGAAAATTTTGTGCCCACCCACTTTGGGTTCAGGCCCACCCAAAATTGGCAGTCTGGCTACGCCACTGCAGTGGGGGAAAGCAAATGGCCTTAATGGTTACTACTAATCATTTCTATAGTGCTACTAGACATAGTCAGCGCTGTACACATTATATATAGGTACTTTATTTGTCCCTAGGTGGCTCACAATCTAAGCTTTTTGACACCGGGCTGAAGGCACACACTGACTTCTACCTTAAGGAATCAGCGCAAGGAGGAGGGGAGAACTGTTTCCGTCTATGCCGAGTGAGGATCCTGCAACTGCAATGCTGTCAGTGGAGAGTGATGCTTGTGTTTTCTATCTCTAGGGACAGGCTGGTTCCTTGGAGTCCTGCAGAGCTTCCTTGTCCCTCACTAGTGAAAATGTGGTAATGAAACAGCACCCCCCACTGGCAGGTGGAGAACTCCCACTCAGCTTAGTGGAGGGGAGCTGTAACACTGTATTTATTTGGCTGGCGGGTCCTCGACATCCTCGCCTGCAAAGATATGTTTGGTGCGTGTGTGTGCCCGTGCATTCGTGGGGAGGGGGGGGGGGAGGAGAGGAGAAGAGAGCATTGCACTGCCCCTCCAGCCCACCCCTGATTGACCCCAAAATTGGAGGGCTAGCTATGTCCCTGGCTTCAAATAATTTAGAGAACACATTATAAGATTTTGCTGATTACATAAGTATATAAGTATTGCCATATTGGGAAAGACCAAAGGTCCATCAAGCCCAGCATCCTGTTTCCAACAGTGGCCAATCCAGATCACAAATACCCGGCAAGATCCCAAAAAGTACAAAACATTTTATACTGCTTATCCCAGAAATAGTGGATTTTCCCCAAGTCCAGTCAATAACGGTCTATGGACTTTTCCTTTAGGAAGCCGTCCAAACCTTTTTTAAACTCCGCTAAGCTAACCGCCTTTACCACATTCTCTGGCAACAAATTCCAGAGTTTAATTACACGTTGAGTGAAGAAAAATTTTCTCTGATTCGTTTTAAATTTACTACATTGTAGCTTCATCGCATGCCCCCTAGTCCTAGTATTTTTGGAAAGCGTGAACAGACGCTTCACATCTACCCGTTGAACTCCACTCATTATTTTATAGACCTCTATCATATCTCCCCTCAGCCGCCTTTTCTCCAAGCTGAAGAGCCCTAGCCGCTTTAGCCTTTCCTCATAGGGAAGTCGTCCCATCGCCTTTATCATTTCCGTCGCCCTTCTCTGCACCTTTTCTAATTCCACTATATCTTTTTTGAGATATGGCGACTAGAATTGAACACAATATTCGAGGTGCAGTCGCACCATGGAGCGATTCAAAGGCATTATAACATCCTCATTTTTGTTTTCCATTCCTTTCCTAATAATACCTAACATTCTATTTGCTTTCTTAGCCGCAGCAGCACACTGAGCAGAAGGTTTCAACGTATCATCAACGACGACACCTAGATCCCTTTCTTGGTCCGTGACTCCTAACGTGGAACCTTGCATGACGTAGCTATAATTCCGGTTCCTCCTTCCCACATGCATCACTTTGCACTTACTCACATTAAACGTCATCTGCCATTTAGACGCATGGAGGCATATTTTCAAAGCACTTTGGGAGGCCAAGTTCCATAGGTTTCTATGGAACTTTGGGAGGCTAAGTGCTTTGAAAATGAGCCTCTCTAGTCTCCCAGTCTCGTAAGGTCCTCTTGTAATTTTTCACAATCCTCCCGCGATTTAACAACTTTGAATAACTTTGTGTCATCAGCAAATTTAATTACCTCACTAGTTACTCCCATCTCTAGGTCATTTATAAATATGTTAAAAAGCAGCGGTCCTAGCACAGACCCCTGGGGAACCCCACTAACTACCTTTCTCCATTGACAATACTGACCATTTAACCCTACTCTCTGTTTTCTATCTTTTAACCAGTTTTTAATCCACAATAGAACACTACCTCCTATCCCATGACTCTCCAATTTCCTCTGGAGTCTTTCATAAGGTACTTTGTCAAACGCCTTTTGAAAATCCAGATACACAATATCAACCGGCTCACCTTTATCCACGTTTGTTCACCCCTTCAAAGAAATGTAGTAGATTGATGAGGCAAGATTTCCCTTCCCCTGTATTTAAGACACTGAACAATCAGGCTTCAATAAGTGTTTGGGTGGTCCTTAAATTATATTGACCATCTCTATTTTGCTGGGATCTTCTGGTACAAATTTGTTAAAAGCCCCTTTTTTCTACCTAGTTTTGCTCGATGAATCTTGGGAGAGGTTGTTTTCGGTAGTAGGGTTGACACTTTGGAACGTGCTGCTGAGAGAATTTAGGATGACAATGTTTATGACAACCTTTAGAAGAGATTGAAGGTCACAAGATGGCGACTTGAAGGGAATTCAGTGAAGCTGCTCTGGTCCTCTGCTCTTTGGAAATCAGATACGTTTTTCTTCTTCCTTATCCCTAAAAGGAGGGGTAGGCAACATGTTGGCCCCACAATGCCTGCTGTACTGGTGGTGGAACCTATGGACCGCTTTGCTGCTTTAGGACCTTTTGCGGGACTTGAATATTCACTGATGGAGGGAGTCGCTCCCCCAGCCTGAAGCTGAAACATCTCTAAGCCCCGAGATTCGGATGCCGCCGCTCATGCCTGTGGCCGAGCTGAGACCTGAGCAGGGAACGCTGCGTCCTGACGAGTCAGGAATGTTTCCTGGTGTGGGGTCAGGTTCCAGCGACGGACTGCCAAGTATTTCCATGCAGATGGGCACAGTACAGCATGGAGTTGGCATTCTTGGCAAGACCATCATGGTAAAAGAGAAACAGCTTTCTGGTGATTCCTTAACTGAATCTATTTCATTGAGTAAGTCATTTTTATCTACTAAACCAACAACCATTACCTTAGATACCATTTGGGAAGCCCTTTTGGGGTTGGAAACATCCTTTTCTCAAAAACTATTATCAGTATATCAGCAAACCCAGATTCCTTCAGAAAAAGTCTCTGTGTCGGAAAATAAAATTTCAATAATGGACAAAAAAATTGAGACTAATGGCACTGATATTCAATCTCTTCAACAAACTCAAGCAAATTTGATTAAAGAGAATTTGATATTGCAGTATAAGATTGAAAATTTAGAAAATCAACAGAGGTCTAAAACATTGCGTTTAATAAATTTTCCCAAACTGTCTTCACTTGCTCCTCTTATAACCTTTAAAAAGTATTTATTGGAAATATTGAAGATTTTGGAGCAAGCTTATCCTCCGGTCTCTAAAACTTATTACCTATTGCCTTATAATAAGAAAATAACTAATCAACCTGTAGCAGGGCTGCCAAGTGGGGGGGGGGGGGGGGGGGGGCAAAATTCCCTGGGCATGGGCCTCCAAGGGGGGCCCGACGCCGGGGATCTATCTCTCTCTCCTGCTCCCAGGCCACCGGTGCTGTAGTCCCCAGTCTCCACCTGCCTACCCTCAGCTCCCTCGACAGCCCCCTTCTGTCTGCCACTGGGCTCCCTGCATTTAAAAAAATCTCTAAATCGGCAGCGCAGCACCAGCGAGCAGTGCCTCGCGTCTGTATGAAAGTGGCAGATCACCTCGGACCTTCCCTCACTGTGCCCCGCCCTCGCGGAAATAGGAAGTTATATCAGGCAAAGGCGGGACACAGTGAGGGAAGGCCCGAGGCGAATTGATCTGCCGCTTTCATACAGACGCGAGGCACTGCTCGCTGGCGCTGCGCTGCTGATTTAGAGATTTTTTTTTAATGCATGGGGCCCCGTGGCAGACAGAAGGGGGCTGTCGAGGGAGTTGAGGGTAGGCAGGTGGAGACTGGGAACTGCTATGCTGGTGGCTTGGGAGCAGGAGAGGGAGGCGACAGCAGTAGCGATTGGGGGGGGGGGGCCCAGGGGCCTGGCTCAGTCTCTCAGCAGCCCTGACCTGAAGCTGAAGAAGCTGAAGTTTCTTTTGAAACTTTAAACCTTACACAGGCACTTGAAGATGATACCCTGGGTTTAAAATCTGCAACACTGATTGTGACTTTTGTACTACAACCTGATAGAGACTGGATACTGAAGCAATTTTTTCATCTTAGAGATGAACTTTTTATGAATTGAAAGATCAGAGTATTTCCAGATGTATCTAGAGCAACCCAAAAGAGGCGCCAACTTTTCCTTAAACTCCACCCATGGGTTTTACAACTGGGCGGATTTTTTCGGCTGAATTTTCCTTGCAAGTGTGTATTGAAATTGAATTCAATGAAATATGTTTTTTTTTATGATCCTATACATTTAAGTTCATTTTTGGAATCCAAGACTATTGCAACTCCAATTTCGCAGCCAAAAGTAGTAATTTCATCTACTCCGTATTCTAATTTAATCTTAAATCCGAGTTATTCTCTTCTTATATATAATTTTGATTAGTGATATGACTTTTCCTTGGTATTGTACCTTGTTCTCCTCTCTTAATATTTTGCTTATTTTATTTTGCATATATTAGAAGTTTCAATATTATCTATCTTTTCTGTATCAAGATTATTCTGGAATTATTCTGTAAATTGCTTAAAAAAAAAAAAAAGAAAGAGATTGAAGGTGCATCTTTTTAAACAGGCATTTTCCCCAGTAGGTGCTGAGGGCTCATCCAGCTGGATGACTAATAAAGCAACAGACTTTTATTGATAGATGTTGTGATCATACATATTTGTTATTTGTGTCTTTTGTACATTTTTAAATAATATGTGTAAACTGCCCAGAGTAGTAGATGGTGCAGGATATAAATCTTTTTAAATAATTAAATAAATGCTGAAATATGAAGACACTGGCAGGGCTTCTAGGAGTCCACCACCCTCCCTGCTGCTTCAGCCCCTGAATTCTGTGCACTGTCAGAGACCAAGAAGACAAGGCCATTGTGCTCCCTGCCTGCCCTTTGGACAATGGTAGCAGAGGCCTTCTCAGAGGGATGGCAGAAAAAGGGAAGAAAGCAAATGAAAACTATTATTCCTGTCAGTGGCCTCCTGCCTTCTCCACAAGAGCCCTTCTGGCCCACTGATCTTTTTTCTCACAAGATTTCTGGATTAAGAGGTCTCCAGCTATGAAGGGACAGAGAAGCTCTTGGGTTCAAAGATAAAGCCATAAGCTTCAAATGAAACTGTTTACTGTTACAATGATAACATTTTACACACACACAAATCCACACACATCACTAATTTTAGATATGCAGAAAGACTCATTCAATCTGTGCTGGAGTCAGGGATGGGTGAAAGGCTCCATAGATATCTGCTAGTGTTAGATATAGGGAGAGGGGTTCCCTCAGTCTGAGCTGGTGTCAGATATAGGGAGAGGGGTTCCCTCAGTCTGTGCTGGTGTCAGATATAGGGAGAGGGGTTCCCTCAGTCTGAGCTGGTGTCAGATATAGGGAGAGGGGTTCCCTCAGTCTGTGCTGGTGTCAGATATAGGGAGAGGGGTTCCCTCAGTCTGTGCTGGTGTCAGATATAGGGAGAGGGGTTCCCTCAGTCTGTGCTGGTGTCAGATATAGGGAGAGGGGTTCCCTCAGTCTGAGCTGGTGTCAGATATAGGGAGAGGGGTTCCTTCAGTCTGTGCTGGTGTCAGATATAGGGAGAGGGGTTCCCTCAGTCTGTGCTGGTGTCAGATATAGGGAGAGGGGTTCCCTCAGTCTGAGCTGGTGTCAGATATAGGGAGAGGGGTTCCCTCAGTCTGTGCTGGTGTCAGATATAGGGAGAGGGGTTCCCCCAGTCTGTGCTGGAGAGAGGGGCCTCTCTGAAGGTTTCTTTCAGCCCTTAGTTTCACAACTTCAAAGTTTAAGGCTTCATTTCAAAATCTGTAGCCCCATTTTTGGAAAATAGACTCTTTAAATAAAGTTGAAATAATTTGTGGTTCCACAGAAAGTAAAGGCTGGGACCACCTGGCTGACACACTGGCTCATCCCAGTTGCATTACCGCTTTTCTGGTGGTTAATTTTAGTGGAAACAGAAATAAAAAGTGAAAAATATCTGCAGTCTCACACAGCAAATCCCATGTGGTGCTGTCAGCTGCAGATGTGTCCCTGAAGTGTCTATGTTTAACTGTGTCTGTGGATTGCTTAAGACTGATGGGTGGCAAACACAGGGATGGGATTATTTTGCTCTGGTATATTTTATATTTTATTTTAACTTGGGTGCCGATGCTCAAAGCCTGGCACAAAAGAGCATAATACAGAAAAACCTATAATGAGAAAGGAAAGCAGAAACATAGCAAAGCGATGCTCAAAAGAAATAATATGCAAATGATATGCATGCTTAATTTGCACTAACAAATGAAAAGTAAGGGGAAGGCCGTGCCTGGCACATGTGCACAAAATTTCTGCGGTAAGTGCGGCTCTTATGTGCATGCCCAGACAAACCTGGAAGTGTAGGCACATAACCCCGGATTCTATACAGCATGCCAAGAGATCTGTACTGAAATCCAGGCGTATTCTATAACAACGCATGTAACTTAATTGGTTAAACAAGCTAATTAGCATTGATAACAGCAGTTAACAAGCACTAATTGGCAACAATTGGAATTTATGTGCACAATTCGCTAAGCGTATTCTGTAATGCGGTCCACCTAACTTCTAACGTGCGCAGGCAAAAAGGGGTGTGGTTATGGGCAGGGAAATGGGTGCTTCGTGGTTGTTCAAAAATTTATGTGTGGTGTTATAGAATGTAGCCCTCTGCACCTAAATCTATGCATCGGGATTTAGGCCACATTTTCATTGGTGTAAAATGGAGGCATGTAATTTTAGGTGCTGGGATAGCGTATTCTATATACTGTGCCTAAATGTAGGATATAGAATACACTATCCGTGCGAATGTTTTAGGCGCCATGTATAGAATCTCCCCCATAGCGGCGTGTTCTTCTGCGCTTTTAAATATGAGCCTTTCAATAATGGTTTATACTTATGTTTTTGAAAGGCTCATATTTAACGCAGAGAACCAGTCGCTGTTGTGCGCGCTCATTTTCGGTTTTGCTCAGACTTGCACACGTTTCAGCACTTACAGCTGCACGGGCTTCCTTCCGTTTGCAAAAGAAGACAAAATCCACAGTTCAACGTGAGAAATTTTTTTTAATTTATACATTTTTAAACAAAACCTATCAAGACAACTCTTCAACATAGTAATATAGGCAATAAATAAGTACAGGAAATACATACCATATAATCATATATCCCTCCTTAGACTATGAAAAAAGAGGGGGAAGAGAAAATCAGAATATAGGAGTTTAAACAAAACGTAACACATTTTTAAAAAGACTTAATAGGTACTACCTCAAGGTCCTTTAAATAATAAGAAGACGTGGTGATCATATACACTTTAACTTCTTCAAGTCCAAAAAGGAGAGTAACTGCTCTGGAACAAAAAATACATACTTAGATTGAGCATATCTGATTGTGGGGTCCTTTTACAAAGGTGCGCCGAAAAATGGACTATGCTAGTGTAGGCATGTGTTTTGGGCGTGCGCAGATCCATTTTTCAGCGCACCTTTTTTAAATTTTTGCCAAAAATGGATGTGCGGCAAAATAAAAACTGGTGCGTGTCCATTTTGGGACTGAGACCTTACCGTCAGCCATTGACTCAGTGGTAAGGTCTCACACATTAACCATGCGGTAATCATCTACATGCGTAGAATGGCGATTACCACCCGGTTTCTGCAGCACACCAGAAAATAAATATTATTTTCCGGTGCACATAGTGGACGCACATCAAAAATAAAATTATCGCAAGGGCTACCTGGTAGCCAGGCGGTAACTCCAAACTGACACACGTTGGGCGTGCATAGGCACCTACATGGCTTAGTAAAAGGACTCCTGTATATTTACAGGGGAAAGCTAGCAGAAAAGTTCCTCCCAAGTTCTTCTTGTCTCATTGAAAGGAAAGCATTCCTCCTCTGTTCTGTAACTTTAGCAACGTCCGGGTAAATTCTTATCTTCTGACCAAAAAAAAAAAAGATCTTGAGCGTGTCTAGAATATTACTTCATTATTGCGTTAACATCCTGTTCCAAAACCATAGACGCTACTAATGTGGTCCATTCTGTGGCTTCATTAATGGACTCTTCTAATATAGCAGAAATATTTTTTGAAACCTATTGATGGTACAGGCTCTGAACCTACAACTTCACCTTGGACATTTTTCAGAGAAACCGGAAGATAATAAATCTTGTTTACTGGAGGCAAAACATCAGAAGAAAACTTCTATATTTCAGTTAAATATTTATTGAAGATATCCAAGGGAGGAGTGGCCAGAGCTTTTGAAATATTCGAAATACGTAAATTGAGTCTCCGATTATAATTTTCCAAGAACTCAATCTGCCTATGAACAGCCAACCTGTCCACAATCGCTGCATTCTTAAATTCTTGAAGATTTTTAATTCCAAACAAATTTGTTCAACTTGACCCCAAAAATTAGTTTTTAAAGTTTCCACTGTCTTACTTAAGGAATCAAATTTTCCAACCCAAGTCATTACCTCCGTTGATGTCTTCATTGCAGTAGAGTTCACAGTTTGAAGAGAACTTCAAATGGACTCCAGAGTTATCGCTGCAGGGGCCTCCAAATGGCCACCACATGATCCTTCCACCAGCTGGTCTCTAACCGGGGCTCCAATCCCACCTTGTACTACCGACGCCACCCCGTCAGTGCTCATTGCACTCTGGGCCTCCGCTCTTGCAGCTGGACATGAAGGGGAACTCACTGCCGGGGAAGAAAGAGATGTTTTGGGCTCCAGTGGGGGAGGCGCTCCAATGCCTTCCCCCAATGTGGAGCTTTCACTTCCAGCTTCCGCCCTTGAGGGCCCGATGATAAACTCATCGATCTGAGGCTGGACTGAGGGTGTAATAGGACCTGGTGGGGGCAGCATCCTAACTACCCCTTTCCTCTTTTTATGTGGCATAAAGACAAAAAAGAGGAAACAAATTGTACAGGAAAATGGAGACCAGCAGGGAGCAACCTGTACAGAGCATCAGGGACCTGCCGCCATCTTGACTCCTACCCTCCCCCCGACCTCAATGTGAGAAATTGACAAGAAATCTCCTGAAAACCTGTGCTGCCCCTGACCTGGCATTAAACTTTTGGCGCTGGATCCAAGATGGCCGCCAGCACCTAGGCAGTAAGAGGAGCTCAACTTTTCCTGGAAAATGCTGAAAAGACGTGGGAAGGCGGTAGCCCGAGCTTTGCAACCCCCTTCCTTACTTTCCTCAAGCCCTATGGACCGATTTGTGAGAACCTCGGGACAGAATCATCAGATCGAGAGCGGACCCCTGGAGGGCGCCGGCGTAAGACAGGAAGTATTGGCGTCCTCTGAGCCCCGATCGACTAACTCCACCCCTGCAGCCGCAGATGACTAGCTCTCCCTTCGATGGATCGGCAGGACCTCAGCCAAGGAGTGAGAGGGTAAATCCCATGATGGAAGCTCAATTTCAACACGAAGGGTTACCTGAGGGACAGACTGGGTAGCCCTTCGAAAGCTAATCAAGAAATGTATTAAGTTATGTCCAATAAAAAAGGTATCATCTTATTTTTTTTCCCATGTTTTATTTTGTTTGATTTCTATTGATAACCTTAAGAGTGGACTAACACGGCTACCACACCTCTCTACTGATATTTCAAAGGAAACCCAGAAAAGGCGCAAACAATTTTTGTTGCTGAAACCTGCCATTCTACAACTTGGGGGAATATTTTATTTACGGTTTCCCTGTAAATGTGTAATCTGACTTAATTCAATTAAGTATGTGTTTACGGAACCTTCACAATTAACATCATTCATTTCTTCCCAAAGAGCTGAAAGAGTTTAATTTAAGCATTATTACTGTCCTTTCTAGGTGCTGAATAACCTTAGTAAAACCTAATGTGTTTTTTCCCCTTTAATTTTCCTGTATTTTGAAATCATGGATCCATTTAATAGTGGACTTGAGTGTTAGAATTATGTTTATTATAAGTTCCTGAATTTGATCTTTGTAAACACTATTCATAATCAAGAGATTATTCTTGAAATATATTGTAAAACTGTAAGAACAAAAACAAAAAAAAAACTTTGGTGCTGGAGTCATCATTTCCTTCTGTGCATTGCAGTGCTTTCGTTTGTGCATTGGGAAGGAATATTTACTGATCTCATTAACATCCATTTAAATACACTTCAACACAATTTGCACCGTGTACATTACACCCACTCTCGATCCCTTTGAGCATTCGATGCACAATAAAGTGAGCACAAATCAGGCACTAACTGCTTTTTAACACTGGCCTCTTGGTCTGAGGTTTATGAAAGGTGAGAAATTGAATGTAAATAAATAATAAATACAATTTTTAAAAACCCTGCTTTTCTATTCAAGGGAGCTGGGATTTGATATACTGCCTTTATGTGGTTACAATGAAAGTTGTTTACTTATTACAAAGAGGTAAAAATGGTTAATATTTCAACTGGATTTAAGTCTGATCGTTTAAGAGGACAATGTTTGTTGTATTTCCCATCGGTATGTAATGTAAGATTTAAGGGACTATTGTTTACTTCTATTTCTTATAAGGCAGTATCATTTTGGAACTCCCTACCATTAGAACTATATCGTAAAGACTTTTTATTTCAGAAGTAATTCAATGTATAGAAGCTGGTCTTTAGCTGATGTTTTCTCATCTTTACTGTACTTATTAACTGAGCGCTCCTTTTACCAAGCTGTGGGAAAAAGGGTCCTGCACTAGCGGCAGGGGACATTTTTTCCCATGCGCCAGGACCCTTTTTACCGCATTGGGTAAAAAGTCCCCAGATACACATGGTCATGCGGTAAAAGAACTCTTACCATGTGGCCATGCAGCGGGGAGCCCTTACCGCCACCCATTGAGGTGGCGATAAGGGCTCCTGCGCTAACCCAGTGGTAACCGGGCAGGTCACAGCGATGCCTGATTACCGCCGGGTTGCCGCCGTGCAAGCCTTTTCTGGGGGCTTTTCTTTTTCCCATGGAAATGGTGTGCGCTTGGGGCAGAACTACTGCTGGTGGCCACATTGGGCAGGCGGTAGTCCTGGAAGAGCGAGCAGTAGTCCTGTGTTGGGCTTACCGCTGCTCTGTGAAAGGGCCCCTGAGTGAGATGTAACATCTGAATATGTGGCTCACTCTTGTTTAACTATTCATGGTATTAGCAGGATATAAGCCTAGTATAATGTAATATAATACAGGTACTTATTTTCTCCCTGGGGCAATGGAGGGTTAAGTGACTTGCCAAGGGTCAGAAGGAGCTGCAGTGGGAATTGAGCCCGGTTCCCCTGGTTCTCAGACCACTGCACTCTTAGTATTAAACAGAGCGACTCTACAAAAATGGAGAACATCAGAAAGCCATCCCCGCCCCTCCAAAACCTCCTTTCCCAATAATTCTGGAATTGATTCTTTTTACACTAGTTAGACCTATTACTGAAATTCAGTTAACATTGGGACACTTTCTAGGAACAGCTTAAGAATTCCTGGTTAGGATCCATTCCTTTGCATTAAGAAATATCAGATTCAGAGTAACTTAGTGTGACAATTTGGATGTGCTGGTAAAGCAAAACATTAACCCCCTCATTCAGGGGTTATTTTACAAAGACGCGCTAGCGTCTTTAGCGTGCGCAAAAAATAAGCTCACGCTAAATGTTAGAGTCGCCCATATATTTCTATGGGCACCGCTGGCATTTAGTGCATGTTAATGATTAGCGTGCCCTAAAACCGCTAGCGCGCCTTTGTAAAAGGACCTCTTAATAACAGGTCACTTACAGTTAGGTACCGATTGGACATGTAATATACCCACATGATTGTTACAGTTACATGCGTAAGTGCTAACCATGTGCTCAGCAGTATTCTATAACATATGTGCACAATTGGCCTAGTGCAAAAATGCAAGGAGATGTTCACAGGGGGAAGATTATGGGTGGGGCTGACATTTATGTGCTTAACTTACAGAATACTGTTAGGGGTCGATATTCAAAGTGATTTAAATGGCCAGAAACAGCTCCTGGCCAGTTAAATCACCTGTTCAGGGCTAACTGCTAACTTTCAGCAGTAGATAACCGGTTAGTGCCGAACTGAAACCTGCCTCTTTGGGGGCATTCCAGGGGTGGAGTCGACACTTAGCTGGTTAAATGCTGACATTCGGTAATTAATTGACCAGCTTAACCACATAAAAGTCAGTCCTTACTTTATGCAGTAACCCATAGCCAGTTGTTTATTGATGATAAAAGTCTTTTATCATCAATAAACAACTGTTTTAAGAATCCATCCCTCCAGTCTTTGGTTTTCCGTGGTCAAACATCCCACTTTCTCCCATATCTGTATTCTCTCGTGGGGCGTTCGAGTTCTCCGCTTTTTGCAGATTATCTGCACTCTTCTCCAGCTCCAGCCCCGCCTGTCCCCAGCTCCAGCCCTAGTCCTGCCTGTTTCCAGCTTCAGCCTGCCTTGTCTTCAAAGAAGCCTTGCCGGCCAGCCAAGCCTTACCGGCCAAGCCTTGCTGTACTTACCAGTTTACAGTCTGAGCCTTGCCTGCCTTGCTGGTTTCCAATCGGAGTCTTGCCTAGTTCTTGCCTCCTGCTGTGTCTGAGTGACTCACCTGCCGCTAGGCGGCATTCGGCAGCGGCCCAAGGGCTCACCTTCCCTGAGCGTGTGACACCTCTACACTGTTCCCTCTAAACTGAGCAGGAGTTCTCCAACTGCATTGCTGCCAGTTTCATTCACTTTGATTTTCTCACCATTTGATTTAGCATTCATTCATAAATATGATTTTATATTAAAATATTAGGTTATTTATTATGTATATTGTTTGTGTTTTAGTGTGATTTTTTAATTTTTTAAAAATATTTTGTTGTTTTATCTTTGTAAAGAATAGTATGGTTTAAATGTTTGATTTGTATTTTACATTAATCATTCCCTGTGTATGTTTTAAGCCAGCTAGAATACAAGATAAGCAGTATATAAATGTTTAAGTAAATAAACAGCATTTTACATGCTCAGGTAGGCATTTATAAAATTGTCTGGGCATATACACAGATAAAAGTAGGTGTTAGAAAAATATATCACCTACCTATGGGGTCCTTTTACTAAGCCGTAGTGAAAAGTGGCCTGTGGTAGTATGGGCGTGTGTTTTGGGCGCACACTGGGCCATTTTTTTACCACGACTGGGAAAAAGGACTTTTTTGAATGGGCTGGGAAATGGGCATGCACTGAAATTAAAACTAGCGCACGCTTATTTATGGCCTGAGCCCTTACCACTGCCCATTGACTTAGCAGTAAGGGCTCACGTGCTACCCACATGGTAACCGTGCAGCGTGCGTCAACTGCTGATTACCACCAGGAACACCCCCCACGGTAGAAAATAGAAAATTATGTTCTACCGTGGGATTTGGCATGCGCCAAACTCAGATTTACCATCAGGTGCATACACTTAAGTAAGACCATAAGTGGAGGAGTGGCCTAGTGGTTAGGGTGGTGGACTCTGGTCCTGGGGAACTGAGTTCGATTCCTACTTCAGGCACGGGCAGCTCCTTGTGACTCTGGGTAGGTCACTTAACCCTCCATTGCCCCAGGTACAAATAAGTACCTGTATATGTAAGCCGCATTGAGCCTGCCATGAGTGGGAAAGCGCAGGGTACAAATGTAACAAAAATAAAATAAATAAGTACTGCCATACTCTGTCAAGACCAGGCGTCTACCTAGCCTGGTATCCTGCTTCTTATAGCAGTCAATCCAGGTCACAAGTACCTGCAAAATTCCAAACAGTAGCAAGATTCCATACTAGAAGTGTCCACGGGGACATAATCTTGTCCCCCATCCCCACTTGTCCCCAGTCAATTCTATTCCATTCCCATCCCATCTCCATCATATTGATACCCTTCCCTCACCATCCCCAGTCAATTGTTTTCCATCCACGCACCATCCCCATCATATTGGTATTGTCCCCCTCACCATCCCCACAGTTTTCTTTCCCATCCCCCTACTCAACCCACATTTAAAAGGTCTTGTAAATTCAAGCAAAACATAAAATGCATCCTATAACTTGTTAAAATTTAACACAAAGCAATAGGCACAACTTTGTTTACTATGCAAGAAAAACATATTATGTATTAACATGGACTATAAGAAAACAATCATTTCAAACTATGTAAAAATAATAAACCATCTACAGAGCCAGATTTCAGTTCCATTTTATGTTCCTCGATTGTCCGTCCTGAAACTGAAAAGAATGTTCTGATGATGAGCTGGTGACGAGAGGGCAGGCAACATGTATCAGTTTCGGCCACACATGGGACTTCCAGTAGGTAGTAAGAGACAAGCATAATTCCTTATTCAAGCTCAATATGTGTGTATCCACTTCAATCACAAGAAGCCATTTCCTGGCTCTTGAATAAGTCTTTAAAAAAAATCTGCCTCAGAGTCTTCTCGTTTTGGACGTTTTGTTGGTGTTTCAGCAATTGATTGCACCTCAACTACAGCTTGATCTGCTGTCAGTGTTCGCAGTCTGTTTAAGGCACTGTTCCACCTTTTTAAAAACAATTTTGTAAGTGATTTTGCTGAGGATCAACTTCGCTTTTTGATGGCTGGAGTCCATGAGAGAGCACGAGATTGAGATTATGACCTGCGCAATCTATCCAGACCTCATCAGGAAATGACTCTGGGTAAGTCATTAACCCTCCATTGCCCCTGGTACAAAATAAGTACCTGAATATATGTAAACCGCTTTGAATGTAGTTGCAAAAAAACCTCATAAAAGCAGTATATCAAGTCCCATTTCCGTTCCCTTCCCCTGCTTTCAGATTAGCTGCATTATCAGTCACATAGATGAGACTAGCTCAGTGGAGATTAAACTCAGCCAAAACACTTGAAAAAGTTCAATGAATATTCTCACCAGTTTATCAGGGGTCTTCCTCATTGCCCAAATGATTGAACATATGCATCAATTTTTATCAAGGTGAGCTCCTCTTTCAAATAAAAAAAAATTAAGCTGAGGTCTTGGTGTCAAGTTTCTGAGTCAAGGTGTGCACAGGGACATAATCTGATCCCCATCTCCTTCTGTCACTAGTCATTTCCAATCATCCCCTCCACTTTTGATCCATCCCCTCCTGTCCTCACTGTTGTAATGTCTTTTTTCTCCCCATCCCTGCAAATTTCTGCATGTTTCCTGTTGTTCCTGTCCCCGTGCACACTTCTATTCCATACTACTGAGCCCTGGAGATAAGATACAGCTTTTCCCACGTCTCTATCTTAACGGTCTCTGGACTTTTCCTCCAGAAATGTGTCCAAACCTTTGTAAAACACAGTTATGGTAACTGTAGTTTCTGCAACCAGGCATTCTTAGGATAGGAGAATCATCATAGAGGGTGTGCAATCAGTGCTTACAACGTGAGATTGGTCAGTAAAAATCTAGAAGACTGTCAGTGAAAAAAAGAAAAGCAGATTCATGGGTTGGTAACCTCACTACCCAGAAATACACTGACCTGATCTTAGACTCCAGTCTTCCTTACCCAGGGCACTACCTGGCACTGACTCTCTTTTTCAGAAAAGCACCAGAGGAGACCTGAATTCTCCAGAAGACTGATTCCAGGGGCTTTAATCTATGGTTTAGGACCAGCTGCATTACTGATTTACTATTGCACTTTCTGAAAATCTGGCTGAAATGCCCTCTATCATTATAACTCATTTTCTGGTTACAGATCAGAGCCTGCGATTGAATCCCTCCCAACATGTAAGCATTGTGTGAGAGAAAAGGGCTCAATAGCACACAGAATCAGACAGTGTTTTTTGGCAAGGATGCATAGGAGCAGATGAAGGATCATTTCAAATCCTGCTTTAAAGAAAACCCAGCACTTACAACCCCTCAGGTCATAGAGGGTGTGGTAGGTTTTTTTTTTTTTTGGCTTCCTCCTCTCCTTTGGTAAAGTAATAGTACCCAGTGACCGTCTGCAACCTGTTTAATGGGCCTGAAAGCCAAAAGTTACCTTGAGACCTTTCCAAAGATCCATGTGATAAATAACAGAGGCAGAACAGGTAATCTGTAATCAGGTCTCCTTTGCACAAGTTACTTTTTACATGTTTTTTCTTGCATTCAAACTCTCTGGCTATGAAATAGCTGTTTAACCCCCCCTCCCCCCCCCCCCCCCCAGCCGACTGCTTCTGTGCAGATCTGCTTTCTGAGGAGTAGGTGTGTGTGATGTTTTTTTTTTTTTAACCTGCACCATAGGCTGAGCTTTTGCTGTCTAGATGGCAGGGCAGGATGTCCCTGTGGTTGCCTTATCTGTAACCACAAAAACCCCAGCAGGAAAAGAGAGATGGGAGTGCAAATGTGTGAGAGAAAGCCCTACTTCAACTGTCAGCTTCTACCCCCCCCCCCCCCCCCGCCACCCCTCACTGACAGGCTCCCTAAAGCACTCACAGACACATACAGTACTCACACCTTCACTAGCACCTCCACACTCTAAGATGTGGTCTGTAGGACTAGTAATGGGGTGGGGGGGGGGGGGGTGGGGGGGGAGGGAAGGTGTGTGTGTGTGTGGAGGGGTGGAATTCCTCTGTCCCAACACTCTGCTCCCAGTTCCCATTCCAGGTGCTGCAGCCCTGGCTCTGATCTTTACCTATAATATTGTCCCTGTCCTGCTGATGACATGGACTGCAGGTGGCAGGGCTCCCAGAAAGCACTTTGGTGTTCCCCTTCACAGGTCTGGTATTCAAGGGCCCAGGGCAGAAACTGGGGAGGGGGCTCCAAAGCTGGTCTTCAGCCTATGCCTTCTTCAGCTTGAGGCTGGTTTGGGGGCCCCCTGTAGTACAGGGGCCCAGGCCAATTGCTCTGTTTGTCACCTCCTAACGCCAGCCTTGCCCCTTCAGGAGCTATGGGGGTGGGGGAAGGGGTTTGATAGTGAGGGCTTACTTTTGCTTCTACTCCAACAGAGGGGTTCAGGGATGATGAGTCTGGGTTATTGTTTTAATCATATACTGTAGTTTTATGATGTTTGGTGTTTCTTGTACTCCACTTACAATGTATGATGAGTGGATTGTAAATGATTAAAAAAAAAAAATAGCTGCATTTTTCACTCACACCTTCAGAATTTCACTCTCACTCTCACTTTTATGATCATTGTCACATACTCATTCACACATCCTCAGACCCTCTCCTGCTCTCACCCGCTCTAATTCTAAGGCAATCACTGAAAATTTTAAAGCCATTATCTTGGGTTTTACAGTGGAAACGGGCTTTTAAAAATTTTTCCACACTGTACTCCAGGTTAAGGTACAACACCATTCATCCTTTTGCCTGCATTTAGAGGAAGTGTTCCTGTAGCAAAGACTAACAACATACACAGTATTTTTGTATTTTCAAAAGTATGAAAATTGTCCTCTGAATATACCTATTCACATATACGTTTGCCAATGTCTCTCATCACTGACTGGTGCAACTGCTCATGCACTTGCCCAATAGAATTTGCTTTGATTCTGGCAATGGGACCCTCTCATTTAAGAAACAGTCTGAATCTGTGCAGTTTATTTCCAGTTTTTCACCATCGTTTCCAAAAGGTGTGAATTTCTTGTCTTAATGCAGCAGTATTCTTTCTCCTCTCCCCTGAATACACACTGAGTTGGTCCCTCTGTTTATTCATTAGGATTTATTTACTGCCTTTTTGAAGAAGTTCACTTAAGGTGGTTCACAGCAAGAAGAAGCTGGGCATAAGCAATAGACATAGAAACAAAGAAAGTGGTGACAAACACCATATGACCTACCCAGTCTGTCCATCTATATTATCTACCATCATATCCTTTCCCTTGGAGAATCCTACGTATTTGTCACATACTTTCTTGAAGTTGGATAAAGTCTTTGTCTCCACTTCCATCGGGAGGTCGTTCCACGCATCCACCGTTCTTTCTATAAAGAGGTATTTCCTTAAATTACTCCTGAGTCTATCCCATTTCACAGCAGTAAAAATATTAAAATAACAGTACACATTACATCACAATATGCTACTTAATATCAACATAAGGCACATTAAAACAGCTTAATAGACAGCATAGAGTGTTAAGTTGAGGTATAAGATAGAGTAACAGGAGTGAGTTAGCAATAAAGGTGAGTAACTTAAGGAAAAATTGCACATGGAGTCAGACAAGGTGGCAAGGCCGGCAGGAGCTGCCTGATCACTGGTTCCAAGAACAGGTACCGTTCTCACTACAAAATGTGACAGAAGCATCTTTGAACAGCAATAATATTTACTCCAATGAGTTACTGGCAACCTTCTACAACAGAGAATTGCCAGATTCCCCTAAAATAAAGGTAACCAAAGCTCTGGACATAAGGTCATAACATCCACACATGCAGACATCCAAACGTATACTCATGTGCCAAACTGATAACCACATAAAAAATCACCCCCACACCCCCTCCTACCCATATGCTTGTCTGAAGAAAGGACCTGTGTGGTAAGATGCTAGCTTAGAATATTATCTTTGAATAATCCTTATGCTAGCCCAGTAAAAGATGCCACAGTCCATGAAGAACTCTGAGATTTTTATGTCAATGGAAGCCAGAGAGTTAGGGATAGACAGTCAAAGCCCTGTCTCATAGAGGAATGAGTGAGGCTGAAAAGGCTTAGAAAGAGCCACATCAGGGCCAGCTTCTGATGCCACTGCACCCCAGGCAGGCTGACTCACTCTCTGGATTTCATAGCTCTGAAGACTTCTAAGTTCAGAAGTTCTTAGCATGAATGTGAAAGGACCATTAAACACAACATACTTGAACACATACATGCATATACACAGATTGAGGGTTTGCACATATGCACACTTGAACACACTGATTGCAGCTCACACACACACATTACATATATAAACTGAGGCTCACATTTATTTATTTACATTTGTACCCTGCGCTTTCCCACTCATGGCAGGCTCAATAAAGGGTTAAGTGACTTGCCCAGAGTCACAAGGAGCTGCCTGTGCCGGGAATCGAACTCAGTTCCTCAGTTCCCCAGGACCAAAGTCCACCACCCTAACCACTAGGCCACTCCTCCTCACAGTTGAGTGACACAGACACACAAATATATACACAGACTGAGGCTCACATACACACACACACAAATAAACACATACATTAAATACATACATACTACTACTACAACAAATCATTTCTATAGCGCTACCAGTCGTACGCAGTGCTTCACAATTGAACATGAAGAAAAGGCAGTCCCAAACTGAGGCTCACATGGGCACAGACACACATTCACATATATACCCTGACTGAGGTTCACATGCACCACTGATTGCAGCTCACACACACATACATTACATACATAAACTGAGGCTCACATGGACACAGACACACAAATATATACACAGACTGAGGCTCACATACACACACACACACACACAAACATATACATTACATACATAAACTGAGGCTCACATGGGCACAGACACACATTCACATATATACGTAGACAGAGACTCTATGTACATGCACACAAACTCTGATTGTAGTTCACACACACATACATACATTATATACATAAACTGAGGCTCATGTGGACACTGGCACACATGCGTAAACACACACACAACTGAGGTTTACATACACATACACAAGCAGCTGCATAGCTAAGAAATGTACCTATACGTAACCTAGATAACATTAAAAAAAAAATCACTTTCCTGGGCTCCCCCCTCCCACTCACAGCAATCCCCCGCTGCTACATCACAGGTACAGTACACAGGATTTCCTTTTCAGGAAACCAAGAAACGTCAATTTCTCAAAGTCAGTCAGTACCAACAATGCTGATTTAAAGGCACATCGGGCTCAGTTCCTGCACTCACATCTCAGGCTGCTCTGACCTCCTTTTCTCTTGCTCTTTAGTCCCTTTTTTTTTTCTGTAGCCTCTTCTAAAAGATTAATTCTGTACTTTGTTTTGATAAATGAGTACACAGTATGGTGCCATGATAAAGCTCCAGGCTGATAAGGTCCCTAACCTAAGGGCTGATGCTCAAAACCTGAAGCTGGCACTAGAGGCGATTAGGCCTGGACTAACATCGGTGTTAGTGAGTATAGAATGCTCAGAGGGCTGTAGCACAGGAGACAACGTGCACACCAAAGATTAGTGCAAATAGCATGCAAATGTAGTGAAACAGATGTTAATAAAGTAATTTCCTATTCCCTCCCAATGCTCAGAGAACAGCATACAAAAATAAGCTGCCCTTATAGCTGAAAACCTAATGCCAGCTTGGAGCATGTATTGGAGTGTTTGAAGAGAGGAATTTCCCATGATTTTTTCTTTAAAAGCTGCTGGTTTTTATTTAATTTGAAAGTATAAGGAAGCCCATGCAAGCCTCTAAGTGCTGATAGCAAAGGTGTAGCCAGACCTCGATTTGGGAGGGAGCATGAGCCCAAAGTGTGTGTGTGTGTGTGTGAGGATGACATTTTGTCCCCTTCCTGCCGCTATTGACTCCTGCTGTAACCCCACATACTTGGCTGGAAGGGGTCCCCAAGCCCAGCCAGCAGAAGCTTTCCTTCAGCAATATTTGCTGCTGCATTGCCTGCCCTGATTTCCCGCCCCGGCACGCGCTCTAAAAACAAGCATGTGTACTGGGGCAGGGGCGGGGGAAAGAAGGGCAGGTAGTCTGGAGGCAAATATCGCCGCAGGAAAGATTCTATTGCCGGGGCTTGGGAACCCCCACCAGCCAAACCAGCAGACCATGGGGGGGGGGGGGGCTTCAAACCTAAATTGGCGGGGCCCAGGTTTCCAAGGACCCCCGTGGCTACCCCACTGGCTGGTAGTGAGAGACGAATGTATGTGGTCAGATCAAACTTAAAAGTGAAAGCACACGTCAGCGCCTGTTTTTGCGCTTAAATATAAGTTTTTCAGGTGGAATTTTTTTTTTAAAGCTTATATTTAAAGGCACAGAATGGTGCCGATACCAGGCTTGCCTGATGCATGTGTACAAGAGCTGTGCTGATTGCAAAACTCTTGTGCGCATGTACCAGGCATATTCCTCTCCCTTGCTGTCAATCAAATAGCGTACCTATCATTTGCATCTTTTTATGGTTGAGCATTGGGGAGCTATTTTTCTGCGCAGCTCTCGCGGTATTGGTCAGGCGCTGTTCTAGATAGCGCTGCAGTTCTGAGCATTAGCCCACTAGAGAGCTTTACAAGTCAAAGGAAGAAAATCTTGCAAAGAAGGAATTATTGTTGGGTGGGGGGGGGGGGGGGGGGGAGGGGAGGTGACATGCTTAGGGTCTTGCAGAGAGAGTGATAGAGCTCTGGTACATCTCAGGTTTCCAAGCCAACTGTATTCAGGTGACTTCCACTTCTTGCAATGTGGAAGGAAAGTTGCTGTCTTTATCTTTTGCATATCTTACTGCTTTGCTTGCTGAATCCTCTCCCCCCCCCTCCTAAATCATAACACTTCCTCTCCCCCTATCCACCACCCTTGCAAACTGATTGTGATGGTGACAGCTGCAGGGTCCCCCTTAGCTGTTTTGCTTCCCATCCCCCGTGACAGTGTCTTTTTCTGGCCTTGAGGAGCTGGGGTACCTCACCACAGAGAGAGACGCTTGACATTTCAGAAATGTCAGACTACAACAGAACATGGCAGCTGTAAGGTGGCTGGCACCCAGCCAACCCCCTTCATTTTTTTTTCCAGTGAGGGTATGCATGTCTTACAATTTAATGTTTTCCAAAAGTGGGTCAAGAGAGCTGAGTGCAGCATGTCTTCCTTTATCTGATCTCATCTCACTCTTATATGACACCCTAAAACTTAATCCAAGTGATTCTGGAGAAAGTCTTCATGAGATTTTTTTCATGGGAATGTTCTATAGAGCTTTTCATGGAGGCCCCTTTTCAAGTGGTCTATGTGCTTCCCATGGAGGCCGAATCCGAATGATCTGTGTGCTTCCCATGATAGCCATATCTCCAGTAGTCTGTCTGTGGTCCATGGTGGTTGCTTCTCCAATAATCTATGTGATTCCTACGTAGGCTCTTTCTCCAGTCATCTACGTGTTGCCCATGGTTGTTGCTTCTTCAGTAGTTTATGTGTTTTCTATGGTGGCTGCTTCTCCAGCAATATCTCTGTGGCTCATGGTGGCCACTTTTCCAATGGTCTATGTATTTCCGATGATGATTGATTCTCCAAATGTGCATGTGTTTCTCAGAGTGGCCTCTTTTCCAGTATTCTACAAGAACATAAGAACATTGGGGTAGACTGCTGGTCCATCTAGCCCAGTATCCTGCTTCCAGCAGTGGCCAATCCAGGTCACAAGTACCTAGCAGAATCCCAAATAGTAGCAAGATTCCATGCTATCAATCCTAGGGACAGCAGTGGCTTTCCCCATTTCTATCGCAATAGCAGACTATGGATTTTTTCTCTAGAACTTGTACAAACCTTTTTTTAAACCCAGATATGTTAACTGCTGTTACCATATCCTCTGGTAATGAGTTCCAAAGCTTAACTATTCATTGCGTGAAACAATATTTTTTCCTATTCCTTTTAAAAGAATTACCATGTAAATTCATTGAGGATCTCCTAGTTTTAGTACTCTTTGAAAGAATACAAAATTGATTCATGTTTACCCACCACTCCGGATTTTGTAGATCTCTACCATATCCTCCCTCAGCTGCCTCTTTTCCAAGCTGAAAAGCCCTAGCCTCTTATGCCTTTCCTCTTATGAGAGGAGTTCCATCCTCTTTATCATTTTGGTCTCCTTTCTTTGAACCTTTTCTACTTCTACTATATATATTTTTTGAGATACGGCGACCAGAATTGCACACAATAATCAAGATGAGGTCGCACCATGTCTTATTTTCTATCCCTTTCCTAATAATTCCTAGCATTCTGTTTGATTTCTTGGTTGCCACCATACACTAAGTGGAAGATTTCAGCGTATTGTCCACAAAGACACCTGGATCTTTTCTTGAGTGATGACTCCTAAGGTGGAATCTAACATCAGGTAACAATGATTTGGATTATTTTTCTCAATGATTCCCACCATGGCTATTACTAAAGGCTATGACTCCTCCAGTGATCTACAATAGGAGTAGGCAATTCCAGTCTTAGAGAGCCCCAGTCAGGTCAGGTTTTCAGGATATCCACAATGAAGATGCATGAGATAGATTTGCATGCACTGCCTCCTTGGTATGTAAATCTATCTCATGGGTATTCATTATGGATATCGTGAAAATCTGACCTGCCTGGGGATCTCGAGGACCAGAATTGCCTATTCCTGGTCATAAGTACATAAGTATTGCCATACTGGGACAGACCGAAGGTCCATCAAGCCCAGCATCCTGTTTCCAACAGTGGCCAATCCAGGTCACAAGCACCTGGCAAGATTCCAAAATAGTACAATACACTTTATGCTGCTTATTGTAGAAATAAGCAGTAGATTTTACCCGTCCATTTTAATAATGGTCTATGGACTTTTCCTTTAGGAAGCCATCCAAACCTTTTTTTTAAACCCCGCTAAGCTAACCGCTTTTACTACATTCTCTGGCAATGAATTCCAGAGTTTTAATTACATGTTGAATGAGAAATATTTTCTCTGATTCATTTTACATTTACTACTTTGTAGCTTCATTGCGTGCCCCCTAGTCCTAGTATTTTTAGAAAGAGCAAACAAGTGATTCACGTCTACCTGTTCCACTCCACTCATTATTTTATAGACCTCTATCATATCTCCTCTCAGCCATCTCCTCTCCAAGCTGAGGAGCCCTAGCTGCTTTAGCCTTTCCTCATAGGGAAGTCGTCCCATCCCCTTTATCATTTTTGTCACCTTTCTCTGTATCTTTTCTAATTCCACTATATCTTTTTTGAGATGCGGTGACCAGAATTGAACACAATATTCGAGGTGTGGTCGCACCATGGAGCGATACAAAGGCATTATAACGTTTTCATTTTTGTTTTCAATTCTTTTCCTAATAATACCAAACATTCTATTTGCTTTCTTAGCTGCTGCCACACTGAGTAGAGGGTTTCAACGTATCTTCAATGACGACACCTAGATCTCTTTCCTGGTCGGTGACTCCTAATGTGGAACCTTGCATTACGTAGCTATAATTTGGGTTCCTCTTTCTCACATGCATTACTTTGCACTTGCTCACATTAAACGTCATCTGCCATTTAGATGCTCAGTCTCGTAAGGTCCTCTTGTAATTTTTCACAATCCTCTTGCAATTTAACAACTTTGAATAACTTTGTGTCATCAGCAAATTTAATTACCTCACTAGTTACTCCCATCTCTAGGTCATTTATAAATATGTTAAAAATCAGTGGTCCCAGCACAGACCCCTGGGGAACCCCTCTATCTACCCTTCTCCATTGAGAATACTGACCATTTAACCCTACATCAGTGGTCCCCAAACAGGGCTGCCGAGAGACTAGGCCGGGCCCTGGGCAAGGCTGCCTCACCTCTGCCCCCTCCTCCGCTGCTGTCCTCCGCCACTCCTCCTTCCGCCCCCTGTCGCTCCCCCTGCCACTACAGTCCGCGGTCTCACCTGCCTGCCTCCAAGGCTCCGGGCCCCCTGCATTCAAGGTGGCAGTCGCAGATCGCCTCTCTTCTGGCCTTCCATCCCTGTGTCCCGCCCTCGTCTGATGTAACTTCCAGTTTCCACGAGGGCGGGACACAGGAAGGGAAGGCCCGAAGGGAGGCGATCTGTGACTACCGCTTCGAATGCAGGGGGCCTGGAGCCGAGGAGGCAGGCAGATGAGACCAGGAACTGTAGTGTCGGCGGCCTGACCACGGCGCCGGGCCCCTCTTGGAGGCCCAGGCCCAGGGAATTTTGTCCCCCCTGCCCCCCCTCTCGGCGGCCCTGTCCCCAAACCTGTTCTGCTGAATCCCAAGTCAGTTGGTCTTTCAAAATATGCACAACCAATAACCAGGAGATAGATTTGTATGTACTCCATCACATTCACATTTTTCTTATGCGTGTTTATTACAGATATCCTGAAAACTCGGAAGACTAGGGGGTCCTCCAGGACAGCTTTGGGCTTCATTGATCTATGGGCTTCACTTGGAAGTAGGGAACAATTATTATTCACCGAGCTAGGCCAATATGAAACAAACTGCTAAAAAATATATATTCAGTGTCTCTTAAATGGAAAACAGAGGCACTAACTCCATTCTGTCCCAATTGGTCACCAGTTCTGTTGGGTGGTAAAGCCACACATCTAGTTTCAAAACCTATGATAACTCTAAAAAACTCAATGCCTTAGGAGTGTTCCTGTGACCTCTAAGAATCCATCTAGAGCAGGATGAGCAACCATGGGCCTTGAGGGCCACACAGTTTTCAAGGTTTCCACAATGAATATGCATGAGACTGGTTTACATGTACTACTTCCATTTTATGCAAATAGATTTCATGCATATTCATTGTGGAAATCTTGAAAACCTGACTGGATTGTGGTCCTCAAGGGCCATCGGTTGTCCACCCCTGCTCTAGAGGTTCTTAAGTGCCATGAGGTAGGTACCTGCTCTCAACAACTTAGTAACATAGTAAATGACAGCAGATAAAGACCTGAACGGGCCATCCAGTCTACCCAACAAGATAAATTCATTTTACATGGTATGTGCTACTTTAAATGTATACCCGAGTTTGATTTGTCCCTGTTTTTCTCAGGGCATAGACCGTAAAAGTCCGCCCAGCACTGTTCCTGTACTAAAAGTTGTGAAGCTAATGTTGAAGCCCCTTAAAATTTACACTCCAGCCCCTTCATTTCTATTCAGCCACGATCAGGGTGCAGAATTCCATTACTGTTTTCATCTCCACCACCTCCCGCAGGAGGGCATTCCACGTATCTACCACCCTTTCCGTGAAAAAATACTTACTGACATTACTCCTGAGTCTGCCCCCTTCAACCTCAATTCATGTCCTCTAGTTCTACTACCTTCCCGTCTCCTTAAAAGGTTCATTTGCGGATTAATACCTTTCAAATATTTGAACGTCTGTTTCATGTCACCCCTGTTTCTCTTTTCCTCCAAGGTACACATGTTCAGGTTGGCAAGTCTCTCTTCATACGGTTTGCAACGCAAATCCCACACCATTTTTGTAGCTTTTTTTTGCACCACTTCCAGTCATTTTACATCTTTAGCAAGATATGGCCTCCAAAACTGAACACAATACTCCAAGTGGGGCCTCACCAACGACTTATAGAGGGACATCAACACCTCATTTCTTCTGCTGGTTATACCCCTCTCTATGCAGCCTAGCGTCCTTCTGGCCATGGCCGTCACCTTGTCACAGTGTTTCTTCACCATCAGATCCTCGGACACCAATACCCCAAGGTCTCTCTCCTGAGTCGAGCTTACTAAACTCTCCCCTCCTATCCGGTATCTCTCTTTTGGGTTTCTGCACCCCAAATGCATCACTCTGCACTTCTTGGCATTAAATTTTAACTCACTACTAAATCTCAGAAAAACAAATTAATCAAAAAATAATAGCTCACTGCAACAACTATCTCTCACAATGGATACCTTTATTGAAATTGCGAGAATGGACAGGATGAATGGACTATTAGTGGAGTATGTGAAGTATAAGCCCGAGCACGTTGTATCCTCAAGGGACGTGATATTCATATGTATTTGCTTTGAATCTGTAAAATCATTAATAGCATATGTATATGTGGGGATTTATATAGTATTTTCTGGCACAAGTTATAATGTACCTCCTTATGTTTTAATGTTTAGAAACTTGCATCATACGTATTTTGTATAAATGTGCATATGTGATATCATGTACACTGTACAATATTGTGTTGGAGCACAGATAAACAGATATGAATTAGAATTTATCATCAACTGCAGTATATATGTGCACATGTAGTTGAACGTAGTGATGCGTTATAGATCAGAGAAGCTATGGATGGCTTAGCTGTATGTACATACACATTATAAGTAGGCAGAACACCTAATGTGCTATGATGGTTCCATCTGTAATACTACCACATATTCCTTTTGGGGATATAATGGTTGGAATGGGTACGGACTGAGCACATTAAAACACATATCACATTGTGAGAGATAGTTGTTGCAGTGAGCTATTATTTTTTGATTAATTTGTTTTTCTGAGATTTAGTAGTGAGTAATTTTTTGACTTAGGAAGTTTATTTAAGTTATATTTATATATCCTTTTGTATTAAAGGATTGGCTATCTTTGTGTCATCCCCCAAAAGGCAAACCTTTCCTTCCAACCCTTCAGCAATATCTCTCACAAATATATTAAACAGAGATTGGATCATGATCTGTGATATAAGATCTTTGGGCCTATCCTTACTGTCATTTCATATTTATTTTTATTTAGTTATCATGTTTTTGATAACCCATACAATCAAAACAACGTCTTGGCAGTGTCACACTGTAAACTAGAAACCAGTGAGTATAAGACAAGAGTAAAGTTGATTGGGGAAGGCAATGGCAAACCACCCTGCTAATAGTCTGCCAAGAAACTGTCATGTGATTGGCAGCCCACATAAGTAGTTCGCAGCTTTCATATAGGGGACTATTTTTCCCTCTGTTCTTTTGCGAGTCAGCACAGGCACAGGGAGGTGAAGTGACGGGACTTGAGAGCAGGTCACTGTAAAACAGCACCTTGAGTATTGTGTTCAATTCTGGTTGCCACATCTCAAGAAAGATATAGTGGAATTGGAAAAGGTGCAGCGAAGGGCGACTAAAATGATAGCGGGGATAGGACGACTTCCCTATGAAGAAAGACTAAGGAGGCTAGGGCTTTTCAGCTTGGAGAAGGGACGGCTGAGGGGAGACATGATAGAGGTATATAAAATAATGAGTGGAGTGGAACAGGTGGATGTGAAGCGTCTGTTCACGCTTTCCAAAAATACTAGGACTAGGGGGCATGCGATGAAATTACAGTTTAGTAAATTTAAAACAAATGACAGCAAATTGGAGAAAAGTTTTCTTCACCCAACGCATAATTAAACTCTGGAATTCGTTGCCGGAGAACGTGGTGAAGGCGGTTAGCTTGGCAGAGTTTAAAAGGGGGTTAGACGGTTTCCTAAAGGACAAGTCCATAAACCGCTACTAAATGGACTTGGGAAAAATCCACAATTCCAGGAATAACATGTATAGAATGTTTGTACGTTTGGGAAGCTTGCCAGGTGCCCTTGGCCTGGATTGGCCGCTGTCGTGGACAGGATGCTGGGCTCGATGGACCCTTGGTCTTTTCCCAGTGTGGCATTACTTATGTACTTATGTACTATTTCAGGTTTGTCTCCAGAGTTTTTATCTCATATTCTCAAACTCAGATAGGATCTGGGAGTAGGTCAGGCACAAACTGGGGGCCTTCTTCCAAGAGAAGCTTGAACTATGGAGCACAGAGCCCAAATATTACAGACTCTGGAGAACCCAGAACCCAGACATCACAGACCCTGGAGAACCCAGACATCACAGACACTGGAGAACACACAACCCAGACATCACAGACCCTGGAGGACACACAACCCAGACATCACAGACCCTGGAGGACACACATCCCAGACATCACAGACCCTGGAGAACCCAGACATCACAGACCCTGAAGAACACACAACCCAGACATCACAGACCCTGGAGGACACACATCCCAGACATCACAGACCCTGGAGAACCTAGACATCACAGTCCTTGGAGAACAAAGAGTCCAAACATCACAAACCCTGAGAAACCAGAACCTGGACATTACAGACCCTGGAGAATGTAGAGCCCAGACATCACAAACCCTGAGAAACCAGAACCCGGACATTACAAATCCTGGAGAATACAGACACCACAGACCCTCGAAAACACAAAGCCAAGACATAACAGACCCCAGAAAATGCAGAACTCAGACATTACAGACCCTGGAAAATGTAGAGCCCAGACATTACAAACCCTGGAGAACACAGAACCCAGACATCACAAACCCTGGAGAACGCAGAACCTAGACATCACAGCAGTGGCGTAGCCAGAAGACAATTTTTGGGTGGGCCAGCGGGTTGGATGGGTGGGCACTACAACCCCCCCCCCACACACACACACACGCGTGCGCAGCACATTTAAAGTTATCGGCGCTGCCTCCACTCACCTCCCACCGTGGTGCTGCCTCCTCTCCTGCACTTCATGGTCTCCGTCTCCCACCCCCGCGGCAGCGCTCTATCGGCGCTGCCTGCCTGACAGCTGACAGACGTGGCGCGACGACGTTCTGCTCCGGGACCTTCCCTCTGCCACGTGCAATCCACCCTGCGTAAACAGGAAGTTGAATCAATGCGGCAGAGGGAAGGACCCGGAGCAGGAGGACGTCGCGCCGCGTCTGTCAGCTGTCAGGCAGGCAGCGCTGATAGCAAATTGAAAGCGCTGCCACGAGGGTGGGAGACAGAGACCGCGAAGTGCAGGAGAGGAGGCAGCGCTACGGCGGGGGTGGGAGAAGGTGAGGATGGGCCTGAGACAAAACTGGGTGGGCCTGGGCCCATCCAGGCCCACCCGTAGCTACGCCCCTGCATCACAGACCTTGGAGAACAAAGAGTCCAAACATCACAAACCCTGAGAAACCAGAACCCGGACATTACAGACCCTGGAGAATGTAGAGCCCAGACATCACAAACACTGAAGAACATAGAGCTCAGATATCACATACCCTAGGGAAGCAGGGCCCAGACGTCACAAACCTGGAGAACACAAACCACAGATATCACAGACCCTGAAGAATGCAGAGCTCAGCCATCATAGATCCTGGAGAACACAGAACACAGACATTACAGACCCTGGAGAAAGTAGAACTCAAACATTACAGACCCTGGAGAACACGGAGCCAACACATCATAGACCGTGAAGAATGCAGAGCCCAGACATATAGCCCTCAGCTATATGGTAAGCTGTATTGTAGAAAATCTTTAACATCATATCTATGTTAGTTGAATGTTCTAATGCATTCTTATTAGGTGTATCATTAGATTATGCTAACATTGTATTATATCTCTGGTATTTGAATTCCAGTGCTGTTAATTGTGTATATTTTTTATATTATTTCACGGTAGTTCTATTATTAGGTTTCAAGTTACTGTTTTCAAGTTTACCTCATTTATTGTATTTATGTTTATTTTTCATTATTTTACTATTGTTATGCTGTTAACAAAATTGTAAGTTTTATGTTAAACTGTACATGCTGTTCACTGTCTTGGGTTAGTTTCTTCATAAAGGCAGTTAATAAATCCCAATAAATGAATACAATAAATAAATTACAGACCCTGGAGAACATAGAGCCCAAACATTACAGACCCTGGAGAACATAGCATTCAGAAATCACAGGAGAACACAGAGTACAGACATCACAGACCCTAAAGAATGCAGAGCCAAAACATCTAAGACCCTGGAGAGAACACAGCCCAGACATCACAGACCCTGGAGAACACAGAGCACAGTCAACACGGATTCTGGAGAACACAGAGTTCAGACATCATAGACCCTGGAGAACACAGAGTGCAGACATCACAGACCTTAGAGAATGCAGAGCTCAGACATCACAGACCCTGGAGATCACAGAGAACACACATCACGGACCATGGAAAATGCAGAGCCCATTCATCAAAGACCCTGGAGAGCACAGAGCCCAATCATCACAGATCCTGAAGAATGCAGAGCCCAGACATTACAGACCCTGGAGAACGCAGAGCACAGACATCACAGGTCCTGGAGAACGTAGAACCCAGATATTACAGACCCTGGAAATCACAGAACCAAGACATGACAAATCCTAGAGAAAGAGCTCAGACATCACAGACCCTGGAGAATGCAGAGCCCAGACAGCACAGACCCTGGAGAGCACAGACCCTGGAGAATGCAGAGCTCCGATATTACAGACTCTGGAAAATACGGACATCACAGACCCTGGAGAACACAGACATCATAGAACCTGAAGAAAACAGAGTACAGACATCACAGACCCTGGAGGATGTAGAGCTCAGATATTACAGACCCTGGAAAACACAGAGCTCAGGCATCAAAGACCTTGGAGAATACAGACATCACAGACCCTGGAGAATGCAGAGCTCAGACATCACAGACCCTGGAGAACACAGAGAACAAAAAAAATCCACCAAGGTGGAAGAACACCAAATTCCCACGAAAAACACACAAGCAATAGCAGACAGTTGGAAGTTGACCATGAACCTAGGAGACAAGGATAATGATCTGAAACTTCTTAATAGGCTTTTATTGATTGGAGACTTGACACAGTACTGCATTTCAGCCAGAGGCCTGACATATATAAAATATATGATAGAAAAGCTTCTAATATACAATTTATAAAAAGTAAATGCAATTTAAAATGAATATAGTTTAAAACAAATGTAATTTGAAACATACACTTCCAAAGATATACACATATTTAAGAAAAAAAATGTCATAAGCAATGTAATTGTGTGGCTTGATATCTGATTACCAGAAAAACACAAAATATATATACATACACACAGATCTAAATGGAAAGAGCATTGGTAGCGGAAGATCCTATTGGAATATAGCAAAAACATGATTGATTGAAAATCTTGTTAATAAGACCATAAACAGTGCAATGCCTTGTGAATTAAATAGAAACTATGCCTGACCTTAAAAAGCATTACTTAAGCACAGCATATGTTCAAAAATGGTGATGACAAAGTAGTATAAAACCTAAAGTGCTGAACATAACTGACCTTATAAACCTGGTTTAATGTGTGAAAACTTCGATGTGTATAGTATTGGGATGAGAATCTGGTCTATCAAAAAAAAAAGGATAAATAAGCAATCTGTTTGGAACAGATACTGAAATGAAGAGACTCATTATAAGGCTCAAGATCAAAAAGATTTCTAAAAGGCATTGGCCAAAGTACCTCATGAAAGACTTCAAAGGAAATTGGTGCATTATGGGATAGAAGGTAGTGTTCTACTGTGAATTAAAAACTGGTTAAAAGAAAACAGAGAGTAAGGTTAAATGGTCAGTATTCTCAATGGAGAAGTGTAGATAGTGGGGTTCCTCAGGGGTCTGTGCTGGGATCACTGCCTTTTAAAATCTTTATAATTGATCTAGAGATGGGAGTAATTAGTGAAGAAATTAAATCTGCTGATGACACAAAGTTATTCAAAGCTGTAAAATCGCAAGAGGATTGTGAAAAATTGGAAGAGGACCTTACGAGACTGGGAGACTGGGCATCCAAGTGGCAGATGATGTTTAATGTGAGCAAGTGCAAAGTAATGCATGTGGGAAAGAAGACCCCGAACTATAGCTAAGGTTCCACATTAGGAGTCACTACTAGGAAAGAGATCTAGGTGTCATCGTTGATGACACGTTAAAACCCTCTGCTCAGTGTGCAGGGGCGGCGAAGAAAGCAAATAGAATGTTAGGTATTATTAGGAAAGGAATGGAAAACTAAAATGAGGATGTTATAATGCCACTGTATAACTCTATAGTTGTGACCGCACCTCGACCGCAATTCTGGTCACCGCATCTCAAAAAAGATATAGTGGAATTAGAAAAGGTACAGAGAAGGGTGATACAAATGATAAAGGGGATGGGACGACTTTCTTACGAGGCAAGGCTAAAGTGGCTAGGGCTATTTAGCTTGAAGAAAAGACAGCTGAGGGGAGATATGATAGATGTCTATAAAATAATGAGTGGAGTGGAGTGGAAAACTGGTGGAGCATATGAGTGCAAACTATATTTAAACTATATTCTTTTTAAATTACATTTACTTTTTATAAATTGTGTATTAGAAGCTTTTTTATCATATATTTTATGTATGTCTTATTTATATTTGCAGTTCTAAACTCCTGAAGCAGGCCTGTGGTTGAAACACAGTACTGTGTCGAGTCTCCAATCATTAAAACCCTGTTAAGAAGCTTCAGATTGTTGTCCTTGTCTCCTGGGTTCATGGTCAACTTCCCATTGTCTGCTATCGAAAACAGAAAGCACACATCACAGAACTGCTATCAAAAACAGAGAACACACATCACAGACCCTGGAGAATGCAGAGATCAGGCATTACAGATCCTGGAGAATGCAGACATCACAGACTCTGGAGAAAGTAGAGCTCTGATTTCATAGACCCTGGGGAAAACAAAGCACATACATATCAGATCCTGGAGAACATAGAGCCCAGACATTACAGACCCTGGAAAATATGGACATCACAGACCACAGAGAATGCACAGCTGTCATCAGAGACCCTGGAAAACACAGATAACACACATCACAGACCCTGGAGAATGCAGAGCACATTCATTACAGACCCTGAAGAATGCAGAGCCCAGTCATCACAGACGCTGGCGAACATGAAGCTCAGAAATCATAGACCCTGGAGAACACAGAGAACACACATCACAGACCCTGGAGAATGCAGGGCCCATTCATTACAGACCCTGGAGAATGCAGACATCACAGACTCTGGAGAACACAGAGCACAAACATCACAGACCCTGGAGAAAGTAGAGCTCTGATTTCATATACCCTGGGGAAAACAGAACACATACATATCAGATCCTGGAGAACAGAGTCCAGACACTACAGACCCTAGAGAATGCACAGCTGACATCAGAGACCCTGGAGAACACAGAGAACACACATCACAGACCCTGGAGAATGCAGGGCCCATTCATTACAGACGCTGAAGAATGCAGAGCTCAGACATCACAGACCCTGGAGAACACAAAGCTCAGACAGGAGAAGTCTATTACAGAAAAGTGGAAAGAATGAACTCTGAATTTGTAAAGGTGGAAGAGAAAGACATAGGAGGGACTTACCTGATGAGTAGAGCTCCTGAGGAGGGGTGGAGGGTGAGATAAGGGTGGAGAGATACTGGGAAACTGCAGAATGAATCCTAAATCACAATTGTCAACTGGACGTTTGCCCCTCAGGTTACATGAAATTAGCTTCTTCCCAATTTAAGCTTAAGATTTATGATTGGTTGACAACTTTGTTATTACAAGGACTTTTTCCATCCTATTTAGGTAATATTATCTTGATGCCTATCCTTAAAAATAAATTAGAATCTCGAGCAGCAACTAGTAATTATAGCCAAGTTACCTCAATTCTCTTTATCACCAAACTTATGGAGGGCAATGTCACTTTACAATTGTCACAGTATCTGGATAAATTTAATATTCTACACTCTTCACAGTCGGGCTTTAACTTGACTTTAGTACTGAGACATTATTATGTACCTTAATATTTGATTTAATCACTTTGTTGAGTAAGGGAAAAAAAAAGCCCTTATAATGTAACTCGATTTGTCTATCGCATTTGAGCTTGTGGATCACACTTTGTTATTAGATATCTTGAGCAATAAAGGTTTAACAGGGAATGTACTAAATTGGTTTCAAGGTTTTTTGTCTGTAAGATCTTATTCTGAGAAGTTGGAGCGAGAATATTCGCAGAGTTGGGATGCGATCTGTGGGGTCTCCCAAGGTTCCCCTTTGTCCCCAATTCTCTTTAATGTTCTTATGGCATCTTTGGGTTATGAATTAGAAGCAGCTGGTTATAAAGCTTATATTTAAACAGATGATATTACTATCCTGATCCCAATAGACATTGATCTGATAAAAATGGTCCTGCAAATAGAGAATTGTATAGCACTGATAGTAACATGAATGTTCAAAAATCACCTCAAACTTAATAGAGAGAAAACTAACAGCTTTGCTTACTGAGCCACACTGTAGGTGCGAAAATTTGTCAGCGGGCACTAATGATAGGCACAGCCATTATATTCCTATGGGTGACTCTATCGTGCTAAAATGTTTGTTCGCCTATAGCGCGGCTTAGTAAGCAGGGCCCCGAGTTTCTTTTTATTGAAAATCAAAATATTTCCTTGAAGCCTTCCAATTTATTTTTGAATGGCTTAAACTACAAATCGAAAAAATCCTTGAAAATGTTAGTAATATTGTTAGTAAAAAAAAAAAAAAAAACAACAAAAGTGTAGAAACTAGATAAGCTACAAGGGTAAAGAAAAAAACCAAAAAAGTAGCGTGATCAACACAACACTTCCAAGACACCGTGGAGTGAGTAAGAGATAATCAACCTTTATTAAAAAATGGCTTACAGAACAAACAGGTTAGCATTAAAATCTTACTCATCCCTGATATACACATTCGACTGAGATAAAAGAAGTGGGAAAAGTAAACCAGGCTTATCCAAAGAACTGGGACCAAACAAATAATTAATAATAAAATCAACTAACTATTGCATCAGTGCTTATTCCAGTGCCTTACGGTTTGACACAACGGTCTTTTTTAAGACCAACTTTATGTTGCTATTTCAAGCCTTGTAAATGTAAAATTAGACCATTAGTCTTTCCTTAAGACATAAGACTCCTGATGCAGGCCGCCAGGCCAAAACACAACATTGTGTCGAGTCATTTCTAAGGAAACATTAATAAACTGTGTTGATTTTATTATTAATTATTTGTTTGGTTCCAGTTCTTTGGATAAGCCTGGTTTACTTTTCCCACTTCTTTTATCTCTGTTTGCTGCCCCGTGGGATTTATTGAGTTCTCCATGTACGTCGATTCTCTTTAGCTTTTATACACATTTGACCACCTTGAATTCCGTTTCTGATGGACATAACTAAGGTTTCATCTCTAAAATAATTGTATTTACTTTAGCTCTTTTATTAATACTTTTGTATTGCTGTTTATATTAATAGTCTAATTTAAAGTCCCTCCTTTTTAATTAGCCCTATGTAATTTACAGTTTTCTTGGATGTTTATTATTTATCTTTTTAGCATATGCCTTTTATGTCTTGGTAAAAAAAACTCCTTGTTTTATTAGTCATTACTTTTCATATTCTTATAAGTCACATATATCTGTATGCATTGTTATTTTCTATGCATTGTAATTGTATACTCCTTTTAATTTGTACACTCCTGAAGCAGGTGTTTTTCGCCGAAACACGGCTCCGTGTCAAGTCTTTTAAGTTTTTTACATTTTTTAATAAAGGTTGATTATCTCTTACTCACCTCCACGATGTCTTAGTAATATTGTTAGAACATAATATATCCTGGGACTCTCAGATCAATTGTCTTATAAAAAAGAGTTTTTGGATTATGAGTAATCTAAGTCATATTCGAAAATATTTCACCTTGTAATCTTTCCAAATATTAGTACAAGCACTAATTCTGTAGAAGCTTGATTATTGTAATACTAGTAAAAAAGGCCCGTTTCTGACACAAATGAAACGGGCGCTAGCAAGGTTTTCCTCATTTAGCAGTTGCCTGTGAGGTGCGATGCCCCCCCTCCCTGCACCATCCCACCCACGGCGATGCATCCGGCCGCAGCCATCCGACCCACCGTGCCCATCGCACCCACCTTTGCGTTGGTTTGGCGGCGGGGGACCAGGAACCCCGCCACCACAAGTCCTGTGTGCTGACTATGGCATCATCGTCGGCGTTGGTAGCTGTGCAGGGCGGAGTTCTGTGTGTCTGACGTCATGCACGTGCAGAACGTCAGACGCACAGAAGCCCTGCCTCCACAGGCTAGGAATGCAGAAGATGACGCCGTAGTGAGCAGACAGGGCTTGTGCTGGCGGGGTTTCGGGTCCCCCGCCGGTAAAGCAACGTGAAGGTGGGTGTCTCAGGAGGGGGTTGTTGCGGGGGGGTGCTGGAGGTCCTTGTGTTCAGCTACAGCTTTAGGGGGGGGGGGGGGTCTACGAATCTGTGGGCGGGGCTTGTATTTTTTGAGGTTTGGTGCGCGGGGGGGGGGGGGGGGTGTTGGATGTGGGAACAGTGGTCTCCGGAGTCATTTGCACACCGGAGCTTTGGAGGTACGTCCCCTTTCCGTGGGTGGGTTAGCAGGGGGAGGAGTAGGGAAACACGCTCCGCGTGTTTCCCTACTCCTACTCCTCCTCCCCCTGCGTGGGTGCGAACCATTTGTTTAGTTGAGTTTTTTTTCCTGTCCTCGACGTCATGACGTTTGACGCGAGGGCGGGGCATGGGTCAGTGGGGTGGCTTCACCACCATGAATCCACGAACCGTTCTGGGAGACTGACTGACTTCAGTGACGTCAGTGTCCTCAGAACGTTGAGGTTGCTGACTAAATTCAAAACCATCTAAAACACTGCAATTCGTCTCATCTGTGGCTTAGGTAAATTCGATAGAGTATCTCCATCTTATGAAAAACTCTACTGGTTGCCAGTGGAGGCAAGAATCCTTTTTAAGCTTTGCTGTTTTGTCTATAAGATACTACAAGGAGTTGCCCCTAGCTATATGTATCCCATGTTGAATACATTGACTTTCAAGTGTGGAACTTGAAATAATCTAAGCTTATCATTCCATTCTTATTGGGGTTCATGTTCCAAGAAATATTTTATGGTTCTATTCTCATATCAAATTTCTCAAACTTGGAATTCTTTGCCAACTCTAGTGAAATCTCAATTATATTAATTATCCTTTCGCAAACTTTTAAAGACGAATTTGTTTAGAAAATATGTGCATTTTAATTAATTGTTGATGCTATGTTTTTCTTTATATTAGGCTAATTATTATATTGTGAGCTCCCAGTTTTGTAGACTGGTTTTATTTCAAATTGTAATCCACACCTAATCTATATTTTTAGGTGTTGAGGGGAATATAACATTAACATTTGTAGGTCAGTAAGAAAAGTTTGAACTATATGAGGGGAAGGGATATTGAACCAATAGAGGGGAGCTTTTATTAAGACGCTTAGGTGCCTATGCACATCCAATGTGCATCAAATTGAAACTACTGCCCAGCTACCGTGTGCCCCGGGCAGTAATTCCATGTATGACGTGTGTCCAAAAACACGTGGTAGAAAATTTCTACCGCGTGGCGTTTACCCGGCAGTAATCGGCAGTGTACCTGCGCTGATGATTACCACCCAGTTAACAAGTGCAACCTTACTGCTAAGTCAATGGGTGGCGGTAAGTTCTCATGCTGATAATGGATGTGCGCTAGTTTTAATTTTGCCGCACGTCCATTTTCGGCCACACATACACACAAAGGCCTTTTTTGCAGGCACTGAAAACTGGACCTGCGCACGTCCAAACACGTGTCTACACCAGCGCAGGCCATTTTTTGGCACGCCTTAGTCAAAGGGCTCTAGAGTGACTTGAGAAAAGGGGTTATATGAGAATACTGACTTCAGTGGAAGATAAGTTGTGCAGCAGAAGTTTGAACAGATCGAAGGGAAAAGAGATAGTTTAGTGAGAGACCTGTGAGGAACAGTTTGCAGTAGTCTAAGAAGGAAGTGCTGAGAGTGTGGATAAGGGTTTTGGTAGTGTGTTTGGAAAGGAAGGGACAGATTTTGCTGATGTTATAAAGAAATGACGGGTTTTAAAATAGTAACATAGTAGATAATAGCAGAAAAAGACTTGCATGGTGCATCTAGTCTGTCCAACAAGGTACAATGTGATACTACATATGCATACTTGATCTTGATTTGTCCTTGCCATTTTCAGGGCACAAATCGTAGAAGTCTGCCTGACACTGGTCTTGTTCTCCAGCTACTGAAGTTGTCATCAAAGCCCCTCTCCAGCTCATCCAAATCTGTCCAGCCATGATCAGGGTACTCGTCCATATTAAATTCCATCTGTCATTTAGAAACCCAGTTTATTTATTTATTTATTTATTTATGTATTCATTCATTCTTATATCCCGCAATTATTCTAAAACAAGTTTCAGTTCAATGTGGCTTACAATTATCAGTTAAGGAGAGATTTCAGGTGTTGAGGGATTGAAGTGCTGATAAATTAAGGTATTTTTTGCATAAGTACATAAGTACATAAGTAGTGCCATACTGGGAAAGACCAAAGGTCCATCTAGCCCAGCATCCTGTCACCGACAGTGGCCAATCCAGGTCAAGGGCACCTGGCACGCTCCCCAAACGTAAAAACATTCCAGACAAGTTATACCTAAAAATGCGGAATTTTTCCAAGTCCATTTAATAGCGGTCTATGGACTTGTCCTTTAGGAATCTATCTAACCCCTTTTTAAACTCCGTCAAGCTAACCGCCCGTACCACGTTCTCCGGCAACGAATTCCAGAGTCTAATTACACGTTGGGTGAAGAAAAATTTTCTCCGATTCGTTTTAAATTTACCACACTGTAGCTTCAACTCATGCCCTCTAGTCCTAGTATTTTTGGATAGCGTGAACAGTCGCTTCACATCCACCCGATCCATTCCACTCATTATTTTATACACTTCTATCATATCTCCCCTCAGCCGTCTCTTCTCCAAGCTGAAAAGCCCTAGCCTTCTCAGCCTCTCTTCATAGGAAAGTCGTCCCATCCCCACTATCATTTTCGTCGCCCTTCGCTGTTCCTTTTCCAATTCTACTATATCTTTTTTGAGATACGGAGACCAGTACTGAACACAATACTCCAGGTGCGGTCGCACCATGGAGCGATACAACGGCATTATAACATCCGCACACCTGGACTCCATACCCTTCCTAATAACACCCAACATTCTATTCGCTTTCCTAGCCGCAGCAGCACACTGAGCAGAAGGTTTCAGCGTATCATCGACGACGACACCCAGATCCCTTTCTTGATCCGTAACTCCTAACGCGGAACCTTGCAAGACGTAGCTATAATTCGGGTTCCTCTTACCCACATGCATCACTTTGCACTTGTCAACATTGAACTTCATCTGCCACTTGCACGCCCATTCTCCCAGTCTCGCAAGGTCCTCCTGTAATCGTTCACATTCCTCCTGCGACTTGACGACCCTGAATAATTTTGTGTCATCGGCGAATTTAATTACCTCACTAGTTATTCCCATCTCTAGGTCATTTATAAATACATTAAAAAGCAATGGACCCAGCACAGACCCCTGCGGGACCCCACTAACTACCCTCCTCCACTGAGAATACTGGCCACGCAATCCTACTCTCTGCTTCCTATCTTTCAACCAGTTCTTAATCCATAATAATACCCTACCTCCGATTCCTTGACTCTGCAATTTCTTCAGGAGTCTTTCGTGCGGCACTTTGTCAAACGCCTTCTGAAAATCCAGATATACAATATCAACCGGCTCCCCATTGTCCACATGTTTGCTTACCCCCTCAAAAAAATGCATTAGATTGGTGAGGCAAGACTTCCCTTCACTAAATCCGTGCTGACTTTGTCTCATCAGTCCATGTTTTTGTATATGCTCTGCAATTTTATTCTTAATAATAGCCTCCACCATCTTGCCCGGCACCGACGTCAGACTCACCGGTCTATAATTTCCCGGATCTCCTCTGGAACCCTTCTTAAAAATCGGAGTAACATTGGCTACCCTCCAGTCTTCCGGTACTACACTCAATTTTAGGGACAGATTGCATATTTCTAACAGTAGCTCCGCAAGTTCATTTTTTAGTTCTATTAATACTCTGGGATGAATACCATCAGGTCCCGGTGATTTACTACTCTTCAGCTTGCTGAACTGACCCATTACATCCTCCAAGGTTACAGAGAATTTGTTTAGTTTCTCCGACTCCCCCGCTTCAAATATTCTTTCCGGCACCGGTGTCCCCCCCAAATCCTCCTCGGTGAAGACCGAAGCAAAGAATTCATTTAATTTCTCCGCTACGGCTTTGTCCTCCTTGATCGCCCCTTTAACACCATTTTCGTCCAGCGGCCCAACCGACTCTTTGGCCGGTTTCCTGCTTTTAATGAGTCGGTGTAGAACTTTGGATCACATATGGTTATCCATAGAATTTCCTGAAAAGATAAGTTTTCAAATCTTTTCTGAACTGAAGGTATTTGATAATGCTTCTTATGGCCTTGGGTGTTTAATTCCACCATTTAGAGCCTAGGTAGCTGAATCCAGCCATGTAGATGGATTTGTAGGTTATGTTTTTATAGTTGGGTAGATGGAGAAGTAAGTAACCACTAGTTTTTGGGCTTGCATTTCTTGGTGATAATTCGATCAAGTCTAGTATGAAATCTTCAACGAAATCAAGCTGAGCTTGAACATCATGAACTCATGGGCAAATGCATTTCAACTAAAACTCAACACAGAAAAAACACACTGTCTCATCCTCTCATCCCAATACAATACAAACAAACCCACAAGCATAAACACCCCAGATTACACCCTTCCTATCTCAGACAGCCTGAAAATTCTTGGCGTTACAATCGACCGTAACCTCATTCTAGAGAACCAAGCAAAATCTACAACTAAGAAGATGTTCCATTCAATGTGGAAACTCAAACGTGTGAAACCATTCTTCCCAAGGGATACATTTTGCAACCTGATACAATCAATGGTACTAAGCCATGTAGACTATTGCAACGGAATCTATGCGGGATGTAAAGAACAAATCATAAAGAAACTTCAGACCGCTCAAAACACGGCAGCCAGGCTTATATTTGGAAAAACGCGATTTGAAAGCGCCAAACTCCTCTGAGAAAAACTGCACTGACTCCCAATCAAAGAATGTATTGCTTTCAAAATCTGTACCCTGGTTCATAAGATTATCTACAGCGAAGCCCCGGGATACATGACAGACCTCATAGACCTACCAATCAGAAACACAATAAAATCAGCACGAACATACCTAAATCTCCACTACCCAAACTGCAAAGGACTTAAATACAAATCAACTTATGCATCCAGCTTTTCCTACATAAGCACACAACTATGGAACGCATTACCAAAAGCCGTGAAAACAACATATGACTATCTAAACTTCCGGAAATCACTAAAAACTAACCTGTTCAAAATGGCATACCCTACCGACCCAACCTAAATACCTGATCCCTGAAACACAAGCAAAACCAAAGAACGTAATGGACATAACACAACTCCTCCTCTCTACGATTTCCTATTGTGTCTTTTACACATGAATCTTATTTTACCACTACATCACTTCTGTAATTGTTCACACCGGAACTGGTGATAGCCTTTACGGTACTATGTAAGCCACATTGAGCCTGCAAATAGGTGGGAAAATGTGGGATACAAATGTAACAAATAAATAAATAAATAAATAAAATAAAATAAATAAATCTGGTGAAGTTCCAAATAGTATCTTGAAAATGAGAGTGCTAGCTTTGAAAAACAGTCTGGCCTTGATTGGGAGCCAGTGTAACATTGCAAGCAGTGGGGTTGCGCTTTCATATTTTGACTTTTTGAAAATCAGTCTTGCTGCCGTGTTTTGTATGGTCTACAGTGATTTTAGTATGCTTTTCGTGCATCCTACATATGCTGCATTGCAATAATCTAGTTGGGTCAATGTTGTCGACTGTACTATTAGACAAAAAGATTGTTTAGGGAAGTAGGCTCTGATCCTTCTTAGTTTTCATAGTTTTGAAACTGCTTGATGTGACTACTGAGACTTGCTTTTCAAGCGATAGATGTTTGTCAAGAATGATTCCTAGTATTTTTACTTGTGATTCGATTGGGTAAGTTTTTTGGTCAATTGTGAGGTTTTGGTTGAACATGGGATTGTGTGAACTGGACAGAACTAGAAATTTGGTTTTGTCTCTGTTTAGTTTAAGTTTGAAGGTTGGGACCCAGTTTTCCATGAGGACCCCAGTCTGGTATAGTCATCGTGAAGTTCCTCAGTTTTCTCACATATCAACAACTTTGAATAATTTTGTGTCATCTGCCTCCTATCCTAAGACATTTACCCCCAGATTCTATATAGCGCACCTAGTGTTCTGTGCTGAAATCTAAAGGTATTCCATAACAATGCGTGTAACTTAATTGGCTTAACAATCTAATCAGCGTTGATAACAGAACCTAACAAGCAATAATGAGTGCTAATTGGCAATAATTAGAATTTACAAACACAACTCGCTAAGCGTATTCTGTAATGACCTGCACCCAAATTCTAATGCGTGCAATTCAAAAGGGGTGTGGTTAAGGGTGGGGAAATGGGCATTTCATGGACATTCCAAAATTTACATGCGCATTATAGAATATGTCCCATTGCGAGTAAATCTACGCACAGGATTTACGCCATGTTTTCGTTGATGTAAATGGAGACACATAGTTTTAGGTGCAGAGTTATCGACGAAGTGTATTCTATATAACACACCTAAATCTAGGTGCTGCTTATACAATAAGCTTAGCTGGAAATGTTTACAGTGCGGATTTGTTTAGGCGACTTATATAGAATCTGGCCGTTGGGGGCCCTTTAAGAAAATGGGCTTAGTGCAGTGGTTCCCAAACCTGGTCCTGGAGGCACCCCAGTCAGTCAGGTTTTCAGGATACCCACAATGAATATTCATGAGAGAGATTTGTATGCACTGTCTCCACTGCATGCAAATCCCTCTCATGTATATTCATTGTGGGTATCCTGCAAATCTGACTGGCTGGGGTGCCTCCAGGACCAGGTTTGGGAACCACTGGCTTAGTGCTTTTTAACATGGGACTTCCCTGTACGCTGTGTCCATTTCTAACACATTCTTAAAATAGGGCTTTTTGCTTTTTTCTTTTTGCAGGTCCCATCCTAATTTCTCCATTAGTATGTGAAACCTGCAAAAAAAAAAAAAGTCAATTCGGGAACACTTGCCATTTCCTACTTAGGAGGCGCTAAGTGCTCCCAGGTCAGGGTCGCCGAAAGGGGGGGGGGGGCAAAATTCCCCAGGCCTGGGTCTCCAAGGGGGGCCCGATGCCTGGGTCTCTTTCTCTCTCCTCCTCCTGCCGGGACCCGAGTGATCGCGTACCGACAGGAGCAGGAGAGAGAAAACTCTGGCGTCGCACCCGGGCCTCCCTTGGCAGCTGGGGAGGACCCAGAGGAGCAACTCCACAGCTGCTTTTCTGCTCAGCTGAGTGGCGGCTTCTCCTCTCAGGGCACATACTCAGTTTTGAAACCGAGCATGCTCTGAGAGAAAAAGCAGCCACAGGGGCAGGCATTCGTCAGAAGAGCAGCACTGGAGGAAGATGCCTTCTGCTGGTGGGGTCTTGGGATCCCTGCCAGCCCACAAGGTATTTCGGCAGTGATCTGGGGAGGAGGCAGCGGTGACGATTGTGGGAGGGTGGCCGCGATCCGGGGAGGGGGGCGGTGGCGACTTCAGCCCTGCCCTGGGCCCGGTTCAGTCTCTAGGCGGCCCTGTCCCAGGTTAACTCTGCGTTTTTGCATGTGCTAACATGAATGTGCTAGATAGATAATGCTTTCATGCCCATTCTTTGCCCATAACACCCCTCCTCTTGAAAGAAATATAAAAATAAAAAAAGTATGATTAGTGCTGACAGGCAAGATACTGTAAAACACTTTAACGAGTTTTGTGGTAAGTCTTGCATTAATGCTTAACATGCTTTAGTAAAAGGGCCCCTTAATTTTCCGAGGAATCTCTTATGAAGGGCTTTGCATTCTGAAAAGAGTGATATGCAATATTGACTGGCTTCTCTTATCTATGTGTTTATTTACCCCTTCAAAAATGTCAAATAGATTGATAAGGCAAAACTTCCCTTGCTAAATCCATGTTGGCTCATCCTCATTAATTTATACTTCCATGTATCCAGTAATCTTGTTTTTCTGAATAGCTTCTACCATCTTGCCTGGCATCAATGTCAGGTTCACTGTTGTACAGTTTTTGAATCACCCTGGAGCTCTTTTTTAAAAATTGGTGTTTCATTAGCCAACTTTCAGTCCTCAGACACTGTGTCTGATTTTAATGATAGGGTAGAGATTCCTAGTAACTGCTCTGCAATTTTTTTCCTTTTTGTTTTTTAATCTAAAGTGGAAACCATCAGGTCCTGGTTCGCCCTGTTGAATGGGAAAAAAACTTTTGCTCCATTTAATTTAAAATTTGGTTTACTATATATTGTTTTGTTTTGTTTTAACGTTCTAGCACACACCAGATTATATTAACATTCAATAAATTGTTAGTGTGTGCTAAACTGCAGAAATGTTGTTTTTGTGTCGTTTCAGATGGGAAATCATGCAAAGTGAAACACATGGTGCCATGGTTTCCTGGCAGTTTAAAAACCTAATGGAGACTCAGTTCAGATTTCCATAAGAACTATGTCTTTGCACATACAATGAGGGCAAAGGACTGAATTAGTGTATTAGAGTTCAGGTGGGTGAGGTGGTGACTTGTGTACCAGTGAGTATGTAGGACCAAACTGATGATGTCATCATGCCGCCTCATACTCTGTCCCTTCCCCTGCTCTCTGTCCCTCCACCCAGAGAGCTACAAGGACCAGACACCGTATCTCGTATATTCCGGACATCATTTTGCCTTAAGTTTTACATATTTTTGCAACAAATAATTTTGTATTTTTCCTCTAGTTGGCTGAGGAGGGGAACTTACGAGACTGGGAGACTAGGCATCTAAATGGCAGATGACGTTTAATGTGTGCAAGTGCAAAGTGATGAATGTGGGAAAGAGGAACCTGAATTATAGTTATGTAATGCAAGGTTCTGCATTAGGAGTCACCGACCAAAAAAGGGATCTATGCGTCATCGTTGATGATACGTTGAAAACCTCTTCTCAGTGTGCGGCGGTGGCTAAGAAAGCAAATAGAATGTTAGGTATTATTAGGAAAGGAATGGAAAACAAAAATGAGGATGTTATAATGCCTTTGTATTGCTCCATGGTGCGACCGCACCTCGAATATTGCATTCAATTCTGGTCACCGCATCTCAAAAAAGATATAGTGGAATTAGAAAAGGTACAGAGAAGGACGACGAAAATGATAAAGGGGATGGGATGACTTCCCTATGAGGAAAGGCTAAAGTGTCTGGGGCTCTTCAACTTGGAGAAAAGACGGCTAAGAGGAGATATGATAGAGGTCTATAAAATAATGAGTGGAGTGGAATGGGTAGACGTGAATCACTTGCTTACTCTTTCCAAAAATACCAGGACTAGGGGGCATGCAATGAAGCTACAATATTTCTTCACTCAACGTGTAATTAAACTCTGGAATTCTTTGCCAGAGAATGTAGTAAAAGCAATTAGCTTAGTGGGATTTAAAAAAGGTTTGGATGGCTTCCTAAAGGAAAAGTCCATAGACCATTATTAAAATGGACTTGGGGAAAATCCACTGCTTATTTCTAGAATAAGCAGCATAAAATGTATTGTACTGTTTTGGGATCTTGCCAGGTACTTGTGACCAGGATTGGCCACTGTTGGAAACAGGGTGCTGGGCTTGATGGATCTTTGGTCTGTCCCAGTATGGCAATACTTATGTACTTATGTACTAAAGCACTATCTCTACCGTGACACCATACCAATTTCCTCTTTAACTAGTTGTATATTTGCTGGTCCAAAACTGTTCTTCCCTTTTTGTATTTTCCCTTGAAATGTAGTTGTGGTGGGGGGGGGGGGGGGGGGGGGGGGGGGGGGGGGGGGGGGGGGGGGGGGGGGGGGGGGGGGGGGGGGGGGGGGGGGGCGGGGGGGGGGGGGGGGGGGAGGGGGGGGGGGGGTAGGAGGAAGGGGAATAAAATTCTTCAGAAGTTTGGATTTTCCCTGTTCATGGAGTGATTAGGTTTACATCTCTTTTGCTCTTCTTTTTAAGGCGGGTAATGCCTTTTGTGTATATGGAAAGGGATTCTAAATGACGTACTAGTTCCCCTGGTAGAATGCTAGACTCCTTTTGGATGGCTTCCACCTTCCTAGGCTGGAGATTGATTGAAGAAGACTGTAGCAGGATGGTACTGGTTCTTTCTTTCCATCACTTGTCACAGGGAACTTTTCAAAATGTATTTTCTACGACTTCAGTTCAGCACAGTTTGAGTTAAAAGCTTTGAACCAGCCCCAAAGATATGCAGGCATATTGATCGTTACACACCTTAAGCTAGTGAAAAACAGTGGACTTGGAGTCCATTTCTAACCCTAGCCAGTCATTAGTCCAGCCATTCCCAACCCAGTCCTCGGGGCACATCTAGTCCCACCAGGTTGTCAGGATATCCACAATGAATATGTGCATGCATTGCCTGAATTGAATGGAAATCTAACTCATGAATATTCATTGTGGATGTCCTGAAAACCTGGTGGGACTAGGTGTGCCCCGAGGACTGGATAGGCAATGGCTGTATTAATGCAAGCATGGTAACAAACACTGGGCTTTATTTCTGATCTTTTTATAATTTGCTGTAGATTTGGGAGAGGAGGCAGGAAACGGGGTAGGGAAAAGGAGAATGAGGTATGATTTCAAGTTGAGAGCTTAGACTAGGCCAATATGCTCATTTTTTGCCAAACACTATGATGTGAACACACCGGCGCCAGTTCTAGCAGGGGTGACTGAACCCAGCTAACCAGTTTATTCACCCACTCTTCCCCTCAATTACCATTAACATTCTGGCTAGCACAGTAGAAACCGAACACAAGGACAATCCTTTGATGTTCATACTTTATATTCATGTAAGCAACATAAATCTGCCTGGCTGCTTGCGCCCTGACAATAGAATCCATTATGCTGGAAATATCCTCAGGAGGACTGCAGCTTAATTACCTCCTCATTTGCATTTTTGCATGTTAATGACTGCGGAGTTGCTAATTTTGCAGCATCGTTTTAAAGGCGCAGTGTTCCTGCGGTCTTTTTTTGATAGAGTTGACTCCCTCCATACCTTGTTTTCTTCTCATCTTCCTCCCTCTCCATCTCTGCTGTCCATTCTGGGAGAAGGAGCAGAAGGGACCTGGCTTCAGGTCTTATTTGGACTGAAGGAGGCCACTTTTTTCATGGAACGTATCAATCTTTCTAGAGCTTAGGGTTTGGAAGACACAGAATAGAATGCACACAAAAGACAAGCAAGGTGCACCCAAATCAAGAGAAAACGAGTTCAAATTAGTATTCTCAAATGCACATGTTCTTATTTCATATGTGTGTGTGTGTTCACAAACACATCACACAGTCCCTGAAACCTCAGTATGTCTGTATTGCACATCACAAAATTAATGTAGGCTATTCAGAAGCACTGGCAACTGTCCAATAAGGATGAAATGGGATGGAAGTAACACATGGAAGGGGGCTTGAGAAATGGAACGATGATATTGATTCATTGATAAACAGCCCACAGCTAGTCCATATTATACATTGCAAATTTGTCCATTTTCTTCTTGATCTCTTGGTGAATCCAGGGCCAGCCCTACCATTGAGTGACAGTGTCTTTGGCACATAGTCCCTCCTTTTCAACTCCTAATGACTTATGCAAATGATGCTTCACAGCAAAAGCTTGCATATGACCCCAGAGGCAGTTGAACAGGGTGGTCCAAAGGGGACATGGTCCTATATAACCTATAAGCATCAGCAACCAGGGAGATGGGGAGCAAGAACAGAGCTTGGTTTGTTTAGCCCTCCCAAGTAAAAAGATGTTCTGTTGCCCCTGCATGGTCCCACATCCTTCTCATTCCTCTCAGGCCTTCCTGGATGACTCTGATGTCCATCAGAATCTGAAAATGAGTCTGTCTGTCTGTCTGTTTTCTCTATTCATCCTCCAATCTGTCTATGCACCTGTATTTGGTATTCAGAAATTCACCTGATGGTCTGCCATTTTCAATGGTTTCATTCATTGGTTTACTAATTCACCTCATGCCATGTGCCGGTGCAGCCCTTTCTTTTATTTTCCAGCAATACCCATAGTATCACTCCGTTCATCTTTCTCTTTCCCTTCATCCCCTCTGACAAGCAACCAAGCCTCATCCCAGTCTCCCTTGCTTCCATTCCATCCCCTCCAATTTCTCTTAACAAAAATCAGATAAATGACCTTTCCCGTTTAGACTTTGTCTGGCCTGGGCAATTCTAAGAATCAACTATTTCTGGCTTGCAAACCTAACTGTCACAGTCCTGCCTCACCAGAACTAGCAGAAACAGAGCAAAAGGTGTGGGAGGGGGGAGGGGGGGGAGAGATTGAGAGAGACAAAGACAGCTAAATAGAGAGGGAAAGGAGAGAAGACAGAATGACAGAAAGGAAGCGAGGACAAAATGAGAAAGCAAGTGATCTGGAAGAGTTTTCATGATCAGAACTCATTCAGTGCAGAAATCTATTGTGCTTTACAGGATATATATATATATATTTTTTTTTTTTTTGGGGGGGGGGGGGTCATCATTATCTTTCACTGGACAAACAGTAGATACTAGGGCATGTAACCAGTTAAGATCCAGTTAAAGGCATAGACAGGTGATATGTCTGTTGTTTGTCTTTTAAAAAATATGGGGCCCTTTTACTAAGCTGCGGTAAGCACTAACTCTTGGCTTACCGCAGGGCATGTTGAGGTGTCCTGCTGTCATTTTGGGATGTGCACACACTAGGTCTGGGGGCAGAGAGTGGATATGTTCTGTGTACTAAGGGGCTTTTTTACCAAGCTGCGGAAAAAGGGACCTGCGCTGGGCTTTGCCATGCACCTGGGCCTTTTTTTTACCACAGCAGGTAAAAAGCCCTCAGCACACATGGCCATGCGGTAAGAGAACTCTTACCTCATGGCCATGTGATGGGAAGCCCTTACCATCACCCACTGAGGTGGCGATAAGGGCTCAAGCGCTAACCTGGCAGTAACCGGGCAGCGAGCGGTGATGCCCGATTATCACCGGGTTACCACCATGCAAGCCATTTCTGGGGTTATTCTTTTTCCCCCCGGAAATGGCGCACACTCGGGGCAGGACTAGCGCCGGCGGCCGCATTGGGCTGGCGGCAGTGCTGAGTCAGCCGTAAGCCCGCATTGGAACCAGGGCTGGGATTTGGTGCCATGAGTCTTCACTCACAATTTGCCCAGGAATTATCCCCTCTCTGAGCTCAGCCAGTTCGGTAACAGTCTTCAGCTGGGGACCATCCTCTATGGCTCCCTCCAGGACCCTGCAATCATTAACAGAGAACCGAAATAAACAATAAAACATACAAATCCAATGGATTAATAACAAAGTAATAAAAAAGAGTACACACTATATTAATAAAAATTAAATAATAAAATATAGGTTAAAAACTAAAGGTAAAAATAATACAGTTGGACAATACACACAATTCTGGTTGTAGAGAACACTAAACACTGAGCTTGATCCCATTAACTGCTTTAAAATTCCAATAATTAGGGGACATCATTGCACAGTGCCCCTCCCCCTCCCCAGGGCTGTGAGCACCATCTCTGCAGCATCCTCAGCCTTAGTTGATCCAGAGACAAATGACCTGACCTCAGAATCAAACCCAGATCCTCCATCACCAGAACTAATCCAAAATATTAATCTTTAACAACACCCAAAAGGTGACATGGGACCTTGATCATTTATCAATATTGAGATTATTTATTACTTCTGCTATGTAAAACTCTTGTATTGATAGTGAACTTGTTAATATATTCTCAAACTATTTGCTGGTAGTCTCAAAATAATACATCCGATGAAAAAAAAAGCAGTTCCACCGTACTCTGAGGTGTCTGACAAAAGTTTGCTGTGTCTGTGTCAGGTCAGAAGATAAGGGTGTACTCCCCTTCCTTTTTCTCCATGTCTCTGCCTTATCTCCCTTTCCCTCCTTTTCCACAGGGTCCTGTCTCTCCTCCCTCCATTTGCCCCACCTCAAATTCTTCCACCTTTTATCTCCTTCTTGGCACTGGAGTAATAGAATGTGAAACCCCACCCACTTGTCAGAAATAAACACCATAAAATCCAAGTGAAATGGAGGGGGGAGGGTTTGAGGGAAGCAAGGGAATAGACACCACAGGAAGTTTAGTCATCATCTGGCTCAAACATTGCCTGAGGGTGACTTGGGCTGATTGCCATGGGCGAGGAAGCCCCTCTCACACTCAGACCAGGCGGAACAAGGGGTGTCTGTGATGATAGTGGTGGCGTTGGTGAACTGGGGAGGGGGCAGTTTCACTGTAGAGTCAGCCCTGTGAGCATCACACAGTTTCTGTGCAACCCTGCTTCAGAAAAATACAATCAGTCTGCCATTTTATGATGCTTGGGAGGGTATCACCCTCCTGGGGAATGATAATTTACACTAAAGGACTGGGGAGAAGGAGAAACAGAACTGCCAAGTTACCCAGTTCTGGAGGGAGATTTTTGGGCCAGTCCTAGTTTTGAATTTACATCCCAAAAGCATCATGGGATTCATAGTCTCTGATTCTATCCATTGAAATCAGCTCTGCAGGTCCCATAACGCATTAAGATAGGGTTGTCAGAAATCCAGGATTGGGCTTTAATCTCTCTCCTGCAAGCTGGCAGCTCTGTGGAACGGGGGGGGGGGGGGGGGGGGGGGGGGGGAGAGGGAAAGGCTGAGTCAGGAAAGAGACCAGGAGAGAGAAGAATAAGGAAAAAAATAAGAGGAGAAGAACTAGATGGGAAGAGAAAGGGAGAGCAGCAACAGAGAGGGAAGGGGAAAGAGAAAGTGCGTGTAAAAATACAAGACAAGAGAAAAAGAAAAAGAAAAGAGGAACAACAGAAGAAAAGAGATTCACGTACTGAGTTTTATCTTAGGAAACAATTCCTCCTACAGTTAAATGCCAAACAAGAGATGATAAAGGAGTGAGGGGCTTGCAGGGAAAAGGTTACAGCTGAGGTTCCATGAGGAGGGGGATTAGAAAGAGGTTTATGGAACTCAGGGCTGAGGTACAAACAACCCCCACTGCAGGGAGAAGGCTCCAGTGACAGCAGGGAGGACAAGCAGCACTAAACCTGTGCTGCCTGCTATTCAGCAGGGGAGACATGCTGCCACCTGCTGGACACTGTCTGCAGTGATGGAAGAGAAGTCTTTGCTCTCAAGTAATTTCAGTCAGTAGACAGAAAAGATGGGCAGGAGGTGCTGAAACTTGATACTCAGCCCTTGAGGGCTGCAACAGAGTTTGGTTTTCAGGATTCTCACAATGAATATGCGTGAAATCTTTTTGCTTGCACTGCTTCCATTGTATGCATGTAGCATGTTTATTCACTGCCGAAATCCTGAAAACTTGACTGGGTAGAGACCCTCATGAACTCAGCTAGGGGCAATCCTTGGCTAATGACTACACCTGCCTGTGTTTGTTTTAGTCCAAAAGTTTGTCTTGATGGACAAGTTTAACTTTGGGCTGGACCTTGGAAGTGTGACCCCTCTGGGTCACTTAGGGGTCATGTGAGCCCAGGGGGCTAGCTAGGTAGGGGCCGGGCAGCAGGGGGAGCAAGGGGGGTTAGGCAAAGGATCTCAAATGATCCTGGGAGGTGGGGGATAGAAGGCTCCAGCCCAGATTAATGGTGGTCCTGCTGGGCTAGGCTGGGAGAGGTGATTAGTGACAAGGGTGGAGGGGTTGGGCCAATGGCGAGATTATTTATTGTATTTATTTATTTTTGTTACATTTGTACCCCGCGCTTTCCCACTCATGGCAGGCTCAATGTGGCTTACATGGGGCAATGGAGGGTTAAGTGACTTGCCCAGAGTCACAAGGAGCTGCCTGTGCCTGAAGTGGGAATTGAACTCAGTTCCCCAGGACCAAAGTCCACCACCCTAACCACTAGGCCACTCCTCTACTCCTGCTTTATGGGCAGCCACCTCTAAGGAGCAGGGTCTTTCATCTTGCTCCATGGGAGGCGGCTTACCTGCTTTCCCTCCCTTTTAATACAGGCGAGATGTAATGAGTTTTATGATGTTTGGGTTTATTTTACTGATGCAGTGGGCAGATACCCAAACTATGGAACTTTGCTCATCAGGAGTTGAGGGAAGGATGTAAGGCTCAAGGAGCCGGATGTCAGGAGGGTCAGATGAACCTGTTAAAGTGGCATGGAGGTTCATGCCACTTCTGGTGCTTCAGCTGTCATGGTGAGGCAGTTAAGGAGCAGGAACTATGTCATATACATTATGGTAGCTTGGATGCAGAGTTTTTATTATGTTAATGTTATTGATTTCAACTGTTATTATTAATAAACAAAGCTGCAGCCTCATTTATCTCCAATTTGAGTTATGACTGTTTATCGCTAATTTTGCATTAATGTTTGGTTTGTATTGACTGGACATAAAATGTATAAAAGGGGAGGGTGGCTAGGGCCTACACAAAAGACTAATGTTCCAGATCCAAACGTTAATGATATTGTCCTGGGTCTTTGTGCCATAGAGACTCAAACCTTTCCCCCATTCCATCCCCTGGATCTGGAAACCACTGTGGTCTCACTTGTCCTTTGTAATCTGCAACAGTTTTGCTGAACTTCCTGTGCTGCACTAGAAAGAAGGTATATCTCTTAATTGTGATTCATTTTCATTTTTAAACAAATTTAAAAAGAAGTTAGTGATTATATAACTCTGAACAGATAACTGCAGTCTTCTCAAAGCCACATCTACTACCAAGCAATACAGTCAGAGACCAAAAAGATGTGAAGAAAAATACAGAAATATTTCCCATTGTACTGGATGCCACAAACATGATCAAAAGCAATTTCCAAGCACACCTTGATACGATTGTCTATACATATTACATCCTATGAACTACAAAAGGAAACTCTCTTTGGCATAATGCAAAGCACAATGCAAACATTTCCAGTACATTTGAGAGACTGGGATCATATTTCACAAACCGTGGCTGAGGACTGAGGTTCATTACTATATTGGTATGTGCAAAATGAACCCATTTGGAGATATTACCCACATCCTCAATGGGATATAGGCATAGCTGCCGAGAGGGGGGGCAGGGGGGGGGGAATTCCCTAGGCCCGGGCTTCCATGGGGGGCCTGGCGCAGGGGTCTCTGTCTCTCTCTCCTGCTCCTGACGGGACCTGGGTGATCGCGTCCCGACAGGAGCAGGAGAGAGAAAACTCTGCTGCCGGGCCCCCCTTTCATTGCCTGCCTAGCAGCTGCTGGGCCCTCAGGCCGCGCATGCTCAGTTTTGAGACTGAGCACGTGTGACCTGAGGAAAGCAGCCACAGGGGCAGGCAATGCTGGGCAGAGGAAGGAGCTGTGCTGCCTGCAGCTGGCGGGGCCAGCCAAGGTACTTCAGGCGGACGGGAGGGAGCAGTGGCGGTGGTGGTGATGATAATTTTGCGGGAGAGGTGGCAGTGATGATGATTCTGCCCTGCCCCGGGCCCAGCTCAGTCTCTCGGTGGCCCTGGATATAAGCAGAGCAGAGAGAAAAGTCACCAAACTGATGCAGAGTCTACCTCTTAAGCCATATTGATGAGTTGTGAGGTATATTCTAAAGGAGAGGATTGCACATAATTCCAGGAAGCATTTCTTCAGACAGAGGTTGGTGGATGCATGGAATAGCCTTCTGGCAGAGGCAATGAGGAGGAAGTGGCCTTGGACAGCTTTGGGGCAGCTAGGGGCAAAGACAAGAATTTAGAAGGATCTGCAATATTACATAGAAAAATGGTTGCAAATAAAGACCATATGGCCTATCTGGGTTATCCATACACTACCAGTCACAAAACAGAAGGATATACTCTACTGTAGAGGGGGCACCAAAAGTAGAGAAGTAGAACAACGAAACTTCCTCAGAGTTGATGTTCAAACCAAAGTTTTTTCAGTAATCTTCTAAAAACATGGAACACGACCCAACGCGATTTGTGTTTCGGTCCAATCGGCCTGAATCAGGGGTCTTGGAAATAATAAACTAACATGTATTTCCAAGACTGGTCTTCAAACCAATACAAATCAGTGTGCAACGCAGGTATCGTCATGAACCGCATCTGTCAATAGGAAACAGGATTCCTTTGTGTTTATCCCACACATTGCTGTTTAGAAGGAATGGATCTATGGAATCTTAGTGGAGATTGGGTGGCGATGCTGGTAATTGGGAAGCAAAACCGGTGCAGGACAGACTTCTACGGTAACTGAATAGATATGGAAAGTTCAAGAACTGTGCTGGGCAGACTTTTACAGTCTGTGCCCTGAGAAAGGCAAGGACAAATCAAACTCAGGTATACATATAAAGTATCACATACCATGTAAAATGAGTTTACCTTGTTGGGCAGACTGGAAAACTCTTTTTATTGGAAAAAACTAAAAACAAATAACATACAAATCAAAAACAAGCCCCTAGCTATACACGGTCCTCCTATCTATGTACACCCCCTCCCCCTCCTCAATAGTACAGTGGAAACTGTTTATTAGAAAGACCAAAGAAAAAAACCGGACATGCAAATCAAACCCCAGGCTCCTAGCTAGACATGGTCTGCCTATCTATGTACACCCCCTCCTCAATAATACAATGGATCAACCCCCCCCCCCGACCCCCCACAACCCCTTCAGACAACTGGCACACAATCCCCTGGGAAGCATGTCCCCTCATGGCGGCTTAAGCCTCACGTGTCTCCACCACCTCGAAGCCACCCCCACCCCTTTTTCTACCCTTTCCCACTTCGCCGCTTCCTCCACCGCCCTTACCACATCCCAGCTGACTACCTCCGCCGGCCGGACCTCCTGGTACAGGGACACCCTGCAGCGCGCCATCCAGAGGCAGTACCGCAATATCACCGAAATCAGAAAGCGTGTTACCGGATCCCCGCGTCCCTCTCCACCCTCTGGGCCATACACCCAGTCCGCATAGCTGTAGTTGCGGAAACTGGGGATCTGCAGCAACGAGGAAACCCGGTCAGAGACCTGGACTGTAAATGGGCACCTCACCAGGAAATGCTCCATCGTCTCTTCAGTTCCAGCACATTCCTCCCGTGGGCACCCTCTATCCCGCACATTGCGATATTTCAAATTTCCTCGGACGTACAGTCTACCGTGAAAGGACAGCCACGCCAGGTCTTTATACTTCACCGGGATGCGGTTCGAAGCAATCAACCGTAACCCCTGCTGCATCCGTGGGGCCGGCGCGTCCCTCAGCGCCAGAGGAGCTGAGAACACCTGCGCCCGTACTCTGTCCATCCAGACCCCCCGTTGTCCTGCCTTCACCTCCCCCACCGTCAGCCCCCACACCCTCACCAATTTCACTAGGGTCTTGCAATAACTCACCCCCCCCGGAGCCCCCCTTCGCAGTGCCACTACCCTCCCCCCCTCCCGCCATAGGTCCCAATATCTCGGCCACCACTGCAGGACACTCCTAGCCCACCCCGGTGGCTCCCGCCCTACCGCCCTCCCCAGATTGAACTGCAGGAACAAAGCGCTGAAAAACAGGACTGGGTTTATCATGCCCACCCCCCCTCCCTCCTAGGCAGATAGGTAACATTCCGTTTTACCGGATTCGTCCTGTTGCCCCAGAGCAGCCGGAAGAACACCCCATACAAGGCCGTGTACCGGCTCTCCGGCAGCAGGCAGATGTAACTGACGAACAGAAACAAAGGAACTAAGTGTGCCTTGATGAGCTGTACCCGCTCCCCCATGGTCATTTTCCACCCCTTCCATCTATCCACCCTCCCCTTCACTTCTTGGAGACACCTATCCCAGTTGTAGAGCCTATAATCCCCTTCTCGAAGTATATTCCCAAGACCCGTATACGTTCCACAGCTGTAGGAAACCTACCTCCCAACTCAAATTGCAGCCCCTGATCCCCAACCCACAGGCTATTGGACTTTTGAAAATTGACCTGCGACGCTGTTGCCTGCGAGTATTCCTGGATCAGGTTCTGCAATCTACCTCCCTCCCTCTGGTCCGCTACCCACACTGTAACGTCATCTGCATACGCCACGACCCTTAACTGGTTATTGTCCCCCACCTCCACCCCTTCCAGCCCCTCCGCCCCCCCCTTCTCCAGCCGTCTTATAAAAGGGTCGATGGCGTATGCATACAACAGCGGGCTGAGTGGGCACCCCTGTCGGACCCCTGCCCCTACCTCAAACCCCTGCCCTCTCCACCCGTTAACCAGGGGAAAACACCCCGCATGCCGATAGAGTAGCTGTAATTGCTCTATCCAACCCTTCGGAACCCATAGCGCTCCAGAATGCTCCATAGGACACCCCACTGCACTCTATCAAACGCTTTTTCCTGGTCGAGTGTTACCAACAGCCTACCATGCCCTCCCACTCTACTGCGTTCTACCCCCTCCCGCACCCACGCTGCAGCTTCCAAGACCCCTCTCCCTTTAACCCCACATGCTTGCGAGGCTGCTAGCAAATCCCCAGACACCTGCCTCATTCTCTGGAATAGCATTCGCGCAAAGATTTTTCGATCCGTATTAAGCAGTGCTATAGGCCGCCAGTTGGCCAGCATCGCCGGGTCCTTCCCCTTACTTAGTAGGATAAGAGCCGCCTCTGTCAAGGAACTAGGCAAGGAACCCTCCAACTGGGCTGCCCCCCATACCCTCACCAGGATCGGCACCAGCTGCTCCTTAAAGGCCTGGTAGAACTCAGTTGTTAGCCCATCCGGCCCCGGCGAGGTCTTCCTGTGGAGCGCCCCGATGGCTTCCTCCACCTCCTGTTCTGTCCACGGGTTCAAGAGGGCCTGAAGCTGGGGTCCCCCGTGACCTATCCCCGGGGTTCCTTCCACATAACACTCCATCTGCTCCATATCAATCTGCTGGGCTGAAAGGAACGCCGCAAAGTGGTCCCTCACTGCCCCCAGAATCCCCTCCTTGGTGTCCTGCAGGACCCCCTGTGCATCCCGCACCCCCTCCATCACCCTGCGCGCCCTCCGCTCCCGGCAGCATGCGAAGGGGTCCGGGCTACACATTTTCCCGAAGTCCCGCTCATACACCAAGGAGGTGTAGCGGTTGTACTGTACCTGCTCCAGGAGTGCTTGGAGATCATGTATTTCTTCCTCCCTCCCCCCTTGTGAAATCAATGTGTCCCTCTTTTTCTTTATTGCCATGCCCAACTTTGTCCTTTCCCTCCCCTCCCTTCTCGCCTGTCTGAGAAAGAATCCCCGCGTTCGTCTTTTCACTGTATCCCACCACTCCCCCAATGACTGAAATGCCCCCTGCACTGACACCTGATCTTCCAAAAACCGGCGGTACTCCTCCCGCACCTGCTCGCTACCTAACCACTTTAAATTTAGTCGCCATAACCCCCTCCTGGCCTCTGCGCTGCCGCCCCCCCCACCTGAAGGAGGACCATGTGGTGGTCTGAAAAGTCCACGTCCACGGTTCGTGGACCCCCCAGACAAACCCCCTTCTTTACCAGGAATCTATCGATTCTACTTTTACACTGCCCTCGAAAGAACGTGAACCCCTCCTGTTCCTCACAGAAGGCCACATGCGCGTCTACCAGCTCCGCCTCCCGCATGATCCCTGCCAGCCTCACCCCGTCATAGCCCACCTGTACCGATCGTCCCCCACTATCCTTTTTCCGCAATATGGTGTTAAAATCTCCCCCCCAGACTACTTGGCGCGAAGTGTATAGGTAGGGCTTGATCTTCCCAAAGAGGAGCACCCTTTCCTTCTTGCTTTGGGGCCCATACACATTCACCACCCTCAGTGCTCTATCCTCCCAAATCGCATCCACAACAAGACATCTCCCCACCCCCAGCTCCACCACTCGCTGAATATTCACCCGGTGGGACTTAAATTAGATCCCCACCCCACCATACCTCTCCCCCGCCAACCCCCACACCGAGGGACCCCACTTCCAGGCCCGCCTTGCCCGCCTGATCACCTCAATGGACCGCAGCCGAGTCTCCTGGAGCAGGAAGCAATCTGCTTGGACCCTCGCGAACCAGTCATACGCTAAACCCTGCTTCTTCGGAGAGGCGATGCTGGCCACATTCAGCGTGGCAAATGTCAACACTAAGCCTGCCATCCTCATTGCGAGTCACGGGTCTGCTCACTCCCAACTTCTTTCCTTATCTCCTGGGATACCCCCTTCTTACCCTGAAGCAGGTCCTCTGCTATGCGGTCTACATCATCCCCTGCCAGATCCCCCCCCCCCCCCCGCAGCCGTCCTGTCTGCACCTTACCCCCCCCTCCCCCTTTCTTCCTTCCTTTCTTCTTTGCTCTATCCGGACCCACCCCCTGATCCCTCCCTCTCCCCTCTTCACCCCCGCCCCCTACCTCCTCCTCCGAGTCCTCCACCTCCCCCAAGTCCTCCAAGTCCTCCAGATCCTCCTCTAGCTCCACTCTGTCCCCCCAAGCCTGCACTTGGGCCTTCACCACCTGCCCGGCCCCCTCAGCTTTCCTCTTACTCCCCTTTCCCCTCCCTCCCTCCCTTCCCTCTTCCTCCTCCCTCACCCCTCCCCCTCCCCCCAGAGCCTTCCCGCCCTTCTTCCTACCACCAGTACCCTCCTCCAGTGCTTCCTCATATTTCCGTTTGCCCTCCCCAATCCCCCCTGCCGCCCCCTCTTCCTCCATTAACTCCACCTCTTCTCCTTCCCCCTGTTCTTCCTCCTCCCTCCCAACCTCCCTATCCTCCTCCTCCTCCTCCAACACCTGAAATCTGTTCCCCCCCCTCTTCCCCTGCAGCGACCCCTCCCTGCCCACCCCTTCTTCCCCCCCCCTCCGAAACTTCCCTTTCCTCTGTGGCACTTGTACCCACTCCCCCTCTCCCCCCTGCTCCACTCCTGACCCAGCCCCCTGCCGCCCCCCCTCCTGCATCCCCTCCTTCTCCCCCCCTTGCCCCTCCCTGCCTATCACCCCCTGCCCTATCCCCTCCTCCATTACCCCCCTCCACGTCCCTTCCCCCACATATCCCACTCGTTATGGGCCGCCCTAGGGCAGTTCCGATATGCATGGCCTAACCCGCCGCAGAGGTTGCACCTGATCGCGGTGCAGTCCTCTGTGGCATGCTGATCCCCGCATCTTCCACACTTTACCACTGGGCATGACATGCTGAAGTGCCTAAACGAACCACATCTGAAGCACTGCCGCGGCTGCCCCTTGTAAAAGCACAGTATCCTGTCACGACCGATAAAGGCAGCCGAAGGAATGTGCTGGACCACATGGCTCTCCTGTCTCAATTTGACCAGGGCTCCCCAACCTCCTGCCCAAACCCTGCTTGGATCCGGTAACTTTGCAAGTGGGGATCTCAGCTCCGCGTACCTCTGTAGCCAGTAGGCTAAATCTGCCCCAGAGATAGACTCATTTCTCACGAGCAGGGTGATCTGCACCAGGTCCGGCTTGCTGACTGGAATGGCCCTGAGGTCCCGCCACTCCCCCTTTCCCCTCACCCCCTCGTACCTTTCCCAGAATATTTCCATCCCCCTCTGGGTCATGAAGCTCAAGTCATATTCTGGGATGTTGATGGGGTGTATACACGCGGTAAAAGTCCTCGGGTATAAACCCCATCCCCATCACCAGCCTCAGACCCGATCCCTGGAGGGCATTGCCCCCTCCCCTATCCATTTCAGCTGTACCACATTTCGCCGCTTAGGCAGCTGTCCACCCCCTGTCCCCGCTCCCCCCCAACCCCTCCCTGGGCCCTCAAAACCACCCGATCTCCCCCCCTCCCTCCTTCCCCCTCCCTGGACTACTGCCGCAAAGGACTTGGACCCCAGCCCCCACCGCCCCCCCTCCACACTTGTTCCAGCCCTTCCCTCTGCCTCCCCCCCCTTCTGTCCCTCTGCCCCTCCCCTCATCCCTCTCCCTTCCTCAATATCCACCGCCCCCTCCCCCTCCCGTTGTCCCCCGTCCCCTTCCCTCTCAGACAACATCCAGCAACGTCCATAGTCAGTTCTGCGGCTTGGGCTGCCTCCAACTGATTGTCCTGCCCATCACCACTTCCTGGAACGTCCCTGCTCGTCCCTGCCACTGCAGGCTCCAGCCTCTGGGCTAATCGCCTCCTCTCCTCTGTCTCCTGGCGATACTCTGGCACCTGCCCAGTCAGGTCTGCAGCTGGCGATACCAGACTCCCTGCTCGCTCTGCCCCCGAACTCCCTCCAACCTCCGGCACCAGGGGCGAAGCCTCCGGAACTCCGCCGCTCCCCTTGGCTCCTCGCTCCCAGCCGTCCTGCTGGCAGGTCTGCTCCACCACCCGCTGCACATCTGTTAGACTTGCCATGTCCACTTCTGTAGTCAACGAAAGTCTCTCAACAATCGGGTTACTTCCCCCTTGCTTCTGGTGCAGTCCCTCCTGCGTTCTCCCAATGGCTGGCGCTTCCCGGGGGCATGGCTTGTCTGTTCCTGATTCCGCCACAGGCTGGCTGTTAGCACCCCCCGATTTCACCTCTTGTAATGGACAGCTGGTCAAATGAGCTCCCAGCTGCTGCCCGCTCCTATTCCTCTCTCTCCGACCCCTCTCCTGTAAACCGCCAGCTACTCCATGCTCAGGGAAGACCTCCCCTGCTCCCGGACTTCGTGGGCGGGGCTTCTCCAGATGCCATGCTGCTTCGGTTTCCACTTCAGTCATTGCAGACCCGGCCAAAAATACCGGAGTCTGCCTCTGCTGACCCTTTTCCAACAGGGCCTCCTTCACGGCAACTGTCTCTGCTGTTTGCACAACTGCAGGTAAGCCCTCTGAGACTTCGACCACCACCTCTGTAGAAAACAGGCTGCTACCTGCGTCTCCCTCTGCTGCCTCCATTATCTGGAGTTTTGAAAAGTTACTGAGTTCTGTCCTCCCCTCCACAGGTAGGATCTCTACTCCAGCCCCCACCTCAGAGCCATGTCCTGCCGCTGCCTCCTTATCCTCTGGCTGCTGGGTAAGTGCTCTAGACTGTGTTGCCAACTGTCTCATGTATTTTAAAGTGGGGTCACCTCTGAACCCAGACAACTCTTTTGAGTCTAATGCTGCTGAAGACACTGAAGCTTGCTGCAACTGTAGTGTTCCTGAACCCCCAGACTGAGGTATTGAAGCCATCCTTTCTCGGTTAACAGAGAGCTCCCTCAAAGGATTCACAGAGCCCTTTTTTAAACAGTTCAACAAGTGTTCTTTTTTCCCCAACAACTTTGATATCCGGGCTTCCTCTTTAACATACATTTGTCTGTGCTCCGCTGGGGCAAATTTACACATAGTTCTTGCCATTTTCAGACGTTTTCCTAGCTCCACTACTTCTTTTTCCACCAGCTTAATTCGTCTTACAATATTTACCACACTACTTGCTGGATCATCAGGGTCATAGCTCACTTCAAGGAACTCCTCATCTGACGATCCATTCTCCTCACTCTCACTCTCAGCTGCCTCCAGCAAAGGCTTCTGGCAAACTTCCATCGCCTCTTCCTTCTCCCTTCCTTGGAAGCGCCCTTCTGGGGCCTGTACTATCTTCCTCCCCCCTCCACTGTCTTCTCGCTTACCTTCCGCAAGCTGGGCCATGGAGGGGGAAATGCTCTGGTGGCCTCCACTGGGCTGCTTCTCCCTTCGGTCCACTGGACTCCTTTCCCTTCTCCCGGTAGTCAAACCAGGGAGAGAGCCACTCCTTTCGGCCTTCTGGTCCCGGGCCCCAGGAGGCCCCATAGCCTGGGACTTTCCTGAGGCCTTCTCCCCAGGGACCCTCCTCATCTTTGGGGAGGGAGCTAGGTCTCACTCCCTTTCCACTGGAAGTCAGCAGAGCTCACTAAAACACCTCCTTCCTCCTCAGCAGACTGGATGGACCGTACAGGTCTTTATCTGCCGTCATTTACTATGTTTCTATGTTACTCCCTCAACATGATCATGTTTTGTCAAACTGTATCAGGCTGGAGGTTCCTGCAATAAATCAAAAATCAGTATCCAACCGCTCATGACATCTCCGAGCTCATAATTCTGTTGTGATCCTTGTTTAAAAAATATTCTCGGTATCATACCTTAGGCTACTCGAGGACACTCAAATCTTCAATTTTGCTCCATTACAAGATGGCAGCAGCATTCTTCCCATTATTTAAACCTCAATCAGTAGACCTTCACCCACCAATCAAATCAGACCAGTGTCATCAATCTCTTCACTAAGGTCCTGCGGAGTTGCTGTGTTTAATGTGAAAATCCAATGCTGTTCCTTGTAACCCAAAAATCTATCCAAGTCACCTCCTTCCCACCCTCTTTCTACTATTTCAAAAATTCTCCAGTGGATATCTGTGATTAGAAGCTGTTTCAATTGGCAATGATTAACTAATAGAGCTGATTCCTACCCTGCTCTAATTCGAAATTTCTGTTTGTTCAGTCTTAATTTCACCAGTCGTGTCGTCCTTCCCATGTAACGTGCCACATTGGATCAACTATATGTATCTGTTGAAAATGCCCCAAAAACCTCGAGATATTAGTTATATTATTCTGTGTTGTCTCCCACCTAAAACAACTCAAGAAGCAATGACATTTTATTCTGTGTTGTTATATTTATTTATTTTGGATTTTGCTTACACCATTTTCAGTTTTAGCTCAAGGCAAGTTACACTCAGGTACACTGGGTATTTCCCTGTCCCCTGGAGGGCCCACAACCTGAGGGCTCCTTTTATAAAGCAGTGCTACCAATCAGTAGCATACCAAAGGTGGGGCAGGCAGCAAGGGGGTGCATGGAGCAGTCACACAGCTGTCGGCTCCGCCACTTCCCTGCCCCCTCTGATGTTACTTCCTGTTCCGTATGAAGAAAAATTGGTGTTTCAAAGCTCCTAGAGTTTACAATCCAATACCCAACATGGCCATTTTTCACCAACAATACAGGCTGCATCAGGGGCGACTAAAACCAGCTGGTGTAAAACAACTAACTTCACCAATGCTGATTACCAATATGTCTCTGCCTGGATCCGTTTGACACTATGGCCATGTCGGGCATTGGATTGTAAACCTTGGTTGCTTTGAAACACCAATAAAGGCAGTGGCGTAGCAAGGGCGGGGCGGTGGGGGCGGTCCGCCCCGGGTGTCATCGGGTGCGGGGGTGCTCCGCTCCTGCTGCTCCGCCTTTAAAACAATTTTTCAAAGCGCCGGAGACTGGCAGGCAGCGCGCCTCGCGCCTGCTCTGCTAGTAAAGAAGATCTCGCTGAGGTCGTTGCCCTTCCCACATTGAGTCCCGCCCGCCCTCGTGGTAATAGGAAGTTGCCTCAGAGGGGGGCGGGACTCAATGTGGGAAGGACGACGACGTGAGCGAGATCTTCTTTACTAGCAGGGCAGACGCGAGGCGCGCTGCCTGCCAGTCTCTGGCACTTCGAAAAAATTTTTTTTAAGGCAGGACAGGGTAGGAGCAGCAGGAGAACGATCTCAGCTGTCGGGGTCGAGGGGGGGGGGGACTCAGAGGGGAGAAGGGGATTGGGGAGGGGTGGGGGCGCTCAGAGGGGTGCTTAAAGGGGATTAGGGAGGGTGGGGGAGCTCAGAGAGGGGAGAAGGGGATTGGGGAAGGGTGGTGGAGCTCATGGGTACTTAAAGGGGGTTAGGGAGGGGAGAAGGGGATTAGGGAAGGGTGGGGGAGCTCAGAGGGGTGCTTAAAGGGGGTTAAGGAGGGTGGGGGAGCGCAGAGAGGGGAGAAGGGGATTGGGGAAGGGTGGGGGAGCTCAGGGGAGAAGGGGATTGGGGAGGGGTGGGGGAGCTCAGAGGGGTGCTTAAAGGGGATTAGGGAGGGTGGGAGAGCATCAAGGGGTGGGGGAGCTCAGAGGGGTGCTTAAAGGGGATTAGGGAGGGTGGGGAGCTCAGAGAGGGGAGAAGGGGATTGGGGAGGGGTGAGGGAGCTCAGAGGGGTGCTTAAAGGGGATTAGGGAGGGTGGGAAGCTCAGAGAGGGGAGAAGGGGATTGGGGAGGGGTGGGGGAGCTCAGAGGGGTGCTTAAAGGGGATTAGGGAGGGTGGGAGAGCATCAAGGAGGGGAGAAGGGGATTGGGGAGGGGTGGGGGAGCTCAGAGGGGTGCTTAAAGGGGATTAGGGAGGGTGAGAGAGCATCAAGGAGGGGAGAAGGGGATTGGGGAGGGGTGGGGGAGCTCAGAGGGGTGCTTAAAGGGGATTAGGGAGGGTGGGAAGCTCAGAGAGGGGAGAAGGGGATTGGGGAGGGGTGGGGGAGCTCAGAGGGGTGCTTAAAGGGGATTAGGGAGGGTGGGAGAGCATCAAGGAGGGGAGAAGGGGATTGGGGAGGGGTGGGGGAGCTCAGAGGGGTGCTTAAAGGGGATTAGGGAGGGTGGGGAGCTCAGAGAGGGGAGAAGGGGATTGGGGAGGGGTTGGGGAGCTCAGAGGGGTGCTTAAAGGGGATTAGGGAGGGTGGGAGAGCATCAAGGAGGGGAGAAGGGGATTGGGGAGGGGTAGGGGAGCTCAGAGGGGTGCTTAAAGGGGATTAGGGAGGGTGGGGGAGCTCAGAGAGGGGAGTAGGGGATTGGGGAAGGGTGGGGGAGCTCAGAGGGGTACTTAAAGGGGATTAGGGAGGGTGGGGGAGCTCAGAGAGGGGAGAAGGGGATTGGGGAAGGGTGGGGGAGCTCAGAGGGGTGCTTAAAGGGGGTTAAGGAGGGTGGGGGAGTGCAGAGAGGGGAGAAGGGGATTGGGGAAGGGTGGGGGAGCTCAGAGGGGAGAAGGGGATTGGGGAAGGGTGGGGGAGCTCAGAGGGGTGCTTAAAGGGGATTAGGGAGGGTGGGGGAGCTCAGAGAGGGGAGAAGGGGATTGGGAAAGGGTGGGGGGTGGAGGAGCTCAGAGGGGTGCTTAAAGGGGATTAGGGAGGGTGGGGAGCTCAGAGAGGGGAGAAGGGGATTGGGAAGGGGTGGGGGAGCTCAGAGGGGTGCTTAAAGGGGATTAGGGAGGGTAGGGGAGCTCAGAGAGGGGAGAAGGGGATTGGGGAGGGGTGGGGGAGCTCAGATGGGTGCTCAGAGAGGGGAGAAGGGGATTGGGGAGGGTGGGGTGCTCAGAGGGGGGAGGGGAGTGCTCAGATGGGAGAAGGGGTCTGAAGCTGGAACTGGGGTCTGACAAGGGGCAGGAGGGAAAATGGGTCCATGCCTGGGGCAGGTGGGAGAATGGGTCTGGGGCTGAAACGGGGGGGGGGGGGGGGGATGCAAGGCATGTGGTGGATGAAGGGGACTGGAACTGGGGGCTGAAAAGAGGGGGCAGAGAGAGAGGGGACAGATCCTGGATGGAAGGGGGGCATGTGAGGGAGGGCAGACCCTGGACAGATGGGAGAGGGAGGGCAGAAGGATTGAAGGGGCAGAGAGAAAGGGCAGATGGTGGGTGGAAGGAGAGAGAGAAAGAGGGCAGACTGGGGCAAATGGTGGATGGAAGGAGCAGAGATAGAGGGCAGATGTTGATGGAAGGGGGAGAGAGAGATGGCAGACTGGGGCAGATGGTGCATGGAAGGGGCAGAAGTGGATGGAAGGGAGAGAGGGCAGACAGTGTATGGAAGGGGCAGAGAGAGAGGGCAGACACTGGATGGCAGAGAGAGAGAGCGAAGACAGATGCTGGATAGAAGGAAGACAGTGAAAAGATGAGGAAAGCAGAAACCAGAGACAACGAACTGTAAATATATATTTTTATTTTTTTTGCTTTAGGATAAAGTAGTATTGTAGCTGTGTTAATAAATGTTTATAAATAGAACATGTAAATAAGGTAATCTTTTTATTGGACTAATTTTAATACATTTTACTTTCGGAGAACAAAACCCCCTTCCTCAGGTCAGGATAGGACACTGTAACAGTACTATACTGAATTGACCTGAGGAAGGAGGTTTTGGCCTCTGAAAGCTAAATGTATTAGTCCAATAAAATGATATTATTTGTTTTATTTCTATTTGTTAATTTGTAACGTGGTGATTGGTATTTGTTAGTTTTTTCAAATTTACATCTGCTGTCTTTATATTTTGCACAGTACTAGAGGACATTTTCTGTTTCTGTGGTGTTGCATTGTATGCAGAGTCTGGCATCGGGGGTTCAGTTTAATTTTTGTCTAAATAGAAAGTTTATGATTACTTATTCTATAGTGGATTAGGGTGTATCTATTTGTGAAAAAGACATGGCTTTCGGTTGGCATTGACTGTGCAGGATCGACGATCTGTACTAATCTGTCTGTTTTCGTTTTACAATAGGTGAATTGATGTTCTAGTGCTCACTGTAGTGTTTAAGATGCTTTACTTTTCCTTGTGTGACTCGTACAAATTACTGCTTATGGTATGGTAGAATTGCTCTATAGGTCCTGAGTGTTTTGTATTCTCGGTATGCCTAGTATTGGATTTCGGGGGGGGGGGGGGGGGTGTTAAAAAATGACCGGCCCCGGGTGTCAACTACCCTAGCTACGCCACTGAATAAAGGAACTGTTTTTCTTCATATAGTCTGTCTCCATTACACATTACTGCAAGACTGTCACTAGAGGTCCTGGCAGCCATTTTGACCATGGAGCTGGCCTGGACAGGAGTGACAAGGTATTACTTCCACTCCAAAGACCACTTAACCACCAAGGACAGGAATGGTAGGGATGGAGGGGGGGGGCTACTGGGGGGGGGCTTGTTTTCTAGGGGGACGGAAGGAAGAAGGGAGCCACTGTCCTTCGGGGAAAGGAGGGAAGAAGGGAGCCCTTGTTCATCTTGGGGAAAGAGGGAAGAACAGGGCCTTTGTTCTTCAGAGGGGAAGGAAAAAGAGGTGGGGTGCTGTTCTTCAGGGGGAGGGGAGAGCACAAGCAGCTTCCAGTTGGTAACCAGAAGTTATGCAGGTGCCAGCCAATATTCAGTGCTGGCACCCACATAGCTAACTGGGCAGTTAGGACTGTCATTTATGCCATCCTACATACCAAATACAAAGAACGCTATTTGAATTTTACCCTCACCCTTTTCTTAATCTCATTTCCCATCTAGTCCTGACTAATTATGCTCTTACTTATCCACCCTTAATTATTTGTTTGTCCTTGAGATAGTCTAAATCCCTGGTTACTTACTGCACATGTATTAATTTGCTTCTTGAACTTATTGTAATTTGTGTTACAGGAAACTAACTGAGGACCCCACACAGGATTACACAAAACAGCTGAAAGACCTTATCAAAACATTTCCTACACAAGCGCAACCTCACCTGAAGAAACTCATACCAAATCAACCTTCCGTGGGCACATTCTACATGCTACCCAAGATCCACAAACCGGGAAACCCTGGCAGACCAATCATATCAGGTATTGGCACACTCACGGAAGAAATATCTGGATTCATAGAGGGAATTCTGAAACCTCTCGTACACAAAACTAACAGCTTCATACAAGACACCACAGACTTTCTGAATAAATTGAAAAATATCAAGCAACTACCACCTAATACCCTTCTGGTCACGATGGATGTAGAATCACTATACAGCAACATTCCACATGCGGATGGCATAGCTGCATGTGGAAGACTCCTAAAAAAATCCACACTGGACCATCAATACTCACCAGAAACTATTACAAAATTAATCAAATTCATTTTAACTCACAACTACTTCCACTTTAACAATGATATCTATCTGCAAATAATGGGCACTGCGATGGGCACCAGGACAGCACCCCAATATGCCAACCTTTTCATGGCTGAGCTGGAAGAGACATTTCTGAATACACACCAGACCAAACCTCTAAAATACTACCGGTACATCAATGACATTTTTATGATTTGGACGGAGGGTGAAGAAACTCTGAAACAATTTTATTCTGCCTTCAATACATACCATCCTACAATCAGATTCAAAATTGACTACTCCCCAGAAAAAGTCAATTTTTTGGACACCACGGTCTCAATCAGTGATGGCTGTATACAAACATCTATATACAAGAAACCCACAGACAGATGCAGCTACCTCCACAACTCCAGCTTCCATCCTTCACATACAAAAAGATCCATCATTTACAGCCAAGCCACAAGATACCACCGTATCTGCTCTGACCCAGGGGACAGAGACAGACACCTTAAAAGCCTGACTGAATCCTTCAAACAGAAAGGCTACAACCCCAAAATAATCTCCAAGAATATTGCCTCCTCCCTCAAAACACCCAGGGAGAATCTGCTACAGTACAAAAAGAAAAAATCCACAGACAGAATCCCGCTTGTAGTGACATACAATCCAGAGCTGGAAAAACTGAGGAAAATCATAAGAGATCTACAACCTATACTCCAGGAGGATGAATTACTGAAAGAGATATTCCCATCCCCACCAGTACTGGCCTTCCGACAGCCACCCAATTTAAAACACAAGCTAATCAGAAGTAAACTTCCATCACAGACTGAAAAGGAACAGAAGGGCACACTTCCCTGTAATTTATCCAGTTGCAAACTATGCCAAATATTTCACAGGACCCCAAAGTCATCCACAAAGGAAAGATATTCAACATAAAGGGATCTTTCACTTGCTCATCTTCCAATGTGGTATATATCATTCAGTGTAAAAAATGTAACGAAGGATGCTATATTGGAGAAACAGGCCAGATGCTTAAGACAAGATTCAATTTACATAGACATCATATGAACAATACTGGTGCCAGCAGGGTTCCCACGCCTGTTGGTCAACATTTTACAGGACCAGGACACTGTACCAATGATTTCACAGTGAGAATCATCAAAGGTAACTTTAAAACCATACAAGAACGTAAGAACTTTGAAGTCAGAATGATTGAATATTTTAACACCCAACAGAAAGGACTTAACAAGGATCTGGGGTTCCTAGCCCATTATAAACCATAAAGCTGTATGTCTCTGTTGATCACCCTCCCCTCACCTATCCACACCCATCCTGTTAGAATATCAATGATATGCTTTGATGTCCCCATGCATACTTCCTACCCACCCCCCTCCTCCCACCCTGTCAGACTGTCATAGTAATGCTTGAATGTTTTCACTTATATACACTGTCAGCTAGCACATTTGCTTATTTCCGATCTGAGGAAGAAGGGCAACCTTCGAAAGCTAATCAAGAAATGTATTAAGTTATGTCCAATAAAAAAGGTATCATTTTATTTTCTTTTCCATGTTTTATTTTGTTTGATTTCTATTGATAACCTTAAGAGTGGACTAACACGGCTACCACACTCCTCTGTTATATTCTATACATTATTATGTTTTATTCACTTTATTGTTTGTTTGTAAGCAACATTGAAGTTGAGTCTATTTCGGGCTAATGTGGGCTGTAAATGTCATGAATAACTAACTAACTTACTAACTAAATACTGGGTTAGACATGTGGCCACCAGTACTGAGTATTTTCTGCACCCACATAACTCCTGGCTTCTCCCCGATTCTGCCCACTGACCAGACTTCACATCTACAGTTTTTGGGAATATTTAGTAGCACTGCATGGTTAAGTTTCACTGATGGTCACCAAACAAGAAGCTTTACATAAATTGTTGCACCAAAATAAGATTACAAGAAGGAAAAGGTCTTATAAATCACCACTCTATTCTCCATTCTTTTGACTTAAGGAGCCATCTTTAAAGACTTTTGTGATAAGTATAATCATCGACCAAAAACCTCCATCGTCCAACAAACCATATATTATTATTTATTATTTAAATAAGTGAGGCAATGTGGTACTTACCTCCGGCTCCACCATCCCCGACGGACATCCGTTTCGCCGTCGCTTTATCAAGGGAAGGAGCTTAATGGTAGCCTCACATGCCTGCTGCTGACAAAGCGACGGTGAAACGGATGTCCGTCGGGAATGGAGTGACGGTGAAACGGATGTCCGTCGGGAACGGTGGAGCTGGAGATAAGTACCACATTGCCTCGCTTATTTAAATACCGCTAATCACTTTGCATAGTTTTTCATTTGCTTAATTGAACATTTTGTGCACAGTATATGGTTTGCTGGATGGTGGAGGTTTTTGATCGATGATTATATTTATCACTGAAAGTCTTTAAAGATGACTCCTCAAGTCAAAAGGATGAAGAATAGAATGGGGACCCTTTTACTAAGCTGCGTAGGCACCTACGTGAGCCCAATGTGTGCCAAAATGGACTTACCGCCTGACTATCACGTCAATCTTGTGGTAATTTCATTTTTGCCACGCATCTGCTACACATGGCTGAAAAATAATTTTTATTTTCAGACGTGCGTAGCGGACACACGCCAAGTGGCATCTGACGCACGTAGGTCCTTACCACCCAAATTCTTTACCGCAAGGTCTATGGCTGGCACTAAGGTCAGAGACCCAAAATGGACGGGCGGCAATTTTGATTTTGCCGCATGTCCATTTTCGGAAAAAAAGACCTTTTTTACAGTGGCGCTGAAAAATGATTCTGTGCACGCCCAAAACCCGCGCCTACACTACCGCAAGCCACTTTTCAGTGCACCTTTCTAAAAGGACCCCTGGGTGATTTATGAGACCTTTTCCTCCATGTTATTCATATACAACAATCTATTAAGTTTGGTGACCATCCACTGTTTGATATTGTGTTGTTTCACTTAGACCAGGAACATAAGTTTGTAAATTATATTTAGGATTAAGGTTCACTGAATACCAACAGATAGTCCACAGCGCATGATTTACGTAGGCAGAGCCTCTCCTGCCAAGTTAAATCTTTTTGAATATCGGTCCCCTGGATCTTTTTCTTGGGTGGTTACTCCTGATGTGGAACCTAGCATCACGTGGCTATGATTTGCATCACTTTGCACTTGTCCACATCAAATTTCATCTGCTATTTTGATGCCCAATTTGTCACAGACATGATTTACCAACTTGGAATGGTTTTATATCAGCTGCAAGTGTAATCACCTCACTTGTTATTCCTTCTCTCTTCCCTTACTTAATGTTTATACATTTCCAATTGTATCTGATATCCTGTACATTACCAATTGTATCCGTGATCCTGGAATGACTATGTCATAACAAAACTCTGTAAGCCACATTGAGCCTGCAAATAGGTGGAAAAATGTGGGGTACAAATGCAATAAAATAAATAAATAAATAAATAAATAAATAAATAAATAAATAAATAAATAATTTATAAATATGTAAAAAGCACATTAGAACAAGAGACAAGGACAGAATGAGAGACATCGGAAAACAAAAAAAGGGAAATGTTATACATCTAAAGCAAACCAACAAAATGACACAAGCTGATTTTTTTTCTTTATGATCACCCTGAGCAAAACTGAGCAAGTGGGAGGGGCCAATTGCCTGCTGATTATCATGTGTGTTTTCATGAGAATATTTTCTGAGCTAATCAAAAATGTACCAAGTTAGTCCAATAAAAAAAGTATCATCTTATTTCTTTTCTCTGTTTTGTTTTATTTCTATTTATTACCTTTAAAAGTGGACTAACATGGCTACCACATCACTTTACTCATGAAAATAAACAAATCTCAGTCTACCATATCTAAACATTAGCTAATGACAAAGCCTGATCCCTAGGAAAAGTCCATTCTTCCATTCAGAGAAGCACATTCAGTCTTGCTGGGACAGTCACCTAAAACTAATTTCCACTTGGAATAGATTGGTATAACTGTGGGAAGGAAAATCGGAAAGCAGCTTATGTACAGTTTCTCTGCCATACATCCTAAGCTATCCTAAGTCACTGTGCATGCTGGTTAATATGCAAAGTCATCTATTACCATGATGAAATTTTCCTAAAACCCAAACCTCTCCCAAAAGAGAATCTCAAACAGCAAATCAGTGGTTTGAAGGTATGCACGCTTGGCCTGCCTCCTGCCTCCTTCCTTGCCCTCTCTCTCCCTCAGGGGCTGACCTATTATGAATATGTTGACACTGTACCATGAGGGCAGAAGTCAGAATAAAGCATGGAGTGGACCCAAGGGACAGTAGGTTTGTCCAGAAGAACAAAGAGGTCGGAGTTCAAACATTCAGCTGCAAACGCAAGCATACAGTTAGCCACCAGGGGGCATTAAAACTCCAAAAATATCAATTTTATTAAAACATCTAGAATGAGTAATTCCTCTGTCTTTCTGCTACCCTTCCTGCCCATCCATCCAAGGACATCTCTCTCTGTCTCTTTTTCATTTTATACAGTCTTCAGTACAAAATGCTGCAAGTCAGGATTGTGATGCATTTGGTAGAGATGACTGTGAGTGGATGGTGGGAGAAGGAGGAGGACAGGGTCTTGGTATTGTGCCACAGGGTATGAGTTTAGGATGGGGGTGGTCAGTATTGGAATACCAAGGAGAACTGCAGAGTAGCAATGAAATACATTGGCAGAACTGGGGGAAGCTCTGTATTTGAACAGCAGGGGGTGCTGTAGGGTCAGTCTGAGGTGCACTGGCAAAGCTATAGTGAGGATCTCAGTACTGCAGTAGTACTGGGTGCTGCAAGGCAGGAGTGAGGTGCATTGACAGAGCCAAGTGGGGAGGGTGTCAGTACTAGAATAGTAGGAATGAGGTGCATTGGCAGAGTTGTGTGTGTGTGTGGGGGGGTCTTAGTACTGGAATAGCAAGGGTTGCTGCAGGGCAGGAGTGAGGTGCGTTGACTGAGTCATATGTGAGGGTCTCAGTACTGGAATGGCAGAGGGTGCTGCAGGGCAGGAGTGCATTGACAGGGCCATGTGGGCAGGGTCTCACTACTGGAATAGCAGGCGTGAAGTGCACTGGCAAAGCTGTATGTGGGGGTCTCATTACTGAAATAGGCATGAGGTGCACTGGCAGAACTGTGTGTGTATATGAGGGTCTCAGTTCTGGAACAGCAGGAGTGAGATGCACTAGCAGAGCAGTATGTATGAGTCTCAGTACTGGAATAGCAGGAGTGAGGTGCACTGGCAGAATTGTCTATTCTGTCACACTTAAAGCTTGGATTGGTAGAATAAAGGTCCTGACAAGCCTCCACTAGCTTTTAGAAGAAGCCTTAGTCAGTCTCAGATCCTCTTCTCTTCTAACCTTCTATTGATTTCACTTCCAGTTACTGACAGCCCAGGAATAGTCTGATGGGGCCCTAGCTGGAGAAAGGTGCTGTGGGGAAGCCTGAAAAACAGACCCTCCCCTCCTCACCAAGCACTGAGCCATTTCTGGCACAGAACCCCTTGGCCTCTGGCCTCAGTGCATACAACAAAGTGGAACTTCTCAGAAGGGCTGTCCATATTTCCAGTCCAGAGAGAAATTAGCTAAGAGATAGAGATTGATCCCACCCTTACCATCCCCATCCCTCCTAATGTGTGCCCCCCATCTCCTCCTGCAACAGATAAGTCAGACAGATGCATACAATTAACTACAAAGCTCCTAAGCATTCCCTGTTACTTCACAGTACACAATGGTGATCAGTTTAGAAGCATCTACACCTGTAATGAGCAGTATTTACATGTGAGATTGCATATATGTACAAATGATTTCAGAAAGCCACTAGTTATACATGTAGATGGCTGAGATGTAGACATTTCAAGGGGGTGGCCAAAAAAAAGCTCTTCCCATTTCACACTGGGAACACATGATAGGTACAGGGTTGTCAGATTTCAAAAACTCTCCCAGCCCAATTCTTGTCTGCCACCCAAGCTGAGCGAAGAGAGAGAGTGTGTTTGGGGGGTGGGGGGGGGGGGGGGGGGGGCTGTGGTTACTGCTGTGCAGCTGCTTGCTCTGCCTCCTCCTTCAATCCCAGGTGGTTACTGCTCATTGCCTCTGGCAGGGCTGTTGGTGAGTCATCAGCTGGTGACCTCATCACCCATCTCACCCTCCTATTGGTCAAATGTGTAGCCAGAATGAGACTTGAGAGGCTCCAAGCCTCATTCCAGCAGTAAATTTGACCAATAGGAGACAGAGCCAGAAACCACCTAAAACCCCACAACAGTTAAAAAGTGCCCGCAGGCAACTTATAAAAGACGTCCAATTCCACGGGTAAACCATGGTGATGGCAACCCTGGATAGGTACTGTTACTGCACTGAGGCTGTCAGCTACCCACTCATTTGGACCTGGGCTTTCCACCAGTCCTTCAGGGCACAGTTGCGCTATCCTCTGTAGTCATACAAGCTAACTTTTCAAAATGATTGAGGGTGCTGAACCCAATGGAAATGACTCCTTCCTGGACACAGTCAAAGAGTTTACTTAGTATTGGAGGTGCTAAGCATTCACAGCACCCACAGAGCTAGTTCCTAGGTCTGTGCTGTCTTTCAGAAGAAACAGTTACTTTGCTGCTCTCCTTCAGGGCCGCTGAAAGATAGAGCCGGGCCCAGGGCAGGGCCGCTGCACCTGCCGCTGCCCCCCCCCCCCCACTCAGGACACAACTGCCACCGCCATTGCCCCTCGCTCGCTCAGGCCACCACCGCACCCCACCCCTTCCCCCTACCTTCCTGTTCCTCCTCAGCCTCCAAGGGGGGCCCAGTGCCAGGGTCTGTCTCTCTCCTGCTCCTGTGTTCCGGGACCGGGTTATTACTACTACTACTATTTAGCATTTCTATAGCGCTACAAGGCATACGCAGCTGTGCAGCTGCTTGCTCTGCCTCCTCCTTCAATCCCAGGTGGTTACTGCTCATTGCCTCTGGCAGGGCTGTTGGTGAGTCATCAGCTGGTGACCTCATCACCCATCTCACCCTCCTATTGGTCAAATGTGTAGCCAGAATGAGACTTGAGAGGCTCCAAGCCTCATTCCAGCAGTAAATTTGACCAATAGGAGACAGAGCCAGAAACCACCTAAAACCCCACAACAGTTAAAAAGTGCCCGCAGGCAACTTATAAAAGACGTCCAATTCCACGGGTAAACCATGGTGATGGCAACCCTGGATAGGTACTGTTACTGCACTGAGGCTGTCAGCTACCCACTCATTTGGACCTGGGCTTTCCACCAGTCCTTCAGGGCACAGTTGCGCTATCCTCTGTAGTCATACAAGCTAACTTTTCAAAATGATTGAGGGTGCTGAACCCAATGGAAATGACTCCTTCCTGGACACAGTCAAAGAGTTTACTTAGTATTGGAGGTGCTAAGCATTCACAGCACCCACAGAGCTAGTTCCTAGGTCTGTGCTGTCTTTCAGAAGAAACAGTTACTTTGCTGCTCTCCTTCAGGGCCGCTGAAAGATAGAGCCGGGCCCAGGGCAGGGCCGCTGCACCTGCCGCTGCCCCCCCCCCCCCACTCAGGACACAACTGCCACCGCCATTGCCCCTCGCTCGCTCAGGCCACCACCGCACCCCACCCCTTCCCCCTACTTTCCTGTTCCTCCTCAGCCTCCAAGGGGGGCCCAGTGCCAGGGTCTGTCTCTCTCCTGCTCCTGTGTTCCGGGACCGGGTTATTACTACTACTACTATTTAGCATTTCTATAGCGCTACAAGGCATACGCAGCGCTGCACAAACATAGAAGAAAGACAGTCCCTGCTCAAAGAGCTTACAATCTAATATCACGTTAACACAATTACCCAACAGGAGCAGGAGAGAGACAGACCCTGGCACCGGGCCCCCCCCCCTTGGAGGCTGGACCTGGGGAATTTTGCCCCCTTGCTCCCCTCGACGACCCTGTTCTCCTTTACCTGTTCCTCCTGTGCTGAGAAGTATGTTGTATGTTGTAAAATCGGCATCTACATTTGTAGATACCCAGCGGCATAGCCAGACACCCAATTTTGGGTGGACCTGAGCCCAAAGTGAGTGGACATGAGAAACTCTCCCCCCCCCCCACCATCCAACATCTCTCCCTCTCCTCCCCCCAGGTGATCAGTGAATAGTGACTCATACCTCATATTGTTCACCACTACTCTTTCCCCTTTTCCCTCCTTAGCTATTTCCCTTTCTCTCTTACGACATTGATTGTTTGTTTGCTAAATTGTTGTATGTTTTTATAGACTGTTGTACGTCACATTGAGCCTGCCCATGGGTGGGAATATTGTGGGATATAAATGCTATAAATAAATACCTGCTGCTTGTGCCAGCCCTGAGCCTTCCCTCTAATGCAACATCCTGGTCCCATGTACAGGACGTTGTGTCAGAGGGAAGGCTCAGGGCTGGCACGAGCAACAGGTAGGATTCACTGTTTATTGCCGGCAAAGGACCCCAAATCGCTGGGCGGGAGGGAGACATGCTAGAAGTTTTCAGCTGACGGGGCTTGGGAATCCCTGCCAGTCACATCACAGCTGTGCTTCTGCTGGGTGGGCCTAAGTTCAAAGTGGGTGGGCCTGTGCCCACCTGTGGCTGCACCACTGTACATACCAGCACTTATACATTAAAGCCCCGTGTGATGCTGTCATTGTTTTCTGCTTGTATAGGTCTGTAAATGGATGCTCCTGCTCTACGTGCCATCACATATGCCTGTACTCTTTCACACTCTTATACCTATTTTACAAAAGGCTCAGCATTCGGCAGAGCTTTTTGGAAAATACAGAGGGAAATGTGAACGTCCCAGTCTGCAGAATATACACATGCACATGAATCTGTTCCTTCTGTAACATCTCTTTATCCCTTCGATATACCATCTTCGAAATTGTGCTGCTGCATTCTTCTGTGAAGTTCTCCTTCTGCATTCTGTCCACCCCTCCTCCCAGGCCACCCTGATATGCTACCTACAAATTACACCCCCTCCTCATCAGTTCATGTTGTCAGACACTGAGAAAAGCCTCTGAGGTCCAAAGCTGGTGAACACAACAGCACAGGCCACATATAGACTTAGTCATGGTACTTGGTTTTGATATGGACCTGTATATCAGGGTTGGTGCACCTGAGAGTTTTTTTCCAGTGATGCTTGAGCATCCCCACCAGCAAAGGTATGATTGGGGGGAGGAGGTGGCAGTGGCAACGGGTGGGGGTGGGGGGGGACTGAGGGGAAATGTCCCCCTCCCACAAAAAAATCAAGTTCTAGCTACACCCTAATCCATCTGTCTGTCCACCTCCCTGTTTTCCCAGCCTTCTGCAATAAGACAGAGGGAATGGAGATTTCCAGGGGAAGGGATGATGTTTTGATGATCTCAGTGGTGTATAGGGTAAAGGATTGGCAGGGAGATGCATAAAACTTTCCGGGCCAGCAACGTGTGTTTTTGACTGGTTCTAGCCAGTTTAGCGGGCACCGAATTCAGACAGAAATGTATAAAGGGGTTCTGTGGGCTCTTTTCTGGTCACAGTAACAGCCGACAGGAATCATATGCAAAGATATTTTGATAAACTGATCAGTATGTTAATGTGCATTCCCAGCGATGCATGGCCATTTTCTGAGCAATGCACAGAAGCAGCCCCTTCCTTTTACATGGAAAGTTTAACATGAGGTCAGGAGCTGTCATAGAATGAGGATGGCTTCTTGGTGGAGCAGTCTGTGGTGTACATTCAGAGTCTCTGATGAGGGGAAGTGGCCGCGATCAGTGGTGGCGGGCTGCTGGGTAATAGGGGGTTCTGCAGACAGGCCCCAGCATGAAGTCACCAGCTGGGGCCCCTCCCTGAACTCTGTGGGCAAGAAGAGGGCCCCTCCTAAAGGGCAAGAATTCACCTGTGTGGGCAAGGAGAGAGCAGCAGGAGCAGCACCGGGCACAGGCAGATGGAGCTGGGACTGGGGGCAGAAGGTGAGGATTAGGGTTAACTGCACTGCCTGCCTGTAAAAACAAAGCACTGGCACTTCTCTCTCCCTGCCTGCCTGTGTCTACCTTCCTCCGCTGCTCTTCCTGTTGCAGGCAGTTTAATAAGAAAGACGGGCAAAAGCTGCGTCTATAGCCTCTGCCACCAAAAAGCGGCTTCCTGCCTGCCTCAGCTGTGCGCTGATCATAAGAGGAAAAAAAAAGCTACACACACGTGTATAAGATGTTCTGGGCATGCGCACAACTGCCACGCTTAACGATTGGCTGTTCTATGCATGCGCTGGGCACTTTTGCTACCGAGCTGCTCGCTGCAAGTCCGTGCAGCTCATTTGCCTGCGATTCCCTTTGGTAATCGCTTGCTAACTCGGTAAATTGCGCATTGAGATACTCATTATAATTTACCGAGTTGGAAATAGCGAGCGATTCCCAAAGGGAATCGCAGGCAAATCAGCTGCACGGACTTGCAACGTGCAGCTCGGTAGTGAAAGTGCCCAGCGCATGCATAGAACAGCCAATCGTTAAGCGTGGCAGTTGTCCGCGTGCCCAGAACATCTTTTACACGTGTGTGTAGCTTTTTTTTTTTCTTCTGATCAGCGCACAGCTGTGGCAGGCAGGAAGCCACGTTTTGGTGGCAGAGGCTGTAGAAAGATGCAGCTTTTGCTGTCGATCCTGAGTGCGTGCTATGGACCCAGCTTTTGCCCACCTCAATGCTCAATGTTGTTTCCAGGGACTTTAATGCACCTGCCCCTCAGATAGATGAAGGTGTTCCTTTGTGCTGCAGGTTTACTGTGTGTCTGCCTGGACATGGATTTGCAAACTCCTCTATTTGCATGTGCAAGTCTGTACAGAGCCCTGACTAGGCTGGACGCTCTGAAGATAGGCACGTGAGTGCACCATTCAGCTAGTACACCTGTAGTGACTCCTGCTGTTAAGGTATGGGAATGCAGGACACAGCTAGTGCTTCAGTGCTTTCTTCCAGCTGTGTCCCGGGATCAATACTTGAAGGCCTGCTGTGGGTGACTTCTGTCACGGTGGCAGTGAATGAGGCTCGTGCCGCTCTGAATAGGCACACCATAATGACCTCCCTCTTAACATCGAATTTCCCAAACAGGGAAAGTGCCAATGAAAAGGTCACCACTGGGGTCAAGCAGAAAGGTCAAGGGTTGTAAAGCTGGAGCACCAGATGTGGGCAAATCATTCAGGAAAGACAACAGATAAGAGAGAGATGAGGTCAGTTTGCTTTTGGCTGGTGTGGCCCGCCTCCGGCACCCTTCTCCTGCCAACACACACCCTCCCACACCTCTAGGCCTGTATCCTTCTAAGAAAGAAGACTACAGAATTCAAGTGGAAGTCTCCCCATTCTGATCCATCCTGGTTCACACCCTTCTTCACCTAGATATAATAGCAGGGCTTTTTTTGAGGGGGTACTTGGGGGTACTGAGTACCGGCACCTTTTCCATTGTCTGCTAAAATTGATCCATGGTCCAAAGTTGTCCTGTCTCTTCTCTTCTCTTCTCTGCTTTCCACCTCTCCCTGTGCTTCCTTCTTCCTTTTCATTTTCCCATCTTTCACCTCCCTCCTCCTTTTCTGATATATAATGTTAGCCATTGATTAGACACTATTGTCCAATATTTGTCTCAATCTTGAAATCAGAAGAATCATGAGGGCTGAAATGGAATGTCTTCTCTCATGCGCCCCTCCCCTCCCCTCCCCTCCCCCTCCCCCTGCTTAGAAATGATGGCCAGCATGTTGCTGACCCTTCTCCTCCTCCTTCCACATGGGGACAGCGACATTGCCTCGGCAACCAAGTGTGGTCAGCGTTTTCCTGACCTTTTGACCCCCGCAGGGCGCCCGCTTCTTCGGCCAGGGTCAGAGAGGTCAAGGAATCTCATTTTTATTCGAGGCTCTTTTCCACACTGACCAGTTGGGGTTAATTAATTCTGAAGTGAAAAAGCTGGAGGAGGAGATTAAACAACCAGAATGAACGCGCGCACACACACACACACACACACACACACACGCACACGCACACGTGCGCGCACACACACATAGACACACACACACATATATATATATAGTCCTGTTGAAATTGGGGTGTGGGGAACTGAAAAATATATAATGAAAAATACTTGGAGAGGGAGAGGAGGACAGAGGGATTGGAATTAGTGATAATACCACAGTTTCAGGGACTTGGGGTTGTTGGGGGTCTAAACCATGCTTTCTATGACTTGAATGAATCTCTGGACCTCTTTCACTCTCTGTTGCATTGTAATTTGGTAGTAAGGATAACACTACTATACCACAGTCTGTACAGGGCAAAAGATTTAAAAAAATGTTACAGGAGCTGCTGCTCCCCAGAGGTGCTTGGAATAATAGAGTAAACTAAAAGGGAAGGGAATGGAGAATGTGGTCCTTCTGGCTTGTCCCCACCCTTCATGTCACTGAGAGACTGTCTGTCAGACAGAAGAATGAGGGACACATCTGTGGCAGTCCATGTGGGCAGCATCTAGGGAGAAGGCCATTGCTTGGCTTAGAGTCAGGGAAGCATCTGTACTCAGATACTCTAGGGCAGTGTTTCCCAGGTCCAGACCTGGAGTACCTCTTGCCAGTCAGGTTTTCAGGATATCCACAATGAATATGCATGAACTTGATTTGCATACACTGCCTTCATTATACACAAATCTCTTTCATGCATATTACATAGTAACAAAGTAAATGATGACAGATAAAGACCTGTAAGGTCCATCCAGCCATCCAGTCTGCCCAACAACATAAACTCATTACATGGTATGTGATACTTTATATGTATACCCGAGTTTGATTTGTCCTTGCCTTTCTCAGGGCACAGACCATAGAAGTCTACCCAGCACTGTTCTTGTATTAAAAGTTCTGAAGCTAACGTCAAAGCTCCTTAAAATTTACACTCCAGCCCATCGCTATCTATTCAGTCACGATCAGGACATAGACCGTAGAAGTCTGCCCAGCTCCAATTTTGTTTCCCAATTACCCTGCGTTGCCACCTAATCTCTGCATGCACGAGGAGAGACTTGCTGACCTGAACATGTATACCTTGGAGGAAAGGAGAAACAGGGGTGACATTCAAATATTTGAAAGGTATTAATCCGCAAATGAACCTTTTTCAGAGACGGGAAAGCGGTAGAACTAGAGGACATGAATTGAGGTTGAAGGGGGGCAGACTCAGGACTAATGTCAGGAAGTATTTTTTCACAGAGAGGGTGGTGGATATGTGGAATGCTCTCCCGTGGGAGGTGGTGGAGATGAAAACGGTAATGGAATTCAAACATGCGTGGGATAAACACAAAGGAATCCTGTTTAGAAGGAATGGTTTTGCGGAATCTTAGCGGAGATTGGATGGTGACGCTGGTAATTGGGAAACAAAACGGGAGCTGGGCAGACTTCTACGGTCTATGCCCTGATCGTGACTGAATAGATAGGGATGGGCTGGAGTGTAAATTTTAAGGGGCTTCGACGTTAGCTCCAGAACTTAGTACAAGAACAGTTGATATTCATTGTGGATATCCTGAAAATCTGACTGGCAAGGGGTACTCCATGTCTGGACTTGGGAAACACTGCTCTAGGGGGTGAGGGGAAAGTTCTGTACTTCACAGAGATTGAGGGTGCCTGGCTGTTGATTGGCTTTGAGGGGGGAAGGACTACTACCTCTACTACTAATCATTTCTATAGTGCTACTAGACATAGTGCAGGTACTTTCTCTGTCCCTAGAGGGCTCACAATCTAAGTTTTTGTACCTGGGGCAATGGAGGGTTAAGTGACTTGCCCAAGGTCACAAGGAGCTGCAGTGGGAATTGAATCCATGTTGACAGCAGGGGCGTAGCCAGACAACAGATTTTGGGTGGGCCAAGGCAAGAATTGAGTGGGCACCAAGTGTTCTCCCCCCCCCCCCCCCCCCACCAAATAAAAACCAAATTAGCTCAGCTGGTGGGAAAACGCTTCTTTCCACCTTGGCAGCAGGCATGCACTGAAAACTGAGCATGCGCAGGTGCTGGTGTCGTGGAGAGTAGCGTTTTCATTACCAACAGGGGAAATCTTCAGCTGGTGGAGCTTGGGATTCCCGCCAGTTACCACTAAACATGTGCTACTGTTGGGTGGGCCTGAGCCATAAATGGGTGGGCCCTGGCCCACCCAAGCCCACCTGTGGCTACGCCACTGGTTGACAGGATCAAAGCACGAGCACCAACCATTAGGCCACTCTTCCCTCCCTTTTATCTTTTATCTATTTTATTATTTATTTATTGGGATGTATTAACCTCCTTTATGAAGAGATTCACCCAAGGCAGTGTACAGAAGGTACAGTTTAACTTAAAATTTACAATTTTGTTAACAGCATAACAATAGTAAAATGACCAAGTATAAACAAAAATACAATAAGGTAAATGTGAAAACAGTAAATTGAATGCTAATAATAGAACTACCATGAAACAGTATAAAAAATATATATACATTTAACAGCACTGGAATTCAAATAATAGAGATATAAAACGATGTAGGCATAATACTAAAGAAATATCTAATATGCACACATAAGAACATTCAAATAACATAGCTATAATACTTAATTGGATTGGATTTTGCTCACACCATTTTCAGTATTAGCTCAATGTGAGTTACATTCAGATATACTGTACATAAGTACATAAGTAATGCCACACTGGGAAAAGACCAAGGGTCCATCGAGCCCAGCATCCTGTCCACGACAGCGGTCAATCCAGGCCAAGGGCATCTGGTGAGCTTCCCAAATGTACAAACATTCTATACATGTTATTCCTGGAATTGTCTAACCCCTTTTTAAACTCTGCCAAGCTAACCGCCTTCACCACGTTCTCCGGCAACGAATTCCAGAGTTTAATTACGCGTTGGGTGAAGAAAACCTTTCCGTGTTCCTGGAAGGCTTACAATCTAATGAGTCAATTCATCAAGACTAGTAGTTGGAGCAACTGTGGAGTGAGGGTGGGGCACTACCTGGCATTTCCATCCCAAACTACACCCATGTTTATTTGTAAGAAACTGAAACCAATGTGATAAATTTGTTTTCTACTGACAGTTAAAAAAGGTTTGGGATAAACACAGAGGATCCCTATACAAAGAGGTGTCAAGTTACCCAGTTCCAGGCTGGAGACGTTTTGGTCAGTCCTGGTTTTAAACTTACATCCCAAAGCAGTGTGGGATTTGTAGTGCCTGATCCTGCCCATTGAAATCAGTTCTTCAGGTCCTATAATACACCATGATGGGGTGGTCAGAAATCTAGGTCTGTTCCAAAATCTCCAGCCTGGAACTGAGTAACATGGCATCTCTGTATTATACAACAAGAGGATGGAATCAGAGCAAAGCTTAAATGACTTTCATACTGCCACATAAAGCACAGAGATGTGTAACCTGCAATGAGCGGCAGCTACAACCCTAAACAGGGGAATCTTGCATGGATAGGCAGGTACAACACCCTAAAAAAAGATATATAGAGGGGATAACCTGCATGGAGGGGAAGATGCAACTCCACCCACTGTTCTGGGCAAACTAGTATACATCTGCCATACTTTGTATTATTATTTGAATATTTGTACTTCTGTAATTGTCTATTGCTTATGTTTGATTTATTCTTACTGTACAGCATCTTGAGTGAATTCTTTCAAAAAAGCAGTAAATAAATCCCAATAAATAAATAGATCAATCAAGCTGGATTTTATCTGTAGTCATTTAGTATGTAACTATCATGCTTATTTTCGAAAGAGAAGGGCGCCCATCTTCCGACACAAATCGGGAGATGGGCATCCTTCTCTCAGGGTCGCCCAAATTGGCATAATTGAAAGTCGATTTTGGGTGCCCTCAACTGCTTCCTGTTGCGGGGATGACCAAAGTTCACGGGAGCGTGTCTGCACTGTAGTGAAGGCGGGACTGGGGAGTGATTAGGAGATGGGCGTCCTTGACCGATAATGGAAAAAAGAAGGGCGTCCCTGACGAGCACTTGGCCGACTTTACTTGGTCCATTTTTTCTTGCAACCAAGCCGTGAAAAGGTGCCCGAACTGACCAGATGACCACCGGAGCGAATCGGGGATGACCTCCCCTTACTCCCCCAGTGGTCACCAACCCCCTCCCACCCTAAAAAAAACTTTAAAAAAATGTTTTGCCAGCCTCAAATGTCATACCCAGCTCCATGACAGCAGTATGTAGGTCCCTGGAGCAGTTTTAGTGGGTGCAGTGCACTTCAGCCAGGCGGACCCAGGCCCATCCCCCCCTACCTGTTACACTTGTGCTGGTAAATGTAAGCCCTTCAAAACAGTGGCGTAGCCAGACTGCCAGTTTTGGATGGGCCTGAACCTAAAGTGAGTGGGCACAAAATTTTCTCTCTACCCCCCTTCCCCAGCAAATGTAGTCACACTAATCAGATGCATTTGTAACACAGGGGTAAAGTGCTGCTTTTCAGTGCATCAGGTTTCAGAAAATAATTTATTTAATAGCCTAACACCCTTTTCAATGAACTTTCGGAGGCCAAAACCTCCTGCCTCAGGTCAGTATAATGCTGTTATGGTATCCTCTCCTGACCTAAGGAAGGAAGTATTGGTCTCTGAAACTTTATTAACACAGGTACCATATTACTTTATCCTAAATTAAAAATAAAATTATTTTCTTTACCTTTGTTGTATGGCCATTTACTTTTTCTCATTGTGTTGCTCCCAGTCTCTAGATTCTGCTTTCCTTCGTCTTTCTCTTGCCAGGGTTTCCTGTCCATTCGTCACCTATGGCTTTTCATCTTTTCTTCACCCTTGATCTCCACATGCCCCTTCCTCTTATTCTCCAGTCTTTCCCTATGTCCTCTCCCTCTTTCCATCCAGCAGCTCCCCTCTTTCTCTCCCCATCCTTCCAGTGTCTCCCCTCTTTCTTTTGCATCCAGCGTCTCCTTTTTCTCCCTACCCTTCCATCCAGTGTCTTCCCTCTTTCTCTCCTTATCCTTCCACTCATCTACCCTCTCTCCTGATCCTTCCATCTAGTGTCTCTATCTCCCCTCTCCTTCTATCCAGTGTCTATCTCTCTACCCTTTTCTGTTCAGTCTCCTCCCTCTCTCCACATCCTTCTAGTTTCTCTGCTTTTTCTCTGCATCCTTTCATCCATCTCCCCTCTTTCTCTCCCTATTCTCCCATGTCCAGCAGCTCTCTCCCTTCTAGTCCCTTCTTCCTCTTCTTCCCTTGTCCAGCAGCTCTCCAGCCCCTTCCTCCTCTCCATCCCATGTCCAGTAGCTCTCTCCCTTCCAGCCAGTCCCTTCTTCCTCTCCCTCCCATGTCCCAGCAGCTTTCTCCCTTCCCTCCAGTCCCTTCTTCCTCTCTCTCCCATGTCCCAGTAGCTCTCTCCCTTCCCTCCAGTCCCTCTCCCTCCCTTGTCCAGTAGCTCTCTCCCTTCCAACCAGCACCTGTCCCTTCCCACTCTCCATTCAGTAACTGTCTCTTCTAAATCTTCCTCCTCCCCTTCTTTCTGACTCTTTCTTTCAGGATCCCATCCAGCCCCTCTCTTCCTCCTTCCAACCAGCATGTGTCCCTTCCCTTTCTCACTCTGACCCTCCCATCCAGCTCCTGTCCCCTCTGCCATCTTCCCCTTTCCTTCCAGCATCTGACCTCTTTCCCTTCCCCTCCCTCTGACACCCCATTGCTGCTAATGCTCCATCTTAAGTGCCTCGCGTCTGTTGCTCTGTCTGCCCTGCTCTGCCTGCAGCTGTAAGCGATTTGCTCGTTGGCCCTTCCTTCACCGTGTCCCCCCCCTCGCGGAAATAGGAAGTTACATCAGAGGGCGGGACACGGTGAAGGAAGGGCCGATGAGCAAATCGCTTTACAGCTGCAGCAGCGCAGAGCAGGGTAGAGAGAGCAGCTAACGCGAGGCGCTTCACCGTCCGATTCTTCTTTTAAGGTTGGGTTCCGGGAGGTCTGCTCCTCAACGGAGCTGCGACGCCGGCAGGGCGGATCGCCCTGCCTTGGTACGACGATGTTGGGGCGGGCCTGGAGGGAAAGTGGGTGGGCCTGGGCCCGTCCAGGCCCACCCGTGGCTACGCCCCTGCTTCAAAACCCACCCGAAACCCACTGTACCCACATGTAGGTGCCCCCTTCACCCCTTAGAGCTATGGTAGTGGTGTACAATTGTGGGGAGTGGGTTTTGGAGGGGGGGTTGGGGGGCTCAGCACCCAAGGTAAGGGAGCTATGCACCTGGGAGCAATTTGTGAAGTCCACTGCAGTGCCCCCTAGGGTGCCCGGTTAGTGTCCTGGCATGTAAGGGGGCCCAGTGTACTACGAATTCTGGCTCCTCCCACGACCAAAGGGCTTGGAGTTGGTCGTTTTTGAGATTGGCATCTTCGGTTTCCATTATGGCCGAAAACCGGGGACAATCATCTCTAAGGTCGACCATCTCAACATTTAGGTCGACCATCTCTATAATCGACCTAAATGTTGAGATTTGGGCGTCCCGACCGTATTATCGAAACGAAAGATGGACGCCCATCTTGTTTCGATAATACGGGTTTCCCTGCCCCTTCGCTAGGACGTCCTTAGAGATGGGCACCCTTAGAGATGGTCATTCCTGTTCGATTATGCCCCTGCTCGTAACATAGACGAGGCAGAAGGAAATTGTCTGGCCCAGTATTAGACCCGTTGGGAACCAGAGCAGAACAGAAGGAGTATGGCCTGAAGCTCTTCCTCAGTGACATCACTCAGTTTTGCCAAGGTGGGGGGGGGGGGGGAGCTGGGTGGCTCTTCTCACCCTCTCCTCTAAAACTGGACTTGCAAAGATTATGGCTGCAGGTTCCACATCTGAATTCTAAGAACAGCTTAGCAGATACTGTCTACCCCAGGCCTTCTCCCTGAGGCTCTTGGTACTCCTGGAATCTGGCAGTGTATTTTGTGCTTCTACCTGAGGGTCTTGGTACCTACTGGAGTCTGGCATTGTATTCTATGATTCTCCTTGAGGGTCTTCGTACCCCCTGGAGTCTGGTAGTATGTTTTATGGCTCTTCCTGAGGGTCTTGGTACTCCCTGGAGTCTGACAATGTGTTGGTTCTCAGTGACTGTGAGTTAGGGAGAAAAGAAAAAAGAAAAGCTAGCACGGGGAGGGGGGAGTTTTAAAGCAAGAAAGATCGATGCAGAGAGTGTGAAGAGAATTAATGTGGGATGGCTGAGGGGCTGAGCAAGCTCTGGAGACTGGAAACTGTGCTAGGGAGGTTGCCTGGAGCAGCAGCTGGAACAAAGACATCTCTTTTAGCCCTTTCCCTTCCAGCCTTTCTCGATCAGTTTTTCAGCATATGGGTTTACTGCAGTGATTTCCAGCTCTGTTCTTGAACAGCAGTTGCAGCATCCAGGCCTGGTTTTCCAGCAAGCCAAAAGGGATATTCATAAATACACGTGCATAGATAAGGTTGATCTGCACACTTGGTTACCCTCAAGGAGAGGATTTAGCTATGTCAAGTTCCAGGAGGGAGATTTTGGGCCAGTTCTGGATTTCTGACATCCCCATCCAGTTGCATTATGGTACCTGCAGCACTGAGCTCAGTGAGTAGAATCAGGGACTACAATTACCACACTGCATTGGGATGTGAGTTTAAAACCAGGACTGGCTCAAACGTTTTCCTCCTGGAGCTGGGTAACTTGGCAGCTTTGAGCTCTTATTAAGCAGTCCAACTTTTGGAAATAAAACTTCCCAGATTTTAAGTGCTCAGGAGCTGGGGGACTGGCCCATGGTTGTCTCTGTATATTTTTATTCAAATAAACCTTAGAAAGATACAAGAAATGGTGCTGTAACATAGTAACATGTAACATGTTACTATGTTACAGCACCAGCACAGACACCAAATTACCCAGTTGCAGGCTGGAGATTTTGGACAGTACTGGATTTCTAACCACCCCATCATGGTGCATAATGGGACTTGAAGCACTGATTCCACAAATCCCACACTGCTTTGGGATGCAAATTCAAAGTCTCCAGCCCGGAACTTGGTAACTTGACATCTCTGCACCAGTCCCGGGGAGCTGCCATGAGTCTGGTGTTCAGTGTAAGTAAGCTATGCAAATGAATGCTCCTCAGATATTACATGAATACTCTTTCTGATCATTCTGAAAACCAGACCTGCAGGGGGCTCCTGGAGTGAAAAGAAAGGAGAAATCTGGGTAAGACTAAAAGAGGGTGAAGCCTCCTGCTAGCTCTAGAGCAGTATTTCTTAAGTCTGTTCTGGAATACTCCCTTGCCAGTCAGGTGTTTATGACACTCAGTGTATGCAAATCAATCTCATGCATATTCATTGTGGATATCCTGAAAACCTGACTGGCAAAGGAATACTCCAGGACCGACTTGGGAAACACTGCTCTAGAGCAGGGGTTCTCAACCCAGTCCTTGGGACACATCTAGGCAGTCAGGTTTTCAGGATTTCTACAATGAATATGCTTGAGAAAGAGTTGCATTCCCAGAAGGCAGTGCATGCTACTCTATCTCATGCATATTTGTTGTGGATATCCTGAGGACTGGTTGAAAACCACTGCTCCTAGAGGAAAGCTATGTGCTTTGTACAGTGTACCATTGGGATGTGCATTCATTTGAAACAAAATGGGAAGTGCCAATGACATTTTTAACATGAAATGATAGCAAAAAACCCCACACAAAATTTCTTGTTTTTTTTCTCTTGTCAATATTTGCAGATTATTATTGACAACATTGGCTTCCGGAAAGGTTGCTGACTGGATCCAGAATCTCCCAACAGGGTTGATTCAGTCCTGGGTTTACTCTGTTCCATTCAGGGACTTGTAATTCTGATTTTCTTGTTGCATTCCTCAAGAAAAACAAGACTGCAAACCCTGTAAGCAATTATATAAACCCAGGACGGATCAATCCTGTAGGGCAAATTTGGATCCAGTTGGCAACGTTCCATTTAAAATGAGAAAAAGAAAAAAAAATTGAGGAGGAAACAAAAAATTCCATACATGACAAAGGAAACAACAAAACAAAATTCTTGGCCTGTACACCCTGAGTGTGCAACCCTTCAAAAGTAAACTAGACCCTGCTTAGTTGGTAGGTTTACAAATTGCCTTGCACTTTACCCAGTCCCTGGGGGGCAGCCATGTACAGTGATTGAGAAAGGTGAGAAGTGCTAGTTACTTTAATTAGAGTTAGTTATTCTACCTTTGGGGAAACATTCCCCACTGGTGAGCAGCACTGTTCCTAGCAGCCAGTTCCCATCAGGCACCATCGGAAGACATCATCCCAGGAATCAGCCTGCAGGATGGGGGGGGGGGGGGGGGGGGGGGGGGGGAGCTGAGGGCAGCTTTCTGTGCCTCTAGAAAGTATAGGCAAGAATAATTATATTTAGGACCACTGAGTTGAACGGCATCCGATCCCTGGTGAGACTTCATGGAAAGGGTGGTGAATGTGTGGAACTGCTTCCTGGTGAAGCTGATGGAGACAAAGACAGTATTTGAATTTAAGAAAGCTTAGGAAAAGTGCCTGTAAGGGAGAGGAAGGGATAGTGGATGGCATGGATGGGCAGACTAAATAGACCATATGGTCTTTATCTGCCTTCATTTTTCTCTGTTTCTATGTTGGTTTGTTTGATTTTTTTTATGTTCTAAATCTCAGGCCAAACCTAACAGAGATGTGCATTTGGAAACAAAATGATAATAAATAGAAATAAAACAAAACATTGAAAATAAGATGATACCTTTTTTTTTGAGTAATATAATACATTTTTTGATTAGCTTTTGAAGGTAACCCTTCTTCAAATCGGAAATAAGCAAATGTTGACAAATATCGGAATATATATGTGAAACACAAAAGCTTTCCAATGATAGTCTTACAGGAAGAGGGTGGGGTGGGTTAGGTGAGAAACAGGGAGAGATAGATGGGTGATAACAAAATGAAAAATGCAATAAAACAGGCATCTTTCATTTTCTTTTGAGAATGAACCAAAAACATCTGATAATGAAATTCATTTTTTGTTTTCTTTAGCTTTATTGTTTTTTTAGCACAGTCTAAGACCAAAACAAAAATGGAATAGAACAGCAAAAAAATAAACCTCCAAGAAACAAAACAGAAAATATATTTTTATTTTATTTATTAGGATTTATTTACTGTCTTTTTGAAGGAATTCACTCAAGGAGGAGTACAGCAAGAATACATCTAACATAAGCAATAGACAATTACAGCAGTAAAAATATTAAAATAACAATCCAAAATATGGCATAGTATGCTACATTACAATATTAACACAGTATACAATAAAATATTTTAATTGACAACATAGGGTGTAAGCAAAGATGGAACATATAGAAAGCCTGAAAGTCCTGCAAAACAAAATGGTTTGTCCATTTCTACTGTACATTGGTAAAGAAAAGAGCCAGGCAGTTCACTAACAATAGGTCCAAGGTAATAGATGTTTCCCAAGTAGGTCTTGGAGTACTCCCTTGCCAGTCAGGATTTCAGGATATCCACAATGAATATGCATGAAAGAGAGCTGCAAACAATGGAGGCAGTGTATGCAAATCAATCTCATGCATATTCATCGTGGATATCCTGAAAATCTGATGGGCAAGGAAGTACTCCAGGACCAACTTAGGAAACACTGCAAATGGTCCACTAACACCCCCCAAGCTTATGGACTTGTGATGTCACAGCCAGATCAGGAACATCAGCCAATCAGATCAGGGACAGATGTGATGTCATTGATGACTCCAGCCAAAAGCTACACTTGCTACCAGTACCTTACAGGGCTAATTTTAAAACTTTATGTTTGATTTTCAAGGTCCTCAGACAAAATGGGCCAGAGTACTTAAAGAATAAGTTAGTCCTTTACACACCTTTGAGACCTCTAAGGTCATGTCAAGAATCATCACTATCTGTATCTTTGTCAAAGAGTAGTCCCCATGCTCTGGAGTTTGCTCCCAGAAGGACTATGTAGAACTCGAGACTACCTCTACTTCAGGAAGCAGGTGAAAGCCTGCCTCTTGTCCCAAGCTTTTAATACAGAGGGTGATTGACTATACACTCATTCTGCACCTGGATTAGCTTGCTACACTCACTGTAACTTAGATCAGTTCCTTATGACTTGCTTAACTATACAAAGAATGTGCCTTGAGTTTGAATAACCATCGTGGAGGGGCATAATCGAAAGGGGTGCCCAAGTTTTCCTGAGGACGTCCTTGCAGGACGTCTCGGCGAAGGGGCGGGGAAACCCGTATTATCGAAACAAGATGGGCGTCCATCTTTCATTTTGATAATACGGTCAGGGACACCTAAATCTTGACATTTAGGTCATCCCTAGAGATGGTCATCCTTAGACTTGGTCGTTTCTGATTTTCGGCGATAACGGAAACTAAGAACGCCCATCTCAGAAACGACCAAATGCAAGCCCTTTGGCCGTGGGAGGAGCCAGCATTTGAGTGCACTGGTCCCCCCTTACATGCCAGGACACCAACTGGGCACTCTAGGGGGTACTGCAGTGGACTTCAGAAAAAGCTCCCAGGTACATAGCTCCCTTACCTTGTGTGCTGAGCCCCCCAAAACCCACTACCCACAACTGTACACCACTACTATAGCCCTTAGGGGTGAAGGGGGCACATAGATGTGGGTACAGTGGGTTTCTGGTGGGTTTTGGAGGGCTCACATTTACCACCACAAGTGTAACAAACAGGTGGGGGGGGGGGGGTGGGCCTGGGTCCACCTGCCAGAAGTGCACTGCACCCACTAAAACTGCTCCTGGGACCTGCATACTGCTGCGATGGACGTGAGTATAACATTTGAGGCTGGCATAGAGGCTGGCAAAAAATATTTTTAAAGTTGTTTTTTGAAGATGGGAGGGGGTTAGTGACCACTGGGGGAGTAAGGGGAGGTCATCCCCTATTCCCTCCGGTGGTCACCTGGTCAGGTCAGGCACCTTTTTGTGCCTTAGTCGTAAGAAAAACTGGACCAGCTAAAGTCGTTCAAATGCTCATCAGGGATGCCTCTTTTTTTCCATTATGGGTCGAGGATGCCCATGTGTTAGGCACACCCAAGTCCCGCCTTTGCTACACCTCTGACACGCCCCGTGAACTTTGGTCGTCCCCGCGACGGAAAGCAGTTGGGGATGCCTAAAATCGGCTTTCGATTATGCCGATTTGGGCAACCCTGTGAGAAGGACGCCCATCTTCCGATTTGTGTCGGAAGATGGGCGTCCTTCTCTTTCGAAAATGAGCCTGAAATTATCCCAACTCTGCACCATGCACCTTGTTCCCATAGCTGCTCTTGGTCCCTCAGCTATATGGTAAGCCGTATTGTAGAAAATCTTTAGCATCATTTCTATGTTAGTTGAATGTTCTAATGCTTGCTTATTAGGTGTATCATTAGAATAATGCTAACATTGTATTATATCTCTTGTATTTGAATTCCAGTGCTGCTAAATGTGTATATTTTTTATAGTTTCATGGTAGTTCTATTATTAGGTTCCAATTTACTGTTTTCAAGTTTATCTCATTTATTATATTTATTCTTGGTTATTTTACTATTGCTATGCTGTTAACAAGATTGTAAGCTTTATGTTAAACTGTACCTGCTGTATGCCGCCTTGGGTGAAGCTGTTCATAAAGGCCGTGAATAAATCCCAATAAATAAATGGGCTGCTCTTGGCTGGTCTGACTTCCATCTGATATCTTAAATGCACCTGCCCCCTAGTTGAAGAAATTCGCTTGCACAAATTGACGTTTAATGCACAAAGTTGCACGCTCGAGTTACAGAATAGTGTCAGTTATGCACGTAACTTAATTGTTAAAGTAGCTACTACTAGGCATTAACAACCAATAATTGGATATAATTGGTGTTAACTGACCCTGATTTGCAGTTATGCTCATAACTGCCCTGAGCTGGTATACTATAAATTGAGCACACAAAATCCATAGAGGTCCATTTAGTAAGCTGTGGTAAAAGGGGGCCTGCGCTAGCATCAGTGCGTGCTTTTGATGCATACTGAGGCCCCCTTTTACTGCAGTGGGTAAAAGGCTGTCCATTTTGGGGGTGAGCATTTACCGTCTACCATTGAGGTAGCGGTAAAGACTCCCACGCTAACTGATTACCACTGGGTAAGCACCAGGGCTACAAAAATAGAAAATATTTTTGTAGTGCCTGAAATGGTACATGCTGGGGGTGGGAACTACCGCTGGGCTCCTGCAGTAGCGCATGGCAAGCTTGGGCCCCATAGTGTGTAACTTCAAGGAGGCTTTTTTTTTGTTACATTTGTACCCCGCACTTTCCCACTCATGGCAGGCTCAATGCGGCTTACATGGGGCAATGGCTTGAATCTGGAGGGGCATGGGTGGCACTTGCACAGTAGTAAACCAAAGTTGGGGCAGTGGGGGCGGTCTGCCCTTGGTGCAGTAGGAAGGGTGGCGGGGGTGATGTGTTTGGGGGGGTTGTGACGCACCTCAGGGGGTATGATGTACCTTGGGGGGTAGGAGTGTGATGCGCCTCGGGGGGGGGGGGGGGGGGGTGATGCACCTCTGGGAGTGGGTGTGTGATGTGCCTCAGGGGGGAGGGTGCAGCAGCAACCCATCCCGGGTGGCAAGCAAGCTAGGTACACCACTGCACCTGCATGCACAGGTTCTAGAATTTTAGCACTTGAAGTTAGGCGTGTAACTACAGACTTATGTTCGTATTCTATATAAATGCTGATACAGAATTTGCAATTCACGTACATCATCCTGGCGCTTATTTTTAGATGACCTGTTGAGAATTATCCTCCTGCATCATAAAGGGATGAAACAAAAGGGAAGCGGAAAATACAGGCATTCTGCTCATGATTTGATTTTCTTTAAAAAGGTTGTGGCTGATACAACCTGTCACGTTTCTGTGTGCTAAAGGACATTGGCCTGAGTGTCTGCCTGCAGAATGACCCTCCTCGTACCGTAAGCTGAGGGGCTGGCCCTTTAAGGGAATAAGTTTCGGAGCTGGTTCAGTGAGATATTGATTGATGCTATGGTAACATATATTAGATTATGTAGAGCTAGAAATGTGTTGCAGAGCTGGAAGCCTGTTTGGGAAGCTGGTGCCGAGTTTCTTGTAAACTGCCTCCCTGAAGGGGGCTTTGGCCAGCAAGGAGTTTGCTTTCTGTCAGTTAAATGTTACCTGGTAATTAGTACTAGATATGGGAGGGGAGGGGGGATATCAGAGGAAAAGGGAAAGGATGCCTTGGGCAGACAGAGACGGGAATGGTGGGCGGCTTATCTGGAGTCAGAGAGAGCAGGATGGGTGATTTTTCTATATTGGAATGCTGGACTTCCAAGAAGTCAGAGATGGGGAGGAGGAGGGGAGTCAGTGCAGATTATAGGTATTAGAAACTAGAGAGGTATTGCCTCAAGGGAGTCTGACAAGCTCCCTTCCAGCAGGGATGAGCTCTGGTTTTAGCCCATTTCATCTAAGAAGTTGCCATCCTGCTTGTTTTAGACTGGCTGAGTCAGTTCTTTACAACATGGAGCTTGTAGGCAACTGTCTGTGTGCCAGTGCCAGAGACAGAGCTTACCTCAAGAAGTATGTGCCGGGAAGGAAGGGAGGGTCCAATCTATCCATTCTGGGCATTCCATTCACGTTCTTTTCATCTCTTCCTGGCATAGATGTCAACTTTTCAGAATGATTGGGGGTGCTAAAGTCAACATGAATGACCCCATCTTGGACCCAGTGAAGGAGCTTGTTCAATGTCAGGGCTCTTAGGCCCCATTGAACCTCTGGTGTGGTACAGGAACCTAGAATCGGTGCTCCAGGTCAGCAACCTCCGAAAAGTAATCTGCACAAACGTTCAGTGTAGTGTGCATCTGGCCAGGCCCTTTTATAGACTGTGGGCCTGCTTACAAAACAGCTGGAACAGCTGCACAGATACCTCAAGGTCCTGGAGAACAGTGTCACCAGAGCAGCAGGACACAGGCAGGAGCTCTCTATACACCGCAGGGCTCAGAACTACCGAAAATGAGAAAAAATTGCCAATCGATTGCAGGCGTCTGTCTCCCCCTCCCATCACCCTCCACATTGAATAGAGTTTAACAGGTTGGGCGCACAGGTGGCCAGCAGACCATAGCTGGTTGTACAGTATGTGCACACAGGTTGGTGCACTGTACAGGAATAATTGGGTTTCAAAAATGATCAGGGCTCAGACAGAAGAGAAATATATACAATTTTAAAAAATATTAAAATAAAAAGGGTAAAATACCAACCCAGAGAAAAGAAAGTGGAATGCAATAAAAAGGAAGGGAAGAGCCCAATCACTGCTGCTTATATCGATCTGGGGACAGTGCTGGGAGCACTCAGCAGAAATCAGCTTTTCTTCAAGGCTCTGACAGAGATACCCCCTGACACTACAGCAATGGAGGCACTGAGTGCAGGCAGAGGACAACTTTCACATGCACCGTACAGGCTTTCCCAAGCAGAGGACAACTTTCACAGGCACGGTATGGGTTTTCACAGGCATAGCACTGTATTAAACAAGCAAGGCATGGGCTTTTTTCAGGCATACTCAGGCTTTCACAGGGTCCATGCAGGCAGAATATTTTTCTCCTAACTTAAGCCAGCAAAAGCTGTATCTTTTTTTACCGAGGTCTGTGTGAGACAAGTCCCTCACTCACAAGCTGAGATAAACTTTCTGAGGGGATGAAGGTGTGAGTGTGTGTATGTGCTAGGTATAGCTCTCTGTATCTGTACCTCTGTATGTGTCTGTGAGTGTAGGTGTTCATGTTTGTATTTACTGTCACCTATCTGTGTGTACGAGTCAGTCTGTCTGTGTAATAGGATTTTATGTGTGATTTTGCAATTAAAGGGAACCAGTATCCTATGACAGAATTTCTATGTTTTTTTATGACTGATTGAGAGACAGGTACCTCACAGACAGACACAATTCATTTGGTTCCCTTCTTTCTTTTCTGTAATGTTTCCCCACTTGGGACAGTGGGTTCCTGATCTGAGCACATGTGGACAGGAGAGAGGAGTCTGCTGGGAAGGGCCTCAGTAACAATGGGGGCCTTCAGCACCCGGCCTCCGCTTCCTTCTCTAAATGCAAGTTCAATCAATACTTTTAAAAAAGAGAGAGACATGCAAGTACTAACAGCAGAGAGGGCAAAGGAGGTATGCAATAGCTGCCATGTCCAGACACTGCTAAATATTTCTCCCTAGCTTCTCCATACCCTTCTTTCCTTGCTCTCAGTCCTCCAATTGCTCACTTTAAGAAAGACAAGCTTTGTGCTCCTCACATCAGGTGATCCCAAGGCTGCTCCATCCCTAAATTTGGACTGATAGTTCCAAACTCTCAAAGCAGGAAATGCAAGCCCGAGAGGGGTGTAAGATCAGGACTGCCCCTGATAAGGGAGAGCCACCTGGTCATCTCAGTTAAAGGACGGTTGTCCACAGAGATGGGCCTTGGACTCTCTTCCTAGACCTAAGGGTGAATGTGATGCCCTCTTAGTGCAGGACTAACCTCCTATTCGTTAATTCAGCACAATATATTGCTGGTAATTTTTCAGATGACAGTATTAGTAAATATTTTAACGTTTCCCTCCCCCAACCTTATTTGTTCTCCTCCTTTGAGTTTCCTACTTATTCAGAGCAAGGCCATTTCAACCATTAGGCAAACTAGGAATCGCCTAGGGTGGCAGTTTCTGGGGGCGGCAACCAGTAGCTGTAGTTGTAGCAAGATGATAGGTTCTGACAGCCACAAAAACTCAAAGAACCATCAGTACATACTTTTATGCATTTTTACAGGACTGTTTTTATCAGTGGAGATATTGAGATGATCATAGTTCTTAGTTTTAATTATCAAAATCTTGGGAGAGGCATAGCCTTGGGTGCCTAATACATTACACCGACCCTAAATGAGAGGCTTCCTACTGGCATAACAAAACCTTGTGCATCTGACTACAAGACCTTCCTAAATGCTGATAAAGTGCGGGGAATGTGCTGTCAGGTTAAAATGACAGGGAACTAAGAATCAACACATATGTAATTTCCCAAACTGCCTCTCTTAGATATTAGATAAGTACATAAGTACATAGGTATTGCCATACTGGGACAGACCAAAGGTCCATCAAGCCCAGCATCCTGCTTCCAACAGTGGCCAATCCAGGTCACAAATACCTGGCAAGATCCCAAAAAAGTACAAAACATTTTATGCTGCTTATCCCAGAAATAAGCAGTGGGGTTTCCCCTAGTCCATTTTAATAATGGTCTATGGACTTTTCCTTTAGGAAGCCGTCCAAACCTTTTTAAAACCTCGATAAGCTAACTGCCTTTACCACGTTCTCTGGCAATGAATTCCAGAGTTTAATTACACATTGAGTGAAGAAAGATTTTCTCTGATTCGTTTTAAATTTACTATTTTGTAGCTTCATTGAATGCCCCCTACTCCTAGTATTTTTGGAAAGTGTAAACAGACGCGTCACGTCTACCCTTTCTGCTCCACTCATTATTTTATAGACCTCTATCATATCTCCCCTCAGCCGCCTTTTCTCCAAGCTGAAGAGCCCTAGCCGCTTTAGCCTTTCCTCATAGGAATGTTGTCCCATCTCCTTTATCATTTTTGTTGCCCTTCTCTGCACCTTTTCTAATTCCACTATCCAGCTTATTTTCGAAAGAGAAAGACGCCCATATTTCGACCCAAATCGAGAGATGGGCGCCTTTCTCTCACGGGCGCCTAAATCGGTATAATCGAAAGCCGATTTTGGGCGCCTCCAACTGCAGTCTGTCGCGGGAACGGATAAAGTTGATGGGGGCGTGTCGGAGGCATGGTGAAGGCGGGACTGGGGCGTGTTTATCAGCTGAGGAGAGATGGGTGCGCTCAGCCGATAATGGAAAAAAGAAGGGCGCCAGAAACGAGAATTTGGGTCACTTTTTTTGGACCCATTTTTTTCACGAACAAGTCCCCCAAAAGTACCCCAACTGCCCAGATGACCACCAGAGGGAATCGGGGATGACCTCCCCTGACTCCCTCAGTGGTCACTAACCCCCTCCCACCAAAAAAAAAGAACTTTCAAAACTTTTTTTTGCCAGCCTGTATGCCAGCCTCAAATGTCATACCCAGCTCCATCACAGCAGTATGCAGGTCCCTGGAGCAGTTTTTAGTGGGTGCAGTGGACTTCAGGCAGGTGGACCCAGGCCCATCCCCCCCTACCTGTTACACTTGTGCTGGTAAGTGGGAGCCCTCCAAACCGCCCCAAAAACCCACTGTACCCACATCTAGGTGTCCCCCTTCACCCATAAGTGCTATGGTAATGGTGTAGACTTGTGGGCAGTGGGTTTTGGGGGGGATTTGGGGGGCTCAGCACCCAAGGTAAGGGAGCTATGGACTTGGGAGGTATTTTAATTTTTTTTTAATTGTTACAAGTGCCCCCTAGGGTGCCCAGTTGGTGTCCTGGCATGTGAGGGGGACCAGTGCACTATGAATCCTGGCCCCTCCCACGACCAAATGCCTTGGAGTTGTTCGTTTTTGAGCTGGGCGGCTTCGGTTTCCATTATCGCTGAAAACCGATACCGCCCAGCTCAAATCCGCCCAAATCCAATGCATTTGCCCGGCATCAACCGTATTATCGAAACAAAAGATGGACGCCCATCTTTTTCGAAAATACGGTCTGTGCCGCCCCTTTGCGGACCCGTCCTCGGAGATAGTCGCCCATGGAGATGGGCGTCTGCGTTCGATTATGCCCCTCTATGTCTTTTTTGAGATGTGGCGACCAGAATTGAACACAATATTCGAGGTGGACCATTAAATTTGGGAGAAAATATCTGTCTCAGTAATTCAGATTTTTTCACCACTATTATCGTCATCAGCCCAAGATTTTCAGATCACCACATTGTGTACATCTGGGCTAGCGAAGGGAACTTCCGGTGGGTGAAATATTGGGGGTGCTCGAGCACCCACAGCACCCATGGAGTCGGTGCCTATGGTCACAGGGGGCTCTTTATTAAGCCACATAAGCACCTACGTGCGCCCAACGAACAGCAAAATGTTACCACACGGCTACTGTGTGGCTTTTGCGGTAATTTAATTTTTGGTGCACGCCCAATAAGCACATCCAAAAATATTTTTTATTTTGGGACGCGCGTATCAGACACACGCCAAGTGGCTCTTGATGCACGTAGGTCATTATCACCCAGTTACCCTGTGAGTCTTTACCACTAGGTCAATGGCAGGTGGTAAGGTCTCAGACCCAAAATGGACGCACACCAATTTTGAGTTTGTCGCACATTCATTTTCGGCAAAAATTTAAAAAAGCTCTTTTTTTACAGGCACGCTGAAAAATGGATCGGCGTGCGCCTACACTACCGCAAACCATTTTTCAGCAAGCTTTTGTAAAAGAACCCCAGGGTGTGCAGCAAGCTAGTCCAGGTGTGGAGTGAGTGTATAGTCTGTCACCACATGTATCAAAGGCTTGTGAGAAGAGCCAGACTTTCACCTTAGCACATACTATGACATTAATGAACCTCATTCCTAAGCCACAGCATGTGGGGTATGATCTCAGTCTCTTAACTTTATTGCTATCGCTCAGCGTAGTACTTGCATTGTGCCAAAATGAGCTTTCTTCTGGAGTTCGTAAGATGTAACGTGGTAGGAAATTTATCCAGGTGCGCTTGGAAGTTCTTTTTGATCAAGCCTGTGGCTCCCAAAACGATGGAAAATATTTCTAACTGTGCGATCCCTGATGCAGTGCCTCAAAACATGATGCCATGTCAGATAGGTGACAGCTTATGAAGTGTTGCTAAGTGGTTCTCACATTAGAGAAAGTTTTGAAAATAAGACTACAATCTTAAGTAGATGAGAAGTAGAATGTCACATCAACCATGTCCATCACGAGGAAATACATAGAAAGAAAAGAAAACTAAAGAAAGGAAAAGAAGATGCAGTACCTTTTTTTAATTGAGTAACTTAGGGGTCACTGCTGAAAGGCTTGCGATAGAGCAGGAGTGTAGCAAGAAATGTGTTCTGGGGGGGAGGGGCTAGGTATTCTCTCCCTCCACTCACCCCTCCCCCACCTTCATTGCCACCACTGCCACAGAAACTGCAACATTGAGGTCTACCTTTGTTGACAGGGATGCCATGTCCCGGTAGCCAAAGAGATCTCCTTTGCGAGTTCTGCCTGTGCTGCCAGAGCAGTGCTCAAGTTGGCAGCACACTTCAGTCATCCACGTGGGCACTCCTGTTCATGCTCATTTCAGTCGCTGAACTGAGCATGTGCGAGAGAGCTGGCATCAGAGGCCAGAGTGCATATGCTGACTTAAGTGCTGCTCTGGCAGCATAGGTGGGACTTGCGAAGACACAGCATAAACTTTCCCAGAGGTTAAGGGACTTGCGAAGGAGATCTCTTTAGCTAGAAGGGCTTGGCATCTCTGCTAGTCATTAAAGCAGAGGGTACCTGAGCTAAAGGCGAGAGGGCCCAGGCCCCCGAGGGCCTCCCTGTGGCTATGCCACTGCTGTAGAAATGCGCATGGATGTCTGAGTTTGTTGCTTTTATTGCATGCATAATACTGTGCTATGCAGAAAGCTAATGGCATACACATTTAATGATGGTATGATGGGATTTTTTTCCAACTAATCCATGGAGTGGCAATGGGAGCAACTTTAGCACTTTTGGTAGCCATATGGAGATATTTTCTGGATGATATATTTTTTATTTGGACTAATTTGAAAGAATCTCTGATTGGATTTATTGAGTGGTTGAACACCTTGTATTTGAATTTGAAGTTTACAGCTACTTTTCATCAAAAGTTTATAAATTTTCTGGATATCCATATTGAAAAACAGGATGGTAAGATCTCTACCACATTATATCGGAAAATCACCAATTGCAATAATTATCTGAACTTTAATAGTTATCATCCATAATTTATCTATTGGACAATTTCTGCACTTGAGGAGACTGTGCTCTTCTTTAAATGAATTTAAATATCAAGCAGGAACAGCTAGATTTATAGAGCAGGGATGCCCTTCAGCAATTATACGTAAAGCTTATTTAAGCGCACGATTCTCTCAATGTGAATTATTGTTGGATTATAAGGATTGGGAAGAGGAAGAAAAATTTGTTTGTGTGCTTCTTTATTCCTCTTTATCTAAATATCTGGTACACTCTATTATGTCTCATTGGCATATTTTGCAAATGGATCAGGTCTTTCATGATAAACCCACTATAGCATTTTCAAGGGCTAAAAATATTAGAGAACTGCTATCTAAGAAAAAAAGATACGATTCTGGGATGGTGAATTCCCCTTCACATGGTAGCTGTAGACATTGCCAATGGTGTTCTTCGTCCATGGTAGGACCTTTATGGGTGGACCCTCATGCTCATAGTAATATAGAGGGGCATAATCGAATGGGGGTGCCCATCTATAAGGGTGGCCATCTGTAATGACGGCCCCGTAAAGTGGTGTACCCGACTGTATTATCGAAACAAGATGGCCGGCCATCTTTCGTTTTGATAATACAGTCGGGGCCAGCCAAATCTCAACATTTGGGCCGCCTTTAGAGATCGCCGGCGTTAGAGATGGCCGCCATTGGTTTTTGCCAATAATGGAAACTAATGGCGGTCATCTCAAAACTGGCCAAATCCAAGCTATTTGGTCATGGGAAGAGCCAGCATTTTGTAGTGCATTGGTCCCCCTCACATGCCAGGACACCAACCGAGCACCCTAGGGGGCACTGCAGTGGACTTCACAAATTGATCCCAAGTGCATAGCTCCCTTGCCTTGTGTGCTGAGCCCCCCCAAACCCACTACCCACAACTGTACAACTCTACCATAGCCCTTAAAGGGTAACGGGGGGCACCTAGATGTGGGTACAGTGGGTTTCGGGTGGGTTTTGGAGGGCTCCCATTTACCACCACAAGTGTAAAAGGTAGGGGGGATGGGCCTGGGTCTGCCCGCCTGAAGTGCACTGCAATACCTACTAAAAACAGCTCCAGGGACCTGCATAGTGCTGTGATGGAGCTGAGTATGACATTTGAGGCTGGCATAGAGGCTGGCAAAAAATGTATTTTCATTTTTTTTTTGGGTGGGAGGGGGTTGGTGACCACTGGGGGAGTAAGGGGATGTGATCCCTGATTCCCTCCGGTGGTCATCTGGTCAGTTCAGGCACCTTTTCAAGGCTTGGTTGTGAACAAAAAGGGAAAAAGAGGCCAAGTAAAGTCAGCCAAATGCTTGTCAGGGCCGGCCTTCTTTTTTCCATTATCAACCGAGGCCGGCCATCTCTTGACCATGCCCCTGTCCCTCCTTCGGTACACTGCCGACATGCCCCCTTGAACTTTGGCCGGCCCTGTGACGGAAAGCAGTTGAAGTTGGCCTTAGGAGAAGGCCGGCCATCTCTCGATTTGTGTCAGAAGATGGCCACCCTTCTCCTTTGAAAATAAGCAGGATAGTAACATAGTAGATGACGACAGAGAAAGACCTGTATGGTCCATCCAGTCTGCCCAACAAGATAAACTCATATGTGCTACTTTATGTGTATACCTGACTTTGATTTGTATCTGCCATTTTCAGGGCACAGACCGTAGAAGTCTGCCCAGCAGTAGCCACGCCTCCCAGCAACTAGCCCCGCCTCCCACCACCAGCTCTGCCACCCAATCTCCGCTAAGATTCTGAGGATCCATTCCTTCTGAACAGGATTCCTTTATGTTTATCCCATGCATTTTTGAATTCCGTTACCGTTTTCATCACCACCACCTCCCGTGGGAGGGCATTCCAAGTATCCACCACTCTCTCCGTGAAAAAATACTGAATACACCATCAAATCTCATTCTGTTTCAGATTGTTCTACCTCGATGGTGGTACATATAATACAGTGCCCATGTGATAAAATCTATGTGGGAAGATGTACACGAGCTGTTAAATTACATCTTACAGAACATGTCTCGGATCGTGAATGGTAAGATTGAGGCACCTTTGGTCCAGCACTGGATACAACATAATCATCAAATCGCGGATATCCGATGGTAGATTACTGATCATATTACAGAAGGGTGGGAGGGTGGAAATACTGAAAAACTACTCAGTTATAGAGAGCAATATAGGATATTTACTCTGAATGCTGTCATGCCTGGGGGACTTAACCGTGAGACTGAATGATGACATTGATTTAAATCTGATCTCTGATTGGTGAAATTGATTTGCCCCCTAGCCTCTGATTGGTGCTCTATTTACTCATATGATGTGATTCAGCTGACTATAAATGACAAAAATGCAGCGGTCAAATTCTAAACCACAGTGAATGAGAACCTACATGGTTGTTGATTATATTGCTAGATATACTGATATTGTTTTATTGTAAAACTTTTTTTCTAAAACTTTTTTCTAATATTGCAGGACACAGACCTTAAGACAGCTATCGGCGAAACATGAATTCATGTTGGTTTTGATGTGTCTCCTATTATGATTTTACCTATAGTACAAAATAAAAAATTTAAGAAGAAATAAAGATAAGTACTCTGTTCAAATTACCTCTGAGAAGAAATTTTTTTAAATATATAGCTAAAGGATCGATGAAGATTACATGCTCATCCTATATATGCTTGGCTCAAATAATATAGCCTAATGGTTGAAGCATAAGTATCTGATAGATCCAACAGTATTTCTTTAACTGATTTATAAAATGAATTGCTGAGAAATATATATAGGAGTTGGGCTTGATGCTATTGTGGATTTTATGCCTCCTTCTTAATTGAAGAGCTGGTTGGTGCTTATTTGATGGGATACAAATTTAGGGGTCCTTTTACTAAGCCACGGTAAAAAGTGACTTGCGGTAGTGTAGGCACTGGTTTTGGGCACTCGCAGAAATATTTTTCAGTGCACGTACAAAAAATGCCTTTTTAAAAATTTTTGCTGAAAATGGACGTGCGGCAAAATCAAAATTGCCATGCATCCATTTTGAGTCTGCGACCTTACCACCAACCATAGACCTAGCTTTAAAAAATTTGGGCGGTAATGACCTATGCGCGTCAGATGCCACTTGGCGCGCGTCCGCTACACACGTCCGAAAATAAAAAAATTATTTTTCAGACGCGCGCCAAAAGTGAAATTACTGCAAAAGGCATGCGGTAGTCGGGCAGTAAGTCCGTTTTGGCGTGTGTTGGGAGCGTGTAGAGCCTACCATGGCTTAGTAAAAGGAGCCCTCGATGTGCAGAAAATTTGTGGCTAATGGGGAGGATCTTGCTGGACACATGTGAGCAAAGGTCTTACAGTAAGCACAACATCTTGTGCACATGTCCAAAGAAAATTGAGCCTCACAAAAATTGCTTGTACAGAAAATTTTATGTAAGGCTCATATTTAGGAGCAGAAGAACAGGTGCTTTTACTTTTGGTTTTGTTCAGACAGGCGCACATGTCTGTTACCTCTTGTCCACCTTTGAAACTTGCAGGGGCTGCCTTCTGATTGCAAACAAGACAAAACAGGTAGTTAAATAGCAAAAACTGGCATGAAATTCTCTCCACAAACCCTTGTACACCTCTCTGCATTGCAGTGGAATACTCAATGGCCTCAGCATTCATTTTAAAGCAACGTGTGGCAATGTATTCTGTGTTCAGTTCCTTTCTGCATTGCTTGGCATGTACAACCCATGTTTAACCCAGGGTAACCACTCAGTTAGGCCTGTGGTAGCTTTCGGCATTGGCCCTCTTAATACCTTTTTGGACCATTAGTCCAAATCCAATTTTAAAAAAAGTTATGAGGGGAATCCAAGATGGCGACCTGAAGGGAGCACATTGAAGCAACTCCGGAACTCAACTATAAGTAAATATTTCTTTCTTAAATAAATTTATATCTCGAAATGCCTAAACGGAGAGGCAGGCAAAGACCAGGTCCTGTGGTAGCTGCCTCTCCTTTGGTTGTGACGATGGACCACTTCCTTGTGTCGGGGCGATAACTGGGCAGTGACGCTTCACAGTTAGAGGAGATGGAGAAAGGAGAAACATCTCCCCAACATGAAGCAAACATCTCTTTTAGCCCAGAATTGAGAGTCCCGCCGTCAATGCCTGCAATCGAGCAGGAAGTCTTGGCAGTGGCGTTCCTAGGGGGGCGGACACCCGGGGCGGCGCCCTGCCCCCAGGTGCAGCACCCCCCCCGATGCAGCGTGGACCCCCCCCGGCAAAAGAACCCCCCCGTGAAAGAGCCCCCCCCGGGTGCATGCCGCTGGGGGGGGGGGTGCCGCAGCGCGCGCCCACTGAGAGTTTACTAACTTTGCTCGTTTGCTGCAGCTCCCTCTGCCCCGGAACAGGAAGTAACCTGTTCCGGGGCAGAGGGAGCTGCAGCGAACGAGAGAAGTTAGCGAACTCTCGCAGCAGGCGCATGCCGCGGCACGCCCCAGCAGGCGCACGCCGCGGCACGCCCCAGCGGCGTGCACCCGGGGTGGACCGCCCCCACCACCCCCCCTTGGTATGCCACTGAGTCTCGGTACAGGGTTTCATACCCTCCGAGATGGGGGTAGTGATCCCTGCAGCAGGGCCAGACTCCAGCAATCGATTGCAGAAAGTGTTGATCTGCATGGTGACGGCGTTTTGGAAAGAAAATCTGCTGAGAAGGAGGAGGCTACTTCTGTGCAGTGTTGCCAGGTGGGCGGTTTTACCGCCCAATTGGGCGGTTTTCCGCGACCCGCCGCGGGAAATTTTTGCCCGCGGCGGGTTGCGGTTTTTTGGGCTGGTTTTTGTGCTTCGGGCGGTTTTTTCGGCCGCGGGGGGGGCGGGGTTAGTGACGTTTTTGGGTGGGGTTAATGACGTTTTGGGCGGGGTTAGTGACGTGGGAGGCGGGGCCGATGACGTGGGAGGCGGGGCCGATGACGGGGAGGCGGGGCCGATGACGGGGAGGCGGGGCCGATGACGTAAGAGGCGGGGCCGATGACGGGGAGGCGGGGCCGGTGACGTGGGAGGCGGGGCCGGTGACGGCGGGGGCGGGGTTTATGACGGCGGGGGCGGGGGTGATGACGCGGGGGTGGGGGTGTCAGGGGCGGGGTTTGTGTTTGGGCGGTTTTTGGGCTGTTTTTTGGGCTCCAGTGGGCTGGAAAAAAATTTTCCACCTGGCAACCCTGCTTCTGTGGGAACTGAGACTATTTCTTTAACACTGAGTAAGTCATCTTTACCTTCAAAACCTTCAACTGTTACATTAGAAACAATTTGGGAAGCCCTTTTGACAATGGAAACATCTTTTTCTCAAAAACTGGTGTTGTTAACTCAGAATGTTCAAACCCCTAATGAAACCATAGTTAAGATGGAGAAACAAATTAAAAATATTGAAGAAAAATCTGAAAAAAATCTTAAGGATATAGAAACACTGCAACAGGTTCAAACAAATATTATAAAGGAAAACAAATGGTTGCAAAGGAAAATTGAAAACTTGGAAAATCAACAGAGGTCAAAGACTTTACGTGTTATAAATTTTCCAAAGCAAGAAATGGTTGCACTGCTCTTGACTTTTAAAAAATATATGTTTGAAATTTTGAGGGTTCCAGAGCAGGCTTGTCCACCAATTTCAAACATGTATTATTTACAACCATATAAAAGATCAACTACAGACCGACAACCGGAAGTTGAAGGGGGTGAATTGATGTTTGAGACTTTGAACCTTTTACAAGTTATAGAAGGAGAAGATGAGGGTTTGGAATTTGCAACTCTTATTGTTACATTCGTATTACAACCAGACAGAGACTGGATATTAAAACAGTTTTTCAGACATAGAAAAGAAATGTTTCTTAATTCTAAGATAAGGATATATCCAGATGTTTCCAAGGTAACGTAAAAGAGGCGTCAATCTTTTCTTAAAATACGTCCCATGGTGGTTCAATTGGGAGGACTATTCTGGTTGAACTTTTCATGTAAATGTGTAATAAAACTGAACTCAGTGAAATACATTTTCTTTGATCCATTGCATGTGAAAACGTTCTTAGACTCTAAAAAAGTAACCGCTCCATCTCTGAGCTTAGAAACAGTTATAACAACAACACCTCAATTGTAAAGATAATATAACCCTGTAAAACTCCCTTTGGAGTCTCTGATTTAGAATTTAAAATAAGTATTATTGATTGTATTGTGCCTTGTTTTCCCCCCAATTTGGTGGACTAATGTTAGAAGACTATAAACTATTATTGTTATAAATTTATTTTTTCCTTATAAGATTTGTGCATATAATCTTCTTATTTCTGTACAAGATTATTCTTGGAATTGTAAACAAGAAAGTTATAAATAAAGAATAAAAAAAGTTATCACCTTATTTTCCTTTAGTTTTGTTTTATTTCTTTCAAGTGGAGTAACACAGCAATCACACTACTTTATCTAGAAGGAGGAAATGTGAAGCTTGACTCCCATATGGCTTCTTAGTTCAGACCCAAAGGAGTTCAGAGGTAAGTCACCTCCGAGGGGTCTCCTTAAGAGCTTACATCTCATACCAGCCGCAGAGCACTCAGCAAAGTCAACCTGAGAAAGATAGAGAAGCAGTAGTTGGTGGGGGGGGGGGGGGGGGGGGGGGGGGGGAGAGTTCAACACATTGCTTAGCTGGAGAAAACCAGGCTTGAAGAATGCATTACCAATCCATTCCCCACTTCTGTTCCCTTTTTGTTCTTCTCTGCCTGTCAAATTTGCCTCCAGACCAGTCTGGCTCTGCTGTTTCCAGTAATCCTGTTCAAAAAACCTACAAGAAAACCTTTTATTTATAATATACTAAAAGGTACATTTCCTGGCACACATGTGGTGTTCTGCCTACAGACATTAACCGCCAGTGGAAAGGCCTGGGTTGCTGAAGAATCTGGGAATTGAATGTGTGTGTGGGGGGTGGGGGGGGGGGAGGCTTGACAGTGAGGAGGGGGATGCTGCAGAGGTTGTTAAACTACTTACATTTTATCATCCTCACTTTAATATTCCCTTATCTCTTGTTTGTCCTGTTTGTCTGTCCTAATTAGATTGTAAGCTCTGTCGAGCAGGGACTGTCTCTTCATTTCAAATGTACAGCGCTGCGTACATCTAATAGCGCTATAGAAATGATAAGTAGTAGTAGTAGTAGTCAATGGGAATCTTTCCTTCATGTTCTGCTCCCTTCTCAAGTGAATATTTTTTTTCAGCCCTTATATTTCGGTAACCCGATGCCATGCGTCCAAAATCCAGGAGACTTTTTTTCCCCTCACGTCCTAGAGTGCATCAGGGTATTGTGGGACTTTTCACTGAATGACCCATGCTACCAAGCAGGACCCCAGCTTCCCATCTCAACTGGGGCCACTGCAAGCATTGTGGTTTCAGCAGTACGGCATGTTGTCAAATTGATTGGAGCAGGCACAACAGGCATGCTTTGGTCCTGGTGGTGACATAAACAAGACAAACTAATTGAACAAACTTCATTTTAATAACACATCTTGTCTCTGGAAAAGGCCATTTATTAGTTTAACTCTCTATTCTAGGGGCTTGAGAGGGAACTGGTAAAGCTGTCACAGTGTCTGAGGGTTCTAGGGGTGATCCTGGAAATTATAGACTAGTAAGTCTGACATGGGTGCCGGGCAAAATAGTGGAAACTATTATAAAAAATAAAATTACAGAACACGTAGACAAACATGGTTTAATGGGACAAAGTCAGCATGGGTTCAGCCAAGGGAAGTCTTGCCTCACCAATTTGCTTCATTTATTTGAAGGCATGAATAAACATGTGGATAAAGGTGAGCCTGTTGATGTAGTGTATCTAGATTTTCAGAAAGCTTTTGATAAAGTTCCTCATGAGAGACTCCTGAGAAAATTAAAGAGTCATGGGATAGAAGGCAAGGTTCTGGTGTGGTTTAGGAAAGTTATCAGAACAACGAGTGAGGTGATTAAATTTGCAGATGATACAAAACTATTCAAGGTTGTTAAAACACTTGAGGACTGTGAAATATTACAGGAAGACCTTAGGAAATTGGAAGACTGGGCATCCAAATGGCAGATGAAATTTAATGTTCATTGGAAAGAATAATCCAAATTATAGTTACCTGATGCTAGGGTCCACCTTGGGGGTCAGTGCTTAAGAAAAAAGATTTAGGTGTTGTAGATAATATGCGCACCATGGAGCAATACAAAGACACTATAGTATTTTGGTCTTATTCACCATCCCTTTCCTAATAATTCCTAGCATCCTGTTTGCTTTTTTGGCTGCCGCCGCCGCACACTGAACAGAAGATGTCAGCATATTTATTTATTAATTTAATTGTTACATTTGTATTCCACATTTTCCCACCTATTTGCAGGCTCAACATGGCTTACATGTTACCGTACAGGCGATCGCCAATATCGGTATTTGTTCATACAAATCAAGGTAAGGTATACACTAAAAGTAGCACATATGAGTTTATCTTGTTGGGCAGACTGGATGGACCGTGCAGGTCTTTTTCTGCCGTCATCTACTATGTTACTATCAGGCTTATTTTCAAAAGTGATCGTCGGCCATCTTCCGACATAAATCGGGAGATGGCCGGCGATCTCGCAAAAGCGGCGAAATCGGTATAATTGAAAGTGGAGTTTTTGACAGCATCGCTGTGCCGGCGAAAGTTCAAGGGGGCGTGTCAGCGGCAAAGTGAAGGCAGGATATGGGCGGGCATGGGCGTGGCTACCAGATGGCCGGCTTTTGCGGATAATGAAAAAAAAAGCGGTGTTAATCAGTATTTCGCTGGGTTTACTTGGTCCTTTAATTTTTTTTTTTTTTTAGGTACATTTGTACCCTGCGCTTTCCCACTCATGGCAGGCTCAATGCAGCTTACATATACAGGTACTTATTTGTACCTGGGGCAATGGAGGGTTAAGTGACTTGCCCAGAGTCACAAGGAGCTGTGCCTGAAGTGGGAATCGAACTCAGTTCCTCAGGACCAGAGTCCACCACCCTAATCACTAGGCCACTCCTCCACGTCTCCACATTTTCACAACCAAGCCTCAAAAAGGTGCCCCAATTGACCAGATGACCACTGGAGGGAATGGGGATGACCTCCCCATACTCTCCCAGTGGTCACCAACCCCCTCCCACACTAAAAAAATAAAAATAAAACACTTTTTGCCAGCCTCTATGCCAGCTTCAAATGTCATACCCAGCTCCCTGACAGCAGTATGCAGGTCCCTGGAGCAGTTTTTAATGGGTGCAGTGCACTTCAGGCAGACAGACCCAGGTCCACCCCCCTCCTACCTGTTACACTTGTGGTGCTAAGTGTTGAGCCCTACAAACCCCCCCAAAACCCACTGTACCCACATGTAGGTGCCCCCCTTCGCCAATAAGGGCTATGGTAATGGTGTAGAGTTGTGGGGAGTGGGTTTTGGGGGGATTTGGGGGGCTCAGCACACAAGGTAAGGGAGCTATGGACCTGGGAGCAGGGTTGCCAGGTGGAAAATTTTTTTCCAGCCCACTGGAGCCCAAAAAACAGCCCAAAAACCGCCCAAACACAAACCCCGCCCCTGACACCCCCACCCCCGCGTCATCACCCCCGCCCCCGCCGTCATAAACCCCGCCCCCGCCGTCACCGGCCCCGCCTCCCACGTCACCGGCCCCGCCTCCCCGTCATCGGCCCCGCCTCTTACGTCATCGGCCCCGCCTCCCCGTCATCGGCCCCGCCTCCCACGTCATCGGCCCCGCCTCCCACGTCACTAACCCCGCCCAAAACGTCATTAACCCCACCCAAAAACGTCACTAACCCCGCCCCCCCCCGCGGCCGAAAAAACCGCCCGAAGCACAAAAACCAGCCCAAAAAACCGCAACCCGCCGCGGGCAAAAATTTCCCGCGGCGGGTCGCGGAAAACCGCCCAATTGGGCGGTAAAACCGCCCACCTGGCAACACTGCCTGGGAGCTATTTGTATATATTTTTTTAATTTTAGAAGTGCTCCCTAGGATACCCGGTTGGTGTCCTGGCATGTCAGGGGGACCAGTGCACTACAAATGCTGGCTCCTCCCATGACAAAATGCCTTGGATTTCGCCGGATTTGAGATGGCTGGCATTTTTTTCCATTATCGCTGAAAAACAAAACCGGCGATCTAAAACCCAGCAAACTCTGACATTTGGCTGGGCTAAACCGTATTATTGAAAAAAAAAGATGGCCGGCCATCTTTTTCGAAAATACGGTTCTGGCCATCTGTTGCGCCGCCACCAAAATAGATCGCCAGTGATCTATTTCGCCGGCGACGCTCAATTATGCCCCTCTATGTTACTAGGTATTGCTCCATGGTGCGCCCGCACCTTGAGTATTGCATTGAGTTCTGGTTGCCGTCAGGGCTGCCGAGAGACTGGGCCGGGCCCAGGACAAGGCTGGGTCCAGGGCAAGGCTGCCCCTGCCCCCCCGAGGTCATTGTCGCCGCCGCCACCCAGGGCCGTGCCTAGGGTCTCTGGCGCCCCCCTGCAGCCTATCAGTTGGCGCCCCCCCCTGCAGACTATCAGTTGGCGGCGGCGGCGGCGCCCCTCCCCCCGTGAAAATGATCGCTCACCACTTGCCACACTGACAGGAATTGTCAGCAATATTCTTAGAAACAAATTGCTATACATTGCAAAATAAGATAGCAGATGTAAATTCTCAAAGTGGACATATTCCAAACACTAAAATGAAAATAAAATGATTTTTTTTCTACCTTTGTTGTCTGGTGACTTTCTTTTTCTGATCATGCTGGCCCAGTATCTGATTCTGCTGCTATCTGTCCTCTTAACTCCGTTTCCAGGGCTTCCTTTCCATTTATTTCTTTCCTTTCCTCCTTTCTTCTTCATTTCTGGTCCTCAGCTTCTGCCTATTTTCTTCATCCATGTGCAGTTTTTCTCCTCTCTTCCTTTTCCCTCATTTCATCTCCTTCATCTCTCTTCCCTCCCCTCTATGTCCAGCAATTTCTCCTCTCTCCCTGAGCCCTGCCCTCCCATCCATGCTCCTCTGTCCCCTGCCCCCTCCATTCATCCCTTTCCAGCAATTCCCCTCTCTCCCTGAGCCCTGCCCTCCCAATCCATGCTCATCCATGCTCCTCTGTCACCTGCCCCCTCCATTCATCCCTATCCAGCAATTCCCCTCTCTCCCTGAGCCCTACCCTGCAATCCATATCCATCCATGCCCATCTGTCCCCTCCATTCATCCCTATCCAGCAATTCCCCTCTCTCCCTGAGCCCTACCCTGCAATCCATATCCATCCATGCCCATCTGTCCCCTCCATTCATCCCTATCCAGCAATTCCCCTCTCTCCCTGAGCCCTGCCCTCCCAATCCATGCCCATCCATGCTCCTCTGTCCCCTGCCCCCTCCATTCATCCCTTTCCAGCAATTCCCCTCTCTCCCTGAGCCCTGCCCTCCCAATCCATGCCCATCCATGCTCCTCTGTCCCCTGCCCCCTCCATTAATCCCTATCCAGCAATTCCCCTCTCTCCCTTCCATGACCCCCCCTCGCATCAATGCTCCTCTCTCTCCCATGTCCCAGCCTGGCCCGCCCTCTTCTCCCCCCCCTTCGCATCCATGCCCCCCCTTCGCATCCATGCTCTCGTTTCTCCCCTGCCCTCACACTCCCATTGTTCAACTGCCCACCCTCTTCTCTCCCCCCAACATCCCTTTTCTTTTTTTTTCTTTTAAAATTTACCTCCTTGGCGGCGGTTCCGGCAGCGCAGCGTCAGGGAAGGAGGCGGCGCTCCCGACATCTAGCCTTCCCTTCGCTGTGTTCCGCCTTCTTCTGACGTCAGAAGAAGGCGGAACACAGTGAAGGGAAGGCTAGAGACGTCGGGAGCGCCGCCTCCTTCTCTGACGCTGCGCTGCCGGAACCGCCACCACGGAGGTAAATTTAAAAAGAAAAAAAAAGAAAAGGGATGTTGCGGGAGGGCGAGCGAGGTGAGCATGGTGCGGCGGCACCCCCCAGAGGGAAGCGCCCCCCTGCCATGCTTACCTCGCTTACCGTGTTAGCACGGCCCTGCCGCCACCCCCCTCCATCTACCACCGGGCTGGGCCCCCTGAATTCAAATCACAGTGCCTCACCTTGCTCTGTGTGAAAACGCAGCATCGGCAGTTTGCAGATCGCCTCCCTTCGGGCCTTCCCTCCCTGTGTCCTGCCCTCATGGAAGTTACATCAGACGAGGGCGGGACACAGGGAGGGAAGGCCCGAAGGGAGGCAATCTGCAGACTGCCGCTGCTGTGTTTTTACACGGAGCGAGGTGGTGAGGCGCTGTGATTTGAATGGAGGGGGCCCGGCCCGATGGCGGACAGTCGATGGAACCGAGGGTGGGTGGGTGGGACTGCGGCGCCAGGCCTCCCTTGGAGGCCAAGGGAATTTTGTCCCCCCTGCCCCCCTCCCCCTCGGCGGCCCTGGTTGCCGTATCTCAAAAAATTTATATTGGAGTTAGAAAAGGTTCAAAGAAGAGTGACCAAAATGATAAAGGGGATAGAACTCCTCTTATATGAGGAAAGGCTAAAGAGGTTAGGGCTCTTCGGCTTGGAAAAGAGACGGATGAGGGAAGATATGACTGAGGTCTACAAAATCCTGAGTGGTGTGTAGAACGAGTAGAAGTAAGTCAATTTTTTACTCGTTCCAAAAATACAAAGACTAGGGGACACTCAAGGAAGTTACATGGAAATATTTTTAAAACAAATAGGAGGAAATATTTTTTCACTCAAGAAATAGTCAAGCTCTGGAACTCTTTGCCGGAGGATGTAACAGCGGTTAATGTATCTGGATTTAAAAAAAAAAAAGTTTGGATAAATTCCTGGATGAAAAGTCCATAATCTGCTATTGAGACAGATATGGGGAAGCAACTGCTTACCCTGTGATTTGTAGTATGGAATGTTGCAACAATTGGGGTACTTGTGACCTGGCTTGACCACTGTTTGGAAAATAGGATACTGGGCTAGATGGATCTTTGGTCTGATCTTCTAGTATGACTACTCTTATGTTCCTATGAGACATTTTTCTTAAAAAGTGCACTTCAGAAAATAGTGTAGAGTACTAGGAAAAGCAAATTTGTTTTAAATTGCAGAAAATCAAAGACTTAGGCCAAACAGTTATGTGAAGCCTGCAGACCCCAAACAGATTCCTAGAATGACCTTACAGCTGCTGGTTTAGGGTATGGCCCTTCACTGGTGCCAGAAATCCTAATTCTCCTCTCCCTACAGAATCAGTGGCCAGGGAAAGAGACAAAGCTGAATTTAAGTAAGAAAAGAATTACATGCTTGGGAGAAAAGGAGACAGACTAAAGGGGAGGGGTGGGGGAGAGAGAGATAGTCTGGGACCATGACCACAGAATGATGGGAGATAGATCAGCTTTTCTCTCCAGTTAATCTTCAACATGCAACTTGGAACAAGGACTCATCAGCAGAGCAAATCAATTCTTCTCAGACACCTGGACACTTTCAGGTCTATTTAAGGAACCCACCCTGCCAATACTTAAAGAGGAGAGAAAAAAAGATACCTACAATAACACTCTTTGTAAAAAGGGAAAGTGAAAAAAAATCAATAATGCTATCCTTGTTTAAACAAACCTTTAGGGTGTGTTTCTTGTAACAGAGATGGGGTATGTAAGTTAGGATTCCTTGGGCCTGTGTGCAGTATGTTTTGGAAGGGGGAAGCTGTTTGAGGAGATTAACTAAGTGTAGACCAAGAAGTGGGAGGTACAGCACACTTTAAACTTTTAACATAGAAATACAACTTGAAAAGGCCAGACTCTCATCTGATTGGCATTAGCAAGAAAACGTGGGGATCAAGATGGCTACCCATGAGGAAACGGAAACAACTTCATCCACACCACATTCTCAGGGAAGGTGCAAATAACTGGTTTCTAAGTTATTTGCTATTGAGAAAGAGTTGGAATATACAATACTTGTTCCAGATATTTTGGTGGAAAATTTAATTTCATTTATTAAACTTATAATCTGTCTACCTACTCATTCTATCCAGTCAGCCCACATGATGGAAATGTTACCACACAACCTCAGTGTTATCCTCTCTACATTGTCTCTCTCAGGGAGGTTGGAAACCGGGTCAAATTGGTTAAAAAGTGCAGACTGAGCTGTATTTGGTTATGTATCTAGGCCAGATCTGAAACTGAAATGAAGTCTGAACACTTTGTTATGGTCTTCTGTAAGGAAAGTTACTGCTGCTACTTGGGCTCATTAGTGAAATGTCTTACTAATTGTGTCTAAAACTCCACGGATGACATAAAGACTGTCTTCTGGTGATGAACTTTCTGCAGGAATTCCAGAAAAGCTTACATTTTGTATTTTTCTCCTTTTTGTGTGTGTGGCACGGGTGCGGCTCAGGCTGAGGGAACTTGGCAGCTCTGGACAGAATCACACATTAAGGAAAACAAATGACTAAGCGTGAAGACAGAGGAACCCTGATAAGATCACATTTGTCAAGATCAGGTATTGGCAGAAGGCCCATCTTTCAATGGCCCATTATGTAGGATTATAGGAGCAGGTGGAGACAGCAGAGAGAGAGAGAGAGAGAGAGAGAGAGAGCAGCAGCAAGGGTGTTCAGAGGTAGGGACCTCCAACCTTCCTCAGAGCTCTTTTCACTGGGTTCCTCCAGTCAGGCCCAAAATGGGGGGAGGGGGGAAGAAGGTGGCAGAATGGGGGTGGGGAGTCAATGAGGCAGGTGGTACTAATAAATATAATGCCCAAAATTTAAAAGAAAAACCGGAACTCTTAGTTTCACAATGTCTTTCCTTCTGGGAGTGTAAAGGGTGCAGTTACCTGCTTAGTGAGAGGAAGAAGACCAGAAGTCCATCTAGTTTAACTTTCTTCTGATTGCCTGGCTCCTTGCTTTACACAGTGGTCTAGAAGCTACTGTAAGCTCTCCCCATTCTGCCCCCCCCCCCCCCCACTGTGCCCCTGTAGGAATGTTAATGCCCAATATCCTCCAGCAGCCTTTTGAACAACCCAATTGTTTGAGGGACTAGTTTTAATTGCAGTCTCTGGTTAGCTTTGAAGAAAGAACAGACATGGTCTGGAAAGTCTTGTATGAGATCCTTGCCTAATTCTCATTTTGTTCCATAAGATGGCCACAGCCTCCAAAGCTTTCCTGGCTGGACCCTATAGGGCTCCTAGGACAGTGTCTAGGACACTTAATACTCACTTCATTTCTAACCTGCCTGTCACTAAGGGGGCAGATCTACAACTGTGTACCTCAGTTTAGGCATCCTGAGGGTGTGTGGTAAGAACCTCTTCTATGATGACATCTGGGCACCCAGATTCCATTATATAATACTAGTGTAACCTGGTATCAGCATGTGAGGGAGTTCATAGAACACTGCCCCTCACCCTTAGGAAAATCCCCCCCCCCCCCAATAGCCTGGACCACCTTAAGAACAGTCCCTCCATTAGCCAGGGCCCCCTTAAGAGCACTGATCCTGCCCCAGGAGGAAGTGAGCTGGGAGGGGTGGAGCCCAGACCTGGGAGTATAAAAGACAGGGCCAGGCTGAGGTTAAGGAGGCCCAGAGAGAGAAGAATCCCCAGCATATGACGCTGAAGCTACAGTACCATAATCGTGACCTGGCTGAGGTAAGCCATTTGTTATTGCCAGATTGAACCTTATAAGTTTTGTTTTGAGATCTGGCTGGAGCCAGATCTGAACCTCGGCAGAGAACCGAGAACTATTTGGCTGTGTTTGGGGCATGGCAACCCCAGCAGTCGCAGACTGTGTTTGGCCTACTGCCAGAGGCTTGCTTAAGACTGCAGAAGTTTCCTATCCTATATCTGTGAAAGGAACAGGCCCAAGGATTCCTTTGAATAAATACTTATTTTTGGTTTCACCCCTTTGTCCGGCTTTGTTATTTACCGGCCCACTCCCAACCCTCCCAACATGACAGACCAGCCAAGTAATTCACCTGTAAGGTCCGCAACTGACGCAAGGGATGATAGTTACACCTGTAAGTGGGAGCTGCAACATGTCCCACGCTATGCAAGTTATGTGGCTATTTGCTGGTAAATGTTTACTAATGTGTGTGCTAATATTCTATCCATTTTTGCATGCAAAATGTGCAGAAATGCATGTGTCTAGTTAATAGAATTGGCATTTAAGCTTCTAAGCAAGTAACTGTACATTAACAATAAGGTCCAATATAACTGACATAAATACCATTATCTATTATTCAGCACAGTCTAAAACTACTAAAAAGCGCGATAAAAAATATCATAAACTATCTGGGTAGGCCTTCCTAATTAATTTTCAACAAAAAATCGGATTTCTCCTGCAGCAGGAATGCTGTTGACTGCCTTACTCTCTTTTGCTGTTAAGCGCCAGTTGTTGCAAGTATATTTTACACAACCACAGGATTTAACCGTACCAGCGACAGTGACAGGTACTTTGACTCCTGACGCAGGCACACATGCCGAAACACGGCCGTGTCAAGTCTGCTATTTGTTAGAACAGTCGGTCTTGCTTACAAGATTAAAGGCTTAATTTTTTATTCTTTTTTTGTTGTCTCGCTTTCTTTGTTTGCTGATGAGCTTTTGCATAGCAGGCCACAGTAAGAAGATGCACAAAATGCAGGAGCTAGAGACCATTAGCGCCAGACTAGCTCCTGCATTTGCAAGTGCACAATGCTCAGAGGCTGGGAGTTTGGGAACCAACACAGGTGTTGAAGAACAGTACAATAAAGCATGCAAATGTTGTCGAAGGGGTACAGACGAGGGCATTTCCTAGTCCCTCCAATGCACAGTGAATAGCACAGCTAACAAGGACGCACTTAATGCTGTGAACCCTACACCAGCTCAGAGCTGGCACTAGGGTGTTTGTGCCGAACCAGAGTGTCCAGAAGCAGCCTTTGCCCCCTCACCCCAAAATCTCCCATCCTTGGAAGTGACGGCGATTTGGTTGGCCTGGCCTGAATTCAGTAGCAGAAGCTCTTCTCTCAGGTCGACCACAGCAGGGCGGGATCTTCCGTAGGTAGCACCTCCCGAGACCTGCCTAGATTCATTCGGAGTATCCCTGCAGCCCTGATCTGGAGTGTGCCGGGAAAAGCTCCAATCCATCACGCACGCCGTAAGTAGGGGAGTCACGACAGCTCTTCCTCCTCTCCCCTCTGTCTGGGCAGTGGGCATGTGCACAAGAGCTGTGCTTAACACAATCCTCCCTAATGCTCAGAGCAGGCCTATATTTGCATATAATTAGCGTTAGGGAGTAGTTTTGCTGCACTGTTCTGGTGGTTATTTAATGGCCCTGTTCTGTACAGCGCTGGAGTTGTGATCATTGGGGCCACTGTGCTCTGTTGGCTGGGGAAATGGGTTGTGTAAATGGGAAATGGATTGATGGTGAAAAGAAAGCAAGGAGGCAGGTGATAACGACCTGCTACACCCAGAACTCTGTCTTAAGTGCTCTTCCCTCAGATCTGAGAACACCATTGATCTGTGGATCAGAGATGATCGGTCCTAGGAGAGAGATGGTAGGAGAAGGGGAAGGGAAGGGATAACGAGAGAAGGGAAAGTAGGGGGAGGGGAGGGTGTCAGCATTTGAGGTCAGTGTGCAATTGATTATTGTAGCTTCATAAATAACTCTTTTCTCTGTCTCTTTCCTTGTCTACCAGTAGCAAAAATGTGTAAAGGGCAGTGTAGGTGGATCTTTGAACTCATGTGTATGCTGTGTGTATTTGTGTACAGTACTAATGTAGATGTGCGTGTTTGCACCCATACACTGATATACCCCTGTGACTGCCATGCGTGTTTACTGTAAGCTGCTGTTTATGCATGTTCCCTCTAATCTTTGCTGGAGTCTTCCACCTACATTCTTACATAGTAACATAGTAACATAGTAGATGACGGCAGAAAAAGACCTTCACGGTCCATCCAGTCTGCCCAACAAGACAAACATATGTGTAAACCTTACTTTGATTTGTACCTGCCTTATTCAGGGCACAGACTGTACAAGTCTGCGCAGCAGTACTTCCCGCCTCCCAACCAACAGTCCCGCCTCCCATCACCGGCTCTGGCACAGACCGTATAAGTCTGCCCTCCACTATCCTCGTCTCCCAACCACCAACCCCTCTTCCCCTCACCTGCTCCGCCACCCAATTTCGGCTAAGCTTCTGAGGATCCATTCCTTCTGCACAGGATTCCTTTATGCATATCCAGTGATGGTGCTGTTTCAAAATCCCATTTTCAATAGTGAGGGACAGACAAATTCTGCAAGATTCCAGAGGACTTGCCAAGAAGATTTTATGACAGGATATGGCATAACATCAAAAAGTTGAAGCCATCTCTCCTGCGCAACAGCCATATTGTGTGTCCCCAAACATTCGCAGACGATTTTGAATAGCAAAATTGTGAGGTGTATGATGCCTATGTGTTTTTTTTATTTGACAGTTTTTTAATTTATTTGAAAGCTTCCCATATGCAACCTGAGGTTTTCTTTACCTCTGGGGAGTCCTGGGGCATGAGGCACGGTCCCACCGTGGGTGTGTGCGCTCCAGAGTGGTAGACTTGTTTGTGGAGCTGTGGGAGGCTCAATGTTTGTAGGTGGGAAGTTTTTAATAAGGCCCTAGCTCTGCCTGAGCCTCAGGGCTGAGTTGTGGGGACTCCCGTGGCTCCAAAAACAAATTTTCCACTCCAGAGCACCTGCACCTGTGGTGGAACCGTGGCTCACCTCCCAGGACCCACCCCCAGGTAAAAGAAAATCTTGGGTCACATATGGGAAGCTTTCAAATAAATAAAACATCTGTCAAATAACCCCCCCCCCCCCCATACACATAGGCAGTCATAAACTTCACAAGTTTGCTATTGTTGTCATTCAATAGCGTCTGCAAATGTTTGGGGGTCACACAATATGGCGGCTCCACCCACTGGCTTCAGCTCACAGAATGGGCCAGATAGGTTCATGCCGTCTCCTGTCAAAAAACCTCCTTGAGACCCGCCTAACTCTAGTGATTGAAAACACAGTATTGAAGCATCACCTCCCACTGGCAGGAATGCAGTTGGAGAACTCCCGCAGAGCGTAATTCTCAAAAGGTTGCCTGTTAAGTGCCTAATCTTTGTGTGCTAAGCATGAATTCTATAATGGTAATTATGGTATAGAATACTAGCCTAAGTCTGCAGATGCACACCTAACGCTAGGCGTGAGCATTTACGCTAGCTCAGTGGTTGGTGTAAATGATTGCGCCTGACTGTATTCGGTAACTTTAGCACAGGCATTCCCCTGGCCCTCCTATGCCCTCCTCAACTCCACACATCCTAGCAGTGGCGTGCTAAAGGAATTATGCTCTTAGGGGGGGTCTTTTACAAAGGCATGCTTCTGCGACAAGGTACAAAAGATCAACCTGGATTTCACTACCAAGCCATCTCCTCTTCAGCCTGCAGCCCTATCCAACAACCAACCAACCATGGCCTCTTTCTCCTCCTTTCCTGAGATTACTGAGGATGAAACCTCCCGCCTTCTTTCCTCCTTGAAATGCACCACCTGCTCCTCCGATCCCATCCCCACCAACCTACTTAACTCCATCTCCCATACTGTCACCCCCTCCATCTGTCGCATCCTTAACCTTTCTCTGTCCACTGCAACTGTCCCTGACACCTTCAAGCACGCCGTAGTCACAACTCTCCTAAAAAAACCATCACTTGACCCTACCTGCCCCTCCAACTACCGCCCCATCTCTCTCCTCCCCTTCCTCTCCAAAATACTTGAACGCGCCATTCACAGTCGCTGCATTGATTTTCTCTCCTCTCATGCCATCTTAGATCCACTTCAATCCGGCTTTCGCCCTCTACACTTGACAGAAACAGCTCTCTCTAAAGTCTGCAACGACCTGCTCCTCGCCAAATCCAGAGGACACTATTCCATCCTCATCCTCCTCGATCTATCCGCTGCGTTTGACACTGTCAATCATGACTTACTTCTTGCCACATTGTCCTCTTTTGGGTTCCAAGGCTCTGTCCTCTCCTGGTTCTCCTCTTATCTCTCCCACCGCACCTTCAGAGTACACTCTCATGGATCCTCCTCCACTCCCATCCCACTATCTGTTGGAGTTCCCCAGGGATCTGTCCTTGGACCCCTTCTCTTTTCAATCTACACCTCCTCCCTAGGCTTACTGATCTCATCTCATGGTTTTCAGTATCATTTTTATGCTGACAACACCCAGCTATATCTCTCCACACCAGACATCACCGCGGTGACCCAGGCCAAGGTATCGGCCTGCTTATCCGACATTGCTGCCTGGATGTCCAACCGCCACCTGAAGCTGAACATGTCCAAAACCGAGCTCCTCGTCTTTCCACCCAAACCCACCTCTCCTCTTCCTCCACTCTCTATCTCAGTTGATAACACCCTCATCCTCCCCGTCCCATCTGCCCGCAACCTCGGAGTCATCTTCGACTCCTCCCTCTCCTTCTCTGCGCATATCCAACAGACTGCTAAGACCTGTCGCTTCTTCCTTTTCAACATCAGCAAAATTCGCTTTTTCCTATCTGAGCACACTACATGAACTCTCGTCCACGCTCTCATTACCTCTCGCCTTGACTACTGCAACTTGCTCCTCACCGGCCTCCCACTTAGCCATCTATCCTCGCTTCAATCCGTCCAGAACGCTGCCGCACGTCTTATATTCCGCCAGAACCGATATACTCACATCACCCCTCTCCTCAAGTCACTTCACTGGCTTCTGATCAGATACCGCATTCAATTCAAGATTCTCCTCCTTACCTACAAATGCACCCGGTCTGCAGCTCCTCACTACCTCTCTACCCTCATCTCCCCCTATGTTCCCGCCCGTAACCTCCGCTCCCAGGACAAATCCCTCCTTTCAGTTCCCTTCTCCACCACTGCCAACTCGAGGCTCTGCTCATTCTGCCTTGCCTTGCCCTATGCCTGGAACAACCTTCCTCAACCCCTACGCCAAGCCTCCTCCCTACCCATCTTCAAATCTCTGCTTAAAACTCACCTCTTCAATGCTGCTTTCGGCACCTAACCTTTCGTGAAATATAGTATGCCCTATCAGACGGACTCTACACTTGTCTTTGACTGTACACTTGTCTCTAGATTGTACACCTGTCTTTTAGATTGTAAGCTCCTTGAGCAGGGACTGTCCTTCTATGTTTAAATTGTACAGCGTTGCATAACCCTGGTAGCGCTTTAGAAATGTTAAGTAGTAGTAGTAGTAGTAGCATGCTAACATTTTAGGCGAACGCTAATTGCTAGAGACGCCCATAGGAATATATGGGCATCTCTAACATTTAGCGCACACATATTTTTAGCGCATGCTAAAAACGCTAGTGCGCCTTTGTAAAAGGGGCCCTAAGGTTACAGAATACAGACTAAGTGCAGTTAAGTGAGTAAATGTAAATTAGTGCTAATGAGCACTGATTTATAGCCAATTATTGATTTTTAATGCCAGTTAGAGCCTGAAAGAAAACTCTGGAATGAGGGGCTGAAGATGTAGTTAAAAGTGGATAGATTCAGAAGTAATCTTAGGAAACACTTCTTTACGGAAATTAGGTGTAAATTTGTATGAGAGAACCTGTGCACTGTTAGGGAGAGTTTGGAGACCTCTGTTCACTTTTATAAAATAGACACCTATATTGACATTTCATGTAGGTGCTCGGTTATGATATTATTGCCCTCCCCCCATACTGACTTGTAACAATGTAGATGATGGCAGATAAAGACCTGTACGGTCCATCCAGTCTGCCCAACAAGATAAACATAGCATAAGGTATGATGTGATACTACATATGTATTCTCGACCTTGATTTATCCTTGCCATTTTCAGGGAACAGACTGTAGAAGCCTGCCCGGCACTGGCTACTGAAGTTGTCTTCAAAGCCCCACTCCAGCTCATCCAAACCTGTTCAGCCACGATCAGGGCACAGACCGTAGAAGCCTGCCTGGCACTGGCTTTGCTCATAGGAGCCAACTTTTCAAAATGATTGGGGGTGCTGAATTTTTTTTTTTTTTTACAGGTGCTGTATTCCCCCCTCCCCCTCCTCTCCCCCTCCTCCCCCTCCTCCCCCCTCCTCTTCCCCCTCCCTCTCCTCCGAGTTCCAGGCCCCCTCTCCCTCTCCTCTGAGTTCCAGGCCCCCCTCTCTCTCCTCCGAGTTTCAGGCCCCCGCTCCCTCTCCTCCAAGTTCAAGGCCCCCTCCTCCAAGTTCCAGGCCCCCTCCCTCTCCTCTGAGTTCCAGGCCCCCCCTCTCCTTCGAGTTCCAGGCCCCCCTTCTCCTCCGAGAGCCAGTCTGACCCCAGCCTGACCTCTTCTCTCTCAACAGTCCTCCGCCGGTCCACCCTCGCCTTCCTACATGCCGCCTAGAATTTTAAAAGTCATCATACCTCGGGGTCCCGGCAGCAGCAGTGAAAGGTGAGCAGGCTCGGTGCTTCAGCCTTCCCTTCTCTCGTCTCAGCTCTTGAAGGCGGGACCAGAGCTGCCGCCGGGACCCCGAGGTAAGATGACTTTTAAAATTCTGGACAGCACGCAGGAAGGTGAGGGCAGACCGGTGGAGGACTGTTGAGGGAGAAGAGGGTGGGTACTGGGCAGGTTGGGCTGGCAACTTCCGACTTCTGGCAGGTGAAAATATTGGGGGTGCTTGAGCACCCACAGCACCCATGGAGTTGGCACCTATGGCTTTGCTTCCCAATTACTGGTGTTGTAATCTAATCACATGTCTGCATGCATACCAGGGGCGTAGCCACGGGTGGGCCTGGACGGGCCCAGGCCCACCCATTTCCCCTCCAGGCCCGCCCATCTGCATTGCTGTCTCTATCCCATGGAGGCAGCGCTTCCTTCCTGCCCTGTCTTCTCCTGAAGCTCCGCTGCATCGGTCCCTCCCTGCAAGTAGAATCCTCCTTCGCCGGTCGGCTGCGCTGCCATGCAATTGCACACGCAGCTACGCTCCTCCCCCTGCCGCGTCTATCTGGCCCTCTGTGATGCACTTCCTGTTTAGGGCCGGATGAACGCGGCAGGGGGAGGAGCGAAGCTCCATGTGCATGGCAGCGCAGCGCAACCGGCGAAGGAGGATTCTACTTGCAGGGAGGGACCGATGCAGCGGAGCTTCGGGAGAAGACAGGGCAGGAAGGAAGCGCTGCCTCCATGGGACAAAAGGGATAGAGACAGCGCGAAGGATGCGGATGGGCGGACCAGGAGGAAAAATGGCTGAGCTGCTGGGACATGGGAGGGAGAGGAGGAAGGGGCTGTAGGGAAGGGAGAGAGTTGCTGGGACATGGGAGGGAGAGGAAGAAGGGACTGGAAGGAAGGGAGAGAGTTGCTGGGATATGGGAGGGAGAGGAAGAAGGGACTGGAAGGAAGGGAGAGAGCTACTGGATATGGGAGGGAGAGGAAGAAGGGACGAGGGAAGGGAGAGAGCTACTGGATATGGGAGGGAGAGGAAGAAGGGACTGGAGGGAAGGGAGAGAGCTGCTGGGACATGGGAGGGAGAGGAAGAAGGGACTGGAGGGAAGGGAGAGAGCTTCTGGGACATGGGAGGGAGAGGAAGAAGGGACTGGAGGGAAGGGAGAGAGCCGCTGGGACATGGGAGGGAGAGGAAGAAGGGACTGGAGGGAAGGGAGAGATCCGCTGGGACATGGGAGGGAGAGGAAGAAGGGACTGGAGGGAAGGGAGAGAGCCGCTGGGACATGGGAGGGAGAGGAAGAAGGGACAGGAGGAAAGGGAGAGAGCCGCTGGACATGGGAGGATAGGGAGAGAAAGAGGGGAGATGGATGGAAGGATGCAGAGAGAAAGGGGAGAGACTGGAAGGATGTGGAGAGAGAGAGAGGGGAGACTGAACAGAAAAGGGTAGAGAGATAGAGACACTAGATGGAAGGATCAGGAGAGAGGGTAGATGGGTGGAAGGATGAGGAGAGAAAGAGGGAAGACACTGGATGGAAGGGTAGGGAGAAAAAGGAGATGCTGGATGCAAAAGAAAGAGGGGAGCTGCTGGATGGAAAGAGGGAGAGGACAGAGTAGGGAAAGACTGGAGAATAAGAGGAAGGGGCATGTGGAGAACAATGGTGAGGAAAAGATGAAAAGCCATAGGTGGTGAATGGACAGGAAACCCTGGCAAGAGAAAGACGAAGGAAAGCAGAATCTAGAGACTGGGAGCAACACAATGAGAAAAAGTAAATGGCCATACAACAAAGGTAAAGAAAATAATTTTATTTTAATTTAGGATAAAGTAATATGGTACCTGTGTTAATAAAGTTTCAGAGACCAATACTTCCTTCCTTAGGTCAGGAGAGGATACCATAACAGCGTTATGCTGACCTGAGGCAGGAGGTTTTGGCCTCTGAAAGCTCATTGAAAAGGGTGTTAGGCTTTTAAATAAATTTTCTGAAACCTGATGCACTGAAAAGCAGCACTTTACCCCTATGTGACAAATGCATCTGATTAGTGTGACTAAATTTTGCTGGGAAAGGGGGAATAGAGAGAAAATTTTGTGCCCACCCACTTTAGGTTCAGGCCCATCCAAAATTGGCAGTCTGGCTACGCCACTGATGCATACAATGATAATATGGGCTAGAAATTGTTTAAAATAAATAAATCCAACTCTGGAATTCATTGCCAGAAAATGTGGTTAGCTTAGCAGAGTTTTAAAAAGGTTTGGACTGCTTCCTAAAGGAAAAGTCCATAGACCATTATTAAATTGGACTTGGGGAAAATATTTCTGGGATAAGCAGCATAAAATGTTTTGTACTTTTTGGGGGATCTTGCCAGGTATTTGTGACCTGGAATGGCCACTGTTAGAAACAGGATGCTGGGCTTGATGGACCTTTGGGCTGTCCCAGTATGGCAATACTTATGCACTTATGTACTTATGTAAATACTTGTGTTCAGCATGGGCGTAGCCAGACTTCGGTGAGAGGGGGGTCCAGAGCCCGAGGTGAGGGGGCACATTTTAGTTCCCCCTGGCGCCGTCGATCCCCCCGCCATTGCCGACCCCCCCCCCGCCACCGCCGCCAACTTTGACGACCTCCGCTGACGACCCTCTCGACCCCCCCTCCCGCCGCCAACCCCCCCCCCCCACCATCTTGCAAGGCTTCGTTCTGTTTCTGTGAGTCTGATGTCCTGCATGTACAACGTGCAGGACGTCAGAAACAGAACAAAGCCTTCGCAGGAAGAAGAGGACCTCAGCTGGTGGGGATTGGGGTCCCCCACCAGCAAAGGTAGCCCACGGCGATGGCGGCGGGGGAGGGTTGGCAGCGGGAGGGAGGATCGTGAGGGTCATCGGCGGGAGGGGGGTCGAGAGGGTCATCAGCAGGACCAGGCCCCCGTGGCCCCACGTAGCTACGCCACTGGTGTACAGAACACAACTGGTTTTATGTAGGCCAATAAATTAAAAATGGAGGGCCCAATATTCAGACATGGATACAGTGCTGGTCCCTGTCTGGACATAGTCACTGAGGGCCAGATTCCGTAAATGGTGCCCAAAGTTAGGTGCCATCAAGATCCGCACTAAGCGTCAATTCTGTAAAATGCAGAATCCCTTGCCCAGCTGTGGGTGTGAGGACTTACGCCTACTGAAACCTGGTGCCCTAAAGGCAGTTGGGCACATAAATGATCCTATTCTATAACACTGCACTTAAATTTAGGCAAAGCCCCTGCCTCTCCCCTGGCCATGCCTTCTTTTGAGTTGCACATGAGATGATTTGGGCTCACAGTGTTATTGAAGAGCACATAGGCAGATCCAAAAGTAACTCCTAATTAGTGCTAATTAGTCAATAATTGATTTTTAATGGTGCATTAATTAGTTTGCCTGCAGATGTGGGATCCACACCCAAATTTGGGTGACCTTTATGGAATCTGGGAGTGAATGTCAAGGTGTTTGGCAGTGCCTAGAAGTTATGTGGGTACATCTGATAATCAGTGCCATATACGGATAGCTAACCCGGAGTGGCGTACGTACCTTAGTTGCCACCCAGGACAGAGCACCCCCTCCTCCAAACACTTCTGAATATCTGCTGTGATCACTGTAGAGCTATCCAGTTAGTGCCAGGGTGGTCTTGGGTCATAGTCAGGGCAGACCCAGTATTTACCTGGCACCACGGATATCCCATGCAGGAGCCTGAATAGCTAATTGAGCATGTTGGACTACAAAAAAGGAGTCCTAACCTCTAGCATACCAAGGGTGCTGGGGGCGGTTTGCCCCAGGTGCAGGCAGCATGGGGGTGCACTGAGCAGCTGCATGGCTCTGCCAGTCCCCTTCCTGTTCCAGGGCAGGGGAATGGCAGATCCGATAGCTGTGCACCTGCTCAGTGCACCCCTATGCTGTCTGCACCTGAGGCGAACTGCCCGTCCACCCTTGGTACGCTAGAGGTTAGGACTCCTTTTTTGCAGTCCAACACTTTTGTTGGATTATTTGTAGTAAATAATTAGCAGATTTTAGTACACACAGCTTCAGCTTTAGAAATGTTAATTTCTTTCTTCATCTCTCTCTCATTCACCCCTGAATAATTCACTGCTGAGTCACTTTAAAGTTGAAGTAACAAAACATCTGTTTACTCACAGTTTGTAGTTTGATTATAATCAGACAGGCTTTTATATACATATTACTATACATTTGTATTATCAGCTCCTTCCATGTGCTTAGATGGTAATGGATGCTCACACCACCATAGATCCTCTCAGGTTAGGAGAGATCATGAGCTCCATGTGCTCCATGTGCTGCATCTGCTGTGTCTAACCCCCACAGGAAGTTGCATAGCTGTGTGACCTCTCTAAGTAATTCACATCAGAGGTCACAGAGTAATCACAGAGAAATAATAGGTGACAGGCAATGCATGTAAAATACAATTACATTCCAACAAACCCCTTCTCATGCATAACTGTCATGCAATTATTTATTCATACAAAGTCCAAGCTTTATACGCAGATCCTCAAAATGTTCTCTGGGTAACGGTTTGGTCATGATGTCAGCTGTCATCTCACTGGTGTGACAATAGTGTAGACTGATGACCCCTTCTTTCGCCAACTCTCGCACGTTGTGGTATTTCGTTGCGATGTGCTTGGTGCGTGACTGAACCTTGTCATTCTGTGACAGTCGGATGCAGCTCTGATTATCTTCCATTATCTGGATTGGTCTCTGTTCAGCTATTCCAAAATCCAGCATAAGTTTTTCAATCCACATCAGTTCTCTGCACGCTTCCGATACGGCCACATATTCAGCTTCTGTAGAAGACAAACTCACAATACTTTGTTTATGACTGGCCCATGAAATTTGTACATTTCCATACATAAACACATATCCACTTGTGGATTTATAATCAGAATGATCCCCTGCCCAATCTGAATCACAGTAACATATTAGTTTTGGATTACTATTGGCTGAAACCTTTAATTTACAATCAATGGTACCCTTTAAATACCTTACCATCCTTTTAACTGCAGTCCAATCTGATTTGGTAGGTGAGCTGACCCTTCTGCTCAAAATTCCTACTGCATTTGCTATATCAGCCCTGTATGTGGTAGCTAGATATAAAAGCTTACCTATGGCTGATCTATATTGGATGTTATCTGGTAAAGGTTCTCTTACTGTTTCATCCTTCAGAAAATCAGTGATCATGGGAGTGCTTACAACTTGGGCATCTTGCATACCTAAACTTTCAATAAGCTCATTTATTTTCTGCTTCTGGCTTAGAAGATAAGAACCATCATTTTGTTTCTCAATTTCTATACCAAGATAGTATGACACATTACCAAGTTCTTTTATCTCAACATTCTGGTTTAAACACTTTACAATGTCCTTGTACTCTTGCTCACTTTTGCTTGCAATGAGCAGATCATCAACAAAAGCTAAAATGTATGCATATTGTCCATTTGTGCACCTAGTGTACAAGCATTTATCTGCTTCACCTTGCTTAAATCCTAAATTTGTCAATATTTCATGCAATTTTTCATTCCAACATTTTGCACTTTGCTTTAATCCATAAAGACCTTTGTTTAATTTACACACTAGCTGTCTTTGTTTTGTATTTATGAAACCTGTTGGTTGTTCCATGTACAAGTCTTCAGTTATTTCTCCGTGAAGAAACGCTGTTTTCACATCAATGTGGTTGACTTGCATGCCTTTTGAGACTGCAATGCTCAGAAGTGTTCTGATTGTCGTGTGTTTCACTACAGGTGCAAACACTTCATCAAAATCTTCTCCATATTTTTGAAGATATCCCTTTGCGACTAATCTGGCTTTATACCTTTCCACTTTCCTTGTGCATTCCTTTTTAACTTGAATACCCATTTGCATCCTATAGCTTTCTTGCCAGGAGGTAGTTTTGTAAGAATCCAAGTATTATTTTTATGCAATGCATCAATTTCTTCTTGTGCAGCTTTATGCCATTCAGCAGCTTCTTCTGCTGGCATTTTCTCAATCTCATCCCATGTTAAGGGCTCTTGAGCTTCTGCTGACTCTGTTAGGTAAGACAGTCTTGGGGGTGGAACACCTTTGTTTTCCCTGGATGAGCGTCTGACAACAGGTTGGTCTGACCTTTCCGCATCCTCTATATCTGAGAGTCCTTCTCCAATTGATTCCCCTTCTCCAACTGTACTGTCTTCTTCAATGATCCTTTCTGTGTCTGCTTCCTCTGCCTGTTCCTCGTTAGATACAGATGAGTTGCTTTCAGACATCTGCCTTGGTATGGCATTTATATACACTGGCATGTCTATTATGGTTCTAGTTTCATATTCTGGATGATAAGGCTCATCTGGGATAATCCAGCCTTTATCAACCCTTTTGTTTTCATCAAAATATGTAACATGTCTTATGCCAACAATGCCAGTTTTCAGATTCAAAATTCTATATCCTTTGTGTCCTGGAGTATAGCCAACTAAAATGCCCCTTTCTGTTGTGGAATCCAGCTTATGCCTTCTTTGCTTTGGTACATGAGCATATGCTGTACTTCCAAATGTTCTTATGTGTGACAGGTTTGGCTTCCTACCATGCCATGTCTCATGTGGTGTGCGCTCAGCGCCTTTAGTTGGCATTCTGTTTTGTAGGTACACTGCTGTGAGAATGGCTTCCCCCCATAGTCTTTTAGGGAGATTGCTATCTGACAGCATACATCTGGTCATTTCCACAAGTGACCTAAATTTTCTCTCTGCAACAGAATTTTGCTCTGGTGTATAAGCTACTGTTGTGATATGCTGAATGCCTTCTTGTTCTAGAAATGTGCGCATGCTTTGTGAAGTGAACTCACCACCATTGTCGGTCTGAAGAACCTTTGGTTTTCTTTCAAATTTATTGCTCACCATGGCTACGTATTTCTTCAGCATGTCTGTGACTTGACTTTTCTCTTTCAGCAAATAGGCCACACAATATCTAGAGAAATCATCCAAGAATATTAGCACAAATCTGTTATTTCCCAATGATGGGATATTAAACGGTCCACATAAGTCACTGTGTATTAAGTCCAGCACTTTATTACTCCTATTTCCTGTGTATGCAGGAAATGAGGGTCTCACACCTTTTTGAGTAACACAGTCTATGCATTTCTCCATTTTACCAGCATCTGCACTTATCTGAATGCCAGTGGCTAGTTGCTTACTGTAAAGATCCTGGATCACCTTAGAATCACGATGTCCCAGGCGGCGATGCCAGATTTCCAGACTACATTTACCATCATTCTTCCTTACTTGCACCATATGTGAGGCTTCACCTGAAATGCTCAGTTTATAAACATCATTATGCATAAAAGCTTCAGCATACACTTCATCATTTTTAGAGATTGTGCACTTACTATTTTCAAAATGAATCGCAAATCCCTTCTTATCTAATGTAGATACACTAAGCATATTGCAAACTGCTTGGGGAATATACAAGACATCACTTACAGGAATTTCTTTAACTTCATTAGACACTTTGCATTTTAAGAATCCAATACCTTTTGCTTGGATCTTAGCAGTCCCTGCGTTTGCAGTTTTAAGAATACCTTCTTCTGGACACATTTCCTGAAAGAAATCCTTACAATTGGTTAAATGGCATGTGCTCCCCGAATCCAAAATCCAAGTACTTTCATTTGAATTATTATTTACCATAGTCAAAGATTTTTCTGCCATTAGAAAGCCCTTGTGTTTATCTTTGTCCTTCATACATTTCCTGGTTTGAAAATTCTTTAGTTCCATTGGCTTAGGTGAGCTAGAGGGAGTGTTTTGTGTTTCCTTACACCATTTAGATACATGTCCCTCCTTTCCACATGAGTAGCAAATCAGCTTGCCCTTGGGTGGAGTTTTCCCATAGCTCCGCCTTCCTCTGTTCTTTGCCAAGAAATTTGTTTCATTTCTCTCTGACTTGCTTTGAGAACACATCTCCTCAGAATCATTTATTATGCATTCCTGCCTTAGTTTTGATGTTGTCTGTTCAAAAGATTGCCCTTCAATGGCCTCATTTACAGACCTAAAAACATCAAACTTCTTTGATAGTGAGGTAAAAAGAAATGCTCTTTTCAATGCATCACACATGGGAATTCCTGAAAGTTCTAGCTTTTGAAATGAAGACATAAGATGCATAATGTGATCATTACATTTACTTTTATCCCTTAATTTGGTTTCATTCAACTCTGCCAACCAAATTGGTTGCTGCTTTGCATATGTAGTTGCATACATAGTTCTCAGTTTATATAAAATGTCCTTTGGTGTATCTTTTCCCTCCACTAATATGGCTTGTTTCTCTGAGAGAGCTTCCAAAAGCATGCACTTCACATAATAGTTTGCATTGTCCCATTCAGCCATATTTTCAGCTGTTCTGTCTTGGTCTAAGCATATATCTAATCTTTTTGCTCGAAGGAGACATATGAATCTTAGTTCCCACTGCCGATAATTAAACTCAGTTAATTTAGGCACCTTGAGAGAATAGAAAAATGGTGAATTTCTTCCCTCAGCCATTTTCTTAGCCTTCTGTCTGCTGTGTGGGGGGAGAGAGAGACAGACTGAATCTTTCCTTTAAAACTTAAGAGAAAAATGTGGCCTTTTTTTCTGCCTGGTAATATTTCTCTTCTTTTTCAATTCCTGGCCCTGGGCCCATAACCCTTTTGTTGGATTATTTGTAGTAAATAATTAGCAGATTTTAGTACACACAGCTTCAGCTTTAGAAATGTTAATTTCTTTCTTCATCTCTCTCTCATTCACCCCTGAATAATTCACTGCTGAGTCACTTTAAAGTTGAAGTAACAAAACATCTGTTTACTCACAGTTTGTAGTTTGATTATAATCAGACAGGCTTTTATATACATATTACTATACATTTGTATTATCAGCTCCTTCCATGTGCTTAGATGGTAATGGATGCTCACACCACCATAGATCCTCTCAGGTTAGGAGAGATCATGAGCTCCATGTGCTCCATGTGCTGCATCTGCTGTGTCTAACCCCCACAGGAAGTTGCATAGCTGTGTGACCTCTCTAAGTAATTCACATCAGAGGTCACAGAGTAATCACAGAGAAATAATAGGTGACAGGCAATGCATGTAAAATACAATTACATTCCAACAGTTAGGACTCCTTTTTTGCAGTCCAACATGCCCAGTTAGCTATCAAGACACCTGTATGGAATATCTGTGATGCCCAGGTAAATACTGGAGTCAACAAACAACAAGGCAGTTGGTCTGCCAAATCCAACATGGAAGATAAAACAATGAGGCTCCTGCCCATCCCTATAGCACTAAACTGGACAACTCTGCTGAATATCTGATCACTGCAGCGCTATCCAGTCAGTGCCAGGGTGGTCTTGGGGCAGAGTCAGGGCAGACCCAGTATTTACCTGGAAGATAAAACAATGAGGCAGACCTTGTAAAAAACAATATCTTTATTAGTAGACTAAAAGCTCCCAGATACTCAACATAAAATGGCCGACATGGCCATGTTTCGCCAGTATAAAAATGGCTGCGTCAGGGGCAGTGGGTCACCAGCTGATTTAAAAACTTCAAAAATAGCCAGGCTGGTGTGGCTAGCTTTCTATGTTTTAACAGCCACACCAGCCTGACTATTTTTGAAGTTTTTAAATCAGCTGTTGACCCCCTGCCCCTGATGCAGCCATTTTTATACCGGCGAAACATGGCCATGTCGGGCATTTCTGTTGACTATCTGGGAGCTTTTAATCTACTAATAAAGATATTGTTTTTTACAAGGTCTGCCTCATTGTTTTATCTTCCAGGTAAATACTGGGTCTGCCCTGACTCTGCCCCAAGACCACCCTGGCACTGACTGGATAGCGCTACAATGATCAGATATTCAGCAGAGTTGTCCAGTTTAGTGCTATAGGGATGGGCAGGAGCCTCTCGTGCCCAGTTAAATCATTTTAAATATCAGCCTTGGAAGTATCTGAAGTAAATGGCACCATTTTATTGTGTGTATGAACAACTTGTAAAGCTAAAGGTGGACAAAGCCATGGGACCGGACGGGATCCACCCCAGGATATTAAGGGAGCTCAGAGAGGTTCTGGCGGGTCCTCTTAAAGATTTGTTTAATAAATCCTTGGAGACAGGAGAGGTTCCGAGGGATTGGAGAACGGCGGAGGTGGTCCCTCTTCACAAAAGTGGTGATAGGGAAGTAGCTGGAAACTACAGGCCGGTAAGCCTCACTTCGGTTATTGGAAAAGTAATGGAAGCGATGCTGAAGGAAAGGATAGTGAATTTCCTGGAAGCCAATCAGTTGCAAGATCCCAGACAACATGGTTTTACCAAAGGGAAATCGTGCCAAATGAATCTCATTGAGTTCTTTGATTGGGTGACAGGAGAATTGAATCAGGGACGAGCTATGAACATAATCTACTTAGATTTCAGCAAAACTTTTGACACGGTTCCCCACAGAAGGCTTTTAAATAAACTGGATGGGCTGAGGATAGGACCCGAAGTGGTGAACTGGATTAGGAACTGGTTGACGGACAGACGCCAGAGGGTGGTGGTGAATGGAGTTAACTCGGAGGAGGGAAAGGTGAGTAGTGGAGTGCCTCAAGGATTGGTGCTGGGGCCGATTCTGTTCAATATATTTGTGAGTGACCTTGCCAAAGGGTTAGAAGGTAAATTTTGCCTATTTGCGGATGATACTAAGATCTGTAACAGAGTGGACACCCTGGAGGGAGGGGAAAACATGAAAAAGGATCTGAAGAAGCTAGAAGAATGGTCTAAGGTTTGGCAATTAAAATTCAATACTACTCAAGTAGGGACACAGTAGAGCTGCTGGAGCACACCTAATATTAATCACAAACCCACTCCAGTCTATTATTACAAAATATCTTTATTGAAAACATGTGCTCCAAAACAAAGCACATATATTTAAAAACAACAATAACAAAAACAAAAATACTCACTCATTCACTCATTACACATTCATTCATAGTACCTATCTAGTGGCATTTCTTGATTGTTCTTACTTATACTTGTTTAAACATTTTGTATTTTACTACGATCTCTAATTAATAATGTCTTCCTAGCTATCTTATCCCAACATATCACATGGATACTTGCTGCTTCACAATTCCAAAGAGATCTCCGTGAAGTTGTTATAATAATCTCTAACACAGTTCTCTACTGTTTCTCAATTCCACCATAATTTCCAGAAAGTTGTTATAATAGTCTCTGACACCGTTCTCGATGTAAGTAAAACAACTTTCAATCATCTCCAGGTACTTGATGAACGGAATGAGTTTATCACTCCACATTTGATGTCAGCTTGTTCCTTATACAAACGTCGGTTCCCCTATGCAGGACCGCATTTCGCTCACTTCGTCAGGAGGAACTACCACATCACCTACAATAACACAATCCTATTATCACCCTAACAAATCCTAAAAATATACTTTATACTCATTAAATTACAATGCTTCATGTATTTAAATTCACTTACTTTAATCAATTCTATTCGGTTGCATGCCTGAATGAGACTTCTCAGCACGGGATCCAACTGCCGTGTCTCTGAAGTTAATGGGGAAGGACGAACGCCGAATTTAAGTCTTCCCATAATGCACAGCCCCACCTACTAAATTTAAAGAGACATCCCCTCATACCCATTCTACTTCCTGATTAAGGCCCATAGGTGCCACTGTTCCCCATGTATAAATATATCGTTGTTCTATGGCTAACAAACGAGTACTGACATCTCCCCCCTTAAAACTATCTAGGGGGATCTGTACCACTACAACGCACCTTAGTTGTTCTATGGTATGATTGTATTCATACCAGTGAGCCACAAGGGGATTCATCATCTTCTTCAATCGTAAATTGCTGATATGTTCAGCTAATCTATTCTTTAATGGGCGTTTAGTATGTCCTATATAATAGAGAGTAATCCACCTAAGTGGATGAACACAAACTCCCACGTGAAAGTAACAGCACAAAAAAAGAGTGGGAAATGGACCAATGACTCCAGGAAAACGGGAAATAAAATACCAAAGAACCACTTTATTCAATAGCACAAAAAAAGAGTGGGAAATGGACCAATGACTCCAGGAAAACGGGAAATAAAATACCAAAGAACCAAAATAAAGTGGTTCTTTGGTATTTTATTTCCCGTTTTCCTGGAGTCATTGGTCCATTTCCCACTCTTTTTTTGTGCTATATAATAGAGTCCACAAGGGCATATAATACAGTATACCACCTGGGAACTAGTGCAGTTGGTATTTTGTCGCAATGTAAATTCCTTATTACAATGAGGTATAGGGATCATCCCAGTATTCAAGGAGTACCGGCAGTACACACATTTCCCACAAGGGGAGTGTCTGCCCTCCTCCATTCTCCTCCTTGGTCTCTTCAACAATTCACCTACATTTGCTTGGCGCCTATAAGCTACCTTAGGACGTTCCCTGAATTCAGGGTGTATTGAGAGCACATGCCAATGTTTATGTATAATTCCACAAATAGTGGACGCTTTTTGGGAAAAAGGAATAACACATGCCAACGCTTTTGAAGGAGGTCTGGACTTTGGTAACAATAACCATGGACGGTGGGCATACAGGGCCCTTTTATACGCATTCTTAAGGATCCCCAACGGGTAACCATGGGCTCTAAACCTTTCAATCATGCCTCTAGCCTGTTTCTTAAATTCCAAGGTAGAGGAACACAAGCGTCTTAAACGTAATAATTGCTCAGCCGGTATCCCTCTTTTTAACCCATGATGGTGAAAGCTCTGATAATGCAACAAAGCGTTACGATCGGTGGGTTTACGAAAAATGGTAGTAGTAAACCCTCCCTCAATAGTCCTACTTATTTTGATGTCAAGAAACTCTAATTCATTCTGAGCTATCCTAGAGGTAAATTTAATATTAGGGTCCACGGTATCCAGATACCCCAAGAAGGCCCTCAATTCTGCGATAGGACCCTGCCAAAACATTATCACATCGTCAATATAGCGTTTCCAAGACACGATGTAACTGGACCACCGAGACTCATACACATGTCTTTTCTCAAATTGAGTCATGTAGAGGCATGCTAATGAGGGCGCAACACTCGCCCCCATCGCTACCCCCTTTATTTGTTTATAAAATCGTTCCTCAAATTCAAAATAATTGTGGCCATTTATGGGCCTTAATCAGGAAGTAGAATGGGTATGAGGGGATGTCTCTTTAAATTTAGTAGGTGGGGCTGTGCATTATGGGAAGACTTAAATTCGGCGTTCGTCCTTCCCCATTAACTTCAGAGACACGGCAGTTGGATCCCGTGCTGAGAAGTCTCATTCAGGCATGCAACCGAATAGAATTGATTAAAGTAAGTGAATTTAAATACATGAAGCATTGTAATTTAATGAGTATAAAGTATATTTTTAGGATTTGTTAGGGTGATAATAGGATTGTGTTATTGTAGGTGATGTGGTGGTTCCTCCTGACGAAGTGAGCGAAATGCGGTCCTGCATAGGGGAACCGACGTTTGTATAAGGAACAAGCTGACATCAAATGTGGAGTGATAAACTCATTCCGTTCATCAAGTACCTGGAGATGATTGAAAGTTGTTTTACTTACATCGAGAACGGTGTCAGAGACTATTATAACAACTTTCTGGAAATTATGGTGGAATTGAGAAACAGTAGAGAACTGTGTTAGAGATTATTATAACAACTTCACGGAGATCTCTTTGGAATTGTGAAGCAGCAAGTATCCATGTGATATGTTGGGATAAGATAGCTAGGAAGACATTATTAATTAGAGATCGTAGTAAAATACAAAATGTTTAAACAAGTATAAGTAAGAACAATCAAGAAATGCCACTAGATAGGTACTATGAATGAATGTGTAATGAGTGAATGAGTGAGTATTTTTGTTTTTGTTATTGTTGTTTTTAAATATATGTGCTTTGTTTTGGAGCACATGTTTTCAATAAAGATATTTTGTAATAATAGACTGGAGCGGGTTTGTGATTAATTAAAATTCAATGCCAAGAAATGCAAAGTGATGCACTTAGGGAATAGAAATCCACGGGAGACGTATGTGTTAGGTGGTGAGAGTCTGATAGGTACGGACGGGGAGAGGGATCTTGGGGTGATAGTATCCTAGGATTTGAAGGCGATGAAACAGTGTGACAAGGCGGTGGCTGTATCTAGAAGGTTGTTGGGCTGTATAGAGAGAGGTGTGACCAGCAGAAGAAAGGGAGTGTTGATGCCCCTGTATAAGTCGTTGGTGAGGCCCCATCTGGAGTATTGTGTTCAGTTTTGGAGGCCGTATCTTGCTAAGGATGTAAAAAGAATCGAAGCGGTGCAAAGGAAAGCTACGAGAATGGTATGGGATTTGCGTTACAAGATGTATGAGGAGAGACTTGTTGACCTGAACATGTATACCCTGGAGGAAAGGAGAAACAGGGATGATATGATACAGACGTTCAAATATTTGAAAGGTATTAATCCGCAAATGAACCTTTTCCGGGGATACGAAGGCGGTAGAACGAGAGGACATAAAATGAGATTGAAGGGGGCAGACTCAAGAAAAAATGTCAGGAAGTATTTCTTCACGGAGAGAGTGGTGGATGCTTGGAATGCCCTCCCCTGGGAGGTGGTAGAGATGAAAACAGTAACGGAATTCAAACATGCGTGGGATAAACATAAAGGAATCCTGTTCAGAAGGAATGGATCCTCAGGAGCTTAACCGAGATTGGATAGCAGAGCCGGTAGTGGGAGGCAGGGCTGGAGGTTGGGAGGCAGGGATAGTGCTGGGCAGACTTTTACGGTCTGTGCCAGAGCCGGTGGTGGGAGGCGGGACTGGAAGTTGGGAGGCAGGGATAGTGCTGGGCAGACTTATACGGTCTGTGTCAGAGCCGGTGGTGGGAGGCGGGACTGGAGGTTGGGAGGCAGGGATAGTGCTGGGCAGACTTATATGGTCTGTGCCAGAGCCGGTGGTTGGGAGGCGGGGCTGGTGGTTGGGAGGCGGGGATAGTGCTGGGCAGACTTATACGGTCTGTGCCCTGAAGAGCACAGGTACAAATCAAAGTAGGGTATACACAAAAAGTAGCACACATGAGTTGTCTTGTTGGGCAGACTGGATGGACCGTGCAGGTCTTTTTTCTGCTGTCATCGACTATGTTACTATGATTCTTCCACGGAGATAATGAGGCTTATTTTCAAAGCACTTAGCCTCCCAAAGTTCCATAGAAACCTATGGAACTTAGCCTCCCAAAGTGCTTTGAAAATATGCCTCAATGTCTCCGAATAGGTTAGGTGTGCACTTACCATGACGGGAAGGAATCTTTCTCAGAATGACAATTGGTATTATGTTACGCTCTCGGATGTACTGCTAATTTTCACCTTAATACTTGCATTGTACCAAAAAGAGTTCATAGGGTGAAATTTATATGGATAACTTATTTACATGTGCTTGGAAGTTCTTTGTCTTTAAGCCAGTAGTGCCCAATACAGTTGAGGGTAAGGAGAAAAGGTCCACCGAAGTGGATAAACGCCCAAATCCCACGAGAAAACAACAGTGGAAGGAAAGTGGGAAGTGGATCGATGACTGAAGAGACCTGGATTATTATTCACGATGGTTTATTGTAGACTCGACACAGATCTGTGTTTCGGCCACAGGCCTGCCTCAGGAGTCTTTGTTATCTGCGTGAAGAAGTACAACTCAGGAAGGGAGTTAAGTGATGTACCGATATTCTTGAGAAAGACCTTTTGTAAAGAGTCAGCAAAGACAGCTGAAAAAGATATATCTGCTTAAAAAAAGCTCTTCGTAACGCCACTTCCCACTTTCCTTCCACTGCTCAGTACAGTTGAGACAGTTTCTGCATCTTTCCACCACATTTTCATAGTCTCTGATTACATTCTTTGGTACTTGGGATCTTTGCTTTGTCCACACAAAGCAACGGGCCACTGACACTTCTCATTGTGATGCTCAGTGCATTTTTTCTAGCAAATGCTAGGCCACCCTTTAGGGGTGGGGTGATCACTGAGGGACCCACCCCACAATATCCCGGCCCCCTGCAACCAGTTACGGAATCTGTGACAAGGCAGAATTGGTGTGTAGAGCCTAAGCTCTTTTATTAAAACTTGGGGACCTTGGGTCAATTTTAGCAGACAGTGGAAAAGGTGCCAGTACTCAGTGCCCCCAAGTACCCCCTCAAAAAAAGCCCTGGTGATGCTATTCTTGTACAGTTCTTTATCACAATGTCCAGTTTTCTTGCATTGGCTTTTTAACTGTGGGAACGGGAATGTCCAAGGCGATCTAATTAAATTGAAATGGTGATTCTGGTAAAGTTTTAGTAAAATATTTTCATCCCTTTTCTGTCCACTAACAACTTCAAAAGAACCCTGCTCGCAATTGATGTGTTTAAATAGTGCAAAGAGGTCCTCTGTCTGTGCCTTTTTCTTTTGAGCTAATTCTCTCATCCCAACATATACAAGGTAGGTGGGAAGAGACAATAAATGAAGGGACCCCCCTTTTGCCATCTTTGGCAGGGGGAGCAGATGGAAGGGGTCCTATGCTGTCTAAGCCTCCGCACGTTCATTTTATGAAATAATTAGCTTTCTCACTGTTGACGACTCTGATCTCTATCCAGTCCCCTATCCTCCAATGTTCCACAGCACCCCATTGTTTCTTTTCCTTGGCACCCTCTCCTCTCCTGTCTCTTTTTCCCTGCCCCTATCCTGCTCCCCATCACAGACAAATCCTCTGCTGTTCTACAAATGGACATATGAATGGCTCATCTCAAGGAAACAGTGTCAGACTCAGCAGCTATTAGCTGCTAATGAACAGAGAAAAGCTCTCAGAGGCTGTGTCTGAATCGCCTCTCCATCCTGACCCTTTTAGCTGTGGGGTTATGCATTTATGCATTTTATTTTTTTTTAAATCTATTTCTCTGTCTGTCTATATGTGTATGTTCTTTTATTTCCTAAAGACTTTTCTTTGAAAGAGATAGTGTCTTCTTTTCTATTAAAGCTGGGATAATGACAGAAGAGGAAGTGTTTGGGGAATGGCATACAGGAGATGGTGAAGGGTCATGCATTTGATATACCTTTCTGTGGTTTACATATGTTCTATGCAGGGGGCTCACAATTTGTGTTGTAGCTGGCACAATGGAGGGGTAAGTGACTTGCCCAGTGTCACAAGGAGCTAGAGTGGGAATATAACCCAGTTCCCCAGGTTCTGAGCCCACTGCACTAACCATTAGGCTACTCCTACAATCAGGGCTGGTTTTAGACATGGTGGATCCCAGGGCAGAAAATGAGGGGGGCCCTGGCCCCTGATCCCCTCAATCTCCCCACCTGAATTGCTAGTACGCAGTCCAGGCATCTCTTCCCCTTCTCCCCACCACAGTCCATCTCCATCCCTTCCCCTCACCTTGCAGTCTTCTTTCAAAAATTTACTTCCCTTCTCAGAGGGTCCCTGGCACGGAGGCCATCTTCTCAATCTGCCTCCGGCTGTCCCAAAGCTTTTCCTTTCTGCCGCGATCTGCCCAGGTGGAAACAGAAAATTGCGTCAGAGGGGGTGGAACATGGCAGAGAGGGAAAGCTTTGGGGCAGCCGCAGACAGCTTGTGAGAATGGCTGCTGTTCGGGGACCACTCTCAGAAGAGAAATACATTTTTAAAGAAGATCGGGAAGGGAGGAGGAGACGGACTGTGGTGGGGAGAAGGGGAAGAGATGCCTGGACCACGGGGGCCACCTGGAGCTGTGGGGCCCAGCTCCCCCCCCCCCAACACTGGTTCTGCTTCCAATCAGTGGTGACCTGCTGTCTGTTTACATGAACTGGGCTGTCCATCTGCCCCAGGGCCATCAAGAGGGGGCAAAGAGGGCAAAATTCCCCGGGCCCGGGACTCCAAGGGGGGGCCTGGTGCCAGGGTCTCTCTCTCTCTCTCCTGCTCCTGATGAGACCCAGGTAACCGCGTCCTGACAGGAGCAGGAGAGAGAAAATTCCAGCACTGGGACCCTCTTGCGTTGCCTGCCAAGTGGCTGCTGGGCCCTGAGGCCGCGCATGCTCGGTTTTGAAACCGAGCATGCACAACGTGAGAGAAAAGCAGCCGCAGGGTCAGGCAAAGTGCCAGAGGAAAGGCCAGCGCTGGAGGAAGACCTCTTCTGCTGGCAGGACCTCAGGATCCCTGCCAGCCAAGGTACTTACAATCCTGGGGGGGGGGGGGGGGGCAGCGACCCTGTCCCGGGCCAGGTTCAGTCTCTCAACGACCCTGATCTGCCCACATGCAGTTTGCCATTGTACTACCTGCTATTTGCTGAATTCTAACTTTTTTGAAATCCTTCTCCGTATTTAAATTTGGGAATGTTCTTTGTGCCACTCACACTTGTCTCAATATGCCTGTGATGGACAGCAACTTGTACCAGCCAGAATGATAAATAAGGCTATAGAACCCTGCCAGGACTTAATGGACTAGATTCTATATATAGCGCCCAAAACATCAGTTCTGTTCTATAAGCTGTGCTTGAAGTTAAGCACAGTTTAAAGAATAGCGCTTATGCCCAGGAACCGCGCCTAACTTTAGGCGTGGCCAATTGCACCAATTGAAACGTGGTGCAAATGTATGTACCTACATTAGGTGCATAGCCCTGTTATTCTATAACAACATGTGTTAATTTTAGGAATGATCTCCATTACACTCATGACCTTCCCATTTCCACACCCCCTTTTTCAGAGTGCGTGTAAATTTTAGGCGCATATCCCACACCTACATTTCTGCAAGTAAATGCCAATTAAATCCAGTTAGTGTCAATAATTGCTTGTTAAAAAGCCAATTATTGGTGCTAATTAGCTTGTTAGTCAATTAAATTGTGTGTGGCAATTGGACACACGCCCAGATGTACCTACGCAATTTTGGGCAACTTCTATAGAATTAGGGGGAATAAGGCTGTGTGTCAGTTCTGGAACAGCAGGACTGAGGTGCAGTGATAGACTTCAGTGGTGAGGCCAAGGATGGGCCTGGATGGGCTCAGGCCCACCCACTTTGAGCTCAAGCCCACCCAGTAGCAGCACACCTATGATGTGGCTGGCAGGGATCCCCAAGCCCCATCAACTGTCCCTCCTGCATAACAGCTTTCCTTCTGATGTATTCCCGCCTATGTGGAAACAGGAAGTTGCATCAGAGGGAAGACTGTGGGGCCAATATGAGCAGTGTTTATTAGCTGCTGCACGCTGCCGGTGAAAATCTGCTATTTAAAAGGTATGCGGGGTAGGGGGGATGTTTGAGAGACCAAATGGCATGCAGGCAAGAGAGTGAGAGACCAAATCACTTGTGGGACAGGACGGAGTTCTGCCCACCCATCTGGGGCCCAGGCCCACCCAAATATGGGTGTCTGGCTACGCCCCTGGTAGACTTATGTGAGGGAGTGGTTTCAGTGCAGGACTGTGTGTGTATGTGTGTACAAGGATCTTAGTACCGGACTATAAGTGGGGGGTGGGGGAGGGGGGGTCAGAACTAAAAGATAAAGGGGGGGGGGGAGAGAGTGAGAAAGTTGCATGTAGCTTCCCTACATATGGTCTTGGCACAGTCTCAATCTCTCAAGCAGATACAGGTGGAAAGACGAATCTTCCTCTCACTGTTGATATCTTAGCCAGTCATTCAGGAGTTTATCACACCCCTTTCTCACGGAAGCGGGAGAGGAGAGGGACTATTATTCTTCAGGATCTTTTACAAGATTTATGTTCTGGTGCATTAGCGCAGACTGCTGTCAAAGTTCAGCACCAAGGCGTCGAGACGACGCATTTTTAAGTTCATCAAATTTGCTTTCACTCTTCCACCCCTGCCCCCATCTTACCCATCTCATCCCACTTTCTCCTCCCCAATTCAATGCCTTCCCATTCCCGTCTCTCTCTTAATCTTCTAATTAAGTGCAACACAGAAAGCTATGTTGGTCCTTCAAGCTGGGGCTCCCTCCCATCTCCCCTGCTTCAGGACAGTCATTTCCCCCCTCCAGCTTCTTAGCTGCTCTCAGTATCAATTAGCTGCTAGAGATGAAAGAAGGGCAGATCTCAGGCTGGATACATTACATATCCTTGAAAAGTGATAAAAGAGGCTGTTACTAAACCTCTCAGAAAAGGAAAAAACCCCAAATAAATAAATAACAGGAGATGAGCCAACCCCCCCCCCCCCCTCCAATCTTATTATTTCTCACTCTTCATCTTTAATCTCCAGTCTGTGTTCCTCCTCTCCTTCCCCCTCCCCCACCGAGTGTTGAAATCACACCACAGACCCACAGCAGACTATTTACTGCTGTGGAGTCAATAATATAGGCAGCCGAGACACCCTGACCCAGTCCAGGTTTATAACACATACAGACATTTGGAATCAAAATGGTAACAACTTGGCCGCAAAATTATTATTATATAATCACAATGTCAACAGAAAGATTCAGTAATCCCAGGATACCCGAGCCAAATTCAAACGCTAAAGACCTAACACAGTACATGCTCCAGTCTGCTGCCATAAGCAAGGCAGACCAATCTTCAAGGCATAATGCCAGAACTCCCCCACCACCACGCAACAAGGGGTGTTCAACTCAAAGTGGAGCTACCTCAGATGCACCTACATCAACTTCCTAAAGTTATAGCTACATCACAGCAAACCATGCTCGGATACACCCACCCACCGAAGCTCCAAAATCCTAAGGTGAGAAAAGCAAAAGGTTGACATGAGTGTGGGTGGGAGGGGGGGTCTTCATTCCAGACTGCTTGCTCAAGATGGCCTCAGGGGACCTGCAGTCAGGTACAGTATAATTCCCGCCCTAGAGGACTCTCAGTCTAATAGGTGTGAGTTGACATGTCGCCATTCGCCAATTTACCCAGAATGCAGAATCTCCAAAGCTACCACATGCTTTCCTCCTGCTAAAGTTACTGCTCTTCTGCTTTAGGACTGGTTTTCCCAGTATATAATGTGCTGTGTGGCATCCTGTCTCTGACAGTCACCAGTCCAAGTCACAAGAACCTAGCGGATCCCAAAAAGTAGATCTATTTCCCATAGTTCAGTTCCAGGGCTGAGCAATGGCTCTCCCAAATCTATCTGGCTAAGAATTTTTCCTACACTTTTCCTCTGCGCAACATCTCTCCTCCACCTGATTTTCTTTGAAAGGCTGAGCAGGAAGCATTGTCAAACACTGTAATATAATATATATTTTTATTTTTATTTCAACTGCTTCTCCAGATAAAGTCCAGTCTATCTAGATGCATTCTTCTCTGGTTCTAAGAACATAAGTGTTCCTATATTTGGACAGACTGAAGGTCCATCAAGCCCAGTATCCTGTTTCCAACAGTGGCCAATCCAGGTCACAAGTACCTGGCAAGATCCCAAAACAGTAAAACAGATTTTATGCCGCTTATCCTAAAAATAAGCAGTGGATTTTCCCAAGTTCATCTTAATAATAACTTACGGACTTTTCTTTTAAGAAATTAGCCAAACATTTTTTAAACCCTGCTAAGCTAACTGCTTTTACCACATTCCAGAGTTTAATTACACTACAATACAACAAAATTTATATTCCACTATATACCAACTAAGGATCAATGTGGATTACAATTTATGTAAAAACTAGGCCATCACTAGGAAAATACAAAAAAGTATAATTATATATAAACTAATCATAGCTATCTCAGTACAATAAACACCAAAGTTACATTAAGTAAATGGAAAACAGATGAGCCTTTAGCAATTTACAAAAACATAAATGTGATTCTACCAATCTCAACTCCAAAGGAAAGGAGTTCCAACATTGCACTGAACAATAAACAAAACCAGAACTATGATGACTTGACTTATACTTCACATGCTTTATAGAAAGAAACCACAACAGAAAATGGTCCTTAGATCTAAGAGAACAAACTGTTGTTCCCATAGCAAATAACTTCACCCATTGAGTGTAGAAATATTTTCTCCAGTTTGTTTAAAATTTACTACTTAGCAGCTTCATTGTGTGCCCCCTAGGCCTAGTATTTTTTTTGAAAAAGTAAACAAGCGATTCACATCTACCTGTTACACTCCACTCAGTATCTTATAGTCCTCTATCGTATCTCCCCTCAGCAACATAAGCAGTGTCAAGCTAGATGCAAAGCACTGATAAAGAAGGCTAAAAAGAGAATATGAAGAAAAACATGGAGACAAAAATTCAAAGGGGGCACTCAGGAAGGACAAGACCATAGCAGAGAGATTGAATGAATTCTTTGTATCAGTCTTTACGGAAGAAAATGTAAGAGATCTACCTGTACCAGAAATTGTTTTCAAGGGTAAGGATGCAGAGGAACTGAAAGAAATTTTGGTGAACTTGGAAGATGTACTGAGTCAAACTGACAAGTTAAAGAGTAATAAATCACCTGGACCGGATGGCATACACCCCAGGGTACTGAAATGGCTATGTGTTAGCTGTTGCTACATAAACCTGGACATGGCCCGACATTGAATATCCAGGAATAACGCCAGCAGTGGTCAGCAAAACACTGACCACCAGTGGCTGAATATTTACTCCGAAGTTACTAAGTAGTAGAACAAATTATTGAAAATATTTTTTCACTCAGCATGTAATTAAGCTCTGTAATTTACCAAAGAATGTGGTAAAAGCAGTCAGCATAGCAGGGATTAAAAATGGTTTGGGCACGTTCCTAAAAGAAAAGTCCATAAATCATTATTAAGATGGTCTTGGGAACATCCACTGCTTAATACCTGGGATAAGCAGCATAAAATCTGTTTTACTTGTTTGGGATCTTGCCAGGTACTTGTGACTGTTAGAAACAGGATACTGGACTTGATGGACCTTCGGTCTGTCTCAAGTAGAGCAATGTTTAAGTACTTTTGTACCAGTCAATCTAACATCTACCCCCTGCCCCACCATCTTACTGCCAAGCTTTGTAGTAATTTTGTAGCCCCCAAAGATAAGGAGGCTGCTGACTGAAACATCTGGTTTCCCGTGTGCTCCCCGTGTTAGAGTTGTATGGGTGGCTGCTCCATGCAGGTTGTCTCAGTCTTCTTGGAAACCCCAGTGCAGCCCACTGGCTTGTATTCTTCCATCTTTGGCACTCTTATACCCCATATCACTCAGCAAGCACTTAAGTCTCCTGCTTTGTGTCTTCTACCCACTATCCCATCTCTCTTTATTTATTTATTGCATTTGTACCCCACATTTTCCCACCTATATGCAGGCTCAATGTGGCTTACATTGTACCGTCAGAGGCGTTTGCCCAGTCGGTGGATAACAAATACAAAGTTGTATAGTGATCGTATGAGGTATAAGTGGAGGGTCGGAATGGATGAAGATTGCGTGTTGTCCTGTTCGATCATAGTCATGCTGTGTTGGTAGGTGAAGAGGGTTACCTGGGGTCCTTGGGGAAGGCCTTTTTGAAGAGGTTGTCCCAAGCATTCTTAAATTCCCTTACAGCTTGGGTTGCCAGTCTGCTGTTCCAGCCCCCTCTATGCTAATCTCTCCTCAGGAACAGACTTGTTGCAAATAGACACCAAATTAAAACCGAGATGAGGATAGCTAGCTACTTGTTCCACTGCATTGTGTGTTGCTAATGCCTGTGGTGGTGGATGGGGAAACTGGGCCGTTTCTGCAAAGGCAGGCTTTAGCACCTTCTCTAATGGGATCCTCTCCACAAGTAATTAAGCGCTAGCTAGTGCTAACCGTAATGTGATGTATGTATGCCTTTAACTAATCATTTATTAGCTCCGTTGATGGTTCGTCAATATTCATTCATTTATTTAAACAAGTCTGAGTGGTAATGAAGATGTTTGCTTTAAGAGGGAATGAAGATGCAGCTGTGGCCTGGAGGAGTTTGGCCCTGTTTGGCAAAGGCTTTTCACCCACTTTTCCCCTCCCTTCATTCCCCCTTTAGCTGTGGTTTTCTTTACAGCCAGGTTAGGTTGCAATTGCTTATCCAGAAAAGGGAGGAAGAGGGCTGCCGTAAATCTGTACCATGTCTAAGGAACTGTACAGCTTGTCAAGAGTGAATTAAGCAGTGGAAGGACTGTTTTCTCCTCTTCCCCATCCCCTTCTTGGTTCTCACTGTTATAATTTTGGAACAGTAACAGCTGCACTGGACCAAAAAAAAAAAACCCGTCCTGGTCCACACCAGTGGCAGGAAGCACTTAAAAATCACTCTTCCATTCCTGAGCAGATGAATTGCCCTTTAGTCGGATTAGCAGAGGGCCCCATAACAAGAAGGCAAGAGTGATGTAGTCCTGGTTTTGTTCAATTGCATCTTGGGATTTGTAGTTGTAAAATAACAGGTCTAGCGGTTCCAACGGAGCAAAACCAGGACTGACTGCTTCCGACTCTGATGGCCTGGAAGAACCACAGGAAGTGGAGGGCCAGTGTTTTTGGTGTATCTTAAATATGTTTTGTATAAAGATCCTTTTCGTCTTTCCTGTGGCTTGTGGAAACGCCTTCTTCACCCTACTCTTTTGACTTGCTCTGATGACCTGGAAACATCTGGTGAAAGCAGTGAGTACACATTCTAGTTTTTAGAAGATTGGAGTCAACCAAGGGCGATCTCTTTTTAAGCAAATTCGGTGCCTGCATTTCTCTCCTTACTGTCTTTTATCCTAATTCATCACTTTGACATGCAGGATTTGACATTAAATATTACCAGAGCTGATTTCTATTGGATCATTAAAAACAGCTTGGGGATTAATGAAAAATCGTTTAAAAAGTAGGACTGGATTATTAAAGACTGGACAGAGTCAGTTTGTCCTGTGTCCTTTGGTTTCTCACAGCATTGAATGGGGAGGAAGAGGAGGGGAAAACAGCACTGCGGAGGGAGGGGGGGGGGGGGGCAATTCTCACACTACAGAGTGACTCTCCTTTTCTTATTGAATAGTCAGTATTTTGTCAGCCCCACTTTCTTTGTGTTCTCCTGTACTGTTTGTCCTCACACTTTCACCATTCTAGTTTCATTATATTGTAAAGCACTTTGTTGTTTTTAAAGTAAAATGGTATAGCAGATAAATATTTGACTGATTGGATGGGCTTTTGGCCCTATTTTTTTGGAGATTCAGTCACCCCTTTGGGGCTGTAGTTTCATGCACCCCTCCAAAATTCTCAGAAATCACCTGCAATATGTGGTGTGTATGGGATTAAAGAGAGGTGTGCATCACACCTGGGACCAGGAGCTAGTCCTGGGTTCAAAAAAGGTTTGGTCAAGTTGCTGGAGGAAAGGTCCATAGTCTGTTATTGAGACAGATATGGGGAAGCCACTGCTTGCCCTGGGATTGGTAGCATGGAACACTGATACTCTTTGAGATTCTGAATGGAATCTTGCAAATCTGTGAGATTCTGGAATATTGCTACTCTTTGGGGTTCTATATGGAATGTTGCTACTAATTGGGTTTCTGACAGGTGCTTCTGACTATTGGAAGCAGGATACTGGGCTAGATGGACCATTGATCTGACCCAGTATGGCTATTCTTATGTTCTTATGCAGAAAAAGAGTTTTATATGTAACAGTCCTTGTCTACTTTTGAGGGTGAGTAGCACAAGATGCCCACCTACACATAGGAGCTAAGGGGCCCTTTTACTAAGTGGCTGTAAGCCCAACGTGGGCTTACCACTCGCCATTCCAGAACTATCTCCGGCCCAACGCAGGAGCCGGTGGTAGCTCCACCCCCCAGCACGCGGAATTTCCAATGCTAGCTGAAATATTTGAATAAACTTTCTGCGGTGGGTTCCCTGGTGGTAATTGCTGCTCGCTTTATCACCAGGTTAGTGTGGGATCCCTTACCGCCACTTCAGTGGGTGGCGGTAAGTGCTCCCTCCCGCATGGCCATGTCTTTTTTTTTTTTTTTTTGGCCTTTTTACCCACTGCGGTAAAAAGGGCTTCAGCGCATGGCAAAAACAGCCCCTGCCGCTAGCATGATCCTTTTTACCGCAGCTTAGTAAAAGGGCCCCTCAGTTTCTAAAGTCTTTTTTGTTTATAAAGCATGGTTTAACACACAGATATTGGTTCTGTGAAAATCCCAGAAGTATCCTACTGTATAAATCAGCTGTGACCGATGTGCCGCACATGCATCACTTCACAGGTCTCTCTCGAGCCACCCAGCAATTCTCCTCTCTCCCCTGCCCCCCCCCCTCCAGCCACCCAGCGATTCTCCTCGCTCCCCTGATTACCTCCGTCAAAGCGGCCGCGTTATTTAAAGCCCTGCCCGTCTCTAGCCTTCCCTTTGAGTTCGTTCCCTCAGAGTCCCGCCCTCGTAGAAAGAAGAAATGACGTCAGAAGGTGGGACTGAGGGAACAAACTCAAAGGGAAGGCTGGAGACGGGCAGGTCTTTCAATGACGTGGCTGCTTCGATGGGGGTAATCGGGAGAGAGGAGAATCGCTGGGTGGCTGGAGGGGGGGGCAGGGGAGAGAGGACAATCGCTGGGTGGCTGGAAGGGGGGGCAGGGGAGAGAGGACAATCGCTGGGTGGCTGGAAGGGGGGGCAGGGGAGAGAGGACAATCGCTGGGTGGCTGGAAGGGGGGGGGGCAGGGGAGAGAGGAGTATCACACACTCTCTCTCTGTCACAGACCCACTCGCACCCAGTCTCACTCTCTCTCTCTGTCACACACACACACTCGCACATTCACTCTCACTCTCTCTCTCACAGTCACTCTCACACACATTCTCTCAAACATACACACTCCGAGGAAAACCTTGCTAGCGCCCATTTCATTTGTGTCAGAAACGGGCCTTTTTTACTAGTATGTATATAAAAGACAGCAGCACAGTAACATAGTACCTGCAATGTTACACACTGGCCCCTGATCCAGATGCGTGTGCAAACTGATTTAGTTAACGAGCCATTAACATTATTGATGTTAATTGTCATGATATAACCGGCTATCCACTAATATTCAGCGCATTGCTGGCTAAATTTCATTGCCAAATCAGGCTGCTGAAATAGCAGGCCTAATCTTTGGCCAGCTTAAACTTAACCGGCAAACGCTGAATATTGACTTGACCCGTTAAGTTTAAAGCAGTCAAAAATAAAACGGATATTCAATGCCGGTCACTGGAAAAGGCCCAGCATTTAATACCTGGCCTCACTGCTAACCGCGAGAGTTAGCCAGGCTGGCCACGCTGACTCCCACGATCTGAATATCAGCCCCATTGTACATATCTGTATGTTTTATCCAGATGTGAATTTGTCCACTCCTGGGAGTTTTATTAAATAGCCAAAAAGTAGGGATGTTTATGAGAATTTTTATAGGCACCTTCTTACGACATGAATTAGGGCCAATCAGTCTCCACAGTTGCCCATGTCTAATTCATCTCTAATTATCTGTCTTCCTTGTTCTTTCCCTTGCCACCTCCTCTGAATCTGGTCTTTAGATGACTTGAATTCTGGGACATTTCTAGAGAATCAGAACTAACTTTCACATCCAATTCTGTGCAAATGTCTCTGTCTAAGATCCACATTAGACTGGGGATGTAGACTACAAAAGACTACTTTTGCTGGGCCCTCTTTAAGAAAAGGAATTTTTTTCCTGTTTGCTCCTCTATAAGTTTTCACTCATTCTGAGTTGTGCTTGTCACTTTTCTGTTATGCCTGTGGTTCTGATACTCTCAGACGTTAGTTGCTTTTTTGTTTATTTCAGAGAAGGAAAAATATATATGGATCAATATTCAAAGAGAAATATCTGGGTAACTGCTCCAGTTGTCCAGATATTGCTCTTAGCCGCCAGTACTTCACTCTAAAATCTTGTCACTCATTTATAAACGTCCCAAAAAACATTTAAAACTCAAAAAGCAACTGTTAGTGCAAATTAATTGGAATGAAAAATCTTCATGGAGATACCCAAGCTAAGCACTGCTAGCTTGTCACTTGCTCAGCGTTTATTTATTTATTGCATTTGTATCCCACATTTTCCCATCATATGGCAGGTTCAATGTGGTTTACATATTGCTGAAAAGGCAGTTACAAAATTTAGATTTGTAGAAGTCTAGTACATAATACAGAAGTACAATAAACGCTTAGGTTGATATATTAGCGTATTGTGAGAGAGGTTAATATTATTGTTTTCCATTTCTGAACTTTTCATGATGTATGGTGGTATGGGATTAGGCAGATCCAGGGGGGAAAGACTTCTTGAAAAGATGTTTTTTCTGAATTGTAGGTAGTTTTCTGTGAGTTTCAGGTCTTTGGGTAGTGAGTTTCAAAGTTGTGTGCCTATAAAGGAGAGGCTGGTGGCATGTGAAGATTTGTATATTATACCTTTGTAGTTGGGTAGTGAAGGGTTAGGTAGGTTCTTGCTGTTCTCGTCACGTTTCTTATTGGTAGATCGATAAGTTCTGTCGTGTAAACTGGTGTGAGGCCGTAGATGATTCTGTGGACTATTATGCGTATTTTGAAAGTTATGCAAGCGTTAATAGGAAGCCAATGTAAGCTTCTTAGGAGGGGTTTCATGCTTTCGAAGCGTGTTTTTCCAAAGATGAGTCTGGCAGCTGTGTTTTGTGCTGTCTGTAGTTTTCTTATGATTTGATCATTGCAATATATCATAATCATAGGCAAAAAAAAGTTTCCTTTAAAAAACATTACTAGGATCGAAAAATTATATATGTGTGCAGTCAAAATCATAGAAATAAGAGATCTATAGTGAAACACTTAACTTTGGGGTCCTTTTACTAAGGTGTGCTGAAAAATGGCCTGCGGTAGAGTAGGCGAGTGTTTTGGGCACACGCAGAATCATTTTTCAGCACACTTGCAAAAAATAAATGCCTTTAAAAATGTTTTGCCAAAAATGGACATTCAGAAAAATGAAAATTGCCATGCGTCCATTTTGGGTCTGAGACCTTACCGCTAGCCATTGACCTAGTGGTAAAGTCTCACGCGGTAACCGGGCGGTAATGACCTACATTCACCAGAAAATAAAAAATATTGTTCAGGTGTGCATAGCGGACGCATGCCAAAAATGAAATTAGCCGTGCGGTAACTCCATTTTGGCACGTATTGGGCACACGTAGACGCTTACACGGCTTAGTAAAAGGGCACCTTTATGTGCAAAATTTCAATTCAATTCACAGGTCCATCTCCTGAAGAATATTCAGTGGAAAGTGCTACTGAATATCCTTACAGACTCCCTCAGAACTAACTGGCTAGTGCCGGGGTGATTAATTTTCTTTAAAACAAGCCAAAAAGGCCCGTTTCTCAAAAAAATGAAATGGGTGCTAGCAAGGCTATCATGTAATGACGATTTATGTTTTTAAGTGAACCGCGATTCTCCCGTCACCGCCCATCCATATCCACCAATTCTCCCCTCGCCTCCCATCCCATCGATATCCAGCGATTCGCTTCTGCCCTCCCATCCCATCCATGTCCAGTGATTGATGTACAGTACGTTGGAGTGTCCCTCTACTTCTCCTCTCTCCCCTGCCCTCCCCTCCATGTCCAGCGATTCTTCCCTCCCCACCAATTGATATCCAGTGATTTGCTTCTGCCCTGCCCTCCCATCCCATCCATGTGCAGCGATTCTCCTGTGCCCTGCCCTCCCATCCCATCTATGTCCAGTGATTCTCCCCTCCACTCCATGGCTAGTGACTCTGTCCTTCCCGCTTGTAAGCCGTCCATCTTACTTGAGGTTGCAGCGGCGGCAGGCTGGGCCCGTGTCGCCTCCAGCGTTCCCCTGCCTTCCCTCTCAGTGTCCAACCTCCTTTGATGTCATTTCGTCTTTACGCGAGTGCGGGACACTGAGAGGGAAGGGAATGCTGGAGGCGAGCTGACGTCAGCATGTTACGAACCCAGCCAGCCAGCCAGCCAGAGAACCTGAGCTACAAATTATTATATAGATATAACCCACTCAATCCATAGTGTTCTAGGCAGCTTACAATAGAAACATTCACAATTAAAAATGACATAATTAAAGCAAAATAAACAGTAACCCGATGTGATGTATTTTTTAAAAAAGTCCAGCAGCACCGGAAATGGAACTACCATCGGTGGCCGTGTTGGGCCGGCGGTAGTTCTGGGTCACTGCATGGCAACCCTTTAGTAAAAGGGCCCCTGAATAACTATCTCGATGAAATTAGCACAGCAAAGAGAGTTCCCTAATTTCATCCAGTTACCTGGGGGTAGGGGGCTGAATACTGTCATTATCTGGATAGTGCTGGTGGCTGGAGCCGACCTGGCCAAAAATCCACACCAGAAAGCAGGCCCACACCCATGACCTGGCCAAAAGTCTGTACCAGAACACAGGACCACGCCCTTGGCCTGTTGTGATCTCACCAAAAATCTGCAGCAGAACACAGGACCTCACCAAAGTCTTGTATTTTTGATCTTAGCAGAAGACTAAATACTGTTTCATCCCCTTTACCTGGCTTCTAGAAGCACACATCCCAGTTTTCTCCATCATAGCTTGCAGAGAAATTTTGTGGCCTGACTCCAGCGGTTCCATAGTGCCGGCTTTTGCATAATGTGAGATATTAATGCATCGCATTTCTGAGGCCTCTCCATATCTCGGGGAAGCTTGGTTTGTGTTTAAGCTATAATTGATGAAAGTAATGAGCATATGAGTTTATAAACAGTTCCCCAGAGCTAATAAAAGCTGAGGTATTTACTCACTGGAGCCACGTATGAGTTACTTACTGCTAGCATCAATTATTCTAATTATAGCATGCGTCATATATTTTATTTATAGGTAAAGTGCGTTGAATCCTTGTCAGCATCTTCCTGAGGAATCCAAGCACCGTGTTTCTTTCCAGATTTTGCCTTTGAGTGGCTGTCAGTCAAGGAAAGGAAGACTGGATGGGGAGAGGGAAGGAGGGAAAAGAGAGATGAGAATGAATTCTAGTGCTTCCTCCCAGCACAGACCTTCTGCATTTTGTGGCCACAGATACAATACCAGGTGGATCCATTTTATACAGACATTTACCCCATGCTCTTTGCAAAGAATAGGAGCCCTTGAGCCAGAGTGCACAGGTGGGCGAGGGTAACCTGGTGCCTTTGACTGTTCTCAAGAGAGGATTAGGGAGGAGAGTCTCCTTCCCACCTTCTTCCCCTCTGGCTTGGCAAGAGCAGTTACCATTGCAGTTGGAGAAGGTCAAGGATGGACCTTGGCCTCCTGGGAGGTGGGCAGTAGGTAGGAGTTTAAAGGGGGCAAACCAGGTGACTTGACGTCTTTTCATTCGAACTACCACTCTATGTACAGCAGAGGGTAACATTGGGATAGGATTGATCTGTTCATACAAAAAAAAAATGGAGCTGGCCAGTAAACACAAGTGCAGTCAGCTCCAGGATGCCTGTCCAGGTGCTCAGTGCATGGCAAACCTCAGAAGTGGGCAGAGCAAGAAGTGACACTGCTTTCTAAGCGGATGCCCATTCTGTGTATGTTCTTGGGGTCGAGACAAATAAAAACAAGACAGTGTGAGAACAGAACATCTTTCACCATTGCTCTGCATGTTCGAGCTGGGCAAAGGGAGATCACAGCAGAAGGCTCTGAGGGCAAGAGGCAGAGCTGGGCTGAGGTCCCAGTGTGTGGTGCACAGCCCCCCCATGCACTGGCTTGCACCCCTTCCTAACATTGTAGCGGGCTTTGATTTCCCATTCTGGGTTTTTCCTGCTTTCTTTTCTCATTTCTTCTTCAGGACTGTTCAACCCTGAGCGTATCGTGTTATTAAAGTTCACTTTCTCTCCGGCAGACTTAATTAGTCTTCTTCAGACAAACATAAATTAATCCTGCAAGGACTATATAGGTTTTCCAGGATCAATAGTCAGCCCTGGATCAAAATAAAGTGCTGGAAACCCGGGTCTCTTTTTTGTTCATCCATAACGTCTTAGTAGCCGAGTGACAAACTCCTTTTCTTCCTTTTAATCACAACTCAGGCCTCAGCTAATAACAAACATTCAATTTCATCTGATTATTACTAGTGCTGGTAGCACAGCCTAGTGGTTTCCCCCATGAAACTGGAGACAGCAGTTGTATTCTCCTGCTCACAACTCATCGTCTGACCTTCATAGAGCTGCTTATCCCCAGTTTTGGATCCTCGGGTCTTATGATATCACACGGTGTGGTCCATGCATAAAATCAAATGCTGTTGTTGCTGGTCACTGAGTTTGATTGCAGTAACAGTGGGGGCAGTGGTGGCCCTACTATTATGCCAGCTAAAGGCAGAGGCCTCAGGCGGCACTGTTTCTGGAGCGGCATCTCCCCCTTCCTTCCTCTACCCCCTTCCCTGACTTTGCCTTCTTTTTCCATTTTCTAAAAGGTGGCAGTGGCAGTGATTCCCATAGTCTTCTCTTTACTGTGGCCCATCTCGCTGATGGAACTTCCTGTTTCCTCAGAGGCGGGCCACAGTAGAGAAGAGGCTGGTGCTGGTGGCAGGGCAGTGTATGGGAATCACTGTTGCCACCGCCACCACCACCACCATTTGGAAAATGGAAAAAGAAGGTAAACTCGGAGAAGGGGGTGGAGGAAGGAAGGGGGAAGATGCCTGGAAGGGGGGGGGGGATGGGGGGGTGATGGTATCTCATCCCTGCCTCAGATAGCCTCTTGCCTTGGGCCACCCCTGGTGGGGGAGATTCTATAAATGGTGCTCAAAGGCACTGGGAAAAACTCTTACTAAGCACTATTCTATAAAAGTCGCTTTACCCTTTATAGAAAGGCACTTAGTGGTGATTTCTGTACTCAGCTTTGGGCATGAGGCCTTATACCTGCTGAAACCTGGTGTAAATCTTGGCTCCTAACTAATGCAGCCATTGAATGGGAGACTCCCTCATTCCCGCTGGTGAGCCGGGATCTCCCACTGAGCAGTTTCCCTTTTCAGCGGCAGAAGGAGATGCCTCAATAAAACATCATCTCCTGCTGGCGCAGAACCAGTCTCGCTGTGGGAGATGACGTTTTCATAAGGCGTCTCCTGCTGCCGCTGGAAGGGGGGGGCGACAGCTGGTGCCGTGGGATGCGTTACTGAGGTATGTCAGGGGTGGAGCTGTGGGTGGTGCTGAGTGGAGCTATGGGTGGGGCTAAATCCCCCACTGAAAAAGCTGGCTCTGTGGATGGCAGTTAGGTGCATAAATGACCCTATCTTATAACACTTTGCCTAAATTTGGGGAATGGCCCTGACCCTCCCATGCCTCTCCTATGAATTATGGCCCCATTTGAGTTGCACACAAGACAATTTTGGCACACAGTTTTGTAGAATAGCACGCAATCCCAATTAATGGCAATGATTGATTGTTAACTGCTTGTTATCTAATTAGTTTGTGCATGGATCAGGGATTCATGCTTACATTTGGGTGACCTTCATAGAATCTGAGGGAGGGGGTATGTCTTTCTGTGCCTGGTCTTACACACAAGTACTGGACTTGGCATTGAGCTGGCAGGAGACTTGTATGTGTCTGAGTTTAAACCTAATAATCCCATTGCTCTGTGGTGGTTGTAGTTCTGTAGGCACTACTAGAGACAGGCGACTGCCTAGCTAGAACCTAAGGCCAAAACTTTAGGTACTGTCATATCCCAAGCCAAACGTGTCCAGTGTAATTACTATCTGAGTGATTATCTGTCTCTGGTAGTGTCTACAGTTCCTGCATATTCCACTGGAAAATCAGTGTCTCAGTAACATAGTAAATGACGGCAGATAAAGAGACCTGTATGGTCCATCCAGTCTGCCCAACAAAAACTCATTTACATGGTATGTGATACTTTATATGTATACCCGAGTTTGATTTGTCCTTGCCATTCTCAGGGCACAGACCGTAGAAGTCTGCCCAGCACTGTTCTTGTATTAAAAGTTCTGAAGCTAACGTCGAAGCCCCTTAAAATTTACTCTCCAGCCCATGCATATCTATTCAGCCACGATCAGGACACAGACCGTAGAAGTCCGCCCAGCATTGGTTTTACTCTCCAATTACCAGCGTTACCACCCAATCTCCGCTAAGATTCCGTAGTTCCATTCCTTCTAAACAGGATTCCTTTGCGTTTATCTCACACATGTTTGAATTCTATTACCGTTTTCATCTCCACCACCTCCCGCGAGAGGGCATTCCAAGTATCCACCACTCTCTCCGTGAAAAAATACTTCCTGACATTAGTCCTGAGTCTGCCCCCCTTCAACCTCAATTCACGTCCTGTAGTTCTACCACCTTCCCGTCTCATGTTTCTGTTTTTTTTTTTTTTTTTTTACTTAAGGTAACGCCTTTCGTGGCTTTGCAAGCAAAAAAGCGGTTTACAAACTAATTCAGGAGAGGAAAAGAAAGGAATGCCAATTATCAAATGGGACAAGGAATCCTAGAAAGGGAAAAGGTAGACTGTACATCTAAAAAGCAACATTGAAAGTAGAGTAAGTACCAGGTAGCAGGTTGGTACTGGGTTCTACTACACAACCAGACTATGTGGACTCCATCTGCCCAACATTCAAAAGGATTTAACCAGCTCCTGCTCAGTTAAATCCTGCTCAGTAATCCAGCACATGGTACTCAGTGGTACTTAATTGGTTAGTGCTGCTAACTAATCCACGGTAGTTCTATTATTAGGTTTCAGTTTACTGTTCTCAAGTTTACCTCATTTATTGTATTTATATTTCTTCTTTGTTATTTTACAATTATTATGCTATTAACAGAATTGTAAGTTGTATGTTAATTTGTACCTGCTGTACACCGCCTTGGGTGAATCTCTTCATATAGGCAGTTAATAAATACCAATAAATAAAATAAAATAAACCATCCATCTCCTAACCGGTTAACTCTGCTGCACGTCTCATATTCCGCCAGAACCGATATACTCATATCACCCCTCTCCTCAAGTCACTTCACTGGCTTCAGATCAGATACCGCATTCAATTCAAGCTTCTCCTTCTTACCTACAAATGCACTCAGTCTGCTGCCCCTCACTATCTTTCTACCCTCATCTCCCCCTACATTCCCGCCCGTAACCTCCGTTCACAGGATAAATCCCTCCTCTCAGTACCCTTCTCCACCACCGCCAACTCCAGGCTCCGCTCATTCTGCCTCGCCTCACCCTATGCTTGGAACAACCTTCCTGAGCCCTTACGCCAAGCCCCCTCCCTGCCCGTCTTCAAGTCTTTGCTTAAAGCCCACCTCTTCAATGCTGCGTTCGGCACCTAACCCTTACCGTTCAGTGAATCCAGACTGCCCCAATTTGACTGCCCCTATCGGACCGACCGTTCACTTGTCTATTAGATTGTAAGCTCTTTGAGCAGGGACTGTCTGTCTTTGTTAAATTGTACAGCGCTGCGCAACCCTAGTAGCGCTCTAGAAATGTTAAGTAGTAGTAGTAGTTAGCTTAAGGGCGGGACAGTGGAGCACGGGTGGAGCGCCTACTTAGCTGGTTAGTGGCAATTTTAAGTCCGCTACCTGGCTAAGTAACCACATAAAGTTGAGACAGCAAAAAGGCGGTCCTAACTTTGGGCTAGGTTTACTAAGCGGCGCTATGGGTGCGTTAGCATTTTTAACGCACACAAATGGTTTATGTGCATTAAACGCTAACGCGCCCATGAAAATGTATATGCGCGTTAGTGTTTAATGCACCTTACATTTACAGGCACGTTAAAAACGCTAATGCAATTTAGTAAACATACCCCTTTTGTGCTAAAGTTAACTGGGCACTGGTATGAATATCGGCCAGTGCCCGGTTAATGTCCGGTGACCACTGAGATCCGGATCTAGATTAGGAAGAGTGGTATAAATGACCCTGTTTTAAGAGTCCGGCAGCTTTAAGGCGCTTTGAATTTCAGTGTTTAAGGAATCTGCTAAATCATTGGATGTATTGTTGGAAACATATATCTCAGTTTTGAACATGGAGCATTTATAATTGAAGATTGAGAATTAATTAATTTTTTTCACAGGACGGGGGAGTGATTTTTGCATTTTGATTTTTTTTGCAAGCAATGGAGGTTAGAAGGTCAGATTGTCTTATGAAATGAATTTGTGTCAACTAATTTGAAGTTTGAATTGAATTTTAAAAGTTTAAAAAAAAATTATGGCCAATAAAAATTTTAAAATACAGTAGAACGCCGATTATCTGGATGTCCAATTATCCAGACCAATCAAATTAAAGAGACCTCTATTCAAACGTATGGAGACTATACATCAACCCTTCTATAAATATCTCAAACACTATACTTAAACATTTCTCCCAAGTTAGTCAGTGGCATTTTCTCTTCTCTTTCTTATAAATGTTCATAACAATGTGGGTCTTCAGATTTCATTGACAGCATACACCTTCTAGGAAACTTGTTCCAGCATTTTTGGTGTTCATTAATCACATCCTCATTGATCCAACATTGTAACTTTTCCTTCAAATCTTAACGATCTGTTTTTTCAAAACTCCATTTTATACCCCTAAAAAACTTTTTTTACTTTTCTTTTTTTCTATTTCTTTAAATTTTATACAAATATATAATAATCATAGCACTTAGCTTTTAAGTAACGTTCAGCAGCGATTTTTCTCCTGAGTCAAACCCCGCCAACATGGCCAGGTTTCGAAAATCTTCATCAGGGAAGAGGTTCGCTAGGAAAAAAACCCAAACATAAGTATTCAACTAACTCACCAACTTGTCTTGCCAACTGACCTATATTAAAGTTACCATTTGAAAACTTGTAAACACATATAAAAAAAATGGCTGCAGCGTCTCTCTTCCTCACAGCCACTTAAATACGCTACAGCTGATTGTGACCTACCAACTCTGATAGGACCACGTAATCCTCCTACCAGCCAATCAAATTAAAGACCACCAATCTAACTCCGAATTTAATCCTTGAGGATATAACGTATTCAGTTGAAAAATCCATCTTTGCTCCTTATAATTTAGCAATGAAACAGCATTCCCACCCTCCCAACCCAATTGAATATGATCTATAATTCGCCACTTTATATCTGTAATCTGATGATCTTTATCAATCCAGTGCTGAACCAGAAGAGCTGTTAATACCTTGTTCTTAATCTGGGATTTATGTTCATGGAGTCTGATCTTTATCGCCCGACTCGATCTTCCTATATATATCAGTTGACACGGGCATATGATCGCATATACATTATTATGAGAATTACAATTAGTTCGTGTTCTTGCAACAATCGGGCTTACAGAACTTATAGGTGTCCATATTGTTCCTTCAATGGTCAAATTACACCATTGACATGATTGACATTTATAATGTCCAATCTCAACAGAGGATTCCATCGTATAGTCCAACCTCTTATAGGCAAACATTTGATTGGCTGGTAGGAGGATTACGTGGTCCTATCAGAGTTGGTAGGTCACAATCAGCTGTAGCGTATTTAAGTGGCTGTGATGAAGAGAGACGCAGCCATTTTTTTTATATGTGTTTACAAGTTTTCAAATGGTAACTTTAATGTAGGTCAGTTGGCAAGACAAGTTGGTGAGTTAGTTGAATACTTATGTTTGGGTTTTTTTCCTAGCGAACCTCTTCCCTGATGAAGATTTTTGAAACCTGGCCATGTTGGCGGGGTTTGACTCAGGAGAAAAATCGCTGCTGAACGTTACTTAAAAGCTAAGTGCTATGATTGTTATATATTTGTATAAAATTTAAAGAAATAGAAAAAAAGAAAAGTAAAAAAAGTTTTTTAGGGGTATAAGATGGAGTTTTGAAAAAACAGATTGTTAAGATTTGAAGGAAAAGTTACAATGTTGGATCAATGAGGACGTGATTAATGAACACCAAAAATGCTGGAACAAGTTTCCTAGAAGGTGTATGCTGTCAATGAAATCTGAAGACCCACATTGTTATGAACATTTATAAGAAAGAGAAGAGAAAATGCCACTGACTAACTTGGGAGAAATGTTTAAGTATAGTGTTTGAGATATTTATAGAAGGGCAATTATCCAGACTGGCATCAACCCCCAGTCTCCATTTCCCACAGATAGTTGAAAAATTAAAATCGCTCACCAGAAGGATGCGGAACCGTCTGGAGGTGGATAGAAAGAAGCCCCCTGTGAAGCTTCAGTGTATCGCAAGTGCCTGCGTGGTCAAATATACTTGCATGCACATATAAGTACATAAGTAATGCCACACTGGGAAAAGACCAAGGGTCCATCGAGCCCACCATCCTGTCCACGACAGCGGCCAATCCAGGCCAAGGGCACCTGGTGAGCTTCCCAAACGTACAAACATTCTATACATGTTATTCCTGGAATTGTGGAGGAGTGGCCTAGTGGTAAGAGCACCGGTCTTGACATCCAGAGGTGGTCAGTTCAAATTCCATGGATGCCTCTTGTGATCTTGGACAAGTCACTTAACCCTCCATTGCCTCAGGTCAAACTTTGGGGGGTCTTTTACTAAGGCCTGCTCACGTTTATACTAGCACACACTAAAAATGCGCACACTAAACGTTAGAGATGCCCATAGGAATACACTGGCATTTCTAACATTTAGCGCCTGCTAAAAACATGAGAACATCTTAGTAAAAGCCCCCCTTAGAATGCGAGCCCTCCTGGGACAGGAAAATACCCAGTGTACCTGAATGTAACTCACCTTGAGCTACTACTGAGAAGGTGTGAGCAAAATCCAAATAAATAAAATAATGAAGCTCGTGCTACTCAACAGAGCTTTGCAGGGCCTTCTTTCTATCCAGCTCCAGACGGTGCGGATTTATGATTATCTGGATCACCCCCTGCAGAGGATAGTCCGGATAATCGGCATTTTACTGTACCTTACTTTGAGTCGTGTTGAGAGACCTTTTTTGGACTGGAATTGAATATCCGGGGTCAGATCAGCCCGTGGCTGTGAGCGACTCGTACATCGCTTATTACTGTGGGCTGAATATCAGGCGACATGTGACTGCCAAAAAGCACAACTAAGAAGATAGGTCTTGAGAACAGCTTTCAAGCGAGGGAGCGAGTGTTCAGATCACAGAGAGCGGGAGAGCATTCTAGTGTATGGGGGTAGTGTAACAGAAGACACAATGGTGTGTGGATTCAAATCTGGCTCTCACTGCTGATGGGATAGGAAGTCAAAAATCATGAATACTACATAAAGAAGGAGCAGGGATGTGTACAGTGATAAGCAGGGCTTTTTTTGAGGGGGTACTTGGGGGTACTGAGTACCGGCACCTTTTCCATTGTGTGCTGAAATTGGTCCATGGTCCCCAAGGTTTAATGAAAGAGCTCAGGCTCTACACACCAATTCTGCCTTGTGACTGGTTGCAGGGGTCCTGGCTATTGTGGGGTGAGTCCCTCAGTGATCACCTCATCCCTGAAGGGTGGCCTGACATTTGAGTACTGGCACCTTTTTTGCTAGAAGAAACACACTGGTGATAAGAGAAGTGGGGTGTGTCAGAAATTCAGGATTGTATGAAAGTCTCTCTCCAAAAATGGAAGGCCATTTCAAAGCTCTGTGGCATACAATAGTGATGTGATATCAAAGCAGGGCTTTTTTTGAGGGGGTACTTGAGGGTACTGAGTACCAGCACCTTTTTCATTTGCTAAACTTGACCCATGGTCCCCAAGTTTTAATGAAAGAGCTCAGGCTCTACACACCAATTCTGCCTTGTCATAAATTCTGTGACTGGTTGCAGGGGGCCTGGCTATTGTGGGGTGGGTCTCTTAGTGATCACTACACCCCTGAAGGGTGGCCTGGCATTCGAGTACCAGCACCTTTTTCGCTAGAAAATCACACTGTATCAAAGTGAATAGAATATCATTGCCACTCTAGGCCACACCTTTCCTCTTGGACACGAGACCCAGTGGCCCTTCACCTCCTGCCTGACCTCTATCCCTGGAAGTTGTCTCTAGCAGCTTCTTACCTCTGAATGAAAGTGACCTTTGCCACCTCCTGTTCATAGGTCTATTGTGGATGGGATATGTGCACACACGTGCACACATGCTCCTTTTGAAAGGCCTTTGGACCTGCTTTTACTCTGAATTGTCTGGCTGATGTTGTGCAAGCCTTGAGTCAAATGTTTTAAGCAGTTTGTTATAGATACAAAATGGGGAAATTCCTTTAGTACTTTTGGCCTTTTGTGTCCTGCTGCTCAGCATCCACCCCCCCACATGCAGTTTTGGCTGTTTCCAGTTGTACTTTGGGGGTGAAGGAATATTCCAGCATTGCAAGGGCTCTCTGTCACTAACTCCCTAAGACATGTATGGAGTTCTTGCCTTTGTTATAAAATTCTGAATTTTCCAGAGCTGTCAAGTTACCCATTCCAGGAGGGAGACTTTTTGGTCAGTCCTGGCTTTAAACTTACATCCCAAAGTAGTGTACATGTTAAATTTTGAAGCGCTGCATACGACTGGTAGCGCTATAGAAATGATCTGTAGTAGTAGTAGTGTAGTATTTATAGTCCATGATTCTATGCATAGAAATCAGTGCTGCAGGTCCCATATTGCACCAGGATGAGGTAAACAGAAATCCAGAACCGGCCAAAATGTCTCCCTCCTGGAATGGGTAACTTGGCAGCTCTGATTTTCTCTCCCTGCATAGTGGGATAAACCCAGGACTGGTTTCACCTGTTCCTTCTGCATGGAATTGATTAACATCCCTGCTCCCAGGCTGCTCTCCTTCCCTCCATCCTTCCCTCTCTCTAGGATGACTGTCCCCATATGCTGGAGGGATGGGGCAGGAGAACAGATACAGAACTGAGAAGAAATCTTTCCATGATCATAGACCCTGGAACAATTACCCCTTTTTCAGTTCACCGGGGGCTAAAATTAATACTCAGTGGACAAGATTTATCCACACAGGCATAGACTGGGAACAAAGCTTGGATAAATCAGCCCCACCTTGACATCTCTCATCTAGGCATTACTTGAGGCTACCAGATGACTCCAAGTCCAAGTCAGCAAGGGCACTCTGAGCCAGTGCTGGATTTGCCCCACATTGAATCTAAACATTCCCACTCCTTTCTTCCAAAAAAATTAAGTGGAGGTAAACCAAGGACTGGCTCATCCTGCCCCACTGACTTGGGGTCATCTGATAAACCTACAACTGAATGGCTTTTCTTCAGATGGGAGTATTTTAAGTACATAAGTATTGCCATACTGGGAAAGACCAAAGGTCCATCGAGCCCAGCATCCTGTTTCCAACAGTGGCCAACCCAGGTCACAAATACCTGGCAAGATCCCAAAAAAGTACAAAACATTTTATACTGCTTATCCCAGAAATAGTGGATTTTCCCCAAGGCCATTTGATAACGGTCTATGGACTTTTCTTTTAGGAAGCCGTCCAAACCTTTTTAAAACTCTGCTAAGCTAACCGCCTTTACCACATTCTCTGGCAACAAATTCCAGAGTTTAATTACACGTTGAGTGAAGAAACATTTTCTCCGATTCGTTTTAAATTTACTACATTGTAGCTTCATCGCATGCCCCCAGTCCTAGTATTTTTGGAAAGCGTGAACAGACGCTTCACATCTACCCGTTCAACTCCACTCATTATTTTATAAACCTCTATCATATCTCCCCTCAGCCGCCTTTTCTCCAAGCTGAAGAGCCCTAGCCGCTTTAGCCTTTCCTTATAGGGAAGTCATCCCATCGCCTTTATCATTTTCGTCGCCCTTCTCAGGTCACTACTTCTTCAAACCAGATCTGAAGTATCTTTCCCCCTGTAATCTATGCTTAGACATCTACATGAACCCTAGACTCCCCTGTTTAAAATGTCTATCCCCACTCCAAGCCCTGCTGCTTCTCCCTCTGCCCCACTGGGAGTTTTCTGGTGGGTTCTTACCAGTAAAGGAAGGATCGTCCTAAGCAGGCATTAAATGAATCACTGCTGTATTGGTTTGGCTGACAGATAGACATACCAATGGTGTGGTTAGCAGGGCTTTTTTTGAGGGGGTACTTGGGGGTACTGAGTACCGGCACCTTTTCTATTATCTACTAAAATTGACCCATGGACCCCAAGTTTTAATGAAAGAGCTCAGGATCTACACACCAATTCTGCCTTGTCACAGATTCTGTAACTGGTTGCAGGGGGCCTGGCTATTGTGGGGTGGGTCCCTCAGTGATCACCCTACCCCTGAAGAGTGGCCTAGCATTTGAGTACCGGCACCTTTTTTTACTAGAAAAAATGCGCTGGTGGTTAGATTTGGGGCTAGCTGACCAACTCCTGGTTTTATCCCTTAGCAGGTATGGAGTCATAGTTCTGCTCAGGAGTGCCCTGAGTAGGAACCCACACATTTTATGACACGGCCCCTAGCACTCCCACCTCCCTCACTGCATCACAGCCACTGAAGGGGAGACAATGGATGGGGAGTGATTTTGTGCCCCGTCTCCTTTGTGCCCTGTGCAGCCGCAGTACTTGCACAGTCCTCAGGATAGGTCTGGTTCTGCTCCCCTCTGGAAGATCAGTATTACAAATTCATAACTGCCAGAACAGGTCAAACCCAGAACCAATGCAGCCTGCCCCACGAACTTGGATCCTCTTCTATATCATTCTGTGGTACCCCAGTAAAAAAGCATGTTATGCCCACGTTTGTACACCCCTAACAGCTGGAAGGTATTGGTGTAGCACAGCGAGGTGGCCAACCTCTGGGACATACTCCTCCTGGGCAAGTAAGGGGACGCTCTTGCAGAATTGTCTTGAAATTTCTCTCTACAGCAGAGCTTCTCAACCCAGTCCTCGGGGAACACCAAGTCCCATCAGGTTTTCAGGATATCCATCATAAATATGCATGAGATAGATTGGCATGCACTTCCTCCTTGGTATGCAAATTTATCTCGTGCATATTCATTGTGGATATCCAGAAAACCTGTTGGGCCTTGGTGTACCCCAAGGACTGAGTTGAGAAAACCTGCTCTATAGGGTCCTTCCTCTCTGTAAAGTGTGCCGGTGCTTGTGTTCAAGGCCCACTGATTCCAGCATCCTGTCCCCAACAGTGACCAGTCCAGATCACAAGTACCTGGAAGATTCCAAAACAGTAGGTATCTGTAGCCCCATAAAATGTGTTGCCAGGTAAGCCTGCTGCTTTCATCCCCATTTTCATCCTGATGGCCAAATGTCAGGATTAATTATATGTTGTGGGTGATGGTTGATTTGGGTTCTATTTTGTTTTATCAGAATTTATTTGCTTTCTTTATGTTTAATGTATTGTACTTTATTTTAATTTTAGATTTGATGTATAGTTTGCCCTATTTTTCCACTCAGTGCTGGAGGATGTACTAAAAGCAGTTAATATAGCTGGATTTTAAAAAGGTTTGAACAAGTTATTTTATCATCCTTATTTTAATATTCCATTATCTCTTGTTTGTCCTGTTTGTCTGTCCTAATTAGATTGTAAGCTCTGTCGAGCAGGGACTCTCAGTGTACAGCGCTTTGTACGTCTAGTAGCGCTATAGAAATAATTGTAAGCTCTGTCGAGCAGGGACTGTCTTTCTTCTTCATGTTCAATTCTAAAGCGCTGCGTACGACTGGTAGCGCTATAAAAGTGATTTTTAGTAGTAGTAAGTTACTGGAGGAAAAGTCCACAAACCATTATTAAGGTAGACCTGGGGAAAGCCACTATCTAGCCACTGTACAAAATCTCCACTTGCTACTGCTGCTTCTTTAAAGTGGCTGCTGAGACTTCAAGCGTAGCCTCGCAAGACTTCCACTAAATAAAGTAATTTAAAAATAAAGACACACAGATCACATATTTAACTCTAAATCTACCTTTCCCAAGTTTAAAAGTAATTTCCCAGCAAATAACATACCAATGAAGATTTGTTCTGCTCTGGAAGTCCTCACAGCACCTCTTCTGGACAGAGAAGAACTGAAAATGAGCTTCTTATGTACCTGTGTTGTTTTGAAGACTCACATTGCAAACAGTGTGACAATAGGGCTCTTTTCAACTTCCCTCTTTAATCAGTTACTATGACTTAATTGACAGATAACTGAACACTAACACAGTGTTTTGTTTTGTTTTTTACTTCCTAACAGAAAGACCTTTTATGAAAGATTTCTGTGAAGGTAACTTTCTCTTAACAAATAATGTTAAAATAGAGACACACAAGTATGATTCTACCTTGCTTTCTGATAGGTATTTCTTTTTTGCTTTTTTTAAATGGCCAAACTGTGCTGTAAATTAAAGTTAAAACTCTAAACTGGGGTTTCCTGTGACTATTAGCTCTGTATTCTTTTATTTGAACCAGGGGCGTAGCCAGACTTCGGCGGAAGGGGGGTCCAGAGCCCGAGGTGAGGGGGCACATTTTAGCCCCCCCACTGGTGGCGCTGACCCCCCCCCCGCCATTGCCGACCACCGCCGCTGGCATCACCACCACCGACGATCCTCTTGCCCCCCCTCCCGCCACCAACCCGCCATCACTTACCTTTGCTGGCGGGGGACCCCAACCCCTGCCAGCCAAGGTCCTCTTCTTCTGGTGCAAGGCTTCATTCTGTTTCTGTGAGTCTGATGTGCAGGACGTCAGACTCACAGAAACAGAATGAAGCCTTGCAGATTAGCCACAACGCGGACGCTGGCTGATCTGCAACGCCGAAAGAAGAGGATCTTGGCTGGTGGGGGTTGGTGTCCCCCGCCAGCAAAGCTAGGTGACGGCAGCGGGGGAGGGTTGGCGGCGGGAGGGGGGGTCAAGAGGGTCATCAGCAGGGGGGTCCAGGGCCAAATCTACGGGGGCCCAGGCCCCCGTGGCTCCACATAGCTACGCCACTGATTTGAACTGACTAAGCTGCTTCAAACTAAAGTAAAAGCTCTGAACTTGGGTTTCCTGTGACTATCAGCTCTGATCTACACTTACTCTAGACTAGTCGCAAACAGAAATTGGGTGGAAAGGAACCGGTATCAAGTGATCAGTCACCACATCAAGGTAAGATGCTCCAAAAGAAGCCTTTGCATTTGTATTGACAGCACATTACATAAGACGCTTGTCAAGGTTTGCTTGTGGATCTTTATTGACAGTACGTTATATAAGGCGCCTGTCAAGACCCCTGATGAAGGCGTTTTAGCCGAAACACGGACCGTGTTGGGTCCCAATAAAGGCTTCTTTTGGAGCATCTTACCTTGATGTGGTGACTGATCACTTGATACCGGTTCCTTTCCACCCAATTTCTGTTTGCGTTCCGTTTCTGTGGAAAGTGTGAACCCCACCTGGTTGTTTGTCTGATACTCTAGACTAGTCCCTTAACTGTTAGCCTATGGAACTGTAATAGAGACTTTAAAATGCTAAGCAATGCTATTCCTTAAACTGCCTTTGCTAAATAAGTAGAGAGCAACTTAAAAAAATAAAGACACTGAAGATCTAAACCTACCTTTCCCAAGTTTAAAAGCAATTTCCCAGCAAATAACTTACCAATGAAGATTTGCCTGCTCTGGAAGTCCTCACAGCACCTCTTCTGGACCAAGGCTTTGCTCTACAGAGCTTCTCCGTTTCACTTTTTTGCTTCTTCAGGAGCTGCCTTTCTTATTGTACCAGTGCTAAACAGTACATCATCCTGTGCTGTATCACCACATCTTGATCTGCAGTTTCTATCCTAATAAGAAAGGCAGTTCCTGAAGAAGCAAAAAAGTGAAACGGAGAAACTTTATAGAGCAAAACCTTTACAGTTAAGTCCCCATATTGCTGTCATCTATGTGAAAAGAAATTTATTTTTTAAAAATTTAAAGAAAAAAATTTGAGAATTAAGTAAAGCACTAGGAAATTCAGGGAAGATGGAGGTTTTTATGACAAATGATAGCAGTTACTAGTTGCCCGACAAATATTTAAGGCAACAGTATAATTGAAGCCTTTTCCTCCATTTGTTATAAATATTAATTTATTGGTAAGATTTTAAAGCATTAGATGATAATTGAAGGCTTATTAGGTTGGTGAGTTCAGAATTAGGCAATTGTAACATTTCTTGGAAGTATTTTCATGAGAATATCAATTGAGCCTGAGATGGGTCCTAGGATAATGAAGATGTACATTCGTAGCTTTGTAGTCATTTTCTAAAGACTCAAGCTGACGATAGAGTCCCAAAGTATCTTTAATCCTTGCAGCACCTTTTGCTTGTATGGTTGTAATCTGATTGTTATGTGTATTTGTCTATATGTGTAATTGTTTCTGTATTGCGATATGTTTTTTTAAATTATGTGTGTTACCTGTACTCCACTTAGGATTTCAGGTAATGCGGAATATAAATATTTGTAAATAAATAAAATAAATAAATTCCCCATAGAACCAATGCTAGTTTCTAATGTCATTAATGTAGGATTGTGCTTCTGTATTCTCCTAACAGTTTCTTCAGAAAATTTAACTGTTAACTCAAGAAAATCCTGTAATAATGATTTTATCTTAAGCAATAAGTCCATAAATCCTTTAAGGAAATATCTGTCAAACTACCTTCAAGTTTTATGAAATCCATCTGAATCTCTCCTGAGAAGAAAAGTGACTTTGGCAAGAGAATAACTGAAACAACAATAGGTGAAGATCATAGGTGCCAACATTTCAAAATAATTGGGAGTAGCAAATACAATGTAGCAGGCTGTTGATGGGTGATATAGGAAATGTCTAAGTAATTAAAAAAATGAGACACTTAATAAAGTGTTCAGCATTGTGCTTCTCTCCCACTGTAGCTACAGGCAATGAGATAGTCATCTAAGGATAAAGGGTAATGGGGTATGGAGAGTCATGGTTGGAGTACCTTCCAAGACCCAGGGCCCTATTAATCCATCCCTGTCTCTTCTAGTGGTTGGATTTTAATTGAATAGTGCTCCTAGAACCTCCTGTGACCATTAACACATAACTACACATCATGGGGGTAACTCCATAAAGAGCTGCCTAGATTTAGGTGGTGGGAAGGCATGCAAATGGCAATCTTCTAGTCAGGACCGTACCGAGCTATACTTTAGTCTTGCACCTTTTGTGACTGGTCCACTGGCACATTCCACCACCCCCCACACTTTTCCCACTTTGCCACTACCAATGAGAAGAGACTGTGGGCTTCAAATTTGCATCCTGTGTGGCTGCACTTCTCCCACCGCCCATGGGATGGTTCTGATTCTAGTCATTTACTTGCATAAGTGGCCACTTATACAATACTGATTACCAGAAAAGTACCCCATAATTTGGTTGCGTGTACTTTGCCATGCATTTTTGTATACCATTACCGTTTTCATCTTCACCACCTCCCTCGGGAGGGCATTACAAGCATCCACCACACACTCCGTGAAAAAGTACTTCCTGACATTTTTCCTGAGTCTGCTCCCCTTCGACCTGAATTCATATCCTCTAGGTCTACCGCCTTCCATTTGGTAAATGGCGCTCAAAAAAACGGCACAGAGAAAAAGTTGGGCACCTTTTAAAGAATAGCCCTTAGAGCTGATTTCAGTGCCAAACTTTGGGCATGAGGATTTACACCAACTGAAACCTGGTGTAAATCCTGGCATGTATTTTAGGTGCAGATCCCCAGTATTCAGTAATACTGCACGTATCTTTAGTGAACACCTCTGACTCACTCCTGCCCTTCCTATGGCTGTACCCCCTTTTGGGTTGCGCGCTATAAGATCTGCACACAGATGTGTACAGAATAGCCATTAGTAAGATGTGGATGCAAATCCAAATTGATGCCAGTTAATGCCAATACTTGATTGTTAGCGCCCAATTATTGGCACAAATTGGCTCAGTCAATTTTGTTGTCTGCAAATCCAAGGATAGCGCACAATTTTCCATCCAGAAATTTTCACACTTCTTAATAACATGCACATACATGCAGTATTCACACATGCGCAATGGCTCGCATTATCAGGAATAGAGTGTATGCTATTATCGGCAAACGAAAAACCATGAATTTTCGTCTTTTCTGCTCATTTTTGGGGGTTTAATGGCATGCAAAAACAATAGCCCATATCGTGTTAGCGCATGTACTAACAGAGTAGCGCACTTTAGGGGTCCTTTCGCTAAGGTGCACTGAAAAATGGCCTGCGCTAGTGTAGGTGCGTGTTTCGGGCGCACACACATCCATTTTTCAGTGTGCCTGTAAAAAATGCCTTTTTAAAAATTTTTCTGAAAATGGACGTGCGGCAAAATAAAAACTGGCACATCCATTTTGGGCCTGAGACCTTACCACCAGCCGTTGACTTAGTGGTAAGGTCTCTTGCGTTAACCATGTGATAATCGCCTACGTGCATCAAGTTAGAGTTATCGCTCGATTTTCACCACAAGCCAGAAAATAAAATATATATATTTTCTGGCATGCGTAGTGGACGCGCGTCAAAATGAAATTACCGCACGAGCCATGCGGTAACCGAGCAGTAACTCCAAATTGACACATGTTGAGAGCACGTAGGCACCTACACAGCTTATTAAAAGGGCCCCTTAGTGACTTCAGCAATAAACTTTAGATTGGAATGCAGAAGCAACCTAGACGCTGCCAGGCCTTCGATGTACCTCACTCAGGACTGTGACCCTTTCTGAACCCCCAAAATGGGTCTGAAAGAATCAGTGTCTATTGATGGTGTGGACCTTGCTGTTTTCAACTGGAAAGCAGGAAAGAGAGAAGCTGTAAAAAAAAAATCAGGCCACAAGGCGCGTAGAGAAGCAAGGTGCTGAAAAGATCAATTGTAATTATAATATCATACGAGTCAATTCCAGCCTGTCAGAGCCAGCGCTGGAGTCCTCCAGTTCAATACCAGCGGGCCCTGATAAATGTGCTTCTCAAAAACATATTTATAGCAAGAAAAAGCCCATAAAACAGAAACGAGGTCAGGCTAGCATGCGGACAGAGGGAAAAGAAGGCAATGCTGGGATCAAAGCACTGAGGCCCCGATGCTCAAATCTTCAGCGCTGTTCCAAATAAAAATACCATCAGAATGGCGCAGAAAAACAACGCCCTAATGCTCAGCACTAATAAGATGCATATATAGGCACACTCGTAGCATTTAGGGAGTTCGGCAGTAGGATTGTGCTTTGGTGCGGGAGGGTTGTGCTGGCGCATGCACAGAAGAGCTCTGCTTTAAGCTCAGCTCCACTTGGTAAAACCCGAACATGAAGCACACGTTGGCGTCTGTTTTCTGAGGCCTAAATATAAGCGTTTAAAATTGTTTTCAGCTTGGAGGCTTATATTTAGAAACGGGGAACAGACACCAATGTGTGCTTTTACTGGGCATGTTATTTATTTATTTTTTGTGAGCATGGACGCTTTAAATTTAGACACAGAAAGAGATGCCAATGTGTGTGGGTCTGCTGTTTCTCACAACCAGTGCTTAAAGGCTTGCACGGGCTTCCTTCTGCTTCCAAAAGTCATCAAACCTAGCACATTTTGCAGAAAGAATCATGAGGAACTTGGGAAATCCTCTCTTTCAACACCCTAATGCCTGCTCTGATCTGGCATTATTTTTTTTACAGTGGTAAAGCAGTTTTGTTTAGGGCACTATTTTCTAAGCATGGGGGGGGGGGGGATACAAAATGGCCTCATTAAAATGAGCTTGACTGCTATCTAAGCTAAGGCTTGGCACGCTTGTTGTTTGCCGCAGTAGACACCTCTGAACATTCTGCACAAGTAAATGTGGGCGCCAGTACAGTACATAAGCGTTGCCATACTGGGACAGACCGAAGGTCCATCAAGTTTAGTATCCTGTTTCCAACAGTGGCCAATGCAGGTCACAAGTACCTGGCAAGATCCCAAATCAGTATAATACATTTTATGCTGTTTGTCTAGAAATAAGCAGTGTATTTTCCCAAGTCTATTTTAATAATGGCTTATGGACTTTGCTTTTAGGAAGCTAGCCAAACCTTTTTTAAACCCCGCTAAGCTAACTGCTTTTACCACATTCTCTGGCAATGAATTCCAGAGTGCTAATGACCTCTAGTGCCTGCATTTATGTTTGAGTATCGGTGCCTCAAAATCAGGAGGCTGGGAAAGGAGGAACGATTTCCCTGTTCCAGAAACAGAAAATGTGCCTGGAAGCCCAAACGCAGATCCAATGGCAAAACAGTGAGACACCAGTGTGGACTAACTTGTCTATCAATTGGGCAGTGCCTGAAGGCCCACAGCAGTGGTGGACCTACTCTTTTCTAACCATTAATAGCCAGTAATACAGGTCAGATGGGTGGTAAGAGGCCTATGACCATTATTGCCCAGGGATAACTGGTGAGAAGGCATCTTCAGCCTTCTGAAGCCAAAACTGATGACAGATTTAACAGAAGTATTGGAAAAACAATCCAGTCCTTGACATTATCAGGATATCCATGATGAATATTCATGAGCTTCATTTGCAGGACTAGATGAGAAACTCATGGTTTATCATGCCCTTTCCTAGTCTTTGTTACCAAAAGAAAATGAAACCAAATCTTTATTTCTCTATATAATAATTTGAATTTTAGGCCCGTTTTTTCCCCCCCAATAATGCTCAAGGCAGTTCACTGTGCTTTTAGTAATTCAGGTATAAGTTATTCCCCAAAGAGATTACCCATGTTAAAGTGAGATCCAGGGGGCACTGTTAGGAGAAGTGGAATTGGCATCCAGGTTCCCAGCACTTTGCTCTAACCACTAGGGTACTCCTTTTTCTCCGAGGACAAGCAGGCTGCTTGTTCTCACGACTGGGTTGACGTCCACGGCAGCCCCCACCAACCGGAACAAAACTTCGCGGGCGGTCCCGCACGCAGGGCACGCCCACCGCGCATGCGCGGCCGTCTTCCCGCCCGTGCGCGACCCTTCCCACTCAGTTTTTTCGATTCCGCGCTGGAGAGAGACGTGCTTTAGTCTCTCTCTCTGTCAGCCCCGGAAACCGGATCGTGGCCTAGCCGCGAGTTTTTCTTCAAGGTTTTTCTCTTTGTGCGCGTTCACGCTTCGTTTTTTCCCTAAAAAAAAAAAGTTGTCCCCTCGTCGTCTTTAGCGGGGGCGCCTCTTTGCGGCCTTGTGGCCACACGGTCGTTTTCTTTTCGGGTGTGCTTTTCACCGCCACCATAGACGACTTTGATTTCGCCGACGCGATTTTTCCGTCGATGTCCTCGAAGGTCCCGAGCGGATTCAAGAAGTGTGGTCGGTGCGGCCGGCAGATCTCCCAAACCGATACCCACGCTTGGTGCCTCCAGTGCCTTGGGCCGGAGCATAATACCAAGATGTGCACCTTGTGTCTCGGCTTGCGGAAGCGGACACAGGTGGCGAGGCAAGTTCTACGGGACCGTCTGTTTGGAACTTGCGCCGGCCCCTCGACGGCATCGGTGTCGACGGCCGGATCTTCGGTACCGATGTCGACGAAATCGGCACCGACGATGGCATCGACCCCAGGAGTACAGGTACCGTTGGCCCGCCGGTCTGCCGGCGACGGCAGGGGTGAGCGGCCGCGCGGGCAATCAGCCCCGGCCATTCCCTCTACCCAGGGCCATCGGGACCGAACCCTGTCAGACCCGATTCCTCGAGGCCGGGGGGGTTCTACCTCCTCTTCATCTCTGCCACCCAACGCCGATGACGGGCACCATAAGAAACCGAAAAAGCACCGGCATCGGTCGCCCACGGCGCATGGGACCACCAGCTCCGGCACCTCCAGAGATGATTCGATGCCGAGGAAGCGGCAGTGCTGAGAGGAGCGTTCCCCTCGGTCGAAGAGGTGTCGCTGCGTCAGCCCATGGGTGCTTCAGTACTGTCTCCTGGATCCGAGCAGCTTCCGGCACCGACACCCGCACCAGCCCCCCTGCCTTTCCCGGCAGCGGACCTTGACGAGTGCCTCCGAGCCATCCTTCCTGGGATTATGGAAGGGCTGATGTGCCAGGCTTTGCCGGCGCCGGGGGTGCTTGCGCCCCCGGCGTCGTTGATGGAGGCGCCGGTGTGCTCCAGCCCAATGCCGAGGCCACCGACACCGACGCCGCTTGCGGCACCGGTGTCGACCGCCACACAGGTGGAATCCCCGTCGACGTCGATGGAGGGAGCTTCATCCCCGCCGGCGCGGGAGTCCACCGCTCGACGCCATCATCGAGGACGTGGTTCCTCGCAGTCGAGACGGGCCCGGTTTAGGTCAGAGCTGCAAGAGCTCATGTCCGACACCGAGGAAGAGGCCTCGTGGGGGGAGGAGGAGGACCCCAGATATTTCTCCTCAGAGGAGTCTGAGGGCCTTCCTTCCGACCCCACTCCTTCACCGGAGAGGAAGCTCTCACCACCTGAGAGCCTCTCCTTTGCCTCCTTCGTCAGGGACATGTCTATTTGCATTCTCTTCCCCGTGGTCTCTGTGGATGAGCCGAGGGCTGAGATGCTCGAGGTCCTCGACTATCCATCACCACCTAGAGAGTCTTCCACGGTGCCGTTGAACAATGTCCTCAAAGAGACACTGCTTCGGAACTGGCTGAAGCCATTATCTAATCCCACCATCCCCAAGAAAGCGGAGTCCCAATACAGGATCCACTCTGACCCAGAGTTGTTGCGGCCCCAATTGCCTCATGACTCGGCGGTCGTGGACTCTGCTCTCAAGAGAGCACGGAGTTCAAGGGATACCGCCTCGGTGCCCCCGGGGCGGGAGTCTCGCACTCTGGACTCGTTTGGGAGGAAGGCCTACCAATCTTCCATGCTCGTGACCCGCATCCAGTCATACCAGCTCTACACGAGCATTCACATGCGGAACAATGTGAAGCAACTGGCGGACCTGGTCGACAAGCTCCCTCTGGAGCAGTCCAGGCCTTTTCAGGAGGTGGTCAGGCAGCTGAAGGCGTGCAGAAGGTATAGTGATGCGCAGACTCTCCTGGCTGGTTTTGTGCCTCTGAACTGGACAACGCACCCAGCAAAGACGGGGGGATAACATTTTTGGTGAGAAGGTCGAGCAGTTGGTGGATCAACTGCACCAGCGGGAAACCGCTCTCGACAAGCTCTTCCACCGGGCGCCTTCAGCATCCACCTCAACAGGTGGACATTTTTCCCGGGCCAGGCAGGCTGCACCCTACGCCTACAACAAGTGTAGGTACTCCCAGCCGGCCCGAAGGCCTCCTCAGGCACAGGGACAGTCCCAGCGCGCTCGTTCCCGTCAACAGCGTGCGCCTAAGCAGCCCCTGGCGCCTCCACAGCAAAAGCCGGGGACGGGCTTTTGACTGGATCCATGGGAACATAGCCGCCATCAAAGTGTCCGTACCGGACGGCCTGCCGGTTGGGGGGAGGTTGAAAGCTTTTCACCACAGGTGGCCTCTGATAACCTCCGACCAGTGGGTTCTCCAAATAGTCTGGTGCGGATACACCCTGAATTTGGCCTCCACTCCACCAAATTGCCCGCCAGGAGCCCAATCCTTCAGCTCCCATCACAAGCAGGTACTTGCAGAGGAACTCTCCGCCCTTCTCAGCGCCAATGTGATCGAGCCCGTACCACCTGGGCAGGAAGGGCAGGGATTCTATTCCAGGTACTTCCTTGTGGAAAAGAAAACAGGGGGGATGTGTCCCATCCTAGACCTGAGAGGCCTGAACAAATACCTGGTCAAAGAAAAGTTCAGGATGCTTTCCTTGGGCACCCTTCTACCAATGATTCAGAAAGACGATTGGCTATGTTCCCTGGATTTAAAGGACGCTTATACTCACATCCCGATATTGCCAGCTCACAGACAGTATCTCAGATTCCACCTGGGGACACGGCACTTTCAGTATTGTGTGCTGCCCTTTGGGCTCGCCTCTGCCCCACGGGTGTTCACGAAGTGCCTCGTGGTGGTCGCGGCATATCTACGCAAGCTGGGAGTGCACGTGTTCCCGTATCTTGACGATTGGCTGGTCAAGAACACCTCGGAGGCAGGGGCTCTCCGGTCCATGCAGTACACTATTCACCTCCTGGAGCTGCTGGGGTTTGTGATAAATTACCCAAAGTCCCATCTCCAGCCAGTCCAATCTCTGGAATTCATAGGAGCTCTGCTGAATTCACAGACAGCTCAGGCCTTTCTTCCCGAGGCGAGGGCCCACAACCTCCTGTCCCTCGCTTCCCAGACCAGAGCATTTCAGCAGGTCACAGCTCGGCAGATGTTGAGACTCCTAGGTCATATGGCCTCTACAGTTCATGTGACTCCCATGGCTCGTCTTCACATGAGATCTGCTCAATGGACCCTAGCTTCCCAGTGGTGCCAAGCCACCGGGAATCTAGAAGATGTCATCTGCCTGTCCCTCAGTTGCCGCAATTCGCTGCACTGGTGGACATTTCGGACCAATTTGACCCTGGGACGTCCATTCCAAATTCCGCAGCCCACGAAGGTGCTGACGACGGATGCATCTCGCCTGGGGTGGGGAGCTCATGTCGATGGGCTCCACACCCAGGGACTGTGGTCCCTCCAGGAACAGGATCTGCAGATCAACCTCCTGGAGCTCCGAGCGGTCTGGAACGCACTGAAGGCCTTCAGAGATCGGCTGTCCTACCAAATCATCCAAATTCGGACAGACAATCAGGTTGCAATGTATTACATCAACAAGCGGGGGCACCGGATCTCGCCCCCTGTGTCAGGAAGCCGTCGGGATGTGGCGTTGGGCCTGCCAGTTCGGCATGCTTCTCCAAGCCACATACCTGGCAGGCGTAAACAACTGTCTGGCCGACAGACTGAGCAGAGTCATGCAACCGCACGAGTGGTCGCTCCATTCCAGAGTGGTATGCAAGATCTTCCGAGAGTGGGGCACTCCCTCGGTGGACCTTTTCGCCTCTCAGACTAACCACAAGCTGCCTCTGTTCTGTTCCAGACTACAAGCACACGGCAGACTAGCGTCGGATGCCTTTCTCCTCCATTGGGGGGCCGGCCTCCTGTATGCTTATCCTCCCATACCTTTGGTGGGGAAGACCTTACTGAAGCTCAAGCAAGACCACGGCACCATGATTCTGATAGCGTCTTTTTGGCCTCGTCAGATCTGGTTCCCTCTACTTCTGGAGTTGTCCTCCGAAGAACCGTGGAGATTGGAGTGTTTTCCGACTCTCATTTCGCAGAACGACGGAGCGCTTCTGCACCCCAACCTTCAGTCTCTGGCTCTCACGGCCTGGATGTTGAGGGCGTAGATTTTGCTTCGTTGGGTTTGTCTGAGGGTGTCTCCCGTGTCTTGCTTGCCTCTAGAAAGGATTCCACTAAAAAGAGTTACTTTTTCAAGTGGAGGAGGTTTGTCGTTTGGTGTGAGAGCAAGGCCCTAGAACCTTGTTCTTGTCCTGCACAGAACCTGCTTGAATACCTTCTGCACTTATCAGAGTCTGGCCTCAAGACCAACTCAGTAAGGAATCACCTTAGTGCGATTAGTGCTTACCATTACCGTGTAGAGGGTAAAGCCATCTCTGGAGAGCCTTCAGTCGTTCGATTCATGAGAGGCTTGCTTTTGTCAAGGCCCCCAGTCAAGCCTCCTGCAGTGTCATGGGATCTCAACGTCGTCCTCACCCAGCTGATGAAACCTCCTTTTGAGCCACTGAATTCCTGCCATCTGAAGTACTTGACCTGGAAGGTCATTTTCTTGGTGGCAGTTACTTCAGCTCGTAGAGTCAGTGAGCTGCAAGCCCTGGTAGCTCATGCTCCTTATACCAAATTTCATCATAATAGAGTAGTACTCCGCACTCACCCTAAGTTCCTGCCAAAGGTGGTGTCGGAGTTCCATCTTAACCAGTCAATTGTCTTGCCAACATTCTTTCCCAGACCACATACCCGCCCTGCTGAACGTCAGTTGCACACATTGGACTGCAAGCGAGCGTTGGCCTTCTATCTGGAGCGGACACAGCCCCACAGAAAGTCCGCCCAATTGTTTATTTTTTTCGACCCCAATAGGAAAGGGGTCGCTGTCAGGAAACGCACCATTTCCAATTGGCTAGCAGATTGCATTTCCTTCACTTACGCCCAGGCTGGGCTGGCTCTTGAGGGTCATGTCACGGCTCATAGTATTAGAGCCATGGCAGCGTCAGTGGCCCACTTGAAGTCAGCCACTATTGAAGAGATTTGCAAGGCTGCGACATGGACATCTGTCCACACATTCACATCACATTACTGCCTCCAGCAGGATACCCAACGCGACAGTCGGTTCGGGCAGTCGGTGCTGCAGAATCTGTTTGGGGTTTGAATCCAACTCCACCCTCCAGGACCCGATTTTATTCTGTTCAGGCTGCACTCTCAGTTAGTTGTTCTTCGTAGGTCAATTTCCGTTATGCCCTCGCCGTTGCGAGGTTCAATTGACCTGGGTTCTTGTTTTGAGTGAGCCTGAGAGCTAGGGATACCCCAGTCGTGAGAACAAGCAGCCTGCTTGTCCTCGGAGAAAGCGAATGATACATACCTGTAGCAGGTGTTCTCCGAGGACAGCAGGCTGATTGTTCTCACCTACCCTCCCTCCTCCCCTTTGGAGTTGCGTTTTTTCCTCATTCCTTTGCTTGTCATTCAACTGAGCAGGAACGGTCACGCACGGGCGGGAAGACGGCCGCGCATGCGCGGTGGGCATGCCCTGTGTGCGGGACCGCCCGCGAAGTTTTGTTCCGGTTGGTGGGGGTGCCGTGGACGTCAACCCAGTCGTGAGAACAATCAGCCTGCTGTCCTCGGAGAACACCTGCTACAGGTATGTATCATCCGCTTGATAAGAAATCACATACCATGGTAGAATTTTTGTAAAACAGTTTTATCCCTGTTTTGATGTTGTCTCCTTCACCTGTGCTAATTCCAGATTCTATTTGCAAGGCAGAGGCCATAAGGGTTCTTCAGGTCAGTGGTGTAGCCACAGGTGGGCCAGGGCCCACCTACTTAGGGCTCAGGCCCACCCAACAGTAGCACATGTTTAGCGGTAGCTGGTAGGGATCCCAAGCTCTGCCAGCTGAAGACTTCCCCCTGATGGTAACGAAAACGCTACTCTCCATGATACTGGCACTAGTACATTCTTAGTTTTTAGTGCATGCTTGCTACAGACTGCCAAGGTGGAAAGAAGTGTTATCCCATCAGCTGAGACATTTTTGGAGGGGGGGGGGGGGGGGGGAGAACACTTGGTTCCCACTGACTTCTTGCCTAGGCCCACCTGAAATCTGTTGTCTAGCTACGCCCCTGCTTCAGGTCAGTAGGCAGAATGGGACAGAGTAGGTGGCAAAATGAGTTAAGAGTTTCTTTACTCCTCCCCCAGAAAATTGTCCAGAGAACTATGTTCTAAATTAAGCATTCCCACACAATAGTTTTAAAATCGCACCATAGAATCACCATTATTTAATAATAATGAATTTAAACTGCAAAACAACAAATATGTTTGTACTTAAAGACTAGTAAATCAAGGACCCTCCCCAGCCGAACCCATTGTTTAGTGAGACCCAGGAATCCACTCTTCCCTTTTTCCCTGCCAGCCTAACCATAGATCCCTGTTAGGTGCATGCACACTGTCATGTATCCTAGCGTAGGGCAATTTAGAGAGGCACTCAGAGAAGCCTGGCTCCCTCCTAGTGAGAACCCTTATTTTATCATCCTCACTTTAATATTCCCTTACCTCTTGTTTGTCCTGTTTGTCTGACCTAATTAGATTGTAAGCTCTGTCGAGCAGGGACTGTCTCTTCATGTTCAAGTGTACAGCGCTGCTTACGCCTAGTAGCGCTATAGAAATGATAAGTAGAAGTAGTAGTAGTAGTAGTGACCAGCCCCACCCATCCAGCCACTGCTGCAAACAAGGAATGAAATATGCAAGGTAGCACTCTATTGAATCTTCCCAAGCATTACATAGTAACATAGTAGATGACGGCAGAGAAAGACTTGTACGGTCCATCCAGTCTGCCCAACAAGATAAACTCATATGTGCTACTTTATGTGTATACCTGACTTTGATTTGTATCTGCCATTTTCAGGGCACAGACCGTAGAAGTCTGCCCAGCACTAGCCCCGTCTCCCAACCACTAGCCCCGCCTCCCACCACTGGCTCTGCCACCCAATCTCCGCTAAGCTACTGAGGATCCATTTCTTCTGAACAGAATTCCTTTATGTTTATCCCATGCATTTTTGAATTCTGTTACTGTTTTCATCTCCACCACCTTCTGCGGGAGGGCATTCTAAGTATCCACCACTCTGTGAAAAAATACTTCCTGACATTTTTCTTGAGTCTGCCCCCTTCAACCTCATTTCATGTCCTCTAGTTCTACTGCCTTCCTATCTCCGTAAAAGGTTCGTTTGCAGATTAATACCTTTCAAATATTTGAATGTCTGAATCATATCACCCCTGTTTCTCTTTTCCTCCAGGGGCAACTTGACTGATACTGGTGTGGATAGGGCACAGAGGAGGGAAATGATGTACAAAGGGGGAGCTGAAAGGGGGAAGGGAAGGTGCTAGGGGAAGAGGAGATACTGGTCTATGTGGGGACAAGGGACTCTAGAGAGAGAGAGAGATTGGTAGTTGCAGGGACCATGTAGTGGGGAGGGGGAGAGAGGAGGATGTGCTGATCATATTGGAGGGGGGGGGGCAGGGATAGAGAGAGAAGAGAGAAAAATTCTGAATATCTGGGGGCTTAGGGAAGGGGAGACATTGAATGCCTGTGGGGAAGGGAGGGGGAAAGAGGATTGAAAAAGGAAAGGGGAGATGTTGGACACATGATGGGGGGGGTTAGGAAAAGGAACATAGTTCCCATATTCTAGAATAGTAAGTAGTACTTACAGGGTAATGCAACTGAAAATTTTTGCTCACGTTAATCCGGTCCCCAGAAGGGGCCAATAACGAGACCTTTTGGAAAAGAAAATAGAGGGCAATTCTATAGACTACTGGTGTCTCATTTTAGGTGCCACAAAGGGGCAGGCTTAGCGCTAATTCTATAAACTGTTCTAGAATATTAGTTCATGTCAATGGCTGGTCTAAGTTGGCTTGCTTAAGTGTGCCAATTAACATGTGTAATTGATTTGATACTTCACATTTCTGTGGTACAACCAAAGCGGTTTACATTTATCGTGTGCAGGTATTTGTCCCTAGTGGGCTCCCAATCTAGGTTTTTGTACCTGGGGCAGTGGAGGGTTAAGTGACTTGGCCAGAGTCACAAGGGGTTATAGAGGGAATTGAATCAGTTCCCCAGATTTTCAGCCCGCTGCACTAATCATTAGTTGTGTACATCACTTGGTATCACACCCATGACATGCCCTTATTCTGTCCATGGTAATGCCCCCTTTGAAGCTGTGTACTATGCAAATCAGACACACTGTTTATAGATTAAAACTATAACTGCCAATTATTGGCACCGTTCATGCCTATGTGCTAGTATTTGGAATGCATTTGGTGCCAGGTTATGAATTCCCGCTTTTCCTACCCTCAAAAATACTCGTGCTTCCCTGTTGAGATGAAAAGGAGTGCACAAGGATTCATTTGCTGCCCAGTAAGAGGAAAAGCTGGCCTGCAAAATCTTTCTTAAACTAGCATCTGTACAGGGAACCCTTGGCATCAGACTGTGCATCTGTCGAAAGCAGCTGGCAGCTATGGCCAGCAGCTGACCTGGCCAGTGATTTACCAGAATGCATTCAAACCCCTTGGAACGTCACTGCTGGCCCGTGAAGACTCACAGCCCAGGGCCCAACAACAGACAATAGTTTTCACGGTACACATATAAAGCAACAGGGTAAGCCCAGCCTATTCTTTGTCCATAAACAGCCGCTAGGCAGGTCGATAGCAGCAGTGGGGAATGATGGGCTGTCCACACTGCTCCTGTATCCCTGGGTAAGTCAACATGTTAATGGACGTCCTCCTTTCACTCTCTCTCTCTCTCTCAAACACACACACATCCTTTCCCCCTTACCCAGCCTCTCTCTCTCCCCTCATTCTTCCTGCTGAGCTAACACTGTTTCCTTTTGGAGCAGGAGCACTCTTAATTCTTTCTCATAAAGGTGATGTTATTTAGTTGGGAGAAAATGATTAGGTTTAGAACAGAGAGAGAGAGAGAGAAAAAATCAAATTACAGAATGAATATCTTGACAGACAGGGAAAGAAGGGAAGGCTGCAGAATGGGTGGCTGAAAGATCAATGCTGCATTTTCTTTTACTGTCTTATTGTTTGGAAGATGTGGATGTGGTATGCGGGGTCTGAAGCATTTCATGGTCTGCTGCTTCTTAAGTTCAAATTAAGCCTGTATGTACAGGGACCAGGCCGTCCTGAACCACTGGAGTTGGTGCTCATTGCTAAATCTATTTGAAGCCCTTAAGAATGCCCCTCCCCCTTAAGAAAACACCAAAATTACAAATAGATTCAAATCTGACAGTCAGAATTACAGTTTCCACCCTCCACCCCCACCCATTCTTTTGATTTACTGCATTCTCTCACTGGACTTTGAAGAATCTGACTCTAGAAAGACCAAGGAACAGATTTATTTATGACACAAAGTTTGGATATTGTACTATTTCTACATTTAAAACCCTCACATAGAGGCAACAGCTGCACATTTTGTATTTGTTCATTTACGTACTTGTACTTTACAACATGTTGTGAAATCATTTACAATATAATAATGCATTTTTAAATTCTCCACTCTATTTCCTCTTCGTTTAATTTTGGAAGTGGTTTTAAAGTGAGGGAAAGAGAAAAGTCAATGACATCAGAAAAGATGTGAATCTTTGCCACCACCTGCTTATAAAAATCTCCTTCTCCTAGGCCATTCTTTAGTTGTTTACTTCACTGCATTGGTGTGAGGCCTGATTACAAACAGCACAGCAGGACCCCCACCAACACAATATACTTAGATTCAGAATGTGGGAATAGTTTAGAAGCAGTGGGAGAAATGTTTAGCAGATTGATCAAGCAGAAGCTATTGAACATAAATATTAACTGTTAGGGATCTCACCCTGCGGTTAGTGCATCCCTAAATCATGAGGACTGGAAAATGGATGGGTGTGGCAGCAGAAGGTTGGCTCTACAGGTGCCCTGCTTCTTTTACACTTCCTCCAAGCATCTGCTGCTTGCTGGTGCTCTACCCAGCACAATGGCTCTGATTGCTGCAGGAATTAAGTAGAACTCAGAATGCAAATGAGAGAATATTTGCTGATTTATGCATTCAAATGTGATGTCTCTACCATTTCCTTCAAAAGACTTCAAGGAAAATCTAAAAAAATAATTCAGTTACAATATTTTGTTTGAGCTGCCAGCTGAATTCTCAGAGTGCTTTTCATCCCTGGCACTGACATTTTGAGTCATTCCCTTTGAGCGCTGTTCTCCAGTGCTTCCAGTTCTCAGGATGGATTAGTTTTTGGAGACCTGTAGCTTGTGAGGAAGAAAAGTGACCTGTTCTCCAGTCCTCAGAGTGGAAAGACAGGCAACTTCAAAATATGGAGGATTCTGGGGATTCTCACTGCATTTTAACTCCCTTTCCCTGTCTCTTTGGCTCTCATCTCTGCTCTCTGCAGCTGCGAGATGGAAATATGAAGGGGTGGATGGAACACAGAGTATTAATCTGTATGTTAGTGCGGGCTTATGTGTACTATTTTGTGTGTACAGCTTAGAAACTGGTTCAAGAGGGACTTTTGCATGTGCAAGAAGGCATGCCCATGTTAGCACACTGCAATGTAAATTGTATGTTAATGAAGGTATTAGCTATTAACCCTTAACGCAGAGAAGTATACACAAGCCCCAAAGGCTTGACATATGTTTTATTAAAGCTAGAAGTTTAACTCTTGGACTGAGGTGGAGTAAACTGTTAGCGTTGATGTTTCACCTGTGATTCTTCTTGCTCAGCTACCTCTCTTGGGTATGGTAGATATGCAAAAGCTGGATTTCCCAATCTCCAATATATAAAGAAATAGAGAGGTTAAGTCGACCCCCTTCTGATCTCTAATATATTAAAAAAACATTGTAGGTTAAATGTTATCCCACCCGGAACCCCCAGAAGCACTCATTACATATCTCTGCTTCTTATATTTATCCACAAAAATAGGTAATCAGAAAAAGGAGTAGAGTTAACCAAAAGAAACAGTGAGCTGGAGATAGCCACGCTGATGTTTCTAAGTCTAAGAGATCAACCAAGTACAACTTGCAATGAAATCAAGTCACTTTATTCAACATATCATCATTCCAAGGACCCGACACGGAATGTGTTTCAGCAATGCCTGTATCAGGAGTGTACGATTCTAAAACACACCACAAGAACATTAATAAATATAAAATTACTACTACTACAAATAATTTCTATAGCGCTATCAGTAGTACGCAGCGCTTCACAATTGAACATGAGGAAAAGACAGTCCCTGCTCAAAAGAGCTTACAATCTAATCAGGACAGACAGACAGGACAAATAAGGGATAAGGGTAGGACAGACAGATAGGACACATAGGGAAAAGGGACTATTGAAGAGAGGAGGACAAGATAAGGTTATGAGCAGGGGACAAGTTAGGAATTAAAAGCAGCATCAAATAGGTAGGCCTTTAGCCCGGATTTGAAGGCGGCCAGGGCAGTGGCGTAGCCAGACCTGACTTTTTGGGTGGTCCCAGAGCTAATATGGGTGGGCACTATGTATATAGGTATGAGTAGTGTTTCTTGGGATACTACAAAATAAGGCCTTAGAATGCTGCCCAACATCTGTTCTGCATCAATATAAACCACATACATACTTAAAAAACCGATATTTTTAAATATAGTTACATTATGCCATATCAAACTTGACCAGCAAACATCTCAATGCACATGACAGGATCCTGCATTATAATTACAGTAATGACATATAACAATGTATTCAAATTCTGGTAGCACCTCAATACTAGCAACAAAATCCTGTCACTGCCAGGTACTTTGTGAAGTAACACTAAATCCTGCAAAGGGGCTTCTTAGAGCCTATATTGCAAACCATAACACCAGTTCCAATAATAGTACCTTTAAAAAAGCAGCAGTGAATATACACAACAGCAATATGCAAAAGCCAGACAAGTCAGACTCATAGATCCCCTTACAAACCACATGCTAGCAGAAACTTTCACCTGCTCGGTCACATGCAGACCACAGACCAACCCTCATCAATTACAGAATAATGGACCAAAAATTAGAAATGTATAGATTTAATTTCTAAATTTCTATGCCACACTATTGCTGCAATTCTAAGCACATCACAATTCAACACACATAATTTTAAAACATATTACAAAAACATAAAGACCTTCCCTTCCCTACCCCATCCATCCCAGCAGCCTGACACCCACTTTTCTATTCCCTACTCCCTATCCATCAACCCCGTAGCTCAGCATCAGCCCTACCCTACCTTACCCCCCACCCCATCCATCCCTGTAGCCCAGTATCAATCCTTCCCTTCCCCACAATCCATCCCATAGCTAAGCCCTATCCTACCACCCCACTCCTCCCTCCCTGTAGCCTAGTGTCAGCCTTGTCCTACTCCCTACCCACCCACTTGGCATTAAATATAAAAGACTTTTTTTTTTAATGTCCTGGGCAATGCAGAGTCCACCTCCGCACCAGTGCATCCAGAGAAAAATACCTACACTTTTTAAAAAAAAACCTTTAACCTAAGCACTGCAGAGACCATCTCTCTCCCTAAAAAAACCCCACCAAAATGAGAGAAAGACAACTTTTAAAATTAAGCTGGGTACTATTAAAATTTATTGTTGGTGAATTTCTGGGTGGGGATGGGCTTCCTCATTGCCTAGGGCAAAAGAGATATATTTAATGATTAAATAAATCTTTTTTTATTCTTTGTCCTAGGCATGAAAAGTCCACCTCACCCCCACACAGAACTCCCCCACCAGACCAAGCCATCATTTTGATTACAAGAGTAATCAAAATGCTGGCTGGGGGTGGTCTCTTCACTGCTTAGGGCAAAAAAAGGTATATTTTAATCATTAAATATACCTTTTTTGCCCTAGGCAGTGAAGTGCTTACCCCACCCAGAAGCCCACCACCAGCAGCCAGCATTTTGAGTATGAGTACAAAAATTACATCACGTTAAAATTTTTTTTTTAATGTATTTAAATGTTATTACCTGCTGGGCAGCTGCATGTGCCACGTGGTGCAGAGTACCCTGGCTCCTATCCTGTCTCAGATTGTGTTGTGAGGCCGCGGGGGAGTGCTACTGCTGCTGGCTGCTGTGAGAATGACCCAAACGGCATTGAATCATCTAGATCCATCCAGACCTGGCCGGCAGGGCACCAGGGAGACAGCGATGGATGGACTAAGGAGCTGCGTCCATGACACAGCCAGGCCGGCAGCCGCCTTTCCCATGCGTGCGGCCTGGCATGGTGTTATCGTGCCATACGCTCTGCGGGCCTGGGGGCAGGGGGGAGCAGGCAGTGCCATGTGGCTGCGGCGCGTGCAGTGCTGCTTAGTGGCGTGCTTACTTTTTAGCGTGAGAATGAGGCCGAGGAGGAGGAGCCGGAGGACCAGAGAAATCAAGAGCTGCTTGCAAGTGCCGACCGACTGCTGAAGACAGGTGGGTGGGACCGGGAGGTCAGCTGCTGAGCGAGCCGCGCCGGCAGAAACTAAGGCTGTGGCTGCTTTGCTTTGCACTTTTCACTGGCGGTGGCACTTAAAACTGGGTGGGCCTGAGTGGAGATTGGGTGGGCATGGGCCCACCCAGGCCCACCCGTAGCTACGCCCCTGGACCAGGGATGGAGCTTGACGTAAAATTGTACCATATTTCCACATATAGAGAGAAATCTCATATGTATAGTGAATGATTCCATTAATAATACATATACTTAAAATATGAATACAAAAGGCATGTCATAAGGGGGTCCTTTTACAAAGCCGTGGAAGGGCTATTGTTGCAATAGCATACGACAAATCGGCCCTACCGCCAGGCTAACACAGGAGCCCGGCAGCAGTTCCGGTGTGTGCCACACGCCATTTCAGGTGCTCAGAAATTGTTTTTAGTACCGGGGGCTTACCTAGTGATTATCGGGCAGTGCCGCTTGCTACCTGTTACCTCTGGGTTAGTGCGGGATACCTTAGGGGGCAGTAAAGTTCCCAGGAAATGGTCACACGGCAAGTGCTTAACTTACCACATGGCCATTTCCTTCTTTAAAACAAAAAAAAAAAACTCCTTTTACCCACTGCGGTAAAAGGGGGCCTCGGCGAGCACCAAACCTGTGTGACAATGCCACCACAGGGGTCCTTTCACCACAGCTTGGTAAAAGGACCCCAAAATAAATAAAAAGGTGAACAAAAAACTTTACATGGAATGAATGAAACAAATCCAAATAAATAAATGCATGGATGTGTCATTCCGTCTCATGTATGAAATGTGAAAAAAAGCCAACTCGGTAAATATCTTCAAACAGCACAGTCACATGTAGAGTGAGTAAATGTGACAATCACTATTGTCACTACAGCTGTGTGTCATGTACAAGCACCAAACACCAGCACTGGAAGTTGTGCTTGGTTGATCTTGTGAACTTAGAAACATCAGCTTGGCTATGAGCATCTCCAGCTCACCAATTCTTTCTGTTAACTCTACTCACATATTTTATCCAGCCGTGAATTTTGTTTAGAGAAATCGTGGATTACATATAAAGGCTTTAGCACAATTCTGTTAATGAAAAAAATGTACCTTGTACTTTGATACGGAGAGTTAGTGGCCTTCAGTCTTAATACTAATAAATGTTTGTCAGTATTCGTTTTATAAAAATAGGGAACTCTGAAAACTTTCCTTAAAGAAACACTTGGAGGGGCATTTTTGATATGACGTTCAAATGGCAAAATAAACGTTTATCAGAAAGCATCTATAAATGCAGTCCATAACGGAAGAAAGAACTAAGGGGCTTTTTACTAAGCAGCAGTAAGTCCAACGTGAGCTTACCACTCGCTAAACCGGAGTACCGCCAGGCTACTGCAGCAGCTTGGCAATAGTTCGCATCCCCATCGCACACCATTTCCAATGGGTGGCAGTAAGTGCTCCCTCCTAGTGGCCTAGTGGTTAGGGTGGTGGACTTTGGTCCTGGGGAGCTGAGGAACTAAGTTTGATTCCCACTTCAGGCACAGGCAGCTCCTTGTGACTCTGGGCAAGTCACTTAACCCTCCATTGCCCCAGGTACATATAAGTACTTGTATACAATATGTAAGCCGCATTGAGCCTGCCATGAATGGGAAAGCGTGGCGTACAAATGTAACAAACAAAAAAAATGGCCTTGCAGCAAGTGCTTCACTTGCCCACAGCCATGTCTTAAAAATGCTTTTTACTCGCTGCAGTAAAAGGGGGGCTCAGCACGCATAAAAAACAGAAGCAGATGCCAGTGCAGGCCCCCTTTTGCTGCAGCTTATGCCGCAGTTTAGTAAAAGAACCCCTAAATGTTTTCTGATTGTTTGAAAATACAGAAACAAATGTTTAGAAAGAGGATGCCCTGAAAATGTCGTAGTCTATGGAGATAAACGTTTCCGCCAATCAAAAACACACTACACAAAATGTGCAACAGCGGGAACTGGTCCTCGCATTGAGAAAACAAATATCCATGGCAACAGCAGGATGTTCCCTCCACATGCAAAACATGCATATATACCTCTGCATGTGGAAGAATGTTCCTCAGTGTGCACAGTCATATATATCTCTGTGTAGGTAACCAAATTTTGGTTTGCCAGAGACAGAGCCCCTGGTCCAAATTTTTAAACACCACCACTTCCCCCCCCCCCCCAAACATCTCCACGAGGGCATGGAGATCCATCAGAGGCACCCTGGCAAGGTGAGTGTGAAACATTGTCCTCCAGGATCATAGCACCGCTCATGTGCAAGCACCATACATAGGTAGAGTCATATGCAGTGAGGTCCCTTTGCTATTGCAATACATGTTATTGATTTTCTATAAGAAAGAATAACAAAACATTGCTGAAATCAGAATGAACAGAATATCCAATGACAAGTAATTATGGGGGCCCCCCTCTTCTACTAACCATTCAGTACTAATATGAGGGACTGCACTTACCTGGACCCCCTTCCCCCCTACCAGGGCTGCCAAAAGACTGGTCCGGGCCGGGGGCAAGACCGCCCTGCCTCTCCCCCGAGGTCGCTGCCGCCGCTCCCCCCTCCACCCGGCCCCCTCCATCCGCCACCGGGCCGGGCCCCCTGCATTGAAATCACAGCACCTCTCACCTCCGTGTGAAAGCGTTGCAGGCAGCAGGGCAGCAGATCGCCTCCCTTCGGGCCTCTTTTCCTCCTTGTGTCCCTCCCTAGCGCAAGTTACGTCAGACGAGGGTGGGACACAGGGAGGGAAGGAGGCCTGAAGGGAGGCGATCTGCTGCCTGCAGCACTTTCACACGGAGGTGAGAGGCGCTGTGATTTCAATGCAGGGGGTCCAGCCCGGTGGCAGACGGTTGACGACGGAGGCTGGGTGGGACTGCAGTGCCGGGCCCCCCTTGGAGGCCCGGGCCCATGGAGTTTTGTCCCCCCTGCCCCCCCCCCCCGCCCTCGGTGGATTATGCCCCCTACCGTCCTGCCCCAAGCCTACATACTGATCAGAACGTTGGCAGCAGCTCACTAAAGTACACTGAGCCACCCAAAGGCACACCTGCTTTATCCTACTGTCCACTCCACCTCCCAGCAAGAGTGCACAATTTCCATGTGCTCCCTATGGAATGCATGGACACACACTTACAAGACGCACACTAAAGTTTTGCATGCTTAAGTGGCTGACAATGAGAATTGCCCTCCATAACAGTTCTTTTGGAAATGAGATGTAAGTAGATACAGACAGTCCACTGCTTGGTGTACCGAGATCACTGGTAGGAAACTCCTGCAGCCTCTGAGTCTGGCGCTGTCCCAGACTATATCCTTTAACATGGCAAAGTTACTCCAGTGCTGTAAATTTGAGAATGCTGAGAGTCTTGGAATGTGAAGCTTTCATTTGCATAGCATGGCTCTGTGCCATCTCTTACTCACCCTCTTCATCCCTTGCCATCTGCCCATGAGATCTTGTTGGGGGAGGGCTTCTCTTTGCATTGTTACCTGTACAACTATCACTGAAATGGCTGTTGAGAGAGGTTGACTTGCTCTGAGACCTCCAAGGTCACATTGCCCTCATTGAAACAGAGCAGAATTGATGCAATAGAAACTCATTTTGTGTCAGATACATCAAGGATATCATTGAAAATCATGTGGAAATAGCATGGCCTTAGCGGATTGGAGGGTAGAGAGAAGCAGGGATGGGAAAGGTGGGGTTGCAACATGAAGCGAAGCAAAATTCCATTTGCTCCCAACTCAAGGTCCTACTGCTTGGTTTGGGCTGGACGAGCTGTGTTGAACTTCAAATGGAACGCTTATGTCGACACCCCATGACCAGCCAGTATCCTTCCAGCTTCAGTTCATAGGCCCTTAATCTTCACTCTTAGTCCTTGAGGACCACGAACAGGTCAGGTTTTCAGGATATTCTAATGCCTTTGCATACAATGGAAGTTGTAGACATGCTAATCTCTCCCATTCATATTATTAGGAATATCAGAAAACCTGACCCATTTATGCCAAGGTTCCTGAATTGGGCTGTATCCCACCCACGTGGTATGGAAGTTGCAGCAATACTGTGACTAGAAAAGAACAGGATTGGTGAAGATAATCTCGTTCGTTCTTTAGCTGTCCATTGACAGAAGAATTAGAAGGTTAAAGAGAGGGACCTCAAAGTGGAGGATTTGAAACAATGTTTAAATAATTGTTTATATAATTTTGCAATTGGAAATGAATGGGAAACATATACGGGGATATCCTGAAGAGAAGGCTTTAGCAATTCCAAAATCTTGTTAAGACAAATTATGGCTGGGAATCACTCCTGCTGGGGGTTGTGGCCACAGACACTAGGAACAGGTTAGGGCTTTGAACCCATAAACCCATACCTCCCATATAAATATTAATAATTTCACTTTAAAGTACAGAATATTCAGAGTGGGAAAATGTGCAGCTTGCCAACACTCAAGCGGCAGCTACTGATTCTCACTTGTTTACTTGCCCAGGACATGACTTCAGTAGCCATTGAAAGATCAGATGCCCTATCCCCAGACTGATCTTAGCATCAATCAGACCAGATGACCAATATTAGGAGCTATAACTCTCTGGACCTGATCCATGCTGCCAGCGACATTTTCTCAATTGGGTTGTATTTGGTTCTTTGTTATTAGTAAAATGATCAAACACCAAACTATTATCTCTTTCTCTTCTCCCTCTCATTCCCCTGACCCCCCCCCCCCCCCCCACCAACCTACATCCCCGCTTTCCAAAAAATTAAAAAAAATACACAAACAAACAAAACAAATACTCATAAGCAAAACTTTGCCTGAATGGTTCTTCTCTCCTTTATTCTATGAGGCTCGTTTCAAAGCACTTAGATTTACAAAGTTCCAGAGGTTACTATGGGGCTCATTTTCTAAGGAGAAAAATGTCTAAAAAGTGGCATAAAGCAGCATTTGGATGTTTTTCTCACAAAAACATACAAATCAATATTTTCAAAACCAATTTTTAGACATTTTTCTATGAAGTCCATCAGAAGTGCGTTTAAAACACAAGGGGCCTGTTGGGGGCGTGTTAAGAGCAGGATTTGGGTGTTCCTAAGACTTGGGACATCTTACAGCCATAATGGAACAAAACCAAACCAAACCATCCAGGGCTAAAACTAAGACGTTTTGAGCTAGACCTGTTTTTATAATGAATAAGGCAAAAAATGGTGCCTAAATGACCAGATGACCACTGGAGGGAATCAGGGGTGACCCCCCCCCCCACCAGTGGTCACTGACCCTCTCACCCCCCAAAATGTGAATAAAAATATAACTTTCAATCCTCTATGACAGCCTCAGATGTTAGAGCCAGGTCTATTAGAGCAGCATGCAGGACCCTGGAATAGTGTAGTAGTCGGTGCAGGTCCCTATCTCCCTCTACCTGTCACATTTGTGGTGGAAACTGTGAGCCCTCCAAAACTCACCAGAAACTCACTGTACCCACATATAGGTCCCCCCTTCACCCAAAAGGGCTACTGTAGTGCTGTACAGTTGGGAGTAGTGGGTTTTGGGTGTGTTTTTGGGGGGGGGGGGGAGGCTCAGCAGACAAATTAAGGGAGCAGCTGTGAGATGTGTATCTGGGAGCATGTTTTTGAAGTCCACTGTAGTGCCCCTTAGGGTGCCCCCATTTATCTCCTGGGATGTCTGGGGGACCAGTCTACTATAAATGCTGGCTCCTCCTACATAACACTGTTCCTGCATATATCTTCTTCGAGTTTCCGGTTCTTGAATGTTTCTATCACTTCCATATTTCTTCTTTTCTCTAGGTAATTATATTTATGAGAAGTGATCTAAGAAAGTTTGATGAGCACTCAAAATGCAAGTGATTAGTGCATGATGAGAGCTGAGGTACTGCTATGCACCAAACTCATGTGATGATCATATCTGCTAATATTGAAGAGCAAAACTGTAAGAAAAGTTAGTGACACAAGCCAAAACAAATGCATAATGTGCATAGGGAAGATTAGAAATGAGTGAGTGTGTGTATGTGGTGGGGGGGGGGGGGGGGGGGAGCTGATAATGCTTCTGCACAAATCAATGGTGATACCTTATCTGGAGAACTGTATCCAGTTCTAGATGCCATACCTCCAAAAGGATATAGACAGAGAAGGACTACCAAAAGCTCTACGAAACTGACATTTAAGGATCACAACATATATACCTCAGAAGAGAAAAGGGAGCTGGAAGATATGATGAAAGGCCATTCAGATTCCTCCAGGAGAATGCACAAAAAGCAATCACATCCCAGTGAAAGAAAGTTCTAGAACATGAGACCAAAAAGGGGAGGCTGAGGTGTAACATAAAGAAATATTTCTTCAGAGAAAGGGTGGTGGATGTGAGACAAAATTCAAGAAAGCCTGGGCTAAAGCCAGAGTCTCCCTCAGTGAGAGTATGTAAGGGTAAAACCTCACGGTGAAGGCTCTGCAGTGTTACATAATGAATGGAGCTTGTGATCCTTATGTACCATCACAGTCAGTACTTCTGTCTAATGGATGCTTCATACTGCTAGCGTCACCTTAACTGTATGGATTCATTTTCCCCATGTTGAAAACACATAAATATGTCACAGACATTGGCAGTATATTTCATGGACAAAAAAATATCTAAAAATGTAAGTTGAATGGCATGCATCATCCTTTGTGGTATAGCAGGCATCTTTTTCAAGTTGTATTATTGCTTTTTGAACTAGTGAAAGACTCACCCATTTGTGCAGTCAGCCTTACACTATGCACCATGCTCTGTTTGAAGTTCCATTATAATCCCTTGTTTGACTTCTCATATGAAGCTTCACAGCCTTCTTCTCAAGACATGGAGCTCCATTTTGAAAAGTGTTTTGTGACACACACACACAGATAAGTTTTTAAAGTTTTTAAAGTGTCAGGCACCTTTCCCCTTTGAAACATAGAAACAGAGAAAATTAAGCCAAAGACTATATGACCTATCAAGTCAACCCATCCATACCAACTATTATGCCCTACAATCCATTCCTCTCCCTTAGAGATCCTCTATGCTTATCTGTGATTTTTGGAATTCAGATTTGATCCTTGAATCCACCACCTCCAATGTGGAAGCCATTCCATAGATCCACCACCCTTTCTGTAAAGAACTATTTCTGTAATTACTGTAAGTCCATCTCCTTTCACCTTGATATGCATGGATACTGTGCAGGGCCGAAAGCTTAAATGTAGGCTCCTAAAAGTTAGTGGGGCTAAAGTTGGGAATGGTAAGCTGATTTCCTGTGCTAGGTGCCTAGTTTAGGTGCTTAAATTAATGCCTCCTTTCTAGGCACCTTTGTTAAGATTCATTTTTTAGGTTCTTATTTTGGATAGTAATAAATAGAAATAAAAAAAACAACCAGAAAATAAAATAAGATGATATCTTTTTATTGGAATAACTCAGGGCTTTTTTTGAGTGGGTACTTGGGGGTACTGAGTACCGGCACTTTTTCCATTGCTTGCTAAAATTGACCCATGGACAATGAAAGAGCTCAGGCTCTACACACCAATTCTGCCTTGTCATAGATTCTGTGACTGGTTCCAGGGGGCCTGGCTATTGTGGGGTGGGTCCCTCAGTGATCACCCCAACCCTGAAGGGTGGCCTAACAATTTGAGTACTGACATCTTTTTTGCTAGAAAAAACACACTGGAATAACTTAATATATTTTTTGATTAGCTTTCAAAGGTAACTCTTCTTCAGATCTATTTTTGATAGAAATTTCACTGAGCTACATGTTCCTAAAACTGAGGTGCCTAGGTCAGGCACTCAGCTTCCTTTGAAACTTGTGCCCATGGATAAGTCACAAGTTTCTTGGATATCTTTAGTACATGTGACAAAAGTCAGGTCTCTCCAACCATTCCTGCTGAGCCTAGCATGAAGCTATGGCTGATAACCAGCAAACTCTGTAGTAATTACCAGAAAGCATCTTATATTAAATGACTAACAATTGCCTGAAACCCACTTAAGGCAAAGACCTCAAGGGCCATTACACCTCAGGAAGAACTTGGCTTTCTTTGACAAAACATCATAAATTCCAGAAGGGTAAAGGGGCAAGCCATCCAAGTGAAGCTGAAAATGTGAAATTAGGAATTAGGAAGAGGCCAAATGTTGACTACCGAACTGTAGCTCAGTGAAAGCTGACCTCACTGACTATGCTGGCTGGTTGCTCATTGAATTGCTTTTTATTTTTAATTGAGTTGGAAGCTAGTTAGAAAGTAGGTGGCAATGTCCTAGTAAGTGAATCCATTCAGCGTCTTCCTCATCCTAACCCTTTTCTCTCTTCTAAAGTGGCCACTTTCAAAAAGTACAAAGACCAGGGTACACTCATTGAAATTACATGGACATACTTTTAAAATAAATAAGAGGACATATTTTTTCACTCAAAGAATATTTAAACTCTGGAACTCATTGCTGAAGGATGTGGTAACAGCAGTTAGTGTATCTGGGTTTTAAAAAAAGGTTTAGACAAGTTCCTGGAGGAAAAGTCCATAGTCTGTTATGGACATGGGGGAAGCCACTGCTTGCCCTGGGATTGGTTGCATGGAATGTTGGTACTAGGGTTTCTGCCAGGTACTTGTGACCTGGATTGGCCATTGTTGGAAGCAGGATACTGGGCTAGATGGACCATTAGTCTGACCCAGTATGGCTATTCTTATGGTCATAAATGAAATTTCATTTAGGAAACTCTAAACTATGAAGAAAATTCACCTTCATATGAAAGGTTGGCACTGTGGCAAGTCAAAATACTGTCTTAAACTAGATTAGATACAATGAACTCCATAATGTAAAATGGAATTTCTCTGTATGCAGTCTTATATCACACCTTAGATTATCATCTATACAATGTTTTGCATTAAGGGATCAGTCTACATTGTTTTAATCTCTCTGTACCAACATCTGCCTGGGAACTAGGGAAAAAATGAGTGCTTTAGAGTATGGGAAAGCCAGATAGTCATTCACCTCGCGCCTCTTGTATCTAATCTTCACTTCCCCAACACGCTTTCTATCTCTCCTTCCCACCCACTACCATCTACTCCTATTTGAATGCTGCAGCATGGTAGGACAAGGGCTGAGGATCCTCTTCAGAGAAGCCCGGCAGAGGCCTGCTTTTTCGACTCTTAAATCTGCTGATGGATATGCCGGATTTCCTGAATTGCATGGCCGCACTGTCCGTTCCCGGACTGGCATTCGCTAATGGCAAATATCTAATGTTTTATTGTTGGTTTTAAAAGTGTAATTAGTTCAAGTGTAAACAAAAAAATCTGCTTAATTAAGAATTTTTAAACAGGGCAGAAAGAGATTCCGGAAACATTAACAAGCGCAGCCTGGCATCATAAAATTGATCGAGGAAGGGGAAAAGGGGGAGAGGAGGAGGAGGTAGGTATTAGAGGTATCACTCAGTTTATGTTTGACATTTAAGCAAAAGTGCTTTTTAAACCGACTTCTGTTTATGGCGATGGGTCTCCGTAGAAATGCATAATGATTTTTTTTTCATGCACTAAAGGAACAGTGGACACTAGTAATATATAGCTTAAAGAGATGGACAGCATGCATTTAAGACTGACATTATATATATCAAAGCAGACAGGAGGCTGGATCTAGCCCACACAGTTGGGGGGAGAATCTCATGCCTGGGAAGGTTAATATGCTTCTATATGTCTAAAAGATGACAAAATGAAAAATGTTAAAAGCAAGGGAGAAAGTAAAGAGGATTTCCCCCCTGACTCTCCCCCCCCCCTTTACTCCGCACATACTGTAAATGGAACCTGGTGGATATTAAATAGCTTACCTTCCCTTCAGTCACTATAGCATTACTGCTTCTGGCCCTTGAGAGGTTGAAACTACTTAAACCTCGCTCACCCCTCCTGAAAAATGTTTAATCAAGAAAGGCCCACGGTTTGTTGAAGGAAATGGAACTGCATCTCAGAAAAGAAGGCCAAATTACACCTCACAAAAAGCATTTCAGAAGAGATAATAGCATATAGCGTAGGACAGCCTGGATGCATTCCCATTTCCCTAAGAGAAGCAGGACCTCATCTCCATGCATGAAATTGGGGATAGAACCAGGCTGACCTGGGCTGTCTTAGGTTGTTTGGATTGATAATAATCTTGCCCTCTCTTGTTTAAGTTTTCATGTAGTTTTGGACTTGAAAGTTGTTTTGATTGCCTATGGAAGTTGAAAGGTTAACTGAGTTTACAGGGAGGCACATGAGAACAAAGACGTTGTTTGATAGGGCACAGTGTGACAATGACCTTGGCTCTGACATACCTGGCGTCTCTTCTCTTTCTTCCTACTACTACTACTTAGCACTTCTATAGCACTACAAGGCATACGCAGCGCTGTACACCATACATGAAAAGACAGTCCCTGCTGAAAGAGCTCACAATCTAAATAGGGCAGGCAAACAGACAGAACAACTAAGAGGTACATGAAGTACCTCATGGGTACAAGGAGTGAAACCTTCACGGTGCATGCTGGAGGCATGTGCATCTCTGCCAGTCTGAAGACAGATGGAAGTAGTGCTGGAATGGGTCGGGGTAGGATTACAGCACTCCTTTCTTTCTCTCATGAGGAAAGTTAGCCTACTACTGAAGACTCACCTGTTTGAACAAACTTACGGAAAGAGCCAAAACACATAGAGTCCATACTCACTGTTCATCAATGCAACATACATCCACTTCTCATCCCTCATCCCGTAATCCAGTCAATCGTACATTTATTCACGGAACTATGTACACCATATGTCTTTGTGTCCAACACTGCCCTTCTAGCTCCCCATTGTCTCCTTCCAATGTTTCTATGTTGATGTCCCATTGTTATATTCCTAATGATATTCGAATGTCTCGCACAACTCTGTATAATGTAATCCATAACCAAGTTGTAACAAATGTATTTCTATTATTCATATCTTATTATAAGCCACACTGAGCCCGCAAAAAGGTGGGAAAATGTGGGATACAAATGCAATAAATAAAATAGAGGCCGTGGAAAGCAGTGAGTAGCTCAAGGAGCTCTTGTCTTACCCTCTGAGGTTATCTAAAAGGTCTGACTCACCCAACTACTGTTTCTTAAACTTTGTTGCCCAGTATAAAAACTGATCGAAACTTTGTTTTGCAAATGACTGGGATGAGCAGGAAGGAAAAATGCAGGGGGTATTGAAGGGGCTGTGGTGATAGCATTTCACTATATCTTATGTATGTGATGGGCTACCCAACCAATTTGGGGTTAATGTTTCAGTAGGGGGGCCCAACTTGTACTCTAGGCATCTACTTGATAGCCTGTGCATGTGCAACCAATTTTCAAACCTACCTACCTACATTTTCATACATTTAAAGGATATTTTTTTAAACAGTGCTTTACCTGGGAAGTGGGTAAAAATGTGCAAATATGGCCTGCATGCACATACTGCTACCCACAATGAATAGAAGCATTCCCTGGGACAGAGTTTGGGAGGGGAGGGTTACTTATGTGCATCCTTTTGAAAATTCAAATGTAAGATAACCTAGAAAAACTGGGTGCCCTGAAGATCATTTATAAATCTACATGCTTTGAAAATCCAGCAAAGTCCACACAGTGCACTTTTATTCATATACAAAGTCATAAAATTCCCCTCTTTTAATATATGCTCATAGTCTTTTCCCCAACAGAGTTACATTCCTGGAAACATGTCTTTGAGGGAGTGGATGGTATAGTGAATAGCACTCCCTTATAGCAGGTGGCGCTAGTGTGCTGAGAGTGAGGCTGAGGGGCGGGGTTCAGACCAGGCTGGAGTTTAATGCCCTGAGGCTGAATAGATCAGGGAGACCCCAAGTGCAGAGGACTCCAAGGGTGTGACAAGCAGGGCTGCAGTACCTGGGAAGAAGAGTGGTCTTAGCAGGGAGTACTATCCTGTAAGTGACAGAGCAGAAGAGGATTGGAATAGAACCAATTTGTCTTTCAACCTGGTAGATAGTGTGACTTGGGAAGTCAGTGAAAGTGGAACAGGTGGGGATTCCAGGAAGAGACAAGGTAGTTGTCTGGTGGAGAGGCAACCAAGTATGTGCCATGGGCCTACAGGGACAGGCCATGGGAAAGAGAGCTTGAGACTGTAAAAAGTGACTTTATACATTTATTTATCTCTGAGCTGTGGAGAGAAAAGGGTACATACTTCTCTGCATGTAAATAAATATTTTCCTTTCACCTTTAAACCCGGTGTGGCTGTATTTATCAAGGGCCCAGGCCTATAGTTTATAATTTATTAAAACTTACTATACTGCCCAAACTAACTCGCAAATCTGGGCGGTTTACCGACTAAAAGCAAAAATAAACGAGGTTGGAAAAGAACTACAATATTTGACAGGAAATAGTTATTTCAATCATAACAGTGAAATCAAACTTAGACTAGACAGTAACGAAAGGACATGAGCGGGGTAAGGGAAGGGAAAGAGGGAAAGACGAGTGAGGGATAAAGATAGAATGAGAGGAAAAGAACAGTGCAAAAATGACACAATCTCTCCATCCCTTAGCAAACCAGATTAAAACACTTGTTTAAATAGCCAGATTGTCAAGGCTATTTTAAAAATTATAATAGATAACTCACAACATGTGGTAAGAGTGAAAGAATTCCAGTAGAAAGCGGTTATAAAAAAGAAAGCATGGTGATGGGTAAATTTAAGCTGGGCAGCTTTGTGGTTAGGGAGAGCCAGTCATTAACTGAATGCAGGAGTCGGATAGGCACGTTACCACATATGACTGTAGTGCTGGAATCTAAGCTTCTGCTTCAAAGAAGCTGACTTCATGTACCTCCAAGACTTGGGGTCTCAGTACAGCTGGGGGGAGGTAACTTTTGGAAAGGCTAAAGAGATTAGCTCTGCCTTCAAGAGCTAGGGGAATAAAAGAACTAGCAAGCATTTTTTCTTCTGTGGTGTTTTAGAAGAGTGTTGCAGTACTGTAATGGAACAAGTAAACTCTGGTTTGGAGTACGCCAGAAGACTGGTCATGAGGGGCCAGAGAAGTGCAGCAGAGTTGTTTGGGGCTGTTATGCAAGCCAGACCTAGCCAGGAGAGTTGGCAAGGTAGAAGAAAAGAGAAAAAAGAAGTTTGAAACTGTGAAAGCAAGTAAGAAAGTACTTTCTGTACTTCTTCCAGTTCCACTGAAAGTGTGAAAGCAAGTGTGGAAGTTGTTTCCTGTTGGAAAGACAGTGGAACAGTCGTATTGTGGTTTAAGAGTGAGCTACAAATGACAGAGCTGGGAGCTTGATTAAGGCACAGTGTGCACCTGGATGAAAGCAAGCTTGTGGAGGCAGTGCAATTGATTTAGAAGCAGCTCCTGGAACAGAGGGCTCAGTATGAAAGAGAAAGTGAAAGTCTGAACTGAATTTGGGCTGGAGCAGTTGGGAAATCTGGTTCAGAGTAGTGATTGGAGCCAGTGCTGGAGCTAGATGTCTTGAAGCAAGGCCAGCTCCTGAATACACAGCAGACTAGAGGTTGTAAGAGACTACAAGCTAAAATCCTGGAATGGATTTGTTGTTTCAAGCTAGTACTGCAGCATATACTGGTGGGGGACCAGCGAGTGTGCCTTGAGGACTGAAGAAGTAAAACTCCAAGATAGAAGTGTGGGACCAGGAGTGGGAGGAAACCTGGTAGCCCTACAGTGATGCCCTGTGAATTCAGAGGACTACCGACCCTGAGAGTGAGACACCACTGAAGAACGAAAAAGGCCAAATAGAGGATCATGAAACAGTTACAAAGGGTGACTGGCAGACAGCCTGCTGAGATAGCTGAGAAGGCACCAGGAGGAAGGAAGATAAAGGAGCCTCCAAGAGGGAGCAAGTTAAGTGACCTGTCAAAAAAAATCAATGGGCTTCAGGAGGTTAAGCGCCCTGATAAAGGAAGGAAACTAGAAGCCAGAAAAATGGCTGGGCAGCAAAGGAAAGTGATGCCTGGGCAAGGAAGTGAGTTACACTCCAAGCCCAGAAGCCCTAAGGTGGAAAAGAGTACCTGTCATGAATAACAGGTAGAGGTTAAGTGCCTGTCTCATATGCATCCAAAGAAGTGGAAGTTCAGCCCTGTAGTCTAGAGGTGACTGAAGACCTGGATTGGTTGTCTGAACCAGGAGGAGAGACAAAACTCTTTGAAGATCACCCAGTAGAGGTTCAGGACCCACTGCAGGATTTAGCTAGCGAATTGGAGGAGGTTGATTGCTTTATTAAAATGCTGGAGGAAGAATTGCAGCAAGCTGCTATGTTTGTGGGTCAATTACAGGAGGAAAAGAAGACCCTCCAACAGCAACTGGTAGAGAATAAGGACTAGTTGCAAGGTCAAAGATAAAAGTGGAATGAAGACAAGGTCAGTCTGCAGGACCTGGCCAGAGAGAAAAGGAATCTGATGGGAACTCTCACCCAGCAAGCTGGGAAGTGTGTAGAGGAATTACAGAGCATTTGCACTGCTGTAGAAGCAGAACAGATAGGTGGAGAAGAAAGCCAGTTGTGTAAGAGAGAAGGAAGAAGTAACTTGCAGGTTGCAGGAACTGCATGGACAGTTGGAGAGGAGTGTCTCAACTGACCAATTCAAAGAAATATAGAAAGGGCTGACTGAGGAGATAGCCAAGAAATTTAAGCTCCTGGAAGCCAGGGATGAAGGGTTGGCACAGCAGTAACAAACAGTCCAGGAGTTGAAGGATCAAGTTGGTCTATTGACAGTACAGACTGAGGACTGTCAGGCCAAAGCAGAGGCTGCAGAAGCTGAAGCAGAGCAGCAAGAGTTGAAGGCAACAGTGCCATGGTGGCAGTATACTAAGCTGCAAGTCAGGTGCAGTTAACTGAAGTCTTGCAAAGTTATGAGGAGCTGAAAGCAAGGACACAGGCATTAGAGGACCTGAATGCCAGGCTCCAGAGTGAAGTTCAAGAGTTGAGCCTCCAGGAGGAGGTGGCCTGCGAGAGAATGAAAGCAGCTCAGCTGGAGTGTACCAGGCTAGCAGAAATGAATGGGTTGTTGACCTGGCAGCTGATAGAAATGCGAAAGAAGATATGCATGTATTATGGCAGTGTGCGGGAGCACCGAGAAAAGGTGACACTATTGAAGATTAGCTTGCAGACACTGCAAGCCCGGTTGACCCAGATGACAGTCTTCAGTAGGGAGACCTTGAACGAGTTGAAGTATATGGCAACCCAACTCAAGAAAGCTGCTCGGACAAAGGTTTGACTGGATAACCAACTGAAAGAAATCAGGAGGAGAACAAAAGAAAAGCAGCAGATACAAAGGGCTCATGTCCTGACTCATACCAGGGAGATGTCTCTCCAAATGGAAGACTTAAAAGAGGCAACTGGAGGAAGAATCAGAAATCACAAAGGGCATGGCAGATGCCTTACAGATGGCCAGCTGAGAGTGTTGCAGGAATTGAGATAGGAATTTGTGATGCTTCAGGAGTCAGACAGCACACACCAGTATGAGAGAAAAATCTTCTTTATTTGCCAGCAAACAAAGCAAGACATCAGTTCTAGCTCTCTTCTCTTTCTCTCAGCTCTTTTTGTGTCATGTGGCTTCTGTCTCAGCTGCTTCTCTTCTGCTGTCTCTCCTGTTATCTTCCAGCTTTCTTCCTTTCTTCTGAGCTCCTTCTGACGTAAACTGCTTCTGCTCCTACTTAAATACTGTTCTATCCAACCTAGCCTAGCCCAGCCCCCTTACTCTCCAATTGGTTAAGGAATAGATTGGTCACTTTGCCTCAACCAATCATTACTTTTGAAATATCAGTTACATAGGTTCCAGACATCCTAAACTGACCTGTGACCTGGGGCCCCTTACACCAGACATTTGGGCTCCAGTCTCTTACATGTTATTATGATTGATTTCTCATATTCCTAGTACTAACTGCTAACTAAACTCTGGCATTCATTAAAGGGGTCAAGGGCCAATCTTACTTAATAGCATACATATCAGGTTATCACTTTCAAGACCATTTCTACATTTTACCTATAATTAATCAAGGAGAAGAGAGCTGACTAGTCCTGACCTCTTCACCTATCAGCTTATACATTGAACCAGCCAGAACTATGGCTAAGTCAAACCACATGTTGATCTCCTCAACTGCAGTCTTAAACAGCAGACAAAGGATCATTTTAAAAGTAACACAGAGTTGAACAAACATCCTACATAGAAATTATAGAGAATAAAACATATTCTAAAATACACAGAATCAGTATTCCTTATAAGCAAGAACTTCTAAATTCTAATCTATTTATATCTAGGATTATTTAGAATCTAACTATTTCCTTCTAAGCATTGTTCTATTTAATCCTAAACAAACTGCCTGCTTACAAAACTATTCAGTATGCCTAATAATGTACAGATGTTAAACTAGCTTTCATCATTCACCAGGGTGAAAGAAATTCCTGTCTCTGACCTTTCTAACCCAGCCCGGCAAACGCTAGAGTTCAATATAATCTGAACCATCTGGCATACCTTCACTTGCTAGCAGAACTGAGAATTTAAACTTCAAGCTTTTAATATCATTTCTTATGTATATAATTTCTCAGAGTTAACACTTTCTTTGCCTATGGCTGCCTCATTCCCCCCTTTGAGACTAAAATCAGCTTATGCAGAGATAAGTCTCACAACTCAAACTCTGGAGATTATAGTGATCCTAACTAGGAATAGACTTATGAACCACCATTACCCTACTTGTTAAGGTCCGACGGCATACTGCCGAAGCACATGAGGCCAGGAAACAAAACAACAACCCTGCTAAAACTAAGACTATTAGGGAAATGAACAAGGGACGTATCCAGGAGGTCAATGACCACCACCAGGAGGTAAGGTCTAATCCTCCTCGGTAATCCTCCACATTAAGGCTGGCCAACTGTAGGACTTTATCCATGGCATGCCTAACTACATGCGTCCTATTTATGACAATAGTACAGCACTCTGAAGAATTTAGCACTGTGCAGAGGCCACCCTGAGCTGCAAAGAGATAGTCAAGGCCCATACGATTATACCTAGAAACTATACTTAATTCATTAATTTGATCCTGCAATGCATTGACTACCACGTTCAGCTCATGAACTAAAACATGGAGTAGGGACTGAAGTCTCCGAGTAGCCATACCTAGTTCAGTAATACCCGCTACCGGGCCTCCAATTGGAATCCAGGCCGTGGCAGAAAGGGCTACAAGTCTCTTTTTAGTCAGAGGATAAGTAGAATTGATATACTGGAGGGCTAATTCAATCGCCTCATCCTCTGTGGCAACGGAGGAGGGTAAGGACAAAGCCTCTCGCTTAGAGCGGTGCGGGGATAGTGGCTTAAGAGGAATAACTTTAGGAAAATAATTCAAGGTTACCAATACACAAAAATCATATGTGGAGGGAAGAATCATGTGGAGGACATTATCACAGAGCCAGTAATGACCAAGGAGAGGGTGAGGAAAGTTCCCAATAAATGTTGGCTCAGGCTGGACAGGGTACTTAGGGTGCCCATAATGCGAGCCCCTATCCCAGGGGGAACGAAGACGAAATGGAGACTTTGCACACCATAGGCGCCAATCCCCAATTGTGACAGGCTGCTCATTTGTTAGTAACTCTTCATACCCCGGGGACTTATGAAAGTAGAAAATAAGCTTGGACACTATAGTCTTCTCAGTGGTACGCTTAGGAGCCAGATAATCACCTGGGTCATAATCTACAGGTATGGTAGCAGGGCACATAGGAGTACCTGGAGAAACTACCCACACAGATTCTCCTTTTTCTGGGAGAACATTAGTATAGTTACAGGGAATGGGAAGAACAGTTGAGATGCTTCTTGTTAAACAAAACACTCCAGAAGCTGGATAGGGAGACGTAAAAACTGGCCTTAGAGAAGAGTCAGAGGGGGAAGTAGCATTATAAAAGGACCACCAAGTATAATCCTGGCTCCAAGGGCCTGAACTCGAAAAGTAGGGAGGTATAAGAGCTGGGAGCTGCACAGGGACAGGAACAGCTGGGACATCTGTGGTATAAGGAGAAAATCGGGAACACACAATACAAGGGGAAGTAATCTTTGCCTGGCTAATTAGTTCCTGGACAGAGTGTAACCAAAGGTTGGAGCGAGTTGGGGTATTAGGAACAAGGAGGCAAGGAGTAGAAAACAACAAAAGCATCCAAACTACTAACATTTTCTTTCTTCCTAATCTAAAACAAATACAGCAAACTAATTAAGCAATAATATTTCAACAGTCTGTGCTAATCACAGATTATTCTCATATAATGTTTCAGTCTTTGAGTTCTTATACCAGTTGGGATAGACCCTCAACTGATAAGGATCAAGCTCTCAAATTCCAAGAAAGCCAGAATCTGGGCAAGAAAGTATGAAGCCGAAGTTCAGCCGTTCCTGCAGTATGCAGTTGACCCTTCTTTTCAGCTAGTAGATTCTTTGGTTCGGGTCAAGCGCAACTTCAATGGCTCCGCTGGATCACTTTCTGCTCTCCACTGTCTAGGCTCCGTCTGATCCGTGCTGGGCTCAGTCTGGTCAGCAGACTTAATTCGAGACCAATGGACCCATGGAGTTATCCCTGCGACCTTCACAGCTGCAGGGGTAGAAAGCAAAACAGTAAAAGGTCCTTTCCATCGGGGCCCCAAAGGCTGGAGCCTCCAGTCTTTCACCCAAACTCTATCCCCTGGCAGGAAGGAATGTACCTGAGCCTGGAAGGGGACAGGGTTTATTTCTCTCACATAAGACTGAAGCTCAGAAATTATCTTTCCCAAGAGGGCTACCTGCTCCTGCACCTGGGCAGACCCTAAAATCCCTATGTCTCCCTTAATTCCCTGTAAAATGGCTGGGGGCTTCCCATACACAATTTCAAAGGGAGAGAGGGCTGTTCCTTTAGTTGGGGTGCATCGGAGGCGGAAGAGGGCTAGTGGCAATGCCTGTGGCCATTTCAATTGGGTTTCCTGACAAATCTTTGCTAGGCTATTTTTCAAGGTTCTGTTTGCTCGCTCAACCTGCCCTGAACTCTGGGGACGATAGGCACAATGCAATTTCCAGGTAATGCGCAATGCGCGGGACAGGGCCTGAAGTGTAGCTTCAACAAAGGCGGGACCATTATCTGAACCTATGGCAAGGGGCAGTCCATACCTGGGGATGACATCCCTAAGGAGGGCTCGAGCTACTTCTGTGGCTTTCTCAGTAACTGTAGGATATGCTTCCACCCACCCAGAAAAGGTACAGACCATAACTAAGAGGTATCGGAGCCTACCGCTCCTGGGCATTTCTGTGAAGTCTATAACTAGGGACTCAAAGGGTGTTAGTCCTCTAGACTGAACTCCTGGTGGAATACGGGGTCCCTGGCGGGCATTATTCTGGGCACAAAGAGTACATCGGGCAGAGGCAGTGGCAACCAGACTATCCAATCCTTCCAGCACCACTACTCGATTGAGTAGACGGGCTAGTGCTGTTTTCCCTAAGTGTGATAGGTCATGAGCTTGAGACACTACAGGCCAAGCTAGGTGGCGTGGCACCAGAACTCTGGTATCAGGGAGATGTAACCAGCCATCAGGTCTCCTTACTGCACCTTCTTCTTGAGCCCATTTCTCTTCCATTTGGGTATACATAGGCGTCCATTCTTGCAGTCGAATTTGGAACAGGGGAGTCACAGTACTTGCTGGGGGTCCTCGAGCAGCTTCCTTGGCCACCCGATCAGCATGGCGATTCCCTCGGGCCACTGGAGTATCTATCCTTTGGTGTCCCCTGCAGTGAATGACAGCTACCTTCTTAGGGGCCCACACAGCCTCTAGCAGCTGAAGTATTTCGGGTCCATACTTAACAGGTTGGCCTGCAGCATTTATGAGTCCCTTTTCCTTATACAAAGCTCCATGAGCATGTAAAGTTGTAAAGGCATACTTGGAATCAGTATAAATGTTGGTTACCAGTCCTGCTGCTAACTCCAGAGCTCGTATGAGGGCCACAAGTTCTGCTTTCTGGGCTGAAGTTCCTTGGGGCAGGGCTCTTGCTTCTATCACCTTGTCCTCTGTCACCACAGCATAGCCTGCCAGTCGCTTGGAGTTCTCCACATAACTGCTTCCATCTGTAAAATAAATTACATCTGGGTCCCTCCACGGCACATCTTTAAGATCTGGTCGACTGGAGTACACTTCATCCATAGTTTGGATACAGTCATGATCTGGAGGTCCCTCAGATGCTGGCAAAAGAGTGGCAGGATTAAATGTAGCCACTGTTTCCAGGTGTATCCGTGGATTCTCACACAAGCTAGCTTGGTACTTAACCATGCGGTTATTTGTAAACCAGTGGTTGCCCTTATACTCCATGAGGGTGAGAACTGCATGGGGGACTTTAACAACCAGTTCTTGCCCCAAGGTCAACTTATCAGCTTCCTGGACCAGTAAGGCTGTTGCTGCAATGGCCCTCATGCAGGCTGGCCATCCTTTAGCCACTCCATCCAGCTGTTTAGACAGGTATGCAACAGGCCTCTGCCAGGATCCCATCATCTGGGTCAGCACACCTAGAGCAACCCCCTGTCGCTCATGGACATACAGTGAGAAAGGTTTCTCCACATCAGGAAGGCCTAACGCAGGGGCTTGGAGTAGGGCTTTCTTTATGGCAATGAAGGATTGTTGAGCAGTAGGTCCCCATTCAAATGGTTCCTTTTCACCCCCCTTTGTGGCTTGGTAAAGGGGTTTCGCCATCAATGCAAAATTTGGAATCCAAATTCTGCAGAATCCGGCTGCTCCCAGAAATTCCCTAACTTCCCTTCTGGACTTGGGTTGGGGAATTGCAGCAACTGCTTGCTTCCTACTAGCATCCAGTCTCCGACTTCCCTGGGAAATGCAAAAGCCCAGATACTTCACTTCTGACTGACAAAGTTGGGCCTTTGAGCGTGAGACCTTATAGCCTGCATCCAAGAGTAGCTCCAGCAATTCTCTGGTAGCCTCAAAACACTCTTCCTGGGTCACTGCTGCAATCAGGAGGTCATCTACATACTGGAGTAAAACTCGCCTGGAAGGCTCAGATTTAAAAGTCTTAAGGTCTTGCCCTAGGGCTGTCCCAAAAATAGTGGGGGAATTCTTGAACCCCTGTGGCAGGCGGGTCCATGTATACTGAAGCTTCCTTCCTGTTACTGGGTTTTCCCATTGAAAAGCAAAAAGCAGTTGACTGGCTGGGGCCACCCGAATACAAAAGAAGGCATCTTTTAGATCTAGTGTTGTGAAATGGGTAGCTCCAGAAGGTATCAATCCTAGCAGGACATATGGATTAGGCACTACAGGGTGTAATGAGATAGTGGATTTGTTGACCACTCGTAAGTCTTGGACTGGCCGGTAGTCCTCAGTCCCTGGCTTCTGAACTGGCAACAATGGCGTATTCCATGGAGACTGGCAAGGACGAATAATTCCATGGGATAACAGACGATTCAAATGTGCTTGAATCCCTTCCAGAGCCTTTCTGGGAATTGGGTATTGGCGAAGATGGATTGGCCGGGCACTTGGAAGTAAGTCTACATGTACAGGAGGAATATTTCGGGCCAACCCTGGGGGATTATCTTCTGCCCATACCCCACTGACCTGAAAGCTGTCTGCCAGGGGTAGGTCAACTTGGCCATGTGACTGATGCAGCCGCCATTCTTCTTCAAGAGGGCAACAGAAACTCAGTATACCCTTAGGGCTGGATGTTGGGGGCCGAAAGGAGACTGAAGTCTGGCCATCAGAGTCAAAAGAAATTTGGGCCCTAAGCTTGGACAGCAGGTCTCGACCTAACAAAGGGATTGGACAGTCTGGCATATACAGGAATTCATGAGTGACTATGTGTGAGCCTAATTGGCATCTACGGGTTGTCAGGAAGGGCCTCCGGTTCTGCACCCCCGTGGCTCCCACCACTCGGACAGTTTTTCCAGACACAGGCGCTAATCGCTCCGTCACAACAGAATGTTCAGCTCCTGTATCAATCATGAATGGAATTGAGCGGCTCCCTATAGTTAGCTTGACCATAGGTTCCTGGGAGCCCAGTTTGTAGGAACCCGGTCTGTCCTATTCGTCCCATTCTGCCATCTCGGCTATCCCGATGATGTCAGATTCAGGAGGCTCATATCTTCCCTCTCGAACTCGGCCTCGGCTTCCTCGATCTCCTGGTCCCCTTCTCAGTCCCTGGCGCCTCTGGGGGCATTCATCTTTCCAGTGCCCTCTTTCCTTACAATAGGCACACTGATCCCTCTCCAATCTTGGTCTGGGATTCTCCCCCCTTGGCCGGGATTGATTGAAGGAATCTCGGGGCCTGGCTGGTGGTCCAGGGTCCCACTTTGGCTTCCCATTAGCTAGAGGTCGACCTCGGTTAAGGGTGGAATTAGTAATGGCTGCCGCTAAAAGGTCGGCCTTCTTCTGCATCTTCCGGTCAGCCTCTCGGCGCACCTCCTGATCTCTATTAATGAAAACCTTGGTTGCAATCTCAATTAGCTGGGTGGTATTCATCCCTGCGAATCCCTCCTGACGCTGCAACTTCTTCCGGATATCTGGCATACTCTGGGCCACCAATGCGCTATTCACCATTCTCTGGTTTTCTTGGGCTTCAGGGTCAAATGGGGTGTATGTTCTGTAGGCTTCAATTAGTCGCTCTAGAAAGGCCCCAGGGGATTCAGTTGCCCCTTGGAGAATTTCAGAGACCTTTGCCAGATTAATGGGCCTCTTTATGCCTTTCCTCATACCTTCCAGTAAGTCCCGGCAATAGCCAGACAACAGTTCATAGTGCTGCCCATCATTTGGATCCCAATCTGGAGCTGCGCGAGGAAACCGAGCTCTAACCCACCCCTCTAGGTCCGGTGTCCTCTCGGGAGCACGTGCTCGCGTGATGGCCTCAGCATTTTGCAAAATCTTCCGCCTCTCCTCAGTTGTGAAGAGGGTCAGGAGAAGTTGTTGACAATCAGTCCAGGTTGGGTTATGGGTGGCCATAATGCTAGCCACTAGGTCCACCACTGCCTGAGGCTTTTCAGTATAAGAGGGGTAATGCGTCTTCCAATTCAGGAGATCAGTGGTTGTGAAGGGTACATACTGATAGGCCTGTGCCTGTATAACCTGACCCTCATTATTAGGATCCGGTCGAGTGATGGTTACCTGTCGGAGTGGCAGAACTCTCGAGGAGGTGGGAATGGAACCTGAGGTAGAGCTAGGAGCTACCCTCCTATCATGCTCAAAGGTGATTGCAGCAGGTCTAACCCATTCAGTGGAGGTGTGTTGAACCCCTGAGGGATGGGGAGGGGTACTCATAGACTGAGAGGTGGTCACAGGTGAGTCAGTCCATTGAAAGGGATGCCGGGCCCCTGATGAGTGGGTAGGGGTATTAGAAGGAGAGGCTGGGCTGTCAGGAGTTGAGGAGTCAGGGAGTGGAACCCAAAGCGGGTCTTCAGAGGTTAACAGGAGAGGATGTGGCAGAGGAGAGTAGAGACTGGGTGAAAAGTCCAACCTAGGGTGTGGCAGGTTTGGCACAGGAGGGGAAGAACTATCCGGAGAAGCCTGTGCTGGAGAGGCTTGAGCTGGGCGGCGTGGATCTCTAGGGGCGGCACGGAACCCCAACAATGGGCCATAAGGTGGTGGCTCAAGATCTGGGGGGTCATCAGAGAGTATGGGTTTCTCGGACAGGGTAGGGGCGGAAGCCACCGATTGGGTAGTAGGCTTCCTAGGGCTCTTTCCCTCTTCTAGTTTAGATTTTCTAATCTTTCTTTGAACACGGCCTAACATAAATTTTACTGGGGATCCCATATAAGTTTTTAACCAGGAGGGAGGGTCAGTCACAAGGCTGTCCCAGGAATCTATATAAGGGAGTTGTTCAGAATATTCTGGTTCTCCTACAACTATGCTGTAGACCTTCCGGATTACTTCAATATCTAAGCTGCCACTAGGGGGCCACCCCACTCCCATAGATGGCCACTCAACTTCACACAAGGTTCTTAAAGTACTTGAGCTTAAAGTCTGTCCATAGTCATTAATTAAAAAGCCTTTTTTAAAGTTCTTAAGCATACAATCTAGGGGGGTAGCAATTTGTCTAGATGATGTCCCACCCATAATGCTTACAGTTACAACACACAAAAGGGAGGGAGTTTTTGAAAGTGCAGTAAGGGGTCCGCACTCTCGAAACACTAGGTAGACAGACAGCAATCGCTTCCTTCCGTTGCTGACCAATTGAACTCGCGTTAATTGGAAATGCAGCTATAAGAAGTCCGCACTCAGTTAATCATTCACGCATCACACATTCCATACAGAAAATCCCACCCAACAATTTCAGATTTCTCAGATACAGATAAGCTCAAGCGTTTTCGCTTCTAGTCCCCGCGACTAGAAGGTACTAGGGCCTTCGCTGAGAGTTGATCAGGCTCTCCTTCCTCAATTTTCTTTGAGGGGCTGGTTTACAATTTTCTAGCTAGAATTACAATACAAAATACAGAATACATACCCGGCGAATGTTCTCCAGTCAGTTGGGTGCTGGGATTAATGCAGGATGCATCCCACCGCTGCCACCAAGAATTGTTGCAGGAATTGAGATAGGAATTTGTGATGCTTCAGGAGTCAGACAGCACACACCAGTATGAGAGAAAAATCTTCTTTATTTGCCAGCAAACAAAGCAAGACATCAGTTCTAGCTCTCTTCTCTTTCTCTCAGCTCTTTTTGTGTCATGTGGCTTCTGTCTCAGCTGCTTCTCTTCTGCTGTCTCTCCTGTTGTCTTCCAGCTTTCTTCCTTTCTTCTGAGCTCCTTCTGACGTAAACTGCTTCTGCTCCTACTTAAATACTGTTCTATCCAACCTAGCCTAGCCCAGCCCCCTTACTCTCCAATTGGTTAAGGAATAGATTGGTCACTTTGCCTCAACCAATCATTACTTTTGAAATATCAGTTACATAGGTTCCAGACATCCTAAACTGACCTGTGACCTGGGGCCCCTTACACCAGACATTTGGGCTCCAGTCTCTTACATGTTATTATGATTGATTTCTCATATTCCTAGTACTAACTGCTAACTAAACTCTGGCATTCATTAAAGGGGTCAAGGGCCAATCTTACTTAATAGCATACATATCAGGTTATCACTTTCAAGACCATTTCTACATTTTACCTATAATTAATCAAGGAGAAGAGAGCTGACTAGTCCTGACCTCTTCACCTATCAGCTTATACATTGAACCAGCCAGAACTATGGCTAAGTCAAACCACATGTTGATCTCCTCAACTGCAGTCTTAAACAGCAGACAAAGGATCATTTTAAAAGTAACACAGAGTTGAACAAACATCCTACATAGAAATTATAGAGAATAAAACATATTCTAAAATACACAGAATCAGTATTCCTTATAAGCAAGAACTTCTAAATTCTAATCTATTTATATCTAGGATTATTTAGAATCTAACTATTTCCTTCTAAGCATTGTTCTATTTAATCCTAAACAAACTGCCTGCTTACAAAACTATTCAGTATGCCTAATAATGTACAGATGTTAAACTAGCTTTCATCATTCACCAGGGTGAAAGAAATTCCTGTCTCTGACCTTTCTAACCCAGCCCGGCAAACGCTAGAGTTCAATATAATCTGAACCATCTGGCATACCTTCACTTGCTAGCAGAACTGAGAATTTAAACTTCAAGCTTTTAATATCATTTCTTATGTATATAATTTCTCAGAGTTAACACTTTCTTTGCCTATGGCTGCCTCAAGAGCTTGAGAAGTTTTGTGTGCAAAATGCACTGGAGACAGAGTAGTTACCAGGGGGCGCTAGTCAGTGGCAGACTAGGTAGGTGTCAAGTGGATGACTGATATCAGAAGGGCCATACTGTATTGAGAGTGGCCTGACCAGTACTGAGATAAAGGGCCAGTCCAGTGTCCCTGAGTTCTGGAGAAGGATCACTATGAAGGCAGGTGTATTAAGTGAGTTCCTGCAAGCCTATGAGGAAGCCCCCATGAAGCAGCTAAAGCCATTACAGTGAAATTCTCAGTGGGAAACCCATGAGTGTCATGTTGGAGTTTCACCAGAACCTTTACAAGAAGTGAAGAGTTTGATGGCCCAGCTGAAAAAGGAGTTTCGATCAAAGGCGCTGCTGCTGGAGTATAAGCCAACACTTGAGGAGCGGCTGAGAGAAGCCAGAAGAAAGAGGAAGGAAAGGCAACTGGAAGAAGTATAAATTGCTGGCCCAAAGTTTGCACTACCTCAAGAGTACTGTGAGTTGGAACCCTGAGCGCAGATGTTGATGGTGCTGGGACTGGAAGTATCAGGTCAGGAAGAGTGCAACCTGAATAATACTGAGGAAGATGGTCAATCCAACAGGAGCAGAGGCTGACCACAAACAAAGCCAACACGGGAGGTAGTGCTTATAAAACGCTTTATTAATTGCTTGCATAACGTTTTCCAAGCACTGCATCCCGAGTTTGCTTTGTCTGCGGTCAGCCTCCACTCCTGTTAGTTTGTTTGGATTGTCGTGGCGGTTTCTCCTGCTTGCTGTTCCTGTTGTACATCCTGTTCCTGAGGATGGTCAAGCCAATACCCCAGAAGTGGAGATGACAGTTAAGACTGCTGACTTGTGGAGTGAGGTGCTTCAGGAAGATGACAGCAGCACCATGGAAGGAGTGACAGACATCACTTTGAAAAGTGACCATCTTATGAGCCAGGGGTTAGGAGCTTATCCTGAACCTGGGGACCAGGGTATATGTACAGTGAGTGAGGACAGAGAAGAGCTTACAGTCAGAGAGGGTAAAAGTAATTCCCTGCCTGAGGAGCAGAAAAGCTCTCAATGAGGGTCCAGTACCCCGAAAGATGATGCCAGTATGTTGATCCTACAAAAGATTCACAGGAACAGTGACTTTGGAGAATCAGTTGACCTGACAATGGCCTTCAGCTGTGGAACTGGATGATGAGTTCAATAAGGAGGGTCCTTCACACAGAGTGGCTGTGAGAAAGGAGGCAATGCAAGGTCGTTCAAGGGGGCTATAGAGAATGAAGAGACAGTATGCTGGAAGATGGTGTGTTCCAGAGGTGATGACACTTTCCAGATGGAGAAGATTGTTGTGGTGCAGCCTATGGATGTTCCAGAAATGAGGACATGGACAAACTGTGGCCATTAGTGTGACAGGGCCCAATGATTGCTGTGTTTACCTTGACCTGTTCACATGGGGGTGCTAGAAGCATGGCGTGTCCAAGGTGGTAATTTGGTTATGGTTCAGGGGCAGTCCCAGTGATTCCTAGTAGTTGTGGGTTCCTGGTTGCCCTATGGAATGATTACCCTCTGTCTTTTTGGGGAGGTGTCCATGGTTGTGGCAGGTGCTCAACCTATGAGGGTTGAGCTGAGGGGAAGGGTATGTGAGAGAGTGGATGGTGTAGTGAAGAGAACTCTTTCACTGATAATACAATTCAGTGAGGCTGAGTCAGAGGGGTGGGACCCAGGCCAGGCTGGAGTTAAATGCCCTGACCCTGAATAGATCAGGGAGACCCCAAGTGCAGAGGACTTCCAGGGTGTGACAAGCAGGGCTGCAGTACCTGGGAAGAGCCAGAGGAAGAAGAGTGGTCTTAGCAGGGATTTCTATCCTGTAAGTGACAGAGCAGAAGAGGATTGGGATAGAACCAGTTTGTCTTACAACCTGGTATATAGTGTGACTTGGGAAGTCAGTGAAAGAGGAACGGTGGGGATTCCAGGAAGAGGCAAGGTAGCTGGGTTGTCTGGTGGAGAGGCAACCAAGCATTTGCCATGGGCCCACAGGGGCAGGCCACGGGAAAGAGAGCTTGTGACTTTAAGAAGTGACTTTGTAGGCTGTGGAGAGAACAGGTTACACACGTTTTTGCACATAAATCAATATTTTCCTTTCACCTTTAACCCCGTGTGGCTGTATTTATCAAGGGCACAGGCCTATCCGCTAGGCACATTACCACAACCTCTTAAAACTGCAGTTAAAAGGTTGCATGTTGGGAAGCCTTGAGCTGGCTGAAAATTCACCTTGGAAGAGTCAGCCATCTAGCTGCCATTATAAAATGCTAGAAGAAATTTACATCTATGTACAATTTAGGTGTAACCACAGCAGGCATAAATGTGCAGGCCTAAATATGGCACTTTAGCACATAACCTACAGTAAGTTACTTGTGTATGTGGAGCACCATCAATGCTCAGCTTACGTGTATTCCCCCTTTCATTTATGCATCAAGCAAACTGTGCAACTAAATTATGGAATAGTGCTGAGACCTCTGCTGACATGTGCACAAATGTACATTTGCCACCATAAATGCAAGTAGTCTATAATTTTAGCATGCAAATGGCGCTTACTTTTAGGCACTAAAGTTATAGCCTTCAAAATTTGCACTCTGGTCCACAAAACAATCCATGGTCTGGCCCCAACCTACATGACCGAACTTATCGACTTACCAACTAGAAACATCATCGAATCATCAAGAACGTTTCTAAACCTGCATTACCCAGACTGTAAAGGACTAAAATACAAATCAACATGTGCATCCAGCTTTTCCTACATTTGCACCCAGCTCTGGAACACATTACCTAGAAACATTAGAACTGTGAACACCCATCTAAAATTCCGAAAAGACCTCAAGACTCACCTCTTCCGGAAAGCCTACCCAGCAGACCCGAACTAATTCGAACTAAGAAATGAACAATACCTCTTCCACATAGGCCTATTACTTCAAACTGTACAAATTTTACCACTCCAGTTATATTTAAGTGTACTTCTACCCTTATCCTACTATATATTGCTCACTAGAAGCTGTAGTCCCATCCCCAGAGACTTAGCCTCATTGGGATTACTTCTTTCTATATGCTACTATATAGTTGTCCCAGAGTTGTATTCTCTTTTCCGGGACCTTATCAGCTTCCTTGCACCTACTGTTACTCTATTTTCCACTCGGTATATATTCCCGGAGTTGGTATTCTTCTCTCCGGAATCTGTAAGCAGGGGTGTGCTGGTAAATTTTTAACACCAGGCTCTTTCTCCGGACGTAGCCAGATCTGCAGTTGGAAGGGCCGGGGGGGGGGGGGGGGGGAGCAACACTTCCCTCTCTCTCCTCCCTCCCTTCGTGCGGGCATGCTAGGCATACCTTTGCTGGCAGCCAATAAATGGACTGCCACCACTCCCAATGTCTTGCTCTGAGCAGCATGCTGGAAACAAGGAGCGGGGAGCAGCAGTAGTCTATTTACTTGGCCGGCAGGGCTCAGCATCCCCACCAGCAAAGTAAAAGATTATTCAGCAGGGGGCCCAAGCCCACATTTTGGGAGCCAGTTGTTAAAGTAGCCATGGAGGGCCCTACTTTAACAGCCGGCTCCCAAAATTCTTAAAAACTTAACAACCGGCTCTTGCGAGCCTGTGAGAGCCTGCTCCAGCACACCACTGTCTGTAAGCCACATTGAGCCTACTGCTATGCGGGAAAATGTGGGATACAAATGTAATAAATGAAATAAACTGAGGGGAGAAGTGAGTCCAAACAAGTTCCTCCAGAATATGACCAATTACGGAAATGTTTCTATCTCAGAATTTTGACCAGATCCGATCTGGAGTCTGAAGTTGGGTGAGAAAGCACATAAGCTGAGAAAATGCTTTCCATTCAGGAGGACATCTTGGGTCCAGGGATCAAGGGACCCCCATTGCTCTGGCAGCCTGGCTCTAGATCCTACAAAGCTGGTGAGTCAACCTGCTTTCTTAATTTATGCCTTAGAGCTTTTGCATGGAGAAGTTTCCAGGACACACTTTGTAGCTGGAATTGAAATCCAAGACTGGGTCCTAACTAGCCTGGGCTCCTGGGATCACCTAAAGAGACCTTGGTTTCACCTTGCACGGTCTCTTAAATCATCCTGTTGCAGAAAGTGCAGTGGTAGGAATCAAATTCTACACTTGGTTACATGCAGCCCTAAGACTCTGTCCACGGTTCATGTTGCTTTTCTAACATTTCACCTTCCCTGCCTCTAGCAGCCCTTCTCTTATTATGTTTCTCATCATTTCCTTCAGCCTCCTCTTTTCTCTTTCCTCTCCTCTTTCTTTTTATTGTTTTCCTAGCTCTCTTCCAGCCTATTTCTCTCCTTCCTTTTTGTCTTTCCATGATACCCCCTCACTCTTCATCTGATTTTGCTTTCTCTGCCTGTTCCCCCCCCCCCCCCCTTGTCCTCCCTCCCTCCTTTCTGCCACTTTTCCTTGCTCACCAATCCCAGCTTCTATTGCCCAGTTGGGGTCAATTAAATATTGATCCTTTCCCTGCTATTGGTCATCAGCAGGGCTAATCAGACTTTGGAGAGCACCTTTTGCAGTGATGAATACTAACAATATTAAACAGAATGTTGGCCAAACTAACCCTTCACCGTCTCTCCTTCTGTTTCACCTCTTCTCCCTCCCTATATTCATAGACACAGCTACAGGCAAAATCAATAGTGTATAGAGTCAAGAGTGGAATATTTTTATTCTCTAATTGGAAAATGTGCTTTGACAAAGTCCAAGAAAGGGTTAGGACAGAAATAAGAGTGGAAAAGGGGCAGCAGGAGGGAGGAGAAGGAGATGCTGAGAGGTGTCCAAAGCCATGGTAATTTTAATTTGCAGTGAAAAACTAATAAAAATCCTGCAGATATAGCTGAGAAAAAGCTGTGCCTGCCTTTTCTGGGAATTCTGGAACTGTGATATCACACAGGGAAATCAGTCACAGGCACAGGTTACTTTCTTTTTAGGTGGCACCAAATATTCTAGAATGCCAGCTTCCAAGTCTGGATGCCATCATAGTGTCAAGACCAAGCCAGTGTTTGTGGTGTTCTAATGGCAGCTGGACATGTAGGCAGTTAAGCAACAGTAGGGTTGATGTTTTGGTTTGGTCTACTCTGTGGTTGCCAATCTGGATCTTGAAGAGCATTCTGCTAGCCTGATTTTAAAGAGGTCCCTGGTGAATATGCATGAGCTCTGTTTCCATAAGGGGGAGGCAGGGCAGGGCATGCAAAACTATGTCATGGATATTCACTGTGGATAGCTTGAAAACCAGACTGACCAGGCGGTCCCCATGAGGCATGTTGATAACCATTGCTGTACTCCACCTTTGCATCATTAAAGATTTAACCCCCCGCCCCCCCCCCCCCCCCCCCCGCTGAGGACGCTTTGCCTGGGATTCCCTAGATACAAAGATAAAGTTGATTGTTTTATCAGCAGTTAGACTTCTGGAACAATCTACTGTCCATAGTTGACCCAGCGTCTCTTATGAGAGTTCGCAATGAGTGTTTGGGTACTGTGGAATCATCACAAAATACAGCTTCCAGTCTCCTGGATTTTCCCACCTGTATGAAAGGAAACCAGATTTTGTGCTCATGTGACCCTAATCTTATGGACAGTAGCAGTCTCTGAAAGTGGCTGATGCCAGAGCTGACTATCAACTCGCCTTAAAGCTCAAATCAAAGCTGTAATCTATTCTTCATTCTATGCCCTTCACTGTATTCACTCTGGTCACCTTTTTCTCCCAACCTCCACCATTCACACTCTGCTCCTTGCCCTGGTCATCATACATCTGGACTATTGCAACGTGGTACTATGCTCCATTAAATGCCTTCAGTTAGTACAGTCTCTCTCATTCAACCACATTACTCCACTCCTTCACTGTGAACACTGACTGCCTCTTTCCTCTCGTATTCAGTTCAAACTTTTGACCCTCACCTTCAAAGGATGCTTTTCCTATGCCCCTGACTATTTTCAATGTCTATTCATTCCCTACACTCATCTGTGCACAATCCGGTCCTCTAATGCTGCCCTCCTTTCCCTTCCTTCTCCTCCTGTCATTCGTATGGACGTTACTGGTGCCTCTGCTATCAGTTATATTGGATCCTATGCTCTGGAACTCACTCCCCCTGCAGATCTGCTCTGAACCTTCTTTTGTTGCTTTTAACATTGCACTCAAAACTCACCTTATCAGATTGGCTTTTCCATCTCTTAGGTCCAGATGCACTAAACTTTAACGACCCTTTAACGAAGAATTTTTGAACTGTGGCATGCATTAAAGGCCATTTTCCGACGACGGTAGCAGAAAACGAAAACGGAATGCAGATGAGCAAATTGTGTAGAAACCCTATTGAAACGAGATGCACTAAAGTTTTCCGCCTATGTCAGAAGGGGGCGGGCCCAGGAGGAAAGGAGAGATGCGAAGACTGGAGGCATCAGCTGTTCTTTCTGCCCGTGCAGCGCCTTCACACAGAGGTGAGAGGCACTGTGCGGGCTGGTAAGGAGGAGGGGGGACTGGTGGAGGGGGGAGCAGCGGTGACGACCTCAGGGGGCGGGGCACGGGGGCAGAGGATGGCGGGAGGCGGAGCAGTGGTGGGAGAAGGAGAAGAGAGAGACAGGAAGGGAGGGGGGCCCGGCGCTGCAAAAGGTTTGATTTTTGTTTTGAGTTTTTTTTTTTCATACAGGGAGAAGCGGGGAGCAGCGGTGACCTCGGGCGGGGGGGGGGGGGGGGGGGAGGCCGTCCATACAGGACGCTCCTGATGAGCGCCTTTGCCCCCTCCTGATCCTTTTTTGATGTTCGTTAAGATTTTATATTGTATGCAGGGGAAAGCGGGGAGCCACATGTTTGTGTTGTTGTTTTTTTTGTTTTTGACTTTTGTGGCATAATGCTGGCTGCTCTGTGCATGCTTTAGGGGCCGATTACCGACGGGGATTACACCAATTTAACGTATCTTTAATGCATTGTACTTTACAATACCGTACCGAACGTTAAAGACTTGTTTTTTTGGTGCATTCTTCATTTTTAAAAATTCGTTAAGGACTTTTACGTTTTACATTTTTTTACGAAAGGTTGATGCATCTGGGCCTTAGTTTGTTGTTTTCCTGTCTCCCTTATTTTGCATCTTTTATCTTTCTCTTTTCAGCTATCCACAGTTTGATATTGTACCCCACTTAGCTACCATTTGTTTTTGGTCGCTTGTGGTATACAGACAAAGCAAGCAAGAGAGGGGTCCTCACAGTTCCCACGAAAAAGTCAAGTAGCAGCAGCAGCGAGGGTGAGAGTGAGGAAAGTTCCAAATGACCAAGGCAATCAAGAAGTAAAGGTGTCAGAGAGTTTATTTGCCAAAATATGCTGACACATAGACGTAAATACCTCCAGGTCATAAATGCATTGGAAGTGAGTCTCTTTCAATTGAAAGAACACACTGAAACAAGAGGGCACAGGATGATGCAGTGTTGTAGCTAGATTTTTGATAGGTCTACTCCCAAAATGATTGGGCACAATGTTGTGTCTGCCACCCCCTGCTCTGTGCCCCTACCCCAACTCAAATATCAAATACCTGAGCTGATGTGGATCCCCAAGCGCTGTCGAATGCTAGCACCCAGTTTAAACTCAGTTTTCAGTTATGCGTGAAAACTGAACATGGAACGGATGCCAGCATCAGGGGGCAGCTCACTAAAGCTGCTCTCAACTGAAATGCACTGGAGGGAGTTGGGGTGTCTTTGCAGATGTCTTCGGCTGGTGGGGCTTGGGGTTCCCTGCCAGCTGCAACAAGGGTGCTATGAAAGGTGGTGCAATCAAACAAACATTTTTGGTTTTCAGGATTTTTTTTCTAACATTTTGATGCACAAGATAGAGTCTGAAGCCAGTATGCACCACTTGCTTTTGTATCCTCATTCACATCTGTCAGACATTTCTAGCAGGAGCGTAGCCAGGTTGTGATGCCAAGGGGAGCAGAGAGCGGATTGCATAGGCCCATGCATGCACACACTACGTAGGCATGACGGAGTGCTGAAAAAAATAGGTGCTGGCACCATCAGATGTCTGTTTGGGGGAACGGTGGCACCCCACCTAGCTACGCCTCTGAATTATAGCTAACAGAAGAGCTACAAGAGCAAGAATGGATAGGAGGAACCCTACTGCTTCAATAGGCTTACCCTGAAATGAGTCACAGCATTGTACCTAAGGGCTTAACTCACTAGGGGGGCAATTTTATAACTTGGTGCCATAGTGGGGCAAGCCTAACCTCAACTCTATAACAGCTTCAGGGTGTGCCTAAGCTATTATAAAGTACTAGCGTACCCACTTACAACATGTCAATGGCTGGTATCAGTAGGTGTGCCTAGGTGCATCATGCAGCATGTGTAACTGAGAGTATTCTCCAAGTTGCTCGCATTGCGTGGTAACACGCCTATGGCCTGTCCATGCTCCACCTATGTGTACACCCCTTCACAGTTACATGCTAACAGGGGAATTCTATATATGGCACCAAATGCTAGGCAGTATTTTCGTGCCGATTGTTTTTCAGTGTGGAAAAGCGTTCTAACTAATGCAAGGCACCCAGACATGGCTCAGCAATGAAAATCCATTCTCAGTTCAGCCTGCAGCTGTAAGGGGCTTCAAAACTGCTGACGGCAACAGGCTGAACATTACCCCTGTATATATGCCCCCCCCCCCCCAATATTCAAAAGCATTTAACTGGTCAGGATTGGCACCTGGCCAGTTAAATGCCCCATAACCGTCTCTCCGATTTTCAGCCCCACTTTAGTGGCTATATTTGACTGCGTCAATATATGGGATATCTTTGGGCAGTTAGAAGACAACTGATTAAGTCTGAATACCAACATAGCCGGTTACCTTCAAACCGCCCAAAAATAAACTGGATATTCAATGCCGGTCACCTGAAATGGCCCGGCATTGAATATTCGGGTTTAGCAGTGACTGCAGGAGTTAGCCGGACTAGCTCCCATCGTCTGAATATCAGTCCCATGATGTTCATGGACAAGTTGAGTAGATGAGTGTATGGGTGTCTAAACTGAAGGCGAATTGTATGTACGGTTGAATGTGGTATGAAGATCTGGCCCTAGTTACAGGGTGTGCATTAAGCTAGTCCAGGTGCGGAGTGAGTGAATAGTCAGTCACCACATAAATAAAAGGCTTGGGAGAAGAGCCAGGCTTTCACCTGCTTCCTAAAGTAGAGGTTTCTTCAGTTAGACATAGCCCCTCTGGGTGTGAGTTCCAAGTCTGTAGGCTACTCCTGAGAAGGCTCACTGGTGGTTATCATATTGTGTGATTTCTTTTGATAAGGGTACAGGTCAGACTTCAAAGTTATGTAGAAGGCTAAGGTGCTCATTTTCAAAGCACATAGACTTACAAAGTTACATGGATGTGCACTTTTTGATATGACGTCTAAGTCCGACTGTGGTCGTTTTAATGAAAACATCCAAATTTCAAGTGGGGAATATAGCCATTTTTAAAATGGCAAAATGTCTCTTTTTTTTTTTCCCCAAAAATGGCTATTTGCTAGATGGTTTGTGCTCTGTGTGTTTATCTTTTTGGTCCATTTTTGGAAAAAAAAAAGTCCTAGAGAAAAACACACAAAATCAAGCCATTGGGATGTAGGAGGAGCCAGCACTGGCCACACTGACATCCCAGCAGAGCAATGGGGCATCCTTGGGGGCACTGCAGTGGACTTCACATAAAGGTACTTGGTACACATCTCTCCCTTACTCCCTTATATTGTATGGTGAGCCCTCCAAAACTTACTGTACTCAGCTATACACCACTACTATAGCCCTTATGTCTGCAAGTGTCATTTACATTTGGGTACAGAGGATTTTTGGTGGGCTGATACATTCCACCACAAGTGTAACAGAGTGGATTATGGGCCTAGGTCTCCTTCTCCACAGTGCAGCAGATTGCAGCAGCACTGTATTAACCACGGACCCTGACAAAGCTTTTGAAGCTTTGGCCACGGTCTGCCGTGGACAGTAGGAAGAGGCTGAGCATTCTAACAAGTTTTTGTTTTCAATCTTTAAGTTCAGATGTTTTGATATGACTTGGAGGTTTTTTTGCCAGTGATGACAGCGAATGCTCCGATTAATTTAAAGGCAGTGTACCTATAAGAATGGAGTCTGTTGAGGCTTTTCCCTCCATTTTTTCATAACAGCGTTTGCTATTGTGTATGCAGCTAAGAACAATATTGCAGCTATGTAGTGGAAAAGAGGATATCTTGCTTTTGATAAGATATTAATCTACATATTAGTTGTGGGGATGGCAGGTGGGCGGGTGCAGCTTACATTTTGTGGATCCAGAGCAGAATGTATTTGAGTGCTCATCATTCGTTTTCATAATTAGAAGGGGTTGGGTACCAGGGAGGAGAGGGGGGTTTGTCGCAGCTCAAGAAGAATCGATGCACGCTTATTTGGTTAGGGTTTAGCTAATCTTCTAAGGACCAGAGGAGCAAACACAAGCAGTCTGCAGCTCTCTGCCCCAGCCAAATGACTGATCAATCCTGTTACCATAGTATTTGCTTTATGAAACCCTCCCCCTTCCTCTGTTTCTTTTGTTTGCTTTTACATTTTGCATTTTCTGGAAGTATTTTCCGAACCTAGAATTTACAAGAAGAGTGATGGAAGAACACAAGCTGTATGGGAGCAATTTCCAAACTGTCCAGGGAAAGCACCATGGGTGCCTCATTTTTTAGGGCATTTTTGACACCTTGAGAGGGTGCTATATACACTGCATCAGTTAGTCCCTACTCAAACTATAAAATACTCCAATAATAAACCCCAAATATTATTTCAACTATTAAACCGCATTTCTCCATCCTGCCCACCTTCACCTCCTCTTTCTGAATCTATCCCTTTTTTGGATACTGTGGCCTTAGCTTGGGAAGGCAAAATGGTAAGCCTTAAACAATTATTCAGTCCTTCTGTATCTAATCTTAGTTCGTTATCAACATATGAATCAGCAGCTCTAACTATGTATTGGACAGTTGCTGACATACTTTAAACATTCCCCCTATTAAGATCTTTTAACTTTATTCCTAAGGCTTCATTTTTCTACCTCCCCAAATGACGCTTGGCCAGCCTGCCTAGCTAAGGGGCCCTTTTACTAAAGGGTTGCCACACAGCAACGGGCTTGCCATGCAGCAACCTGGAACTACCGCCAGCCCAACGCGGCCTCCAGCAATAGTTCCGCCTCAAGTGCATACGTGTGGGATAAACACAAAGGAATTCTGTTTAGAAGGAATGGTTCCATGGAATCTTAGCAGAGATTGGGTGGCAATGCCGGTAATTGGGAAACAAAATGGGAGCTGGACAGACTTCTACGGTCTACGACCTGTTCGTGACTGAATAGATAGGGATGGGCTGGAGTATAAATTTTAAGGGGCTTCGATGTTAGCTTCAGGACTTAGTACAAGAAGAGTACTGGGCAGACTTCTACAATCTGTGCCCTGAGAAAGGCAAGGACAAATCAAACTCTGGTATACATATAAAGTATCACATACCATGTAAAATGAGTTTATCTTGTTGGGCAGACTGGATGGACTGTACAGGTCTTTATCTGCCGTCATTTACTATTTTACTATATGTTACCATTTCCAGCGCAACAAAAAGTAGTTTTGTCATTTTTACTGCAGCGCTAACCCGGGTTAGCGCGGGAGCCCTTACCGCCACCTCAATGGGTGGCAATAAGTGCTCCTCGCCGCATAGCCATTTTTAAAGGGGCTTTTTACCTACTGCGGTAAAAAGGGCCCTGGCAAGTGGGAAAAATGGCCCTTAGTGCTACCACAAGGCCCCTTTTACTGCAGCTTGATAAAAGAACCCCTAAGTGACTTCACTAATTTCTCCTGCCTTTTCTTGTGAGCTTTGACACTTACCCCCAATATTCAGCACTATTTAACTGGCCAGGAATGGCTCCTGGCCGATTAAATAGCGCTTAACTGGCTATTGTTCAGATAGTCGGTTATCTCTGCTGAATATTCCCGGTCAGCATTTAGCAGCTAACCAGTTATATCGTGTAATATAACCGGCTATTTGCTAATATTGAGCACAATGCTGGCTATGTTTGGCAGCTAAATTGGGCCACCAAAATAGCAGGCCTATCTTGGCCTGTTTAAACTTAACTGGCCAGTGATGAGTATTGGCTTGGTCGGTTAAGTTTAAACCAACTAAAATTAAACCAGATATTCAATGCTGGTCACCGGAAACGGCCCAGCATTGAATATCCAGTCTCGCTGCCGACCGTAGGAGTTAGCTGGGCCTGCCTCCTGCGGTCTGAATATCAGCCCCTTAGTTTGCAATCTGGCATTTCCCCTGAATCATGGAAAACTGCTATAGTGACCCCTATATTAGAAAAGCTCTATCTCAAATTTGCACCTCTTTTCCAAGTTCTTAGAATGATAGTCTTAACACAGTTTCCATCATTTTCTGACAAGACTTTTGCATTACATTCTAGGCAGGTGGGTTTTAGGAAGTTTCACAGTGATGAAACTTTGCTTACGGCTTTTTATGATGAGGTATGCATTTCGCTTGATCAAACATCCACTGTTACAATTGTTTCTTTAGATCATACCCCGCAGACCCAACTTAAATGCCTGAACTCTGCAATACAACATAAGTAAAGTACGTAATGGACATAACACAACTCTTCCGTTGACTGTGCCACATGAACTTTGTCTTACCACAACATCACATTGTATTTGTTCTCACCGGAGTTCCGAACACCTCTCCGGTACCATGTAAGCCACATTGAGCCTGCAAATAGGTGGGGAAATGTGGGATACAAATGTAACAAATAACAAATAAATAACCTTGGCATTTGATATGATTGATCACCAGTTGCTTCTTCAACATCTTTCCTGTATTGATATTTCAGGTATGGTTCTCTCTTGGTTCACTTCTTACATAGTAACATAGTAAATGACTGCAGATAAAGACCTGTACGGTCCATCCAGTCTGCCCAACAAGATAAATTCATTTACATGGTATGTGATACTTTATATGTATACCCGAGTTTGATTTGTCCTTGCCTTTCTCAGGGCACAGACCGTAGAAGTCTACCCAGCACTGTTCTTGTACTAAGTTCTGAAGTTAACGTCGAAGTCCCTTAAAATTTACACTCCAGTCCATCGCTATCTATTCAGTCACAATGAGGGCATAGACCGTAGAAGTCTGCCCAGCTCCCATTTTGTTTTCCAATTACCGGCGTCGCCACCCAATCTCTGCTAAGATACCGCAGAACCATTCCTTCTTATCTCATATCAAATCTTTTTGGGCTCTAAATTTAAAAAAAATACCTTTTTATACTTCTGGAGTCCCTCAGGGCTCTACCTTAGCTCCCTTTTTTCTAACCCATTTCTCCTCTAATTACCTTGATTCAATCCTGTGGTTATAGCCCTTACTGTTGTGCAGATGACATTCAAGTTCTATTCGCACTTTCATCTAATTCCGTTGATATCGGTTCTCTCAATTACTGTCTGGAACAAGCCTCTAAATGGCTGGAGGCTCACAAATTATCATATCACAAAATCGGAGTCCATAATTTATCTCATCCTTTTTGTATCTCTCCCTCACCCCCTGTTCTCCAAGTCATTTCCTTCTCTTTAAAAGAACAGGTTAGAATACATGGAGTCATTTTTGATCATGAACTAACTTTCAAGCAACATATCAACAGAGTTCTTCAGTCTTCTTCTCGTGCCCTTCACACATCCGGTCATGTAAACCTTATCTTCCTGGTTCTTGTAGTCACTCATTGGGCCAGACCAATTTGGTGGGGCCCCATCCTAGCCACGCCCTGCCCCACCCTAGCCCTGCCACCACCCTAGCTCCACCCCATAGTAAGATTATTCAATTTTTAGAAAACTTTTTATTTATGAAATTTCAAATAAAGACAAATGAAGCGATTCTCCTCTGTGGAGGAGTATAGCCTAGTGGTTAGTGCAGTGGACTTTGATTCTGGGGAACTGAGTTCAATTCCCACTGCAGCTCCTTGTGACTCTGGGCAAGTCACGTAACCCTCCATTGCCCCAAGTACAAAATAAGTACCTGTATATATGTAAACCGCTTTGAATGTAGTTGCAAAAACGTCAGAAAGGTAGCATATCAAGTTCCATTTCCCTTTCCCTATTTGAGATTTTACATGGAATGTTGCTATTCCACTAGCAACATTCCATGTAGAAGCCTGCCCTTGCAGATCAGCAGAACGGCCATGCAGGTACGTGCAGGACGTCAGACTCACAGAAGCAGAAGCCTGCGCGGCCGCATTGCTGATCTGCAAGGGTAGGCTTCTACATGAAATGTTGTGGAGGAGTAGCCTAGTGGTTAGTGCAGTGGACTTTGATCCTGGGGAACTGAGTTCAATTCCCACTGCAGCTCCTTGTGATTCTGGGCAAGTCACTTAACCCTCCATTGCCCCTGGAACAAAATAAATACCCGAATATATGTAAACCGCTTTGAATGTAGTTGCAAAAACCTCAGAAAGGCGGTATATCAAGTCCCATTTCCATTTCCCATCCATCCATCCATGTCCAGTGATTCTCCTCTCCCCTGCCCTCTTCTTCTTCCTGCCGCCCTGCCTACTGAGTTACGAGGTTATGCATATAAAATGGTGGGAATGGTGGAGAGAGGAAAGGGGTGGAGGGGGAAGGAGGAAAATAAGGGAAAAGGGGAAGAGGGAAATGAGGGGAAAGGGGGGAAGGGTAAGTGAACAAGTGTAATGATAATAAACATTAAAAAACCAGGCTGGAACTCTCTGCCGTGCAGCCTGCCCTTGAGGAAGGAAGTTACATCGCGTCGTGGGGGTGGGCAGGCCGTGCGCCGCATTACACTAGTGGCAGCAGAGGAGAGATACACAGCAGACCAGGCCACGGTGGGCGGGCCAGGCAGGCATCAGGAGGACGAGGATCAACTACTGCGACCATTCACAGCCGAGTTCAGCGGTCAGGTGAGGTGACGTGGCCAGCAAGGAGACCAGGTCCAGGTGTGCGTCGTGGTGCTGGAGGGGAGCACTGCAGAAGTCTGGCTCACACACTCACTCACTACTTTACTGGCTGGGTCTGGGACTCGGAGCTTTGACGGATGTCAGAGAGCACCCAGAGCGGAACGGGAGAAGGCGCGCCCTGGGGCCCCTTTGAGCGCGAGGCCCTGTGCGGTCGCACCAGTCGCCCCTGCCTAAGACCGGCCCTGTATCTTGTACCTGGTCATCACTCACTTAGATTCCTGTAACTCTGTTTTCTCAGGACCCTCACTAACATCTCTTAAACAGCTTCAACTTGTTCAATCAACTGCAGCTAAATTTCTACATAATTCACATAGGTTTGATCACATGACACCCCTCCTTAAAATCGAACATTGGCTACCTGTTTCTGCACGTATTCAATTTAAACTATTAGCCCTAGTATACAAAGGTCTACAACCTTCTGCTCCTGATTACATTTCCAATTTAATCCAAGCATATCATCCATCACACCCTCTCCGCACTTCTCAGCAATCACTATTGCATCTCTCTCCTCCCTCTTTTATGCGACGAGACACTACCAGAGACACAACATTTTCATAATCGGCCCCAAAACTCTAGAATACATTACCGCTGAGACTTAGGACTGAATCTTCATTTCCTGTTTTCAAAAAACATTTGAAATCCTGGCCTTTCCAACAGGTATTCACTACCTAAGGCTATAATTCTTTCCTTTATTTATTTCTCTCTCTTTTTTCTTTTCCTTCTGTTCTCCTTCTTTGCTATTTAGTTTTTAATTTGAACTTCTCTGAGTCCACTTTACTACTTTTTTGTGAATAGTGGTATATCGAGTTTTTTTGAAATAAACAAGTGTCCAGTTTCTTTGCACTTCCTGTTTCTTTGGCTGGAGAAATGGAGGAAAAGTGCATCTGTACTTTTGAAAATAGTCTTACCTGCAAAGTTCACTTCTCTGACCTAATCAAGACTTCCTCCATTCCCCCCACACCCCCACCCCTGGAGATATAGCTAGCTCTCTCTCTGTAGTTATCTGGCTAGGGGCCCCTTTTACTAAGCTGCGTAGCTGCCTACGCATGCTCAACATGCGCCAAAATGAACTTACCACACGACTACTGTGTGGCTCCTGCGGTAATTTCATTTTTGGCGCGTGTCCACTACGTGCTTTTGAAAAATAATTTTTATTTTTGGACACGCATAGTGGATGCACGCAGGTCCTTACCGCCCAAATTCTTTATCGCTAGGTCTATGGCTGGCGTTAAGGTCAGAGACCCAAAATGGATGTGCAGCAATTTTGATTTTTGCCGCACGTCCATTTTGGGGGGAAAAAAAGAGGCCTTTTTTACAGGTGCACTGAAAAATGATTCTGCACACACCCAAAACTCACGCCTACACTACCACAATCCACATTTCAGCACGCCTTTGGAAAAGGACTCCTGAATCCTTTTGCAAATCATCCTTTTGAATAATAAGACAGACATATAGTCTGTCATAACAAGCAAGGCATAGAATAGCTAATCATGCTGTCTCACTCCCCTAGGCTATGTATATTTGGGTCAATAAAAATCTAGGGCCATGTAACAGGCTTATCTTATTTAAGATTTTAAAAAATGGACGTAGCAATTCCACCTATGATGAATCTAATCTTACTGGTGCGATAATTATTTCCAGCATAGTTGGTTCTGCAAGGACACGTTGTATTATCCATGAGCTGAAGAGGTGACTGATGATAACCAATGTTCTCATTCAGCTGGAGGGTAGGTTTGGATATTGAACAAGTCTTCCCATTTTTTAATTCACTAATCCAGAACTCCTTGACTCATCTAGAAAGTAATCAGTCTTAGCCAAACACAGCTCGGACTGCCACAGCAGCTTTGGGTAAGCTGTTGGGTTGGGATCTTGTAGCTGTATGGAAGAGGGCTGTCAGAGCATGCCTGCAGAAATTGGAGGGGTTTCCTGGCCTTATATGAGTTTTTAAATTTTACATTCAAAGTTTATTTATTGGAATTTATTAACTGCCTTATGAAGAGATTCACCCAAGAGGTTAACATAAAACTTACAATTTTGTTTAACAGCATAACAATAGTAAAAATACCAAATATAAACATAAATATAATAAATGAGGTAAACTGAGAACAGCAAATTAAAACATAATAATAGGACTACCATGAAACAGTATCAAAAATATACACATTTAACAGCACTGAAATTCAAATAATAGAGATATAATACGATGTCAGCATAATACTAATGAGTTATCTAATAAGCACACATTAGAACATTCAAATAAGATGGATATGATGCTAATGCTTTTCTATAATACAACTTTCTGAGGGGCCAAGTGCAGATATATATAGATGGGGACAAGATGGGTGGTACAGAGCCAGCTTGGATAAATAGATGGGTGGCTAAACTAAAGGCAAGTTCATAAAACAGAGGAATGAAAACTGCTATGATTCCAAAACTTATTGACCAAGATAAATCCCTTATCATTTGCATCCTAGATGAATGGTAAAATGAAGGTAGAAAATGCGTGTGAGGAGGGATGCTCGGCCTCGGAGTGTAAGCGTAGGGCAGACAAATTCGTGTGACTTGGAGCATTCAAGAGGTCTTTATCTGCAGGTGTTGTAAGGGACCCCTGAGGCAGGTGTTGTTTAACGCCGAAACACAGCCCATGTCGAGTCACCTGTTAATAAAGGACTCCTGTTGTCTCAGTCTTGAAGGCCCAGTGGTTTTTTTGTCTGTATACATCTTTTCGGGCTACATCGTGTCCTCATTCTTGTAAAACTGTCTAGTCATAAAGCAGCTCTGTAATGGGTCTTCATTTAATATGCAGCCTGATTGCACCTTGGGTTGGCTTTTGAGGGAAGGGAGGATAGAAAGCAGTGAAATTTTCTGAAGGCTTCAGTGGTGAAGGTTTCATTGGTTACCGATGATTTATAGGACACAGCTTAAACATTTTGGTTTTAGAGCATAAGGCCTTGTTTGAGGTGGTGCCTGGTTATCTTGCTTCTATATTGATGCTGTACATTCCTAGTAGGCCTTTACGGTCGGCATTTGAACATGAGCTGGTGGTCCTGTCGCTCTCTTCTGCTCGTTGGAAGTCCACATATAGAAGAGCATTGTTTTGAGTAGTGCCTTAGCTCTGGAATGGTCTTCCTAGAGAATTACGGGCTGTTTCCTTGTGAAATTTAAGAGTTTGTTCAAGGCTCACTTTTTTTCGATTAGCTTTTCCCTCCTGAAAACTGTTTCGGGGGGGGGGGGGAGGGGGGATGATTTCTATGAGTTGTCCTTATAGGGGGTTAGGTTTATATGTATTTAGGATATGTACATTTTCTGTGTGGCTGCTTCTTTTCTTTATTACACTGGAATTCCTTTTTTGGTTGATTTTGTGTGTTTTTATTTATTATAAAACGCTGTGATCTGGCAGAGCCTAGCAGTATAGCATATTTAATAAACTGTAAACTGGTGTCACTGAGACAGCTTCAGGACAGGTGGCCCCCCTTTGTGCCCAGGATCCCAGTATGTCTAACTCCAGCCCTCAGTGGCTGCCAGGCATGCCCTGGCAATCCCTGACATGAGAACTCCTGCTTTGGTAGAGAATGAGGGGAGGTGGGGGTTGGCACAGTACAAAAGCAGGGTATCAGCTCTGAACCTGTCAGGTTGTTGTTAGCAGTTTCTTTAATTCTGCCTCAGGTTTGTGTCTTTCAGCACTGTACAATAAGCTTGAAGGTGATCATCACCTCTGCCCTGACTGTACATGCTGCTTTCTTCTGTCCATCTATCATGCAGACCCCTCAGCAGCCATGCCCTTCCTTGCAACTGATTTCAGCCAGTCTACATCAGCCATTGATTTATCGAACCGGCCAGGCCGGCATGATTCACAGAAGCTGCTCCCCACAGAATCGCCTTTCAAAAGCAGAGATTTGATTTTTTATTTCTTCTGCGCCTTCAATTTATGGATCGAACAGGCTCTAAGAGGAACAAAGAAGCTCTCACGCTCTCGCTATCTCCTTCATGTTTGGGTTTATTTTTATCATTTTTTTTCTAACAGGGGAGGATAAAGTCATCTGAAGGAAACCTGTACTTATGCCAATAAGATTGCTTCTGTTTTTCATAAGTATTTCTTCCTGCTGAGAATGAGGTGGGAAAGAGGGAAAGCTAAGGACTCCTCCTCCAGTAATCAAATGGAACATTTTCCTCTTAAAATTTACACAGGCTAAATGTTGATCACTTTGGTTTCATAAGGTAGCCCTGGGCAAATGAAAGCCTGATTTCCCAACCCTAAGCCTCAAGATTTTCTGGTCTTATTCAACATGTGTGCTTGGCTGGGTCAGTGGTTCTCAAATCAGTCCTGACCTATCCAGTCAGGCTTTCAGGCTCTCCCTGATGAATTTGCATGAGATGTATTTGCATAGATTGGAAGCAGTGCATGGAAATATGATTTTATGCATATTTAGAGATATTCTGAAAATCTGGCTGGGGGGGTGGGGTAAACCCTGGAGATAGGTTCAGCTGTAGTATGGGAGGTCATCTAAGGTCAAACAGTAGCCATTGTGGTTCCACAAACTCAGGATCTCTGCTTTGCTAAACTTTTGACTGCACTTTGTCCTAAGCTGTCTGTGAATTTTATGACTATTTCCAGACTATTAAGCTCAGTGGTTATGAGTTCAAACCTTTCCTCTTTTTTCCCTTTAACTTTAAGCAGAATCCGTTATGAGTTTAAAGAATGGAAAAAATAAGCTGCCCTTAGTAACCTCCAGCTCATGAAGCTGACCTATTGTGGACCTATAGGTGGCATTCACTTTGAGTGCTGCCAATCCAATCTGCCATACCCTCACAACTCCAGGAATGTGCCCATAGAGTTTCCTGGTGGTTCTGGATCATTGAGGGTTGAGCCAGGCCTAGCTTCCGGTTCCAGTTCTGAAAAACAGACACAATGGTGGAGAGAATAGCAAAACCAGGCCTGGCTCAGCCTGTCCCTAGTGACCCGGAGTTGCCTGGTAACCTTGTGTCCACGTGTATACACACATGTAGAGAAAAGTTTTTGTCTCGCTACGGTTTATTGAGATTTATTGTCCAGAACACTTACAGACCTCTCGTTTTGAATAGTCAATGATGTGTGATTTCATTTGCGGCTGTATTAGCTTTCTGATTGCTCTCTTGTGGAAGACTAATTGGCAGGCAATGGAGACAAATGCTTTTCAAACCGCTTCAGAAAAGGTCTAATTCCTCCAGAACGGTTTTCATTTAGTTGATACTCACCATCGTCTTTGAATGTTTTTAGTGTGAGGCTTTCCTCCTGAATAGATGTCAGAGGGCAATTTCCATCTCTTTCAGGGTGAAGGAAGGCAAACAGACAGCGAGGTCCATAAGAAGATTAGGTAGAAACAGGATGGGCAGTTCAGTTGTTGGACTAGTTCTGACTTTTCTAATGAGCAAACAGCAGAACAAAACTCAATAAGTTAAATATTCAGCCAGCAGCGGTCAGCAATTTTTTGTCTGCTGTTGGCGTCATGCCTGGATTTTCAGTGCTGGGCCATGTATGGCACTGGCATTGAATATCTAGGTTAATGCAGCCGGTTGTCTCTTATGCGGTTAAGTGTGAAACTGGATAAAGATAAGACTGAGTTTTATGCAGTCCGGTTTGTCCTGTTATCTTAGGGATCCTGTTACCAAGCTGCAGTAAAAAGGGCCCTTCACTATTGGCAGGGGCCGTTTTTGCCATGCGCTGCAGCCCTTTTTACTGCTGCAGGTAAAAAGGCCAAAAAATTGCATAGCCATGTGGTAAGCTTTCACTTACCAGGTAGCCATGCGGGGGGTGGGGGGGAGCACTTAACGCTACCCATTGAGATGGCTTCAAGGGCTCCCGCACTAATCTGGCGGTAACCGGATAGTGCATGCTGCCCAATTACCACTGGGAGAGAGCTGCATTAGAAAACAGCTAGCTAATTTGCCTAGAACAGCAAATGGTGCGTGCCGGGGCTGGAACTACCACCGCGTTGGGCCGGCAGTAGTTCCAGATTAGCATGAGGTAAGCCTACGTTGGGCTTACCGCCACTCTGTAAAAGCCCCTCTTAAGTAGTTAAGTGCTGAATATCGGAACCTCATTAGTGCTCACTCTGCCCCTGGGCTGCCCACAAAATTGCCCGCTTTCAGTTTAGCGGCTAGTGCTGATATTCAGCAGCATTAACCGATTAAGTGTCTCTGAACATAAGCAGATAGACCCAAACAAGCGATCTAACTAGCCAGGATCCTCTCCAGGTCGGGATTTAGACATGCTGTACTGAAATAGTAGGGAATGACAAAAACGGACTACTGAACCCATCCAGGGGCAGAAGAACATGTTTTTGATTTACTTAGCCCCTCCAATCAATCACCAACCCCACCCTAAAGTTCTCTAGTTGCTGATACTCTGTTGGGCATAATTTTAGTGGGGTCATGGACCCTGTGGCCCACCCCATTCTTCTGCCTATGAACCTATCCGATCTGCTGATTTTTCAGGTCTACACCGTTCAGACTACAGTTATTTCCCAGCTGTCAGCCAAACAAACTTGGCCACTTGTAAGATGTTGTTCCACACCAAAGCCTCTTCTATTGTCTTTGCCCCCATGCTTCTCTTTTTGTAGATAAACACACAGGTTTCCATAAACATTTCAGCCTGTATTTCCAGGTCTTTTCCTTAGCATGGAAAACAGGACTAGGTTTGTGCACACAGGCATCAAACCAAACATAGAAATGGAGAAAATGATTAGGCCAATTTTTCAACCGGACTCCTAGGGACATCTGTGTTTAACCAGGGTATACACTTAGATTAGACATAATTTCAGCAGTGTCCAAAGATATGCGCATGCGCACAATCAGGCACGCAGGTATAGCATAGTGTCACTTGCGCACATAAACTAATTGGCGCTTAATTGGCGATAACTATCAGTAACTGGCCCTAACAAGTGCTAATTGTCTCCAAATAGTTTACTTATCTGCCTGTTCTAGACAAATAGGCGTAAACATTGGGTACATATATGTCTAACATATACCTTTGGGCTGTATGCGTTAGATTATACAGGCACTCAATATCTGTGCCTATACATCTAGAGTAGGTGTATAGTGGCCCCTGCCCTTGGAACACCCCTGCCATGCCCATTTTTCCACACATAGGCGTATATCCCCCAATATTCAGCCAGAGGTGGTCAGCGTTTTTGTTTTAAAGCTGATTGTCACTGGCTAAATTATCCCATGATATTCAGCGCTGGGCCATGTCCGAGCACCGGAACTGAATATTGGGGGATAACTTTGGGCAGCCTGGTCACCTGCTTATGCAGCCCATCTGACTATCGGGTTGAGACCCACATGACTCTTTAAAAGAAAATTCCCTGGAGTCCTTCCTGCCCCCCCAACAATGCCCCCTCCTTCCCCACCCCTCCCCAACCCCACATGAGAGAGGCTGTCCCGCAAAACCCCCCCTGATTTCCAAGTAGGCCCCCCCAGGGGCCCCCTCCTTCCCTCCCCCCACCCCAAGCCCATATGAGAAGACACCCCGGAGCCCCTGGAACTCCCTCGATATCCAGGTAGGTCCTCCTGGGCCAACCTGGACCCTGGTGGTCCAGCGGTGGTCATTGAGGGCAGGAGCGCAGCCCTCTCACTCCTGCCCCTTGCAGATCCATTCTAAAATGGTTGCCATGGGGTTGCGCTTCTGCTCTCAATGACCACCGCTGGACCACAAGGGTACAGGTTGGCCCAGGAGGGCCTACCTGGATATCGAGGGAGTTCCAGGGGCTCCGAAGTGTCTTCTCATATGGGCTTGGGGTGGGGGGAGGGAAGGAGGGGGCATTGGACAGGGAGTAGGATGGGGCTCTGGGTTTTTTTTGTTGTTGTTGTTATGCAAGTGCCGGCAATATTCAGTGCCAGCACCCACATAGCTAGGCGGCCTTATTTAGGACAGCTTTTGAGCTGTCCTAAATTAAGCCATTTAGCTATGTGGGTGCCAGCACTGAATATTGCTGGCACCACATAACCTCGGGTTCCTACCCAGTGCCGCCCCCAGCGCTGCCTCTGACCTGGCCACTTTTTGTTTGGTCGGTCTGTGGAGATATTCAGCGGTACTCTCCGGTTAAGTGCCACTGAATATCCCCACTTAGGGGGCAGGAAGTGATTTCAGCGGGCAGGAGAGGCTCCTGCCCTCTTAAATTACTTTGAATATCGGCCCCATACTAGAGTGTACACCTAGTTTTTTATGCTTGGCTCTGCTGAAAATAAACTTAGATTGGCACTTAGACATCTAGCATAGAACATCTAAGGGCCATTTGAAAATTGACCCCAATGAATCTGTAGTCTGTTCATTCCTGATGCAACTCGGAAGAGCCCTCATATCCAAGGATCTCATCTGTCTTATCCCAGGCTTTCTGCAATTCTTTTACTGTTTTGGACTTTGCCACTTCTCCAGAGAGGTTATTCCATGCCTTACACCACCCTTTTGGTTTTGGTGAAGAAATGCCCCATATCATGATCCCGGGTTCTGGATCTTTCTTCCCATTGAAACAAAAAACAGACAAACTGCATCAGCAACCTTGTGAGGTGTGTGGGTGTGTGTGCGCACACGCATGCGCATGAGAAACAGAGAAAGAGAGAGAGAGTGGAACACTTATAATGGCAGGTTTCAAGGCTGTTAATTTGATGTTTTCATGAGCATTCAGCCTAAAAATCATAAAAAGTAATGCATGAAATATTATTTTATATAGTCTGCCACCTGTGATATCTTTTCTTTGACAAGGTATGAACTATGTAGAACCTTTGTTTAGCCTAAATGTTAGCCTATGGAGGAGTAGCCCGATGGTTAGAGCAGTGGGCTGAAAACCTGCGGAACTGGATTCGATTCCCACTGTAGCGCCTTGTGATACAGGCAAACCACTTACCCTTCCATTGCCTCGGGTACAAACTTGTAATCCTACTGTACCTGAATATACACTGCTGTATAGCTTTTATACTTGCAAGTGGTATATAAAAAATAATTAACCCCCCCCCCCCCCCCTAATATGATTCCTGTGAAAAGTTTGTAAGAATTGGAGATCCGGTTGCAGGGTTCCTAGATATAAGTAGTAGTGCACCATGTCTGGGCATTTTTTCTTGGTCTCATCTTGGGGTGCCCTATATCTTATATCTAGGAACCCTGCAACCGGATCTCCAATTCTTACAAACTTTTCACAGTTCCAAACATGCAATCTGGCTTTCTCCTCCAGGTGAATAGCTTACTAGGAGATCTATCTACACATATATTTTTTAAGTCAATAGGTATTATTTTTTCATTCAGACCAAACACGATGGAAACCACACTTCAGAGCTAAACCGTGCAACAGCTGGCTGGTAGCTTTGACTGTACCTTGTGTGCCATGCTGGCAGATGGATACATCTGCAAACGTGCCAGCCCAGCTGGATAAAAATGAGTCCAGGAGCCAAGTTCTAAATCCTTCCGTTTGGACCGAGTCGATGCTGCGAGATGAGGGCTGCAACTGTGTTGCCATGGAAACTGTAAATGTGATGTTAAGTCTTTCTTTTAGCCCTTTTTCTCTCTGCGAGACCTCAGCATTGATCCGGGATGTGTTCTTTGCATGTAGGATCCATGCAAACAGTGTGTAGCTATTGATTTGGCTTCCTCGCTGCTCTGTTGTGTGCTGCCGTTGCAGACAAAAGGAAGAAGGGGGAATGAGGCCAGAAAGCAGGAGGCACCATTAATGCAGGCCTCTCTTTTACAAAACCATTCTGCCCTTTCCTGTCTTTCCCTTCCCCATTTTGTCCCTCACTGTCTCCAGGCACTTCTCTCCCTGGTTGCCAAACCTTGCTGTCCAACCCCCTTCTGTTGGACTGTCTATCTCTCTTTTGCTCATATTCTGTTTTGCTGCTGAATTTCTCCTGTTTTCCAGTGAACAGATTAATAAATCCCCCACCTGCCTGCTATTGTGTATTTTTCACCTAGTTACCTATAGAGCATTGTGTGTGACCTGTCCCTCTGAAGTGTTTCTGCCTCTTTCTCCATCTAATAAATTTAAATCATTTATCGAGTTTCATACAAATCTCTGATGGTAGAGTGGCCAGAGACCTTGTCCTTTTCCTGTGCCCTTAAAGCCACAGACTTGTAGGCCCAGATGCACAAAACCTAATGAGCCAGCAACATGGTTTTTACACTGGTTCTAGCCGATTTAGCGAGCACAGAGTACAGCGAGACATGCACAAGAGGGTTCTCCGAGCTCTTTTCCTATCACAGTAGCAGCTAACGAAAATTGTATGCAAAGTTATTATAATGAGCTAATTACTATACAAATGTGAATGCAAAGCGATGCACATCCATTTTCCAAGCGATGCATAGAAGCAGCCCCTACCTTTACCGTGGAAATTTAACGGGAGGTCTGGAGCTGTCAGTCCTGACAGTTCTTCATGGTTGCAAGGGTCCTCTGTCACTCCTGCAGGAGGAGAAGGACCCACTCACTGGAGCAGGGAGATCGCTGACCACGGCGGGGGGGGGGGGGGGGGGGGGGGGGGGGCAGGGATGATGCGAGTGCCCCAGGAAAGCAATTTAAAAAGAGCTATGTGAGTCAAAGAGTACCAAAGAAAAAGAAACCTCCCCAAAAGGAAAGGACAGGCTAGAAGTAAACAAAAGATCACAGCTCCTGTTGTGAAGTTATTTCCTCTGGCAGTGTCAAAAGAAAGTTGAATGAAGCTATACACCAGGTTTCATACATGCAGCTTCTTTGCATGTATGAAAGCCTTATACAAGCACCGCTCTGAGCATGCATAGAGCAGCCATGCTTAGTGATTGGCTGTTCTGTGCATACTCAGCTGACTGACTGGATTCCCCCTCATTGAACTGCCTGCCACTTTTGCAAGCAGCTCATTTGCATGCGATTCACTTTGGGAATCGCTCTTTATTTCCAAAATGGTAATTTTTACTGAGGTGGAAATACAGAGTGAATCTTTACGGGGACCTTTGTGCACCTGGGTCTTAGAATCATTTTTTTTTTTTCCTTAGGGAAACAGGCCATTTTGCATGAAATCTAAGGGAGGTCAAAGCATATTGTGATGTCATCAAGCATTTTTAAATCTGCCTTGCTATTGGTTAGGTGCATATGGTCACAGACAGCTGGCTTTATTGTTTATAATTAATTAGGATTTATTAACCACTAAACATCCCAAATCCAAAAAGAAAATAAGACTATTTTTCGAAATTGCAAAATGTCTTTTTTTTCTGAAAATACCATTTGTAACAAGATATTGTGCTCTTTGTGTTTAACTTTTCAGGCCATTTTCGAAAAAAAAATGTACAAGTGAAAAATATAGAAAATCAAGCCATTGGGAGAGGTCAGCATTTTTAGTAGATTGGTCCCTCAGATATCCCACGGGAGCAATGGGGCACCCTAGGGGGCAGTGCTGTGGACTTCATATAAATGCTCCCAGGTAAACATCTCACCATTGCTCCCTTAGCTTGTCTGTTTAGCCCTCCAAAAATCCACTACCTCCAGCTGTACATCACTACAATAGACCTTATGGGTGAAGGAGGCACCTATATGTTGGTACAGTGGGATTCTGGTGAGTTTTGGAGGGCTCACAGTTTCCACCACAAGTGTAAGAGTTAAATATACAAGATCACTCTTGTTCAAGAAACTCAGAAGGAAAAAAAATAATAAAAAACATAATTTTTACAAGCATAAATTCAATCTTCCTTAGACCACAATAATTAGGAAGAATGAAAAATAAGATAAGGAGACCAAACAGAAATCTTAAACTGAAAACAGTTCCAAAAGGCTTAAAACAAATAAACCCTCACCCATAACCTTTGTCTAACAAATTTAACACTTAGAACATAACATAAGAACATAAACGTTGCCATACTGGGACAGACCAAAGGTCCATCAAGCCCAGTATCCTGTTTCCAGCAGTCCAGGTCACAAGTACCTGGTAAAATCCGAAAACAGTAAAACAGATTTTATGCTGCTTATCCTAGAAATATCAAAAATTGGGAAAATGGCAACGCTCCAACCTAATTTTATTGAAATATACACAACTAGAAAATGGTAGGAGCACACCCTGCTGTATGTATCATTATATAATTAAATGGAAGTGTCTCATACAGTCACTAAAGCACCATAGCAGTGTGCTGTATCAAAGCAAACGCTTATGTGACGTTTTTTAATCATAGACAACCTCCAACTTCCGATAGTGCAAATACTTGCTTCATAAGTGCCCTTAAAGTCTTAGTGCTTCCTAATATTAATGTCCAAGTGAAAAAAACTTTTTGTTATTTTTTAAGCACTATCGGTGTACATAAAGCTTAAAAATATATAGGCAGGAAAACACACTTATCTTGGTATTAAAGATTCTGAAGTCTTGTTGTGGTTTGAACATCCTGCATTTTCAATTCTCTTTAATGATCGCACCGTTCTAATGCCGGTATATGCCCAGTCCTGACAGGAGCCTGTTTCGCACTCCAATGCTTTGTCAAGGGACACCTAGAAATAAGCAGTGGATTTTCCCAAATCCATCTTAATAATGGCTTATGGACTTTTCTTTTAGGAAATTATCCAAACCTTTTTAAAACCCTGCTAAGCTAACTGCTTTACCATATTCTCTGGCAAAATTCCAGAGTTTAATTACATGTTGAGTGATTAAATATTTTCTCTGATTTGTTTTAAATTTACTACTTAGTAGCTCTATTGCGTGCCCTCTAGTCCTTGTATTTTTGGAAAGAGTAAACTAATGATTAATGTCACCTCTCCCCTCTCCAGTCGGTTCAAAACTCTGCTGCCCGTCTCGTCTTCCGCCAGGGTCGCTTTACTCATACTACCCCTCTCCTCAAGTCGCTTCACTGGCTCCCTATCCGTTTTCGCATCCTATTCAAACTTCTTCTACTAACCTATAAATGTACTCACTCTGCTGCTCCCCAGTATCTCTCCACACTCGTCCTTCCCTACACCCCTTCCCTTGCACTCTGTTCCATGGATAAATCCTTCTTATCTGTTCCCTTCTCCACTACTGCCAACTCCAGACTTCGCCCCTTCTGTCTCGCTGCACCCTACGCCTGGAATAGACTTCCTGAGCCCTTACGTCTTGCCCCATCCTTGACCATCTTTAAATCTAGATTGAAAGCCCACCTCTTTAACATTGCTTTTGACTTGTAACCACTCGCCTCCACGTACCCTCCTCTCCTCTTTCCTCTACACATTAATTGATTTGCTTGCTTTATTTTTGTCTATTAGAATGTAAGCTCTTTGAACAGGGACTGTCTTTCTTCTATGTTTGTGCAGCGCTGCGTACGCCTTGTAGCGCTATAGAAATGCTAAATAGTAGTAGTAGTAGTAGTAGTACCCATTCCACTCCACTCAGTATTTGATAGACCTGTATCATATCTCCTCTCAGCTGTCTCTTCTCCAAGCTGAAGAGTCCTAGCCACTTTAGCCTTTCCTCATAGGGAAGTCATCTCATCTCTGTTATCATTTTTGTCGTCCTTCTCTGCAACGTTTCTAACTCCACTACATCTTTTTTGAGATGCGATGCCCATAATTTGAGGTGTGGTCCCACCATGGAGTGATACAAAGACATTATGACATTCTCCTTTTCTTTCCATTCCTTTCCTAATAATTCCTAACATTCTATTTGCTTTCTTAGCTGCTGCTGCACACTGAGCAGAGGGTTTCAACATTTCATCAATGTTGACACCTAGATTCTTTTCTTGGGTGGTGACTCCTTGCATCACATAGCTATCATTTGGGTTCCTCTTTCTCACATGCATCACTTTGCAATTGCTCACATTAAACGTTATCTGCCATTGGGATGCCCAGTCTCCCAGTCTTGTAAGGTCCTCTTGCAACTTATCACAATCCTCTTGTGATTTAACAACTTTGAATAATTTTGTGTCATCAGCAAATTTAATTACCTCACTAGTTATTCCCATCTCTAGATCATTTATAAATATGTTAAAAAGCAGTATTCTCAGCATAGACACCCGGGGAACCCCACTATCTACTCTTCTCCATTGAGAATACTGACCATTTAACCCTACTCTCTGTTTTCTATCTTTTAACCAGTTCTTAATCCATAATAGGGAATTACCTCCTATCCCATAACTTTTTAGTTTCCTCAGGAGTCATTCATGAAGTACTTTGTCAAATGCCTTTTGAAAATTCAGGCACACAATATTGACTGGTTAACCTTTATCCAAATGTCTATTTATCCCTTCAAAGAAATGTAGTAGATTGGTGAGGCAAGATGTCCCTTGACTAAATCCATGTTGGATTTGCCTCATTAATCCATCCCTTTGTATATGCTGTGTAATTTTGTTCTTTATAATAGTCTCTACCATTTTGTCCAGCACTGACATTAGGCACACTGGTCTATAATGCCACGTATCAACTCTGGAACCCTTTTTAAAAATTGCCATTACATTGGTCACCCTCCAATCTTTTGGTACCATGCTTGATTTTAAAGATAAATGACTTATTACTAACAATAGCTCTGCAAGTTCATTTTTGAGTTCTGTCAGTAGTCTGATATGTATACCATCCAGTCCAGGTGATTTGCTCATCTTCAGTTTGTTAAACTGCCCATTACACCTTCCAGGTTTACAGAGATTTGTTTCAGTAATCTTCTTCAAATCTAGGAAGGCTCTCAGTTGCTCAGGAATGAAAAAGACATATTTAGTACCACCATATCTAACCAAGCATTTACATGGATATGCCAAAAGAAAAGTTACTCCCAGAGTTTTTGTCTCATGGCCAAAAAGACCTTCCTTCTCTCCTGAGTGCTTTTCGTTAGATCGCGGTGCTTAGCACAGCTCCCTCTAAGCTGAGCAGGAATCTTCCAATGTTTAATACAAGGTTTGATATACCACCTTTCTTAAGAGAAAACCAAAACAGTGTACAATAAGAAATGAGCTCATGAAAAGAAAGGAATTACAATATCATGGACAGGACAGAACAGCAAAGGGAAAAAGAAAAAACCCCCACACCGATTCGCTGGTTCCAATTCTGCTCAAGCACCGGCTGCCAGGCTAAAAGGTTAACGGGGAACAGGAAACACAAGGAAAAACAAATGAGTTTTCAACTCTGAGTGAAATTTCAGGTAAGACTGCTTAGCTTGAAGGTCAGGGAGCAAGGCGTTCCAAAGAGATGGGGCACAACAGAAAAATGCTGAATGTCTTGTGTATTCAAGACGAGAGCAAAAGAGAGATTGGAGGGACAAGCGGTGCAGAGGCAGAACATAAATGTCTAGTAGGGGCATACGGAATGATAACAGCTGAAAGATAAGTCAGATCACCTGAGTAAAGGTTATCCCACTGCAGCTCCTTGTGACTGTGGGCAAGTCACTTAACCCTCCATTGCCCCAGGTACAAAATAAGTACTACTACTACTATTTAACATTTCTAGAGCGCTACAAAGTGTACGCAGCGCTGTACAAACACAGAAGAAAGACAGTCCCTGCTCAAAGAGCTTACAATCTAATAGACAAAAAGTAAAGCATTTAAATTTAAAATATTTAAGCAGTCAAGCACAAGAGAACAGTCACAGAAGGACAGAAGATGTTGAAGGGTGGTCAGTGTGATTAGGTGTAACTCTGGTTGGAGTAGTGGGAGAAGGTGATAGAAGAATAGAAATGGGTGAGGTAAAGTAATGAGTGGGTTGATAGGGAGGTTATATAAGACATTTCACTCTAGGGGTGGGTGGGTAGAGGGGTAGGGTGGGTAGGATTAAGTCTAAAGCAGGAGAAGGTATTCTCTGCAGCCTATCTGTGAGATGGAAAATGCTCTCTGAAGCTGCTGCTATAAGTTGTTAGTTTTCTCTCCCTGAAAGAGATCCAAGCCACACCCACGAAGTTCAAACTGGCAGTGGGGAGGGTGAGGGGAGGAAATGGCAGTGCTTGATGAAAAAGAGAGCTCAGTTTGATAGGAGATATACTATAGGATGTCATTCTGAGGCCAGGCTAAGTCTAAAGCAGGAGAAGGTATTCTCTGCAGCCTATCTGTGAGATGGAAAATGCTCTCTGAAGCTGCTGCTATAAGTTGTTAGTTTTCTCTCCCTGAAAGAGATCCAAGCCACACCCACGAAGTTCAAACTGTCAGTGGGGAGGGTGAGGGGAGGAAATGGCAGTGCTTGATGAAAAAGAGAGCTCAGTTTGATAGGAGATATACTATAGGATGTCATTCTGAGGCCAGGCTAAGTCTAAAGCAGGAGAAGGTATTCTCTGCAGCCTATCTGTGAGATGGAAAATGCTCTCTGAAGCTGCTGCTATAAGTTGTTAGTTTTCTCTCCCTGAAAGAGATCCAAGCCACACCCACGAAGTTCAAACTGTCAGTGGGGAGGGTGAGGGGAGGAAATGGCAGTGCTTGATGAAAAAGAGAGCTCAGTTTGATAGGAGATATACTATAGGATGTCATTCTGAGGCCAGGCTAAGTCTAAAGCAGGAGAAGGTATTCTCTGCAGCCTATCTGTGAGATGGAAAATGTATATATGTAAACCACTTTGAATGGAGTTGCAAAATACCACAGAAAGGCGGTATATCAAGTCCCATTTCCCCTTTCTTGTATGCCATAGTCCAAATCTTATGTTGAATGCAAAATTGAATAGCGAGCCAGTGGTGTTGTGCCAAGAGGGGTGAATTCTGGTCAAAACGATGGACTCGGGCCAAAATGTTAATGGCGGTATTTTGAACTGTTTGCAGCTTCTTTAATGCCCTGATAGTGGGGGGGGGGGGGGGGGGGGGGAGGGTGTGCAGGGCCGCCGAGAGGGAGGGGGCAGGGGGGGGGGACAAAATTCCCCAGGCCCGGGCCTCCAAGTGGGGCCCAGCGCCGCAGTCCTACCCGCCCTCGGCTCCGTCATCAACTGTCTGCCACCGGGACAGGCCCCCTGCATTGAAATCACAGCGCCTCTCACCTCCATGTGAAAGCGCTGCAGGCAGCATCTGATCGCCTCCCTTCGGGCCTCCTTCCCTCCCTGTGTTCCGCCCTCGTATGATGTAACTTCCGCGAGGGCGGGACACAGGGAGGGAAGGAGGCCCAAAGGGAGGCGATCTGATGCTGCCTGCAGCGCTTTCACACGGAGGTGAGAGGCGCTCTGATTTCAATGCAGGGGGCCCGGCCCGGTGGCGGCGGCGACCTTGGGGAGGGATGCTGTTGCTTCACTATCACATTTTCTTTTTTTAAGTTCAAATCATTTTATTGAGAATAATAAAAAAAAAGTTGTACATCAAACAACTAAATATGAAGAGACCATAACAAATGGTACAATAGCATTAGAGTAGATATGTATACGAAACATCTTGTCATAGTATAATAATTATATAACCACAGATATGATACCATATTAAAGAGATAATATGTGACAATGAGAAATTTTAATTGGCTCCCAGATTTTCAGAAAGCGATCATAATGATTTAATTTTTATAGTGCCCACCCATATTAGCCAAAATGTCAGGTCTAGCTACACCACTGCTTGAAAATCAAAGAGAGATTTTTAAATTTGGCCCTATAAGGTACTGGTAGCCAGTGTACCTTTTGCAGGAAGGGGTGTGATGCAAGCACACCACTTGCAGCCAGCCTATCAGCTTAATCCTGAAACTGATATAACCAACATTGTGATAACCTCAAGAAGAAACCGAGGCATCAGAAAATGTTTACATCTCTCCCTATTGTTTTGTTTTTAGCAAGGAGATTGCATGGGCGTAGAAATATATTATATGCGGCAAAGATGAGCATAAGCCTACAGGTTCCTATCAGCTCCATGTGAGGAACCTCACTTACTTTATCTGGAACATTCCAGAGATTTCTCAGGTATCACCCACAAATTGCCAACAAGTTCTCCCAGATATCTGTAGGCTATAACTATTATGGCAGAGGCATTCATAAACAATAATACTTAACTAAGGACTGCATTCATCGTATTCCTCACCTTTTCCCCAGGCTGAATGCTCTGCCCTCTGTCCTCCACTCCTCAGTAAAAAGAACTGCAGCAATTCCCCCCCATGGTGACAAGCAGCTTGCCTGGTTACGTTTGAGGTGATTAATTACAGGTTATGCAAAATAACTAGGAGAAGCCAGAACATGAGTAATAGCCATGACTAGCTGGGCTGCAATCAATTTCTTGGGACATGGTAAGCAATATGGTAGTTGTGACCCCACCCCACCCCACAACCTCCCCATAGTGCAAGACACTGTTAAGTCATTCTCTGAGAGTATGGATCCATCTTCACTTTTTCTAGAAGCTTGAGTATAAGTGTAAATTTGTCACAGATCAGGTTTCAGATCCCCAAAATGAGGCAATTGAATTCCACTCCCCCCCCCCCCTACCCATGCACAGTGCTCAGGAGGTCAAGACCTCAGCAGTCTCTGATGGAATCACAGCTTGATGGCTCTGACTTTTCTTTATAATACCTCAAGGATCTCCCTGAAGGGGTGGAGGACGGGAGGGGGCACACCCTTTCTTCAGTTTTCCTTATGACATATTGTTCACAAATCCAGCAAGGACCCAGAAAAATATAGAAGATGGGGAAATCAGGAAAGGGAGACCTTTTAATATTCTATTGAAATGCCTTGGCATAAGCAAACTTTTGAAAGAAGAATTTTGGACTATCTACAGGGGTGAGTGGACAACAGCGGGGGCAGTATTCAGTGCCAGCCCCTATTCGGGTACTAGCACAGTTACCCAGATACCACCGATATTCAACAGAAGTACCTGGATAGCAACCTGGTTAATGTAGGACTGCCTCTTAGCTGATATTAGCAGTGCCTAGGTAACTCCTGGCTTTGCCCAGACTCCACCCCTCCTCCTGACTTCCCCAGCACTAACGGGATAGTGTCTCTGTGGTCTGCCTAGATTCTCAATGGCATTATAAAGTTATATGCCACCGAAAATCTGGGTATGACCAGGAGCCTGTTCTATCCAGTTAAGTAGAGCTGAACATTGGGCCCAGTGCTAATATGTTTTCTTTCCGTAGAAAAATGAATCGGACAGCCAGTTGTGTGCCTATGTAAATTAGGGAGGCCTATAAAAATAGGGGAGATGGTGTCTGAGTCTTAGCCAGGGGCGTAGCCAGAGACCCAATTTTGGGTGGGCCTGGGCCCAAGATAGGTGGGCAGAACTCCACCCTGTCCCACGAGTGATTTGGTCTCTCCTCTTGCCTGCATGTGATATGGTCTCTCAACATCCCCCCTTCCCTGCATACCTTTTAAATAGCAGATTTTCACCGACAGTGAACAGCAACTAATGCGCACTTGTCATGTTGGCTCCATAGCCTTCTCTCTGATGCAACTTCTTGTTTCCACATAGGCAGGAATACATCAAAGGGGAGGCTGTGGGGCTGGTATGAACAGTATGTGTCAGTCGCTGCTCGCTGCAGGTCAAGATCTTCGATTTACAAGGTATTCAGGAGGGACAATTGTTGGGAGTTTTCGGCTGGTGGGGCTTGGGGATCCCTGCCAGCCACATCATAGGTGTGCTGCTACTAGGTGGGCCTGAGCTCAAATTGGGTGGGCCTGGGCCCACCTGGGCCCACCCTTGCCTACGCCACTGGACTTAGCTTATTCATAAATTAGAACCAGGACAAATTGCTGTTACATAGGCATAGATCTCAAAAACCGGATACTTCAAGTATCTTCTTATGTTCAGTGGATATTTTTTAATGTTAAAGAGTGCCTTCAGCCAAATATCCACTTTTTCAGGCAATACATTTTATGCCACGTGGTATAGCACTTCTTTCATCGGGCAACCCTTATTTTTTTTAAATGTGCTATTGCCTATGTGATAAGTGCTACTGATACACTAAATAAATCAAAACGTGAACTTATCTTTGAAAGTGATATCGACAAAAGAGCTTCACTCTTCTCAGGTCACTATTTTCGACCCGTCAGCTGGCTTCCCCTGAAAACGCCCGACACCGCGGGTTTCAGAAAATCTTTCCTCAGGGACTTGGGTTAGAGCCATCTGAAAACATATTGTGAAGTCATCTTCTCCAAACCAAACTCTTAAGCACAACCACATTGCCACGCCCTGATTACCACACGAGTTGCGCATGAGCCCTTACTGCCAAGTAAATAGGTGACAGTAAGGGCTCAGGCAGTAAATAGCCACATGCTACTATTAATATTAGTGCACAGCCATTTACTGCACCATTAAAAAGAGGCCTTTTTACCCACTGCAGTAAAAAACTGGCCCAGTGCACGCTGTCACACATCCAAACTAGCGCAGGCCACTTTTTATCGCACCTTAGTAAAAGGGCCCCTTAACGCGCAACTGAAAAGGGACATGGCCGTAGGAGGGGCATGGGCAGGTCAGGGTCGTACACTAAAGATGTTGCATTATTATAGAATTCGGGAGATACATTCCAGGATTTACACCAGGTTTCAGATGGTGTAAATCCTTACTCCCAAAAGTTCATGTGGAAATCGGCTCTAAGTGGTATTCGATAAGCAGCACCCAACTCAGAACACTGTTTAGAGACTAGTGCTCAGCGTGGATTTATTTTTGGCGCCCAAAATCTAATCCTTAATGTTTTAAGTTCACTTGGTTGACCTGTTCTTGGGATATTTGTGAGGCACTTTCCTATAAATAATGAGTTTCCTTTTCTTTTCCTTTTTGGTTTATTATTTTATGCTGTGTAAATTGCTTTGACCTGCTCGCTAGAAGACAGCAGTATAGTAAATTTCAAAGAAACGATAAACAGAGCGGTTTACAATATGCACAATAAATGCAATACATGAAAAGGAATAATCATACATAATAAAAAAGAATATAAATGATAAAAATAAATAAATACAAATAATATTCTAACTAACCCAATGTCCACCAGAATAGTGCACCCACCGACTTTGCGTCAAGTAGGCAGTTTGAAAACTGCTCCTCTGAAAGCCTGTTAGCATCCATTTCGTATAAACTCATAAAAATAAAATAAACATGATACAATAGAGAGGCCTTTTTACTGGGTGGCGGTAAAAGGGGCCCTGTGCTAGCAGCTACAGCTGATTTGCCACGTGCAAGGGCTCCTTTTACCGCAGCAGGTAAAAATGGGCAAAAATGAAATGGCCATGCGGTAAGTTCTGCACTGTCACTTTGGTGTGTGTATGTGGGGGGGGGGGGGGGGGGGGGGGGGGGGGGGGGGGAATCACCACCACCCATTGAGGTGGTGGTAAGGGCTCCTGGGCTAACTTAGTGGTAACCCCCTGTTGAAATATTTTTCAAATATTTCCACTAGCGCCGGAAATGCTGCACGCTGGGGGTGGAACTACCGCTGGCGCCCACGTTGGGCCAGCAGCAGTTCTGGATTGCTGCAAGAAAGTCCACGGTGGGTTTACTGGTGCTTAGTAAAGGGGCTGTGGAAATGGGACTTGATGTACAGCCTTTCTATACATAAGTACATACGTAATGCCACACTGGGAAAAGACCATGGGTCCATCGAGCCCAGCATCCTGTCCACGACAGCGGCCAATCCAGGCCAAGGGCACCTGGCAAGCTTCCCAAACGTACAAACATTCTATACATGTTATTCCTAGAATTGTGGATTTTTCCCCAAATCCATTTAGTAGTGGTTTATGGACTTGTCCTTTAGGAAACCGTCTAACCCATTTTTAAACTCTGCCAAGCTAACCGCCTTCACTACATTCTCCGGCAACAAATTCCAGAGTTTAATTATGTGTTGGGTGAACAAAAATTTTCTCCTATTTGTTTTAAATTTACTACACTGTAGTTTCATCGCATGCCCCCTAGTCCTAGTATTTTTGTAAAGCGTGAACAACGCTTCACATCCACCTGTTCCACTCCATTATTTTATATGCCTCTATCATGTCTCCCCTCAGCCGTCTCTTCTCCAAGCTGTATAGCCCTAGCCTCCTTAGTCTTTCTTCATAGGGAAGTCGTCCCATCCCCGCTATCATTTTTGTCGCCCTTCTCTGTTTTTTTTTTTTGCAACTATATTTAAAGCAGTTTATATAGTATATGCAGGTACTTATTTTGTACCTGGGGCAATGGAGGATTAAGTGACTTGCCCAGAGTCACAAGGAGCTGCATTGGGAATTGAACCCTGTTCTTCAGGATTAAAGTCCACTGCACTAACCGCTAGGCTACTCCTCCAATGACAATTGGGACCCACAGAGGCTCGTCTCCTCCCTTTCTCCTATCCTTCTCCCCACTTTACTCCCTAATAACTAACTCTCAGCCTGTTCACCTGCAGCTATCTCCATCTGCTCTCCTCACCAGTCCCTAATAATTATATCTGAAAATCAATAACAATTAAAACCTACCAGCTACTCAGCAGAATTGACACATTTTTTACTTCATGTTTTCACAGATGAGTACTTCACAGGTTGTCTGTTTCCTGTTGGGTGCACATGAAACCATCCTGCTTCTTTTGCATGTAGGTTGACTATTCCAAACATAGGTTAACTATTCCAAACTCCATGGGCCATGAACTAGCTCTATAGTAATTATTTGAAATGATGTTGTAAGGCCTGGTCTGTAGAGTATACGGAGGTCTTTTGGGCTTGACTTTAGACAGTTATGATGAACTCTAATATATGACCTGTAACTTGTGAAGAAGCATTACTTCCAGGGCTCCTGAACAATAAAGTCCTGGGAAATGTAATAAAAGATATAACCCCCCCAAAAAAACAAAAAAACAACAACAATAAAACTAATTTAATTATATCTCAAAACATAACATTCAATCAAGGGATTGCATAGTGGTTCAGGAAAGGAAGAATGAAAAGAAGGAGCCTGGATGGGTCAGCAATTTTGCTGGTCTACGCTTGCCATTCCTGGAGATGTGATCTCATGAGAGTAACTTTTACATGAAGTTTGATCTTTTGTCCCTAGAAAGTCTGGTCCAGCAATAATGCTTCAGTAGCAAACTGAAAGGTATTGGTGGCCCTGGTTGGTTAATATATGTAGCTCATGAACAGTAACTGGCCAATCTCTAACAAGAGATCAAGGACTGAAGAAGTATGAGATCAGAACATTGTTTTGATTACACTATTTGCGACAACTATGTTGCCTCTCTCCTTACATCGAGAAGGAAAATCTTATCCCAGTTGTGCATGCCATGATAACATCAAGACCGGATTAGCGTAATGCAGTCTACAGTGGTCTGACTACAAAAGAGTTTGCAGCAGCTCCAATTGATTCAGAATGCAAGACTCATAGAAGGTTGCAAGTGACGTGACCACATCACACCATTTTTGCAAAAACTTTATTGGCTACCAGTACAGTACAGGGCTAAATTTAAAACTCTATATCTGATCTTCAAGGCCCTGAAAGGAAATTGTATCGTGCTTATTTTACGATGGATACCTCATAGCCTGATTCTCTGGAAGAACTCAGCATTGTCAGGATTCTGCCGAGACCTCATCCAGAAGTCCAATTATGAAGTCATAGAGTAATGCACATTGGAGGTACATAGCCATGTACGCACATAAAATATCCTTTGATAAAATACCGACACATAAAAATACACATCATGACATGATGTCATTTACTTTGTCAGTAAGCATGCATGGGGCAGAGTTTGGGTGGAGCTTGGTTAGAGCTCATAAATTATAAATTATGCAAATCTATGCATGTACATGAGGAATCTATGAGCAGACATTTACACCTGCTTGACAGCAAGTATCTGCACCTGCAAAGTAGGTGTGATTTCTGCTGTCTATGTTACTATTATATAAAAATGATATATATATATACATGCCTATGTATCTTTATAAAATAGCATCTAAGTAACCCTACTTACTCTCTTTGACCTGGAGGGGCATAATCAAAAGGGACGCCCAAGTTTTTCTGAGGAAGTCCTCGTAGGACGTCCCCGTGAAGGGGCCAGGAAACTCGTATTATCAAAACAAGATGGACGTCCATCTTTGTTTCGATAATACGGTCGGGGATGCCCAAATCTGGAAATTTAGGTTGATTTAGAGATGGTCGTCCTTAGACTTGGTCGTTTCTGATTTTCAGCGATAATGGAAACTGAGGACACCCATCTCAGAAAGACCAAATCCAAGCTCTTTGGTCATGGGAGGAGCCAGCATTCGTAGTGCACTGGTCCCCCTCACATGCCAGGACACCAACCCGGGCACCCTAGGGGGCATTGCAGTGGACTTCAGAAATTGCTCCCAGGTGCATAGCTCCCTTACCGTGTGTGCTGAGTCCCCCCCCCCCCCCCCCAAAAAAAAAAAACCACTACCCACAACTGTACACCACTACCATAGCCCTTATGGGTGAAGGGGGGCACCTAGATGTGGGTACAGTGGGTTTCTGGTGGGTTTGGGAGGGCTCACATTTACCTCCACAAGTGTAACAGGTGGGGGAGGGATGGGTCTGGGTCTGCCTGTCTGAAGTGCACTACACCCACTAAAACTGCTCCAGGGACCTGCATACTGCTGTGATGGACCTGAGTATGACATTTGAGGCTGGCATAGAGGCTGGCAAGAAATATTTTTAAAGAATGTTTTGAGGGTGGGAGAGAGTTAGTGACCACTGGGGGAGTAAGGGAAGGTCATCCCTGGTTCCCTCTGGTGGTCATCCGGTCAGTTCTGGCACCTTTTTGTGGCTTGGTCGTAACAAAAAAAGGACCAAGTAAAGTCGTGCAAGTGCTCATCAGGTACACCCTTCTTTTTTCGATTATGGGTCAAGGACGCCCATGTGTTAGGCACGCCCAAGTCCCGCCTTCGCTATGCCTCCAACATGCCCCCGGGAACTTTGGTCATTCCCACAATGGACAGGAGTTTCGATTATGCCAATTTGGGTGACCCTGTGAGAAGGACGCCCATCTTGTGATTTGTGTCGAAAGATGGGCGTCCTTCTCTTTTGAAAATAAGCCTGCTAGTGTTCTTAAAATATACGACTCATTCGCATTCTGCTTTAGGTGGATTTCATAAGAGGGTTGTACTGCAAGCTCAGAGTAGGGGAAAGGAACAAGAATGTTGGAACAGTGAGGTTTAGGATGATGCAGTGCATTTGCCAGAGCAGAAGACACACTCTCTAGCATTGACTCCTTGTTAACATGCTGGGATGTGCTTGGTGGTAACCACCGTAAAGCTCCATTGGAAGGAGGAAGTGGCAGGGTGCCCACAGCAACAGCTGACCTTCTGGAACTCCATAAAAATTAATGAAATTAAAATGTAGTATAGACTGGGTAAATATCAAAGGTGATAAGAAAGCCTGTTTCCAATTAATTATATTAGATATTTATATGCCAACCTATTTTGGTCCTTCCAGTGGTATCCTGTTGTCTACCTTGCAAATATGTTCCTTTGTATAAGTGCCTCTGCTTGTCCCCTCCTGACAAATACTGCAAAGGAAGTTTCTAATACCCAAGAAAACCTACACAGGACCCTTCTCCTACCCACATAAGTCCTGTTTATGGATTCATATCTGGATTCTCAGTGGCGTTATCTGGATAGTGCAACTGAAAATTGAGACAGACACTATCCAGGTAGTGCCGAGGTGGTCTGGGGTGATATTCAGTCCACTAATGTTCATGTTTATATTTGGTCATTTTACTATTGTTGCAATGTTATCAAAATTGTAGGTTTTATTTTAAAGTGGACCTGCTGTACACCACCTTTATTAACCTCATAAAGGCGGCTAATAAATCCCAATGAATAAATAAAATAACAGGTAACTGCCCAGATAAAGTTAGAATAACGATAAAGCTGTTCTAACTTTTATCTAGTTACTTATCTAGGTACCATTCTGAATATCACTAGTATCTGAATAAGTTGCAGCAGCCGACGGGGATGGGGACAGGGCCTGCAGGGACGGTGTGGGGATGGAGACAGAGCCCACGGGGACGGGGCGGGGACAGATCCCACGGGGATGGGGACAAACTTTTTGTCCCCATGTCACTTTCTACCTTGAAGCCTGTTAATCAACTGGACTGTTTTTATGTTTGATTGATGCAGACGACAATATTTTTTCTATTTGTAATTTAAACACAACAGTTACACAGCATATTGTTCCTTTTTATACTTTAATAAAAATATTTAAATATAAAATCATAAGTGTTCGAGGCTTCTGCAGATGAGAACAGAGCCAATGGGGATGAGGACAGAACCTGCGGGGACCGGGTAGGGATGGAGACAGAACCCGCGGGGACAGGGCGGGGACGGGGACAAATTTTATCCCAGTGTCATTCTCTAAATTGTGGGTGACACTTTTCAGTGGACTAACCAAATCCATTTCTAACTACAGTTGTATGCAAATGTTTATGCACCCTGATCAAGCGAGCAGAAGCTGACATAACCTCTATATGGTATATGGTTCGGGTTAGCTGTGCCAACTAGGCAGCAATATTGTGCAGTGAGTACTATATTGAGCCATTCTCTGTATGTGCTTGGATTACTCTATTTAATTGTGTAAACACAATGTTACAATATTGTGTTATATTTTTTGCAGATGAGCCTTACATATTGCAGAGCTATGCTCCTAACGAAGCATTTGATAAGTGAAATGGGCGGCTCCATGGAACCTGATATAGATAATTCCCATTTAGTTTTTGGTTATATTGCTCTTCTGCCTGAATAAAATTCAAATCTATATAAAAGTATAAAAAAGTATTAAGATATATAAAATATGGTAATTCCAGTTTGGAAGGCTTTTAGACCGATGACTGAAACCTTGTAAGGTATGTTCGGTTTCTCTATTTGAAAGCCTGAACCTCTACTGAGGTCTTTTTCCTCCACTGAGAATCTGGGTATTTTTGGATAGCAGTGGTGTTTGACTCACTTTGGGTTTAAGATTTTTCTGTGATTTTTGAATGAGGACTGTTTCCATCTAGCGTGTGATTCTGACAAAATTAAACAAGGCATCTATCTGTAATTTTAATACACAACTGCTATATATATATTGCTATATATTTGCAGGGTTTTTAAAAAAACACTGAATGTGGCAGGTGCAAAATTTAGACAGCCATTCAGTCAGTTCTTTGTAGCACCTCCTTTGACAGAAATAAGTGTTTCTGAACATTTCCTGCAGCCAGTTAAGAGTCTCGAGTCTTGCTCGTGGAATTTTCCCCCACTCTTCATTGCAGAACTCTTCTCAGAAATATTCTTAGTTCTTCTTGTATGCACTGCATGTTCGAGATTTCCCCACAGATTTTCAATAATATTCAAGTCTGTGGACTGTGAAGGCCATGCATAACCTCAGCTTTTCCTGTAAGTATTTCATGGTTGATGTTGAGATATGTTTCAGATCATTATCTTGCTGAAATATCTGATATCTTTTCAGCTTCACTGACTGTGTAATATTAATTTCTAAAATGTGTTGCTATTTAGTTTAAAGTGAAGGTGACTCAGAAATATATAGATGATTCTCCAATGGTCTAAAAGTTTAAGGGGCCCTTTTACTAAGCCGAAATAAAAAGTGGCTTCTGGTAGTGTAGGCACGTGTATTGGGCGTGCGCTGGGCCAGTTTTTACCACATCTACCGAAAAGGGCATTTTTAAAAATTGGACGGGAAAAGGGCCTGCAGTAAAAATGAAACCAGTGCATGCCCAAAACCAGCCTGAGCCCTTAATGCCACCCATTGATCTAGCAGTAAAGGCTCATGCGTTACACACATGTGACCAGACGGCACGCACCAAGTGCCGATTACCATCAGAACCAGCATGCATAGGAGGAAATAAATAAATAATTCATTCACGCATTATGGGCGCATGCCAAATCTGAAATTACCGCCAGGAGGGTGCGCTGGCCTGGCAGTAGTCTCATTTGGGCGCACACTGCACGTGCATAGAGTTTACCGCGGCTTAGTAAAAGGACCCCTTATTGTCCAACAACAAAGACTCGACATGGCCATGTTTCGGCCAACTGGTCTGCCTCAGGAGTCTAGTTAGCGGGGTCCCTCAGGGATCGGTGCTGGGACCTCTGCTTTTTAACATATTCATAAATGACCTAGAGATGGGGGTAACTAGTGAGGTAATCAAATTTGCCGATGACACAAAGTTATTCAAAGTCGTCAAATGGCGGGAAGATTGTGAAAAACTACAAGAGGACCTTACGAGACTGGGGGACTGGGCGTCTAAATGGCAGATGACATTTAATGTGAACAAGTGCAAAGTGATGCATGTGGGAAAGAGGAATCCAAACTATAACTACGTCATGCAAGGTTCAGCGTTGGGAGTCAAGGACCGAGAAAGGGATCTAGGTGTCGTAGTTGATGATACGTTGAAAACTTCTGCTCAATGTGCTGCTGCGGCTAGGAAAGCAAATAGAATGTTGGGTATCATTAGGAAAGGGATGGAAAACAAAAATAAGGATATTATTCTGCCATTGTATCGCTCCATGGTGCGACTGCACCTCGAGTATTGTGTTCAGTTCTGGTCGCCGCACCTCAAAAAAGACATAGTGGAATTGGAAAAGGTGCAGAGAAGGGCGACAAAGATGATACAGGGGATGGGACGGCTTCCCTATCAGGATAGGCTGAAGAGGCTGGGGCTCTTCAGCTTGGAGAAAAGGCGGCTGAGGGGAGATATGATAAGAGTTCTATAAGATAATGAGTGGAATGGGTCAATGTGGAGCATCTGTTTACACTTTCCAGAAATACTAGAACAAGGGGGCATGCGATGAAGCTGCAGTGTGGTAAATTTAATACGAATCAGAGGAAATTTTTTGTCACTCAATGCGTAGTTAAACTCTGGAATTCTCTGCTGGAAAAGGTGATTAAGGCGGTTAACTTAGCGGACTTCAAAATACGATTGGACGGCTTCCTTGAGGAAAAAGCCATAGAATGTTATTGAATGGATGAGGGAATACAGTATTTCTAGGATGGGCGGGACAAATTGCTTGTTCTTTTGGCCACTGTCGGTGACAGGGTGCTGGGCTCAATGGACCTTTGGTCGGTACTAGCATGGCGATGCTTATGTACTTTTGTGCTTATTGAATTCAATTGAACCAATTTCAAGGCTGTAAGATTTTTTAAACCGGATGCTCTCTTTCCCTTTCTGTTGGTGTCTATTTTGTATTTTGGTTCTGTTACCTCATTCATCTTTGCTTTAGCAATGCTGGGATTTTTTTTTCACACTTATTATGGTGTCCGTGACAGTCAGTGCATAACCTTTGTAGTTCATTTTTGATACATAATGAGTTTATTCACTTTGGCCAAGTAAGGCACATATGTTCCTTTTTTTTTAATCTCTCACCAGCGATGCATGTAGAGTTTTATCTTCTGTGCTTTGGCTTTCTGTTGTAGATATAGTTTACTACATATTGTTTGGCAGCGTTTGATACAGACAGCTCTATACAGACAACACTAGGAGGTACATTTGCCTTTTAACTTTCTGCCACTATTTACTATACATGGGTTATTGTCACAACTGTCAGGAATGGTGAGCTCTTGGACCAAAGCCGGAGCTGGCACAGGCAGGGATCAGAACAGACTGGACTAGGATAAACTAACAGACTCAACAAGGCAGGACAGAGGTAACTAAACACAATGGATAACACAAGAACCAGATTCAGACGAGGTAAGGAAAAGAAGGCAAGGGCCAGACCTGGAACCCAAACAGGACAAGGCAAGACTCGGAACTGAATTGAAACTGGGACCCAGAAATTCAAGACAAGGCAAAACACGGAAGTAGATTAAAACTGGGTCCAGAAAAGGGCAAGACAAGGACAAGGCAAGGACTGGATTCGGACAGGACTAGACTAAAAGAGACAAGACAAAGCACAACTAGACAGGCAAGACAGGGTAGGAGCTAGGCAACAAGAATAACAGAAGCAAGACAATAAACAAGGCAGGGACAGGATTCAGGATTCTCAAACAGGCTTGGCTGGAACAGGATTGAGGATTCTCAAACAGGATTCAGGATTCTCAAGCAGGCTTGGCTGGAACAGGATTCTGGAATGGGCTTCACTTGGCTGGAACAGGATTCTGGAACAGGCTCGGCTTGGCTTGACTGGTACAGGATTCTGGAACAGGCTCAACTTGGCTTGACTGGAACAGGATTCTGGAACGGGCTTGGCTTGACTGGAACAGGATTCTGGAACAGACTTGCCTTGGCTGGAACAGGATACTGAAAGGGGCTTGGCTTGACTGGAACAGGATACTGAAAGGCTTAGCAGGGAACTGGAACAGAACTAGCTCAAACACACAACAGGAACAGAACCTGGCAGAAACAGAGCTCAAGAGCCAAGAAGCAAACATAGCAGGCAAAGGATTAAGCAGACTAAGGGAAGACAAACAAACAAAGAAGCAATGTGCTTACCAGCACCCACAGCTGGAAAAGGAAAGGCCAGGCAGACTGAGAGACAGCAGACACCAAGGGTAGGGTGTGGCTCTAGAGGCAGGCTTTCAGGATCAAGGTACAAAAGCAAACAGAAACAAAGGAAAGCATTGAAACACAGCACAGACCTTCAGGACCAAAACAGAACCAAAGCCAAGCATGGATATGATCTAAACCTGTAACACAAGATGAAGAGACCTCTGTTCCCAGGTGCTTATAAAGTACTTGCTGATGATGTCACAAGTAGGAAATGAAGCAGAAGCAGGGAGACCAAAGCGAGGCTTGGCTAACAGGAAGAACAACAATAGGGAAAAAGGCAGACTGGAGAGGTCACAGAGCTAGATACAGAGAAACAGTAGGTCTGAACATAAGGGCACGGCCACAACCATGACAGTTATGGATAGATTAAGACAATATTCATTTTATACTTTACATGGGTTATGAGTAGATATTGTATTACTAACACATTCTTTCGGGTTTATTAAAACATCATTTGTATATATTAGTCTTTTCATTTATATTACTTAAAATATATTTTAAATTATATTTGTTCAATTTGATATTGTTATAATTATTTATTATCAGTTAATACATGAGTTGTTTTGTCTATATGTTTTTTGATTATATATCTTTTAATATCTACAGATATTGTATAATGTATTAATAGGTTTTTCTACTGTCATTTTACATTTTTTCTTTAGTTGTTTTTTTTTTTTTTGCTTTTAAGACTGAGCTATCATTTGCAATGTAAATGTTTTTACAATGTCTTTTATTATTATTTTTTACATATTTGAGTTGGTTTTATTTCTGAAAATGTTTTAATTGTGTTCAATGTTTTTTTACATATAGACTCCTGAGGCAGGCCAGTTGGCAAAAACACGGCCATGTTGAGTCTTTGTTGTTGAACAATAAATCTTTTAGACCACTCGAGCATCAACTATTTATTCTGAGTCACCTTCACTGTTTTCTTTGTGTTCAGGGGTGTAGATGTGGGTGGGCCTAGGCCCACCCAATCTCAGCTCAGGCCCACCCATTTTAAGTGCCAAAAAGTGCACACAGCCACAGCTTTTCTGTGTGCCATCGTGGCGGCAGCCCGTTCAGCTACCTCCCACCTGCTTTTTGGCAGTCTCGGGTAGCACTGGCAGCTCTTCTGACTTCTGGTCAATGCTTTATTGCCATCCCGTGCTGCACACGTGCCTCTCTCGCTTCTCACGCTAAGAGCACTAACCCCCTCCCACCCTCAAAAAACATCTTTAAAAATATTTTGTGCCAGCTTCTATACCAGCCTCAGATGTCATATTTAGGTCTATGACAGTACATGAAGGTCCAGGAGCAGTTTTAGTGGGTACTGCAGTGCACGTCAGACAGGTGGACCCAAGGCCCATACCCCCCCCCCCCTACCTGTTACATTTGTGGAGGAAACAGCGAGCTCTCCAAAACCCACCACAAACCCCCTGTACTCACATATAGGTGCCCCCCTTCACCCGTAAAGGGTACAGTTGTGGGTAGTGGGGTTTGGGGGTGCTCAGCACATAAGGTAAAGGAGCTATGTTCCTGGGAGCATTTTATGAAGTCCACTGCAGTGCCCCCTAGGGTGCCCGGTTGATGTCCTGGCATGTCAGGGGGACCAGTGCACTAGAAATTCTGGCTCCTCCCACTTCCAAATGGCCTGCATTTGGACGTTTTTGACTTGGACGTCTTTGGTTTCGAAAATTGCCGAAAGTCAAATACATCCAAATCCAAGGATGTCCAAATCTAGGGACGTCCGAACTTAAGGACGTCCTTGGATTTGGACGTCTTTGATGGTATTTTCGAAACGAAAGATGGACATCCATCTTTTTTCGAAAATATGGTTTTCCCCGCCCCCGGATTTAGACGTTTTACAAAGATGTCCAAATCGCAACTTGGATATTTCTTTCAATAATGCCCCTCCACGTGTCCTTAGGCGGGGTTTTCCCATATTTTGATTTAGGTCAGCCATCAAAAGTTTTTTTTTTCTATTTATTGAATATATGGCCATGTGCTGCTGCTAGCATTTGTGTGGACATTGAAAAAAAATGACCGCAGGAGAACTTACTTCCTCCTGTTCAGGAGGCACTAATGGTTCCATTGTTATGGATACGCTAACTGGCTAGCATGACTATAGTGTAGGCATGTTGATTAGTTCATCTACGCCCATTCTCTGCCCCTGAAATGACCCTTATGAACAATTTTCTTAAATATTGCATGCTCTATGGAAAATGGATTATGTATATCGGATGAATAAATTGACTGCTTGGTGAACCAACCTGTTGCTCTCCTTCCACAGGACATGGGACATTTATCAGCAGTGGCGCTCTAAGGGGGCATCCAATTCCGTATAAAGACTTTATTACAGCTACTAATTTGACAATTTGTTGAGGAAGGCTTTGTGACATGCACATGTTCTTCCTGGGGGGGTGGGGGGGGTATGGGGTATGGTTGGTAGGGAGGGGTATAAGGGGTGGGGGTTCGGGCAGGGGACGGCTAAGAAGACCAGATCTGATTGCACATTATTGTAGTGACATTTCTTCAGTTTTGTATTTCTGCAATGTTTTACAATAAAAACAAAATTGGGGAAAAATAAATAAATAAATACCGCTTGCTTAGTGCCCGCAGATGGCAAAACTAAAGCGGAACACTTTAGCATGTCCCGGATTAGGCTGTGTTAGACACATGCCTAACACAGCTTAGTGAAAGGGCCCTGAAGTTTGTACCTGAGCAGTGGAAGATTAGGTAAATTTTTCAGCATCACAAGGAGTGGTAGTCAGACTTTGATCTGGCATCTTTGGTCCTCGGCCTACTATTTTAACCATTAAGTTTCAAGTTTTATTTAGCCTTGATATAACCACCCTAAAGTGCACTATCCATATTCTCTGTGCAAGCCCCTGACCTTTGGAACAGGCTACCAAACGACTTACGACTCTTACCCTCCATGCAATCTTTTAAGACTGATTTGAAGACTTTTCTATTTGTAAATGCCTTTAATTAATCTACCCCCCCCCCCTCTGCATGCCTTAGGAGTGATGGTGCCCTGGAAGACATGATGCCTTCCCCCCATGCGTTGCACTCTTTTTTTTTTTTTATATTGTATTTCATCCCTCATCCCCTTGCTCTGTTGTCTCCATTTTCCTCTCTGTCCTTTCTTCCCCCTTTACATTGTAAGCCGCTCAGACATTTTTTGATGGGCGGGGTATAAGCCTTTAGTAAATTTGAAACTATCTGAGCTGTTCACAGTAATAATAATATTTAAAACAGTTTGACCGCCGAAATGGCACTTAACCAGCTATCTGGCACTAAATATTATCAGATAGCAGCTTAAAGATAGCTGATTATATCGCGAGATATAACTGGCTGTCCAGCGATTTTCACCATGGAGCCAGCTAAGGGGTCCTTTTACTAAGGTGCGCTGAAAATGGCCTGCACTGGTGTAGATGCATGTTTTGGGCACATGCAGAATTATTTTTTAGCGCCCCTACAAAAAATGCCGAAAATGGACATGTGGCAAAATGAAAATTGCTGCACATCCATTTTGGGTCTAAGTCCTTAGCTTAAGCCATTGACCTAGCGGTAAGGTCTCACACGGTAGCCGGATGGTAATGGTCTACGTGCGTCAAATTCCACTTGACACACATAGCTGCCACGCATCACAAAATGAAAAATATTTTTCAGATTCGCGTAGTGGACACGTGCCAAAATTGAAATTACCACACGGGGCACGCGGTAATTGGGCGGTAACTCCAATTTGGCACATGTTGGGTGTGCATAGGCGCCTACGTGGCTTAGTAAAAGGGCCTCTAAGTTTGGCGGCCATATTTGACCACCACAGTGGAATAACTTTGGCTGGCTCTAACTTGACCTGCTAGCACTGAAAATCGGCTTGGCCGCTTAAGTTGAACCAGGCCAAATTTAAACTGGATATTCAACACTGGTCACTGGAAACAGCCCAGCATTGAATATCCGGGTTCAGCTCTGACTGCAGGAAACAGCCCGGTTATCTCCCGCAGTCTGAATATCAGGGCCATAATCTTTAGAGGAAAATGAAAAGAATGGCAAATGTCGATAGGAAAGTGATAGAAGATAGAAAGGTTACTGGTGCACTCCACTATATTGCCGACTTGTGGACAACAACCTTTCAGTAGATTATGGGGTCCTTTTACTACACTGTGGTAAATTGGGCCTTGTGGTATCATTGGCACATGGATTTACCACTCGTGGAGGCCCCTTTTACCACAGCATGGTTTTTGTGAAAAAAAGGAAATGGCTGTGCGGTAAGTATATACTTGCTGTGTGGCCATTTCCTGGGGGAGGGGGGGGGTCGTCCCTTACTGCCTCCTATGTAGGAAGTGGTAGGGTCTCCCACACTAACCCAGTGGTAACCGGGCAGTGCATGGCGCTACCCAGTTAGCACCGGGTAAACCCCTGACAGAAAAAAATTAAAAAGAATTCTGGCGAGCTGGAAATGGCACACAGTGTGGGAGAAGGGCACTACCGCCAGCTCCTGTGGTGAGCCAGAGGAAGTGCTGGATTGGCGTGCCAGAAAATGGCGGTACGTCTTCCACTGCTTTGTAAAAAGGCCCCTAGTTGCAGTAGTCTTTGGGTTCTGCTTTGCAAATCTGACCAGCTTGCAGGCAGTTCTATCAGATAATCTTCTTGATCTTCCAGATTGTGCCTTGACATCAACAATTATATTTCTTAGTAGTGATTCTAACCGTTCAAAATGCTAGCGGGAAGTGTTTAGGCATATTTTTATAGCTTTTTCTTATTTTATAAAAATGAATTATCTTCATTTTCAAGTGCTCAGACAGCTTCTTATAGGACCCTATGAGAGTAGACGGAACGACAATCACAGCCTGAGAGTTTAGAAGGGTCAGAATATTTGTTCTGCCATGGAATTGCCTTTGTCTGATTAATTGAATCAACTTTTTGGGCCTTTAAAAAAGTAGTAGTGGATCATGTCACATTCACTTCTTTTTACTATTCCCCCCTGTTTACTATGCCGCACTAGTAGCTGCCGTGCGTTAAGGCTGACACAACCCGTTCACTTTGAATGGGCTGTGTTGGCATTGCCGCTAAACGGGGGGGGGGGGGGTATGTTCAATCTTTTAAAATCAGCCAATAATTAATAATTTTTCATTAAAACTTTCATTAAAACTGTCATGTTTAACTTTATATCATGTAAACGTTATGTCAGCTTCTGAAGCATACTTTTTGATCAGAGGTACATAATCTTTGCACACATTTGAATCAGTACAGTAGGCTGTTGGTACAATGTGTCAGGTCTGGTTGGATTTGTTCCAAGTGGTCCTTGGCTGCTGACCTCTGGACTTCAGAAAGAGTCACATACTTTCTTCATCTGGTCAGCTTAAAAAACACTTTGGAAATGTATGATAAAAGTGTTTTCATGTGGAGCTGACTGTTGTCGAAGGGAGAAGCATTTAACCTCTCGCCCTAGCCACCATTTACCTCCATTAAACTTGTGAGGGTCATCAAATCTCTTCCCGCCTCTTCACTCACCAAATCTGAAACTGAATTATCACACAGGTACTATTAAAAAAAAACCCTCTTTGTTTCCAAATTATTTTTGAAACCTTTTATTTGTGTATGTATTCTAATTGTTAATGGACACTATATATATATATAATTTTTTAAAATGAGATTTGCTGTTGAACCCATTTTATTATGGTTAGTTTCACATCTGTTGTGTTCCAGGGAGTGAGTCTGTTTTGGTTTTTATATTTTATGGATTATTATAGTATTTTACATTTAATATGAACACCATTCAGGGCAGTCCTTGTGAGGCTGGTTATAAATCTTTTAATAAATAATTAAAGTCAATTACCTGGAATCCCAGAAGAGGATAGGGAGGAGGGGAATTAGTGAGGAATAACTTCTTGTGATGTTCCATTTTCAGGAAGGTGTGAGATGGAGTCATTTGGGATCTGAGCAGTTTAAGCAGCCAGTGCCTAGGCAGTGGAATGGGGTGGGGCCACCAGGACGAGGGCCCAACCCAACCAACATTTTACCCCACATGGCATCAGCAACCATGGAGTCTGAGGGAGCAAGTGTAGAGGATGGTTGGTTAGCCCCTCCAACCAAAAAGAGCTGTTAAAGGGTATTTCTTATGCTCCTTTGCAGACACAGACCCAAAATGCATTCGGGAAAGATCCTGCATTTGCGAGCAGTTCTGCTGTGGACACTGGAAATTTGGTGGAGAGGGGGGACTGTAAAAATATGGCAGGGTGTGTCTGTTTTGCATAGAACAGTGTAACAAGTGTCTTTCAAACATCTTTATTTATTCTAACTTTTTAAAGTGCATGATTATGAAGAGAAAATATAACGGATTCCCATTTCAGAGCCTTTCTAGCCGAGCAGATTTTAACTCAAAGCGTAATCAACCATTTATGTATTAGCTTAAAAAAAATCTGAGAACCCCCCCCCCCCCCACACACACACACACACACACATCTTGCAGGTAAAAAAGCCAAGCACACTTAATTCCATTTGCTGAGAAAGTGATGTTCTCTTTGAAACAAGTTACCTGTAAATCCATTTCCTAAAAGATGGGTACCTCTGCTGTACCTGTTCTTTGATGGGGCAGGTATGGGCATGTGTGTACGTGAACCTGTTCTGTGATGGGATATGTGTGAGCATGTGTGAATGTCTGTATGTAGACCTACTCTTTGATGGGGCATGTGTGAGTGTGTGTGTGTATAATATATATATATATATATATATATATATATATATATATATATATATATATATATATATATATATATATATGTGTGTGTGTGTTTGTGTGTGTGAGAGAGAGAGAGAGAGAACCTATTCTGTGATGGGGCATGTGTACATGTGTGTGGCAATGTGCATGTGACAAAGGAGTAGAGGATGACAAAACGACTTCCAAACCAGGAGTAGATACTCAAGAATTCTTTATTCTTGAGTAGAGGAGTAGCCTAGTGGTTAGTGCAGTAGACTTTGATCCTGGGGAACTGAGTTCAATTCCCACTGCAGCTCCTTGTGACTCTGGGCAAGTCACTTAACCCTCCATTGCCCCTGGTACAAAAAAATAAGTACCTGAATATATGTAAACTGCTTTGAATGTAGTTGCAAAAACCTCAGAAAGGCAGTATATCAAGTCCCATTTCCCTTTCCCCCCCTTTATTGAAGCACCAGGAAGATGACCGAACACAGCCTGCTTCAGGGGTCACAAGTAAACACTGTATGTGCAGGTGAGGCATACACTCATGCTAGTTGTGCTGTGCCTGCCCACCCTTCCCCCGACCATCTATTCTCAAATGTATAGTTATCACCCTGCTCAGGGAAAGGCTAGTTCAAGCACTGGCTGTGTGATATGGCCTGAAATAGAGAGGTGCAGGGGAGCCCAGGGGGCAGTTTTGAGCATACAACTGAATGGTGCTTGTGCAAGCTCTGAGGTGGTGTTTCACTTTGTCCCCAGGCAGAATCTACCTCATACAAACCTCAGAGACAGCAGATTTTATTTTTCTCCTTAATAACAGAAATGCTATTTGTAGTCATAAGTCTAATGCCGAACCCGTGCTGCCAGAGCACAGGAATCATTAAGCATCAGCTCAGCACATTCTGCCATTGGTTTCTTTTTGGTCCACCTTGAGATCTTCAGGATTTCCAAGGCAGGTTTTCTTTCATCCTTTCTTCTTAATCTCTCCCTTATTTGTTTTACTTTCACTCCTCTTTGCTCTGTCCCTCTCCCCCTCACACTCTCTCTCTCTGCTCTCTCTTCCCTTCCCCCACTTTTGATTTTTCTCTCTCCCTTCGATAGGTCAATAACCAATCAGTGCCGGAGGGCCATTAGCTAGGAGGCTGCAGGGAATTAAACTCTAAGATAAATAGCTGCTATCCTAATACTGTGGTCTCCACAGGAGGGATAACTGATCGCCTGGTCTGATGCAAAGACCCTTTCTTAGGGCACAGATGGGCAATGGTTTCTGGGGTAGGATAGGGGAGGTGAAGGGGCATTACATTAAGAGCATTAATTATTCTGATGCCTGAGGGGCTACAGGTAGGTAGATAAAGAGGAGAGAATGATTCTACTCATCTACTGTTGTAGGGACTGCCTGGATTCTCCACTTCGCCATCATGGCCTTCTTGATTAGGACACCTCAGACTCCCTCACTTTTAGCAAATATGGGACAACACTTAGAACAAGCTGGGCCTGAATTTTGATTATGAACTGGAAAAGAAAACATGTTTATCTTTAACACTGCTGGAAACTTAGATAAAGTTATGGTTTTGATAACAAAAGCCAAGCAATGGAGCATATCATTAACAATGGCCTCCTTCCACTTGGCCTAAAGATGTGTGGACACAACAGACACCATAAATTTGGCCCCAAAATTTGGTCATAAATATTTACCAGCTGATATTCAGCTGGCAGCAGTGAGTGTTTTGCTGACTGCTGCTGGCATTATTCCTGGATATTCAATGCTGAGCCCTGTCCAGGCTTTGGCATTGAATATCTAAGGTTTTTTTTTGAGCTGGCTAACACATAGCCGGTTACGTAAATATTCAACCCCTCACTGCATAAGCCAAACTACTTAAAGATAGGACTATTTATGTAGTCCAATTTAAGCGGTTTACTTATGTGTTGAGGAGCTGAATATCGTCACTTAATCCAAATCCACCCTTGGAATGTCCACGAGTTAGCTGCTTTTGAATTCAGTCATTTTCAGTGGATATAACCAGTTAATTGCCGCAGAAAATGACTGGATAGCTACAAAGAAGTGATTTAACGGGTCGGCGGCTGTTTCCAGACAGTTAAATCGTTTTGAATATCGGTCAGTTAGTGTTGCTATTCCTGTCATACAATAGGAAGACATCTGCTGTAGAGGGCGTGATGTATGCTACTATATTAATGTTTTGCAGAAGGCATAGCATGCATTTCTTTCTGAATGGCTAGTGGAGATTATGATATGTTGTAATGTGTTGGGCTGGCATTTTGGCCTTGCAGTCAGTCAAACCTGGTTTTCTGTAGAACATTCTGCAATACCACTGATGGTAGATTAAACTTCACCTGTTATAGGAATTCTAAAATTTGTTTTATTTATCTATCTAGAAGCATTTAGACACCATGCTAACCATTATGTGGTTCATAATATGCATATAATATAAGAACATAAGAGTAGCCATACTAGGTCAGACCAATGGTCCATCTAGCCCAGTATCCTATTTTCCAAACAGTGGCCAAGAGAAACCCAATTAGCAGCAACATTCCATGCTACCAATCAGAGGGCAAGCAGTTGCTTCCCCATGACTGTCTCAATAGCAGACTATGGACTTTTCCTCCAGGAACTTGTCCAAACCTTTTTTAAACCCATATATGCTAACCACTGTTACTACATCCTCTGGCAAAGAGTTCCAAAATATTTCCTCCTATTTGTTTTAAAAGTATTTCCATGTAACTTCCTCGAGAGTTCCCTAGTTTTTGTACTTTTGGAACGAGTAAAAAAAATCGATTTACTTGTACTCGTTCTACACCACTCAGGATTTTGTAGACCTCAATCATATCTCCTCTCATCCGTCTCCTTTCCAAGCTGAAAAGCCCTAACTCTTTAGCCTTTCCACATACGAGAGGAGTTCCATCCCCTTAATCATTCTGGTCCCTCTTCTTTGAACCTTTTCTAATTCTGCCATATCTTTTTTGAAATACGGCAACCAGAACTGAATGCAGTACTCAAGGTGCAGTTGCACCATGGAACGACATACTAAAAACAAACAATAGCATAATGTAACCATTTCAAAAAGGTTATATTCACAGGTTACAAGTTGCTTATCTTTACAGAGCACTGCAATGGAAGAGCTTTTCAGAACTGGCCCTCAAAGGCCCCTAGCCAGTCAGATTTTCAGGATCCACAAAATAAATATACATGATCTAGAGATGTATGCACTGCCTCCATTGCTTGCAGATCTGTCTCATGCATATTCATTACAGATATCCTGAAACCCAGACTGACAAGGGGGATACTCTGGGACTGCTCAGGATGTGCATTCACCTCATTTCCCACAAAAGAGGGCTTAGCACTGCTGTTCTATGTGTGCAACTAGATGGGTCATGTAGTAGTTTAAGAATTTCTGTGTTTGTCAGAAATATCTAATTTGTTTTTTCTTGAATAAAAAACAAATATGCTTGCCGCAGAGTCCATGGTTCTCACCTCCCCTCCACCCCCGTGGCAGCTGCAGTGGGATAAGCAGTTTATTGTACACAATCAATCATCCATCTGAGCAGCGTTGGGACAGAATTGAAATGGCCAGCCCGCAGTGCAATAATCCATAGTCAATATTTCATCTAGATATGCAAAGATGTGATTTAATAAAAAAATAAATAAATTAGTTATTTTGCAAAACTTTCGATATTGGAAGAGAAGCTTTTTCCATGACAAAGATTTGCATTGATTTCCAGTGTTTCTGTGTTTATTGGTCACAGCATGGAGAGGTTTGGAAATGACAGGATGTCCCTCCCTTCATCATCCTGGGTCACTACCCTGGGCAAGAAGCTGGCAAATAAATCCATTCTATTTACACAGGAGGAGTCAGGGATTCCTGGGTTCCAATCCCACTTTGCCCTTCTCCATGTGGTCATATGTAGCTCTGCAAATAGCTGAGAGCAGGCAATCTCAACACACCTTCCCTTGAAAACCTATCTGCAGCCACCTCTGGGATGCAAATGCAAGTATAATGACAGCCACGGGAAGCTAACAAGTCATAGATGAGTCCTCTACCATCCCTCCATTGGTTCAGCATCTAGAAAAAAGCTGTACTGGATTGACAATGTGTACAGAAATTTATAATCATTCTACAAACAACTCATGCCTGATTATATTTTCCCATCTCTCATTTCAAGAAGCATGGGGTGAACAATGAGCATTAAATATGCATTTCTATTCTTGCTGAACATTTAATGTAATCTACAATGTAAAACGTTGGCCTCACATTTATTTAACCTGCCTGCCTGTGTGGCCGGTCTGACTGTAAATGAATATTAACACAGACATAACACGATGCAGACACAGCAGAATTTAATATTAGCTGCAAGAAACATGTCATGTGAGCAAAATAAATAAATAAATAAGAAACCAAACAACAATCCAGTTTAATCAATACGGCAAAACTATTCTTAAGGCTCTCGCAGAACCCTTACAGTCGAGCTCTTCTGTCACCTTGGAACTATCATGTCATCGATGACATTACATGAAGCCAGCGCTCCTGTACTGGTTTCCATTCAGTAGAGGACACAAGGTGGGGATGAATTAGCAGAAGCTTGAAACTTGTGGGCAGTAGCGCCAACCATCAAGGCTTTGGCTTCAACCGTGGTAGAAAGAATGATGATGGCATCAGCAAGAGATAATGTGGTTCCTTTAGAGGGAACAAAGAAAGATTTCAAGGGACTCTATAGTTCTCAGTCTCAGCCCGATCCTGGAGTACTCTCCTAGCCCCTCTGCATCTCAGGATAAGAACAATGAATACACCCTAAGATAGACTGCCTGTAGCAGAGGCACAGTATGTAGTTCTATCTCATGCATATTCATTGCCTGAAAATCAGAGTGAGTAGGGATCAGTCTGGGACCAGGCTTAAGAGGTATTGCTTTGTTCTTCCAGATTTGCACTAGGAAAAGGAGGATATTGGAGGAAAGAGGAGACACTTTGTTGAACAGCAGTGAACTTTCCTGAGTTAGTACAGCTTTTTTTTTTTTTGGGGGGTGGGGGGAGGCAGGGCTGGTCCTTTCATTGAGCAACTGAATGATAATTAATTAATTTCTAAAACAAACTTACCCCCCTCCCTCTTTAATATTCAGCCAGTGATGGCCAGAGTTTTTTTTATGCACTGACCACCACTGGTTAAATTAACCTCAAATATTCAATGCCAGGCCATGTCTGGTCATCAGCATTGAAGATTCGGGACTGTCTAGGCATGAGATAGCTGCCAGCTATTATGCATGTCCCAGTCAATATTCAGCTAGAAACTGCATAAGAGGATATTAGATCCCCCACCCCCTAATATGTCTGGACCCCTCTCCTGTCCTCTCCCCCCAAATAGCAGAAGGCACACCCCAGACATCCTGATCCCCCTCTTGGATGCCCTGCCCTCAAGTCCCAATAGAGCCCCCCCCCCCGGCCCAGTGGCGTAGCCACAGGTGGGCCTGGGTGGGCCAGGGCCCACCCATTTAGGGCTCAGGCCCATCCAACAGTAGTACACGTTAAGCGGTAGCTGGTGGGGATCCCAAGCTTGGCCAGCTGAAGACTTCCCCCTGATGGTAATGAAAACACTACTCTCTACGATACCAGCATCTGCGCATTCTCAGTTTTCAGCACATGCCTGCTGCAGACCCCCAAGAAAGAAGCATTTTCCCGCCAGCTGAGATATTTTTTTGGTGGTGATTGGGGGGAAGGAGAACACTTAGTGCCCACCCACTTCTTGTCTAGGCCCACCTAAAATCTGTTGTCTGGCTACGCCCCTGCCCCGGCCTAACTTAACTTTGTTGGCGGTCCAGTGGATAAGCAGGAAAGGAGCAAACTCCTGGTGACTCCTGCTCCAAGGGCAGGAATTAGTGGATTTCACTCCTAATCTGCCTAGCCACTGGTCCACCAACGAAGTTAAGATAGACTTGGGAGGCTGGGAGAAATCTGCTGGGACATGGAAAGAGTCCAGGAGAGAGGTTGGGGTCTGGAGGGCGGGGCCTTCTCTTTGGGTAAAGGGCTGGGAGGAGGGTCTAGGCATGTTAGGGGACATCCAGGCAGAAAGGGAAAATATGGACAGACAGGACCTGGATGTTATCAGATGACAGCTGATATGTAGTGCTGGCAACCACATAACTAAATGGGCATAGTTAGGCCTGCCTTTTGTGCGATCCTATCTGCTGGCTTAGCTATACAGGCAAAAACACAAAAATGCACCAAGGGCATTTCAAGAATGGGATAGTCAAGAGCCCTTTTTAGACCCGACACCGGCCGTGTTTCGGCGTCAAGCGCCTGCATCAGGGTTCAGTGAAATCAATGTGTTTAAAATAACAAGCTGTAAACCCATATAATCATCAGACCTTATAAATTCCTAGCAGCAGGTGAATGCAGCTAACACTGGGGCACTAATAATTCTAGAATTATCCTCTCAGCCTTTAGAATTACTGGAGGAAAAATGTAAGGATTGCACATTGCTCTTTAGCTTCGCTATATGGGCATCAGTACTGAATATTGCTACTGCCTGCATAACTCCTAGCTCCTCCCTAACTCTGCCCTGGGAACACGCTGTTCCTGCCCAGATTAGAGATGGCTGGTTAGTGCCAATATTCAGCAGCACTGCTTGGTTAAGCCTTTCCTGCTTGCTTAAATTGCTTTGATTATTGACCCTTGTGGTTTTTGCACATGACCCCACGTTTCAGCTCCATCTGATTTATGCAAATGAGGCCACACAATGAGCCTCTACGCCTGGCCCTGCATCCCTCCATATCCCCAACACAGGGAGTCAGCATGAAATTACAAAATTAAAAAAAAAATCATTGTGATAAGGCCACAAAATGTATCTTGGCAAATAGTAACATAGTAGATAAAGACCTATACAGTCCATCCAGTCTGCCCAACAAGATAAACTCGTATGTGCTACTTTATGTGTATACCTGACCTTGATTTGTATCTGCCATTTTCAGGGCACAGACCGTAGAAGTCTGCCCAGCACTAACCCCACCTCCCAACCACCGGTGCTGCCACCCAATCTCTGCTAAGCTTTTGAGGATCCATTCCTTCTGAACAGGATTCCTTTATGTTTATCCCACGCATTTTTTAATTCCGTTACCGTTTCAGCTCCACCACCTCCCTCGGGAGGGCATTCCAAGTATCCACCACTCTCTCCATGAAAAAATACTTCCTGATATTTTTCTTGAGTCTGCCCCCTTTCAACCTCTTTCAAGTCCTCTAGTTCAACGCTTTCCCATCTCCAGAAAAGATTTGTTTGCGGATTAATACCTTTCAAATGTTTGAACGTCTGTATCATATCACCCCTGTTTAATATTTCAGCTTTTTCTAGAGCACGGGAATTTTTCTGCCTGGAGCCCTGGTGTTTTCTCTTTTCAAAATCAGAGCAGGATTGATGAATTATGCAAGAATTTGCAGTGGGAAATCCAAAGGGAACCAAAGTTTATATGCGTACTGGTGGTGAAGGTGACCAGATGGCTCCATGTGAGAAGACAAGTCAAATGGCTAATTCAGTCAATATAAAGTTAAGGGACCTCAACTATAGAACCTCAACCTGTTTTTATTCGATTTCTTAATCATGATGTCATGATCCCTCCCCCTGGCTCCCATAGGTTGAGGAAACGCCGTCACCATCTTTGCAAGGGGTTTTTCCAGAAAGTAAAAGCAGAGCTGGCGCTAATGACAGCTTAGGGTAAGGAAAATAGTCTTTAATATTCAATGGGTCACTGCATGAAAATATGAAGGTATGACTCATATTATATTTCTTTCTCTTTAGGGGATTGTCCTTGAGACAGCTCGTCTTTGGGCGAAACATTCGTGTCGGACATTAAAACCCGTCCGTCTCACATACAAAAAGATGAGACTTATCATTGATTTCTATATAAGAATAAGAATAAAAATTAGTCGAAATAGATAAATGTTAATCGGGTGAGCCGATGAAGAGGTGGGTGCTGGACACATTGCTATCTCCATGTATTAGCAATGAGCACCGCTGAGATCACCAGAGAATCTCTTATTTATTTGTTGCGTTTGTATCCCACATTTTCACACCTATTTGCAGGCTCAATGTGGCTTACATTAATCCGTGATGGCGATCGCCATTTCCGGAATGAGGAATACAAAGTGGTATTGCATTAAAGTTCATAAGTGACAGAGTAGATTAAGCAGTCATGTATACAGAATTCATTTTCGGAATAAGGAATAAAGTGGTATTGCATTAAAGTTCATTAGTGACAAAGTGAATGAAGCAGTCGAGTGTAGAGAGTTTGGTTTTGTCCAGTTCTGGTATAGGTTTCGTTGTCTGGTATTTAGGATGGCTCGTTGTGGTATGCCTTATTGAACAGGTTGGTTTTTAGTGATTTTCGGAAGTTTGTTAGGTCGTGCATTGTTTTTATGGTGTTTGGTAGTGCATTCCATAGTTGCGTGCTTATGTACGAGAAGCTGGATGCATATGTTAATTTATACTTTAGTCCTTTGCAGCTAGGGTAGTGGAGATTCAGGAATGTGCGTGCTGACCTTTTTGTGTTCCTGGGTGGTAGGTCTATGAGGTCTGACATGTAGACCGGGGCCTCGCCCTGAATGATTTTATGAACCAGAGTGCAGATTTTGAACGCAATACTTTCTTTACGTGGGAGCCAGTGTAGTTTTTCTCTTAGGGGTTTGGCGCTTTCGTAATTTGTTTTTCCAAATATGAGTCTGGCTGCTGTGTTTTGGGCAGTTTGGAGTTTCTTAATGATTTGTTCTTTGCATCCGGCGTAGGTTGCATTGCAGTAATCTAGGTGGCTTAGCACCATTGATTGTACCAGGCTGCGGAATATTTCTCTTGGGAAGAAAGGTTTTATTCTTTTAAGTTTCTTATGGACATCTAAGTGGATTTATAGTATATGTGATCACAAACTTTAGATATTTAAAAGCTGATTAATCAGGTACCATTATTCCATGGGAGAAGAGACAGATACTGCCACATTGCATCTGTGGACTGATGGGTCCAGGTGTTTTCTTGAAGAAACCAGTGGTTACGTGCTCCTAGATGCAACGGGCCTGAAACCAAGACTAGCTCAACCTATGCTATATTTTTTTCCCGCTGCTTTATGGTTATTTTAGGGTCCTCAGCCAAGCTTCACAGATGTACAAATGCATTTTCTTTACACTCTGGAGAAGAGAGCAAACCCTTTCCTCCAAACATCCCAAAAGTGCTGAGCTGGAAAACTGATGAAGGAGGAGATGGGAAAAAGTAATTAATCTCCAAAGGAAAAAAAAGTGTTAATACTTTTACGACAAGGGTGGGGGGATATTGCCTGCCAACTTCCACCAATTAGTCAGCTCAAAGCCGGCGCGTATGATCTCCATTGTACAGCTGAGTTGATTACTCTAATTAATTTTGCATTGATCCGCATGGATCGGCAGCGAGATGGCCTAGCAAACGAAAGAAGTCGGAGATGGATGCTTGGCCCCTTCTCTGGAGTGTGCTGAGAGCTTTAGGCCTAATGTTTGCTTTCAGGGGACCACTGTGATGGTTCTTAATGCTCTCACTGCTCCCTGATGTAAGAGCAAGAAATCGGAGCTATATATATAGACAGACAGTGATAGATATATCTGTCTGGATGGACAGACAGGTAGAGAGAGAGAGAGATCTGTAATACAGATACAGATTTTTAGTAGAGAAAGCAAATGAAAACAGTGTTTCTCACACCAGTTTATTCACACATTGTGGCTTTTCTTTTCTTATCTTCTAACACAGCACATCCAGTCCCAGGCTAAATTGCCAGGTTCAGTGGATCTGATGAGATATCGAACACTTTTTCATAGACTCCTATCCTCAAACGCTCATGAGACAGGGAATAATCTTTCTCAACTGATTTCTATCATCTTCAGATCTGTTGTTTTCCTTCTGCTTATACCCCAGCATAAGGTGACCTGGTGCTGTGGTGAAACTGTCTTGAAATGTTAATGCCTTGGCTCATTTCTTTCCTGGAGCTTAACCGTCCACTGCCTCAGGTACAAACTTAGATTGCGAACCCTCCCACACCTGAATGTAATTTGCAGCTGGATGAGGCTGGTAGAGGTATCAGCATGGGCACAGTGTTGGCCATTATCTGATTTCTCCATTTAATGACTAGAAGTGAGTTTGTGACAAGTGAATTTCATAGCCTTTGAAGTCACCATCAGTCACTGTAGCCATTAAAACCCGGTAATTTTAATTTCACTGGAAAATCTAATGAACTTCCACTAAAACAGTTCTTATATACTCCTTTGTTAATAGGGTGTCATAATTAGACCTTGTTACTAATACGACTGCCAAGCCATTGAATGTTACATCTTTGTAAATATGTTGAGTAAGATCTTGGTGATATAATGATTGCCAAACTGGAGTTAAATCCCTTTCAATGTATATCTGGTTTTGGGGTATGTGGCTAGGCTGCAAACCCCCAGAAAGTTGGTGGAGGCAAGGTACTGTTGTAAGGGTTTGATGGGAATCAGACTTGTGCTCTCATGGGCCAGTGACTGGAGACTAAGCAGCTGAGCCACAGAGGCAGCTCAGCTGCAACCTGTGGTCCAGGAAACAAGATCATGGCAGCAGAAGCCCAACTCCAGAGGAGTCCATTAGACCAGTGAGAGGTTTGTCTTCTCAATGACAGGATTATGCAGAAGCCCAGACAGTTGCACCCTTACTAGTTCAACAGTTTATGATGGGCCTGGCTTGTGTTTATAGCAAACCCAGGGGTCCTTTTACTAAGCTTCGGGGGAAAAGGGCCCCGTGGCAGTGGTAGGGGCCACTTTTCCCATGTGCCAGGACCTTTTTTACAACAGTGGGTAAATCCCCCCTGCCCCAAATGCCCATGATGTAAGATAACTCTTACCACATGGCCATATGTCAGGGAGAACTTACCGCTACCCACGGAGGTGGGCCATTCCATGCATTCATCACCCTTTCTGAGTCTATCCCCTTTCATCTTCATCCTATGCTCCCTCGTTCAAGAGCTTCCTTTCAGTTGAAAGAGACTCGCCTCCTGTGCGTTTATGCTGCATAGGTATTTAAATGTGTCTATCATATTTCCCTTCAAAAGCATCTGTGGGACTCAAACCCATGCCCCTACAACACTAATGTGCTCCCTTATAGGGTAGTTCTTAGTGCGTTTACATGCATCATAAGTGCCAATCAAGGTGCTACTTACTCATGCAAGTCGCTTATAAATGCACATGCCTAGACATAGAATCGCTCTGTTTATTACTAGTTATAACCTGGAAGGAGTTGGATTTGAGGATGGGGGTTAATTTATTTTTCTCTCTGTCTTATTTTTAATCCTCCAGGATTTTCCCAGTATGCCAGAAGCAGCTGCTTTTTGTCACAGCGAGAACCAACTTCTATAAGAGAAATTTTAACAGAAAAATTCATCAAAACACAAACAATACCTGATGCAGAAACCCCCATGGGAAGTAAAGTGTTTTTTGGTTTGGTTGTTTTGGCTATGGAATAATTTTCCCCATCCCTCAGAAAAAGTGGGAAATTAAAACTTCGGGCAAGAACTGGTCCATTCATTCATTTATTCATAGCCCACTTATCAACCTTCCTAAGTAGGCAAAAACAACAAAAAAACACTTGACAATAATCAAGTACATACAGCACAATACAACAAAAATGTTAAAACACAATGAAAAATACTAAAAATCAAACAATAAATATTTGACATATATATCTAATTTCAACTAATGAGTTTCCATTCTCAATAAGACAATCTATTCAATGTGCCCTGGTTTAGGAACTTTTCTATATGTACTGCTTTACAGACTTAATCTATATGTATTGCATTACATATTTCTCCCATGTGTGCTGGGTTACAAATTTAAACCAAGTGTACTGCTTTACCGAATTATTTAATGCACACTGCTCTACAGACGTATTCCATGTACACTGCTTTACTGAATAAATAGTAATAATAATAATACATAATTTTTATATACTGTCTGATACCAAGAGCTCTAAACAGTTAACAAAACAAGGCGTTAAGCCTAAAATATATAGATAACAATAAACAATTAATAAGATCAAGATCATATTACATACTTTCTAAGAAGCCAAGACTAAAATATTCCAGACTTATTCCATGTGCAGCAGTTTATAGAGGTCAGGTTTTCAGGATATTCACAATGCATATGCATGTACTACCTCCATTGTATGCAACTCTATCTCATGTATATTCATTTTGGGTATCCTGAAAACCTTATTGGCTAGATGTGTCCCAAGGTCTGGGTTGAGAACCACTGGATTAGAGCACTGGGATACAAACCAGGATTCAAATCCTACTTCTTCCTCATATTCTTTGTGGCATTGGGAAGTAACCTTATCTCCTGTTTCCCTAGGTCCCCCTGAGACTATAATCTCTTTGGGGCAGGGTTTATCATCCCTGAGAAAAGGTTAAAAGTGCCTGGAGCTAAAATTGGAAAGGACATTCTAGAAACATAAAATATCATTGTTTTATATCTTTCCTGCTGTTTTTTTAAACTAATTTGCTTTCATGCCTTTTTCACACAAGGATTCATTTCAAAATCCCATTCTATACCACTTCTAGCCATTCTGCTTTTTGCCTGAAGTCCCTCCCACTTTCAGGGCCAGCATTAGGGGTGGGCAAACAGACCCCATGTCATTGGGGGCCCCATACCTGCATGAAGTTGAAAGAGGGACAATCTACAAGCAGTCTTTGGGGCCCCCTCCCTAGCTTCTGCCCTGGGTCCCATCATGTCTAGCACCGACTCTGCCCCCTTGCAAAAGTCTAGCCAAGTGCTTCCCTTTTCAGGTGAAACTGATTAAATGTATAGTAAAAACATAAGTGGATCAAATTGCTACATTATAGGAGTCTTAGAATATTCCCTACTCCCAATATAAGTGCAATGTTGTGTTATATTTCTACTTGAGGAAGCAAGTGAAAGTCTGGTTCTTTTCCAGGGCTGAACCAACCATTAGACAAGACTAGGCATTTGACTAGGGTAGCAGCTTCTTAGGGGTGGCAAAGAGCAGCTACAATCAAAGCAAAACAACAGATCCTGACAATCACATAGACTCAAAGAACCATCAGCGACTTTAACCTGCAATTTTATAGGATGTTTATGTGATTATCAAAATTGTTGAGTTTAATTATCAAAATCTTGGGAGAGATTGGGGGGGCTACAGGCTAAGGCCCTGAAAGTTATTTGAGGAGGGGTGTAAGGCTGAAGGTTTCCCCAGAGCATTCACTACCCTTGCACCAGCTCTGTTTTTCGCCCAAGCTTTTAATGGAAGAAGCAACTAAACAGAAGACTGCAAGCCACATGGCCTGTGGCCAGAAATAACATGGTGGCAGTCACTCAGGAGGCACAATCACAACCCTTCATCCCCACCTGGGCCAGCCCACCGCTCCTGTGAGCCCTATTCTAGTCAGCACTGATCCACTGACTTTGTTGGTTGCTGGCCCAAAGTTGGGGAAGGCGCTTAGTTGCCCGTGAAAGATTGGATAAAATGGTAGCACCAGGCACACAACGGCCTCATGTTCCAGCCTTTCTGCTTGCTGTCTCCCAATCATTTGAGTATTCTTTCACTAATTTTCCTGGACATTCAGTATTTAGAGTGCTGCGGGTGTTTGTGTGTAGTGTGCGGGTTTTTCACCATCCTGTGTGGTGTGGTGCTCTCAGCTGCTTGGGCTTCCTCCTTCAGGTAGACCAGCTGAGACTAGACCTCAATCATCAACGGGTAAGCATCCCCTTATAAATATCGGCAATCCTTCTCATCTCTTTTCTCCAGTGGTCAGGTTTTCATCTGCTCAGCCCAGCTACACTGTCTTGTACCTTGGCCTGTACATTGGCCTCATGGGTGTTCAGGACTCATTCTGTATCCTGTGGTTAATTGCTCAGTTAGAGGGAGACGCTCTGACAATATGTGCAGCCTGTGTTGCATGCGATGGTGGAAGAGGCCACAGCTTGTGTGGAACAGAACTGTTGGGTTGTAGTTCACGGGAAGAACAGCATACAAGGCCACTCACTCAGCCAGGCTTTAGAGGCTTTGCTGAGCTGCCAAGGCCTTACACATTGTTCCAGCTAGATAACGATGGAGAGGGCAGACAGACAGAAAGAAACTAGCATCTCCTGTGTGTTGATTTGCTGAATATGTGCAGTATAGGAGGTGAGTGATGTACCGGATGAGCGTGCTGTCTGCCTGTTACTAGCTAGTCACATACACAAGGACATACTGTAGCAATGTAGCAAGACTTGCTTATCTACTTCTAACTATAATTGTCCACATCTCACCAACAATTGAGAAACATCTACCTATTGAACTAGCCGGATTTCAACAAGCGATAAGTTGGATTTCAATATGTTCCAAAAAAAGTGAAACAGCCTCAGCACTAAAGAGTCAAATGATAATGGGGAATATTTTGTGATGCATTTTTGTCACAAGACACAAAGTTGTTCTTAAAAGGAATTAGGCAGAGGGTTCATGCTTTTGTAGTTTCCAGTTAGATTACACTAATGCTATCTATTCTGGTTTGTCCACTTATCGACTACGTCATTTACAAACTCTGCAAAATGCTGCTTCCCATTTTCTCTGTAAAGCCCGCAAGGTTTTATTTATTTATTTTTTATTTTAGTTACATTTGTACCCCGCGCTTTCCCACTCATGGCAGGCTCAATGCGGCTTACATATACAGGTACTTATTTGTACCTGGGGCAATGGAGGGTTAAGTGACTTGCCCACAGTTACAAGGAGCTGTGCCTGAAGTGGGAATTGAACTCAGTTCCTCAGGACCAGAGTCCACCACCCTAACCACTAGACCACGTCTCCCCATTATTGACTCATCTAAATTGGCTTCCAGTAAAATATCGTTCCCTGTTCAAATTCCATGTCTCATATTTCAAGTACTTCATTCAGGTATCCCCTCATATCTCGCTACTGTAGTCATTCCTTACAGTCCCTCTCGCTCCCTCAATGCACACCGACTCACCCTCCCTTCCCCTAGTCTGACCCCCCTATGAATCGACTCACCACTCAGCCTTCTTTTTTCTAGCTCCTAAGCTGTGAAACGATCTTCCTCCCTCCTTGAGTTCTAAACTCTTCTTCCCATGCTTCAACCCCCTGCTAAAATCTCACTTTTTCCACCTTGACCTGGGCATCCCCCAGTGAGAGTTGTGGTTACTGTTGTTAGATTCCTACTGACTCTGTTATGCTTTGCTGTGGTTCGTGTTGTTATTAGTATGAGTATTACCTTGAGTGAATTCTTTCCAATTGAATGTGGAGTTCCTTTCTATTTTGAGTTGCTACTATTTGGGATTTTGTGAGGTACTTGTGACCTGGATTGGCCACTGTTGGAAGCAGGATACTGGGCTAGATGGACCATTGGTCTGACCCAGTATGGCTATTCTTATTGTTTTTACATGTAAAGTATTTTGTCCTATCTTTTTAGTGAAGGCGGTATATCAAGTTTTTTAACAAAATATTTTCTATCTAACTTTGTCTTTCTATCTTATATGGGCCCAATATTCAGAAAATGCTTAGCTGCTAAACTTATGTTCCTAAATGAGCCTCCTAAATTTGTGTCCTATTTTCAGCCAAACTTAGGAGTATAACTTTTCATCTGAAAATTCATCTTAAAGAAATAAAAGAATCAGAAGGCCCTGAGGCTAAATTGAAAAATGCAATGTATGTTTCTCTTGCACAGCTTGGGTGAAGCTGTTCTGTGAAAGCACTTGGTTTATTTACCAGCACACGGGCAGGCACCTGCCAGGCGTGCAAAGCATGGCCTGGTAAGGTGAGGCTGGAGGAGGGAAATGTGTGGGGGTGGGGGAGGCTCTGGCTTGCAGTTTTGCACTGAATTCGCAAAACGCACTGTAGCTTGAAAAGTGCTCAATAGGGCTATTGATCGGAGCCGCTTTCACCTCCATCAGTTTGCTGGTACAGTGTGTGCCGCCGCAGTGCTGCACCGTGAGAGGGAGGGAGCGAGGGAAGCAGGCAGGCAAAGAGAAAAATCAACTCAAAGCACATTTCTCTGTCAGACTAGATTTTATTCATTTTCAAAATACGTGGAAAAGGAGAGTGTTTACATTAAACTTTCAGTCTTTTGTTATGATTTTTTTTTCTTCTAGGAAGCCCTTCCGTGCAGCACCATCTTCCATTCCAGTACTGAGATTTTTACACAGAGTTTTGTTGATATACCTCACTCCTGCCCTGCAGCACCTCCTGTTATTCCAGTACAGAGACACCACAACTTTGTCAGTGCATTTCACTCCTGCCCTTCAGCACCCCCTGCTTTCCCACTAGTGAGACCTCCCCCCTCACACACACACAACTCTGCCAATGCATCTCACTCCTGCCCTGCGTTACCCCCTGTTACTCTAGAACAGAGACACCACATACAACTGTGTCAGTGCACCTCATTCCTGCCCTTGGCCATCCACTGCTGTTCCAGTATTGAGACCCCTGCCTCCCCCCATACACACACAGTTCTTTCAATGCACCTCAGTCTTGCCTTTCAACATGCTTTACTTTTGCAATACTGAGATCTCCTAGACAGCTCTGTCCCATCACCTCACTCCCTTCCCCGTCAGCCCTCTGTTATTCCAATATTGACTCCCCCCACTCCACACAGTCAGCTGAGCTTTGCTAATGCACCTCACTCTACTTCAGCACCAAGAATACACAGACTGCTTTGTGAATGTACCTCATTCCTACTCTGTAGCACCCCTCCCTCATTATTCCAGCACTGGAACCCCCCACAGACCTCCCAGTGCACTCCTGAGTTACAATATGCTTATAACTGAACCACCCCTTCAGTAGTATTGTGGCTATTACCCTCCTTTCTAGTTTATGACAGTTTAATACAGACTGTGTCAAAAAGGCCCTGTCAGAGTCACAAAGACTGAAGAAAGATAGCAATGTAGTCTTTAGGGTAAGAGACAGCCCAGCTTCTCACACTTTCAGAGCTGTTGGGAGAAGATGGATCAGTGGCGTAGCCACAGGTGGGCTTGGGTGGGCCAGGGCCCACCCATTTATGGCTCAGGCCCACCCAACAGTAGCACATGTTTAGTGGTAACTGGTGGGAATCCCAAGCTCCACCAGCTGAAGATTTCCCCTGTTGGTAACGAAAACGCTACTCTCCACGACACCGGCACCTGCGCATGCTCAGTTTTCAGTGCATGCCTGCTGCCAAGGTGGAAAGAAGCGTTTTCCCACCAGCTGAGCTAATTTGGTTTTTATTTGGTGGGGGGGGGGGGGGGGGGGAGAACACTTGGTGCCCACCCAATTCTTGCCTTGGCCCACCCAAAATCTGTTGTCTGGCTATGCCCCTGAGATGGATGTGATGCTACATAGTCTGGGAAGGAAGTTCTCCTTTCTTCTTCTTTTAAATGAACTTTTCTTGACATTTGCATCTTCTGCTTACATTCCTGTTTGCAGTGCAAGGAAACACTTCTCTTTTTCACAGTGAGGAGGAGAGCTGAAGGAAGAGAACAAGTACCTGGACCGGAGGGGAGGAGAAACCCCAAAGGTCATGGAGTTAATTTCATTTTCTTGTATCTTTCTCACACCTCACTGATTAATAATTGAAGAAAATGTATTTTCTTTTGGGCTTGATATGAATCAGCAATAAATACACTGTCCAAATTTTGCCTCTAGCGCTTGTGCTCATTGATAGGAAGAGGGGTCATGGGGGGTGTGAACAAGGTTGCATCAATACTGAGCCCAGCACTCCGTCTCACTTCCCTTCTATATGTATGTGAGCTAGTAATGCCTCATCTACCCTCTGCCTAATATGTGTGTCTTGTGACAAAAATGCACCACAAAATATTTCCCAAGACCGTTTGACTCTTTAGTGCTGAGGCGAATGACAGATTCGCTAGGGCCGTTTCATTTTTTTTTTGGAACACATTGAAATCCAACTTATCGCTTGTTGAAATCTTGCTTGTTCAATAGGTAGATGTTTCTCAATTGTTGGTGAGATGTGGGCAATTATAGTGAGCTGCATTGATTTATATGTTGCTGGCAGGAGTGATTTTCTTCTGATTTTCCAGGCTTCAGTAGGGCTGGGCTGCAACTTTTGTTCCCTTCCGGACCTGAGGAATTATACAAGTAAATAAACAGCATTAATAGAGCAGGACCATTATAATTTATAATTTTTTGCTCACAACTTTTTCAGTTGTAGCTCAAGGTGAGTTACATTCAGGTACGCTGGATATTTCCCTGTCCCTGGAGGGCTCACAATGTAAGTCTGTACCTCAGGCAATGGAAAAGGAAGGGAAATGGGACTTGATATACCGCCTTTCCAAGGTTTTTGCAACTACATTCAAAGCGGTTTACATATATTCAGGTACTTATTTTGTACCAGGGGCAATGGAGGGTTAAGTGACTTGCCCAGAGTCACAAGGAGCAAAGTCCACTGCACTAACCACTAGGCTACTCCTCCACATTAAGAACAAATAAAGTATCATTTTGCTATTTAATGCATGTTATTTAGCCAAAATTGTGCATTACCCCCAGGATTCAATAATTTATTTAGTTTTATTTATTTAGATTTTGCTCACACCTTTTTCAGTAGTAGTTCAAGGTGAGTTACATTCAGGTACGCTATATATTTATCTGTACCTTGAGGGTTCACAATCTAATTTTGTACCTGAGGCAAAGGAGGGTTAAGTGACTTGCCCAAGATCACAAGGAGCAGCAGTGGGATTGAACTGACCACCTCCACTGCTCGTAAAAAACAAACCAGATCACATTCACTAAAAAAAAATGCAGAATAACCTCAGCAAAATAGTGAATCACAATATAAACACTTCCACTTCTGTATATGCAAAAATAAGGGAGGAAAAAGACCTCATCATTGCTTGCATGACATTTTGTGTTAAAGAAATGGTTAAACATTTTTCACATTTAGTTTGCTATTTTTCATTTTGATTGCACCTTTAAATTAGCATTAAGTGGAGGATTTTTGACCGATAATTAATATTTTTTAATTGTGGGCATATGGTATTGCTAATTTAGCGATCTTCATTATTGTGAGTTGTGCCGCAGTTTAATGAAGTCTTTTTCCTCCCTTATTTTTGTATATACAGATGAAGTGTAAGTGTTTATATTGTGATTACCTGTTTTGCTGAGGCTCCATTGCCCTACAACTGCCAAGTTCTTTAAGAACTCATGGCAAATGTAATCACTGTCAGTCATTTTACCCCAAATTCTGTATACATCATCGAAAGTTAGGTGAGCAATTTTGGGTGCAGCTATAACGGTGATAACAATCAATAATTGGCCTTAACAAGCGCTAATTGGCACTAATTACTGGTTACTTGCATATCTGTTCTGTACCCTTATTCTATAACCTGTGTGCCGAATTCATCTTGTACACAACTCTAAAGGGGGTGTGGCCAAGGGAAGGGCATGGATAGGTCATGGGCATTCCCAAGCTTTAGGGGCGGAGTTATAGAATACTTCACTTTGAATGGGCTGTGTCAGAATTCCCACGCCCAGCACCTAGCACAGGTTTGTAAACAGGGGCCTTTGACAGGTGAGATGCAAAATTCCTAGTTTCCTGGGCTGGTTATTTCTGGTTATTTGCTGAGGTGCTTGGTGGTGTGGAGTATGTGGGGTGGGTGGGTGGTTGGGATCAGGGATTTGGTTTACATACTGGAAAGGGAGGGAGGATTGACTGTTACTTATATACCGTGGTTATTTCCCCTTTCTTTCTTTGAAAATTGAAAGTATTTTCAGTTTGGTTGTGTTGTTAAGCATGGGGTTGTTTACTTCCTTTTTTCGTATCCTTTGTTGGATGTATCCCATTTATTTAATAAAGTTACCTTTCCAAATTAAAAAACAGTGAGATGCAAAATGCCTTAAGCTAGTATTTTATAAAGGTAATTTCACACAGAGCTGCCTTTATAGAATTCACACATAGGGCTAGATTCTATATATCACACCTAAAAAAATTGGCACCGAAAAATTCCCAGTTTTTATTTTATTTATTTATTTATTGCATTTGTATCCCACATTTTCCCACCTTTTTGCGGGCTCAGTGTGGCTTACAATATATTATGAATAATGGAAATACAATTTGTTACAACTTGGTTATGGATTACATTGTGAAGAGTTATGCGAGACAATCAAAGTATTGTTAAGGAATATAACAATATTATCCTATAAGCCATGCCTAAAGTTCAGCATGGTGTATAGAATAAATGCATAAGCGGAGAGGTCGTGCATGAATTTAGGCGCCTCCATTTGTACTGAGGAACGATTGGTGCAAATGTCCACATCTAAATTTACGTGCAGAGCAACCATATTCATGCCAATCGGGGCCATGCCTAAGTTTGCAGGCACAATTTTTGCAGACCTTTATAGAATTCATGCTTAGCATGCATCATCCCGGCACCTATACAGAATTCCCTTTTGTATTATCTTCGTAAGCATTTGGCCAGAAATATATAGAGTTTTCATGAAGGGTCTTCACTATTATAGTGTGCTGTCTATTTATCATTTCTTTTGTTCAATTAAAAAAGTGTGAGGTGATGTAATTCACACTAAATGTAATGTCTTTATTATGGGTGATTCACTGGGGCCACATGAAGCAAGCTAAATCTCTTCCATTTTTTTCTCACCGTTGTCTTCTGGCAGAATTTAGTGATTCCAGAAAGACTTTGTCTTTATTGTTATTCTTTGTCCTTGTAAATTCTTGCAAGAGCTGATTGCTTTCTGATTGCCAGTATGGCATATACTGTCTCCTCTCCAGTAGCCTCTGGGAATTGGTTTAGCTGCTGAATTTACAACAGTGGAAGACTGAACCCAAGGGAGGGCAAGCATGACCAGCTTGGTGGAGAAAGCTGATCTGAGGATGCCAGTAATACTTAAATGGAAAACATCATGGCCAGAAGGAGTAAGCATTTTCGAAGTCATGGCCAAGCCACCAACCATGACGAAAGAATAATGAAATAATGCTCAACATGGTGCCATGATCCATAGCTGGTCAGGGCACTTCCGAACCACGTATCAATGCAAAGCCAGTAGTGTAGCTAGGACTGAATGGTCCTGGGCGGAAAAATTGAGATGGGACCCCTATAACATCATTGCTCCCAAGGTAGTGGGGACGGGGGAAGGGGGTAGGGGGAGGGTGCATATTTCCTAAAGCTGACATATTACAATTAATAACTTAATAAATCAGCCAAATCTGTAAACTTCTTATGGGTTCAACAAACTACTTCATAAAGTAAAAAAAAAATAGCTTTGCACAATATTAGATACAGTGAGCCTAAAACTGAAATTAAGCCCCAGATTCTATATATGACACCCAGATTTGGGCATGTTTCCTAGATGTGCATGCAACTTAATTGGCTAACGAGCTGTAAACCTTCAATAACTGATGCTAACAACCAATTGTTGACATTAATTGGCACCGATTAGGATTTACACGTGATCTGGCTGTGTTCTATTCTATGACACTGGGTGCCAAAATCCCATAGCATGCAACCCAAAAGGGAGTGTGGCCATGGGAGGGGCATGGATGCCCAAGGAATCAATGCTAATGTTATTCTATAAAGTGTGCACACTCTTTATAAAATTGTGCTTAGCGCTTCTGGCATCCATTTTTGAGTGGAAGATGAAGAAGCAGACTCGGTGGAAGATGAAGTTTCAAGTCTTTATTGTAGAGAGCAAGTAAAAGGATGCCCAACATGGCCGTGTTTCACCCAGCAGGGCTGTTTCAGGAGCAATATAATACCTCAAGGAGTTATCCTTTCACTTTCCCCAAGGTAGGAGAATTAGGGTGTGGTGTAACCACCTCCCAGGTGATACAGAGCATCAAACAAACTGAAAGTCTCTGCTCATTCACTATTATATCACCCCTGAAGCAGCCCTGATGGCGAAACATGGTCATCTCAGGCATCCTTTTACCTGCCTTCTATAATAAAGACTTGTAAGTTCATCTTCCACCATGTCTACTTCTTCATCTTCCATTTTACCAGGACTAGCAGACCACTTACCCATCTGTTTTTAGACCCATTTTTCAGTGCCATTTATAGAATCACCCCCTAAATGCCTTCTAGATGTCTTGGAGTAACATCTTACTATGTTATGGTACTTCAGAACATCTAGAAGACATTTATAGGCTGATGCTCTTGCACACATGCCTAGTTGAACAGGGTCCTGGGCTGTCATAGGGGAAGGGGTTCGGCTATGGCTGATGGAGCCCCCAAGCTTGTGCACAGTCCTGGAGCCTCATCAACTCACAGTGGGGCAATCTCACTGCCCAGCAGGGCAGCAAGAGGGCAGGAGGAGGGGAAGGAGAGTGGTGCCACCACCGCTTTCCCTTAGAAGAGGAAAGACAGAGACCACCTACAGCAGACTTATAAGAGAAAGAGAGTTACAGAAGGCCGGGGTGACAGTGCCTGCCCCTCTTCCTCACCCCTTGGCCAGTGAGTGGCCACCATGGCACTTCTCCTCTGTGCCCTTCTTCAGAAACCCTAATGCCAGCTCTGAGCTGGCATAGGGTTTAAAGCGGTAGGAGCGCTCTTGTGAGGCGCGTTGTTTTTTGATCATCTCATATGCATACTTTTTCAATACATTTGCATGTCATTTGCGGTGTTCCTGTCCGCATTTGTTGTGTTCCACATTAGGGCCTGTTGTGCATTGTGCACTGGTAAATGTGGGTGAGCATATTGTGCCCAATGATCAGTCAAAGGAGCGGACGATTTTCTAATCCTTAAATACTCAGCAATTCTGAATTTCACCGGCTGCTTAGTCTGCCCAGTATAATAAAGTTGACAAGGATATATAATACAACACATCACTTGCGATAAATTGCAGTCAGTGTGCACTTTAAGATGAAATTTTCCATGTCCATTTATACTTTCACTGTGTTTGGACTTTATTATTGTTACTGTTGCTTTATGTGAGAATCCAGCTTAGACACCCTATGCTTTCAGTATTGTATTGTATTGTGAGGCATAAGGTTTTAATTTGTGTGTACTCCTTTTCTTGATTTATGAGACTCAAAAATGCATACCAGAAAAAATGTACATCATTTATAGAATAGCATTTAGGGCCTTATTTTATAAAGGTTATGCTCCTAAATGTATGAGCATAATTTATACTTTTTTTATGCTCCTAATTGTATGCTAAATCTATGAGCGTAACAGGCCCTAAAATAGGAGCATAAATTTAGGAGCATAGATGACCCTTATAATTCAGAAGAATACATTTAGGAGCATAACCTTTATAGAACAAGGTCCTTAGCACTGATTTGTTGGGTGCCAGACTACTTTCCCAGGTAGAATAGGTTTTTACCAGGGAAAAGTAAAAATGCTGTGAGCCACAGGAAACCTTTGTATGTTTATATGATGGCACATCATACATCATGTCATCAGAAGTCAATAAAAAGCCTGTGATTCTGATTAGCTTTAACAATACACTAATTGTGAGGAATATATCAGCTGGCATGTGCTACCTCATGATCAGGCATCTTGGTGGTGGCTGGTTAAGTATTGTTGGATTAAAGTTAAGTAAGAAATTGTCCTGGAATCTTCAAACATCAAAAAGCCATTTCCCTGTAGATGAAATAATCTCTAGGAATGAGGGTTTACCTCCAAATAGTGAGTCATCCACAGAAAAGAAAATTGTCCCCCTCTCTCTCTCTTTCTCTGTCTACCTGCCACTTGTTGACCTTCTTCCTTTGAGTACACTGGACATTGGAAATTTTTGAAAGCACATCCTGAACTCTCCCACCCCCACTATCTCCTTGCTCATATTTTGAGCTCATACGGAAGGGACACGAATGAGAAACACATAGAAAGGAATCTATAAAAAATGATAGTTTAATTGGTGTGAGGTGAGTCTAGCACTATTTAGCCATGGATTTGCATTGATTGATTGATTCCTGTCTTGTTACTTTATGTCAGTGTTAAGGTTCATTGTTCCTAGGCACAGTCAAAGGAGACTCCATGTTTCCCATAGATCCAGTGCAATTAATTATTCCAATGAAAGTTTTGAGGCACATCCAAGAATTCTGGTGAAATCACAGAAATGTGAGAGCAATGGATTATTCTGTGATGCCACCAAAAATCTGAGGTACTCCCAGTCTCCTTTTTACTTGCAGTGGTTTGCAGTTCATCTGTTGCATCAAATTCATGTAGCAAATAATACCTGAAGAAATGCAGGCAAAGTGCGGAACCCAATGGTCCTGATTGTATCAATGGGTAGTAATACAGTTATTTGCTTGTGTTATAAGAACATAAGAATAGCCATACTGGGTCAGACCAATGGTCCATCTAGCCCAGTATCCTGCTTCCAACAGTTACCAATCCAGGTCACAAGTACCTGGCAGAAACCCAATTAGAAGCAACAGTCCATGTAGAACCCCAAGGATTAGCAAGATTCCATTCAGAATCTCAAAGAGTAGCAACATTCCATGCTACCAATCCCAGAGCAAGCAGTGGCTTCCCCCATGTCCATCTCAATAACAGTATATGGACTTTTCCTCCAGGAACTTGTCCAAACCTTTTTAAAATCTAGATATGCTAACCACTGTTACCACATCCTCCAGCAACGAGTTCCAGAGCTTAACTATTCTTTCAGTGAAAAAATATGTCCTCCTATTTGTTTTAAAAGTATTTCCGTGTAACTTCATTGAATATCCCCTCGTCTTTGTACTTTTTGAATGAGTGAAAAATTGATTCACCTCCACCTGCTCCACACTACTCAGGATTTTGTAGACCTCAGTCATATCTCCCATCTCTTTTCCAAGCGGAAGAGTCCTAACCTCTTTAGCCTTTCCTCATATAGGTCGTAATGGTATCTACCATTGTCAGTGACAATGGGATTAGATCAGTAAACACATTTGGCAAAAGTTTCACAAATCATGCCCACGTCATAGTTCTGAAATTAACCAGGACCAACCACATGTTTCTGGTTCTTGGTTCTAACAAAGCCTGAGTTTCTCCTTCTAGCTGTAGTGACCCCACCATTCCTATCATTGGCTTCGAGCTGTCCTGGTAAGCTCAGGTTACATCTGGTGAAATCCTGAGGTGCAGAGAAGTATGGGGAAAGCTGAGGATTAACTGGGATCTATGGCTATAAACCAGCAATGAAACTGGGTCAACTTTATAGTCATAATAAATCAATACACAAAAATAATGTACGAAATGTGATAAGAGGAAACAGAGAAACTAGTGGTAGATTAAGGCTTTTGGTCAATTCTCTTTTCTGACCTGTTAGATTTCTAAGATTTTCTACTGAATTTAGGAACCTAAGCTTTTAGCTAAAAATTCACTGATTAGACTAATGTACTTTTAGAAAACACCTGAAAGCAGTTCTGTTAAGACATTTATAGCTTAAAGTTTTGACTTAAGATGGTAGACTTTACATTTTATTGAAGAGATTGCACTATGTTCCATCAGATGTCTTTATTTTGATTTGCAATTGTCCAATATTATATATGTTAAACTGTACAATATTCCATTCAAATGGATAGAGTAGATTTGACATGTTTTTCATAAATACAATTAATAGACAGTAGACATTTAGGTCTTCAATTCATTTTCCTTGATTTAGGGACCTAAGGGTTCCTTTTACTAAGCTGCAGTAAAAAGTAGCCTTAGCGAACCCTTGTGCAGGCATTACCTGCATGCTAAGGCCATTTTTACCACAACAATAAAATGACTGATTTTCTTAGATTTTGTATTAATGGCCATGTGCTAATGTTAGTCAAAATATTGAAGAGTCCAGTGTTAATGCAAGATATATATCACTACTCTTGCTAAAACGAGGAAAAGACCTCAATATACCCGAACGCTGACTTAGATTCTAGCGTCTTTCACTGGGGTTGTGGTGATCATCATCGGTCTAAGAACCTCATAGTGTATTTTTTCAAATTTGTTTTTATTTATTAAGTTTTAATCCTTAGTTTAAAACATATATTTGTTTCTTATATGTTTGTTTCAATTATTTTTACAAAAATAGCATTCATTTATTGTTTATTTCATAATCACTTTATATTGAACTTATTTCTGAAAGAAAAAAAGTCGAGCACTTATCATGTTTTGCACCATGGAATATTAGGTATTTTGAGAAAGGGCTCTGTTTTCCATTGTCTAATGTGCATGTGTGTGGGAAGACTCCTAGACTTTTGACTTTGCTTTACAGGTGTTTTTGGAGTGTGGGGGTAAGTGTGTCAGCAGAACACGAAGCAGACCAACAGTTCAAACAGATAAGCAGTTTATTAAAACAAGCATTCAACATGGCCACGTTTCGCCCAAAGGCTGCATCAAGAGTTAAAGCTAGAAGGAAATAGAAACAAATTTTCCCCTGATAGCCAATATTATCCAATACAGCTGCCTCAGCGGCACCTCACTGCGTCCTCCTTCCTCTCCACTCCCCTCTTAGCTTCCTCTGCTACTACGACAACCAACCGAATGCAATGTGAAATGGAAGTGCCGTTTAGTGGGCTGCACCTGTGCCCTTCAACAGTTGGTTGTTGTAACCAAGGAAGTCAGGATTGGAGTGGAGAGGAAAGAGGTTGTGGAGGGGAGCCATTGAGGCAGAGCTGAGCTCTAGGCTGTATTGGATAGTATTGGCTATCAGGAGAAAAATAGTTTCTATTTCCCTCTAGCTTTATCCCCTGATGCAGCCTTTGGGCAAAATGTGGCCACATCAGGTGCTTGTTTTAATAAACTACATATCTCTTCAGACTGTTAGTCTGCTCCATGTTCTGCTCTTTTACTTTTGCAGATCATCGCCTCTTATCATGTGTTTGGTGGCAGGTGTGTTACATCTGCAAATCATTGAACATTGGAATTCTAATCTTCAGCTCCACTGGGATCTAAATGAGATGCTATCTGGGCCCAAGCACACACAATCTCTCGGTATTGTAGGAGAGCTGAGATGTATATTCAGCTAGTGCATCATATATACAGATGTCCAACATTCTTTACTAAAGTTAGCCCTACTCTGAGTCAATTTTGTTGGAGACAGTGTGGTAGAAGAAGCACCTACTTTCACATGAGGTGGTCCTGCTACTTTGAATCTGTCTTCTAGACCAGTGGTTCCCAAACCTGGTCCTGGAGGCACCCCAGCCAGTCAGGTTTTCAGAATATGTACAATGAATATTCATGAGAGAGATTTGCATGCAGTGGAAACAGTACATGCAAATCTCTCTCATGAATATTCATTGTGGATATCCTGAAAACCTGACTGGCTGGGGTGCCTCCAGGACCAGGTTTGGGAACCACTGTTCTAGAGGATGGTAGAGATAGAAGAAAGGCAAATATTATCTATTCACCTGGATCTTTCTGATGATTGCCAGCTTCCTCTGGTTCAAAAAGGTTGGTTACATATCTGGTGCATGCTGCTAAATGCACACCATCACTTTGTTCTGAAAGCTGTGAGGACACTGCAGTGGTGGAAAAGCTAACCTACAAGTTAGAAATTAATATGAATGCTTATAAAAGTCTGAGGATCTTACTGGTGTTTCTATGGTAGAGTTGAAGAGGTGTGCTTAGAGCTGTTGTCTGTTGGGGGCTACTGGTAGGAATGCCTAGACATACGCTGATTGTTGTACTGAAGCTTACAGACTGTGCAGTATGGTTGATTTCTTGTACCTGGATTTTTGTTTCAAAAACAAAAAGTTAAAAAATGAAACAGTACTCCTAAAAGATCTACAGCTTTGAAAAAAGACTGAAAGGGGATATGATAGAAGTTTTACAGTCTGGGTCCCGCAAATGAAAAGACATATTCGGAAAGGCTGGAATAGACTTTGACGGCAACTTCAGTAGGTGGAACATAAGGATAGAGCCAGGTGGACTTCACTGGCCTATGATCCAAAAACACCAAAGAAAGACTTGTGATAAAGTATATAATATCACATTCATTGTTGATTTAAACATGAATTGATAATGAGTGTGACTGCTGGGCAGACTGGATGCACCATTCAGGTCTTTATCTCCTGTCACTTACTATGCTACTATGTTTCTAAAATTATGAATAGGATGGAGCATTTTAACCCTAGAACGCATATTGGGGGCCTTTTAGGCCCCCATGCTTACATTTTTGCTATTATCTGCAAAATTACTTTAGTTAGAATTTTGAAACTCAAGGTATTACTCAAGTATGTCATTGTTGATAATATCCAGTTGTTCATATAATTTTTTTTCATAGGCATTATGGTGTAACAATGCTTGTTTGGTGAAAACTACATTTGTACGAATTGGGGGCCTTTTAGGCCCCCGCTGTTTTTATCATGTTCTCAGAAGTGTTTGTGTCTCAAGTTACTTTATTTGTACTCAGTAATGCTGGTGGAGGGGCCAGGGTGTGGATAATAACATGTGAGGATGTCATGTGATTTTTGGAGGGAGTGATAAGGCCATGACATCACCTCAGGTCCTCTGAACACTGAGGACAGTATACACTGTGAGCTAATTGCTGAAGGACCTGTGATAAGATAAGCTGTTGAGAGGAAATCTGTTTCATTTTCTAACATCTAGTCAGCAATGGCACAGTCTTCCTCCAAGTGTCTGACTGACCAAGAGATTGAAGCGATTATGTTTCAAAGCGATGATGAAAGTGAACTATCTTTGTCTGATGAAGAATATCTGCCACCAGCTAATCAAACATCCTCATCCAGTGATTCTTCTGATGATGAAGAAGTGAATCTAGTGGATCCTCAAGAAGTGATAAGTAGAACATCCAAAACGAATGTTTTTTGGGACAGTAATCCTACATTAGTCGGACGTACTCCAATACACAATATTGTGAGACAGGCTCAAGGAGCTGTGGGAAGTCCCAGTTACTTTACCCCTAAAGATGTATTCTGTACTTATTTTTCTGACAATATTGCAGAAGAGGTCCTATTATGTTCAAACCTAGAAGGAAGACATATCGCTTCAGCAAAAAATAAGTCCTGGAAAAATATCTCAAAAGAGGAACTTTATGCATATATTGGACTTTTCCTGCTGGCAGGGAGTCAAAAATCGTATGATGTCCAAATACGAGAATTATTTCTGGACCCACTTTCTGATCCACACTATAAGGCGACAATGTCAGTGGGCAGATATGAGGAAATTAGAAGGATCATTCGCTTTGATGATAAGCGAACTCGTGCAGCGAGGTTTGAAACAGACAAATTAGCCCCTATCAGTTATATCTGGAACATATTTATCAAAAATTGCACAAAACTTTACAATCCTAGTACTAATGTTACTGTAGATGAGCAACTTGTACCGTTCAGAGGACGCTGCAAATTCATACAATACATGCCCAGCAAGCCAGCCAAGTACGGTATAAAAATCTTCTGGATGTGTGATTCTGCAAATTATTATGGCATAAATGGCGTAATCTACTGTGGCAAAGAGGTTGGTGCACCAGTACAGAAGGATCTGGGGTCTGAAATAGTCAAAACTCTTGCTGTTCCAATATTCAATTCAGGTAGAAACATCACCATGGACAATTATTTCACCAATGTTGAACTAGGCAATTTTCTGCTTGCAAAAGCTATTACACTTGTTGGTACTATAAAGCAAAACAGACGAGAAATTCCAGCAGCACTCAAACACAATCGTCAGCGAGCACTTTATGAGAGTGTCTTTGGATTCAATAACAAAGCGACTTTGGTATCTTACAAGGCAAAGAAGGAGAAATCTGTAATTTTACTCAGTACCATGCATCACGATTGCAGTGTTGACAGCAATAACCAAAAATTGAAACCAGAAATCATCCTGCATTACAATGCAACAAAAGGAGGTGTAGATAAAATGGATGAGATGGTGGGAGAATATTCGTGTAAGAGGCAAACAAAACGATGGCCTGTAGTACTATTTTCAAATATGCTTGATGTAGCAGCCCTAAATTCATTCATTATTTATACAGAAACTCATCCTGAATTTCATGCACAGAGGAAGGACAGGAGACGCTTATTCTTGAAGGACCTTTGTCATGAACTTGTAATACTTCACATGATAGAGCGAAGCGACTTGAAATGCTTGCCAAAGAAAACTAAAGAAGCAATGAAACGGTGTGGCGTACAGTTTCAGATTACTCCAGAGCCAGGAGAAAGAAAACGAAAGCGTTGTTTCATGTGTCCAAGAAACATAGAGAGGAAAACTGAGCGATATTGTTCCACTTGTAAGGAAACTGTTTGCAAAGAACACTCTTCTGAAAAAATAACATTTCAGAATTGTTTGGAAGACTAATATAATAGAAAAGAAAGTTAGAATAAAAATGTAGCTGCAGCTAGTTTGCTATAGATTTCTATGCATTTTTGTGTGTTTTCATGTCTTTGCGTGAAATTTGGGAAAAAAAAGATTTTTTGGTGTTTTCTGTGAAAAATTATAATTAAAATGTTGTCCACTATTCATATTTTATTGAGCAATTTTGAAATAAACTTGTGAAAGTTATTTAAGTGTGTTTTTCTACATTATGTGCATGGGGGCCTAAAAGGCCCCCATGACGTTAATATGTATATTTTTAACGTCATGCGTTCTAGGGTTAAACAACACATTAACAAGAAACTAACAACCAGAAGATTGAAAATAAACCATAGAAAGACTGTTTTTTACTTCATGCAGCACATGTGGAAGGGCATTTTCGAACGGGGATGCCCATCTCTAAGGGCGCCCATCTCTAAGGACGTCCCGGTGAAGGGACGGGGAAACCCGTATTATCGAAACAAGATGGGCGTCCATCTTTTGTTTCGATAATACAGTCGGGGATGCTCATATCTCAACATTTAGGTCGACCTTTGAGATGGTCATCCCCAGTTTTCGGCCATAATGGAAACCGAGGACGCCCATCTCAAAAATGACCAAATCTAAGGCATTTGGTAATGGGAGGAGCCAGCATTCGTAGTGCACTGGTCCCCCTCACATGCCAGGACACCAATCGGGCACCCTAGGGGGCACTGCAGTGGACTTCACAAATTGCTGCCAGGTACATAGCTCCCTTACCTTGTGTGCTGAGCCCCCCAACCCCCCAACCCCACTCCCCACAACTGTACACCACTACCATAGCCCTAAGGGGTGAAGGGGGCACCTACATGTGGGTACAGTGGGTTTCTGGTGGGTTTTCAAGGGCTCTCATTTACCAGCACAAGTGTAACAGGTGGGGGGGGATGGGCCTGGGTCTGCCTGTCTGAAGTGCACTGCACCCACTAAAAACTGCTCCAGGGACCTGCATACTGCTGTGATGGAGCTGGGTATGACATTTGAGGCTGGCAAAAATGTTTTTAACATTTTGTTTTAGGGTGGGACGTGGTTGGTGACCACTGGGGGATTAAGGAGAGGTCATCCTCGATTCCTGCCGGTAGTCATCTGGTCAGTTCGGGCACCTTTTCAAGGCTTGGTTGTGAAAAAAAAGGGACCAAGTAAAGTCAGCCAAATGCTCGTCAGGGACACCCTTCTTTTTTCCATTATCAGCCGAGGACGCCCATCTCTTAATGACGCCCCAGTCCCGCCTTCGGTATGGTGCCGATACGCCCCCGTGAACTTTGGTCGTACCCGCAATGGAAAGCAGTTGAGGGCGCCTAAAATTGGCTTTCGATTATGCCAATTTGGGCGACCCTGAGAGAAGGACGCCCATCTCCCAATTTGTGTCGGAAGATGGGCGTCTTTCTCTGTCGAAAATGCCCCTGATAGGGGTAAATGCTATAAGTGGCACATAAGAATCATCACTGAAAAATTTATTCACTGAGCACTGTTCTATAAAGGGTACACATCGTTTATAGAGTAGCACTTAGGGCATAAACTGCTCCTAACTTTAAGTGCTGGCAATTAATTTACACCTGCTAAAAGCTGGTGTAAATTCCAGCATCCAAATTAGGCATGGTTCAGATGAATTCTATATTTACGTAAGTAAAATTTTGGAACACCCCAAGCCACGCCTCCAAATGTTCATGCATTAGGATTTACGGACCAAGAAAGGGATCTAGGTGTCATCATTGATGATACGTTGAAAACTTCTGCTTAATGTGCTGCTGCGGTTAGGAAAGCAAATAGAATGTTGGGTATCATTAGGAAGGGGATTGAAAACAAAAATAAGGATATTATTCTGCCATTGTATCACTCCATGGTGCGACCGCACCTCGAGTATTGTGTTCAATTCTGGTCGCCGCACCTCAAAAAAGATATAGAGGAACTGGAAAAGGTGCAGAGAAGGGTGACAAAGATATGATACAGGGGATGGAACGACTTCCCTATGAGGAAAGGCTGAAGAGGCTGGGGCTCTTCAGCTTAGAGAAGAGGCGGCTGAGGGGAGATATGATAGAGGTCTGCAAGATAATGAGTGGAATGGAACGGGTCGATGTGGAGCGTCTGTTTATGCTTTCCAAAAATACTAGGACAAGGGGGCATGCGATGAAGCTGCAGTGTGGTAAATTTAAAACGAATCGGAGGAAATTTTTCTTCACTCAACGCGTAGTTAAACTCTGGAATTCGCTGCCGGAAAAAGTGGTTAAGGCGGTTAACTTAGAGGACTTAAAAAAAAAAGATTGGACGGCTTCCTGGAGGAAAAGGCCATAGAACGTTATTGAATGGACAAGGGAATAATACACTATTTCTAGGAGGGGCGGGACAAATTACTTGTTCTTTTGGCCGCTATCGGTGACAGGGTGCTGGGCTCGATGGACCCTTGGTCTGTCCCAGCATGGCGATGCTTATGTACTTATGTTATAGAATATGATCTGCATGTAAATCCTAATTAAGGCCAATTAACACTAATAATTGGATGTTAGAAATTGTTGGTGCTGATTCCCTTGTTAAGAATGCAAATTGGCTATGTGCGCTGTTTTACGCATGGAACTAGTTGCTGTTTATAGAGTATGGGGGACAAGGTGTGGATCTGTTTGCAGAGGATGTGGTCAGTATGAGTAACATAGCATGATTCAAATGATGTTTGGTGAAGTTCGTGGAGGTAAAAAATCCATATAAACTTATTACCCAGGTAGACTATGGGGCATCACTGTTCATTCCTGCTTTTTGAGATTTGTTGGGTAAGTGTTGGCTGTTGTTGGTAACAGGCTGCTGGGCTTGATGGACCTCAGCATAGCTTATTTTTGTGAGCTTAAGTCAGGGGTCCTCAGACTTGTCAAGAGAAGTAATAATACATTTCAAATGGCTGAGAAGGCTGGCAGGAAGAGGGGTCCCCCTTGCAGTTTACTGAGCTGGGATCCCACCCCTGTTTCCTTTGGCTGGTGAGGTTTAAGAATCCCATCAACGTGTGTGCCTTTGCTGCTTCCATGAATAAAAAGACTGCCTGAAAAGGTCAGATTCAGCCATAGATAAGTATGGTGAGCTGAAAAAAATGACATATATATAACAAATTTGCATACACCCTGTTTCAGTTGTATGCCAATGTATCTCATACATTTAGAGATATGCTAGAAATGTGAGTGTATTGGTGTCCACAAGGGCTGTAGTTTGCTGACCCCTGCCAATCCCTGAATGGCCCAGTTGGGCCTAGACTGAAAAACATCTCTGACCCTGCAAGTTCTTGATTCTTGCTACCCTTTTTGCTCAGAGTGAACAAATAAGTACATTAATTAGAATGTCACACACATACTGTGTATTCATGAATGAAACTTGCATTAGTCTGTAATGTCCATTCCAGTCTGGATCACTCTTGAAAATACTTATAAACCAAAAGTTTGAATAAAATACACAGAATCTGAAAACGAGGCAATAGAAAAAAGCAGTTCAATCATCTGATGCCCAGCTCAGTCCAGGCTTCTCAGAGCTCTGCTCTTCTCCTCAACATATCCAGAAATAAAGTCTCTGCTACTATTTTACCTTGATGGAACACTTTATGCTCCTCTCAATCCTTATCATGGGTTGGGGGTCTTCAGTTCTCAATTGGAGTAGTTTTGAGACCATCTTGACAGCACCTCCCCTTGGGATAGTTTATTTCATTATTAAGCACTATCCCCCACCCTCTAGCTGTCAGCAACACAGTAGCAAATAAGTCTTTATCCACAATTGGGTTTCAGTCTATTCCATTCAAATCTCCATACCCGGTGTTTCCACTAGACCTCCTGCCTCAATGCAGTCCATGTACTCAGAATCAGATAATAGCTGATCAGGCTCTTCAGTCATTGCTACTTCCATAGGCTGTTCAGGGAAATGGCCTCAGACTGCTCTTCCTCTCTCTGGTTGAAGGCTTTTTCCCAGGATGCATAGGGACACCTTTCCCCCTGCCAGCCTTGCTTTGGTTCTAGAGCAGGGAAACTGGGCTTTATCAGAACTGCTAGAAAACTGACAGATGGGCTTCCTGGGAGCCCTGACTTGCTGCTTTAGCAACTTTCTCTGGTGGTAGGGCAGGTATTATAATCTTCCCTGCATATCAGCCTGCATTTGGGGTACCATAGTGCACTCCCTACTTTGGAAGTCATCTTGCTGGTTATTACAATATACTTGAAGCCACTTCTGGTTCTCAAACCCCAATTCAGTGCACACTGGTGCTTGCAGTCAAGTAATATTGAATGAGAAGATACAAGAATGTAAATGCAAAGTAAACCCCAAAACTCCAGGTAGGCATGGACATTTCATGCATTATTTCTCATTTTTCATTAATGATTCTTATCTCCTTTCCATTTATGATTCAATGCACTCCACTTATAATGTGATCAAGGTATTACATCTCCTCTGAAGCATTGCCGTCAGATGATTAGACTCTTATTCTGCTTTTAAAAGACTCAATTACTTTATCTATGAGTAATGATGGTTCACATTTTGGAGTGATGGAAACACCTAAGCCAGGGTTCTCCTGACTTAGTGTCAGAGGTACTAAAGATTTTCCCCATAAACACAAAATAGGAGAAAACCTTTAGTAGATATAACTCTTAGCACCAATAATAAATTGATTAGGAATTAAAGAACTGACTTGTATAGTGTTGAGGTAGTGTATGAATTCTACTTAATTGCCAGGTAAAGAAAAGGAATAACACTGATCACTTTTTTGCAGACCTGAAGTTTCCTTCTACTCTTTGGGCTTCCAGCTCAATTGGACCTGGGGCAGGGGTCTGAAATTGTGAGCCTTCATTGACAACTAGGCTGGAATTTTGCCCCATTACAGCCCTGTCCTAACTCAGCCCAACCACCATAGCACAAGTCCTCAGCCAGGAACCATAAACCAAGACTTCCTCCTCAACCTGGCTAATGAGAACCCTTGGTCTGACCACTAGGTGTCATCACCTAGTGATGGTTGATAGTCCCTCACACCTAAAGGCTGTCAACACTGTTTCTGGATCCTGCCCTGGTAATAGAAATAAAATTGAGCCTAGCTCCTTCATATGGCAGAGTACAGTATTTGCCACAGAGTCATCATGCTGGGCATGCAATAATCTTTTTTTTAGTGGAATGTGCCCCTGAAACCATTAAAAAATATACTCCTTCTGAATCTGAGGGGGTTTTGCATTTCAAAGTCAAAGCAGCAGGCCAGAGTTTAATCTTCATTATGCAGGAGGCAATGGGAATCGGCCGAAAGGAAAAAAAATCAAATCAATAGAACAGTATGAATTTAGTCCACTGGGGCTGGAATACCAAGATTTGTTCCTCTACTAAAGAAATACCATCCATTTTATTTCATGTAGGTTCTTACTGCCATAATAATGGTGCATATCATATTAGGGTGTACAGCCTGATATACTAAGGGTTTTTATTCATTCTTTGTGGGGAAGAATGTTTAGCACATCTGCTCCTTAATCGTTATTGTTTATTTTAACAAAAATTCTATTACCCCCCCCCCCCTATTCACTTTATTTTATTTCTTATATACCACCTGCGAGCCCAAAAGCTATTAAAGTGGTGAACATTCAGGTACAATAGGAATTTTTCTGTCTGCTCACAATCTAGGTTTGTACCTGAGGCAATGGAGGGTTAAATGACTTTTAGTATTAAAGTGGGCTATAACAGTTTTAGACGAGGTTGGGTCATGGTTTGGTTTGGAATCTCAGTTTTGTTCTTGTATCCAGTCTTTTTGGACCTGTGGGTCTGGGCCACCAAGAAAATGAACTGGGTCTGGGTTGCCGCCACCGGACCCGGGCCACCCCCCCCCCACACGATCATCACCACTGCCACCCCCCCCAATGATATTCACTGCTGCAGCCCCCCCCCCCCGGATCGCTGCCACAACTGCAATACCTTGGCTGCCGGGGATCCCGAGGCCCCACCAGCAGAAGAGGTCTTCCTCCAGTGCTGCTCTTCAATCTGCCAATTGCCTGCACCTGTGGCTGCTTTTTCTCTCAGCGCATGCTCTGTTTCAAAATCGAGCATGCGCAGCCTAAATAGAGCATATGTGGCCTGAGAGGAAAAGCAGCCGCTTGGCAAGCAATGGGCAGAGAGTGAAGAGCAGCGCTGGTGGAAGACCTGCAGTGTCTGCTCCTCTGGGTCCTCCCCAACCTCCAAGGGGGACCCGGCACCGGAGTTTTCTCTCTTCTGCTCCTGTCAGGATGTAATCACCCCGGTCCCGTCAGGAGCAGGAGAGAGAGAGAGACCCTGGCACTGGGCCCCCCATGGAGGTCCGGGCTCGGGGAACTTTGCCCTCTCTGCCCCCCCCCCCCCCCCCTCTTGGCGGCCCTGCTGTGGGTCTATGAAAGCAGTTTTCAACATGTTAAAAAATAATGCAGTTACAATTAATGGAATACAATATACTCAAAATACAATTCATAAATGCACATTGAATAGAAATTATAGAACACAGAAACATAGAAAATGGGGGCAGAAAAAGATCATGTGCCTATCCAGTCTGCCAGTCCATATCAGCTTCTAAGTTCTGGCATCCATTCTTCTCCTTTAGAGGTCTTCTGTGCTTGTCCTATGCTTTTATGAATTCAGATACAATTCAGATTGCCATCATCTTTTCTTTGAGGCTGTTCCATGTATCCACCACCCTTTCTGTAAATAAATATTTCCTCATATTTTTCCTGAATCTATCACCTTTCACCTTCCTCCTGTCCCCCCTCCCCCCGCCCCCATTCGAGAGTTTTCATTCAATTTAAAGAGGCTCACCTCTTGCATTTATGTTATAGAGATGGGAGGTATTTTAAATGTCTCTCTCATATTTCCTCTCCCCCGTCTTTCTTTCAAAGTACACATTGATATTTGCCACCATATGCTTTATGATAAAGATCCGCCTTCAGGACCAGCTCCAACCTGATTATATGTTCTTGAAGATGTGTTCTGCAGAATTGAACACAGCCTTCTAATTGAGATACCACCTCCTTTTCTTGCTGGCTATTTCTTTCCTTCGCACTCAAGGATCTTTTTGGCTTTTCCATCACCTTTTCTACCAGTTTGGCCACATTAAGGTTATCAGATAATGATCAGCCTAGTTTCATATATTAGCAATATCAAATAAAGCCTTAATAAGCAGAAAACACTCAGCCTCCTCTGACTAGAAGGGCCTTCTCTGATTTAGGGATTCTAGCAATAAAAAAGTAATTACAACAAACAACACATTTAAAATAAATCCCACCAATGACCTCCCTCCCCCACATTTACAGGACCCCTCAAATCTATACCCCAAGTCCTTTATCACTCAGTAAGGAAATTCCCAATACAGGGGCATAGACATGGGCGGGCTTGTCCACTTTCAGCTCAGGCCCACCCAACAGTAGTGCACCCTTAGTGTAGTCAGCTATCAGGGATCCCCAAGCTCCAGCAGCTGAAGACATCCAAAGGCTTCCAGAACTCCGTCCATCCAACCTCAGCAGTCAGGAGCAGTGTTCCTGAGCTGCCAACACCAGCACCCCACTCACGCTCAGTTTTCATGCATGCTTAAAGTGCAAGGCTTTCAGATGACCATAGCTGGTGGGACTTGAAGATCTTCACAGCTAAGATATTTAAATTTTTAGTTGAGCTGGGGAGAAGTAGGGGAGGAGCAGATTTGGTGAGGATGGGGAGGAACTGCATCATGCCCAACCATTTTACCATTGGTTCACCCAAAATTTGACAATGATCTTTCAGCTGGGTTGCAAGCAAGGAACTGCTTCCTGCAGAGTAAAATAGACTTGGCTAAGTACAGCTTTGGGTCCAGGGAGGTTAAGTGACTTACCCAAGGTCACAAAATGAGCAATAGATAGGGGATTCTGACCAGAGTCAGCAGCTTTCTACCCTCACCATTACAGCAGACTGTCAATCCGTATACTTCCCCCTGGGACTAGATAGCGTTCCAGGGCGTAACATCAAAAATAGGACACACCCGTTCTCTACAATGATGAGCACCACAATGCCATGATGGCATCCTTTAAGCATTACCTTTGTGATATCCATTTGCACATGGCTATCAAGGGGAGTGGCCAGGGAGGGGGTCTAGCATTAAACTTTATTTCCTTTTAAACATATAAAAAAATATTCAGGAAGAAAACAGTGTAGCAAAAGAAGTGTTGCTGTTTGACAGCCGGACCATCACTTAAATCCTTGCTCCTGTTTGCTCTCGGTTTATTACAGCTCGTTCAACGCCTATAGCCCTGCTGGATCAATAGCTGCTGGAAGGCGGAGAGATTCCACTTGGCCACTGTAGCCCCCATTGGAGAATTGATCTGCTCTTGCTCCTGTTATCTGAAATCCATCTCTGACTCTCTTCTCACCAGCCCTATTGCTAGGCAACCAGGGCTCTATTGGGCAGCCATTGGTCAATGCCTGGTTACAAGCTTCTGCCTCCCTCAGTGGTCAGTTGGTCAGTTTGGCCAGCAGCCTGTCCTCCAGCAATGACTCTAGTCTCCCAGCAAAAGAAAAAAAAAGATCAATCTAATCTCACGTTTAACCTTTCTTTTTCTATTGATCCATTTCTTATCACTTTGTGCCAATGTTCCATGTGATTGGGAGATGGGGGAAGAAGAGGGGTTTTTTTTTGGCAGGAATTGCAGTGTATTAGGCTCTGCAAATTTCTTGTAAAGATGTGGCCTATAATCCTTGCACAATCTGAGAAAAGCCCTAGGTTTCAGCTTTTGCACCCCTCTCAGGTTCCCAGCTTCTGCGTTATGTAAACCTTAGCATCCACACTCACTAAAAAAAGAAAACAAAACTCCTCTACATAGGTTCTTTCAGAAATAGTTCTCCAAATTGACTTGCTTAGTGCATACAAGAATGAAACTTACTCCTGAGACAGGATATGTTGGGTATGATCTTAGTCTCTCAAATGTACTGCTCAGTGACATAGCCAGAGATGGTATTTTGGGTGGGCCTGACCCAAAATGGGTGGGCACACCATTCCCCCATGCTCTCTGCTGCCACCCCTGCCCAAGTACGTGTACCTACACCAGCAGGATGTCAGAAACAGAAGGAAGCCTTTTGCGAGAAGAAGAGGACCTCGACTGGCGGGGTTTGGGGTCCCCCGCCAGCAAAGGCAGGCGATGGCGACGGGGGGTTGGCAGCGGGAGGAGGGGTCAGACGGGTCATCGGCAGGGGGTCCAGGGCCAAATCCAAGGGGGCCCAGGCCCCCCTGGCCCCACGTAGCTACGCCACTGATATGCAGTAGCCCCCCCCCCCAGTTTCTATGTAGCGTGAGCTAAGTTGTGCCCACATAGCCAGTCATATTCTGGATTTGTGTGTGTAACTTAATCACTTAACAAGCTAATCAGCACTGATAATTGCTGCTTAAGCAATTATTGACACTAGTTGCCGTTAATTAGAATGTATGCGCAGAACTGTCTAAGCGTATTCTATAATGTGATGTGCCTAAATTCTAAATCACATAGTTGAAAAGGGGGTGTGGCCATGGGCGTGGAATGATCGGGTCATGGGTGTTTCTAAAATCTGTGCGTGTTATAGAATACATCCGGTCTGCGCCTAATTTAGGTGTCGGCATTTACACCAAGTTTTACTTGGCATAATTGCCAGCGACTACATTTATTTCTGCAGAAGGGCACTCAGTGTATTCTATAAACTATGTGGAAATTTAGGCTTATTCTATAACGTATGCCTAAATTTAGGCATACTTTAGAGAATACGCCTAGGTGTACTTCATTTCGATGCTGATCTTTTAGAAGCAGTATATAAAATCTAGTCCTAGATCCCTAAAATGGCAAGAAGATATTAACTAAGCATAGAACACAAGAATGGAGAAAGTAACCTGCTCTGTATGGCAGGTACAACACTGACAACCTTCCTGGGAAAACTCGATTGGCCATATTGGTCTTTCTCAGCCATCATTTACTATGTTACTATTTTGCTTCTCAGCCCATTGTTCTAATCACTATGTGGCTACTCTACCCTATTAATGATCTATGGTCAAGGGTCTTCTCTCTGTCCCCATACATAGTTCAGAACACGCTAGTTCTGTTAGCAATGCCCTTCATGTGTGTTTCTACAGAAGAACATGGAGCATCCTTTCCAACCATCAGGGGCTCCCTCTTCTTCCTCCTAGGATCTTGCTAGATTTGGTTCATTTTCGAGATAAATATGCTATGGGACTGCTAGGGAAGTTGGAACAATATTTATAGTGGAAAGGGTGAATAATGTTGTTTTGATCTATGTATAAGGGAAGCAGATACCCCCAAGTCCAATAGCTGTATCTGCTCTGTTTCTTGGCTAGACTCCCTTGTTGTAGTACAACTTCATCTGCCTCCAGCCTCCCACAAGTCACAAGTAAAGCAACAAAGAATCACCAGTCTACAGGCCCACAAGGCTTTCTTTCATCACCTCTGTCATTCAGATATTTCTATGTGCATGCACATGGAGATGAGGGAGAGAGATGTTGTTCATTATGTTTGATATACCATCCTACAATAAAAGAATTTAAAATAAAACAAAAATGAAACAGCAAAAACAGACAAACTGGGACTTACTACTAGTTAACACTAGATTAAACATAAAATGATATAGACAAAATAATATCAACAATAAGCACAACAAATTCTGCAGCTACTATAAATAAAAGGATAAGCGATAAAACAGTAAATCACCAATGAAACACATCCAGCAAGATCTGTTGCAAACAGAGATTATTTTAATAGCATAAGCAGCAGAAGAGTGCATCACAGTTACATATGTTTAATTTTGTTTTATTTATTTACTTACTTATTAGAATGTATTTACTGCTTAATAAACTGCATTTCTGACTGCAAGGTACAACTGAGCAATATACACCCTCTACAGAGTGAAAAGAGGTACAATAGCTTTAACAACATATTAGTCAGAGAAGGGTTCTGTAAAGGAAGGCGGGAAGGGGAGAGGATGGGGGAATGAAAGGGTTGTACCCAGGGGCGTAGCCAGACTTTGGCAAGAGGGGGGTCCAGAGCCCAGGTGAGGGGGCACATTTTAGCCCCCCTCCCGGTGCCGCCAACCCCCCGCCCCGCCGCCAACTTTGCCCCCTCTGCAGATGACCTTCTCGACCCCCCTCCCGCCGCCAACCCTCCCCCCACCGCCACTGTCATCGCCTACCTTTGCTGGCGAGGGACCCCAATCCCCGCCAGCCGAGGTCCTCTTGCTTCCCGTGCAAGGCTTGCAGATCAAGGCTTCATTCTGTTTCAGTGAGTCTGACGTCCTGCACATACAACGTACAGGACGTCAGAAACAGAACGAAGCCTTGCGCGGGAAGCAAGAGGACCTCAGCTGGCGGGGTTTGGGGTCCCCGCCAGCAAAGGTAGCCCACTGCAACAGCAGGGGAGGGTTGGCGGTGGGAGGGGGTCGAGAGGGTCATCGGCAGGGGGTCCAGGACCTCATGGCACCATGTAGCTACGCCCCTGGTTGTACCATTTTAGGAACCTTCCACTAGAGGGGTAAGGTCCTCCTCCTATACTGTAGCTTAGTGGTACCCAAACCTGGTCCTGGAGGCACCCCAGCCAGTCAGGGTTTCAGGATACCCACAATGAATATTCATGAAAGAGATTTGCATACACTGCCTCCACTGCATGCCAGTCCATCTTGAGAATATTCATTGTGGATATCCTGAAAACCTGACTGGCTGTGGAGCCTACAGGACCAGGTTTGGGAACCACTGCTGTTGCTCCAAACCCAGATTCTATATACCACGCCTAGAGATCGGCACCAAAATCAACACAGATTCTGTAACAGTCAGCACTAATTTCAGCACCTATTTTTTTAGGCGCCATATATAGTACATAAGTACATAAGTAGATAAGTAATGCCACACTTGGAAAAGACCAAGGGTCCATCGACCCCAGCATCCTGTCCACGACAGTGGCCAATCCAGGCCAAGGGCACCTGGCAAGCTTCCCAAATGTACAAACATTCTATACATGTTATTCCTGGAATTGTGGATTTTTCCCAAGTCCATTTAGTAGTGGTTTATGGACTTGTCCTTTAGGTAACCATCTAACCCCTTTTTAAACTCTGCCAAGCTAACCGCCTTCACCACGTTCTCCAGCAATGAATTCCAGAGTTTAATTATGCGTTGGGTGAAGAAATATTTTCTCCGATTTGTTTTAAATTTACTACACTGTAGTTTCATCGCATGCCCCCTAGTCCTAGTATTTTTGGAAAGCGTGAACAGACGCTTCACATCCACCTGTTCCACTCCACTCATTATTTTATATACCTCTATCATGTCTCCCCTCAGCTGTCTCTTCTCCAAGCTGAAAAGCCCTAGCCTCCTTACTCTTGCTTCATAGGGAAGCCGTCCCATCCCCACTATCATTTTAGTTGCCCTTCGCTGCACCTTTTCCAATTCTACTATATCTTTCTTGAGATGCGGTGACCAGAATCTTCCCCAAAGTGTCTGATTGCCTCCATCATTCTCCTGCAGAATGTGTGAATTTTTGTTTTCTTGTCAGATAATCTTTTCTTAGATTAATGAAAATCAACTATATTTGTTTTTAAAATAAAGGAAATAGGATTTTCCAACAGATCATTCAATGCCAGTATTTGTTTACCCTCTGTGCTGATTATCTGTAGTAGTGCTAGAGTACAGTGGTATTTAGAATACTGGAAAGGGGATGGGATTTGATATACTGCCTTTATGTGGTTACAATCAAAGCAATTTGCATATTATATACAGGTACTTATTTTGTACCTAGAGCATTGAAGAGTTAAGTGACTTTCCCCAGAGTCACAAGGAGCTGTAGTGGGAATCAAACTCAGTTCCCCTGGTTCTTAAGCCACTACTGTAACTATTAGGTTACACCTCCACTCCAAATATGCTCTTCTAAATCCTACCCCCACCTCTAACAAAAAATAAACTACATACACATATTTTACCTAAATAAACTACTGACCTGTACTATTAAAAAGAATTTGGGATGGTACTTTAGGAGCAGAACAGAAGCAGGTGAAAGGGAAACTTTGTTACAGGTTCTATGAAGTTTTGATATTACATACACTGATCACTCATTCTCTTGTTCCTCTTCCTTGCTGTGTTGGCTTTTCTTTTGTCTGCTTGGTGGTACTGGTAGATGCCCTCTTCCTGCTCCTGTTGTTTCCCTTTTCCATAATCCTTGATCTCATCACTTCCTGCCTAAAACAAGGATGACTGTTTACCCTGGAGAGTCAATGATTAGTTCACACAAGTGATTGGTTCAAATGGTATGTGAAAGGCATAATTTGTGACATCATAGCCAGTATGGTCCAATCAGGTGCAGTCTATGTGAGGTAAAGAAGAAAAGGCGGCATGTAGGCTTTTCCCAAGCATGGCCTGCTACAACTGACTTTTAAAGTAAAGCAGACTGGCTCTGTTGCAAATTTCCTGCAATGAAATTAGAATGAAATGTTCCTCCAAAGTGCCTACATGTTGCAAAGACTGTCTCGTTTCCCACATCATAACCCCCCCCCCCCCCTCAACACACACACACACTTTCCCTCCATATGTTCAAAATACTTTTATTTTATTGGCTCGCTAACCTTCTGCATTGGGGGTCAGAGAGGACAAAGGTCAATTTCTGGTTCAACACATCACCCCAATAAATAGTCCCTGCTTGACGCTCTGGAGGTCACAGGGGCATTGATTTTAAGTGTCATCAAATCAAAAGAAGTCCAGAACTCTGCCCGCCTCCATTTTCTTAAATGCTGTTGGCTTGTTGCAAAACAAACTAGTATCAGCATTGTTAAATATACAAGGAGAGAGAGAGAGAGAGAGAGAGACGCTATGGGTTGACATGAGATTAGCGCTCCATCCAGTAGTTCTGGGGACATCTGAAAAATAAGAGACAGAAAGAAAGTATGAGGTTGCCGTGAAGTGTTTATATGGCAAAGAATGAGCAAGAATGGAGTGAAAATGAACCAGGTGCATAAGAGTGCCATGGTTTTTGAGCACAAGACTAAGTATAAGTCTTAGGAAAGACCATTAACTGATTTTCTTTTCACTTAGAGCCAGCAACACTTGACATGTTCTTTCAATATTTGACAAGCTGTCCGCTGACCCTGTCAAGGCAAGAGAAACTCTTAGAAGTGTTAAAGGCTTCCTCTCTTCTCCCCTCCCTCGGCAGAACCTCTTCTGTGTTGATCCACATTTTCCCGAATCAAACTTGCCAGTTGAGGAAGACTGCATACCTCAAAACTGCCTGGCTCATTTGTTTACCCAAACCAGCCCTTTTGCCTTTAGATGTAAACTAATTAATGCCTAAGATGTCTATAAGAAAGACTGTCCCCCCCCCCCCTTCAAATATGGAAAAGAGATGGAAGAAAACGGTGCAGCTCATCATTCTCTGCTCTTGTGATCTCTTAGTAGAATTCTCCACTGGCAGAAATATGAAAAATAGTTTTCCTTTATAACTAACACTGCTTCCCTTAAAAAAATCAGTGCAAAACATCAGAAAGTAACAGTTTCTCTTGACAAGAAAGAATATTGCAGAGTTGTATATTTTAATTTACCTTCGCACTTTTATACCTGGATATGTAGTTTCTTTTTCTTCACACAATTTATATATCACTGATTTGCAGTAGATTATTTTTTGTTTCCAATAAAAATTATATGGAAGAAGTTATCTTATAAAACATATGTGTCATGAGATTGTGATTTTTATAACTAGACAGACGGGCATACACAGAGAAGGAGCTATATACATAAAAGCTATTTGAGCAGGTGGAGTTTCAATATCCTAAAAACATGTGCAGTAATGCATAAATTTGCCCACATGAAGAGAATATTCGGGAAGGCATTTTGGTAATGTGAAATCTTATGCATATAACTAACGTACTATTCATGTTCAGAACTTTGCACCCCCTATGCAACGGCTGAAGTTTCCTGCAAGTATTTAGCTGCACTTAGCTGCACAGTAGTAACCTGTAGGCGCATCTTACATTTGAATATGGTGCTGGTTTTGCGCGTTCTTGGAATTGTGCACCTAACTTTCCGGCGAGTTTCATTACTGAATACTTATTTTATAGCCAGGTGTCTGATGGCACAGTTTTCCCGGGGAACCTAGCAGTAGCTTTTCTTGTGAGTTCTGGAGGTTCTTTTTAAAAAGTTTGCTGCTAGTCAAAAATCTTTCTGTGTCTTTCAGCGGGTTACCTTTTGTTGCATTACCTTGTAAAGTGCATCATTCTATCTGAATGAAAAGTGCCTATGAATCTAAAGAATTGTGTTTAATAAGTTTCAGGACCATGGAGAGTTCATGCATCAAAGGAAGTGGAAATATTCCAGAGTTACTAGGGTGGTTTCTATCATAGTACCAATAATTGAGTTTTATAAAAATGAATTGTTTGATATGCTTAGACCGTTCCTAAAGTTCCACTCCCAAGGAAGCAAAGACTATTAAAGTGAAATAAATCCTCACTACTATATTGAATAATGGTCGTACAGAACACACTATTGTTGAAAAGAAAAAAATTAACTAGTTTATCAATTTTTTTTAAATATTCTCAATTATATCAAACAAAAGAAAAATGATAGAAATTCACTTCCTATGGTCAAGCGTTGACAAATTACTGATCAAGCTGTAATTCTCGTAGTCTCCTGGAGCACTGTAGTATTTTTTTCCTGGCAAATAGCAGTTTACAACATCATGTAGTTTTAGTTTTACATTTATTTTCAGGCTTGCTTTATAGCTTGAGTTTCTAATCATAGTGCTTGCACCACAAACATCTAAATAAACGGGAATGTATTATATTTTGGTAACGTTGATTCCGTCATTCCAATCTGCAGCCCCTAGTGAGCAACTATGGATTATAAATAAAAATGACTATACATGCAATATTAACCTATCACAGACATCTGCTTTAGAATTCCCCACAAGACACAATTCTTTTTATATCACAATGATTCCCCCCCCCCCCTCCCCGAGCTAAATTTTTAAAAATATTTTCTTTCTCTCAAACTTTGCCAATCACACATGTTCCCTATAAATCTACCTTGGGTCTATGATACATAACCGATGGTTATTGGGATGTGATATAATTTGAAACCAAACAATCATGTTTATATACACAAATTATGTAAAAGAAATATCTAGATCTATCCATCGCTTTCAGAGGCCAACGCTGGTGATTCTTTTAAGAAGCTTACCTAAAGCCATCATCCCGAAGATAGATCCTCTGAAGCAAGTGAAAGAGGATTTTACAAACCTTGGCTATCGGTTATTAATGGGAGTTATCTTTCATTCTTTGCAGTTTCCCACTAAATATCCACTGAGGAGGAAAGTTTAAAAAAAAAGAAAGAAAGAAAGACTGCAACGGCCAAAGCAATCTTATTAATTTTTCAGAAAGGAAAAGTGCTTTACACATTTTTAAGCGAAATATTGATAGAGGGCTTAATGCATATGTTCTTGGGTTTTTTTCTTTCTCTCTAAAATGTTACATTTTAATAGACCCGCAGGTTGATTGTCATTTCTAGATCTTCTGTGCATTAGCAAATCCATTTTCAATTACAAAAAAAAAACACCCTGCTGGGTTTGTTTTGAATGCGATTCTGCAGGTTGGTACCACTGATTGCTCTACAGATGTCCTAAATATGTTTCCGTGGCTCTCAACTCCAGAGCCTAAACGTGGAAGAAATCGCTCTCAAAGCCTCAATTGTACATGCATTTTAAAGTTATTTTAAAAATTTTTTTCTTCAAACATCAAGTTTGCCCTAATCCTAACTCATTCATTATCATGTGTTTTCTAAGGCTTTGAGGATTTTTGGAGGATATTTTTGAATGTATTATATGACAAAGGGGAACAGAATACTTCACAATCCTTAAGGTCAAAAATGAGTTTATCTAATTCCAGGTGGGTAAACTGAGGTACTGTAAGATGATATAAGGAGACTTGCTCACGCTTATACAGAAGCAATGGAAATGTAGGTTTGATGACTCTGAGGGCCAAATGATGCCCTGTCTTTTAGAATATAGGACTTGATACTTCTAAGTCAAGATAAAACGTTCTTCAATTTGAGCAGACTATTATTATGCTAGGTGGGGTTTTTTCCAAGCTATAATTCTAAAAAGATGTTCACTTCAGTTGTGTGCTTTTGTCCATCCCTACACTTAAGTATCTGCAGAAGAGACTTAGGTCATCTCCAAAGCTTATGCACAACATCTCATGATCTTCCATGGCCCTGGTTACTGTAATTTTATACTACCGTAGATAGAAACACCCTATCGCTTTAAGAAGGTGTTCTTAGTAGAATTAATCTTGTCCTAAATTTGGATCTATTCCTGAAAAATCAGACTGAGCTGTCCTGGGGGAGGTGGAAAACACAACCTGTTTCTCTGCAGCAGTATGGTAGCCCTGGCAAGGCACAATGTCATCTCTGTGGATCAAGGCTGCCATAAACTGTTGAGATATTCTGTTTAAACAAGCATTTGCTGACAAGATGTGTCTAGTCCAGTCGAAGCCCTAAGTGATAGATGCATGTTGTCTCTTTGATTTCCCTGCTGCTCCAGGCATTGATTTTCACCTTGGATACTAAGGTAACCTTTACCTGATCACTCAGGCTCTATCTACAGAGGTGCAAAGAGGCCAGATGTGCCGACAGTACACTGATGCCCTTATGCCTTCCTGTTTGCACAGCTCAATGGGACCAAGCTTATCAGCTTTGGTATGATGACTGGGACATCACAAAACTTTAAAATCGAATCAATATCAGACAAGTCAATTGTCTGTATTAAAACTCCCTAAGCAGCCAAGAGTATTTCCAAAGTTTTCGGCAGTTTTGAACCAGCGTTTTTTTTCGAACCGAAGAAAGCACAGCACCACATCCAATATGCTTCTGTTCTTTTTTTTTATTGAGAAAATTACTATTTTTCATTTGTACTAAAGACATACCCTTCAAGTTTCCAGGTGCATACTCTAATTTCCAGATTATGCATGGCCTGTCATTCTGAAGCTTTATTGGCGCACAGTACTGGTGATAAAACGGGCACCACATTTTAGAAATTGAGATTAGGAGATGTGGCACCTGAATCTCTCACGCAGCCTAAATTCCAGAAATATACTTCCAGGCCATCAATTCCAGCTGTGGCTTCATATTAAACTGTTAAGTGTGCTACTATCATTCAGTTATTACTGTTTTATGACAAGGTACAAGGATATACTAGCTTTCTTCAGGTGTTTTATGACAAGGTACAAGGATATACTAGCTTTCTTTAGGTGCTTCCAGCTCTTGTACCTTTAAAAAATGTCTTGGAAAATTGTTACTATTGTCCCAAAAGCATGTCAGCACACAAACACATTCAGCTGTAGCCTAATCGTATTGTCAACTGCCTGACAGCCTATTTTCTCTTTAGTGTCTAATCCCGGGAATCCTATAATAGAAATCCCCCAAACCAACTAAAAATGCTAAATCTCTTTTCAGCAATAGAGGTTAAGAGTGAAGCAGTCCCCCCCCCTTTTTTTCTGTTCGCTTCGTCGTTTCTGTAGTTTGAAAAACCCACCCCTTCCCTTATTGCAAGCACTCGTCTGTCTTGTAGTGACGTCACGGCCAGTCTGTGACATCAGAACCCTGTGCAAGGAAGCTAACTGCTTATTGCCAAAGATTGCACTATGACGTCGCTAGAGGAATCCATAAGAATAGGGAAGGTGAAAGGGAAAGAACGTAAACTACAGAACAAAAAAGAAGGCTTGAAAAAAATGTGTATTCTAAAAGAGAGGCTGATTCTTAGGGCTTTCTCTAAAGAACGTCCGAAGCACCCAGTCAGCAAAGAAAGAAGTGAATCCTCCACTGTTATTAATCTTTCTTTAAGAGTTATCTAAGGAAGAATTTTTTTCACATTTTTTTCTTGTTTCATAATTCCCTGGAATGCTTGCAGGAAGATCTGTTGTAATCAAATTTAGAAAGGGCGGCCAGAAAATACAAATGGTCCTTGCCCTTTTCTCAATGTCTTGTCAATTCTTCTATACATATCATTAAATCCAAGAATAGATCTTAATTGAATAGGTTGGCTAAACTGATAATTCCATGGGGCTGAACATATCAAGGGCATGGAGTTATCCTATTATTTGTCTCCTTCCTCCCTCCAAATAAACTGTGTTCCATAGTGGATGAAAAGCGGGAAAAAACATTAATTCACACACACAAGCAGCTTGGGAAGAATTTCCTTGTTAAATGCAAACCTCTTATCCTGAAATGTATGACAGACAACCATTACTGGAGTTAATAAGGAGAGTAGGCTTAACCTGAGCGGCCTTGCTTGATTTACTCTTTGCACACAACAGGTTAAGTAAGCAACATCCTCTCTTGATCAAAACAGCGGTTTCTACCCTTTCAGTTCTGCCTGTTATGATAGGAAGGTATAAATGTTGTAATGACTGAGAAAACCCTACTTGCAGTTTACTGTACCCCTCCTAAAACAACCACAGAACCTTGGGGTAATAGCACTAACCTCGCCTGAATCCTGAAGTAGTTTGCTTTTGAAAGACAAGGGAAACAAAACGATGTAAAAAAGAATAATAACTTTTTAGGGTGAACAAAGAATTTACCAAAAGAGAATAAATCTGACAGAACAAAAAAAAATGCCATTCTAGTTGCATAGGATGAGATAGATAGATAGATAGATAGATAGATAGATAGATAGATAGATCCCAGCAGGGCAATGCTATATATGTAAGCAAAAATGTCAATTGAAATCAGTTTTATTTTCATAGGAACTGTAGCAAATGACGGCGGGGGCGGGGCCGCTAAATAAAACATCCAATATATGAACAAAGTTTCTATATGAACAGAACTTTCAAGTGAATGTAGCTTTCTGGGCAAACACAAACTTAGCCCATCTTCTAGTTTCTAAATTATTTTAAACGGCTTGGTTTTTAGACCTACTGAACCATCCACCATACACGCTCCTAGAACAGTGAAAGAAGTACCCAATACAATCCCTAAATGATGCTTCAAGGCGGAGGCAGAATCTCTCATCTTAATTTAACAATCACCCTGATCTGGGGCAGAGATGCAGTCAGATAAAGCTACATTTCAGTAAGTATAATCGTGCAGCCCATAGAAAGCTAGTGGTCACTCAATAAATAAACAGAGCTTCTCTGTCAAGGTGCAATGATTTTGTCAGAAAAGCTTGACTGGGCCAATGTATTTTTCTTTGGGGACCGTTCATATAGGTGCCTAACCCTTTAAACTCTTGTCAGTCTCCCGAGTCTAATAGTTTTATGGCAGAGTAAATACGTCATTCCTCTGTCAATAAAGTTTTGCTCCCGGACCCCAACCCCCTTTTCATTTCCTCTGTTTCATGAAACCGCTTACAGCTGCACACACCTGAGAAGCTTTTGCTGGGCGAAATATGTCCTTTTGGTTTCCCTGAGTTAAAGCAATTTAAAAAAGAGAGAGAGAGAGAGAGAGAGAGAGAAAAAATAAAAACTAAGCTTGAAAGCAGATTGGTTTGACAGTCAGCTTATATATCAGCTAATGTGTATAGAGAGGATTTAGGCAAGCATCAATCAATGCTTCCTCCGCATATTCCCAAATGTGTATTACCTAGATAAAAACACTGCAAGATATAAATTTGTCTTTAACCTGGTACTTATATCTACAATATAAAAATAAAAAAGAAATATTACAGACCCAGTAGGGAATTTTAAATCTTGGTCTTGAGATTTTAAAATATAGAGTTCAGGACCAGGTTAAACTGTAAATAACATTTTGTGATGTGATTATATATAATTCACCATATAAACAAGTACATTTTCCAAAAGCTTTTGGGGGGTAAGGATGGGGATAGTTTACTATTCTTAAACAATTGAAAACCAGCATCCAAAACCTAAAGAGAGGTGAGAATATTTTAATAAAATTATTACTATTCTAAAAATAAAGAATTTATAAGGAAAGCAGAGGAATTTCTATTAGTAGACAAAATTGTTTATTTTAAACTTTGGAATTTCAACATTTTCGTGGGAGCCAAAACAAAACAATTTTTTGTAGAACACTAACGATCTATTTATGACACTTAATTATTTGTGTTGTTAATTAAATCTTGAATTACTTGGAAATTCGTCATAACACCAAGGTGCATGGCCTGAAAAACCGGAAGTCACTTCTGCTGTATAGAGGATCTGATCTGACTCGGGTTTAAAGTTCAGGGTGTGCTTTTGTTAACTTTTTTAATAAATTACAAAATGAAACCGGTTGTAAAGTCTACAATTGATTTTTTTTCCCCGTGGCTGTCCACTTCCTCTGGAATAACAAAAAGACGTTTAAATAAAATAAATAAAACAAACTCCTAAGTTTTCCTGCAGGTAGGTTGGTAGTATCACAGGTGAGTAAAGAAGGTTTATTTCGTAGGTGTACTTTCCAGAATTAAAGATTCTATGAATGTATTTGTTTTTGTGATTATCTGCCATGATTTGTTTAACATGTGGTTTTGGGTGCATGTTAAAGAAAATCCAAGCGAAGATTATATTTTAAAATGTTCTTTCAATTTGTTTTCTTTCTCCCTCATATCAAAGTAGAATTACAGCTGGGCTTTAGTGGGGCTTTAGAAATCTTAGGAGGAGAGTGCCCACGGAAATTTGCCACCTAGAACATCGGAGTAACGCTAGTACGCCCTGAAGGGACTCTCCATTACTTCTGAAATCATTTAAAAAAATATATAACACATTGTGGAAACTCGGAAATACAGTCACAGCCGTTATAAGGGAAAAAAAATCTTTACAGCCAAAAAATGTGTGACCATGCGGACAAAGTGTATATATATATATATATACACACACACACACACACTTTGTCCGCATGGTCACACATTTATAGATAGATAGATAGATAGATAGATAGATTGATAGATAGATAGATAGATATAGGGAATGACACTGAGGTGAACATATTGAAATTCAGAGTATTTCTAACTTCAAAATTACACAGCATAGAAGATTATAGGAAAACAAAGTGTGTGTTTTCATTATTTGCTTGTTAAATTTAGGAAGGAAAATGCTGAAAGCAGACTTGGGAAGAACTTACTTACAGCAATCTAGGAACTATATACAACCTAAAGCACCGTATACTTTGGAAATAGCTGCAAGTAGGCATTTTGATTTGCTGCGAGTTGGCAGACATTCAAGTCATTATTTCAAAGACGCTATCGGTTTAGTAAAGGGGTTGGATTATGGGAAACCAAAACTTTTTGCACGTCAAACTAAAAAGCTTTTGAAATTCCTTGAAAACCTATTATCAAAGTTACTTTTTTGTGGTTATTGATTGGAAAAAAAAAGTCTTATTTAAGCCAATGCATTTCGGCTTCTCACATTTTAAAGCATCATCTGGGGCCCATTGCATGGAAAATCGATTGAGCAGGAATTGCAGCGGTATTTGTTTTAGAGTTGATTGGTTTAAAATCGAGAAATCTATACGGAAAAACCTGGTTATAGAATATTTGAACAGAAATACAGGTTTGCAAAGGAACTTGATGCTTTTCACCTCATAATTCCCTTCTGGGGGGAAGCTGGAACTGCTTTAAAGTAAAAAGTCTTAGGAAAGGCAACATTTTGTAGCTAGGCAAGTTACATTGATCTTAATACCCTTAATTCTTTTCCATCTGGGAAACGCTGTGACTATGGAGATTTGACAGAGTATTTTGTTTTGAGCCCTTCCTAGCTTTCTTGTCATGACCGGTGGGGTTTGCTCAACGTGAACAACAGGCCACAGGCTCCGGTAGGCGTACGGGGCTATCAGTCTGTGCCCAGCAACCTCACCAGTAAACATTCACTTAAGTTTCCCGATCCTAAGCAAATATGTTTGTTTTCCACGAGCAGAAAGGAGAAAGACCGATACATAAAGCTTCATGATATGTAAAAAGAAAGAAAAAAAAACATAGGGTGAGTGTAATTCTTTCTAAAGATGATACACTGCGTAAAAAAAAATAGGCCTTGTTTAAAACCCAGTCCTACTTCCTGGACTATAATTAATCTCCTCTCCTGACGGCTTGTATATTTTTGCGCTAAGTGCCTCTTTAAATGACCAACGTGTATGCCCCGCAGCTTATGCTTTCAGTATAGCAACAGATACTTTCAGTGTCAACTGTACCACAGCACAAGGACTTGCAAGTACACCTTTCCTTTCAAACAGCTCTTTTAGAAAACAAAAATAATTTGACAGGATAAAAAGAAAGTTATGTAACTTAGTAGAGACGCTGGAAGTTGGTGAATGCGTTTATTACCATGTAAAATAAGTTTATCTTGTTGGGCAGACTGGATGGACCGTACAGGTCTTTATCTGCCGTCATTTACTATGTTGCTATGAATGGCAGTGGCTACACCAGAAAGATTAGAATAAAAGAATACAGCAATCAGTAAAACAGAGCACTGCAACAAAGCGCTAATTCTGCTCCCCCTCCCATTCCCCACAAAAAATAGGATTGAAGTAATGCAGTGTACTTTCCTTTTTTCACAGTTTTAAATAGTATGTAAACGTACGGGATATATTATCGTCCTGGAAGAGGGTAGGAATGAGCCACAGTGTCCCTCCCTACCCCTCTGGAGCTTTGTAGTTTTCCCCCACATACGAATCCTTTCCCCCTTCCCCTAAAGTCTGACTTACCGCATCTCACTGCCAGATTTCTGGCCTGGCAGGCTCATCCCCAAAGTTCCCCGCCTTTATTTTTCTGTTTGTTTGTAGAAATGATTGGATGACTTTGGAATACAGAGACATGAGGATTAAATAGAGAGAGTGAGCTCCGGAGGAAAAAAAAAAAAGAGGAGAGGCAGAGAAATCAATAAGAAACAGCTGTCGAACGGAGAAAAGAAAGGGGAAAAAACCGGACTTAAAAACCGCCTTCACCAACTACATTCAAACTAATAATTATTTACGAGCTATTAAACCCAATTTTAAAATATCTGAGTGTGCGGTTCCGATGATCGGTACCATCTCTTCACCTCTGTGTGGCACAACTGGGAATACTAGCATTTGTGTGGGGGGTGGGGGGGATCAAACCCACTACAAAGGAAAATATACGTGTATATAGTTTCTTTCAACTGAAAAGTTTGGGATTGTATACTGTGTTTAAGACTTAATCTACTCAAAAAGTATTTTATCAGTCTCCGCTTTCGGGTCACTTGTGTGTGTGTGTGTGGGGGGGGGGTAGGGGGGACAGATGCTACACTTCGGGCCAGATGTACAAAAGGAGTTTTCCCCATTTTTATCCACGAGAGACAAAAATGCTTAGTCCATCTTGTTCCATCAGTATTATACCCAAGCCTGGGGCTTGATGTGGGGCCTCGTAGAGAAAACAAATTTTCAGATTCAAACCTGAGTTGTGGAAAACACGTGTATCATACTTTTAAATATGATTCCGGCCTCTTTTAAAAATACCGCTTAAAACTAAGCCTAAAGGACAACAGACATGTGGGGAGAATTAATGATTCTGTGCAATATATACTTTCCAGCAGCGTTTGAAGCAAAGATGAACTGTCAGACGCTGGTTTGAGTTGTTTTCCTGACCGTGCCTGTAGTTTTAAAATACAGTTATATCCTCTCCTCCTTTTTCCAAGGCGATTTTGAGCAGGAACAATTTGAAAGTCCTCTTCGCTGCAGGTGATTCCTGTTGTCCTTAGTCTCTATTAATGGCTATAAAGAGGGGCCACTTCATTCAATCGTAGGCCCCTGTTGTGAGCCCCCCCCCCCCCCACACACACACACCCACCCCTGCCTTGATGGCTGGCTTTAGTGTTCTAAGTGGCTCCCGGGGAAAGCAGTGAAGGCCCTTAAAGAGGATTAGCAGTCAGTGCATCATGGTTTCCTCGAGACTAGGGGGGACCGTTGCCACCCAAAGGGTGTGTGTGTGTGTGTATCAGTACAGACACACAACACACACATCTTTGCCAGTTGTTGCAAATACTGGAAATGAGCGTCCCTTTGAAACTGGCACCCCATACGGGTGAGATGGCGGGCTGGGATCCTCACTGGTCAGGATCTCCCTAGCAAAGATTCCTGAAATTATGGAGACTTGTGCAAACAACCCAAGTCCGTCTTTCTTACCCTATTTCTTAACCTTCCTGTCTGCTGTGCCGCATTATCTTTTGACCTTAGCAAATTCTCGTATTGTCCGCAGGCAGGAGGACAGCGGGCGACACAGTGGAGTAAAGAACGACCTTGATTATGGAGCGAATAGTTGCTGGTCACGATAGGAGTGACAACAACTCCTTATGGCCTGTTTTGGAGTCACACACTGAACAGACAATGAAGAGGTTTTCCCAAGGAAGTGAAAGAGTTTAAACTTGGGTTTAGGCACCATTCACGTTTATCGTCAAACACTCTCTGCTAGCTGTAAATCTCTTTTGGTACCTTCGGCAAAGCAGGCTTTTCAATATTCATATCTTCTCCTGCTTTGCACTGAACAGATTAGATGAACTGCCCTTTTAGGTTTTCATTGCTCTTATGAAGGCAATAAATAAAGCCTCAACTTTTAAGTTACCGGTACCTGTCACTTACCGCCCTCCCTCCCTTTCTTGTTTTCGCCCTTGTTCATGTACGCTTCTGTCGGGAAAAGCTTCCTTTTTCTTGCTGAGATTCTGCTTCTTCCTAATGTTTCCCCCTATATGTCTCAGCACATTTGCCTGCCTTTTGCTTAATGATATGTTATCGATTTGCAGGGAGCAATGGGGTGTCGCAGACTGGAAACACATGCTAGCATTTCTCCATTATATTTTACTAATTACGAAAAGCCTCTTTCAGAGCCCTGGTTGGGGGGTTCAATTAATAATAATCCTGGAGCAAAATTAAGAACAGGGGTTTTGCAGAGCTGTACAAATTATGGATCGGCGTTAAATAAAAAGGCTGGCTCCAGAAGTCTATAATACAGCTGATTTGGGAGGAAAAGATATTCTGCCTATTCAGATGCTCTGGACACACAGATGAGCTGCAGAAAGGGAATCTGTAGCACTGATGGTTTCGGATATCCAGTTGCATTACAAAATATTGCTAGTCTTGCTTCCCGCCCTCAATGAATGTGGTTTTTCACCTTATTTTGAGGAACTTGTTCTACTGTAGAATTGTTGAGCAGAGTACATCTGTAGCTTTGCAAACATACACGAACTCTGATTTACAGCATTGCAAACTGTTGTTGCCTCTCTAATACCCTATATACGTAAAGCGAGAAAGCACACACACATGACTGCTGCAAAACATATTCCCAATCCATAAAAACATTGTTTTGTTTTTTTACATCACCTAGCCTTTTCCTCTTGCCTCTGAAATCAAACAGCCATGCACTATCCTGCTATTCTAGCTCCTGTATGTCAATTCCAGTCGGTAATTTGAAAATACAAAGTACCTTTGTCTTTCTAGAATAAAAGTGATCAGGCTGCGATTTTGGTGTCTCTTTCGGCCACACGTACTAAAAGGGTTTTTTTTTCCCCATTTGTGTTTTGTGGGAAACATGTTTAGTACCCCAGGCCCTTGTTACTCCAAAACAAGAGGGTGCTTTGCCGAATCCAAGAAATACCAGTCCAGGGGCCTACTTTAATTTGTACTGAACAATACAACCCAAGCAGACTTGCTGGCTGTTTTTCTCTTCTGAAATTTTTAATCTTGTAATCAACAGGCATACTTGTTTTGAAGTGCATTTCCACAAACCCTAAACTGACATCAACATCCTCGTCCCTTCCCCCATGATAATCTATATGTGCTTTAATGATAGGAAATAATTGATGCATTTCACTCTGCAACACCCTTAGCTTCCAGAGCTACAACCCCTGACACGAATATGAAGAACGGCTATTTTAACATGTTTATCAATACTAATCTAAAGTTTTCTGATAAAACAACAATAATAATATCAAGGCTATTAATATAATACCAATCAAATAACAAGGTAAACCTTGAAAAGGGTGGCTGGGTCTGCCTTTAACAGCGCATTAATGGGGGAAAAAAACATTTTACCTTAAGGCTTGGCCGATATTCAAAGCCTTCGCCTACCCCTCCCCCGCCCCCAGTACCATTTTTCAAAAGTAGGAAGTTAAAGTGATCTGCCAGTGACTTGAGGAAAGGAAATTGTTGAGCTCCTAGGATTGATTTTACGTTTTTGCAAAAAGATGTATTAAAGCCCTCATCAAACCCATGCTGAAACCAATTACCTTTCCAGACAAGAAATTAACTTTTGTACGTAACAAAAAAAAAAAAAAGAGAGAAAGAAAGAGAGATCAGTCGAAAGAAAAGGACTCTGGAGTTTGACTCTCTTAAACGTTGTTTCTTTCAATAGGTACAAAACTGGCCAAAACGTGTTGTAAGAGCCTTTGGCACAGCGGTCTTCTGAGTTATAATCTTCTGATATATCTTCTAAAGTTCACGTGAAATTTTGGGAACAGAAAATGATGCTACTATGATATGTCTATAGATCTTGCATGGAGAATTTAATTTTCCTAACCCAATAAAGTGTATCCGCTCAGATTCTTTAAGGTTGCAGCCTGCTTATTTCAGGAGGACTGCATTTCTGAAAAGAGAAAACTGAAAATGAGACGAGACCATAGGAGCCAACTTTTCAAAATTATTGGGGGTGCTAAGCCCAATGGAAATGACCCCTCCCTGGACACATACAAGCAATTTTCTCAATATTGGGGGTGCTCAAGCACCCACAGAGTCAGCTCCTATGGACGAGACAAACTTTCAGAAATAAAGTATGCCACCTTTCTGTGCCAGTCGTCTGGGTTTTACAAATGTATGCAAGGATAAACACAGAGCTGGAAAGGGCGAACGGGCCCTGCACCCTCCAGTCTCAGACTTCCTCCCAGTCATGCAGTTTTGCAGTGCATCACAGGTCTGAACAAAGCGATCCCAAAACTTTTCTTTCAGCTGGGACATCCTGCAGATACCTTTTACCCCGACCGATAAAGTTGGAAAACCAATCATAACACTAGACCTCTACGATAGTTTTGACATCCCCAGTCCGACACACATTCGCAACCACTTGATATGAACGGTTTGTTTCATAATACACCAATATATAATCAACTGATTTTTTTAACTTTCAAAAATTTTCAACCACACTGTCCCAAGAAGACGGTACCTGTTCCTAGCCCTTTCGGATATTGACCCAAGTGTTGAGAACTACAGGTTTAACCCACTAAGAACCTATATTTTATTAGTGGTAATTCCTCAGCTAAGCCAAATCGGAGAGGAGAAGCTATGCCGCAAAACATACAAGTTGACTTTTCTACCTTACAAATTACATTTGCTATAAGTAGTTGGTGCAAGTATCTTAGCTGCGTCAATATGAGTCTAATGAATTGGTCTGGTTTCCCCAAATGCATGAAAATGATTTGATATCGTGCAGACTATTTGAATAGATTTAGAGGTCTTTAAGATTATTTCAAACGGAGTGTATGCCTTCTGTATCGATGAATCTTATTAAATCCAAAGTCCTAGAACAGTCAGTAATGCTTTAAAAATGATAATCTATAGATTTTTTTTACATAGCTTTTGAGTCCAGTGTATATTGACCCAAGGACTTAGAAAAGAGTCCAAATATTGGAAGAGTTTCAATATCAATTTATGTATTGGTCGAAAGTCTCCGAGGCAGCTATATTTTGCTGGTTCTTTTGCCTACCAAAAATAAGTTTTCAAAAGGAAACTTGATATATATATATATATATGTGTGTGTGTGTGTGTGTGTGTATATATACACACACACACACACACACACACACACATATATATATATATATATATAATTTGTTTACATGTGGTGCTTCTTTGCTATTCCTTTTCCTTAACATTGTTTGGTAAACAGTAAACAGAAATATATAGTTTGTGTTGATTTATTCAAAGCCATATGAGCTCCCCCTCCCCGATGTAAACAGTGGGGTATATGTTGTTCATGAATTTATCAGTTTTGCACAAGAGCAAAATCGACACAATCCTTTTACAAAATCAGTCCCTAGACAGTTTGTGCTGATACTGCTTCCCTCCTAGTGTCCCTCTTGCAAAAATGCTTGCATTTGCACTAAAGAACACAGAGGGTCCTCTGAAAAACTTGTACCAGATTTATCTTTAACAACCAAAAGCCCACTAATTTCAATGGGGAGAAATATTTGCGGGGAAAAAACATGACTTTTGCACCACAGCCAAACTGACAGCAAACTAAATCAATTAGGCCCTATATTCACTGAGCACTGATGCTCAAACTCCAGTGCTGTTCTGAATAGCACCGTAAAAATACTGCTGGAACAGCGCAGAAAAACAACACCCTAATGCTCAACGCTAATAAGATGTAAATACAGGGCTTTTTTTGAGGGGGTACTCTGGGGTACTGAGTACCGGCACCTTTTCCAGTGTCTGCTAAAATTGACCCATGGACCACAAGTTTTAATGAAAGAGCTCAGGCTCAACACACCAATTCTTACGTGTCATAGATTCTGTGACTAGTTGCAGGGCGCCTGGCTATTGTGGGGTGAGTCCCTCAGTGATCACCCCCACCCCTGAAGGGTGGCCTGGCATTTGAGTACTGGCACCTTTTTTGCTAGAAAAATTGCACTGTGTAAATATAGGAGCACTCATAATGTTGAGCATTAGGGAGTTTGGCGGGAGGATTGTGCTTGGCGCATGCACACAAGAGTTCTGCGGTAAAGCTCAGTTGCTCTGCACATGCACCTGGTAAAACCTGAACATGAAGCATCCATTGGCGTCTCTTTTCTGTGACCTAAATATAAACATTTAAATTTTTTTTTAGCTTGGACACTTATATTTAGATATAGGAAACAGACACCAATGTGTGCTTTCACTGGGCATTATTACTATTTTTTTTAGCATGGATGCTTTAAATGTATTTATTTATTTGTTACATTTGTATCCCACATTTTCCCACCTATTTGCAGGCTCAATGTGTCTTACATAGTACTGTAGAGGCATTCGCCAGTCCGATAAAGAAACAAATACAGGTGGTATTATGGTTGAGTAAGGAACATATGTTTCAGTTACATTGGGAATCAAGGAGAGGACAGATTATTTAGTGTCCAGTACAAGCTTTGGTTATGTTGTGTTGCAGAGTGCAGGCATTTATGTTGGGTTGGCAGGGTATGCCTTTTTGAACAGGTAGGTCTTTAATGATTTCCTGAAGGTTAGGTAGTCGTAGGTTGTCTTCACAACTTTTGGCAGTGCATTCCATAATTGTGTGCTTGTATAGGAAAAGCTGGACGCATAGGTTGTTTTGTATTTAATTGTTTTGCAGTTTGTATAGTGGAGGTTTAGGTATGTTCGAGATGATCTGGTTATGTTTCTGAGTGGTAGGTCTATAAGTCCTGGGACTTGGCCATAAATAATTTTGTGGACCAGGGTGCAGATTTTGAAAGTAATACGTTCTTTGATTGGCAGCCAATGCAGTTTTTCACGGAGGGGCTTGGCACTGTCGAATCACGATTTGCCAAATATTTATAGGCAGGAAAGAGATGCCAATGTGTGGGGTCTGCTGTTTCTCACAACCAGCGCTTAAGGGCTTGCGCGGGCTTCCTTCTGCTTCCAAGAGCAATCAGAGGTTGCAGAAAGAATCCTGAAGCATTAGGATCATATGAAATCCTCTCTTTCAACACCCTAACACCTGCTCCGACCTGGTGTAATTTTGACAGTGGTAAGGCAGTTTTGTTTAGGGTGCTCTTTTCTGAGCATTGGGGAGGAATGCAAAATGATCTCATTAACATGAGCTTGACTACATTTGCATGTTATCTGTGCTAGTGCCTGGCGTGCGTGTTGCTTGCTTCGCTAGACCCCTCTGAACATTCTGCGCAGGCAAATGCAGGAGTTAGTAAGGCGCTAATGGCCTCCAGCGCCCATGTTTACTTTTGAGCATCGGTGTCTGAGTCATGGTCAGGCAAGGGCGTAGTCAGACAACAGATTTCGGGTGGGCCTAGGCAAGGAATGGGTGGGCACCAAGTGTTCTTCCCCCCCCCCCCAAAAAAAAATATCTCAGCTGGCGGGGAAAACACTTCTTTCCACCTTGGCAGTCTGCAGCAGGCATGCAATGAAAACTGAGCATGCGCAGATGCCGGTATCATGGAGAGTAGCGTTTTCATTACCATCAGGGGGAAGACTTGAGCTGGCGGAGCTTGGGATCCCCACCAACTACCGCTAAAGGTGTGGTACTGTTGGGTGGGCCTGATTCCTAAGTGGGTGGGCCCCGGTCCACCCAGGCCCACCTTTAGCTATGCCACTGTGGTCAGGTAGCTACCCTATTTTAGCTTTAAAAGAGCCTAATAAAATGTTGCATTGTGCAGATTATTATTACTTGACTTAGCCCTTTTCATTGGTAGCTTAAGGAGTTTTACACTCAGGTACAGGTATTTCCTTGTCCTAAGGGGGCTTGGAATCCAGTTTTCTACCTGAGGTAAAGGAAGGTGATGTGACTGCCCTAAGACCACAGAGATTCCTGGTTTTCAACCTGCTACTCTAAACCCACAGAGAACTCATGGAAGGCAGACTAAGACTGACAGACAATATTGGTTCAGTTTAATGTGCGGAAGGAATGGGAGATATTCTCTTAACTGAGGTTCTCTTCAGTGGTGTGTACAGAAAGCATCCCCCCTCCCTCATTGAACTATTCTCTGAAAACAAAATGGAACACCAAGGGGGAGTAAACTATCCATAAGCACCCCGAAGAATTCCTTGGCACTGGACCTCTGGAGATAGTGTGCAACTGGGTTCAAAGAGGAATTAAACAAAGATATGGAAAATGGGTCATTCAGTGGCTATTTAACTTGGCAGGCAGACATGTCATGAACAATATATTACCCACCAGCAGCAAGATTAAACATTCATGCCATGGACCTCGACACCTGTATTGAGCTGTGGTCCAATGTTCACCTCCTGGTGAACATTGAGGCCCTGTCCAGAAGGACCTCTTTCTACACAGGGTCTAGCTTGGGTGTCCCCCCCCCCCCCCCACTAAGCTGCTACAAAGCAACTACCCCATGACCATATAGTCAACAGTGAGAACAAGCGGGGTGAGGAGGGCAGGCAAGCAAGTCACCTCTGAGGAGCAGGAAGGATCCTGGTCCTCAGAAGGGGGACCAGTCTTAAATTGGTTCCACTATACCCTACCCTTCTCCCTTGAGAATCACCCCCATTGGAGGGTGATTCCTGCTGGCCAGTAATTTAAAAAATAATAACCCTATTAGGGCAAACCTGCATGAGGGAAAGGGGAAAGGGAAATGGCACTTGATATACCTCCTTTCTGATGTTTTTGCAACTACATTCAAAGCGGTTTACATATATTCAGGTACTTATTTTGTACCAGGGGCATTGGAGGGTTAAGTGAACTGCCCAGAGTCACAAGGAGCTGCAGTGGGAATTGAACTCAGTTCCCCACGATCAAAGTCCACTGCACTAACAACTAGGCTACTCCTCCACTCCAGTGAGTGAGGGCTCACCTTTTCTTTGCCATCTGCAGCAATGCCCAAGCCAAGCCTGCCATGCCAGTCAAAGTAGGAGTTAGCTGTCCCCCATTAAGGGGCAGGCTCCGGGCCCACTGTTCACCCTATGTACCTGTAAACCATAGCCGCTGGAAACTATTGGTTTATCTGGGTTTAAAAAAGGTTTGTACAAATTCCTGGAGGAAAAGTCCATAGTCTGCTATTGAGATAGACATGGGAAGCAACTGCTTGCCCTGGGATTTGTAGTATGAAGTGTTGCCACGATTTGGGTTTCTGCCAGGTACTTGTGACCTGCCTTGACCACTGTTTGGAAAACAGGCTACTGGGCTAGATGGACCATTGGTCTGACCCAGTATGGCTACTCATATGTTCTTATGATTTACTGTACCACCTGGACTAACTCGCAGGTCTAAGCAATTTACAGACTAAGTAGAGGATAGGAGGGATGTGCAGCTCTAGGCCTGACCTGTTCTAATCTTTCTCTGACTAATCCCTGATCTCCTCTGTGAGAGAAAAACCTCTGGTCTTATCCCATTTATTGTGTTCTTATGTTGGAACTTAAGAAATTAGTAATTGTTTTCCCATCCAATGAGGCAGGGAAATCCTTGGGTGAGAGAACTCTGTCATCAGGGTTGTGCCAGTTTTATATCATTAAGGTGTTCCTAACCATCTTTTCTGCATTATCTATATATTTTAATTTAATTTATTTGGATCATGCCTTAGCTCAAAACAAGTTTTATTGAGCTACATTATGTATTTCCCTGTCCCTGGAAGGCTTACAATACCTGAAGCATTGAAGGGTTAAAGTGACTCGTCCAAGGTCACAAGTTGCTGCAGTGGGATTTGAGCCAAGCTTTGTTAGTTTTCAGACCGCTAGTCTAACCATTAGACTATGCCACCAGATCCTTGTCATAAGGTCATAGAGTTATATGTATATAAAACATGTCTACATTTGTTCTTTTGATCTCTCATATACATAACTGTAGGAGAAAAAAAAAAGAAACAGTTCTTCCACAAGGAAGCAGCAATAAAAAGCCAAGAGTGGTCCTCTTGTTTCTCTTTATGAGGGCCCCTGATGAAGGCCTGTGGCCGAAACAGGGCAGTGTCAGGTAACCTTTCCTGTTACATTTGAAGAATAAATACTTTTGGCTATTTCCCCTGCTAGTCTCTGGGACTTTTTTTGGTTGTTGGTGACTTCCACTCTTGCCTTTTGGCTTTTTCATATATATATATATATATATATAAGCTGCAGACGTCATTTGTCTTTGACATTTGATGTAGTGAAAGAGTGCATTTTCCAGGGCAGGGCATCCTTTGTGTGTAATCAAGCCCTGCACAACCTAATGTAAAGGGAAAATGCTCCTCTTCCCTTCCCCCTCCCCAAGGAATTATAGGTCTCTATTTAATTAGCTACCAATAGAAAGTCACTGACTTATGGCGCTGAGCCATGTTCATCCTAGGATTAATAAAAGCATGCATGTAATCCATGAAGTGGTGTATTCTGTATAATATTCGATCACATCTGTTAAACTGCGTTGTATTTCATGGACCCTGGATGACTTAAATCAAATAAATAAATATATACAATTCTTTGAAGTTATACGTTCCTACGACCTCATATTTATAGGTTGTGGTGGTGGCCTGCTAGATTGTAATTGCGACATGATGCGAGTCACACCTCGTATTCTATCTATCCTTTTAAAGTATACGTACACACAGACACACACCCTTTCAGCGCATACGGAATATTACATTCTCTGTTTTCAGTTCTATCAAAATGTTAATTTCGTACGATGGCGTCCAGCATCAGCAATGCTTTTATTGACACTTCAAGCATCATCGGCCCCCATTAACTCGCAAGTACTGAACCCGCTTTTCTTCTTCCTCAAAGCAATGAGATGAGCTGTTTGTTGCTGGGCCCCACACTAGCCTCCGATAAGCAGGCTGTCCACCCTGTGTCCATGCACAGCAGAGCCCTTTGGACGTCCTAAGGTCATTTAGATGGGGGAGGGGTTAAGGAAAGTCCAGCCTGATGTCTTGGGATCCGACCTTTGATGAATAAATGACCTCGTCAGTAAACAGGACTCTTCACAGATGCCCCAATGCGATGGGGCTTTGGATAGGAAAACCCATTTGACAATTTGAACGCTGTAACCCCCTGGATAATCCGAGATATCTTCTCTCTGAAAGGTGATCGTCTACTATGCATTTGAAAAGCTCTGTGGCACTGAGACTTTGGGAATGGACTGAAGCCTTAAAAACTCTGCTATTGAACTGAACAAGGATTGCATGTTGTATGTGCTATTTGAACAGGGAAGGACACATATATGTAACAGAGAGCGAAATGCACCCTGATAACATACACACACCCTAGATGCTGTGTGTTGGAGAGTAAGATATGGACACAATCAATTCATTATAATCTATTTTATCGACTCCTTTAAAATAGTTTTGCTTGACGAAAATTCTTATCTAAAAAGTCCAGTTTCAAAGCCACAGTCAGCTATTAACGATTTTCTAGTCTTTTTTTTTTTTTTTTTAGTCTGCTCGTTTGTTAAAAAAACAAACAAACAAAAGAAAATAGAGACCAACCCCTAACCCACAAAGAATTTTCCTCCTGCGGTCCGATGCAGAGTTTCTGGAGGAAGGGGCTGAATGTGTGTTATTCGCGTGTGGGTGTAGGTGTGTATATTAGACAGAAGTTCATTTGTTTTCCAAGTGCACGCCGCCATTGAGTTAGATTTTCACTAGATTAGTGCTGGTGGTGGTGTGAAGGGGGGGGGGTGTATAAGGGGGAGAGTAAGGGGGAAGGTGCTGCAAGTGGCCGGATGAGCCGGGAGATGCTGACGTCAGGCTCTGCTGGCTGTGAGATTGAGGCTGGCTGGAGGTCTGCGACTCAGTGCAAGCTGCAGCCTTTCAGCACTAGACACAGAGCCCAGATCCGGGGCTAGCACATCGCCTAGGCGAGAAAGGAGCCAGCTAGCAAGCGAGACGCTTTAGCCAAGAGAAAGACCAAAGACAAACTTCATCAAATCATGTTGGATTGACTGAAAGGAAGAGTAATCGATGGCAAAGCTTTGAATCTGAATTAACCTGGAAAGCAAAACAGAGAGAGAGGGAGGGAGAGTCAGACCTAAGCAACATGGAACTTACAATGGAAAATCTGGGCAATCTCCACAGTGTGTCCCATTCCCAGGCTGGGGAGCTGATAAGCAGCTCGCATAGCAGGCAGGCTGCTCACAGGAACCTGGTATCCCACGGCCGGCCTGCCATGGTTTCCAGTATGGCTTCAATCCTGGACGGAGGGGACTATCGACCCGAGCATCCCTTGGCCGCCCCTTTACATCCAGCTATGAGTATGTCCTGCGAATCTCCATCGGGAATGAGCCTGAGCAGCACTTACACCACTCTGACTCCCCTTCAGCACCTGCCGCCCATCTCCACGGTGTCCGACAAGTTCCATCACCCCCACCACCACCACCACCACCACCATCACCACCCTCACCAGAGGCTGACCGGAAATGTTAGCGGCAGCTTTACTCTAATGAGGGACGAGAGAAGCTTGGCATCCATGGGCAACCTGTACAGTCATTATCCTAAGGAAATGCCAAGCATGGGGCAACCACTGTCCCCTCTTTCCAACGGTCTGGGCACTTTACATAACTCTCAGCAGTCACTGACCCCTTATGGCCCAGGTGGACACTTGACCAGTGACAAGATGCTGTCTCCAAACAGCTTCGATTCCCATGCTGCTATGCTTTCCAGGAGCGAGGATCACTTGGCTAGAGGGCTAGGAGCGCCAGGGGCTGGCATGATGCCTCCTTTGAATGGCATGCATCCACACGGTCACCACCACTCTCAGTCCAACGGCTCCATCCTCGCCGACAGAGACAGGCAAGCATCGGCTTCAGGGGCTCAAGCCAACAATTCTGGGCAAGTAGAGGAAATAAACACCAAGGAGGTGGCTCAGAGAATCACGGCGGAGCTGAAAAGATACAGCATCCCCCAGGCCATCTTTGCCCAGAGGATCTTGTGCAGGTCTCAAGGGACCCTCTCTGACCTCCTGAGAAACCCCAAACCGTGGAGTAAGCTCAAATCAGGTCGAGAGACCTTCAGAAGGATGTGGAAATGGTTACAGGAGCCTGAGTTTCAGAGAATGTCCGCTCTGAGACTTGCAGGTAGGAGGTTTATGAGATCAGACGTATAATATGTACGAGGTTGAATTGTTCCGTACGGCTGCTTTCTTTCCAGGGTCCGATTTGTATGTTTTTAGAGTTGGAATCACACGGTATTTCTCAAAAAAACCCATAACACATGCATTGCACGCTTTAGGCTTCTTGCTACAGGTAAAGGGGAAAATCCATCACCACAAATCACACCAGCCTACAAAATATTTGCAAGCATTGATTACCTAGCTGTATATTTCACGTCTTAAGATGCAGGGTAGACAGGCAGCTCTGAGTAAAAAGACCGCTGCTTCCCCTCCCCCCTCCCACAGAGACTGCTCCCTGCTGACAGTCTGAATACAGAATCACCGGCCGAGAACTGGTTCATATTTAGGCCTCCTTCTTGCTTTCTGACTCCAGACCCATCAGGAAAGGGGGATTACAAGACCTCTACTACTTGGGGACAGAAGTGGCTTTTTTTTTAAAGGGACATTGGAGGCACAAGGCCTGGCTGTCTGCTACTACCCCGCTGTTGCCTGAATGGGTTCAAACTCAGCTGCTTCTCCCGTCCGTCGATCGATATTATAGCTCCTTCATTTCACAAATGGCACATTCAATCAATTATCTATAGCCTCTCTGAAGGCTGGCGATGGGGGGGGGGGGGGGGGAGACATCTGACGGACTACTCATTTAAACGGCCTGATTTCTTAATGCAAGACGGGGGGGGGGGGGCTACAGCAGGGAAAGAAAGTGTGCAAGGTTTGTTCTTCCCAAGCAGCTCGTCCCCAAAGGCCTGGGATCCTGGATATAGCCCACCTTTGGCAATGGCACACAAGACCCCCACCCCCACCCCTTTACTCCATAATCCATGTGATCCAATCTGAGACTTGAAAAGCACCTACAAGGAGGTTCGGGCCTGCATCAATAAAGAGAGAACTCAGCATAAGCCCCTAAAAATGAGGTCATATTACTGTGTGTGTGTGTATATAAATACACAATATTATGACACACAAAGGCATAGATAGGTGCACACACAAATGTCCGGAGCTGATGAATATGTTCCTATATACGACACATGAATGCATCTGTGTCTGTGCATCACTGCAGCCTTATAAGTAGTAGGGTGAATACTATCAACTTGTGTGTTTGTACGGTTTCTTTTGCACAAATTCAATATATGCACCAACGATTCCCATAGTTTATATATATATATATATATATATATATATATATATATATATATATATATATATATATATATATATATATAAATTAACTATAAATTAAACTATAAATTAAATATATTTTTTTTAATTTTCTCACTTTGAAACGACTCTGGCATTCATCAAGCAAGCAACGTTTTCTTCAAACCTTCTTCGTCTAGAATCCAAAGCTGATTAAAATCCCCTTAAAACCCCTTCTTTTCCCCTGCGGTATCCAGCGTCAGTTCCGATCGCTTCTTCTCTAGATGACACTGAATTTAAACAGATCTGGGGGCAGGGGAAGTAAAAGAAAAGAACTTGCCTTTAAAGTGAGGCACCTTTTAGAAAAATCAGTTCTGAGGATTCAAAGGCCGTCTCTCCCCGAATTCCACATGATCCGCGGGGTATTGCAGTGTGTGTGGCTCATGGACAGGAGAAGAAAGCAGGAGGGGGACATGGACATGTCTGTGGGCCAGTCACTCCGCTCTACCCCTCTCGCACTGTACTAGTCTTGCTGTCCTTACTTACTGGCTTATGCTCGTATTCATACGCATTTAGTGTAATTCAGCTCCTCTTTAATTAGGGCCTGATCGTGGCATCGTTCGGTTCCAGTCGATGCCCTATTGAAAAGCAGTTAATAGAATGCAAATTGTTCTTGGCTTTACAAGGTTCTGGTAAATAAAGATTTAAAGACTGCCACAATTGGCTTTTTAAGTACCCCTGTAGCTCAATCTAATTGAGCAGCGGCTATTTTATTCTTCACTCACCAAAAACACAAAGGGAAGTCTACTTGAGAGAGCGAGAGTTTGATTTTAATAACGTCTGTTGTGGCTAGATGTTGCAATATTACATCGACACCTTCCAAACATAATTTGGGCAGGCTAAATTATATGTTAATTTGCAAGGCTATGCATGTATTCATGGGTTATTATAATGAAATTAATCTTTGGTTTACCTAACTGGCCATGAACTACTGCTGAAAAGAAGCGAGCTAAATGCAAATGCTTTTCCTTTCCCTGTGTATCTTGTCTTCCAAGAAGAAATTGTACAAATACATATCGGAGGCAAAATGTAAATATCTATTTTACAAATTTAGATTGAAAATGTAAAGGCGCTGAGTTTCAAAGGACTTACCAACCTAAAGTTGTACCTGCATTGAACAAAAGACATTTTAGAAAACCAGTTATAAAGTGGAAAGTGAAGAAAAAACTATTTCAAATTTAAACTGGATTTTTATTTACTAGAGAAGAATGACAGTGTAAATATGCGGGAGCGACAGCAATTAAACAAATGAAGTAGCTATGGAATATTAAAAAAAAAATAAGTTTTGAACTATATTGAACAACAAAAGAGATGTCTATAGATAGATAAGCAAGCTAACAGAGAATACACGTATACACACACACCACACATATCACACACAAATAGCAATTAGATAAACAGATCAACGGAACCTGACAATAGACAGATTTGGTAGCTATTAACTGACCACTCACTGTGATTTTATATAAAAACAAGTATGTATATTCTATGCATATGCTTGGAATACAATACACTGATTACATTTAAAAGAGTAATTATATGGAAAGTGGAATTGGTTTGGGGGAGGGGAATAGGACTCGACCACTGCAATCAATAAATTCGAATTACTATTCCTAATTCATCACAGTCACGGGAATCGATTTCTGTTTCCCTTTCTTCAAGTATTGTTTAAATTGCAAGCCCAGACCAAAACTCCTTTTTTTTTTGTGATTTGGCAAAAAGAAAATATGATTTTGCTGCTATATAATGGTGCAAAAGTTATTCTTCACTACCTGCAACATCAGCAAAGCAAACTAAGCAGGAACCAGGCAAAAATCAATGAAGCTGACGATTTTCAGAAAATCCCCATCTTTCTAGTTTGTAGGTAGCAGAGGCTGGATTAAATCTTCAGTTAAAGAGGACTCACTCTCATAAATGAGCTGTAATCGAGATTATAGGCTTGAAATTAAGCTTTGGAAAGAGGAAGCTTAAAGATTCTACCTAAATAAATATTTGTATGTTGTTTGTAATTTAAAGGGACACAAAGAAATAAAAAGAATGGAGGTAGGAAAGAAGGATAGAGGAGAATTAAAAAAAATTCTTCCTAAAAAAAGCATAGAGGAAACATTTCTAGGCTCAGATGCTCAAGGGCTTTATGAGGAGCCTTCTAAAGTTGGGGCTCTCAGTTTGTAAGATCTTATAAAATCCTGAAATCACCCAGTATTGTTTTCAGTGCTTCAAAAGTTTAGGCCATCATATATGTATCTAGTGATCACCCACCTGTTTGATTCTGCTTTTAACTCTCAACCCCTTTTTCATCTTGTCAGTACCTGTGTTGTTTTTAGTCATTCCTATAATAGATGAACCCCCTAATCTCTTATTTGTCCACCTTGTTTGTCTTGAGTAAGTTGTGAGCTCTGTCAAGCAGGGACTTTTTCCTATGTGTTTGTGTACAGTGCTGTGTACATCTGGTTACACTATAGAAACGATAGCAGTGATATGGGTTCTTTTCGGCTATCAGGGAGAAAAACACCAGAAAGTTTTGATCAAATACAGTGAGTGAAATGGGGGGGGGGGAGGGAGGGGAACCTGTCAAAAACAAAAGGGGGAAAAACATATATTTAACTACATTTACTCCCCTGGCCTCCTTCTGCCCAAGTACCAGCATTGTGTAGTATCACATATACTTTTCACAGTAGGCACACAAAATTGGAGTCCACTGTTTGCATTCTAACCCTGGAGCATGATGAATCTTCTGGAAGTCTGGACATGCAGGGCAGTCAGGTCTTGCAGAACTCCCATTGTCTTCCCCTATCTTGCGCCGTTCAGGCCACAGGAGGGTTGCAACATAGCCCATGGTTGGAACATGGTCGTCGAACTGCCATACACCTTAGAGGGAACACACACTGAGTCAGCATGCACAGTTCTTCTAGTGAATAAAGGTATACGTGTAGTTACATGGCTGTGTGATTTTATATCAGACAGGCTGGTCGGTTATCAGAATCCCATTTTGTAAGTGAACACCTGTTCGCTCACTTGAAATGTGCAGAAAGATGCCATATTTGCATCCCACAAGAAAATCTTTGTCATGTCAGCTTCAGTTAAAGATATTAAGGCTCACATTTTGGTGAGATAAGGAAACAAAATCAGTCCTTAAATATCCCGAAAGATGGAAAGAGCAATGTAGATATACTTTTTGGAATGCAACCGGTACCAGCACACAAACATTGCAAGTTATATACAGATAATTCAGAGTAGTTTTTTTCTTGCCATCTAACAGTCTGTTGAGTCAGATCTATAGGATTTCAGGCATTTTATAACAGAAAACCAACTCAGACTACTGAAGAAAAAACAGATAAAAAAAAGGATTGTATTTATATTTGTGATTCAACTACCACATTAAAATACATTAGCTGCAACTAATAAGTGACGGAGGCTAAAGTATTAGCCATTGCATTTACAATACACCAGCCCAAATCCAGTCTGTAATGTCTTTATCAAATGACATTTTCCCCCATGATTTTTTAGCATCAAAAAATTTACCATTTTCTATCTATATTATATTTAGCTACATCATCAAAATGATTATATAGCTTATATGATTCTGAGTTCAGAAGTGTTGCTTATCATATTCTGCAGATAGCAATATCTGTGTCTGTTGTTTGCCTGCTAGATTTTGACAGAGACCAATCTTTGTGATGACTTAAAAAAAAATAGAAACCTCATTCCTTCCATTTTAATGCTTAAAAAAAAAGATTGGGTGGGCTGTTAAGAGTAAAAAAAAATATTTGGAATACAGGTGACAAACTCATTCCCTGCCATGGCATCAGCTTGGGCCTTTCTGCTCCCCATGGCAGTCCATTTACTGAGACTTCAGTGCTCCATCCTGAGGTATTAGAGTCCGTAATACAAGATCAATAGACAAGCAGGGGCCCCTGTAAAATGACCATTGTTGCCACTGTCCTCTTTCCACTCCAGTTCGCCTTTTAACTGCAGCACTGGCCAACCTGCAGATGAACCATTAATTATTCAGCCAGGGCTCTAACACATTCATGGTCAGCAAAGTGCCTGGCCCTCTTCGGCCTAGCTAAGCATGGTCAGTTTAAATCACATCAATGTTTCAAAAGCAACACCTTGCAGGGATCTCAGACTGCATGGCTGGCACAGGCCCAGGGTAAGAGAATCAAAGACAGGCTCCAAAGTATACCAACCAATCAAGCACACAAAAAAAAGCAGAAATGGATCTCCATGAGCAGGACAATGAGAAGTTCTTTATTAATAAGAGAGGCCCAGGGTAAAACTGAGCAAAAAAGGATCTCCCCCCAATTTTCTTTTTTCTGTCTCTCTCCTATCCTTCTTTCCCCATATCTCCAACATTCTGCCTTTGTCTATGTCTGCACCCCAGTTTTTCTGTTTTTTTGTGCATGGTAAGTCTTTCTGTAGTTGCTTCTCATAACAGGGGATGCGAAATCAACCGCCCTCCTTGGAACCACCATAAGAAAGACACAAGATATTTGATAGATAGGTTTTATTGGAAATATTTTGGCCGCAGCTTAGCCTGTTGGTGGAAACTTGCCTTACCTGAGCTCTGCACAAGTACAACAACCTCAAGGGACCTCCCGACATGCCTAGATAGGAGGCCAACATAGGCAAATTAACTTTTAACTCCGCCATGCCAGCTGGAGCAAGTACAGGCCTAGACCTCAAGTCCTGCAGAGTAAGCATAGACCTAACATTGACCACCAGGTGAATGTTAAGGTCTACTTTGAAGGACCTTCTTTGAAGCTGCCATTAGCTCGGGTATCCTCCCAAGCTGTGACAGTTCAAACCTTGCCACTATAACGGGGAGGGTGGAAGGGGAAGCAGATCCCCCCCTTTAAAAACTCCCCTTCTGACTTGTCCCCACTGCAGGGTTAAGGATCGCCTTCCACTCCCATTCAGAATTGACCATTGGCGACCACCAACTGTCCAGCATTCCCCACGCATCCTTTGACCCAGAGTGGGCACTCCAAGGCATCACTGAAAACCCACCGTCGCTGCCAAGGCTGGTGTCGGGGTGCTGCTCACACCCCCATTATGGGAAGGCTCCGAATGAGCTGGCCACCCTTTATCCACTTCCACTTCTTCTTAATGTGTGTCTTCTCTGGACTGTAAGCTCCAAGGAGTAACAGCTGTCCACCATAAGTCTCTGTATATATCCATAGCTAATGAGGCAGGAGGAGGCACCTGACTTTGCTGAGAAAGAGCTAGGTAGATTTTCTTGAGCTTAGGCCACACTATTGTTGGGCAGTGGTCCATCCCCTTATTCCCACATTAAAGCAAAGACAAGACAGATTTTACCCATAGGTATAGTTTGGGGTGAGCATGAGGGAGTGGTACCTCCTCCCCAAATACTGCAATATTACTGATCCTGAACTGATACCATCTCCCCCACCCGCCAAAGTAAGCAAGAAAACTACACCTATGATTTTAATCCCTCTTCTTCTACTGTACTCCACCCTCTTGGGTAGCTAAATATGCAAGATCCCCCTTTTCAGTTATCATCCTCCCCTCCCATAGCTAACCACAAGGTCCCACAGCAATCCAAAGAGCAACCAAAGCCAGCACAGCTGTTACCTGAACATGTGGCCTCCTGAGTCTCTGTTGGCCTTTTCCGACGATACTGCACTACCACAATCTTTCCCACCTATGAGATCAGTAACAGGAGCAGGCCACCTGTAAGACAGACCAAGCATAGTAAGCAGTGCACCTGCATTTTTGTTCCATCATCTACCTTCAGGAAGGCTCTAAATAGTGATACCACAATTGGCCCCTGGGCTAGTTGGTATGTGTAAGTGGCTAGCTGCCCTACCCAGTTTTCAACAGCCTGAGAATGATGCCCACAACACAGAAGAAAGAGAAAACTATTTACCCATGCAATGCAAATTTATAGAGAAACACACATACACACACACACATATATATATATATATATATATATATATATAAAAGAAAGAGAAACTATACACTGGATATTAACATATACAATTTTAATTCTCTTGTTTATAAGCTTGTCCTCTTTTTTTCTACAGAAGAATAATTCAATTAGGAAAGATTATATAAAACAAAGAAGGCCCTCTCTCGTGCTCTCTGAAACTCAGATACCACAACATCCTTTGATTATTCTTGTTTTGGGCTCACACCCGGTCTGAGAATCCAGTTTAGATCTAGGGTCGGGGTGCCAGGGCAGGAAACTTATCAACAAAATGATTTAATCTGTTCTGCAATCTGGTGGACAGATCAGGTCTTTTAATAAGCTTGACATGTCTAGGAGGCTTCTAATACGGATGGAGAGTTTTCAGGGCACTGCCCAGCGCAACCTGCTGCTTGATCCTACCTATTAATTTGAAAATTCTAGTAGACAACCTTCATCATGTCCACTTTGCTGAGATTTTTTCCTCACCATTATGGTGTAGATTGTCTGAAAATAGGCACCAATTTATGCACTAGTGGATGAATATAGAAAGGAGATGGGTATACATCGTTTCCTTCCGTAGGCCATAGAAACCCCAGCACAAAGCGACCAAGCCCAGTGTAGTTTGCACCTGAGCTAATTAATTATATGAGAACTAATCAATAAGAGCTGGGTGCCATGCCCTGCAGATCAGAGACGGATGAAAAAGTAGTCGTCTCCATCGCACACGTCCCCTACCCACATCCAATTTTTAAAATAGAGGAGGCCAGCCTAGTGCGCGCGGAGTTGTAGAGTCACGTCAAACTTCAAAAATAAGTAAACAAATACAAAACAATTTTTTTCCCAAATTGAAGGAATGCTGTAAAAAGTCTTTCGAATCCTCTTGCTCCAGCTTTTTTTCAGGAGCGGTAAAAGTGAAGAACAAAGACGTGTGGAGGTTTTAGTCTTGTTTTGTTTGTTTTGGGTTTTTGTTATTGTTTGTTTTTTTCCCCCATAAAGGTTTCTACAGCCCGTCTACCGGTTCTTATTTAATTTTATTCTTAAAAATCAGAGTGCTCTGGTAAAAATCAGGTTTCCTGGATCGCAAATTGGAGGTCTTTTTTTTGTTGTTGTTTTAGGAGGTCCTGAAAACCCGGCGCTTAACAGAGTTGTTTAATCGTTTTGCGCTCTCCTTATCCTTTAAGCCTGACACAGAACTTGCTGTAATTGAGGCCCTGGATCTTTCAGCCCCTCTGGAGCTCGGTGGTTAAGAGGTAACCTGTGATCTTCGTGGAGAGATTACTGTTAAACATTCCTGTACTGCAGTTTGCTTTCCAGACATCATATTTTATTACTGAGCTGCGCAATTAACGCTCTGGCATATAGTCCAGGAGGTCCCAGGGGGAAGAGTTAAGGATAAATCTTGGATTTGGCATCTGTGTGATTCTGATTGTACAAACAACTCATCACGTCATACTAGTTCCCTTTCTTTCTGTCAGCTCTCACCTTTTCTTTTCTGTCTTACGGTTTCCCTTCCTTTTATTTATTATTATTATATTAGGTTTTCTCTTTCTTTTTCCTTGCAGCATGCTGGATTTTTCCCTCCCGCGGATCCTTTTCTGTGCTTATATAATCTCGGAATTAAGACTTCTGTATCAGTCTTTGTCTCCCCTCCCCCTATATTTTAGCGTATGTCTAGAGAGGTGATAATGCATATATTGATAGACTATAGACGCACAAACCCTACAGGTGCTGTCATTTAAGGGAAGAGAGGTGGTGTGAGGGTTGCCACATGCCCGGGCAGAGTGCATTTGTCCAGGGCTCTGGATCCCTGATTAGGGCACCTGCCGTGCGCTGATGAATGCGGTCGCATTTTAGAGCTGTGAATTCTCAGAGCCGATCCATAGCTGGTTTGAACTGAATCTCTATCGATTTCTGGAGCCAGGCTGTAGACTCGCTTGTTGGTTTGAAGCGCCCCCGCCCCCACTCCCACGACCACCACAGCCAGCTCCAGAACTGCGAACAAAAGCAATGGCAGAGCAGCTCTCCTGAAAATTTATTACACGGCCTGCACGGTATTTACAGAGCTATCCACCGGACTTATCGCTCTGTATTAGGAGGGAAAGGAAATAGTTTCCAAATGTAATTTTTTTTTAATTAGAATTCATTTTAATATTATTAAATACTGACGGCGTTAAAGAGAGGGGATGAAAATATGTATGGTAGACCAGTTTTATTTCTAAAATTAATAGGGATCAGCCGGTTTCAGATTTGGTAGACACTAAGATGGTCATTAAAACTAGGCGAATTAACGCACTAAAAAATTAGCATAATTTAGGACAAACTACAGAGAGCGAGGACTCCTCTTTGGGTAAAGGTGAAAGTGTTTCAGAAAATTAGAATAATATTAAAAAAGTATCCTGAAGGAAATACAACAGAAAACAAAAACGGCAACAGACAAGTAAAACACAGTCTTGAAGGGACCCGAACATAACATCAAATATTATAAATTGCAAGCTAGTGGGGGTCAAAGTAAGAATTAATGCTCCGTTTTATGAATAAAAAGAGAACCCGAGATTCGCTGTCTTATTGCTGGGGAAAAGTCGATAGCCCGGTTGCCTGGGTTAAGCAGCCTGAATTAGCGCCCTGCTAATAAATCTTCTGTCCGCTTTCTACACAGGGGGACCATTAGTTTACTTGGATTAACAGGGGATGTGAGACTGTTCACCCCTTCCTGGCACTTAAGTGAACAAACCCCATCACAATATGCATATTTAAGAAATAAACAAATAGACTTCAATTTTGAAGATAATAAAGGCTGCAGCTTTGCTTTATTGGTGGAATACAACGTTACCCAAGCAGTGAATAAGAATAAAACTCAAACCGTGTAAAGACAGATAGGAGTTCAAAGTGAACTTTAAACCAAACCTGAGAAAACCTCTTACCTGCCCATACAGTTAGAGCAACGTCTAGGCCTGAGTTTATGAGCATGGGCCTAATGTTGACAGGGTGAACGTTAAGGCTTTGTTCACAGGACCTCCTTTGAGGTTGCTCCTAGCTCTGGCTGGTACCCCCCCCCCCCCCAAGCTGCAACAACATGTCTTGGAATTAAGGGTGAGTGGGTCAGGTAAGCAAGACCCTCCCTTAAGAATTCCCAGCCTTCCGCCCCAACAGAGAAAGGGAAGCCTCCTATTGGATGCTGCTTCCCAAAGGCATTCCAATTCAAAATTCTTAACCAATCCCGAGTGCCCGGCCAGGGCTGACTGAGACTTCTAGAGCCCCACCACCCTGGCCAAGCCAACCAACAACTTGCCCCGTTAGTTTCCCACTGGGTGAACAAGACTCCTACCGAAGCCGCCATGATCATCCAGCCCGACGTTGGGATGAAGCTCACTTCCCTGTTAAAGGGCAAGGCCAGCTCCGGACCAGCCGGTCGCCCTCGAAGACTTGTGTAAACATTTACAGGTGCCATAGTCAGGGGGAGCTCGTGGTCCCAGAGGAGGAGGAGTATTTTTTTAAACAAATAAATTATCTTAAGGGAAGATTCCAATTTGGCATTTATTTTTAATGCCTACAAAACTCTACTTTTCCCTGCCATATGTGTCATGCATGTCAAAGTGAAACACTATGGGGCTCATTTTCAAAGCACTTAGACTTACAACGTTCTATTTATCTTGAATGTATATATTTGTGTGCGAATACACACACACATAATTATGTTGTGACTTATTGGAGGTCATTTTGGAGAAGCATCCATACCCATATAAATGGAAAGTCCAGACTGCTGATACTTGTCTAAGTTAGCTGGGAATCATACCTTTCCTGGAATAGTATTTGGGTGCTGATCTGTGCTGATCAAAATTTGTAGCTGTAGCTCCCATGTACTATGAAAATAATAAAATCAGACATCACTCCTTCCATTTTCTCCAAGACCCGCGAAAATGTCAGGCTACCTCGGACGAACTGTCCACGCCAGCAGGGCTAGTCAGGATTGATCAAGGGGGAATTGTGCTACGCCCCAAAATTGTTTCCGGCATTTAAAATGATTTTTAAAATTCCTCTTTAATGGCAGGCGATTATACACATTATGTTATGAACCGAGGGTCTGCAAGTAGATGCCGCCTATTGCACATACAGAACCAGGACCTGACACCTAAACGTGGGATTCTTGTCATCTATACATTCAAGATGCCACACGGTGCCGTCGCTTTTCTTTCCTGTATGATTTTGCGTCATGGCGTTCAGCGGGCTTTTTGTAAAACACTGGGGGGGGGGGGGGGATTGTGATTATCCCAATTTAGAACTTCAATCCCACCCGCCAGGTGAAATGGGGCTTATTACCTATTACAGGAAAAAAAGGGAAAGGAAGAATGAACCTTGAACCATGACACAACCTAAAACAACATAACCACAGCAACACGGAGGATGCTAGGTATGAAAAAGGAGCATTTTTTAAACGTGAAACTCCAACTTTAAATAAGTGGCTGGAAAACCCTGCGGGGAAGTCCCACTGCAAATGCTCCAGACATGGAAACAAATGGGGAAAATATGAAAGACACTTTCCAGATTTCTGTGGTTTATTAAGTTTCTATTACCTAGATTTATAGCTGCTCTTCGGTCCCATTATTGGGCCTCTCTAGGATTAAAAAAAGAAGAAGATATATTTAGTAACTTTTGGAATACATTATCTAGCATTAACCCAGAGCAGTTAGATTAATGCAGTAAGACTTATTTTAAGAATACATACATCTTAAATCCAATTGATCAGCTGCCCGCTTCTAACACCTTCCAACCTGGGAAAAGCGTGAAGATGGCAACGGGAAGAGAAAAACGAATATATGTATAGGGCGGGGTGGAGGAGACGGGGAAGGGAAGGAAATATAGTTAATAATGGCAGACCTACACATAATTTGAATTTCATTTTTAATTAGTATTAGATTCCAATCAATAATTCCTAAAGGAGAGAGAGAGAATTTGTTTAAAAGCAAAATTTCAGACGACTGCAGTGTATCAAGTTTTGGGGACCGCGACAGTTTTTCTCCAATCTAATGTCTGCCCCTCATCACCTCTCCTTTGTATTTCTTTAACCATGAAGATCTTTAGTCAAAGTTTTGCTAAAACAAGGCACAAGTAGGTCCCAAAAAGAAAATTAGCATTTGAAAATAATGAAAAAAAAATCTATAATCACATAGCACAACATAAATGGCTTTCTTTGGAAAACTGGATGGGGGAACGAGGTCCATCCCACACCAGAGAAGAGTGTTAAACCCCGAATAATGAAAGTCCGGAGTGTCCTTCAGGCTTCTCTGAACATTCGCATAGCATTAAGAAAAACAAATTGTAGTAACATGTTGAAAAATGTTTACAAGAAATTCCCTTCATTGTTCTAGCTTTCTCCTAGTAACACAGTATATGTCTCTAACAGTTTGGATTTGTCTGCTTTCACAATATAGTAATCCGAACCCATTTGTGGGTGGAGGGCGGAATCGCAAGGTGCAACATTTAATAAAATATAGCATATCACGTGATATAACATGCATCCTATTATATATATAATAGGATGCATGTTATATATATAATAGGATGCATGTTATATCACGTGATATGCTATATTTTATTAAATGTTGCACCTTGCGATTCCGCCCTCCACCCACAAATGGGTTCGGATTACTATATTGTGAAAGCAGACAAATCCAAACTGTTAGAGACATATACTGTGTTACTAGGAGAAAGCTAGAACAATGAAGGGAATTTCTTGTAAACATTTTTCAACATGTTACTACAATTTGTTTTTCTTAATGCTATGCGAATGTTCAGAGAAGCCTGAAGGACACTCCGGACTTTCATTATATAATAGGATGCATGTTATATCACGTGATATGCTATATTTTATATATATGTAAAATATGGGACACGCGCATTTTAATAGCGTGTTTCCCTTTGGAAACATAAGAATAAGCAACAGTTTGGATAGAAATGAAAGTAATACGTGCATTTGTGTGGACATCACAGAATTTAAAATAATAGGTAATATTGCGAGCTCTGTTCGGAAATATTTTCAAAACTACTAAGGAAACCTCTTCGTACTTTAAAAGGAAAAATACAGATTATTTCCTTGGGCAGCAACAACTACAGCAAACGGTGCGAAAACAAATTCAGGGCCAGGAATTTTCATGTCAGCCTAAAATGCGAAGTTTTACTTCGGCGCCACAAACGTTCCCAAAGTGTCATCGAGAAAAGAACGAAAGAAAGAAAGGTCTTTTGCACCGCGCAAATTACACTGCAGATTAGAACCGTGACAAAATACAATAATTCAATAGATAGGTGGCACACAACAGTATGAGTAACAATAATTATCAGCTCAATTCACTCTGATTGTACATGCTTTCACAGACTATTTCGATGGGCTGTCTAGGATTTTTAGAACATTTTTTATACATTATATATAGCATTTGAAAATAATGAAAACATATCTATAATCATATAGCATAACATAAATGTCTTTCTTTGTGTGTGTGAGATTTGGCCCTAACACAGGCCTCTAATTTGGGGGATTTCCTACAACAATCAGGCCCTGATGATAAGTCTGTAGTGTTTTATGTAATTTCTTCGGATGTTCAGTTTAGTTCAGAGGTCTTGAGTTATAGGTCGGTTGGAGGAAAATGTTCCCCCTTCCACCCAAAGCTAAAGCTGGTTACATGACCGAAGCCAATAAACTCGGGCGGGGCCTCCGCTTACACTGTAGCCTTCAAGATAATTTCCTCCGTCCGGGATAGAAATAAGATTTAATATTTAACCCGAGAAATCATTCACGGAAGTCTGGCGTCTGCAGCATGGCACAAAATAGTTTGCTGACCGGGTTATAGATACAGAACTTCCAAACTAAAAGAACAATAACCTACATCCAGGGAAGGAGTTTGCAACAATCAAATAATGCGATACAGAAAAAGAAATATATATATAAACTCTCATAATCACTCCCATATACACATTTTCATATAAAATTCAAGTGTTTCGTGACAAGAACCCTGCATTTGTGAAATATTTGATTTAATTTTCCTGTCAAAAGGGAAATATCTTACGGAGACTACTGTGGAGCATAAAGGGAATACAGCAGGAAAAAAAAAAGCCTGCAAATCAATGAATCCGTGATAAATGAAGCTGGGAGCAGAGCAGGGGCCAGTGTTTGGCACCAAGTAGCACCAGCTCGGTGCCCATGTGATCCGAGGAGACATTTCCACAGGAACTGCCTTACTGGCAGCACAGAAATATACCTTTCCCCTAAGACCACAATAAGCAGATTCCTGTTTATTTATGGCTTAAAAAATTGTATATATAGGGTTGTAGGAGTATTCAGATTCCATTTGATTCAGCCCTAAATACATTTTGCATTCTGCTGAATAGGGATTTAAATTTGAATAGGAACAATCCAGGGCTCTACTGTGCTAAATCCAACTGAAATAAACACTTGATCTCTGATTTCATGTTGCTTCTTTTATTTGTCATGTTAAAGCTCAGTGCTCATTATTTGTATTCTGTATTTGGCCAAATAATATTTTTCATTATTTGCATTTGGCTGAATAGTAAAATATGCTATATACTTACCCTTACACACATTTGAGCACAGTTTTCTGAGTATCAAATATATTTAAAACTGTTACTGTTTAACTTCTAGTAGAAACAGGTATGCATTTTTTTTCTTTTGCTAGCTGCCACTGAAATGCTAAAGAGAAGATAACAGGACCAGGGAACTCTACCAATGACCTTTGAATCAATTTAAAAAGGCTCATTTAGCTGATAAGTCCCTGAAAGCAGCAGAACTAATTTGAAAATACATCTATTAAAATCACATTGCTGGAGCCTGCTGACTGCTGAGGGAGCTTTAAAGGGAGGACCTAGGGCCCTGTGCTCAGAGCATTTTCTTTCTCATGCAAAATGCCTTAAAAACCTTAATGCAAAGCCCCTTACTGATGCAGGAGCCCAGATGAATGAAAGGTTCCAGGGACTGCAGTAAAGAGCGCCAGGTACCCCAAACAGAAAATCTGTGACACAGATCTTAGGTTCCAAAAGAGCTATATATTGTATGGAGAAACAGTTTTCTGAAGAGATCACACTTGCAAGAAAAGACCTGCTACTATCAGTGGTTCCCCCCCAGTCAGTCAGGTTTTCAGGATATCCACAATTAATATTCATGTGATAAATTTGCATACAGTGGAGGCAGTGCATGCAAATATCTCTCATGAATATTCATTGTGGATATTCTAGAATTTGAAAGGCTGGGGAGCCTCCAGGACTAGGTTTGGGATTCACTGTTCTACTTTTTAAACCAGTGCTTCTCAATCCAGTCTTCAGGGCACATCCAGCCAGCCAGGTTTTCAGGATATCCACAAGAAGTATGTATGAGATGGATTTGCATGCACTGGCTTCTGCATTGTGGATATCCTGAAAACCTGACTGGCTGAGTGTGCCCAGATGACTGAGTTGAGAAGCACTGCCTTAAACTGATCAATTCCTGTATGTCACAATGTATAAAACTTCTAAATATTTTTTTCTTACCATAGCCTAGGCAAGTCTCCAGTCTTACATCCTCCCTCAGTTATAGGGTTGATTTGCCTGACAGAGTTGATCGAGTCCTGGGTTTACCCTGTTGCATGCAGGAATTTGTAGTTCTGATTTCCACATTGCATTCCATAAGAAAAGCAAGAATACAAATCCCATCATGCAACAGGGTAAACCTAGGACTGGATCACCCCTGTTGGGTGAATTTGGATCCAGTTAGCAACCTTACTCAATTATCTTTCAGACCCCAAGCCTGAAACCTCCTTCACTCCACCCCATGATTTTGATAATTAAATTTAACAATCATGCTCATCACAGAGAAATCCTATAAAATGCAAGATAAAATACATGTGCTGAGGGTTTTTTGAATTTGTGTGGCTCTCAGAACCTATTATTTTGCGTTCACTGCAGCTGATTGTTGCTGCCCCAGGCATCCGCCTAGTCTTGCCTAATAGTTGGACTGCCCTGATTCTCATTTAATAAGGAATCCTCATCCCTTGAAACCTTGGATGCTGCTGGCTTGCATCATTCTTTCAAGACAAGGTTTTAGACCTCAGGAAATCACTGTCTTTTACTATTTCTGCATCCCTCCCTTCCCATGCTTCAGACAATTCTGAGTGCCCATCCCTTTCTCATCCTGGTCATCTTTAATACCCTTTCCTTGATCAAAGCACAATCAAGAAAGAAACAGTAACATGCAATATAATGGAATGAAATATGCATAGATGTACATAGCCATAGAATTCTCACTGTCCAAAGCCCTTTCCACAATGAAGACTGCTAATACTTTAGCTGTTAACTTCTGGCATTAATTGGAAGTAGTTGAGCAGGCCTTCCTCATTGGAAACACTCTATCATGCATCCCATTTTAAAACACACTTCTCTAAGGGGTCCTTTCACTAAGGTGGGCTGAAAAATGGACTGCAGTAATGGAGGTGCATGTTGTGGATGCATGCAGATCCATTTTTCAGTGCACCTGTCGAAAAAGGCCTTTTTAAACATTTTGCCAAAAATGGACATGCGGCAAAATAAAAATTGGCGTGTGTCCATTTTGGGTCTGAGACCTTACCGCCAGCCATTGACTTAGCAGTAAGGTCTCTCATGTTAACCATGCAGTAATCACCTATGCATGTCAAGGTAGAGTTACTGCCTGATTTTCACCGTGCGTAGCAGATGTGTGTCAAAAATTAAATTACCACACGGGCCACGCAATAGCTGGGGGGCAAAGTCAAATTGACACATGTTGGGGGCACGTAGGCACCTTAGTAAAAGGGCCCCTAAATTCATTCTCACCAGCAGATTTCTGCCTCGTATCTAATCTTCCCTTTGCTTACAAAGTGTTGTAGAAAATTGTACATTTGCAACACTCATTTTCCTTGGAAGACGCACTTCCAACCATGACAATTGAGATTCCAGCCAGGACACTGCACAGAAACACCTCCTCTGCCTGAAGAGTGAATTCAGGTACTAAACACAGTTGAACTAGGCAACTTGCACCTGATCTTAGCCTTAGAATTAGTTTATCCATCCTGCTGATCTATATGTCTGAACTAGGTATTAAGGGTTCACGCTTAGAGTAGATCTCTTCCTACATCCAGAATCAAAGTTTCATGGTGAAATTAAGTAGCAGCCACAGAGCTGGCAAAGGAGCCAGCTCTGTGGTTGCTGTGGGTGCTTGAGCACCCCCAATATTGAGCAAACCCCTTGACTATGTCCACTGGGTTTAGCACCCCCAATCATTTTCAAAAGTTGGCTCCTATGCTAAGATGTACATTCGCTCTCCCTCCCTTGGAGTTCCTCAAGGTACTATCTTTGCTTCAACCTTTGTCTATTTATTTCTAACACTACTTGCAACCATGACGCAGAATCTAGGACTTAGTGGATGCTTCTTGCAGTTGACTTATAGATTGCATTTTACATATTTTACGTGGAGCAGATCACGCCCTCCTGAGTTCAGGTCATGAGGCAGTGGCCCTTTGGCTTTTCAACTATGGCATGAGACTAAAGGGGGAAGTTACTAAGCTGCAGTAAACTATGGCATTTACCATAGCTTAGTTTAACCTGGGAATCAGTACCACAAGTTAGTGACTTCCACAGTAAGGGGGTCTTTTACAAAGGTGCGCTAGCGTTTTTAGCGTGCACTAAAAATTAGTGCGTGCTAACCTTTTAGATACCCATAATATTCCTATGGGCATCTACATGGTTAGCACACTCTTTAAGTTTTAGCGAATGCTAAAAATGCTAGCATACCTTTGTAAAATGGGCTCTAAATGAATAAATAAACTTGAAATCAACCTTGCATGCTACATTATTCATCTGCCCAGTAACATTGGGCTGCTAATGTGCAGCTTGACATTCCTAGGGAGCTTTTCTTAAAGGGGCCAACCCCACCCATAGGCCTCCCTGGAGTTCCCCCCAGCCTACTACTTCTGTTAATTCATAGTGGTCTGGGGTAGAGCAATTCCAACTTTCTCCTGCCCTTACTGGTATTGGGTTCAAAATGGTACTGATGACCTCTAGTGGTAGTCTCACAGTACTACTACTAGGAGGGTCAAGCTGCCATATAAGGGCAAATGGTACTGGTGACCTCTAGCGTTAGTCATATGTTACAACTGCTAAGGGTCAAACTACTAGATAAGAGCAAAAGGCTCTTATTTGGCTTCTTGACCCCTAAGGGTAGTAGTTTGAGGCTACTGCTAGGGGTCATTGGTGCCATTTTAAACTCAGCATCAGCAGGGGCAGGAGTGACTGGAGATCACTGCTGCCCCAAACCCCCTAGACCACCAGGGACTGACAGAGGTAGGTCCAGAGTGAGGCCTTCAGGGAGAGGAGTCCAGGGAGCTGGGGGTTTTGTGAAGAGGGGGTGGGGGGAAGCACTGTTCTGTTTGTGCAGCTCCAGCCCCTTAAAGGTGGTGCCTGAGAGCTTCATGCCAGATGTAAGTACCAGGCAGGATAAATAAAGCCAGCTTTGAGCTAGGCTTACTTTTCATGAATAACACAGAATACAGCATCCAGACATGATGTTGTTTAGACACATTACATAATAATGATGCTTTGCATCTCATTATTATACATCCCACAATGACTTATGGTAAAGTAATGTACAATTTTGCTGTTTATCTTGCTTTAAGGTGCAAAAGTCATATATTATTCCCTTAGCACATATTAGTAACTACCACCCTAAATCCTTGTAAATCTAAGGCCATATGGATTTCAATGAGTCCCCCTCTTTCTAGTATTAAGATCAACCAATTATATTGCATCAGAGTATAACAATATTGGGGTGCAAGATTGATTTCCATTTAACACTTGAGCCTCAATGTTTTAGCAGTTTTTAAATCTGCAGCATTAGCCAAATATGTAAAGTTAAACATTGTTTTACCACATAGGTTTGAAAACTTAGTCTTGACTCCAATTCCAAATCAAATTGATTACTGCAATTCCCTTTAATGGAGTGAATCAGATATCTATCTATAGGTTGCAACTTGTAGAGACTTCTCACTGCTACCGGAACATCTCGCAACCCCTGCCTTTAAAAATCTTCACCGGTTATCAATAGCTTCTAGAACAGGAGTCCACAAATCCAGTCCTCGAGGTCACCAACTCAGCCTAGTTTCCAGGATTTCCACAATGAATATGTATGAGATCTATTTGCATTCACTGCTTCCATTGCATGTTATTAGATCTCGTACATATTCATTGTGGAAATCCTGAAAACCAGCTGGGGTTGAGGACCTTCAAGACTGGTTTTCAGGACCCCCTGCTCTAGAATATGTTTAAAACTCTTATGCTAACACATAAAACATTTCACACTGGAGCTCTGGTGTACCTCTCTGATATGCTCATTCCACACCAGTCCTCCTGATCAACATGCTTCCAGTATGCTAATCAATTGGCACTTCCAACTCCCACTAATCATTGTTCAGACACAACTAGATGTTCTGCCTGTTCATTTTTTTGGCCCAGTAGATTAGGACTTGCTCCCCTTCCCTTCACTTAAAGGGAGAACTAAACCATGCCCCTTTAAGGCAGCCTCAAAAAAAATGTATTTATTCATCCTAGCCTTTGGGAAAGTGAAAGGGGTAGGGTTGACTTGGTGGGGGAAGGGGATTGGGATTATACAAACAGCATTGCTCTATTCTCTATCCTTTTTGATATACTGAATTTCTTTTCCTTTTCCAAACCATTTTTAATTGTAAACTGCTTTGGTTTAAGACTGGAAGCGGTGCAAAGAAAAGCTCAAAAATGGTATGGGATTTGCATTGCAAACTGTACACGGAGAGACTTGCCGACCTGAACATGTATACCTTGGAGGAAAGGAGAAACAGGAGTGACATGATACAGACATTCAAATATTTGAAAGGTATTAATCTGCAAACAAACCTTTTCCGGAGACGGGAAGGTGGTTAGAAGTAGAGGACATGAATTGAGGTTGAAGGGGGGCAGACTCAGGAGTATTGTTAGGAAGTATTTTTTCACGGAAAGGGTGGTAGACACGTGGAATGCCCTCCCGCGGAAGGTGGTGGAGATGAAAATGGTAATGGAATTCAAACATGCGTGGGATAAACACAAAGGAATCCTGTTTAGAAGGAATGGATCTACGGAATCTTAGCGAAGATTGGGTGGCAACACTGGTAACTGGGAAGCAAAACCGGTGCTGGGCAGACTTCTACAGTCTACGCCCTGTTCGTAACTGAATAGATATAGATGGGCTGGAGTGTTTAAGGGGCTTTGACGTTAGCTTCAGAACTTAGTACAAGAACAGTGCTGGGTAGACTTTTACGGTCTGTGCCCTGAGAAAGGCAAGGAGAAATCAAACTCAAGTATACATATAAAGTATCACATACCATGTAAAATGAGTTTATCTTGTTGGGCAGACTGGATGGACCGTACAGGTCTTTATCTGCAGTCATTTACTATGTTACTATGTTACTATGTTTGCCCTGATGGACATTGGAAAGTAATATATCAGAAGTTCAAATAAATTAAGCTAAAGAATGAGTAACTGACAAAAGATCTTCATGAAATTTCTATTTTTTTGGAGAGGAAGAAATAGTTCTTTGACCTTAGTTTATTGTTTATCATTTATTCAGACTTAATATACCACCTAATATGCAAAGCATGTCAAGGTGGTTTACAACAAATACATTTGAAAGAATGAAAAGAAACTCCATAAAATAATAGAGAAAGTGGCAAAATATACAATATACATTATACAATCTATCCATCAGTCCATCAAACTGGGTAGACGTGAATCACTTGTTTACACTTTCCAAAAATACAAGGACTAGAGGGCACGCAATGAAGCTACTAAGTAGTAAATTTAAAACAAATTGGAGAAAATATTTCTTCACTCAGGACTTCTTTTACAAAGCTGTGCTTGCAATTCCTGTGTGGCTAGTGAGAGAAAGTCCATTCAATTCTTATGGGTTTCCTCTCAATTACCATGCAGGAATCGCTAGCGCGGCTTTGTAAAAGAAGCTCTCAATGTGTAATTAAATGCTGGAATTCATTGCCAGATAATGTGGTAAAAGCAGTTAGTTTAGCAGGGTTTAAAAAAGGTTTGGATAATTTCCTAAAAGTCCATAAGTGATTATTAAGATGGACACGGGGAAAATCCACTGCTTATTTCTAGGATAATAAGCTACATAAAATCCATTTTACTGTTCTGGGATCTTGCCAGGTGTTTGTGACCTTGCCTGGCCACTGTTGGAAACAGGGGGCTTGATGGACCTTTGGTCTATCCCAATATGGCAGCAGTTATGTTTTTATAAACTGTAATCTGGGACAGAAATCCTGGACCCATCCAGTCAACAGCAGTGTCATCCTTTGTACCTCTCTCTGGCCATGATTAATTACAACTCAATCTAAAGTCTACTGATGCTGCTGTACAGGAAAAGTGGCATAGGTGCACTAACAGATTTAGTGCATGCTAGTGCCTGCTAATGATTAGTGTGCACTAATTTTATTTTATTTATTTAGATTTTGCTCACACCTTTTCAGTAGTAGCTCAAGGTGAGTTACATTCAGGTACTCTGGATATTTCTGTGTCCCAGGAGGGCTCACAATCTAAGTTTGTACCTGAGGCAATGGAGGGTTAAGTGACTTGCCCAAGATCACAAGGAGTAGCAGCGGGATTTGAACCGGCCACTTCTGGATTGCAAGCCTGGTGCTCTAACCACTAGGCCACTCCTCCACTCCACTAAATGATAAAACGGCCATAGAAATATAATGGGTGTCTTTGGCACATGCTAAATCCATTGGTGCACCTCAGTAAAAGGACCCCCTGGTGTCATGCTTCCAAAACTTTGGGGCCCTTTTACTGTAATGCATTAAAAAAATGGGCATAGTGCATTTTAACATTGGACTATCCCGTATGCTAAGCCCATTTTTAGGGGCCCTTTTATCAACCAGCAGTAGGGCTACCACCAGAAAAGCACATGGCAAATCGGTCTTACCACCGGGCTGACCCAGGAGCCCAGCAGTAGTTCTGTTTGTGCCACGTGCCATTTCCAGCACTAGAAAATAGAGCTGGTGGGCAGAGAATACGTATCCCAGCACTGCCGCCGCCTGATTATTGCTGGGTTACCGCCAGAGCCCTCTCCACCTCCTAAATAGGAGGTCGTAAGGGCTCTGGCAGGAAATGGCTGCGTGACACTTTTTAAAGTAGCACATAATCATTTACTGCCTGTATTCTGAAAATGCCCTTTTACCCACTGTGGTAAAACGTAGCCTCAGTGCAAGGCAATCTCACACACTGACACCACCACGGGTCACCTTTTGCCATCGCTTGGTAAAAGGACCCCTTAATGCAGCAGTAAAATAAAGGCTTTTTTCTTTTTGCTGGTCCCACACTCATTTTTCCATTAGCGTGTGATACCTGCCAAAAAAAAATGAATATAGGAGCCCTGATTGCCTCTTATTTAGGAGGTGCTCTGTGCTCCCTTTTTAACTCTGTGTTAACCAGTTAGCGCGCACTAAATGAAACACGCTAGCTGGTTACCGTAGACATGCCCATTTCCTGCCCATGAAACACCCCTTCCAAAAAAAAGAATTGAAAAAAATATTTTAACATGTGCTTGGTGCACGGGAAATGCAAAATTACCGCAAACTGCATCAACACGTTTTGCACTGGTTTCCTGTGCACCAAGTCCCACGAAGTGAGCCCACAACCCCTTCCCTACCTTGCTTTCTGTGTCACTTCTTCAAATCTACATTATTTATTTATTTGTAACATTTGTATCCCACATTTTCCCACCCATTAGCAGGCTCAATGTGGCTTACATAATACCATCAAGGCGATCGCCAAGTCCAGTAGATATTAAACAAATACAGTTTAAAATAAGGGTCAGGTAAGGTTAGGGTATACAAGTACAACAAGGGTCAAGGAACTAAGGAATATATGATGTCCATTATGATGTGAGTTTTTGATGCATTACGGAGTTAAGGCATTTAAGTTGGATCAGTAGAGTAGGCCTTGCAAAACAGATAGGTTTTTAATGATCGCCTGAAGTTTAGATGGTCATGGATCGTTTTCACACTCTTTGGTAGTGCATTCCGCATTTGTGTACCTAAGTAGGAGAAATTGGATGCATAGGTTGATTTCTATCTGAGTCCAATGCAGCTTGGATAGTGGAGGTTCAGATAGGAACGTGACGCTCTGGTTCTGTTTCTGGTCGGAAGATCTATAGGGGATAATTTATAAGGAGTCACCTAGATTTGCTCTATACAATTAAATATATGTATGCATGTACATTAAAAAAAATACATAAGGGATAGCAAGCTTTTAAAATATCCCAAAAAGAGTATGAAATATGCAGTTTATTAACAAGACGGCTAACCCAGACTGTGGGGAACTATCAAAAATCTCACAATTTAAACAAATGAGGCCTCAAAACTCAGAGCAATTTTATATTGTCATTAGCCCCACTAAGGGGTCCTTTCACTAAGGTGTGCTGCCTGTGTAGGCGCATGAATTGGACATGTGCAGGTCCATTTGTCAGCACACCTGCAAAAAAGGCATTTTTTTTGCCAAAAATGGATGTGTGGCAAAATTAAAAATCAGCACACGTCCATTTTGGGCCTGAGACCTTACCGCCACCCATCGACTTAGCGGTAAGCTCTCACATGTTAACTCGTCAGCGCACGTACACTGCTGATTACTGCCCAGTTAGCGCCACGCCGTAGACAATAAAAAATATTTTCTGTTGCACGTATCAGACATACATTAAAAAATGGAATTACCGCCTGGGGGACGCGGTAGCCGGGCGGTAGTTCCAAATTGATGCATGTTGGATGCATGTAGGCGCCTACGAGCCTTAGTAAAAGGGACCTTAAATTATATCTCCAGAAAAAAGAAAGCAACAACAAACCCCCTCCCCCTCCCCCCCTCCCCCTCCCCCCCTCCCCCTCCCTAGAAACGGAGAAAAAAGTGGCTAACTAAAAAACTGGAGAAAAATAGCCAAAACCAACACAGTCTGTTTAAGTCATCAAAACCCCAAAATATCCACATTCATATCTGGGAACACTTTTGGGGATAGACTGACATGACATCTTTGCTTTACCCTTCGCTATCACTTATAATGTTCTATTACGTATTGTGTTGTCATTGCAAGTAGTATACCATGCCATACTTTGTATTGTTGTTCAAATATTTTTTACTGCTGTAATTGCCTATTGCTCATGTTTGATCTATTCTTACTGCACACCGCCTTGAGTGAATTCCTTCAAAAAGGTGGTAAATAAATCCTAATAAATAAATAAATAAATAATGTAATGTAATGTATTAATTATTTCTTTATTTCTAATTCTCATGAATTCTATTTACCTTAATCGAAATAATACTCTGTTCTTCTTATTTCGCTAATGACGACTGTCATGGCGGCATAATGTAAGCCACATTGAGCCTGCAAAAAGGTGGGAAAATGTGGGATACAAATGCAACAAATAAATAAATAAATAAATAAATACATGTTTGGTCAGACCATTGTTCTTTGACAGGTCCTTTCATGAAGCTGCAGCAAAAGGGGGCCTGAACTGGTGTCAGCATGTGTTTTTGATGTGTGCCGGGGGCCCCTTTTACCGCAGCAGGTAAAAGGCAGCTCTTTGTTTTTTTCAAGAAATGGTCCTGCAGCAAGTGAAATACTTGCTAGTGCGGCTATCTGGGGGGAGGGGGAGAGGAAACACTTACTGCCACTCATTGAGGTTGCAGTAAGGGCTCCCATGCTAACCTGGTGGTGCACTGCCCAATTACCACCGGGTACACACTGGCGCTACAAAAAATTTTTTTTTGTAGCGCTGGATATAGTGCATGCTGGGGGTGGGAACTACTGCTGGGTTGCTGCGGTAGCCCGGTGGTACTTTCCTTCCCTTCTGCTTTGTAAAAGGACCCCTGAGATTTGAGGCCTTGTTTGTTTAAATTGTAGATTTTTGATAGTGCCCCACAGTCTTGTTAGCAAACTGCATGTTTCATGCATGTACATTAACACATATGTGCATAAATGTCAAGAATCCAGCTGCACATTATTCTGTAACTACATGCCAATCTTTGACAGTGTGTACTTTGCAGACAGCTATTCACATGGACAGAGAGTCCTTTCGTTAAGCTGCACTAAATACTAACGTGTGCCTAACACAGTTTAAAATAGACTGGAATAGACTTCCCGAGCCTGTACGTCTAGCCCCATTGTTGGCCGTTTTCAAATCCAGGCTAAAAGCCCACCTCTTTAACGCTGCTTTTGACTCCTAACCACTACTCACTTGCCCTGTACCCTTTTATCTCCACCTCTTTAATTCCCTTACCTCTTAGTTGTTCTGTCTGTTTGTCTGTCCTATTTAGATTGTGAGCTCTTTGAGCAGGGACTGTCTTTTCATGTATGGTGTACAGTGCTGCGTATGCCTTGTAGCGCTATAGAAGTGATAAGTAGTAGTAGTAGTAGTAAAATGGCGTACCTTGGGGTGTGCTCAGGCATCCTACAGTAATCGCTAAGGTCTAGATTCTATATATCACGCCCCCAAAAATCAGCACCAAAATGAAATACGCCTAGGCATATTCTAGAAAGTATTCCTAAATGTAGGCATACTTTATAGACTAAACCTAAATTTCCATGAGGTTTATAGAATACGCTGAGTGCCCATTCATGTGACTAAATCTAGTTGCAGGCAGTTACACCAAGTAAAGCTTGGTGTAAATACCGACGCCTAAATTACACGTGGATTGAGTGTATTCTATAACAATGCACATAGATTTTAGAAACACCCACAACCCACCCACTCCATGCCCGTTGGCCACACCCCCTTTGCAACTATGCAACTTAGAATTTTTGCGTATCACGTTACAGAATGCGCTTAGACAGTCGTGCTTGTAAATTCTAATTTATGCCAATTACTGTCAATAATTGCTAGTGAAGTGGAAATGATCAGTGCTGATTTGCTTGTTGGGTAATTAAGTTGTGTGCACAAATCCTTAATCTGACCAGATTTGTGCACTTAAGTCATGCTATATAGAATCCAGGGGGTAAATATGCACATGCTAACCATACGCCAAAAAATTATTTTTATTTTTTGAGGGGGAAGAGGGTGGGCATTCCTGCGCTAATCAGTTTGTGCAGCTACATTACTGCGCATTAAGTGGTTAGCGCACAGTGCGTGCGAGCCCTTTCCACCTACAAAATGGGTGGTGGTACGAGCTCATGCAGTACATTTTTTAATGGCTGTGCTCTAATAGCAATATTAGCACATGGCTATTCATAAAAAAAAACAAAACGGCCATTTTTATGACTGTGATAAAAATGACCTTGGTGCACAGGAAAAGCCCACATGGGTGTGGGGAGGGGGGAGATTATATATATGGCGCCTAAAAAATCCACATGGAAAACATTTTTGCCTAAGCGTATTCTATAAGTGGTGCGTAGATTTAGGCGCAGTATATAGAATAGGATGATACCCTTCACCTAAAACTATGTGTATCCATTCACACCAAAGAAAACATGACATAAATCCTGGCACGTAGATTTAGGCGCACTGGGCCATATTTCATAACTATGCACATAAATTTCAGAACGCCTATGAAACACCCATTTCTCCGCCTATAACCATGTCCTTTTTTGGCTGCGCGTGTTAGAAGTTAGGCGCACTACGTTGAAGAATACGCTTAGCGAGTTGTGCATGTAAATTCTAATTATTGCCAATTAGTGCTCATTATTGCTTGTTAAGTGTACATAAGTACATAAGTAATGCCACACTGGGAAAAGACCAAGGGTCCATCGAGCCCAGCATCCTGTCCACGACAGCGGCCAATCCAGGCCAAGGGCACCTGGCGAGCTTCCCAAACGTTCAAACATTCTATACGTGTTATTCCTGGAATTGTGGATTTTTTCCATTTAGTAGTGGTTTATGGACTTGTCCTTTAGGAAACTGTCTAACCCCTTTTAAAACTCTGCCAAGCTAACCGCTGTTATTAATGCTGATTGGCTTGCCAATTAAGTTATGTGCATTGTTACAGAATGCGCGCTTGGATTTCAGCGCAGATCTCTAGGCGTGCTATATAGAATCTGGTGGGATAAGGGTTTGCTATGGCCACTTTTTACAGCAGCATAGTAAAAGTGCCCCAGAGCTTGGAGAAGCATGGATAGGGCTCACATGCAAAAACATATACACATATTTACCTGATTATGCTGGTATTCTCTAAAGAAAATAGGTGCCTACTCTTCTTAATAGAATAGGATCTAAATGTTTGCATTCAAGATGCTTAAAACAGGTGGCCTCTTATAGAATCTGCTGTGACTCCTTCATAGCCTCTCACCAAGCCTGCACAGGATAAATTATAGCAACGCTTCATGGGACAATGATGTAGCTTTGTGGCAGCCTTAGTCATTTCGCTATTGGGGTTGTGACCCACAGTTTCAAAAGCACTGGGTTAGAGCAATGAGCTGAGGGCTGAGGACGTAGGGATCAAATCTAATTTCCCCCACTGTTGATTCTTATAACCTTGAACAACGTGGTAACATTGTAGATGATGACAGATAAAGACCTGCATGGTCCATCCAGTCTGCCCAAGAAGATAAACTCCCCTTTATTTCCAATTTCCTCAGTACCCAATTAGATCGTAAGCCCCCTGGGGCAGGAAATTACTAATAACACTGTAAACCACCGTGAATGTTATTTGGAAAAGTAGAATAAAAATCTTGTTTATGTTTTTTCTTTGCAACTACTGTTTCCTTCTACCCTCATTTTAAATGTTCTTCTGTGTAGCTCAGTCATTGTGGCCTTAGTTCTCTAGGACACTGGTTCTCAACCTGCTCCTCAGGGCATACCCAGCCAGTTGGGTTTTCAGGATATCTAAAATGAATATGCATGAGATAGATTTACATACCAAAGAGGTAATGCATGCAAATCTATTGCATGATATATTCATTGTGGATATTCTGAGAACCTGACTGGCTAGGTGTGCCCTGAGGACTGAGTCGAGAACCACTGCCCTAGGGCAGAGTTTCTCAAGTTGATCCTAGAGTATTCCCTTGCCATATCGGTTTGCAGGATATTCACAATGAATATGCATGAAGAGAGGCCGTGTATGCACATAAATTTCATACATATTCACCGTGGGTATCCTGAAAATCTGACTGGCAAGGGGGTACTCCAGGACCGACTTGGGAAACACTGCCCTAAGGAGGTCCTTTTACTAAGCTGTGGCAAAAGGGGACCCGCGCTGGCATCAGCGCATGTTTTTGATGCACGCTGAGGCCCCTTTTTCCCGCAGTGGGTAAAAGGCTGGGTTTTTTAAATGAAATGGCTGTGTGGCAAGCGAACACTAAACATAATTAAGTATAGGATGTGGGAGTTCCAACCCCGCCACTTAGACCCTGAAGCAGTGGCACAAAATGCTGGCCATCGTTGGCTAGTGGCAAGGGAGAGAAGGAACTAGCTCCAGCAAAAGAAGTTATAAGTGCCGGTAGCAAGTGCGACTGAAAGATGTTTCCTTTCAGTTTTGAATCACCAAATTTTTTTGTAGTCATGGTTGTTGAAATATCTGATTCAGCAGCATTGAAATTAGAATTGTGTAGCAATAGAGGCTATAGCAGCAACTAGCGACTAGATATTAAGATCAAAAGTTTTTTTGGGCTGATGATGAACAGAGGATTATTTTAGATCCGTTTTAGCTCTATTAGATTGTGATCTAGGAGCTTTGTGAGCCCTTTTTTCCTTTGTCAGGTGCACTAACTTATATTAGAGTGTAATTAGTTGCATTTTCATCACGTGGAAGTAATTTTGTGTGGCAAGTGAAGCCATTTTAGGGGGTGCACTTACTGTCACCCATTGAGGTGGCAGTAAGGGCTCCCACACTAACCTGGCAGTAACCGGGCAGCACATGACACAGCCCGATTACCTCCGGGTAAACATCAGCTGTGCGCTGGAGGATGGTAACTACTGCTGGGCTGCTGTGGTAGCCCAGTGGTACTTTCTGTTTAGTGAGTGGTAAGCCTCTTCCTCAGGGATCAGACTGGCTGTTTTTTTAAAGTCTTTCCAGCAGGTGTCACTGTTGTGCATTGTTGGGGACTCTGGAATCCAACCTGGGTATTTTGTATGGCAGTGTACAGCATAGCCATTGAGCTATCGGTCAGCCCCAGGCAGAGAATAGACAAAATCCTATTTGATCAAACTATAAGACAAGGATCTTCAAATCCATTCCTCGAGGTCCACAACATAGCCTGGTTTTCAGGATTTCCACAATGAATATGTATGAGAACTATTTGCATTCACTGCTTTCATTGCATGCCATTAGATTTCATATATATTCATTCTGGAAATCCTGAAAACCAGGCTGGGTTGTGGATCTCAAAGACTGGATTTGAGGACCCCTGCTATAAGATATAGCATCAGCGGGGGTGGAGAACATTAATTGCCATATATATTTGCAGTATTTTATACCCAACCTTACTTGCACTAGGGATATGTATTTGGCTTGTTAGATTTTACACTTTTATGCACATGTAACATTATTTTATACATGTATTGACCTACAAATTGATGCACATAAAGTCAATTTTGGCACATAAAATGTTTTTTTTATTTGTAAAGTTTTTAAACAGCAAAACGTTTACAATGATCTGAGAAAATATCTGAAAATCAACCTAAAATTCTGAAAACAAACAAAAAATGTTTCTCTGCACACCTCTAACGTGCAATCAGTGAACCTCAATGACCATTATTCTGATTGGTGTGAGTAATTACACTAGTGTGTTATTCCCTCCTGATCCTGGTGTATTTCTTCTGCAGGATTGTTACTCAGTCTTGTGCACTTAAAATAAGGGTTTCATTCAGTAGAGAAATCATATTTCATGCCAAAACTACTTCTTTTTTCTATAGACGTTGCAAAGAATATTTTCTAGAACATTGCTCTGAGTTAGGGGTTCTCAACCCTCTCCTAGAGGCACATCAAGCCCAGGAATGTATATGAGAGAGATTTGCATACAAGGCGTCTGCAATAGATACGTATTTTTTCATGCATAGTCCTAGTGGTATGTCTGAAAACATGACTGGCTAGGTGTACCTCCAGGAAAAGGCTGGGGAGCCCTGCTCTAAGTGACCCAGAGGAGGCTGTGTCTTTGGGAAAATAAACTCCCTTCTTTCGCTCTTTAAAATAATAAGTTTATTTATTGAAACACTTGGAATTTCAACGTGGAATTTCACAGCTTTATGTGCTGTTACCATCTACTTTTATGTGCAGAGTGGAATGAGATTATCTTTAAACACAGCAAAGTTACAGACCACCCAGCAATTTTCAAGTGTTCAAAAATGTTTGCAGTGTGAAACTAGGAACGGAATCAGGCTCTTCAAAGAACAGACCGAGGACATCCAATATTGAAGAGCCTGATTCTGGTCCCACTCTTCTCCTGCTCCTGAGGTTGTTTGTGGGACTCTGTTGTTCTTTCCACTTTGGTGGCTGTGTTGCCTTTGCACTGTAAAACTACCATTATTTGAAAAAATGGGGTACCAGCTTATTATTAATGATGTCACAGTGATATAGACATTTGCCTGGGGAGCAATATTAGAGGCCTATCACAAGCTCCACCCAAAGTCAACTCAAGGAAGCGCTGCAGATGATCTGGGACAGCCTGTCATAATGACCAATCAAGATCAACAAGGCTGTTAAGAACTTCCCAAAGCAATTGAAGGCCTGGCTTAAAGCTGGGGGTGGACACTGGTGGACACTTTGAGCATTCACAATGACTATGAAATTCTGATACGTTGTTAATTGTGTCGTTTGAATGATGTTATTTTACAATGGTTTAGCTCAAACAATTTCGATGCGCAAAAATCGCTAGGTAGGTAATGCTAAGGTGTCGGTAACATCAACATAGGTTAAGATAATTAAATCTTTGATAATATGATGATTAGATAAGTATGTAAAATTTCTTGTTGAAATTCAAATAGGTTGCTGAGAAAATGGCAAAAACCTCTATGGGGTTAATTTTTTTGCCTCACGCTGTGTACATCTCTCTCTGTCTCTCTCTCTCTCTGTCTCTCTCTCTCTCTCTCTCTCTCTCTCTCTATATATATATATATATATATATATATATCTGCAAGCATTTCAAAATCAGCAGCACCGAGCTGCATAAAATCATGAGATATATTCTTTCAGCAATGCCAAAAAAAGGGGAAAACAAAGGGACTTTTTTTACTTAGCTGCGCAAAGTGCTAACTCATGGTTAACACAGGAAAAATGGCCTATTGCATGATACACTAACGTGTTCTGCATTCGTTTTTCCATTTGTGTGAACTAAGCATACGCTATTTATTTTATTTTATTTTTTCAGTTGGGGGGGGGGGGGGTTGTGTCAGGGATGGAAAATGGACATGGAAGTTCTATTCAGCTAGCACAGCGATGCACTAACATAGGAGCCCTTTGTGCCTCCTAAGTAGGAGGCGGTAAGTGCTCTTGTGTTAATTTTGTTAAGTGGTCACACACTAATGCAGCAAAAACAAAAGAGTGAGGCGGACTCAAAAAGGATATCAAAATGTAGGAGTCTTTATTGTACAAGGTATAAAACCGACCCGACACAGCTGTGTTTCGGCAAAAAAAGGCCTACCTCAGGGGTCAAACAATTCTGTTATATTGTGGCTTATCGGCAAGGCGTTGCTCGCATTGCAGAGCATTTATTTTTACTTGTGACCACATGGCGTTTTAGCAGCCAAGACCTTGACATCTTCTTTAAGTCAACTTTTTTTACCACAATATAACAGATTTGTTTGACCCCTGAGGCAGGCCTTTTGTTCTGAAACACGGCCTCGTCGGGTCGGTTTTATGCCTTTTACAATAAAGACGCCTACATTTTGATATCCTTTCTGAGTCCGCCTCACTCTTTTGTTTTGCTGCTCACGTTTGCGTGAGGCACTTTTCCTCCTTTTTTTCTCCTCACACACTAATGATAACATTAGCACACAGCCAGAAATTTACAGAGCAGTAGTAAGCCCAATCCAGGCTTACCATATGCTAGTTTCGTATTACTGCCAGCCCAACATGAGCGCTGGTGGTAATTCCAGCCCTGGCACATGCCACTTGCCATGCTAGGGAAAATAGCTAGCTATTTTCTAGCGTGGCACTAATCTGGCAGTAATCAGGCAGCGCCATTCGCTACCCCGTTACCACAGGGTTAGCACAAGAGCCCTTATCGCCACCTCAATGTGGTAAATGGAGTTTCTCCCTTATATGGTAGGGAAGCTCCACCAGAGCATCCCAGGATACACTGGGAAGGGCATGGCGCTGCCATTTTGAAGATGGTGCTGGATGAGGAGGAAATGTGCTACTTCCTCCTCCATCAGAGGTATGGAGGAGGGGGAGGGGAGGGCTCCGCTAGACCACCAGGGAGGATGGGGGTTGGGGTGGCAGCTCACTTGGGCTACCAGAGATTCTTTTTTGGGTGTTGAGGGGGTTGGAGATCTACTGGATCTCCAGCACCCCTGGGCCCTCATGTCACAAGGGGAGTCAGAGGACTGGAGGTCTGCCGGACCTCCAGCCCCTGTGTCGCTGTCTAGGCGGCTTGGGGTGGCAGCTGGTGGAGGTCTGGGGGTCCCACGGACCTCCATCTCCTTGTTTGACAGGTCCGAGCTTTTGACAGCCCAGACCTGTCAAACTAGTGCGGGAGGCTTCAGGCACAATCCTTCCACACTTTTCCCCTACGATCAGCGCTAATAGTGTGTGCCTATATTTGCATGCTATTAGCTTTGATCATAAGAGTGGTATAGACCCCATGCTGTTCCAGCGCTACTTTTAGAGCACAATTTGGAACAGCGCAGGGCTTCTGATTATCTGGCTAGAAGTCCTTTTAAGCTGTGGTAATCATGTGCCAATGCTTACTGCAGCTTTAGCAAAAGGAAATTTGTAATGGGATAGTGGGAATTAGAATTCTGATTCGGTGCAGGGCATACGCTTCTTACACATCCCACAATATGTTTCCATAGATGGAGCAGCAATAGCAGAATCCTTCAGGTACCAGAAATTAAATGAGGGGCCTTGAGTTTGAAAGAGACCCCATTGACAAAATCAGAGAGGACAGGGCAAACAACTTTGCGATGTCTTTAGCTTGGATGGTCCATTTGAATAAGATGGGAAAAATAAGTGAAATGTGTCCTTCCCTGAGCTCCTGCAGAGCATAGCTTCAAGTTAACCTGGCAGAAAGTAGATCAGGGTGTTCTGAACAGAGGAAGAGGAGGAAGAGGAAGAAGGGCTGTACTTTGAGAGGAAACCTCACACTTTCAGCTGCACTAACAAAAAGATGCTCAAAGGCAAATGCAGGCGCCAGCCATTAGCGCTTGACTAGCACCTGCATTTCCTACTGCAAAATGTTCAGAGCTGGCGAGCGTATGAAATAATGAGCTTGCCAGCTCTGAATGCTAATAACATGCAAATGCATGCTAAACAGGGCCATTAATATTTCTCCCCAATGCTCAGTGGGCAATGTGCCAAACAAGGGCACTGCTCCTGCAGCAAACCCTAGGGTTTGCTAGGGCATTGGGGAGGAATAGGTAGACCCTGCTCAGCATGCATCCCTCACCCCCTCCAAGAATGTGGGGGCTGGTGGTCCAGTGGATCCCAGGCCCCCATCTGCCCCCCAAAATAACATTTAAACCTGGTGGTCTAATGGAACCCCCACCCCCATAGGACTTTAACCCTAGTGGTCCAGTGGAACCCTGGCTATGCCCACTCCTTCATCCTGAAGACCATCCCTGCCCCCCCCCCCAATGGTCTATCTCAAAGTTAGAGGAGGAGGGATGGAGTCTTGCTCCCTCTTCCTGCAGGTGCCTAATTGAAATGGCAGCACCCCTCCCTTTCCGGTGCATCCTGAGATGCACTGGGTGGGGCTTAACTACCATATAAGAAGGGAGTTTTTCCTTTATATAGTAGTTAATTCCTGCCCAGTGCATCCCAGGATGCACTGCATAGGGTAGGGTGCTGCCATTTTGAGGCTGTGCCTGCAGGAAGAGGGAGTAAGACTCTGTTCCTCCACGTCTAACTTTGAGGTAGGCCACTGGTGTGTGTGTGTGGGGAGGGGTGTCCAAGACCATTGTTAGGCCACCAGGGATGGTCTTCAGAATGGGGTGGTGGGCATGGCCACAGTCCCACTGGACCACCCCATCCTCCTAAAATATACACTCTGGCATGGGTCAACTAGCTTTACCGTACAGAGAGCTCTGGCAGCTGCCTTCTTTTTAACTTTGACCTTGAGAGTCTTCTGAGACTTTTTCTCATTCTGGGCAATTGTCCTGTCCTGTCCAGTCCAACTGCATCATATTCAGAACAGTTCCATATTTAGTGAAAGATACAGCAATTGTGTAGCAAAATGCTCTCTGTTAGGTCCATGCTTCTTTCCTGGTCAAGCTCCTCTAGTTGTATATGTTTAATGTACTTCTTCCCTTAATGTAGGTCTGGAAAATGTTTTTTGTCTTGTATTATATTACCTATTGTTCATTACAATGGTTAATTGTTTTTTTTCCACTCTGTTATTGAAAATTTAAGTAAAATATCTGAACTCAGAACAGTTCCATAATATACATTTTACTTTTTAAATTTTAATATAATTCAATTTGCAATAACAACACGTAGTGGAATGACCTTGTAGTACAACTTTCGTTTTCTCATTGGTATCTCTCCTTTAGAAAAAAGCTAAACACGGTTTAGAAGATTTACCTCTTGATTATCACCTTTTGCTAATACTATCCTAGGAGAATGTCCTAGCTCTCTTGTTATTTGTAATTCGCTTAGAACTTGATGGTAATAGAGGGACATGAAACAGAATGTAATGTAATGGTTGCCCTGTGTACTGAATTCTGGGCTGAAGGTCTAGAGCAGGGGTCTTCAACCCAGTCCTCAGGATACACATAGCCAGTCAGGTTTTCAGGATACCCACAATGAATATTCATGAGATAAAATCTGCATGCACTACCTCTATTGTATGCAACTTTATCTCATGCGTATTCATTGTGGGTATCCTAAGGACTGGGTTGAGACAAGGGGCGTAGCCAGACCTTGTGGTGGGAAGGGGCCAGAGCCTGAGGTGGGGAGGCACATTTTGGTGTGCCGCCCCCCTGCCACCTCGCTGCCCTGCCGCTCCCCACCCACTGCCGCAGCAAATACCTTGGCTGGTGGGGGGTCCCCAACCACCGCCAACTGAAGCCTTGTCCAGTGCCGGTCTCCAGCGCCACTGCGTTGCCTGCCCTGCTCTCTGTTCCCCTCACATCCTGCACGCTCCTTTTAGTGAAATTGAGCATGCTCAATGTTATATTACATTGTAAACCATTCTGACTTACTTTTGTAATAAGTGACGGTCTAGTAAATGAATAAACGATAAATGATGCTCAGTTTCACTAAAAGGAGCATGCCGGACGTGAGGGGAAGACAGAGCAGGGCAGGCTTGCGGCGGCAGCGGCGGACACGGAGATGCGCTGGACAAGACTTCAGCTGGTGGAGGTTGGGGACCCCTGCCAGCAAAACCAGGGGTCTAGAGGAAATTTTGGGGGGGTCCAGGCCCCCATGGCCCCACTTAGCTATGCCACTGTTTGAGACTACTATTCCTGGTGCTGGGCAGTGTTGTGCTGGCAGGGCAAGACATGGTCAACAAAGGAGCTTTGCCCTCTACTGGTCACCTTCATGCAAATTGAAATCCAAGCTATGAGAGATGCTACTTTAGGAAACTCTGAAACACGGAGGGCTGCTGGTTCTAGGCCTCCCTGCATTTCTCAGTAGGCAGCCTCCAGCAGCTGGTCTGAAAAGAAGGGAGCGTACCAAGTTCCTTCCCCCCTTTCTTTTTCCTCCATCCCTCTTGCATCTTCTCGCGCACCTTTTTTGCATGCTGTAAGCTGCTTTGCTTTGCCTTTGGAGACTGAAATAGCATTACACTAAGGGCCCTGTTTTCCAAGCCATGTTATAGGTTAGTGTGTGCACTAATTGTAGGCACGTTAAAAACGCTAACGCACTTTAGTAAACAGGGCCCCAAATGTTGGCAAATAAATACATGGCAGGTAATGATGCCCTTTGGATGTTGAACGCAGAAGCAAGGGGTCTAAAATCAAAGGAACAAGGAGGTCACTGCCCTGTCCTTTACTCCTTTCTATTCTCACTTGTTTCCAAGGCAACCCAAATATTGCCCATATAAGTAGATTTCTACTGCTTGGATCCTCCCACTATTATGGATTTAAATAAATGAACATGTTGTATATTTAATTCAGTCCTGAAACTGCAGGTGATCTCACAGGCATACATTGAACACAAGAGGAATGCTCTGAAAGTCTCTCTAGTATTAAAAATGCTCTTTAAAAATGAGTCAGCCAATGTATTAAACCACAAATGGTTTCCTACATACAATGGCATGAGGAATATGGTAAATGGCATATGTAACCTTATTTGCAAATTTCTACGTATGCAATCTGCCATTTTTTCACATGTAATGTTGCATTTGCAAAGCCCTTTCAAAAATCATGTGCAAGTCAGCTCAGGAGCAATTTTGACACATGGGCAGAAAATCCCACAAAGCAGTGATTTTTCTATGAAACCCAACTACACCTTAGAGAGGTGTGATAATGTGGTTCTTATTATCGAGCACACAATTTAAAACAGTTTTTGCTACACAACAAATCTATTTGCATATTATTTATATCATATATATATTCCCAAGACAATGTTCTTCTAGTACTAGACCATTTATGCAGAACTCACCATGATTTAATACATGAATGTCCTGGCTGAGGCCTGCCCAGTGGCTAAGTAGTAATACTACTTTGGGAACAGGCAGAGTTCCTAATTCAGTTCTTGGATTAGGTCTCCCAAATCTGTGGCTGGGGGTGCCACAGAGGCAGCATTCGCAGCCCCTGGTGTGGGAGACAGTTATGGTCATCGTTAAGGGTGACACCTGTTAGCCATATCTAGTGTTCATGAAACTCAGCTCCAGATGGAGCCCTTGGAATGCAGTATCCTGCCTCAGGACCATTACTGCAATGTCCAGACTGGAAACACTGATGTGGAGTACTTGAGAATGAAGGTTCATGGTACCAGAATCCCTGCGCTGGTTTCACGTGACCTGGAAGAAAATTGAGACATTGGTGCTCATTTTCAAAATACATAGACCTACAAGGTTATGTGGAGGCATAGTATTAAAGCACTTAGACTTACAAAGTTATGTGGAGGGGCATAATCGAAAGGGATGCCCAAGTTTTGCTGAGGACGTCCTTGCAAAACGTCCCGATGGAGGGGTGGGGAAACCTGTATTATTGAAACAAGATGGATGTCCATCTTTCGTTTCAATAATATGGTCGGAGACGGCCAAATCTTGAAATTTAGGTCGTCCTTAGAGATGGTCGTCCCTACACTTGGTTGTTTCTGATTTTCAGCGATAATGGAAACCAAGGACGCCCATCAGTAAACAGGGGGGAAGTTTGTACTTGACAGTTACTTGGATTGTCCTGTGAAGGCTGACATTCCTCTCTCTCAGCTTTAACTTTACTGGGGCTTTTGCTGGGCAGACTTACAGTCTGTGTCCTGACAATGGCAGATACAAATCAAGGTAAGGTATACACAAAAAGTAGCACACATGAAATTATCTTGTTGGGCAGACTGGATGGACCGTGATCCCCAGAAGCTTAGCCGAGATTGGGAGGCAGAGCCAGTTGTGGGAGGCGGGGCTGGTAGTTGGGAAGCAGGGCTAGTGCTGGGCAGACTTATACGGTCTGTGCCCTAACAATGGCAGACACAAATCAAGGTAAGGTATACACAAAAAGTAGCACACATGAAATTATCTTGTTGGGCAGACTGGATGGACCGTGCAGGTCTTTTTCTGCCGTCATCTACTTTGTTACTATGTATCTCAGAAATGACCAAATGCAAGCCCTTTGGTCATGGGAGGAGCCAGCATTTGTAGTGCACTGGTCCCCCTCACATGCCAGGAGACCAACCGGGCACCCTACGGGGCACTGCAGTGGACTTCATAAAATGTTCCCAGCAGCATAGCTCCCTTACCTTGCGTGCTGAGCCCACAAACCCCCCTAAAACCCACTACCCACAACTGTACACCACTAGCATAGCCCTTACAGGTGAAGGGGGGCACCTAGATGTGGGTACAGTGGGTTTCTGGTGGGTTTTGGAGGGCTCGTTGTTTCCTCCACAAACATAACAGGTAGGGAGAGGGATGAGCCTGGGTCTGCTTGCCTGAAGTGCAGTGGCGTACCAAGGGGGGGCGGTGGGGGTGGTCCACCCCGGGTGCACGCCGCTGGGGGGGGGGGTGCCACGTGCCGGTCAGCTTCGTTCGTTTCCATGCTCCCTCTGCCCCAGAACAGGAAGTAACCTTTTCCAGGGCAGAGGGAGCATGGAAATGAATGAAGCTGACCGGCGCGCGGCACCCCCCCAGCGGCGTGCAACCGGGGGGGGTTCTTTCACCGGGGTGGGGGTGTTTTTTTGCTGGGGAGGGTGGTCGCGCTGCACCGGGGGGGGGGCACTGCACCCGGGGGGCGGGGCGCATCGGTGATCTGCTCCGGGTGTCAGCCCCCCTAGGAACGCCACTGCTGAAGTGCACTGCGTCCACTAAAACTGCTCCAGGCAGGGCCGGTCTTAGCAAGTGCGGGGCCCTGTGCAGACCAGTTTGGTGGGGCCCCATCCTAGCCCCGCCCCCACCCTAGACCACCCCACCTAGCTCCACCCCACCCTAGCCCCACCCCAAGGTATTAAAATTGTTTAAAAATATATGATACAAGCAACAAAGCCCGTTTCATGAAAAATGAAACAGGCCCTAGGAAGGGTCTCTTTTAAGCGATTTCTCCTCTTTCCCCTGCCCTCCCTTCCATGTCCAGCTATTCTCCCCTGACCCCTCCCATTCCCTCCCATCCATGTCCAGCGATTCTCCCCTGCCCTCCCATCCGTGTTCCGCAATTCTCCCCTCCCATCCCATCCATGTCCAGCGATTCTCCTCTGCCCTGCCCTCCTCTCCCATATATGTCCCACAATTCTGCCCTCCCTTCCATGACCAGCTATTCTCCCCTGACCCCTCCCATTCCCTCTCATCCATGTCCAGCGATTCTCCCCTGCCCTCCCATCCGTGTTCCGCAATTCTCCCCTCTCATCCCATCCATGTCCAGCGATTCTCCTCTGCCCTGCCCTCCTCTCCCATACATGTCCCACAATTCTGCCCTCCCTTCCATGTCCAGCTATTCTCTTCTGACCCCTCCCATTCCCTCCCATCCATGTCCAGCGATTCTCCCCTGCCCTCCCATCCGTGTTCTGCAATTCTCCCCTCCCATCCCATCCATGTCCAGCAATTCTCCTCTGCCCTGCCCTGCCCTCCCATCCCATCCATGTCCATCGATTCTCCCCACCCCTCCCCTCCCTTCCATGTCTAATTATTCTCCCCTCCTCTCCCCTGCCCTCTTCTCCTTCTTGCCGCCCTGCCTACTGGTAGAGTATCATTATATCTGAAAAGATATAAATATATCCATATATACCTGTTTGAAGATTGATACATCTTCGGATAGAAGGGTCAGATACACGCATTACCTTATAAGATTATGCATATAAAACTATGGTGGGATTAGAGAGAGGAAAGGGGTGGAGGGGGAAGGAGGAACATAAGGGAAAAGGGCCCGGGGAAGAGAGAAAAAGGGAAATGAGGGAAACGAGGATGAGGGAAAAGGGGGGGGGAAGGGAAGGTAAGTGAACAAGTGTAATAAACATAATAATATAAGAAAAACAGCAGACTTCACTGAGAGTGAAATTAAAATACATACATTATAAACACCAACCAACTCCGTCTCCAACTCAGGCTGGAACTCTCTTTCTGCCACGGCCCGCCCTTGAGGAGGAAGGAAGTTACTTCGCAGGGGTGGGTGGGCCGCGCGCCGCCTCACACAGAACAAGTGGTGAGGACTCGGAGAGACTCACAGCACGCAGACCAGGTGGGCGGGCCAGGCTGAGGCATCAGGAGGACGAGGAGCAAGCAACTGTGACCATTCACGGCCGGGCTCAGGTGACGTCATGGCGAGGAGACAACCAGTGGCTGGTATGCCTGGCGCTGGAGCTGCAGAACAATGTGCAGCACAGATAATGTGCAGAGATGATAGCCAGCAGTGGCTGCGGAAGAGGTCTGGCTCACTCGGACAGCTTCCGGAGCAGGACGGGAGGAGGCGGAGTTGAGACACGCCACAGGGCCCTTTTGAGCGCGAGGCCCTGTGCGGTCGCATTGGTCGCCCCTGCCTAAAACCGGCCCTGGCTCCAGGGACCTGCATACTGCTGTGATGGACCTGAGTATGACATCTGAGGCTGGCAAAAAATATTTTGAAAGATATTTTTTGAGGGTGGGAGGGGGTTAGTGACCACTGGGGGAGTAAGGGGAGTCATCCCCAATTCTCTCCGTTGGTCATCTGGTCATTTCGGCCACCTCTTTGTGCCTTGGTCGTAAGAAAAACAGGACCAATTAAAGTCATCCAAGTGCTCATCAGGGACACCCTTTTTTTTCCATTATGGGTCGAGGACGTCCATGTGTTAGGCATGCCCAAGTCCCGCCTTCGCTACACCTCCAATATGCCCCCTTAAACTTTGGCCGTCCCTGCAACGGAAAGCAGTTGGGGACGTCCAAAATCGGCTTTCAATTATACCGATTTGGACGACCCTGTGAGAAGGACGCCCATCTTCTGATTTGTGTTGAAAGATGGGCGTCCTTCTCTTTCAAAAATGAGCCTGATTGTAACCTATGTAACTTTGTAAATCTATGTGCTTTGAAAATAGGCCTCACGATGAACCACCAGGCAGAAAAAAAGCACTGTCCTGCTAGTCATTTCATGCACTGCAGCACAAGTTATGTACATCCTCTTCTCTATATGTGATATAAGTTGGCAAGGCAGTCATGATGCATAATGCCCAAACTGATGAAGAACACATCCTGACCTTTGTATTCTATTTTCACTCTGCAGGAATGGAATGCACAATATCTATCTATCTATCTATCTATCTATCTATCTATCTATCTATCTATCTATCTATCTATCTATCTATCTAAAAGGATTAGTTTGTAGAAACTAAGCAGATAACAATTGTATATCATAGACAAACCCTATTCAGGCAATTCAAAGGTTCATTCTGGCCCACTGGCTTTAACCTTTGAGTGGATGGTGGAAGGCTATTTTAATTGTTGTCCCCTCTATAGACAACGTTTTTAAAAATTACAGTATATTCTGCTCAATGTTTTTTGGTGGTGCTCAGTGAAATGTAGACATGACAGAAAGAGATCTAACTGTGAGGGGGAATTCAGCACTCCGAGTGTGTATGTGTGTGTGTGTGTGTGAGTTTTAGTGGAATATCGGGGAGTGTACAGTAAAAGATGCATCATCTAGTACTTCCTGTATTTGGCTTCTCACTTTCCTTTACCAGTTTCTATGGAGATTCTTAACGTAGGGATTCATTTTGCATGGAAAGGGGGTGGGTGAGAAGACAGGCAGGCAGAAGGGAAGAGGAGGGCGATATTTTCAAGGAGATTATGGATTTTTGTGTTGTTTTTCAGGCAGTTCTCGAAATCTGCAGAGTCTTGGGGAGGGGGGATTTCTCTTCCTCCCTCCATGATCAGTTATCATCTGGTAAAAAGGTGGAGGGGGGGAGCAGGGCAGAAAAACCCGTCTGAAGCCTATTAGACCTCATGGTCTAGAGGAGATGCCGAGCTGAGATCCAGTTCATGGCAGATATAATACAAGCCCTATTAACCTAGTTAGAGGGAAAGTAGACTCTTGTTTGCCATTGATAAAGAGAGGGAAAAAGCTTAAAAATGTATATATTTTTGTTTATCTTAACAGATGGCACAACATTTCCATTATCCTCAAACAATGAATACATATCTTCATATTAACATAAATCAAATCTCTCTGTTCCCACTCTGCCTGATGTTCATTTTGTACTGTTTTCCATCTTTGTACCTGGGCTCACTCTTCCCATGGGGACTCTTTGAAACCTTCATTCTTTGCAGATGATGTAATACTGAAGGCAGCAGGGGACAATGCAGCTAAAGTCCTACCTCTTTAAAGAAAAAAGTTCTACTAGTAGACGTTTAACCACTACGACTAGCATTTATGAATAGACTAAGTATCAATGCAATAAATATATTTTCTTGTGATATATATTTTTACTATTCAGTGTGTCAGTAACTGGATGATGCTTGGATTTGTTTTTACTGTTATCTAAAACCAGAGTTTTTCTTATATTGTTATATCAAATGTGAACCTCATTCAACTGAACTTTGTTTGGATAATGTGGGATATAAGAGCTAATGAATGAAATGAAATAGGAATCACATTTAACCAAGGCAATCACAAGTGATGGGCAAGCAGAGCACCACCTGGGGTGCCAAGATAGAGGAATGCCACACTGCTCTCTTGAGTTAATCTGAGTCTGTGAGCATCTGATTCTGAAAGGAGTGGGGAGGCGTTTTGTCCCGTAACTAGCCTGACTTTAGACCAGGGGCATAGCCAGACTTCAGCTGGAGGGGGGTCCAGAGCCCGAGGTGAGGGGCACATTTTAGCTCCCCTCGGCGCCGCTGACCCACCCCCCGCCATTTTGACCTCCCCGCCACCACCACCACCTTTGACCCCCCCCCCCAGCACCAACCCTTTCGACCCCCTGTTCCCCCCCGCCACTGTCAGGTACCTTTGCTGGCGGGGGTCCCCAACCCCGTCAGCCAAAGTCCTCTTCTCCGGCGCAGTCGCGTTGCTGATCTGCAAGGGCAGGCTTCTGTTTCTGTGAGTCTGACGTCCTGGGACGTCAGACTCACAGAAACAGAAGCCTGCCCTTGCAGATCAGCAATGCGACTGCGCCGGAGAAGAGGACTTCAGCTGGTGGGGGCAAAGGTACCCGACGGCGGCGATGGCGGGGGAGGGCGGGAGGGCTGATCGAAGGGGTTGGAGGCAGGGGAGCCAGGGCAAATCTACGGGGGCCCATGCCCCTGTGGCCTCATGTAGCTACGCCCCTGCTTTAGACACAAGGAAACAGAAGATTCTTTCCAAGGGCTTGATGTAGTTTCAGTGGTGCAGTAGGGCTGTGACACGGCTGTAAGGAAGCTGAAAGCAGCTCTGGATGGGAGATGTTCCTAGCAGCCAGGAAGGTCTGCCATAAAGTTTATGAACTTGCAGTGGTCTGTTCTATTCTCTAGCCATTCACTGGAAATTTAGCCTGGTTGGATACTGCATCTTGCAGGCCTGAGAGAGAGAGAGAGCTGGGGCTGCCAAGTTACCCAGTTCCAGGCTGAAGATTTTGGGATAGTCCTGGATTTCTGATCACCCTATCTAAGTGAATTATGGTACTTACGATACTGATTTCAATAGGCAGGATCAGGCAGTACAAACCCTACACCACTTTGGGATGTAAGTTTAAAACCAGGACTGACCAAACATCTACAGCCTGAAACGGGGTAACTTGGCATCTCTGGGTGCCCAGCATTGCCTGAAACACAGAATAAAACAACCTGGTAAATAGGCACATTCCATCAAGGAGACTGTGAGGGAGTGGATAGTATAATGAAGAGCACTCCCTCACCAATGATGCAGTTCAGCCCCCTTGCAGCAGGGGGCACTAGTCTGCCAAGGCTGAGGCAGCTGCAGAGTCAGAGGGGTGGGACTTAGATCAGAACGAAGCTAAAGGCCCTGAGTCTGTCACGGTTGCCAGATGGGCGGTTTTCCGCAACCTGCTGCGGGAAATTTTTGCCCGCTGCGGGTTGCGGTTTTTTGGTATCGTTTCGTTTTTTCTGTGTGAGTTTTTGGGCCGTTTTTCGGCCGGTGGGGGGGGGGGGCTAATGGCGTCAGAGGCGGGGTTTGGACGTTTTGGGCAGGGTTTGCTGATGTATTGGGTGGGGTGATGATGGTGGGGGATGTGGCTAATGACGGCGGGGGCGGGGTTGATGACGGCGGGGGGTGTGGTTTTTGGGCGTTTTTTTGACGGTTTTGTGTGGGAATTTTTTTTTAAATCTGGTAACCCTGGTCTGAGTAGATCAAGGAGGCTGTGATATAGAGGCCTCAGGAGGAGAGAAGCTGCCCTGTAGTGTAAGGGTTCCCCTGCTGATGTGCAGTGATTATGACCTGGCTGAGGTAAGCCACTTTTGCTGTTTGACTGAAACTTGCAAGTTCTATTTTGAGGTCTGGCTGGAGCCAGACCTGGGACCTGGAGAAGAATCAAAAACTTACAGACTGTGATTGGGGTGTGGCAGCCCCATTAGTTACAGACTATGTTTGGGCCTGTGTTTATTGAATGGAAGAAGGTTTTCTAGCTTATGCTTCTGGTCCTGTGAAGTAACAGGTCTCAAGACTCAGCTGAGTTCTTCCACCAGCCCACCCTCAACCCTCGCACAGGGTATCACAGAGACCTACAGAGCAATTTGACCCATCAAACATTTCTCAAAGGCCCCTTTTCTCCTATTGGAGTGAAAGTCCCCCCCCCCCCCCCCCCACAAATTTCACCAGATTCATGGAACAAAAGCCTCTCTGACGCTTGGCCATGGATGGAGGAACTGAATAATATGTACAGTGGGGGAAATAAGTATTTGATCCCTTGCTGATTTTGTAAGTTTGCCCACTGACAAAGACATGAGCAGCCCATAATTGAAGGGTAGGTTATTGGTAACAGTGAGAGATAGCACATCACAAATTAAATCCGGAAAATCACATTGTGGAAAGTATATGAATTTATTTGCATTCTGCAGAGGGAAATAAGTATTTAATCCCTCTGGCAAACAAGACCTAATACTTGGTGGCAAAACCCTTGTTGGCAAGCACAGCGGTCAGACGTCTTCTGTAGTTGATGATGAGGTTTGCACACATGTCAGGAGGAATTTTGGTCCACTCCTCTTTGCAGATCATCTCTAAATCATTAAGAGTTCTGGGCTGTCGCTTGGCAACTCGCAGCTTCAGCTCCCTCCATAAGTTTTCAATGGGATTAAGGTCTGGTGACTGGCTAGGCCACTCCATGACCCTAATGTGCTTCTTCCTGAGCCACTCCTTTGTTGCCTTGGCTGTATGTTTTGGGTCATTGTCGTGCTGGAAGACCCAGCCACGACCCATTTTTAAGGCCCTGGCGGAGGGAAGGAGGTTGTCACTCAGAATTGTACGGTACATGGCCCCATCCATTCTCCCATTGATGCGGTGAAGTAGTCCTGTGCCCTTAGCAGAGAAACACCCCCAAAACATAACATTCCACCTCCATGCTTGACAGTGGGGACGGTGTTCTTTGGGTCATAGGCAGCATTTCTCTTCCTCCAAACACGGCGAGTTGAGTTCATGCCAAAGAGCTCAATTTTTGTCTCATCTGACCACAGCACCTTCTCCCAATCACTCTCGGCATCATCCAGGTGTTCACTGGCAAACTTCAGACGGGCCGTCACATGTGCCTTCCGGAGCAGGGGGACCTTGCGGGCACTACAGGATTGCAATCCGTTATGTCGTAATGTGTTACCAATGGTTTTCGTGGTGACAGTGGTCCCAGCTGCCTTGAGATCATTGACAAGTTCCCCCCTTGTAGTTGTAGGCTGATTTCTAACCTTCCTCATGATCAAGGATACCCCACGAGGTGAGATTTTGCGTGGAGCCCCAGATCTTTGTCGATTGACAGTCATTTTGTACTTCTTCCATTTTCTTACTATGGCACCAACAGTTGTCTCCTTCTTGCCCAGCGTCTTACTGATGGTTTTGTAGCCCATTCCAGCCTTGTGCAGGTGTATGATCTTGTCCCTGACATCCTTAGACAGCTCCTTGCTCTTGGCCATTTTGTAGAGGTTAGAGTCTGACTGATTCACTGAGTCTGTGGACAGGTGTCTTTCATACAGGTGACCATTGCCGACAGCTGTCTGTCATGCAGGTAACGAGTTGATTTGGAGCATCTACCTGGTCTGTAGGGGCCAGATCTCTTACTGGTTGGTGGGGGATCAAATACTTATTTCCCTCTGCAGAATGCAAATAAATTCATATACTTTCCACAATGTGATTTTCCGGATTTAATTTGTGATGTGCTATCTCTCACTGTTACCAATAACCTACCCTTCAATTATGGGCTGCTCATGTCTTTGTCAGTGGGCAAACTTACAAAATCAGCAAGGGATCAAATACTTATTTCCCCCACTGTACGTTTGTTTTTGGTTCAGAAGATAGCAAAAACCCTGTTCTTGTATTTCAGGCCCAATGATTCTTGCACCTCTGTTACAGGAGTGCTGCAGGGACACAGCTGCCTCTGTTTGCCCTCTGAAGCAGTTCCATGAGTTTTAACTTTGGTGCAGAAGCTGCTTAAACCTTTCTATGTGATGGTCTTTATCAGCCTGGTGGGGGGGGGGGGGGGGAGTTTTTTTAAAAGCCTTCTGTGACTGCAAGGAGCATCTCCAATGCTGCATACGGATTAGAAAGACAGACTTTGGGCATCTTGCACTAATGGGCAGGGTTGCATTGATCTCCTGTTTCACTTTACCTTTCTGTTAGCCGTAATCACTACCACAAACCATTAGACCAGGTTTCTGATAGTCAAAATTAGTTTGCCATGTTTTCACGCACTGTTGCGTAGGGATGTAAGGATTATGGAATTGAGAGGTAATTGTAGAAAATTCTTGATGTTCTAAGATTTTAAATGTTCACTATCTTTCCATTGCTTTTATCTGGCATCTATAATATCACATCTCACCTGCCAGTGCACGCGCAGTAGCTTTCACTGTATACCCTATCACTGTAATCTCATTAGTATGTAACCGATGTTGACACGGAGTAGAAAAAGGAATATAAATATTCAGATCTCTTTCTTGAATTCTTATCATTCTCCTAAAATTCTTAATATCTGGGGGGGGGGGGGGGGGGGGGGGGGAAGGGGGGGAGGGAGAGAGAGAGAGAGAGAGAGAATGAATATGTGAGTGTGTGTATGCTTTTATTTATGGGTCAACACTGCCACCCTGTGGTCAAGGACAAGATTTGTTGACACACTTGCCAAAAACTCAGGTTGGACATGAGGGAGAAGGGATGGGGCAGCCAGAAAATTGTTGTCTTTTTTCTGTTCTTTTTTTTTTCATTCTGGAATGAATGTCATTGAGTGTGCATTCTTCATACAGAGGGTACACTATTATTAAAAAATGAGCATTATGTGCAAGAGTATGCACATGTGTAAACCATCAAGCACAAGTGTATTGTTGGAAAGAGTGCATCCTCTTTGCAGAAGGGGGGGGGGGGGGGGGGGGGGGGGGGGGGGTGGTTCTATATATGGTGCTCAAAAATCAGCACCGGAAAAGAATTTGATGCTAAGGGTGCTCCAAGATCAACGCACTTTATAGAATAGTGCTAAGGATCAATTTCCGCTCCTAAAGTCGAGCACTGGAACTTAAGCCAGCTGAAACCTGGTGTAAATGCCAACGCCCAACTCATGGCATAAATGGGAGTATTTTATAACACTGCGTGCAACATTTTGGAACACCCATGCCCCTCTTCTGGCTTTGAAGCCTATTGAGTTGCAAGCTACAGCATTTAGGCATGGGGTGTTATAGAAATGAAGGCCGTGAGCGCATGCAAGCGTGGCCACGAATAACATGGCAGCGGTCACACTCCATGTTTGGACCAGGTGCTCCGCCTTTGAAAGGCCAGGATTGGGAGGGGCTGGAAAAGGGTGGTACACGGGAGGCATCACAAGGGATGTCACTGTGATGTCCTGAAAGGGAATTGGCTGCCCAGGTGGGACCAGGGGCGTAGCTACGTGGAGCCACGGGGGCCTGGGCCCCCATAGATTTGGCCCTGGACCCCCCTGCTGACAACCCTCTCGAACCCCCTCCTGCCGTCAACCTGCCATCACCTACCTTTGCTGGCGGGGGACCCCAACCCCCGCAGGCCGAGGTCCTCTTCTTCCTTCGTTCTGTTTCTGTCTGACGTCCTGCACGTACAATGTGCAGGACGTCAGACTCAGAAACAGAACGAAGGAAGAGGAGGACCTCGGCTGGTGGGGGGTTGGGGTCCCCCGCCAGCAAAGGTAGGTGACAGCTACGGCGGGGGAGGGTTGGCAGCGGGGGGGGGGGGGGGGTCGAGAGGGTCATCGGCAAGGGGGTCAAAGTTGGTGGTGGCAGCAGCGGCAGGGGGGTCGGCAATGGTGGTGGGGATCGGCGGCGCCGGGTGGGGGGGGGCTAAAATGTGCCTCCTCACCTCGGACTCTGGACTCCCCTCCTGCCGAAGTCTAGCTATGCCCCTGGGTGGAACTCCCTCCTGTGGCAGGCTCTGGGTAGATTTAAATCTCCCGTTCACCCGACACTTCCTCTTGGCCGGCGAAAAGCTTTGGGGACCCAAACTGCTTTGTGATCATCAGTGGACCTCCTTTCCTCGGAAGCCACACTGGGTAATTTTGGACTTCGGGTCTCTCTGGGTTGGGGAGAGTGGTTCATCCTGCAGCTGAGGAAGAAAGGGCAGAGGTCCTACCATCTAGCATAGGAAGAAAAAGAAGGAAGAGAATCTCTTCCGGCTCCAAGTGGTTTTTGTTGGCTTGAGCTAACATTTTCACTTTTACTTTGCCAGCCCCCTCACCCCCCACCTCCAGGCTGCAGTGTGTTCAACTATTTCCTGGCTCAACATCACCTATCTTGCAGTACAACTAAGCAGCCATGCCTCGTCCTTCCAAGAAGCAGCCCAAGGCTAACGCTAATCTTGCTGCCCTTCAAGCAGCTGAGAACCTCACACTGAGCTATGAATCAATGCAGCTTGGAGAGCTGACCAGAGATCTCAAAAGTGGCCCCCCCCGCCTACAGTGCGGGCATTCAAGAGACACCACAGACTTCCACAAACCTCCCACTACCTCGTACAGATTTTCCACCTACACTGACAGCCTGGCTGGGCTCACCTTCCCCCCGAGCAGTTGGAAACCTGGCCCCATACCCTGAGGCCAATGAGCAAGTGTTGGAGGGTCTGCTGGTGGAGGAACTGTGCACAGTAGAGCTACCCAATGAACCGGAACTCCACCTGGACTTAGATCCTGAAGCCCCACTTCCTCACAGTATAATGTCCCAGGTTCAAGCACCTGTTCCCAATTCACCAAAGTGATGTGGGATTCAGCAATCCCACCAGAGCTCACGGGATAGCAGTGTCCAACACAGGAGCTACTGTTGTAACAGATCGTCAGATCAATTGCGGAACTCATCATCCAGATGCCAGCAGAGTTCCAGTTCAGCTCAGAGATGGAGGCCCTCCTGGTACAGAAAATGAAGGAACTCCCGTCGGAGTGCCTTCATGATCATAGAAGAAGGACCAGAATGCGTTCTCACTCAAGAGGCAGGAGATGCAGTCATTGGCAGTCGCGTGGCCACTCACAACAGAGGACAAGGCACAGGAAGAGTCAATGCAGCTGGTCACACAGCAGGCCTCACCAGTCATGCAGGGAAGAGTAATGCACCACACCCAGCCACATCTGCCAGCTCAGGTGGGAGCTACAATGCAGACAATTCTAATCTTGGCACCTGGTGAGGAAGCAGTAGGCTCTGGGGCCCCACCAAGGGTATGCATGATCCCTGGAGTACCCAAGGTAACAGTGGCCATGGTGGTGGCTGTTTAACAGATACAAGCACAAGGGGCTGGATACTGCAAAGTGGTGTCATGCAGAGGAAAAGGTAAGAAGCAGAAGCACACAAATTGATCAAGCTCATCTTCAAATACATCTTCCTCTTCCACATCCTTGCTCATCTTCAAATACATCTTCCCCTGTGTACTCCCCTTGTTGGGAATGCTGCATACTTTGATATATTCAAGCTGCTACAAAATGCTGCATATGTGATCTCCCTGCGGGAGTACTTTGATATATTCAAGCTGCTGGAAGGGACACACAGGATCTGTGCAGAAAAACCACCTCCAGAGTTCCACTTGCAAAATTACACGCTGATTACATTGCCAAAAATGCAAGCCAAATTCAATCTAGAGCTCCACTTGCCAAAATGTAAGCTGAATCCAAGCTACAGCTCTGATTGCAAGTTACATCCAACCCATAGGCTGCTTGCAAAAAAAAAATCCAACCCCAAAAGAGAATGGTTTTTCCCTCTTGGCTCGCCTCTGCCAGAGAGTCATGTCTCACTGCCCCCTTTTCTTTCAAGGTGAGGAAGATACAGTCCAAACGTTTCTCGGATACTGGCTGGGGAGAGACCCCCAAGAGTCCCAACAGTTTCTCTGGCTCCCAGCCTCTTTCTCTGATATCCTAGGTTTTTGTCAACCCTCAAAGTCCTCATATAATTTGTCCATGCAAATCTCATGCAAATGAGTTCAGTCTCTTCCAACTCTTAACTGTTCAGCTTTAAACCTCTTCCCCCTCCCAGGAATAATTCAGTTATTTCCCAGAGGATTAGCCTCACCCTTGCCACCTCCCACGTAGTCTCCTCTACCTGACTACAACCACCCCAAGCAAGGTTCTGGGACTCCCACTAAACATAATAGCGGGGACTAAACACAAGTAGTCTTATGGTAGGGACCTAAAAATACCATATTTGGGATTGGGAGTGGGAGTTGGGGTTGGAATTTTTTTTCTAGTGATGGGATGTATATCATGTCACAAATACACATCAAGAATTCCAAGAACAAGTCAAAGAGTAATGATCTATTACAAGGCCAAGACAAGCCCATTCCCTGTAATCTTGCCTATTAGTTATCATATACACAGTTGATCAGTATCATATGTAGGAAGAGGCTAGACCAGTTAGACTCTATGCGATATGCATGGATAAATTATGATAAAAACGTCTGTGACAAGATGTAGTCCAATCCACTTATATTGTGGGACATGGATTACGAGGGGCTCTGGCTTTGGAATGTATCGGCTGCTGTACTCCCACCTCACACACAACACTCTTTTTTGAAGACCACTGGAGAGGCTGGCTGGTATGCCTCAGGACATCTGCTGGCACTGCAAAAGAGGTACCTGCACCATCGTTGATTGCAAGTTTAAGCATGCCTGCCTCATATGTGGATCATCCCATACTGTTCTGCTATGTACAAAGAAGATGCCCACAAAACCTCCTGGAAACACAAAGCCCTGATAGGTACACATGAGCTCCCATATCAATACTAGTGGAGGCAATGGAACCATGGCTGGCACGATATCCTAAAAGGTACAATGCTCAACTTATTACAGAAGGACTCTTTACAGGATTTGTCATCCCTTTCCAGGGCTCTCTGCTACCAAACCTGACAGCATAGCACCATGGAGCCTTCCTCGCTTACGACAAGTCATCCGTGACAAACTAGCAGAAGAAATTGCCCCTGGACGCATCACAGGGCCTTTTGAATGGTTCCCTTTCCCTGAGATGTTTCTTTCCCCACTCATGGCCATGCCTAAGAAAGAACTTGGAAAATATTACCTGATTCACAACCTGTCATTCCTGGTAGGGCATTCTGTTAATGATTTCATCCCCAGCCTCCTCAATCCAGAATATGTCTTGTGACACTGCTCTGGACTTGATCCGAGTCACTGGGCAGGGTGCTTGGATGGCAAAAAAGCAGATATTGAGTCTGCCTTTTGTCTCCTGCCAGTACACCTGGACTGCTTTCCTCTGCTAGGATTCAAGTTCGCAGGGCAGTATTTCTTCGACAAATGCATGCCGATGGGCTATATCACATCCTGAAACATCTTCAAGACAGTCAATTCCTTCCTTCATTGGGTGGTGGCAGAGGTGGCCTCCTGTAAATCTCTGGTGCACTATTTGGATGATTTCCTCTTAATTGGATCTAAGGAGTCGGATGTGTGCCTGAAACTCCTAAACATGTTCAACGCAGTCACTCAAGAATTCGGAGTATCGGTTGCGCCCAACAAAATAGTAGGACCATGCTTGGTCATTTCATACCTAGTCTCAAGGACAACTCAGCTACCCCCAGACAAGCTAATTGACTTGCAAACAAAAATAAAAGGGGTACTGTCCACAGTAAAGCTTACACTACACCAGATGCAATCGCTTATCAGCTCCTTGAACTTTGCTTGCCATGTTATCCCCATGGGACAGATCTCCACCCAAAGACTGGCTATAGCCACGGCAGGTGTCAAGCTCAAGCATCACCACATCCGTGTATCTCGCTGCATCAAAGAAGACTTGAGAATCTGGCTCCATGTTTTGCATGACTTTAATGGCCTGGCCCTGATCCAGTGTGCCCCTGTATCCAGTGTGGACCTGGAACTATTCACAGATACAGCGAGTGCAGTGAGTTTTGGGGCATATTGCAGTGGAGATTGGTTTGCAGCCCTATGGCTGGTCTCCTTATTAGCCTCTGGCCTGGCCAAAAGTATTGCCTTCCTTGAATTCTTCCCCATTGTTGTGGCACTGCATGTCCGGAGCAACAGACTACACAACAGAAGGGTCATCTTTTGGTCTGAAAATGAGTCATCTGTCGAAGTGATCAACAGACAGCTTGATCTCTAGCCACGGTCGGGCTCATCAGAATCTTTGTGCTGCACTGCTTGCAGTTGAACATGATGGCTCATGCCAAGCAAGTGCCAGGTGCATAGGAGCCAACTCTGTGGGTGCTGTGGGTGCTTAAGCACCCCCAATATTGAGAAAAGTCCTTGTATGTGTCCAGGGAGGGGTTATTTCCACTGGGTTTAGCACCCCCAATAATTTTGAAAAGTTGGCTCCTATGGCCGGGTGTAGACAATATTATAGCTGATGCCCTTTCTCATTTGCATTTCCCCCTCTTTCGGCAGCTCGCACCTCATGCAAGAGATTTTCAACACCGATCCTGGAGGAGATGTGGGACTTTTGAGAAACACTGCAGCGATGATGCTCTCTGGAGCCCTCGCACCATCAATGTTGTGAGCCTACAGATAGGCTTTTGAAGATGTCTGCTGTCATCTTCACCAATGTGGATGGCAGTGTGGGCCCAAATCAGACATCCTCCTGGCTAGTTTCGTCATAGAGGCGTATGACAAGGGACTATCTCGAGCACTCATCAATTCAAGGTTGGCTAGCTTTCCTTTCCTTGCCAAGCTCCTCAACTGGGGCAACCCACAGGACAGTTTTCTCATTCAAACTCTGCTCAAGGGCTGGGTGAGGAGGAAACCAGCTATGCCAGATAAAAGGCGGCCTATAACACATGCTTTCCTGACTAAGCTGTGGGAGTCCCTTGACGGTATCTGCATAACTGCATTCGAAACAGCACTTTTTAGAGCATCTTTCACCTTGGCCTTTTTTGCTGCGATGTGCATTGGTGAATTGGTAGTGCAATCCAAGATCAACCCCACCAGAGGAATTCGCCTTGCAGAAATTCTGCTGGACCCTGGCATTGTCTGCATCACTATTTCCAGGTTAAAGACAGTCCAGATGGCGAAAGGCCACCTCATGACTCTGCATCGAGTATCTAACTTGACAACAAGAACCTACCTCAGCAAACGCCCGCTGGGTGGCTCCATACTCCTGATTCACTCAGATAGGAGCCTGTCACCAAATTGCAGTTTACTGCTGTGCTCTGGTGAACATTTTACGATGTGGGCCTCAGCCCTGTGGGCTTTGGGACACATTCCTTATGGGTAGGGGCGGCTACCTCTGCCTCACAGCATGGCCTTCCGGCACATGTTCACCTGTTATACAGCGCCTGGGATGCTGGAAGTCGATGGTTTACAAGATATACATCCAGCTCCCTGCGCAGTGGTAAAAGGTTGACTCTTTCTTACTTCTCTCTTGAAGGCATTGAAAAAGAATTGTGTATGACTTGGATTATTTGGTGCTCTTATGTGGGGTTACCGTATGGCTTCAGAAAAAGGAGAACAGACTGAGCCAGTCTGGGTTTTACTTCCATTGCGTTCAATGGAAGCAAAACCTGGACTGGATCAATGTGTCTTCCTTTTTCTGGAGCCATATGGTAACCCTACTTTATGTTCTGTGAGCTGGAGACAGGGCCCACTCTCGCCTCCTTGGGTTTACATCTGGGCCTGCGCCTGAACATCAGCTGGACTGGAATCCCTGGTATGTACTGGCATCAGCTCCTACCTTATATATGCAAGCTACTCGCGGTGTCTCCATCTCTGGACACACTAATTGTCAACCTGGGGGGCAAAAACATCAGACTGCTATCATGCAAGGACTTCATTTCGGCTGCTAAAAGAGACCTCTTCAAACTTTCGGTCCTCCTCGAAGGAACATGGATCTGTTGGTCTGACATTATCCAGAGGCTATGCTGGATGGGCTCCAAGCTTTGGGCTAGGGGCCTAAAGAAGACAAACTGACAAGTTGGGCAGTGGAGCTCTCATCATGACAGGGGTAAAATCTGGCATCAATGGGCCACTACTGTGATCAGTGGGAACTTCTTACCTGATCAGGTCCATCTTTTGGATATGGTGCTGGACCTGCTGATAAATGACTTCCAAGAAGCTTTGGAAGCACACTTTGCTCAAGCTTCCAGATGTGGTGCTGGACTTGCCGATCCAAACCTTTTTAAAACCCCGCTAAGCTAACTGCTTTTACCATATTCTCTGGCAATGCCAGAGTTTAATTGCACACTGAGTGAAGAAATATTTTCTCTGATTTGTTTTAAATTTACTACTTTGTAGCTTCATCGCATGACCTCTAATCCTAGTATTTTTGAAAAGAGTAAACAAACAATTCACGTCTACCCATTCCACTCCACTCATTATTTTATGGACCTCTATCATATCTCCCCTCAGCCATCATTTCTCCAAGCTGAAGAGCCCTAGACACTTTAGCCTTTCCTCATAGGGAAGTCGTCCCAGCCCCTTTATCATTTTCGTCGCCCTTCTCTGCACCTTTTCTAATTCCACTATATCATTTTTGAGATGCGGTGACCAGAATTGAACACAATATTCGAGATGCGGTCGCACCATGGACCGATACAAAGGCATTATAATGTCCTCACTTTTGTTTTCCATTCCTTTCCTAATAATATTAACCTAACATTCTATTTGCTTTCTTAGCTGCCACAGCACACTGAGCAGAGGGCTTCAACGTATCATCAACGATGACACCTGGGGTTGCGGCAGAAAAGTCCTCTGGGCTAGCACAGGGCAGGAGTAACAAGATATAACAAACCAGACAAGGACTGGATCCAGATGAGGCAAAGGGGCTAGAACTGGAACCCAGGCAGAACAAGGCAAGTCTCGGAACTAGATTAAAACTGGATCCAGAACCCAGGCAGAACAAGGCAAGACACAGAACTAGGTTAAAACTGGGTCCAGAAAAGGCAAGACAAGGACGAAGTAAGATCTGGATCCGGACAGGACTGGATAAGAAAAGGCAAGTCTAGGCACAGCTGGACAAAGCAGATAGGCAGGACAGAAGCTGGATCCAGACGAGGCAAGAAAAGCAAGACAACAGGGCTAGAACTTAATCCAGACAGGAACAAGGCAAGGCACAGAAACAAGGCTAGAATTGGGTTCAGACAAGGCAAGGCTAGGCATGGCAAGAACTGGATCCAGACACGAGAGAGCAGAACAAGACAAGGCACGAACAATCAAAAGCGAGATTAAAGACTAGGCAGGAATGGAGCTTGGCTGTAGCAGGAACCAGGAACAGAGTTTGGCTCTAGCAGTAACTAGGAACAGAGCTTGGCTGTAACAGGAACTAGGGACGGAGCTCAGCTGTAGCAGAAACAGAGCTTGGTTGTATCAGGAACTAGGAACAGAACTTGGCTGTATCAGAAACCAGGGACAGGGTTTGGCTTTAGCAGGAGCCAAGAGCAGGGTTTGGCTAAAGCAGGAGCCAGGAACAGAGCTAGACTGTAGCAGAAGGCAAAAGCAAGGTTTAACACTAGCAAGAGCCAGGAGCAGGGTTAGACTGTAACATGAGCCAGGAGCACATAGACGGTCGGTAGCCAACTGTTTTGGGGAGGCTAAAGGGGGCGGAGCTTACCTCCGTGGCGACGTCAATGATGTCGTGTCGCTGCCAAGAGGGCGGAGCTGACCTCCGTATTCTCCGTGGAAGCGACGTCAATGACGTCGCTGCCACGGAACTAAAACAATTAAACCGCACGCGGGAGGGGAGCGGGTAGGGCAGGCGCAACATTCGGAAGTCGACCATTGGGCTGGGGAGGCTTAGCCTCCCCAAGCCTCTTATACGGGGCGCCTATGCAGGAGCATGATCAAACCAGGAGCAGGGTTTGGCTATAGCAGGAGCCAGGCTTTCAGGAACAAGGTTCAGAAACAAGACACACAGGAACAAAGATTCAGGGACAAGACTCACAGGAACAAAGCTAGGTAGGAATCAAGGCATACAGGAACTGGATCCAAACAAGAAACACAAAGACAGGGCTAAGAGACCTCTTGGAAAGTCAAACATGAAAGTCCCAGAGTTCTTTATAAAGGTCCTCACTGATGATGTCAGAACCTGGTCCTGCCAGTGGGGGATGCTGTGTTGCTATCACATTTTCAATAATAAGGGACAGGCCAGGTCTGCAGGACTCCAGGCAGCCTGCTTGTCCCTAGCAATTGAAAATACAATATTGAAGCACCGCCCCCCACTGGCAGCAATGCAGTTGGAGGCAGGGGCATAGCCAGACCTCAGCAGGAGGGGGATCCAGAGCCCAAGTTGGAGGGGCACATTTTAGCCCGCATCTGTGCTGTGAGTCCTGACATCCAGCACGTCCTGCACGTTCCTTTACATGCAGGACGTCAGGACTCACAGCACAGATCAGCGAATGTGCTGGAGACCGGCGCTGAAGAAGACTAAGGTTGGCGGGGGTTGGGGACCCCCGCCAGCAAAGGTACCTCACGGCAGCGGGTCGAAAGTGGCGGGAGAGGGTTGAGGGGGGTCGAAAGTAGAGGGGGCCAGGACTAAATCTGTGGGGGTCCATGCCCCCTTGCCCCCACCTAGCTATGCCCCTGGTTGGAGGACTCCCACTCGGCATAGAGGGAACAGTGTTGTGCACCCTGGTATTAAGCCAGGGGAGAGGGAGATATGAGTTCAGTTTAGCACTGCCAAGTATTTTGAATCCTCTGCATCCTCCCCCCTTCTGCATCATGCCGATGCTCAACTAACGCCCCCATTAGTAAGCGCAGAATGCTCAGAGGCTCTAGAATGGGAGACAATATGCGCATCAAAGAAAAGCTCAAATAGCATGCAAATGTAGTCAAACAGATGTTAACGAAGTCATTTCATATTTCCTCCCAATGCTCCAAGAACAGCGCACAAAACAAAGCCACCCTTACCGCTGAAAACCTAATGCCTGCACGGAGCAGGCGTTAGGGTGTTTTGAAGAGAGGACGTCTCATGATTTTCTGTTTAAAATTTGCTGTTTTTTCTTTTAATTTTGAAGCAGAAGGAAGCCCGTGCAAGCCCCTAAGCGCTAGTAGTGAGAGACCAATTTGTGCAAGTCAGAGCAAATCCAAAAGTGAAAGCACATAATGGCACCTGCTTTTATTTAAAGGTGCAGAAAACCAATGCCAATGTGTGCTTCGCTTCTGGGTTTGCCAGGCGCATGTGCACAGCGGTAGCTTAGCTACGTGGAACCACGGGGGCCTGGCTCCCCCAAATGTCCTCCGGGACCCTGGTTTTGCTAGCAGGAATCCCCAACCCTAGGGTTACCATATTTTGTCCCCAAAAAAGGAGGACACATGCCCTGCCCCCACCATACACCCTACCCCGCCCCCTTTCACACCCCACCCTGCCCCCTATCACACCCTCGCTCTGCCCCCTGTCACATTTTCCCCTCCCCCCCTGTCACTCCCCCTCCCCGTCACCCCCCTCCCCTTACCTTACTACTGCCCTGGTGCTCTAGTGACCTCTTCCGCCTTCGGGGCAGGAAAGAGCCCCCTCTTTCCTGCCCGGAGCGCTGCCCTGCATGCATCCTTCCTGTTGCTGATCTCAGTGCTGATTCAAAATGGCTGCCGAGAGTTGAAGTCTCGTGAGGTCACTTCAACTCTCAGCGGCCATTTTGAATCGGCGCCAAGATCAGCAACAGGAACGATGCATGCAGGGCAGCGCTCCGGGCAGGAAAGAGGAGGCTCTTTCTTGCCCCGAAGGCGGAAGAGGTCACTAGACCACCAGGGCAGTAGGAGGGGAAGCTAGCAATCTGCCCATTTGTCCGGATTTCTTGACTAACGGGCAGGCTGGTGGGTGGGCCATCCTAGGAGGGCCCGCCCACCAGCCTGCCTGTTTGTCCAGAAATCCGGACAAATGGGCAAAACCCACCCAGTTGCCCGGACATGTCTGGGTAAATCCGGACATATGGTAACCCTACCCAAACCCCGCCAGCTGAAACCGTGTCCAGCGCCGGTCTCCGGTGCCGCCGCATTGCCTGCCCTGCTCTCTCTTCCCCCTCCCCCATCCTGCATGCTCCTTTTAGTGAAATTGAACATGCTCAGTTTCACTTAAAGGAGCATCAGGATGTGAGGAGGAAGAGAGAGCAGGGCAGGCAATGCGGCGGCGCCAGGGACCAGCACTGGAGAAAGCTTCAGCTGGCGGTGGTTGGGAACCCCTGCCAGCCAAGGTACTTTGCTGCAGCAGTGGGTGGGGAGCGGCAGGGCGGCGGAGGTGTGAGGTAGTGTGGGGGGGCAAGGTGACAGACTAGAATGTGCCCCCCCCCCACCTTGGGCTCTAGCCTCCTCCCACCATGAGGTCTGGCTACGCCCCTGGCGCACAGGAGCTGATCTTACCATGAAACTCTTTTGCATGTCCGCCAAGCACGTCTGCTTTCGCTTGTACAGCATGCTTATAATTTGAATTCCATTTCCTTTGAGCATTGGCAAGCTAGGTTTCCGCACTGTTCCAGCGGTATGGTTTCTGTGTTTTGGGCTTAACATGGTTGTTCTGAACATCAGCCCATAAAATAGGCACATTGCTGAGAAACAGCCATACTTTTATATACAGATAGAGTGGGGGATAATCATAGAACCCCATTTACTATTACATAGTAACATAGTAGATGACGGCAGAAAAAGACGCATGGTCCATCCAGTCTGCCCAACAAGATAAACTCATATGTGCTACTATTTGTGTATACCTTACCTTGATTTGTATCTGTCATTTTCAGGGCACAGACCGTATAAGTCTGCCCAGCACTATCCCAGCCTCCCAACCAGCCCCGCCTCCCACCACCGGCTCTGCCACCCAATCTCGGCTAAGCTTCTGAGTATCCATTCCCTCGGAACAGGATTCCTTTATGTTTTTCCCATGCATGTTTGAATTCCATTACCGTTTTCCTTTCCACCACCTCCCGTGGGAGAGCATTCCAAGCATCCACCACTCTCTCCATGAAAAAATACTTCCTGACATTTTTCTTGAGTCTGCCCCCCTTCAATCTCATATCATGCCCTCTAGTTCTACCGCCTTCCCATCTCCGGAAAAGGTTCGTTTGCGCATTAATACCTTTCAGATATTTGAACGTCTGTATCATATCACTCCTGTTTCTCCTTTCCTCCAGTGTATACATGTTCAGGCCCGCAAGTCTCTTCTCATACGTCTTGTAACGCAAATCCCATACCATTCTCGTAGCTTTTCTTTGCACCGCTTCAATTCTTTTTACATCCTTAGCAAGATATGGCCTCCAGAACTGGTAACATAACATGCTCTTCTTCAGCAGAAATGCTCTGACTTTTGTGCTAGAGTATTAAATGAGTCCAACACAGTGGCATCACTTTATCTCTTTCCCTGGCTAACCCTTAGGTTCATGCAGGATGCTCTTTAAAACATAATTAATAGATCTGCATCCATCTCACTGCCTAACTGTATGTGATCGTGAAAACCCCCTTCCCCAGTGGCGAAAGTCAGCTATTGCTATGGAAATGAAATATTTTGAGACATGAACAGAATTGCAAGGTGCGTTCTCTGCTGAACTGCTCCTCAGAATCTGTGCACCATTAGACGTAAGAACATAAGAATTTCCGTACTGGACATGGCTGTAGTGGAGAAAGATACCCAGGGGAGGACTCTGGAAACCTTTTCAAAACTGTTTGTGAATGATCTTATCAAAACTTGGTTTTGCTCTGTTATACAATGAGAATGTTAATAGAAAATGGAATCTTTGACATTTTGGTGGGAGGAAAGCCTTGAAAGTCCTGCTACCTATCTCTGAAACTTGATTGTTAGGGATGTGGAGGAGTTGCTTGTTAGGAGTGGCCTAGTGGTTAGAGCACCAGTCTTGCAATCCAGAGGTGGTCAGTTCAAATCCCACTGTTGCTCCTTGTGATTTTGGGCAAGTCATTTAACCCTCCATTGCCTCAGCTACAAACTTAGATTGTGAGCCCTCCTGGGACAGAGAAATATCTAGTGTACCTGAATGTAACTTACCTTGAGCTACTACTGAAAAAGGTGTGATCAAAATCTAAATAAATAAATGTGACCTGGGGAGAAAAATGTGGTTGGTTTTCATTTATATCACAATTTTTTTCCCAGTTAAGAAATGAGCTAAATTGATTTAGCCAGGGCTTTTTTTGAGGGGGTACTTGGGGGTACTGAGTACCGGCACCTTTCCATTTTCTGCTAAAATTGACCCATGGACCCCAAGTTTCAATGAAAGAGTTCAGGCTCTACACACCAATTCTGCCTTGTCATAGATTCTGTGACTGGTTGCAGGGGGCCTGGCTATTGTGGGGTGGGTCCCTCAGTGATCACCCCACCCCTGAAGGGTAGCCTGGCATTTGAGTACCGGCACCTTTTTTGCTAGAAAACATGCGCTGGATTTAGCATACACTAAGCACAACACACTTTAATTTGCCAGTGTGCTTAAATAAATTCTTTATTTTCTATTACATTTACTGTACTACCTAAACCAAAGCCCAGAACTAGGCGGTTTACAATTTAAATTTTTTTTACATATGAGAAAAGAACTCTGATAAAAATAGAAAAGAGGGAATTTAAGGCAAACTATCTAATGCACACTTCTAATGACAGTGGTAGGGAAAAATATTCCTTTAGTAATCTGTTCTGTGCATTGCTTCTGCTGTGGACTGGTTAAGCTCAGCTTTTATCCCATGCCATCTCACACACCAGGCAGGAGCTGGATTCTCAGTCATGGGATGAGAGACCTGGGGGGGAGGGGGGGGGGAGATGCTCCGTGTTTCCAAAATTCTCTTCAAAGAAGCTTGCAAAAAGCAACCTGTCAGCAATGTGCATTTTTTATGATGTCACTTTTTCGTATGAAATCTAAAATTTTAACACTAAGCAATGAGTCAGGAGAGGATGCATTTCAACTGGCCACTTACCATCCAGGGCAGTTTTGCAACCTAATTGCTCCGACTCTCTGATTTGCTGGCCCCTGGTCTCCTGTGTTTGTAAATAATAATAAAATACCATTGATTTCCTATTTAATGAATAGCTTTTTTTCTGGGTAGTTGCAGTTTGATATCCTACATAGATTTATTGAGATGACAGTGTACTTGCAACCAATACACTGTCCATTTGCACTGGGAGGAGGGGAGCTATTTCCATGTCTCTGGAGCAGGCAGTGGTTTCTATTTCACCAGGTTATAACAGGAATGCCACTGGTTTGTGCTCAGGTGTTTCCAAAAGTGCCTGCCTGTTAACGGGGTAGCCTTTATCAGGGTAGATATGGTGGGTTCAGATTGGGCCTTGCTGTGAGTGGGAAGGGAAGGTATTCACTCTGCTGCTCCCCAGTATCTCTCCACACTCGTCCTTCCCTACTCCCCTTCCCGTGCACTCTGATCCATGGATAAATCCTTCTTATCTGTTCCCTTCTCCACTACTGCCAACTCCAGACTCCTTCTGTCTCGCTGCACCCTACGCCTGGAATAAACTTCCTGAGCCCCTACGTCTTGCCCCATCCTTGACCATCTTTAAATCTAGATTGAAAGCCCACCTCTTTAACATTGCTTTTGACTTGTAACCACTTGTAACCTCTCGCTTCTACCTACCCTCCTCTCCTTTTTCCTCTACACATTAATTGATTTGCTTGCTTTTTTATTATTTTTTGTCTATTAGATTGTAAGCTCTTTGAGCAGGGACTGTCTTTCTTCTATGTTTGTGCAGCGCTGCATACGCTTTGTAGCGCTATATAAATGCTAAATAGTAGTAGTAGTAGGGTTGGCCTTCACTTTGGTTGAGCCCAGAGTGAGAGCAGATGGTATCCCTGATTTGACAGATATTATTTAAAAATTGGCCTGGAGGCAATTGCCCTCCAATGGGGGCAATTTTCTTGGGAGGGAGCTGTGGGGCTAATAAAGGCCAGCCCCCTCCCCCGAGGACCAGGATCCTTCCTGCTCCTAGGAGGCTGCTTGCTTACACACCCCTCCCACCCCCTATCGTTATTAATATGTCTGTCTGGGTAAGGTGGGGCAATAGCTTTGTTGCAGTTTTGAGGGGGGGGGGGGGTGCCCAAGCTAGAGTCTATGCAGATGAAGTTCCTTCTGGACAGGGCCTCAGTGTTCACCAGGAGGTGAATATTACCCCAGTTTAAATACAGGTGTGGAGGCCAACGGCTAGAATTCTTAGCCTTGCTTCTATGGCAGGTGCGTGTTTATATTTATTTGGGTATGGCACTATGAATCCTTGCTGACAATGGCGGGTAGTCAGATCATTGGTTGTAAATAAATACATTTTTCAGTTGTTTACTAGCTCGGGTTATACAGGTATCAGCAATTAAAATAAAAAACCTGCATCCTGTTTTATACCAAACAAGTCTCTCTAGTCCAGTGGTTCCGAAACCTGGTCCTGGAGGCACCCCAGCTAGTCAGTTTTTCTGGATATCCACAATGAATATTAATAAGAGAGATTTGCATGCACTGCCTCAACTGCATGCAAATCTCTCTCATGAATATTTATCGTGGATATCCTGAAAACCTAACTGGCTGAGGTGCCTCCAGGACCAGGTTTGGGAACCACTGCTCTAGTCTTAATTACTTATATATAAACATATTATGTGTTTCCTGTTATGTTATAATTATGTTAGTGATGGAGAAAAAGAGGGTGATTAGTCTCATATCTCCTGTTAAGGAACTGATCCCAAAAGTATCATACCTTAAACAGAAAAGCACTAGCCCTCGCTGCACCATGGGTGGATCCCTTAAATAGGAAGGGGGCAAACCATTCAGAACATCCGCTCTAGCAAGACACCATCATCCTCACAATGGATTTTTTTCCCCTTTGGGTTATAGTATATACCTGAGTGGCAATACTGAATTGTGCAAATATGCCTTAAATATTTTGCCACTGGATCATATTTCAGGCTGCTCGGTCATGAAAGGTGCATCTGGGCTCCGACACTCAGTGGGTAACTGATTGCTCATCTGTGGTTCATACACCAATTCAGGACGCTGTGAGACCTCCAGAGATGCCAAGTTACCCAGTTCCAGGCTAGAGTTGTGAGCGAGTCCTGCATTTCTGACCACCTATCCCGTTGCACTATGGGCCTTGCAGCCGCTCTAGTTTCAATGGGCAGGATCAGGCTCTAGAATCCCACACTGCTTTGGGATGTAAGTCTCCAGCCTGAAACTGGGTGACTAGGTATCTCTGCCAGAGATGCCAGATTACCTAGTTCCAGACTGGAGACTTTTTGGCCAATCCTGGTTTTGAGCTTAACATTGCAAAGTAGGGTAGGATTTGTAGTTCAATCTGTATCCATTGAAATCAGTGCTGAAAATCCCACAATGCACCAGGATGACGTGGTCAGAAATCCAGGACTGGTCCTAAATCTCCAGCCTGGAGCTAGGTAGTGTGGCATCCCTGGGAAGCAGTGTGGGATTTGTAGTTCCTGATCCTGCCCATTGAAATCAGTACTGTAGGTTCCATAATACACCAAGATGGAGTAGTCAGAACTCCAGGAATGTCCAAAATCTCCAGCCTGGAGCTGGGTAAATTGGCATCTCTGCAGTACACTTCGCAAAATATTTTGTTCTTACCTGTTTGTGAACAAAGTAAATCAAAATAAATAATTGTAAGGTGTTATGAAATATCACAATTCACATAATGACAGAGATGCCAAGTTGTACAGTTTCAAGCTGAAGACATTTTGGCCTGTTCTGGTTTTGACCTTACGTCCCAAAGCAGTGTGGGATTTGTAGTGCCTGATCCTGCTCATTGAAATCAATGAAACAACTCGCATAATGCACCAAAATAGGTTGGTCAGAAATCCAGGACTGTCCTCAAATCTCTAGCTGGTAACTTTGCATCCGTTTAATGACTGCTCAGAAAAATATACACATTTTTGAGACCATCAAAAGTGACTGCATGTAAATATCCAACAGACCTTTTCTATCCAAAGATGTTTTCATCACCAAAATTGTCATGGGTCCAATGTCCTGTGTTTTTCTTATTTGATTTCAGTTCTATATATATGAGGAACTGAGTTCAATTCCCACTTTAGGCACAGGCAGCTCCTTGTGACTCTGGGCAAGTCACTTAACCCTCCATTGCCCCATGTAAGCTGCATTGAGCCTGCCATGAGTGGGAAAGTGCGGGGTACAAATGTAACAAAAATAAATAAAAATAAATAAATAATATGTAAAAGTCTGTTGCATATTTAAATTCAGTCACCTTCTGATGGTCCCCAAAATATACATTTTTCTGTAGCAGGGTCATTAATGTGAATTGAGGTTAGTCTCAGCTGCTCTGACAGCTGCCTTCTGTCAAAGTTCTGTCTCGTGTTTATTTCAATGAAATCTACAGAAAAAGAGTATTTTTCTACAAAAACTGTAAGGAGTTGTGAAAAGCCTTGTTTCAAACAGGCTGCTGTTGCTGTTATAGGCTGGTTGTTTGTGATCTGGTGAATAATTAGGACTGGATCTGAGAACGGGTAACGTAGCAGTTAAGGTGCCCAGAACACAGGATCTCTGCCTGCTCTGCAATGTCTAAAGGAGGTCCACCTACCTACCCTGCTCTCTGATCCTGCCTAGGGGCACTGTGGGTAATGGTGCATGCAGACCTTGAGCAAGCTCTCAAGGTCTGACCTCCATCTAGAGATGGTTTGAGTAATTCAGAGAAATAGGCTCCCTACCATACCAGTACAAGTCCTGCAACACAAGCTCCATGCACAGAGATGCACCCAGTGCAGGAAAGGGGGGGATATGATAGAAACATTCAAATATCCAGGGCCAGTGTCAGATATACTGTGGCCCAGGGCAGATATTTGCAAGGGACCTCATAGTCCGTCAGAAGACTGTGCCTCCTTTAGGTTTGAGCAGGTTTGGGGCCCCTTCTAGCAATTCAGGATTCTGATTTTACCAAATAGAGAAACAAGGATGGATTAGGCGCTCTGTGGGTCCTTGATGAGATATCACTTGGGGAATTGTGTCCAGTGCTGCAGTGGCGTAAATAAATAGCACAAGCCCACCCACTCTTGGCTCAGGCCCACCTTGTCTGGCCTCCAAAATAGTTCAGCAGTGGCTGCCTCACTCCCCTCTCTCCCTCTCCTCCACCCCCCCCCCCCCCCCCCCCCCCCGGATCTTGCATTTGCTTCCCGCTTGCAGCTCCACAGCACCTGCCTTCTCTGTTGTACCTCAGCACCTTCCTCAGCAGCAGCCGCTATGTATGTTGTCACATTTAGATGCTTTCTTTTGCCCTGCCCTCACTTCCTAGCTGGCAGGACATGGCAGCGGGAAGCCTGCGGGGCCATAGGAGCTGGCTCTGTGGGTATTGTGGGTGCTTGAGCACCCCCAATATTGAGAAAATTCCTTGTATATGTACAGGGAGGAATTATTTGCACTGGGCTTAGCACCCCCAATAATTTTGAAAAGTTGGCTCCCATGTGCAGGGCTGGCCAGGCAGTGGATGTACATTGCTGTTGTCGAAAGTACTGAGGTATGATGAGGCTACGCCCCTGCAGTGCTGGACACCATATCGCAAGAAATGAAGTGGAGGTGCTCCAGAGAACGGTGAGCACTCCCTATTAAATTCCCTTGGAAAGATCTTAAGGCGCTACATATATTTTATTTTATTGATTACATTTGTATCCCACATTTTCCCACCTATTTGTAGGCTCAATGTGGCTTACATAGTACCGGAGAGGCCTTTGCAGGCTCCGGTGTGAACAAATACAGGGTGATGTTGTAGTAAGATCAAGTTCATGTGACACAGCCACACTAGGGAAGCGGAGAAAAGAAGACTACTACTACTACTACTATTTAGCATTTCTATAGCGCTACAAGGCGTACGCAGCGCTGTACAAACATAGAAGAAAGACAGTCCCTGCTCAAAGAGCTTACAATCTAATAGACAAAAAATAAATAAAGTAAGCAAATCAAATCAATTAATGTGAACGGGAAGGAAGAGAGGAGGGTAGGTGGAGGCGAGTGGTTACGAGTCAAAAGCAATGTTAAAGAGGTGGGCTTTCAGTCTAGATTTAAAGGTGGCCAAGGATGGGGCAAGACGTAGGGGCTCAGGAAGTTTATTCCAGGCGTAGGGTGCAGTGAGACAGAAGGCGCGAAGTCTGGAGTTGGCAGTAGTGGAGAAGGGAACAGATAAGAAGGATTTATCCATGGAGCGGAGTGCACGGGAAGGGGTGTAGGGAAGGACGAGTGTGGAGAGATACTGGGGAGCAGCAGAGTGAGTACATTTATAGATTAGTAGAAGAAGTTTGAACAGGATGCGAAAACGGATAGGGAGCCAGTGAAGGGTCTTGAGGAGAGTAGTAGTATGAGTAAAGCGACCCTGGCGGAAGACGAGACGGGCAGCAGAGTTGTGTTATGTCCATTACGTGCTTTAGTTTGGTTGTGTTGCAGGGATTAAGCATTTAAGTTGGATCGGTAGGGCATGCCTTTTTAAACAGGTTGGTTTTTAGTGATTTCCGGAAGTTTAGGTGGTCGTACGTCGTTTTCAAGGCTTTCGGTAATGCGTTCCACAGTTGTGTGCTTATGTAGGAAAAACTAGATGCGTAAGTTGTTTTGTATTTGAGGCATCTGCAGCTTGGGTAGTGCAGATTTAGATAAGATCGTGTTGATTCGGATGTATTTCTAATTGGTAAGTCGATCAAGTCTGTCATGTAACTCGGGGCTTCTCCGTAGATGATTTTGTGAACCAGGGTGCAGATTTTGAAGGCGATGCGTTCCTTGATTGGGAGCCAGTGTAGTTTTTCACACCTAGAGGAGAAAAGGGAGAGGGGATATGGCAAAAAGACACTTAATTATCTCAGAGTCATGGCTGGGCAAAATGGTAGAGACTATTATAAAGAACAAAATTACAGAGCATATTCAAAAGCACGGATTAATGAGACAAAGCCAACATGGATTTAGTGAAGGGAAATCTTGTCTCACCAATCTATTACATTTCTTTGAAGGAGTGAACAAACGTGGATAAAGGTGAGCCGGTTGATTTTGTGTATCTGAATTTTCAAAAGGCGTTTGACAAAGTACCTCATGAAAGACTCCAGAAGAAATTGGAGAGTCATGGGATAGGAGGTAGTGTCCTATTGTAGATTAAAAACTGGTTGAGTAGGGCTAAATGGTCAGTATTCTCAATGGAGAAGGGTAGATAGTGGGGTTCCCCAGGGGTCTGTGCTGGGACCGCTGCTTTTTAACATATTTATAAATGTTGTAGAGATGGGAGTAACTAGTGAGGTAATTACATTTGCTGATGACACAAAGTTATTCAAGTTGTTAAATCGCAAGAGGATTGTGAAAAATTACAAGAGGACCTTACAAGACTGGGAGACTGGGCGACTGGGCGTCTAAATGGCAGATGATGTTTAATGTGAGCAAGTGCAAAGTGATGTATGTGGGAAAGAGGAACCCGAACTGTAGCTACGTCATGCAAGGTTCCACATTAGGAGTCACCGACCAAGAAAGGGATCTCGGCGTTGTCATTGCTGATACATTGAAACCCTCTGCTCAGTGTGCTGTGGCATCTAAGAAAGCAAATAGAATGTTAGGTTAATATTATTAGGAAAGGAATGGAAAACAAAAGTGAGGACATTATAATGCCTTTGTATCGGTCCATGGTACGACTGCACCTCGAATATTGTGTTCAATTCTGGTCACCGCATCTCAAAAATGATATAGTGGAATTAGAAAAGGTGCAGAGAAGGGCGACGAAAATGATAAAGGGGCTGGGACGACTTCCCTATGAGGAAAGGCTAAAGCGGCTAGGGCTCTTCAGCTTGGAGAAAAGACGGCTGAGGGGAGATATGATAGAGGTCTATAAAATAATGAGTGGAGTGGAACGGGTAGACGTGAATCGTTTGTTTACTTTTTCCAAAAATAATAGGACTAGAGGGCATGCGATGAAGCTACAATGTAGTAAATTTAAAACGGATCAGAGAAATCTTTTCTTCACTCAACTTGTAATTAAACTCTGGAATTCATTGCCAGAGAATGTGGTAAAGGCAGTTAGCTTAGCAGGGTTTAAAAAAGGTCTGGACGGCTTCCTAAAGGAAAAATCCATAGACCATTATTAAATTGACTTGGGGGAAAATCCACTGCTTATTTCTGGGATAAGCGCATAAAATGTATTGAACTTTTTCAGGATCTTGCCAAGTATTTGTGACCTGGATTGGCCACTGTTGGAAACAGGATTCTGGGCTTGACGGACCTTTGGTCTGTCCCAGTGTGGCAATAATTATGTACTTATAAGAGACAAACATTTTTCACTAGAAAGGACTAGGAGGCCCAAATGTGAGGCTCAAAGCTGGTGAACTCAAGAGAAACTTTAGAAAGTGTCTCCTCCAGATTATACTGCTTTGTCATCTTCTGATTCCCCACCCACCTCTCCATGCATCTCCCTATAACTGTCCACCCCCACCCAACCCTTCAGACTGTCATTGGAATGCTTTTCATGTTTCACTCTGGCATAGCTAGGAGGATTGAATGGGCCCAGGGTGGAAAAATTGAGATGGGCCTTCCTATAACATCTTCATTCCCAAGGTAGTGGAGACTGGGAGGAGGAAGGGAGGGAGGATGTCCATTTCCCAAAGCTGACATATTGCAATTAATAAATTCAGAACCCCCCCCCCCCCCCCCCCACCACCACCACCACTTTTTTTTCCCTACCATTGTTGTCTGAACATTGTTTTGGTCCTAGTGTCTCTCTTCTGCTTTTCTGTTTATTTTCTTAACTCTCTCCAGGGTCTCCTGCCCTTTTGACATTTCTTCTCAATGCCCACCATCCATCTTTCTTATGTGTCTTTATCCATCTTGTCTAGTGCTCCTCTCTGTGTCCCTGTCCCTATACTCCCTCAAGAGTCAGCATCTGTTTTGTGTCCCTGTCCCTCCTCATGTCTGACTTCTCTCCTTTCTCTTCTGTTCCTCCTCTGCCCCTTGACCACCCATCCACCTTCTGTAGTCTGGCATCTCTCTCTCTCCCTGCCTCCATTGGGCCAGCATCTCTCCTCTAGTCCAGTCTCTCTCTCCCTCTCTCTCTTTCTTCCTCTTCTTCCACCGGTCCAGCATCTGCTCCCTTTCTTCCATCTCTCCTTTGCTCCAAGATGTCTCTCTCTCTCTCTCTCTCTCTTTTCCCTCAACTCACCCACCCCCTAGGTCCATCATCTTTCTTCCTTTCTTCCCCTTCTCCTTTGCTCCAGGTCTCTTTTGTTCTCTCTAATCTCTCTGCTCTCCCTCCCCCCACCACTCCACTCTCCCCCCCCCCCCCAGTGCACCCGTGCAGTCCACCATCTGTCTATCTGCCCGTCCCACCAGTTCTACAAATGCCGGAAGCTGCTCTCTGTCCAGGGTGGCCTTTCCTCTGCCGTATCCCACCTCTCTGATGCAACTTCCTGTAAGTTGGATGCAGCAGAGGGAGCGAGCTGAAAGCTGCTCTCTGTCCAGCAGGACCTTTCCTCTGCCGTGACCCTTCATGGCATTTGGAGGACCGGCAATGGGGGATGGGGGAGATAGATAAATGCATGGGGGGGGGGGGGGGGAGATGCCACACCCAGGCATGGGAGGGAAAGGGAATGGCTTGCAATTTTAGGCAACCTCTACCATTGGGTAGCTCTGGGCTCATTCAATGGTAGCTATGTCCCTGATTTTGATATTGTCATCTTTTGCTCATAACTAACCTGAAGACAGTGACTTTACCATCAAAGGTTTATCATAAAATATTTTAAGTTAGTCCAATAAAAAGGGTTTCACCCCATTTTCCTTTCTTTTGTTTTGTTTCTATTTATTATCTTATGGAAAGTGATGGATACATAGAAGGGTCTTCCAGGGGAGGTAGTGGAAGCAGAAACTGTAAGAGGAAGCCTGGGACAGGGCCAGAGGAGCCCTAAATGTGAAGAATGGATAAAGGATTTGTAGCTGGAATTAAATTGGGCAGAAACTGACCAACTTTTTCAGTCCTGAACTATGGCTCTCTGTAATTCCTTCCTTACTCAGAGGAAATCAGAAACACACACCTAGCACTGAGTGATGATAAGATATGGGCATGGCCAGCCTTATTTTACAAGTGGGAAATAACAGGGAGATTTAAAGGAGAAAGAGGTGAATGACATTTGAGGTTAAACATTTTAAGTAAAAAGGGTTTATTTTTATAAAAGAGAAACTGTTTGTATTCCTAGCAGCTGGATAAGGAGAAGGCAATGAAGAGGCATAAGGGCAGGAGGTTTCGGGCTCATTTCAGGACTAATACAACATATGCTTGGGGCTCCCTCTTCTGGGCACTTACAGTTATGGCATAGTATGAAGAGGACACTTTCTTTTGTAGGAGACAATGAAAGGATGATGTTTTGCTTCATATTGAAGGAAGGAAGGGAGGGAAGAAGATTTAGATTTAGCTCAAGCCTTTTCAGTAGTAGCTCAAGGGTAATTCATTCCTCAGTTTCTGAGCTATGCATTCTTATGGCTGCAGCACTGGCTTAGGGGGATTGGGTCTGCTGTTTCTACTGCTCAGGATGGGACACGGCCGCCGAGAGACTGGGCCGGGCCCCCTGAATTGAAATCATAGCGCCTCACCTCGACCTCGCTCCATGTGAAAGAAGCGCAGCAGCGGCAGTCTGCAGATCGCCTCCCTTTGGGTCTTCCCTCCCTGTGTCCCGCCCTCATCTGACGTGACTTGCGCGAGGGCAGGACACAGGGAGGGAAGGCCCGAAGGGAGGCGATCTGCAGACTGCCGCTGCTGCGCTTCTTTCACACAGAGCGAGTTCGAGGTGAGGCGCTATGATTTGAATTCAGGGGGACCCGGCTTGGTGGTGGACGGAGGGGAGCGGGTGGAGGGGACTGTGGTGCCAGGCCCCCCCTGGAGGCCCAGGCCTGGGGAATTTTGTCCCCTCTGCCCCCCCCCCCTCTCGGCAGCCCTGGGACACAGAGTGCATTCAGGGGAAAATGCAAAACAGTCAACTGTCAAAACATTTAGGTGTTCATGTCTCAATCTTACCCTAGCCTACTAATCCCCTAATGGTTAATACAGTGGGCTGAAAACTTGGGGATCTGGGTTTGATTCCCACTTCAGCTCCCCTTGTGACCCTAGGCAAGTCACTTAACCCTCAGTTGCCCCAGGTACAGTATATATATATCACAGAAAATCGATATATCAAGTCCATACCCCCTTTACCTCCAATTATCAACGTCGGTAATTGGAGAGTAAAACCAGTGCTGGGCGGACTCCTACGGTCTGTGCCCTGATTGTGGCTAAATAGATATGGATGGGCTGGAGTGTAAATTTTAAGGGTCTTCGACATTAGCTTCAAAATGTTTAGTACAGGAATAGTGCTGGGCAGACTTTTACGGTCTGTGTCCTGAGAATGGCAAGGACAAATCAAACTTGGGTATACATTTAAAGTATCACATACCATGTCTTGTTGGGCAGACTGGATGGACCGTTCAGGTTTTTATTTGCCGTCATTTACTATGTTACCTTTACCATGACTGAGTGATTCAGAGCTCTCCTCAATGTCCTGATGTTAACTGGAGAGGGGGCCCCTAAAGTTTGCCTGCAGACTATGCCTCCTTCACCTTGAGGGAGGCTTGGGGTGCTCTGGGGCATGGAGACCCAGAGCAACTTTCCTGTTTGCCACCCCATAAGTCCGGCCCTAGTCCCAGGTTATGCCCTTCAGTCACTCCAGTGTCAGCTGGAGTCACATCCACATAAGTATCTTGTTTTTGCCTCCAGTAAAGGCTGAAGCTTCTTAAACTCTCTAGTCTAATCTATAAGAGACTCAAAACCATTCCCACATAACGGCACACATCTTACCTGTGTCCAAACCCATCTTGAAACGACTAACAGGGAACTGAGTCTAAACTTTAGGAGAAGGCCTAATTCGGTATCTAGAGCATGGTGGTAGCTATGTGGGGCCACAGGGGCCTGGGCCCCCAAAGATTTAGTCCGGGCCCCTGGTTTTACTGGCGGGGGTCCCCAACCCCCACCAGCCGAAGCCTTCTTCAGCACCGGTCTCTGGTGCGCCGCATTCGCTGATCTGTGCTTTCTTGAGTCCTGACGTCCTGCACATTCCTTTAAGTGAAACTGAGCATGATCAGTTTCACTTAAAGGAACGTGCAGGACGTCAGGACTCAAGAAAGCACAGATCAGCAGCGAACGCAACGCACTGGAGACCAGCGCTGAAGAAGACCAGCTGGTAGGGATTGGGGACCCCCGCCAGCAAAGGTACCTTGCGGCAGGGGGGTCGGAAGTGGTAGGGGATGAGCAGCGACTGGGGGAGGGGGCCGCCCCCACTCTGGGCTCTGGACCCCCCTCCCGTCGAGGTGTGGCTACGCCACTGATCTACAGTACAGTTAAAGGCACTGAAGTGGACTTTTGATAAGTGATTTGGGTAGTTTGGGAAATGGAAATGCTCTATTGAACCAATGTTACTCTCTTAAAGGGGGGGGGGGGCTGTCAGTCATGCAGTTCTAATCTTTCTGGGCACAAGGGGCAACTTTATAATTGGAATGGGTGGGAGAACATGTTCTATTGCTAGGACCAATAAGCCCCAGAAAATGAACATTAACTTTACTGTAAAAGGAAAGAGACTTGCTTTCTAGAATGTTCACCAGGACAATAACTGCATAACCATAACTAACCAGTTACATCAAAATGGGGGGAAATGCCAAGGGGAGAGATCTGGCAGAGTTGAGTGCTCACATACTTGATAACAACCACTACTGCAAGTCTATTCTGTCTCCACCCCTCTCAGCTGGACTGTAGTGATGTACTCCCAGATACCTGATGGTTGTAGTTGTGGCGAATATCCAGGGAACACACACTCATAGCCGAGGGAGTGGAACAAATGAACTAACCTCGTCCTTTACTCTCAAAGAATAAAGGAGGAAAAGAAGCTAAATTTAGGATTTGTTCCTGAACTGGAAGAACCGCACCTTCAGATTTACAAATTATCTTTTTCTTTATTGAATACAAATGCAAGCAATTTTTCATTCAAATAAACTCAAATTCACAATTAGTGTGAGGCTTAATAGAATTGCAATAACATATTCAACATTCAAATGTAGAACTACATGTATACCCTTAACTTTGTCTGTTTCACCTAAAAAGGCAGAAAAGAACCTTTTCAGATAAGTATTTAAATTGTCTTTTATCAAAATCAGATATTTGTGGTTATTCTCTTTCCTGATGTAAAATTTGGTCTCTTTGTGTGCACTATTGGTGTTTTTGCAGGGATCTCATGGATTTTTAATATCTGATGGTCTGTTCCTTTGTTTTCCCTTAAAATGTTGTGAAAAAAAATAATATATTCCGTTGAACACCCTTGGCAATGTCACTTAGCTGTAGTTGAATTTACTTAGATGATGTCTTTCTTGCATTGGAGCTCTACTGGAAATCCTTCAGCGGATGATCTACAGAATTCTTCTTCCTAAAACCTCACTTATAAAGAAAATAAATGGAAGCAAAGCCCTTAAAACTCCTTGCTTGTCCAGGAACTGACTCCACTCTGGTGACAATTAATCAGTTCTCAATACTGTGGCCACACTCTCTAATTGAAATAAAATAAGTTAAAGGTTTTCTCACTACAAAACCTATAATCTGCAGTCTGATTCCAAACCCTGTACTGAACTCAGAACTCTCACAAACAACACCCCCTCCCCACAGACACAGCTTAATGGCTTCTTTTTCCAAATATCAACTTCACTTCTCAGTCCTTCCCTGGCCTGTGTCATACTTAAAATCCTTACACACTTTTAGGCTTTCTCATATAGTACAATTCCCAACACAAATCAAAGCCTCTCTCACCCTAAAATGGTAAATCACTTCTCTGGAAATTCAGGGCTATACTGGAACATTCACTCAGCTCACTTTCAATATCAAAGTACCCTTTTTCAATGTCACTTATTTCACTTTAAACTCATAAAATATACTTTTACTAGGAATAAATGCCCGTTTCTGAGGGCATTGAAACGGGCGCTAGCAAGGGGCCCCCTCCCTCCGAGCTACTTGCCTTGTTCGGTTTTGGCGTCGCTGTGTGTGGGTAGGGTTTTGTTTTTTTTTTTGTTTGCTGCGCCTCCGTGGCCGTGCCTGTGGCGTTTCGGTTTCGGGCCTCGAGTGTTATAGCTCCGCCCTCGACGTCATGACGTTTTGACGCGAGGGCGGTGCAGACACTCCAGGGCACACCGGATATCTCGGGCGCCTCAACTTCCGTGGAGGCTTCAGAACATTGGGGTTGCCTTTTATATATATAGATTCCTCTTACATTTCACACACTCAGCATACGTTTCTCTCCCAGTCATTCCCTGCTCTGGTCTTCAGTTCACTCAGCCGTCTCCCTGGCAACTCACCCCCACTAGAGGAACACCTGACATCACTCAACCAATCAGCTTGTCAGCTAAAGACTGGTTTTTTCTTAGATGTTTGGTTTCAGGGTTGCCAGATGGGCGGTTTTCCCGCCCAATTGGGCGGTTTTCCGCAACCCGCCGTGGGAAATTTTTGCCCGCGGCGGGTTGCGGTTTTTTGGGCTGCTTTTTGGGCTTCAGGGCGGTTTTTTGGGCGGCTTTTTCGGCCGCGGGGGCGGGGTTAGTGACGTGTTTGGGCGGGGTTAGTGACGTGGGAGGCGGGGCCGGTGACAGGGGAGGCGGGGCCGGTGACGGCGGGGGCGGGGTTGATGACGGCGGGGGCGGGGGTGATGACGCGGGGGTGGGGGTGTCAGGGGCGGGGTTTGCGTTTGGGCGGGTTTTGGGCGGTTTTTATGCCGGATTGGGTGGGAAAAAAATTTTCCACCTGGCAACACTGTTTGGTTTAGAATCTAGCTGTCCCTTCCCCTCATAAAAGTTACTGCAAAACTTCCTACACAGAGAATTTCAAAGTCAATTTTAACCTGACTTGTACCCAAAACAGAAAGGAACATTTTAAAGTACAATCCCCACTTAATCATGGTTTATTTCTTGAAAAATAAAACCACATTTAAGAAACATCTCACACTTTCTTCAGCTAACTCCATTAAAAAATTCCCAAATTAACTTTAAACCTTTTCCAGCCAGCACCATCCACCAAAACCCTGGAACAGCCCCCCCAGAGCCCCAGGAAAAAAACCCCATTTAATATATGATACCATATATTACACTATAACAAAGATTTAAGCTTTGTCTGGATTAACATTTATAAACTTTTAAAATGAAGGCACAACTTTGAACACTGTAGCTAGACTCTAACCTGCACATGCAGTTGACTGGACTCTATGGCACCTAGTAACTGTGTTTATATATTTAATCAGCACTTTATTAGGCCAAATTTTCTCTTGTTGCATTAAGAAGCAGACACTAGAAAAGTAAATCTGGGAATGGAGTGCTTGGCTCAGACAGCAGCACCTCAGCGAGCAGACGGAAGTACAGAAATTCCCAGCTCTCGCCATTCCCCAAAGGAAAGAAGCTGTCTGACTTGCTTTCACTCTCATGCATGCCTTATGGCTTTCTTTCTGGATCTTAGATTAAACTCTGGTGTAAATTCTCAAACACATTCCTGTTGAGTTTAGGAATGGAACCCAGCTTTTATTTATTAAGACTTAGAGCCGCCTTGGGTGACTCTTTTCATAACAGTCTTTGTTTTAGTTGGGAACAGAGAATCAGCATTTGATTCAAAGTCAGCTAGAAAAGGTACCATGATTGTTGACATGGTAAAGTGCCAGCCTTCCCCATCCCCCACCTCCTTTTTGAGATCTGTGGAGAGGGATGAAACATATGACAAAGGATATGCCTTACAGAAGGGTGCATAGGGTCTGATGATTATATCCCACGGAAGAACAGAGGAGTACCATGATCCTGTACAAAATCAGGATATCGCTCCACTGCTCTGTGTTTCCCAGTAGTACTGCAATACTCCCAGAAAAGTAAGGTCAGTGCATGTTGTATTTATATTCAATAAAAACAGAAGAAAACTATCTTCACAAAAAAACAACAATACACAAAACAGCGAAGATGACTCTAAAAAATGAGGAAAAATGAAGACGATACTCCGATGGTGAGATTAAAAATATTTATTAATCATAAAAGATATATAAAATAGGGGAGAGCAGGACTCGACACAGCTGTGTTTCGGCCGGCAAGGCCTGCGTCAGGAGTCTTCTCACCACATCGATTATCTTTCCCTATTTTTACATCGGATGTATTAAATCTCTCCAGACAACTAGTCGTGTTAAAAAATGCTTAAAGCATTATAAACCAGAGAGGCTACAATAAGCGTCTCGCATCTGTGAAAATAGGGAAAAATAATCGATGTGGTGAGAAGACTCCTGACACAGGCCTTGCCGGCCGAAACACAGCTGTGTCGAGTCCTGCTCTCCCCTATTTTATATATCTTTTATGATTAATAAATATTTTTAATCTTCACCATCAGAGTATCGTCTTCATTTTTCACCATTTTTCTTTTCCTCATTTTTTAGAGTCATCTTCGCTGTTTTGTGTATTGTATTTATATTCAATAAACTGGTATGTGGGGTTTAGTCTGATATTCTCTGCTGCCAAGTAGATACCTATGGTTGATTACCTACTGTAGGCTCCTGATCCAACAGACCAGAGAAGATTAGAAGACAAAAAGGTAGAGGGGGGGGGGGGGGGGGCTGAGAGTTGCTGTCAGTGGGAGGGTGGGGCGGCAATACCTGTAATGTTCAATCAAGGAATAAGGTCTTTATAAAGATGCTTCCTTTTCTGTCAGTTAGAAAAGGCCAAACTTGAGACTGCAGATAGAGCAATGTAGGAGACCCTGTGGCTCTCTGATGAGAGCAGGATGTGAAAGGAGCAAGGAGAAAGTGAATTGAATTGCAGGGGAAAATAAGACCAAATTAAAAGAGTCCAGTTTTCACTAGAAGAAAGAGATTCTAATGCCCATAAGGCCACCTCTATGAAATTGTTGGCCTACCTTACTTATGCATAGGTTGGCTGGCTGGGTCAGGGAAAGTCAGGCTGCACTGAGCATTTCTTTTTCTGTTATTGTTGGATGGGTGGCCTGGGTTCCCAAGATCCTCCTGGGTAGTTAATCGAAGCTTCTTTCTTTCTCTCTCTCTCTCTTTCTCTCCAGTTGGTCTCAACTTCCGAAAACCTGGAAGAAAAGGTAATAAAAATAACATAACCATGTCGCATCTTAAGGCCGAGGCTACCCAGCAGCAGCGATGCATGGGTCAGCCCAAGACCCATGGGGACGGGTGGGTTCAAGTAAGACAACTTTAAGAAAATTTAGGGTCAGGTGGGGAGGGGGAGAGTGGTGGGGCCTTTCTAATCTGGAACCAGTAGAAATGGTATTCTTACCACAAGTTGGCACATGGGAACTGTGGCAGCTTTTTAGCTATTGCCTTGGACCACAGTAGTAATTCCATAGGAATGGATACAGTTGAACCATGACTTCAATCCCTATTTATACTGGAGTAATGGGGGTTGTACTATACCACTCTTGTGACACAGTGCTATAACTCTGGAAATACTCTTGTGCTAGTGCTATGATTTCAGAGCGCAATATAGAGTAATATTTTTCTGTAATACCTTAAATTTGGGATATCATACAACCAGAGAAAATGACAGCAGATAAAGACCAGCCTCTGATCCATACCAATTACTAAGCTATACAACCCCTTCCTCTTCCTCAGAGATCCTCAGTGCTTTTCCCATGCTTTCTTAATTCAGATACATACACATCTCCACCACTTCTACTGGAAGAATATTCCACATATCCACCACCCTTTCTGTAAAGAATAGGGATATTGGGATGGGATGTTCTGTGTGAATGCAAAAGACAGTATGAAAGTCCTGTCATGTCTAACAACTCAGCAAGCTCTCCATGAGTTAGGTGAAATGCTGGTTCCAGAGTGAGGTGATGGAGCACACGTACCAAGCATATACAGTGTATATATGCCTGAGCGAAGATTTTGATGTATTCAAAGGGGTAGAACAGCATATACACATTGAATTTGTGTGAAGGTGTATTTGTATCTCTGTCTAGAAATTCCTCTTCCTAACTTTTCAGGTTTATCTGAGTTTTATTTTGAGCACCAGCAACAAGAGGCCTGTTCCTGGTTGCAAATGAGGGTTATAACACACACCAGCTGAGGTTCATGGACACTGATCTCAGAAAGTAAATCCGTAAATGGGACTGACATCTTTACAGGTAGTTAGGACTTACTTAGTAATGAAATCCATCACTCTTGGCCCTTTCACCACCCTCACACATGCATGCAAACCCTTCCCTCTTCCCTCATGTCTACATTACGGAACTAGAGCAGGCTCTGAAAGCCCTGGTAGAATGAGTTTGTTTCTAACATGATGCTGAGAAAGTCGTCTTTTGTGCTATTGCATCGTAGCTGCTCTCATTTTCAGGGAATACTTCATTGTCTGTGCTCATTGGCACTTAAAAGTCTGGAAAGTTTAAAATTCAGAAAAGTTTATTTACTGACTTGTTATTTATTTTTCAAGAGTAGGCCATGGCAAATTTGAACTAAATTTAAAATGGGAATTGAATGATGAGCATTGGCTGGTTTGGATGATTGGAAACCTTGCTGCCGGCCATGCCAGTGGCATCACATCACAGCTTCCTTTCTTACAGGAAGTTCCCAGTACGTGACCTCTCTCCATCTTTTCATTTTGATGTTTGACATGTGGATGGAGTGATTCACTTCATGCTCCCCAGAGGCTTGAGCAGTGAGTGCTAATGCACAACTTCTGAGAATGCAGGTGAACAGCAGCTGACTGAATGTGCTCTGTCTTCTCAGCTCAGTTTAAAATCTCCAGATGGTTTGACAGCACTTTGAGAACATAAGAGTAGACATACTGGGTCAGACCAATGGTCCATCTAGTCAAGCATTCTGTTTTCCAAACAGTGGCCAAGCCAGGTCACAAGTACCTGGCAGAAACCCAAATCGTGGCAACACTCCATACTACAAATCCCAGGGCAAGCAGTTGCTTCCCATGTCTATCTCAATAGCAGACTATGGACTTTTCCTCCAGGAATTTGTCCAAACCTTTTTAAAACCCAGATACACAAACTGCTATTACCACTTCCTCCGGCAAAGAGTTCCAGAGCTTAACTATTTGTTGAGTGAAAAAATATTTCCTCCTATTTGTTTTAAAAGTATTTTCCATGTAACTTCCTCGAGTGTCCCCTAGTCTTTGTACTTTTGGAAGGAGTAAAAAATCGATTTACTTCTATTCGTTCTACACCACTCAGAATTTTGTAGGCCTCAATCATATCTCCCTTCATCCATCTGTTTTCCAAGCTGAAGAGCCCAGACCTGTTTAGCCTTTCCTTATACGATAGGAGTTCCATCCCCTTTATCATTTTAGTCACTCTTCTTTTTTGAGATACAGCGACCAGAATTGAACGTAATATTCAAGGTGTGGACGCACCATGGAGCGATACAAAGGCATTATAATATTTTTGGTCTTATTCACCATCCCTTTCCTAATAATTCCTAGAAACCACTGGTGATAGTGAGTGGAACCTTAGACAGTGGCACCAGTCAAATAAGTCAACTGAGGCTCTCACAACTGGCCACAGTCCACCACTGGTAAACCATAAATCAACATGGGGGAACTTAGTTTCTCAAAATCAAATACAGATAATCTAATATCAATGGAATGAAAAACTGAGGCTGAAGTGACTTGAAATCTAATGATCTTTTTTGCTACCATCTGGTGTGGGCAACAGAGCCATCTCACCCCTGTTCTGAATTGAAAAGTAAAAGTCTTACATTCTGTTATCTCGTTATTATGATGTTCGCAATAAGGAAGGACTGAATTTACTTAAATCTTCCTTTGTAAGCATCTTACAAAGCTTCTAGAGCATATTAAGGGGAAATTTTATACGTTGCACACAACAATGGGTGCCAGAAAAGATTGATGTTAAATGCGATTCTGTAAAAAGTGTGTTCCCTTTATAAAATTTCAGCACAGATTCCATACGCCAAACTTACATCTGCTGAAACCTGGTGTAAATGCCAACATCCAAGCTGGGTGCGCTGACCCCATGTTCTATAAGTATGTGTGTAACCTTTTGGAATGCCCTTGACTTGCCATGGTTATGTGCTTTTTTAGACCTGTGCTGTGGGAGTTAGGTGCCCTGCCTTATAGAATAGCGTGCAGCCCGATGCACATGCAAATTCTAACAGGAGCCGATTAACCTCAATAACTGGTTGAGAGGAGTGGCCTAATGGTTAGTGCAGAGGGCTTTGATCTTGGGAACATGGGTTCAATTCCCACTGCAGCTCCTTGTGACCTTGGGCAAGTCACTTAACCCTCCATTGCCCCAGGTACAAAAACTTAGATTGTGAGCCCTCTAGGGGGCAGAGAAAGTACCTGTATATAGTGCTGCGAACATCTAGTAGTGCTATAGAAATGATTAGTAGTAGCACTCAGTTATTGATGTTTCAGCGCTTGTTATGCAATTAATTTGCACACATCTCGGGAACATGCAGAAATTTGGACACACAGACCTGGGCACCATATCTAGAATCCGGGGGTTAGTACAAACTTGTGCCACGCTGTGCATTCTGCCACCATCCTTGTCTTACTTGGCGATGCATTGTACTGTTTGTTATTTTTATAAGACTGATTTATGGTGATTATTTTTCCAGCTACTGCTTCCTTTTTGCAGAAGGAACTTTGTCATACACAAACCATTTCAGTAGATGTTTATTGACCAGGAAAGTCAAGTTAAAACAAACATCTTATTTTTAACTGGCTTCTGGTGGCATTGGGATATCGAGGGCATGATGTACTAATGGATTTTTTCCAATTCTGTGTCTGTGGTCCAAATTGACTTGCTCAAGATTTTCCCAGTGGAGAGGGGTCTTGCTCTTGGGGAGGGGGGAAGGAGCCATTAGTTAACTATCCAAGCCAATGGCATAGCCACAGGGGGCCTTGGGGGCTTAGGCCCCACAATTTTGGTGCAGGCCCCCCAGATTTGAGGCATAGTCTGCTGCTTTGGCTGGTGGGAGATCACCAAGCCTCACCAGCGGAAACCCTCCTCCTTGTGAAGCCAGGAGGCCAACCCCCCCTCCCCTGCACATGCTTGTTTTTTGTGAAACTGAGCATGCACGAGGGAGGCCCACCCCCCTGCGCATGCTCTGTTTTTGCACATGCACTAGGAGAGGTCCTCCTGACCCTTGCACATGCTCAGTTTCACAAAAAAGCAAGCATCTGCACGGCAGGGGAGGGGGATGCAGCTGGTGTGGCAGCCCAGGAAGAGGGCCACTTCTGCCTGGCTTCATGAGAAGGAGGGCTTCTATTGGTGGAGCTTGGGGACCCCCACCAGCTCAGGTATGTGGATGTAGATGGGGCAACATTTTGTGCCCTTCCATCACCACCTTGGGCTCAAGACCCCCCCCCCCCCCCCCCCCCAGTCCTGGTCCCTTCTCTCTACTGCGGGCGGCCTGCCTCTCTGACATAATTTCCTGTTTCCTCAGAGGAGGGCGCCCGCAGTAGCGAGAAGTGGCTAGGACCGGTGTCAGGGCAGCCTATGGGAGTCGCTGCCACCACCTTCTTTTGAAAAACAAGAAAAGAAAAAGGTAATTTTGGGGAAGGGGGTTGGGGAGGGAGGGACAGGGGGCGATGCTGCCTCACCAGAGTGCCGCCTAATGGTAAGGCCACCACTGGATAAACTCCCAAACAGATCTCCCTTCCCTGAGTAATGACCCCTCTGTCAATAGATATCTATGATTATAAGTCCTATTTTTACATAGAATGTTGAGGTAGAAATTAAAACATCCAGGTCAGGATGTTGACATTTCCCTGAGGATTTTACAAGAGGCTCCGATGAGTACAGAGCCTTTTATAAAATACATATAAGGATGCTGGAAAATACACATGTATTTGCTGGCACACATAGCAGGAGCAGCCAGTTCCGAAAAAAAACATGCTCAGAACTTTGCACATGGGTCTTCCAAGAATGACACCTACACATGTATGTGTCAGTTTACAAAAAGCTGCATGTACAAGGAGCCAAGTTAAAGAACTCGTCAACAGATTTTTGGGATGGTGTTAGACACCAAAGAAGTCAACACAATTGCCTCACTACTATTGGAAAGCCCAGGTCCGCATGAGCAGGTAGCCAACACCTGCTGTACAATCTCTGGAGCAGGTGCAAAAGACACTGCAGGAATTAAAAAAACAAACATATGTCTACTTTAATTTTAAAATGTGAATGATATGTGTAGTGTTTCAGCCTGCCCAAACCACATCCCTTGAACATGCTGTATCCGGGAGCATCTACACATGCAAACAGCGGCTTTCTGGAATAGCCATTTTCACGTGTGTTTGTGCCCGCAAATGCTACTTTTCCACATGTAGCCACTCAAGTGACTTCCTAGATTGATGAAGCTGTATTTCAGGGTAATTAAGTCCAACCAGCAGCCCCGTGTATGACAGTCTTTTAATTTAGATAAACACTGTTTACATCAACTCTACGTTTTATGTTTACATAAGGCCCGATATTCAGCTGGTAGCAATCAGCATTTTGCTGACTGCCAACAGAGTGAAACCTGGAAATTCAATGCTGGGCCCTGTCCTGGCACCAGCATTGAATTTCCGGGTTTCTGGAGCCGGCTAACGCCTAGCCGGTTAAGAGTAATATTTGGCACTTAGCCAGTAATGGGTTACTACATAAATATAAGGCTGATTTTTATCAGCCCTATTTCTGCGGTTAACTGGCCAGTTAAGTCCTGAACATGAGTACTTAACCGGCTATGCTTAATTATTTGTTGAGTGAAAAAAATATTTCCTCCTATTTGTTTTAAAAGTATTTCCATGTAACTTCCTCAAGTGTCCCCTAGTCTTTGTACTTTTGGAATGAGTATAAAATCAATTTACTTCTACTCGTTCTACACCACTCAGGATTTTGTAGACCTCAGTCATATCTCCCCTCATTTGTCTCTTTTCCAAGTTGAAGAGCCCTAACCTCTTTAGTCTTTCCTCATATTATTTTGGTTGCTCTTCTTTGAACCTTTTCTAATTTCTCTATAACTTTTTTGAGATATGGCGACCAGAACTGAACGCAATACTGAAGGTGTGGACGCACCATGGAGCGATACAAAGGCATTAGAATATTTTCGGTCTTATTCACCATCCCTTTCCTAATAATTCCTAGCATCCTGTTTGCTTTTTGGCTACCACCACACACTGAGCAGAAGATTTCAGCATATTATCTATGACACCCAAATCTTTTTCTTGAGTGCTGATCCCAAACTGGCCCTGCGCTTGGGAACTGCCCCAGGAACACCTCCAAAATAGCCAGTTTTGAGTTCAGTGCTATCCTGTTAAGTGCTGCTGAAATCAACGGGCCAGGAGCCATTTCTGGCTGGTTAAATTGTTTTGAATATTGACCCCTCCCCCCATATATTTTTTGGAGGAATTGATTTTTATTATGATCCAAATTATTCGGCCCAGTATGTAAGAGCTTTTCTTCAGGTACTAGCTCCCTGGATATGCATTGGAGCTGACCATCAATTTTCAGGGTTTTATCAGATATTACTACTGAAAATCACCACAGACCCCCCCAGTGCTATCAAGATGTTTGAGGGCAGAGTGAGAAATGATCTGGATTAGAGAATGACACAGGGACGGGGAACCTCAATAACTGCGAGGATGGGGACGGGGACAGAACTCGCGGGGACGAAGCAGGGACAGATCCCACAGGGATGGGGTGGGGACGGGGCAGGAATAGGGATAGAGCCCACAGGGATGGGGACAAACTTTGTCCCCCATGTCATTTTCTACTTTGAAGCCTGTTAATGAACTGGACTGTTATTTATGTTTGAGTGATGCCTACAAAGATATTTTGATTTTTTGGAAAAACAAGCAAACGTACTGGCCACAACTAGCAAAATTTGCATAGGGGATCTTGTACATCCTGCTACCAGCACATCTTCTAAGAAGACAACTTCGATTGCAGGAAGGACTGTGGAAGACAGGAGAACTAGATTGAATCCTGAGATTGTTGATGATTTCTTATTTATCCACAGATTAAAAAACCATAACAGTGCTTCATAGGGCATATTTTTACCCTCTAGGGCATATAGAACGGGTTGTATTTTATACCCCTGGACATTTTAACAGTGTGAATTAGGATTCCTTGGTGTAGTAGACGTCACCTATTGTTGGGGTTGGAAGGGTAGAGGGACGGGGTGGGGAAGGAGACAGCGGGGACGGGGCCAAACTTTGTCCCCGTGTCACTCTCTAATCTGGATAGCACCAATATTAGCTCTGCTGTCCAGATAACTTATGTTTAAAAATTTGTTCAATATCGCTGCTCTCCGGAGAGCTTGAGCAGCAAAACCAGGTACTCAGCGCTGCTGTCTAGCTAGCAGCTGGCACTGAATACCTAGGAATATTTTTAAACACCATAGGCAGCTTTTAAAAGAAATACTGACCATGATTATTATTATCAAAAAGTACATATTTGGTAACCATATTGTCATCATGAAATAATACCGTTAGCAAGCACCAGAAGGGAGATTTCATCTTGTTTGACAGTGCCATCAATGAACAAAATGAGGCTTCAACACAGATTTTGATGGGTAGAAAGAGAGACTATTAATGCCAAGCTGCTCAGGATGTTAATTTAAACAACCCAGGACTGGCCAAAATGTCTTCCTCGGGGAAGCAATAACTTGGCAGTTCAAAGGTAGAAAATTGATCCACATATCATCTGGTGATTCTTACCCATGGAAGGCTTCCTCTTGGGCAGGGCCAGCTTATCTTATGGGTCAGGTGAGGCACTGGCCCAGGGCGCCAATGATAAAGGGCGACAAAATCCCAGTTCTGTCTACCTTCAGACTTCAAGAGGCATAGATTCAGGACTGGGATGAGCCAGTGCCTCACCTGGTCCACGAGGAGGGGACTTGAGAGATAGGGGGAGATAATGGATCACAGGAAGGGGAGGGAGAGATACAAGACTTCAGGTGGGTGCGAATGAAAAAGTTGTCTCAGGGCGCAACAGTCCCTTGAGCTGACCCTGCTTTTGGGAAATCACCCTGTTTTTTTTATCAATTCCCAGGGCTAGTGGCATATTCTCTGTAGCTTTATATTAGGGGTAAGGGTAATGCATTTAATATACCACCTTTCTGAGGTACAACCAAAGCGGTTAACATATTATATACAAGTGGTTTATATTAATATAGCCAGAAAAAAATCCATGTTTCCAGCATCTCATATGGACCAGAAAACCTGATGTGATTAATATTTGTACCCCTCCCTGTTTACACACTGGGAACGGTGGGATGAGGATCTGATATCTGACCACCACATTCATCCCCAAATTATATTGTCATTTTGAAATCAATTTTCACTTACAGCAGGGACTTCCAGCCTCCACAAAAGCTATGCTCAACTCTTGTCTTCTCTGCCAACCTCTTCTCCACCCTTAAACATGCACTCATTACAGAAAAAGGAAATCATGGGGTCTTTCACAGCTGAGTTGAGAAAGTGGAAACCTAGGAGGAGAGCTTTTGATCTGACCACTCCAGAGCAGGAGGGTCAAACAGCAGGGATGGGAAGACAAGTTCTGAGGGGGTTGGGGAGGGGTATTGGAAAAAGAGAGGACTGAAAGGAAACAAACCCCATATCAACTTACATTATAAAATGGGGAAAAAAAAATCAAGGCTCAATTATGGGCAGTCAGTGCACAATGCAGTTTGGAAGTCATCGTCCTGGCGCTGTTTAAAGCAGCCACTTACTGACAGCAGGTCGGTGCCCGCGTTCTTTTGTGATTTCAACAAATTGCCAGCACTTAAGTGAAATGTGCTGGAAATTGCAGGGTGTATTACGGACAAACGGAGACAAGAGCACCAAAGTTTAGAAAATGAGGGACCTGGAGAGGGGATTGGAGATATAATACAGACAGAGAGATGAGCAAGAAAGCCTATAAATTCTTGGTTGAATGGCCTAAGGGGGTGTGGAAGGGGGGGGGGGGGCTCACACTGAGATGTCTTTTCAGTATGTGAGTGATTACACTAATATCCGTCCATTATACCCCTATAGAGACATTTCTGGGAGGTGTTGCTAGGATTACCCAGAATTAGCCAATACATTCATTATGTAATTTAACACAATAGTTGCAATTAAAAAAAAATAATGTAGTTGATAGCTGTAATGTACAAAAACATTAACAACGCTCCCTTCTCCCCCTCCTTTACATATTATCTTTTCTTTCTATTTTCTGTCTGACTTTCAAGCACACTGAGAGCTGGAAGTTCCAGCAGTTCATCTTTTCCAGATGTGTTGCTGGGGTGGGTGTGGGCATTCAGCAGAGAGACAGATTCCTCTTTTCCAGATGTGTTTTTAGTTGTTCCTCTTTTCCAGATGTTTCACTGTGAGAGGGATGGTGGGCGTGGCCATCCAGCAGGCAGACAAACTCAGTTTTTAGTAGTTCCTCATTTCCAGATGTGTTGCTGGGATAGGGGTGGTGGGTCTGGGTATTCAGCAGGGCAGATCAGTTTTTAGTAGTTTCTGTTTTCCAGATGTGTTACTGGGAGAGGGATGGTGGACCTGGGCATTCAGCAAAGAGACAGACTCTAGGCCCAATGCACAAAGTCAGCTGTTAAATACAACTGCCACGGGAGAGCTTACCGAGTCATAAACAGCGACCGTTGCACAGAGGGGATGGCATCGGTCACTGTTTGTGACTTGAGCTGTCAAATGCATTTGACACTAGATCACCACAGAGTTTTTTGAGTTGTGCTTAACCCCTCTCAGTGCATCCCAGAATGCACTGGGCAAGGGCTGAGTGCTGCTATTTTGAGAAAGCAGGTCCAGAGGCAGGAGGGAGGAGGAGGCATTGCTCCTGCCCTCCTGCCTCCAACTCTGGAAGTGGGGGGAGGGGAGGGGGTTACTAAACCACCAGGGATTCTTTGTTCTGGGGGGGGGGGGGTCATGGGGTGCACCAAGGGGGGGTGTCAGGAGGGGGTCCACTGGACCACCAGGGATTTTTTGCTTGGGGGCCAGGGGTGCAGGAGGGGTCAGGGTCCACTGGACCACCAGGGACGTTATCAAAAGTCTTGGGGGTCATGTCAGGGGGGTCGGGGGTCTGTGAATGTCTACTATTGGGAGTAGTCTGCTTGCCCTATACAGGACAAACAGCCTGCTCCTCATAAGGACAGGTCCAGACCTGCTGTAAAATTTAGCATGTTATAGGTAGCCCTCCAAGTCTGTGCATTGCTCAGAATGCTCATTTAATATTTATGAGCTCATTGCAGTGCATTTGCATAGGGTTGTCTAAAGCTGCTACAGGGAGCGGTAAAAGGGACACAGAACCCCTTTGTGCATTACACACTAAATAACATTTGCTTTAGAGAGGCTGCATCTGATCTAAAGCAAACGTTCCAAGAACGGTAAGCTTTGTGGATCAGGCCCTCAGTTTCTAGAAGTTCCTCTTTTTCAGATGTGGGTATGGGCATTCGGCAGAGGGACAGACTCAGTATCTAGAAGTTCCTCTTTTCCAGATGTGTCTCTGGGAGAAGGACGGTAGCTAAGGGCATTTAGCCAGTGGCGTAGCTACAGGTGGGCCAGGGCCCACCCACTTAGGACTCAGACCCACCCGTTTAGTGGTAGCTGGTGGGGATCCCAAGCTCCGCCAGCTGAAGTCTTCCCCCTTATGGTAATGAAAATGCTACTCTCCATGATACCGGCATCTGTGCATGCTCAGTTTTCAGTGCATGCCTGCTGCAGACTGCCAAGGTGGAAACAAGTGTTTTCCCGCCAGCTGAGATATTTTTTTTTGGGGGGGGGGGAGGAGAACACTTGGTGCCCACCCATTCCTTGCCTAGTCCCACCCAAAATCTGTTGTCATGACTACGGCCTTGCTTTTAGCAGAGAGGTAGACTCTGTTTCTAGTAGTTTCTCTTTTCCAGATGTGTTGCTGGGAGAGGAGTGGTGGGTATACACATTCAGCTGCAAGGTGGACTCAGAAGACCACCTCTGTAACTCCGGGAGTGTCAGGGTGGGAGATATGCTGATTTCCTTCAAAAGCTTCTGTTGTTTTTACTTCTTCTTTTACTTGCAAAACAAAATTTGCTCACTGGCAAAGTTCTTTGAAGCAAAATTGTATTACATATTACTTCCCTGTGTGTGTCAGTGTGCTCAATAAATATGGAATGCCTTTAAAAATAAAGATGTTTGTGCTATGACTGTATGTCCTTTCCCACCCCAGATCACTCAAGAAGCCATAAGATATATTTAAGTAGCTTCAGTACACACCAAAGCCCTCCTTCACATACTGTAGCAAATCCAAGTAAAGTGCATATATTAGAAAACATTATAAGCATGTTGTAAAGACAGAGGCCAAGCTAAAAAAAAAAAAAGGAAAGCTTAGCGTGGGTTCTGTGCACATTTTTCTCTGCCATTGTGGCTGCTCTATGCAGAAAATTTAATGCACAAGGAAGCAGTGGACATGAATTCATGTAGGCATTAGTGAAGTGCTCATTTATATTCTCTCGTAAAGAGGATATTAAGGGGCCCTGTTACTAAGGTGTGCCGAAAAATGGGCTCCGCTAGTGTAGGTGCGTGTTTTGGGCGTGAGCAGATCCATTTTTCAGCGCGCCTGTAAAAGCCTTTTTAAAATTTTTGCCGAAAATGGAAGTGCAGCAAAATTAAAATTGGCACACGCCCATTTTGGGTCTGAGACCTTACCGCCAGCCATTGACTTAGCGGTAAGGTCTCATGTGGTAATCGTGTGGTCATTGTCTACCCGTAGAATGATGATTGCCACCTAGGTTTCGCTGCGCACCAGAAAATAAAAGTTAGTTTCCGGTGCGCGTAGCGGATGTGCATCAAAAACGAAATGACCACAAGGACCACATGGAAGGTGGGCGGTAACTCAAAATTGATGCACGTTGGGTGCACATGGGTGCCTACTCAGCTAAATGAAAGGGCCCCTTAGCTATTAAACTTGGATATAAAGAAGTGTGTGGAAGACCTGATGGCCGAGTGCATTTTATTTTTCTAACCCTTGGTCTGGGGAAGATTCAAAAGTTAGCTCGTTCTTCTGTGGCTACTGTGTAGTGAGGACTTTATGCCTAAATTTCCTCTTTTGGGAAAGCACAAGGACCCACAGTTTTTTCCATGTTTTGTTAAAGGGAGTGGGTCAATGCAAAAAAAAACTGGCAGGGGATGAGGAGCTGAATTTAAATGAAGATACTTCATTGATACCATGCATGAAAAACTATGTGCAAAATAGCATTCAGACATGCATATGGGTATAATGTAGGTACCTGCAGGTGCCAATACAGTTTCACTGATTCAGCTGCTAACATATTCCATGGTGTCCAGCGTGCTCTCCCATGTCTGTACACATTGTTTTGTGTGGAAGTCATTTACAGCAATCTGGTTACAGCACTGGGTGCACTGATTTTTAATGCATGCTTTAGGAAACCATGTGTTGAGCTTTGGTGCATGGAGAAGGTGATCCACCGAGGTGGATGAACGCTAACTCCCACAAGAAACCAACAGTTAGAGGGAAGTGGGAAGTGGACCAATGACTCCAGGGAGACGGGATACTGATGTACAAAGTACCACTTTATTCACAGACTCGACACAGTACCGTGTTTCGGCCACAGGCCTGCCTCAGGAGTCTTTGATGCATGGCTTACTGCATCAGTCCTCAAACAGCCCATGCTAAAAATTAAATGAATGATGCAGGTAGGAACATGAAATAATTGAAAGTACCAATGCAAAACATTCTTTTCTACGCACACTCCTAAAAGCAGTCGTGCCCCTAATACAGCAACACTGCTCCTCTTTTTCAGAATTAAGATAAAAGAGTCTTTCTTTAAAATTATCCCACAGAGAGGTTAACAAGGAGCTTTAGGTAATGAGATTGGCTGCAGTTATGAAATGGAAAGTGTGTTCATTTTATTTTCACAGTAGGCTTGTATGTTCTTATTGAAGTTAATGCTTAAATCTATTTGATCTGTATTAAACGGAAATATCAAAGCACAATTGAGCATCCTGATATCCGTCTCAGACAGGGCTGGATTTCAGATCTTGGCACCATAGCCAGGTTTTCTGCCCAGAAATGATAGGGAGTGATCCTTAAGCATATGGAATCAGGCAACTGCCTAGAGCACCAAATTTGGAAGACACCAAATTCCTGGGCTAAACAGGAGCCTATGTTGCCTCTGACTAAATCGAGGCCTGGTTTCAGATTTCGGGTTACTGAGTGGCACCACCTTTTCAGCACTGGCTGATGCTGCCCTGGGTTCACCTTGGTGCAGCCTCTTTAGTTCCCGGGGGAAGGGGGGGGATTGAAATCAGGACTTAAGGAAGTGGAGCCAGTGGATGGCGACCCCTTGGTGGACCATGAGGGAAAGCGAGTGCGGGTGCTGTAGAAGTAGGCAGTGAGCCAGCGGCTTGGGTTCCTGATCGCAGATGCTGCTGTAAATAGATCTGACAGGAGCCGCTATTGATTTTCTTTGTCACAGAACTGTAATTAGATTGATCTGGGAAAAGGCTGATTGTGCTGCCTCAGTAAGTAACAGACCAAAAAAAGCTCTGCAACAAAAAAAACCCCTTCAAACTACTACTGGATCTTACAGAGATTCTTTCCAGTAGAAGATAATGTCCCTTTGATGATGCTTATTGTCATGATGTGTGCTGCACTGTAAGACACACAGAGGCTCATTGTATATCAGGGCAGTGCACTCAGGCATATGGGCTATCTTTTGGCCTGTGTGTTTTTATAAAATAGTGCATTTGAAAGCTACAGCACAGACTTAAATCTGCTCCGAGGCAAGAGGAGCTTTGTGTGTGTACGTGCTGGTGAAAATTGGCAGATATGCATTTACCCCCTATTTCTATAACAGTTGCCAAAAATTGCATGAGTAAATTTGGGCCTGTGCCCAATTTGCACAAGCAATTTAATTGAATAATGAGCCAATTAGTGCCAATAACTGGCTTTTTACTACTACTACTACTACTACTACTACTTAACATTTCTAGAGCGCTACTAGGGTTACGCAGCGCTGTACAATTTAACAAAGAGAGACAGTCCCTGCTCAAAGAGCTTACAATCTAATAGACAAGTGAACGGTCGGCCCGATAGGGGCAGTCAAATTGGGGCAGTCTGGATTCACTGAACGGTAAGGGTTAGGTGCCGAACGCAGCATTGAAGAGGTGGGCTTTAAGCAAAGACTTGAAGACGGGCAGGGAGGGGGCTTGGCGTAAGGGCTCAGGAAGGTTGTTCCAAGCATAGGGTGAGGCGAGGCAGAATGAGCGGAGCCTGGAGTTGGCGGTGGTGGAGAAGGGTACTGAGAGGAGGGATTTATCCTGTGAACGGAGGTTACGGGCGGGAACGTAAGGGGAGATGAGGGTAGAAAGATAGTGAGGGGCAGCAGACTGAGCTTTTAACAAACAATTATTTAGATTTAATTCACATTTAGGCTCAATTGGAAAAAGGGGACATGGAAATGGGAGAGGCAAGGGCACAATGCGGGTGTTCCTAAAATTAACGCTCGTTGTTCTAGAATAACGAGGATATGCGTCTAATGTAGGCGTGCACATTTGCACCACGTTTCAGTTGGTGCACATGGCGGCGTCAAAAGTTAGGCGCAATTCCTGGGCGTAGTTACTATTCTTTAAACCTCGCCTAACTTTAAGTGCAGCTTATAGAATAGTGTTTTTTTCGGCACTGATTTTTTTGGCACTGTATATAGAATCTAGCCCTTAGAGGCTGAAATTCAAAAACATTTAAGCAAGCTCTTACCTGGTTAAATGATGCTTGGCTGCTTTTCTGGGGATACTCAGCAGCACTTACCCGGTAGCTGTGCCACTGAATATCCCCTCCAACTGCAATAAAGGAAAATGCCTATTTGGTGGGTGATCCAGGGGCAGAGTTGGCACATATCTTATTAAGAGCCAATATTCAGCCCTTAACTGGATCAGTTAACCAGAAAAAATGGACCGCATAAAAAGCAGTCCTACCTTAGAACATAAGAACAGCTATACTGGATCAGACCAATATTCCATCTAGCCCAGTATCCTGTTTCCAGCAGTGGCCAATCCAGGTCACAAGTACCTGACATACACTGAAATAGTAGCAACATTTCATGTAGAACCCCAAAGAGTAGCAAGATTCCATTCAGAATCTCAAAGAGTAGCAACATTCCATGCAAGCAGTGGCTTCCCCCATGTCCATCGCAATAACAGACTATGGACTTTTCCTCCAGGAACTTGTCCAGACCTTTTTAAAACCCAGATACGCTAACTGCTGTTACCACATACATAGTAACATACATATTAGATGATGGCAGATAAAGCCCTGTATGGTCCATCCATTCTGCCCAATAAGATAAACTTATTGCATATGGTATGAAGTGATACATCATATGTATATCTGATCTTGATTTATCCCTGCCCTTTTTAGGGCATAGACCGTAGAAGTCTGCCTGGCACCGGCCTTGTTCTAAAATTTCTGAAGTTGTCAAAGCCCCTGAATAGCTCCAATCCAGTCCATCCAAATCTGTTCTACCTCGATCAAGGCACAGACCATAGAAGTCTGCCCAGCACCGACTTTCTACTTAATCTCCGCTAATCTTCTTTGGATCCGATCCTTCTAAATAGGATTCCTTTGTGTTTGTCCCATGCATTTTTGAATTCCATTACTGTTTTCATCTCTGCCACCTCCCACGGGAGGGCATTCCAGGTATCTACCACCCTCTCAGTGAAAAAAGACTTCCTGACATTATTCCTGAGTCAGTCCCCTTTCAACCTCAATTCATGCCCTCTGGTTCTACTCCCTTCCCGTCTCTGGAAAAGGTTTGTTTGCGGATTAATACCTTTCAAATATTTGAACGTCTGTATCATATCACCCCTGTTTCTCCTTTCCTCCAGGGTACACATGTTTAGGTCAGTAAGTCTCTCCACATGCTCCGACAATGAGTTCCAGAGCTTAACTATTTGTTGAGTGAAAAAATATGTCCTCCTGTCTCCTACCTTTGTCTGGTTTAACTTATCCGATTAAGAGTTGAATATAGGCCCTTACCTGGATAAGTGCTAGCTGGCTATACATACCCAGATTTTCAATGCCAGTACCCAGACATGGCCCAGAATATCCAGGCATAAAGGGAACCTTTCTTCCCGAGGGAAATATTTCGTAATCCTATACAATCCATGGTATTAAGCCATGCAGACTACTGCAGCGGAATCTATGCGGGATGTAAAGAACAACTCATAAAGAAACTCCAGACCGCCCAAAACACAGCAGCCAGACTGATATTCGGCAAAACACGATTCGAAAGGGCTAAACCCCTCTGAGAAAAACTACATTGGCTCCCAATTAAAGAACATATTACCTTCAAAATCTGCACCCTGGTCCACAAAATTATCCACGGCAATGTCCCAGGATACATGACAGACCTCATAAACTTACTAACCAGAAACAGAACCAAATCATCACGAATATACCTAAACCTGCACTACCCTAACTGCAAAGGACTCAAATACAAAACAACCTATGCATCCAGTTTCTCCTATATAAGCACACAACTATGGAACTCACTGCCAAAAGCTGTGAAAACAATCTATGACCATCTAAACTTCAGGAAATCACTAAAAACCAACCTATTCAAAAAGGCATACCCTACAGACCCAACATAAATGCCTACATTCTGCAACACAGTAAAACCAATGATCGTACTGGACATGATATAATCTTCCCTCTCTTCGAACCCCTTTGTGCCTGACTCTAATGTACCCTATTCGACCACAACATCACTTGTATTCGTTTTCTCTGCTGAACTTGGCTAACGCCTTATGGCACTATGTAAGCCACATTGAGCCTGCAAATAGGTGGGAAAATGTGGGATACAAATCTAATAAATATCGAGTCCTTGTTTTATAAAATACAGTCACAAGTCTTTGGTATGATAGATTCTCTTTCCTATCAAAATTTGTAGTTCCTTTCTATTTTAAACTGGTTTTGATTTATGTAAGCTGCCTGCTAGTTAGCCATGGCGGTTTAGCAAATGTAATAAGCTAGAACTGGAACAAATGCCAATCCCCCTTTGCTCTACGCATTTTGTACCCATGGGAACACCTATGTACATGGGGAGGAGGAGGGGGGTTTATAACAGGATGTATATATGGGAAGTCCCAAAAGCAACTGTGTTAAGCCCATTTTTTAAGGACACCTTGGGCTAGATTCGATATATGATGCCGAAAAAAGTGCTGTTCTATAAACCACGCTTAAAGTTAGGTGTGGTTTATAGAATAGCACTTATGCCCAGGACTCAAGCCTAACTTTAGACACGGCCATTTGCACCAACTGAAACATGGTGCAAATGTATGCACCTAAATTAGACATCTATGCCCCTGTTCCATCCATGACCATTCTATTTCTGCACCCCTTTTTTTCACTCGCTCATAAAATTTAGGCATGGATCATAAAAAAAAGGCAAGGATAAATCTGAGGGGGGGGGGGCAGACTCAGGAGTAACGTTAGGAAGTATTTTTTCTCGGAAAGGGCGGTAGATACTTGGAATGCCCTACCATGGGAGGTGGTGGAGATGCAAACGTAATGGAATTCAAACATGCATGGGATAAACACAAAGGAATCTTGTTTTAGAAGGAATGGATCACGGAATCCCAGCGGAGATTAGGTGGCAATGCCAGCAATTGGAAAGCAAAACCAGTGCTGATCATAACTGAATAGATATGGATGGGCTGGAGTGTAAATTTTAAGGAGCTTCATAACTTTTAGTACAAGAAGAGTGCTGGGCAGACTTCTACAGTCTGTGCCCTAAGAATGGCAAGGACAAATCAAACTCGAGTATACATATAAAGTATCACATGCCACGTATCTTCTTGGGCAGACTGGCTGGATCCTTCTTTACCTGCCATCATTTACTATGTTACTATATGTTACTTGTGTAAGTTCTAATTAAATCTAATTAGTGCCAATAACTGCTTGTTTAAAAGCCAATTATTGGTACTAATTGGCTCGTTATTCAGTTACATTGTGTGTGCAAATTGGGTGTGTGCCAAACTTTGCGTATGCAATTTTTGCCGACTTGTATAGAAATAGGGGGCATAGGCATGTCGTGTCTTTATGCTCCCAGAACCAGCCCCAACTGTGCAAATGCTCGTGCATAAATCACACCTGCATCTACATCTCAACTGCACCCTCATTCTGCCCAAATTATGCCCTCAGAATGTCTACATTCCTATTGCTTATAAGGAGGAAGAATATTTCCATGTGCCCACTCTGTATGCAGGTTTATAAGTCACAAATTATCCCCAGAATGGACAGTTCCTACCAGCAATGTATCCAGGATTTTTTTCACAAGGGGAGCGTCTTCTGCCCCCTGCCCCGCCCCCCCCACAGCCCCCTGTGCTGCCCCGTGGCTCCAATGCCCCTCCCCCATCCATACCTTCAAAATCAGTTCCACTCCAGTCTTGCCCGGGCAGCGACAGTGTCACTTAATTATAGACTGCCTGTGCCTGCACCTGGACTTCCACTCACTCTGAACATCCCGCCCCTTCTGATGCGACTTCCTGTTTTGTGAAGGGCGGGGTGGTTCAGAGAAGAGAAAGTCCCAGTGCAGGTGCAGGCAGCCTATGAGTGCCACTGCTGCTGCCCAGGCGAAGACTAGAGCAGAGGTGATTTGAAGGCACACACGGGGGGGGGGGGGGGGGGGGTAATTGCAGAGCTTTGTTGGGAAAGGAAGAGAGAGTTGTCAGACAGGGGGTGCATATACAACACATGCACCTTGAATAGACAGGCCACTGGTTCCTACTGCTAGAGCTTATTTGCAGTCTAGTCGACAAACAAATAGACTTTGAGATAAAATAGAAAGGTTATGATTGAGAAGAATTACAGTTGGTGCAGATAAATTGAGGGACCCTTTTGTGCATCACAGTGTCCTGCTATAATTTTTGAATGTGTAAAATAACATTTTTAAACACAGAGGGGGCATGTCTAGGGCAGAAAGTAGGCAAATCTATGCAAACCAATTAGCGCAGGTTTAGTGTATGAGTCCCTAACACTTACAAAATAGGTAGGTCTCCTGCACTAGTGGCCATGTGCTAATGGGAAAATTATCACTTGCCCATTAATGGGACAATAGGAAATTTGGAATTTTACCCCTTCTGAGACAAAGCTCTTGATGGAGGGGGACAGGACACTAAGGACTTCACAGTGCTCTAGCTTCTCTGGATTGGCTCAGGAGGACTTGTCTTCAGCAGCAGCCCAGACGGAGAGAGAGAAAAGAAGGGGGTGAGATGCTGGATGCAGAGTGAGGGTATAGAAGGGGAAATGAGATGAGATGCTGGACAACTGGGGAGGGGGAATGGGAGATGCTGAATTCTAAGGGGGGGGGGGGAATCAAAGGCCTTGAGCCACCCAGTGGGGACTTTCTACTGAAGGTTGTCTAGTGCATCTGATACCTTGGGCCAGTTCTGACACATACAAGCTATGTGTATAGGAGGAGAAAGGGCTGGAGGTGGGCTGGGGACCAGACCAAATATTGTCCAGAGAGTGGTGAAGTTCAGCCACTCTCTAGATAACTTATAAGCATAATTTAAGCCTGCAAAAAGCTGGCCTAGCTTATGTATTGAAGCACCAACACAACGACTGCATAAGATGTATATTCAGTGGTGCTTTCTTATATAAAGAGCACCATTGAATTTTCTTTAGCCAGGAGTCCATCCCATTGTTTCTAGTTAGCTTTACATCTGTAGTGTAAGAAGGTTTAGAATATCTACTGTTGATTCCTTAGGTTTGTCCATTCATTGCTGTCTATGTCAGGGCCGGTACAAGGGTATTGGGTGCTTAGGTGAACTTTCAGCCTTACCCACCCCCTTCCCAATTAACTTTCAAGCCCCCTTATCTTCCCCCCTCCCACACAACATCATGCTTATCACATACATACAAATAATATTGAGGGTAATTTCCAAAGGTAATTTATGCAGGAAACCAGTCTATTTGAAAATTGCCCATTCTTCCTGCAGGTAAAAGTATTCATTGATTGACTTTGTGCAGCTAAAAAGATCTACTATTTTGTTTTGACTGCAACATTTTTTTCATGCCCCAGAAGCTGCTACCCTAGGCAACCACCTAGTCTTGTCTAATTGTTGGGCCTGTCCTGATCTATGTATCTCTTGAAACTAGTTAGGACAGGTTCTACAGTCTTGTAGCTATGAGCAGAAGCCAAAACAAATGAACCTGAACAGCCAAAGACACTTGAATCTGATCGTCTATTTTTGTGAGGGCTGCAGTCGACTCTCACTGATTGCAAATACGTGGCAAGAGAGTGGCTTGTGCTGTTCCTTTTAATTTTTTAGGGGGTGGGAGAGAGGATGCCCAAACATGGAGATCTTATGCTTGTCCTGCAGGAGTCTCCAGCTACAAACAAACAAGCCACAGTGTGGTACATCAGTCCCCAACAGATCCCAACATTTCAATACTTCTAAAGCATAGCTGTCAGGACCAGACTGATCATGAAAACCAAGAACATTTACAGGATGTTCAGATGGACCTGCATAGGATGGCAGTGCCACTTAGGCCTGGTTCCCAAAGTTGGTATCATCCAACGGTGTACCCTGGAGGTTCATCCCATCCAATTCTTAATATGCAGCTTTATGACCTTATCTGTATGCAGTAACCACAACTTTCTAGTAGGACTGGGAACATTTTGAGTATGAGTGCTGATCAAGCTTTAATTAAGATCAGCCCAATCGGACTTGGATCAGCCATGGTTCTAATAATTGGGCAATGTCAGTTCTATTCTGGTAGATTGATTGCCATGGATGATCATAACCATGCCTGCAATAATGCTTGTATCCTTTTCTTTTGATTGTCTTAGCCTGCAAGCGCAAAGAGCAAGAACAGCAGAAAGACCGCAACCTGCAGCCCAAAAAGCAGCGTTTGGTCTTCACCGACCTTCAACGTCGCACCTTGATCGCCATCTTCAAGGAGAACAAGCGCCCTTCCAAGGAGATGCAGATCACCATCTCCCAGCAGCTGGGCCTAGAACTCAACACTGTCAGCAACTTCTTCATGAACGCCCGCCGGCGGTGCATGAACCGCTGGCAAGAAGACCCGGGCGCCAACCCCGGCATACCCTCTTCATCCACAAGCACTTTTTCCAAGGCATGAGGTTTGGTTTTTCCCTCTCCAACAATTGAGAATGACAACAGCAACAACATCCCACCACTACCCCTCACCCCCCAAAAAATACATGTCTAAAGTAACCTAATAACCTAACACCAGGGCAGTCTAGTGTAGGCTTCTAAAGGCACGCAAAACAACCATAAAGGGGAAAAAACCTGCACTGTACAAGTATGTTGTGTCACCAGATTTATTTTTGGTGTTTTTCTATGCATTGGCCCAGAACCCAAGAAATTTAAACTGGAAGGATCCTGTCTGTGAGACTGAGTTTATCTTTTTCTGGTAACTGAAGGAACTTAAATAGGAATGGGTCTTCAGCCTATCGCAAAAGGCATCTTTTCCTTTAAAAAGATACATTAAGAAAGTAGTAGCATTATTAGAAGCACGGGGAAAACGTAGTTGAAAGTTATGTTAAAAAAAACAAAACAAAAACCCAGACCAGATTCAAGACAAACATGTTGGTTTTAACCTGCAGAAAAAAGTATTCACATGCCACCCACAATACTGGCTCGTTTTCTGACACCAAACAGGTAGTCATTTTCAGAGCCTGTAATTTTCTAAGAAAATTTTAAACAGAGATAGATTACAGTTGTGAAATCAAAATTATATCTGGATGTATATAAATGTATATGTAGATATAGATATATATAAAACACACACAACCCAAACAGGAAAGTATCCTTTATAGCAAACCCTTCAGCATGAGGTTTATTTATAACAAATGAAAATGTTGTGTTTCAAAATAAACCTTGTGCATTATGGTTTCTGTTCCACAAATACCTTGAGCTGCATCAGTGGGAGAAAAGCCTGTTATGGCATTTCTTCTCATGGAGCAAAAATGTTAAAGAATTCCAACACCAGCTCAGAGGATATTTACCTCTGATGGGATTTTACTCCTCAGAAAGATGTCTGTACATCTTCAGATTTTGCAAACTAGGAGAGCCAAAGGCTACTTACCAGTCAAATTAAGTCACAACTAATGATCTTTATAGAAAAGTGTGTGTGTGTTGACATATATATCTATATGTAACCATATATATATATATATATATATATATATATATATATATATATATATATATATATATACATATAAAGTAGGGAAGTTTACAGATCTGTCAACAAGTCATTATCTACTGGGTGTTCATGGAATATGATATATCTGGCACATTTTAGAAATTAAAAAAGCTAAGCTATCATATAGCCCTTGTAATATTTAAAAAGTAAGAATCCAGGCTAAGATACCTTATAACCCAAACCTTTACTTTCCAGAAATAGAGGTCTGCGTCTAAGAAAACCTCACTACTGCCATTAAATCCAGTCCAGCAGTTAAATATTTACTACCCAAAACTTCCAATTGATAAGGAACAGGCTCAGTGAAAATAAAAACATACTAATCTATTCTAGGTTCTTACAGAAATTGAAAGCCAATGTGGGGGATATAGGCAATGCCTAGCAAAACCTTGCACCTCCAAGGCAGGGCAAAGTGGACCAAAGTTTTGGTGGGAGAGACAAAAGTTGCACCATGCCACCTCTCAGTTTAAAGCGGGTCTAATAAGCACATTCAAATCGGGTATAAGAGGAAAAAAAAATTAAAATGGATTCTGAAAAGAAGGGAGAAAAGGGCAAAACACACTGCTATCCAACCTTTGCTCACTTCAGCAAACGCACTATGACAATGGTAATTTTCTAGAAAAATAACTAAATAAATAAATAAAAAGGTACCAGGGTGGGGCCAGTGGGGGGGGGAGAGGTTCCACCTTTCAGCCAAGTTGTACAAAGTTCCAGGCTGGCAACCTGGCAGGGAACAGCAGTGCACTAGCGGTGGCTGCACTGTACAGGCCTATGGGAAAGCCAAGTTTTAGCAGAAAAGTCCTGGAATGGTGATGAGTTTGAGAAGACTTTTTTTCTTTCCAAGAGTGATATTTAATATATTCCGCTTTGTTGCCTCTTTTCATCTCTGCTACCAAAGAACCAAGACAACAGACCAAACCAAACCAAAAAATAACCCAAAGTAGCGCGACGCAATTTCAGAAGAGAAGATGGTCATATTTTTTGTGTGCCAATAACAACTGCCTTAATGCTACTCATGGGAAATTGGGTTCTGGATAAACGTGACACTTCATTTGCGTGCTCTCTCTTTCTGAAAGTAGCTTCTGTGCCATAAGTAAAAACCTGAACCACAAGGGCCAGAAACATTGAGACCGGAAGAATCTTTCAAAAGCTCCTTCAAAGTTTCACGTGCTCCTGGTCCCTCTTCAGGAGCGCCTCCTGGTGGAGGGAAGGGTCAAGACCCCTCCTCCTTCTATCATTAAGGCCAGGAGGGGGCAGAAACCACATTGTACACTACTTAAAATGATGCGGGTAATAGAAGTACCATCTCAGAGGTGTGTATTAAAAAAAAATTAAAAATATATAAAAAGCGGTTTCTATTCACTTTAAAGATAAAATGTTTGTGCAGCAGTTAGGCACCTTGTTGAAAAGCATATATAGATATATATATAGATATACATATATAAATACATTTATCAAAAAAAAAGTGTTAAAAATGAGAAAGAGAGAGAATAAAACCCTTCACTTGAAAGAAAAACATTCTACTTCAAACACACACACAAAAACCCCAACCGCTGTGTGTTGAACTGCAAGAAATCATGACATACAGAACTTCTAGCAATGGGGTTTGATTCCCCCCAAAAAGAGTAACAGTGAAAAAGTGTGTCCTAACCACTACCAGAGAAAGAGAAAAGAAATGGAAACTGGAAGGTGGGATCGTGTGTTTTTGCCAAAAAAAAAAGAAAAAACAAACAACATAAGGAAAAATGCAAACAAAATGTTTCCCCCCTCCGAGTCTCTCGTTGTAATGTTGTGAAATGGTGATGGTGATGGATTCTCGGACCAGAGCTAGTGGTATCTATGTTTCTACCCAGGGAAGTGAAGGACATTTTACTTGACAGCTTCCCTAAGCTCCAAATAAGGACATTTTCAGACATTTCTAGTGAGAACCCTCAAGAAAAAGGCTACCTCACTTGAGTTTTCAATTTGTGATTTAAAAAAAAAATCACGTCTAATACCAAAGATTTGCTCTCACTTGCCTGGTCTGTGCTGGAAATGCATTTTCCCGCTACCTTTGTGACAAGTACATGCATATCCCTCCCTGCCCCCTCTTGATCCTCCCCCACTCTTTACTTTGTTTAAATCTACCCCTGCCCCTTTTCCCCATCCTATGGCCCCTGTTTTCAAAAGAGTCCCCTCCATTCTGTGGTTATGGCAAACCTTGGCCTTTTGAAAACAGGGCCTCTTCTGAGCCCATGAAGAAGAGAAGAGAGGTTGGTAGTTGATGCTAGACGAGTGCCTTTTTTCTTGTACCAAAGGTGTGATCATTTGGAAAAGTTCTATGCTTTATCCTAAAGACTCATGACAATACCTCATTTCTTTCCTGCAGCATTCGGGTACTGGAGCAGCATAAGAGACTGGGCAGCATGTAGGGCCTTCAATTTTGTTCTTAAAAGGCATCAGTTTTCAGAATCCCAGCTTTAGTCGTAAAAAAATTGTGATCCACCCTAGTTTCTTCTCAGGCAACCCTTTGAGTAAAGTTGAGTAGCTTAGGGAGAGGGCCATGGAGCACCAAATTAAAGTCCAAACTTTTATGGAAGCCTTCTCAGATGTACCCATTGTCCCCTGTGCAATAACCTCCCACTACCAGGAGTACACAAGCATCGGTTTTCACTTCCGTTGCCTACTCTTCCTGCTCCTCTTTTCTCTGTAGGACAGGTAGGATGTGGGAGCCTGAGAAACGTGGTTGTTCATGGATGGACGCTAGGTGGGGAGGGGAGTTTCCTGGAGCAGCAGCTGGAGACAGAAAAGGGCACAAGCACCAGCTGGCAGATTCTGCCCTTCTCATCTGCTTGTCCTCTCTGCGATCCCCCTCTGACCGCCCAGGAGGAGTCAATGAGCAGTGCATCATGACTACTGTTCTTGCTTCCTCCTATGGCTCTACTAAGAACAGTATCCACAGTGCCGGGCCTCCCAGGACCGTGTGGATCTGAACTGTTGCACTTCTCAATGAAGCCTTTAGGAGACAGCAGTGGGCAAAGTGCTGTTCATTGGCTCTGCCCTGCTGAAGACAATCCAGTGGGGGAGGCAGGGTGAGAGTCAGATAATGATGTTGCAGGGGGAGGTGGTGAAACATGTTTATATAAGGGAAATAAGAGGAGAGAGGGGAAATTATTCTATTTAGGTAAAGAGGTCGAAAAATTAATATTAAGTGGGAAAAATGTCATTATGCAATAGTGGGGTTTAAAAGTATATTCATATTATAGTAAGGCTCTCTTCTTGTTTGTCTATAGAACAACAAATATTTAATCCTGCCCTGATTCCACAGGGTTATTATATAGAAATATTATTTGGACAAACTTCCAGGGACAAGTCTTAGAGGCCTCACCCCTTCCCAAAAAGATAAGTCTGCTTAATATCATAAACCTCGGTGAACAGTGCACATGGGAATCTAATCTGCCAGTGGACCTTACCTACCCTCTACCAAAAGACCATTAAGAAGCCCAAAGGTCCAAGTTCAACCACCTGCTAATTAAGTCAGTTCTGCCTTATTAACTGGAGTTTCACTGCACCCCAGAGAGATTTTGAAAGATCTTGCCCCCTTCCCTCCCTTCCCCCATTACAACCAACGATGGAGCAGCAGAACTTATGTTCTGTGTTCCTGACAGAAGATGAATTCTGTCTTCTTAGGCCTTGCTCATACTCTAATCATCCCTAGCAAAGTCCTTTTGACAACAGAACCTGGAGTGCACGATTATCGGGCATCAAGGAAAGGACAAATCTTTTGATTCTGTGATTCATGCATTTTGGATGAATTTCTAGTACTGACTTCACCCAGGAGGGAGATTTCCATCTCACCATTTAACTCCCTTTCTTTTTAACTCAGTGCCCAAGTGAAGAATTCACTGAATTGTCCCATGTGATGTAGTCATGGCAATTTTGGTGTCTTTCTGAGCACTTTAGAAAGAAATCTTGAAGGGAGCTGGCAACATAGTTAACTGGTCCATCCCATCTCTATTCCCATCTGCATTATGGAAGTCCACCAACACTCCACTGAATATAAGAATATAAGAGTTGCCATACTGGGTCAGACTAATGGTCCATCTAGCCCAGTATTCTGTTTTCCAAACAGTGGCCAAGCCAAGTCACAAGTGCCTGGCAGAAACCCAAATCGTGACAACACTCCATACTACAAATCCCAGGGCAAGCAGTTGCTTCCCATGTCTGTCTCAATAGCAGACTATGGACTTTTCCTCCAGGAATTTGTCCAAACCTCTTTTAAACCCAGATACACTAACTGCTGTTACCACTTCTTCCGGCAAAGAGTTCCAGAGCTTAACTATTCTGAAGTTTTGAGGTTTACTCTTTGATCTTCTAGCACTAGGCAAATGTTGAAAGGAATCAAACTTTGGGCTTGTAAAATATCACTGGTTTAGAAGAGGTCACACATTGGCTAGATTCTATATATGGCGCCAAAAAATGATGCTGAACAAAGCACTATTCTGTAAGCTGTGCTTAAAGTTAGGCGCAGTTTATAGAATAGCGCTTACGACTGGGAATCGCAGCTAACTTTAGGTGCGGCCAATTGCACCAACTGAAACATGGCGCAAATGTACGCACCTAGATTAAGTGTATATTCCCCATTATTCTATAACAATGCACGTAAATTTTAGGAACACCCCCATTCTATTCATGACCTGCCCATTTCCATGCCCCCTTTTTCAAATCATGCGTAAATTTTAGGTGCAGATTCAGTCCCTAAATTTACATGCATAAAGTTCAATTAGCTTTAATTTGTACCAATAATTGTTAAAAAGTCAATTATTGGTGCTAATTAGCTTGCTATTCAATTAAATTGTGCGCACAAATTAAGCACACTCCCACATTTGTGTGCGCAATTCTTGGTGACTTTTACAGAATTAGGGGGATTATGTACTACAGCCAAGACAATGCCCCTGCAGTTCCTGCTTTTTGAGACTTTGACTGTCTTCTAGTTTATTCTCATGAAGCATTTTCAATTAAAGTAAAAAAAATAAAAAGTCAGTATTTACACTTCATGCTCAATACGTAAAATATGCTGAGCTCCTAAATGTAAAATCCTAAATTAGCCTCCTTAATTTGTGCCCTATTTTCAGCCAAACTTATAAGCGTAACTTGTCAGCTGAAAATTCATCTCAATTTAGGACCTTAAAGGTTATATTCAGAAATTTAGGCCTGCCATTAGTTTGCCTGGATTTATGAGCCTAAATTTATTAATCTAGTGCTGAAAATCTATGCTAGGCTCCTGACTTCTTTTCCCCGTCCCAAATATGCCCTTGTTGCCACTTCCTTTTTATGCTCCTAAATTTAAGAGTTTAATGAAATTTTGAATACAACTTTATGCACTCATGGGTTCTTTTACTAAGTGGTGGTAAGCCCACCGTGGTCTTACCATGGGCCAAACAGGAACTACCGCTGGGCTACCTTAGCAGCCCAGTGGTAGTTCACACCCCCAGCACCCACCCAGCGCCAGGTTAGCACAGGAGCCTTTACCGCCACCTCAATGGGTGGTGATAAGTGCTCCCCCTTGAAATGGCCACTCGGTAAGTGGTTCACTTATCGCACGGCCATTTCTTTAAAAAAAAAAAAAAGAGACAGCCTTTTACCCGATGCGGTAAAAGGGGATCTCACTAGCATAGGCCCCCTTCTGCAGCTTAGTCAAAGGACCCCTCAGCCCTAGTACATTTTCAAAGAGGTCAATTTGAGCTTAACCCTCCATTGCCCCATGTAAGCTGCATTGAGCATGCCATGAGTGGGAAAGCGCAGGGTACAAATGTAACAACAACAAAAAAAACTCTCAAAATCAGGAGCATAAATCTTTTGGATACTGGGCCCTTATTGTCCAAATGCAAAGTTAACAAAGTTTGACAAAATTATGCAGGGTACTGGTGTATTCGTGTGTGTGAGAATCAGAAGGCACAGAAATGCAACATATTGTATATGCATCTGTATGCCTTCCTAAAAGAGACTCTTTTAAAGGTGTCACATGGCAGTAAGAATCAGCGCTCATGTGTGTAATAGTTTATAATATACACATACGAGTGCTGCCCCCACCCCCACGCTACCTAATTCTCTGTCCTGGGAAACGCCTACACACAGATCATATAAAAATAGGCACTGGCTCCCAGTGCTGGGGTAGTTTTTAAAGTGCTTATTTGAGGATGTCTAATGCTTTTCTCAATGCTCAAGTGACTTATAGAACTATTCCTCAAGGGTGCATGAAACATTAAGAGCAAGGAGCTGAACTGCAACATTTGATCTACGTCACCCATGTTTTTACCATCAGGTGGTTCTGTAGTCTTGCAGTTCCACACGCTCAGGCAGGCAGTCCCCTGGAAGTCCCGCAGTCTAGATGGACCTCACACTTTTTTTTTTTTGCTCTCAGTCTAGGTTTTAAAGGCAAAGGCGCCAAAATTTTTTAATGATTGCGGGTGATAAACGCAATACAAATTACCTGTCCCTAGACACAATTAAGGAGCTTGCTGAATATTGGGGGTGCTCAGCACCCACAGAGCTGGCTCCTGCGACTCCTTGTCTCTGGAAATCACACTATACCTGTGTAATCTAAGCCCTAGCTAAGAGAGGCTTTGTGACTGGAGTGGAGGAGTAGCCTAGTGGTCAAAGCAGATGCTAGCCAGGGTTCAACTCCCACTGCCCCTCCTTGTGATCTTGGGTAAATCCTTTAACCCTCCATTGCTGCAGGTGTGAGTTAAATAATCCAAAATCTATTTACTGCTCCCCTGCATGGTTTAGATTTGCATATATTCATCAATCTGATCTTTTTCTTTTCTGTATTTTATTTTTTGGAAACTAAGAGGTCCTTTTACCAAGGTGGCCTTTGCATACCCTTACGTGAGTTTCCCCCGAGCACTAAGGCCATTTTTCCTTCAGCCAGAAAATGGCCGTTTTTCCATCTTCTCAATTAATGGCCGTGTGCTAATGTTGCCACTGGCACATGGACATTAACAAAAATGAGCCCTTACCACTACACATTTGTTAGGCAGTAAGGGCTCACATGCTAATCCTGCACTAATTGGTTAGCGCATGAAAATGTAGATGTGCTGATTAGCGCAGAAACACCCACTCTCTGCCCCTAACACACTTCCTCCACAGAAAAAAATGTAAAAATTCTTTTGCTTGTGGTTTGCGCACACATATGTCAAATTTACCACAGGACGTCTGAGCATGTCCCATGGTAAAGCCTTGAAATTGGGTTAGGCATGGGCTATTGCCTAATACAGCTTAATTTAAGGACCCCTAAGGGTTCTAAGCCATGATCCAATTCATGTTTATATCAGTTTCAATAGGACCCAGGTCACCCTGCACAGCAGAATTAGTTTTTTGGGATCTGCAAAAAAAATTTTTTTTTTTCATTTAAACACTGGCACCCTGATACAGAGCCCATGGTGGTCAGAATATTTAAAAATGCAGCTGCTGTGGGTAATAAAGATCAAGATATTAGGCAGCAGTAACCGAATAGTGGCTGCGGTGGAACACAGGAACGTAACAGTAGCCATACTGGGTCAGACCAATGGTCCATCTAGCCGAGTATCCTGTTTTCCAAACAGTGGCCAAGCCAGATCACAAGTACCTGGCAGAAACCCAAATCACGGCAACTCCATACAACAAATCCCAGAGCAAGCAGTTGCTTCCCATGTCTGTCTCAATAGCAGACTATGGACTTTTCCTCCAGGAACTTGTCCAAACCTTTTTTAAACCCAGATACGCGTCCTCCGGCAAAGAGTTCCAGAGCTTAACTATTCGTTGAGTGAAAAAATATTTCCTCCTATTTGTTTTAAAAGTATTTCCATGTAACTTCCTCGAGTGTCCCCTAGCCTTTGTACTTTTGGAACAGTAAAAAATTGATTTACTTCTACTCGTTCTACACCACTCAGGATTTTGTAGACCTCAATCATATCTCCGGAATTATCCGGTGAGCAGTGATAGGCCACTAACCTGGGTTAATGGCCTAAGTATCACCACTATCCAGGTACTTCTGGCTCTGCAGTGGCAGTGAACAAATAGAGGTGGTCAGAGGAAATATTCAGTGACACTATCCAGTTACTGCCACTGAATATCTCTCTCATCTCTACTTATCCAGATAGGAGTTACTCCTATGCAGATGAGTGTCTTTGAATATTGACCCCAGGGTTACCACACAGCTCCATGATAAAGAGGGACAGGGTCAATCGTCCCTGATTTAGCCTTAGTCCATAGTAAAGTGAGGAAGTTCAAATTTTTCCTAAAATAAAAAAACAAGATGACTTTTCCCAGGCAGAGAAATGGGGCAAACTCAGGACCAGCTCAGTCTGTCCCCCTTTTCAGAGCGCTAATTTAAGGGACTGGAGATTGTCATCCATGGTGTACTCAAAGCCACTGTTTCTGCCATAGCTCCCATGCCATAGCTCCCATACCGTGGCCTCAATTGTAAAGAAGTCCTACAAAATCTGCTTGCCCTCACAATGATGTGCCACCCGTGCTGGTAAGAACATGAGTAGAGGACATTCCTGTCGCTTAGGGAAAACACTGCCCTCACCTTGTTAAAAAAAAAGACCTTTTAGATGCTAGCACCCTCCACTCTGGTGACTGGAGATATCTGACACTTCCTGGCATTCAAGTTCAAAAGGCTGTGCCCGCTGTTGGCCTAGTCCCTTCTGCCCAATACCCAACTGCTTCACTTTATACCAAAGAGATTTTTCCACTGTGGGGAGTCAATGATCCTCTTTCGGCACAGACCTCTCAAGCCTTTGACAATTTTGTCTGAAATACCTCAAGATATTTAATGTATAGTTTATGTGATAAATTACTTAGCTAGTTTTTGGAACTTGTGACTTGAAGCTTTATACTGTTAAATTATAATTTTTTTGCAGAGGTTTGGCATGTTCTATTTCTTTGATGCGTTGAATGGGAGACACATTGAATGTTCAAGGCATTGAAAGCTGGCTAGTTTTAAGAGACACACACACACAAAAGAAGTGAGACACAGAGAGACCCATGGACTTTACAGTTTTCATATTTTAAAAAGAGAAAAAGTCTTTTTAAATAAGTTATGTTCTGACGTGTTTAATTTTATCTGATGTCTTATACTACAGTATTTATGTGTTATGTGTTTTGAACTGTAATTTTAAAAATAGCTAAAAAAAAAAAGACAAATGGATTTCTGATTTATGCATGAAAAAATGTAATCTTTCCTGAACTAATGTAATAATTTGTCTTTGACTGGGTGAGGGAGGGGGAAGGAGAAAGAGAATAATTTCCAACCAAAAGTTTCATCGGAATAGAAGTGATGCATGAAATATGTTTTCTTCACCATCTGATTGTGGGACTTTTCTCTTAGATGTTTTCTGCATTTGTATATATTAATAATGTGTTGTAACAACACTAAAGCACTGGGAGAAGTTACCCAAAATTAGTTGGCACAAGGGGAAGTGATACAAGTCAAAGGTAGCTTCAGTAGTTAAATAATTCAATACCAGGGCTTAAAAAAAACCTGTGTTCGAATGCATAGAATCTTACAGAATCTTTTTTTTTTTTTTACTGTGTTCTATGTGTGATAGTTTCTTGAAATGCGCTTTGAAAATGTATGTCACATCTTGCCAAAAGTGGGGAAATTGTAAGTGACAACAGGGCAGGAGGTAGAGAAAGTCAAGTGAAAAGAGGGATGGAGAAAGGGAGAGGAACGATGGATTTTTTTAAGCTCTGATGTTACAAAGGATTACAGAGTTGAAGTGTAGTTGAAGCAATAGGTGAGACAAGCATGACGAATGGATATGCTTTCTAGTGTCAGTGCGAGAGTCCCGCGAGGGACAGGGCTCAAGTGTCCCCAAGAACTTTGGGGCCCCTTTTACTAAGCCACGTAGGCTCCTATGCGCGCCCAAAACGCACGCCAATTTGGAGTTACCGCCCGGTTACCGTGTGGCCCTTGTGGTAATTTCAATTTTGGCGCATGTCCACTGCACGCGTCTGAAAAATATTTTTTTATTTTCTGGTGCATGTAGCAGATGCGTGCCAAGTGGCATCTGTTGCGCATAGGTCTTTATCGCCCAAATTCTTTACCGCTAGGTCTATGGCTGGTGGTAAGATCTCAGACCCAATATGGACGCATGGTAATTTTGATTTTGCCGCACGTCCATTTTCGGGGGGGGGGGGGGGAAAGGCCTTTTTTACGGGTGCGCTGAAAAATGATTCTGCGCACGCCCAAAACCTGCGCCTACACTACCGCAGGCCATTTTTTTAGCGCACCTTTGTAAAAGGACTCCTTCGTTTCCTAACATTAGACAGAGATACCAGAGCTTTCAGACCACCCTTAGAAAAGGGGTGTTAGTTAGCCCACTCAATTTCAGACCACTAAAGTTAGCCCAAAGCAAAAAAGAAAAATTTTCAATTAATTGAGCTGAGTATAAACAGGCCACAAACATAGCCAATGTCTCCCTGTGAACAACATGATGTTTTTACCAGTTCTTGTATCCTTCTTTTCATTTATTCACTTAGTATCAAATCACAAGTGTCTTTGCTCAGAAGAGAGACAATCAGCCACAACATCTCTTCCTGTAGTCATGTATAACCCAATGCTCTCCAAGACAAGGTCATTCCCTCCTGGATCAATGGCAGAAGATCCTAGAGGGCTCCCTCTTTGTTCCCTTTGTTGTGGTCACTTGAGATCACCCCAAGAGGAGTTTCTGTGCTTTCTAGTTGTTTTGAAAGGTAATCCCCAGACTCAAGTACATGTGTTCATTCGTTATTTATTGAGCACATTTTGACAGAATAATGGGATCTTCAAGTCCCATTTAATGCACTTTGTCAATAGGGCCTGCATGTTTGGACTGCATGAAATAAACCCTCTCCCTTGTGCTCTGATGTCCATTAAACCTCAAAGGAATGTAAATGTGACAGTTGAAATGTTTTGGTACTCTAGAGTAATATGCCACAATATTTCCACTGAAATTCATTGACTGAAGCTGGACTGAGGGAAGGAGCACAATCACGTGCATCCTAATTACAAAACCTCATATTTTAGGGCTCGTTTTACAAAGCTGGCGCTACAAAAATAAATGCAGCCCGGCGGTAGTTGCTTTTTAGTGAGCAGTAAGCCCTTGGCTTACTGCTCGCTAAAAAGCAAGTACCGCCGGGCTGCATTTATTTTTGTAGCGCCAGTGTGTACCCGGCAGTGCTGCGTGCTGCCCGATTACCGCCAGGTTAGCACTGGAGCCCTTCTGCCACCTCAGTGGGTGGTGGTAAGGGCTCCTCCTGCCCACAAAATGGCGGAGCAGCAAATGCTTCGCTTGCCACATGGCCATTTCTTTAAAAAAAGAAAGACCTACTTTTTACCCGCTGCGGTAAAAGGGTGCCTCAGTGCATGTGAAAAAAAACACACACCGATGCCAGCGCAGGCCCCCTTTGGCCGCAGCTTGGTAAAAGGGGCCCTCAATGCACTGGAGATGTTCTTTAGCTTTTACAAAGCTGTGGGAGGGCTAATGCGTGGGTAGCCAGCAGCACACCCACGTTGGTGCGCCCTGTGTGGTTACCACATGGGTAGCGTATAAGCCCTTACTGCTAGGTCAGAGGGTGGCAATAAGGGCTCAGGCTATAACTAGGCACTCGCTAGTTTTAATATTACCACAGGCCCATTTCCCAGTCCTTTAAAAAAATGGCCTTTTTCCCAGCCGTGGTAAAAAGTGGCCCAGCGCGTGCCAAAAAAAGAAGTGCCCACACTACCGCAGGCCACTTTTTACCACAGCTTTGGAAAAGGACCCCTTAGTTAGCAGAGAAGTCACTAATGCCTTTTGACCTGAGTTCTCTTTCGCTTACACAGAAACATGACGACAGATTAAAAGTTATTTCTTGATTGGGACAACACTCGTAATGCTTGGTGTTCCCATCTCATATTGCCGTATGGACTTCATCAACTATTCAACTTCAGTGTACAGTGTTCTCTAAAAAAGATACCATTGGTCCATGAGACCAATGCATTAATAATATCAATCACCTATACGTGTATATCCAGAGAAGCTTAGTCAAAAGAGTAGAAGACCTTGCCTTCCTTTATTTCATCAATGAGCATTGAGAAGGTGATTCATATGCTGGATTTATCCAAGTTCCTGGCATTGAAAACTGAAGCTTTAACCACTTTGGTCCTCCCTTGAGGTACATGGACATCCATCAAGTAATCTTAGGAACATAAGCTTTGCCATACTGGGACAGACCGAAGGTCCATCAAGCCCAGTATCTGGTTATTTCACATTCTGCACTCAGAATGACCCTTGAGCACATAGCACAATGCAAAGCAAAACATGTGACTGTAGCTAGGAGGATAAAATCTGAACCCCTTTTCCTTTTCCTTATCCTCAGTGTTGACCAACTTTCTCCTCTGTCTGCACGCATAGCTTCTTCGGGAAGTAGACTGATTCTCACCCAGTTACCAAAGTTGTTTCAAGATCACCTCGAATCATACCAAAGATTATATATAGGTAATGACAATCCTTGCTGTCGCAAAGGCAACTTCTAATCCTGGGGTGTTCGTGAAGCTTACTTCCTTACTGTGTGAGGCCAAGGACAAAGAGAATTCTGGTGCCAGTTGCTTGGCGATGAACAAAATCTGTGGGGAATTGACACACCAAAAGCAATTTGGTTTCTAAATTTACCCAACCATCAAATAGAGCTAGAACATCTCACAATGAGCTGAAGAACTGCCCTAAACCAAAACCTTTATAGAATTTTCTCAGCCTTTAATGCAACCCTGCAGTCCTTAGAAAAGTTTGGAAGTCATCAAAGTTTGACAGGATGTAAATGTAACTAAAGAAAACGGATTTCTTATAGCAGGTATCTCAAAGATTAGTTTTCAATAATAAAACCTTGCCTGACTTGAGTAATTTATCCTCCATGTAATCATGGCTTCTATTATACAAACTTTTCCCAGTTTTCCATTCAAATTGCCTCCTCAGGGCAGCGTTTTTCACAGGCTTTAATACAAATGGTATAGGATTGCATTATGTCAGCTCATCTCAAGAATCAGACCCCAGGTCTCTATCAATTTTATTTAAAATACTGTTTCTCCAAGGTACTTTTTGCTTGCAAAGGAGGCACCTAGTACATAGGAAGACTCGCCAATTAACATCAAGTCCACAGATGCATTGTAGGCCAGGCTTTGATTTGCAACTCGCATCTTGGCATTAGAAGTCCGGGACAGCAAAGAGATGGAAGTTTTAACAGCGATCTAGGGTCTATTCCATTCTGTCTGTCCCTGCTGACTTGGGGTTTAAATATATTGAGTTTCAGCTTATCCCTTGGATTTCAGGTATATGAGAGCCATAAGCACAGGCATACTCAGGGTGTGTTGAACTGATCTCTCTCCAAAGCAAATAATATTCACTGGAGAAATCACAGAAAAAGCGCTGAAGGAAATAAAAAGAATTCCAGTGTTCTGAAAAGCAACCTTTCACACCAGAGTTCATTCTTTTTCCCAGCCCTTGTCTTGGAGAGCAGAAATTGTCACAGGGGAGAATGAGAGCCAGAAGGTCAGGATGGTATAAGTTATAGGATAAATGTATTATACACCAAGTTGTGTTTTCATTCTGCTTTCGGTAGCTTCTTGCTTTTGTTTTCTGAATGATTCTTTTTAATGAATTTTCTGTTGATGGACCAGGTAATTAACTGATAGACATTAAAAGCAATCAATTGCCTTTTCATGTTTTCATGTTTGGCAATACCTCTGCAGAAATCTTTTACAAGCCTACAGGATGGCACTGATTTCTGTCGAGGCTGGTATCTCATCCAAGCTTTGCATGCTTTTTGGGACTTTTTGAATGTATCTGTTGTGTTTTTAAAATTTTATTTTCCTGAATTCTTGCTATGCCACCAAAATGTCCCAGGAAATGTTCTCCTGCTCTGGACTGCATCTTGCGGTGACTGTAGCTGACTGTAGCTGCTGTTTTTTGTGTGTTGCTAATATATTGTTTGTGCTTTATAAAAGGGGAAAAATTCCTAAAATCAAAAGAAAAAAAAAAACAAAACAAAAAAAAAACCCCTAAGTGTTTGGCACTTTATCCTGTGTACTAGTTTGATGTTGGTACCATCCATGACCTTGACTTTGCCATGATGAGCAGTCTCCGCAACAGGGGAGAGTCCTCACTGCACTCCTGTTGAGAGAAAGAGAAAAAGCGAGAGAGAAAAACAACAACAAATATTTGTTCATCTCTTATTGTTTATCACTGTGTTGTAAGTTTTTCTGCAGTTTTATGTTCAATAAATTGTTTTCTATTCATTCACCCAAGGCGTTTCATCGGACGCTACCATTCTGTGTGTGTCGTTATTTAACGGTGTACAAGCTGTTGCTTCATTTACATAAACTATGTTCTTGCTGATAGGTTCATGATTGACTAATTCCTAAGCCTATGGTTCAATTTCTAAAAAAAGAAACAGGTATCGGGTCAGGGCCAGTGGTTACCATACCTTCCACTCTGGGTGTAGTGGAGGGAAGGAAGCAAGTTGCTACAGGTCATTAAAATTTTCAGGCAGGTGACCTGACAGAAAAATCGCTTGGGTTAATGTTTAAATCCAGAGGTGAGTATGTTTTTGAAATGTGTTTAAAAAGTACATATGGTTGACACCACCAAACAGATAGGCAGCAGAACTGAAGATAGATGGGGAGAGCTTGCTGCCACAGCTGTAGATGTAGCAGTGATATTCGGGTACTGTGAGGGCAGTTCTAAAAAAAGGCACCTCTTTGGAACCTGGGGCCCTTTTACTAAGGTGCATAGGCGCCTATGTACATCCAAAGCACATCAAATTAGAACTACTGCCTAGCTACCGGGTGCCCCGGTCGGTAATTCTATTTTTGATGCGCGTCCAAAGTGTGGGGCAGAAACTAATTTCTGTTTTCTACCGTGTGGTGCTAACTGGGTGGTAAGCGGCAGTGTATACGAGCTGATGATTACTGCCTGGTTAACGTGTGAGACCTTACTGTTAAGCCAATGGGTGGTGGCAAGGTCTCGGGCCAAAAATGGACGTGCACTGGTTTTAATTTTGCCGAATGTCCATTTTCAGCCACAAACAAAAAAGGTCTTTTTTTCCAGGCGTGCTGAAAAATGGACCTGTGTGCGTCCAATACATGCACCTACACCAGCACTGGCCATTTTTCGGCACACCTTGGTAAAAGGACCCCCTAATTTTGTAAAAGAAAGTAGATGCCCATCTGTATTTTAGGTGTGACCCCTTGCATCAGCCTTACAGATGGTATACATACTCACACCTATGTGGGTCACTGAAAAGAGTGTGCATACATTTTTATTTATTTTATTCATTTATTTGGATTTTGTGCACACCTTTTTCAGTAGTAGCTCAAGGTGAGTTACATTCAGGTACACCATTATTATCATAATTATACCATTCTATAATTTATGTATGTAACTATGCGCCCTGCCCATGTTAGGGTTACCATATGTCAGGTTTTACCCGGACATGTCCTCTCTTTGAGGACATGGCCGGGCAACCGGGCGGGTTTTGCCAGCCTGCCCATTTGTCCGGATTTTTGGACAAATGGGCAGGCTGGTGGGCGGGCCTAATGGTGTCCTATCCCCTCCCCTTACCTTACTCTACTGCCCTGAAGGTCTAGTGACCTCTCCGGGGCAGGAAAGAGCCCCCTCTTTTCTGCCCGGAGTGCTGCCCTGCATTCTCTCTCTTCCCCTTGCAATGCTGCATTGCTGACGGTCCCGGCGCCGATTCAAAATGGCCACCGAGAATTGATGCGGCCTCGTGAGACTTCTGCAGAAGTCTTGCAAGACCGCTTCAACTCTTGGTGGCCATTTTGAATCGGCAACGGGACCGTCAGCATTGCAAGGAGAAGAGGGAGAATGCAAGGCAGCGCTTCTGGCAAGAAAGAGGGGGCTCTTTCCTGCCTCGGAGAGGTCACTAGACCACCAGGGCAGTAGAGTAAGGTAAGCGGAGGGGATAGGACACCCTTAGGGGTGTGTGTGTGGGGTGAAAGGGGTGGGACAATACGTGGCAGGGAGTGGGGTGGGGGTGTGACAGGGGGCGGGCACGTGTCCTCTTTTTAGGGGGACCAAATATGGTAACTATAGCCCATGTGTACACCCACCTTCAAACTATGCATTATTCTATTCTGAGCATTGCTATCCCGCTTGTACCAACAAGGAATGTAAGCGGGTTACAGTAATAAATCTAAACACAGGAGGATTCAGTAAAAGAGAACAAACCCCCAATCACAGAATGAAGTATTTAATAAATAAAAAAAAGTTTTCCAGGTCTTACGAAAAGTCCACTATTCTGCCAGTGCTCGAATTTGAATGGGAATATTGTTCCAAATTGTATTAGATTGATACCGAAAACAATCATCATTTCCTGAAAAAAAAGAAAGGCCTACCTTTTACCTGCTGCGGTAAAAGGGGGCCTCGGTCGGCATGCGTCAAAAATATGCCCTGACGTCAGCACAAGCCTCCTTTGCCGCAGCTTGGTAAAAGGGGCCCTCTGTTTTCTAGTTAGATATTGATGTTATGTCTCTTATCTTATATTAATTTATATAATTTTAAAATTGTGAGCTCCTTGTTTTGTAGACTGGTTATACTTTATATTGTAATCCACTCTGAACCTATTTCAAGGTGTTGAGGGGAATATAACACTAACATTAACTCATTAGTGCCCAATGTTCCCATATGGGCACTTATTATGGGAACATTGGGCACTAATGGGTTAACATTAATTTCCTATGTGATGGTCCTCAAAATCTCTCGTTAAGCCAATTAGGTTAGGCGCATTGTTACAGAATATGCCTGGATTTTGGAGCAGATCTCTAGGCACGCTATAAAGAATCTGGCAAACATTGGGCTTTTACCTCAGGATGCCTCGGTATGTGCCATAGTATGCCCCAATGGCGTAGCCACAGGTGGGCTTGGGTGGGCCAGGGCCCACCCATTTATGGCTCAGGCCCACCCAACAGTAGCACATGTTTAGTGGTAACTGGTGGGAATCCCAAGCAGCGCTAGCTGAAGATTTCCCCTTGATGGTAACAAAAACACTACTCTCCACGACACCCGCACCTGTGCATGCTCAGTTTTCAGTGCATTCCTGCTGCCAAGGTGGAAAGAAGTGTTTTCCCACCAGCTGAGATATTGTTTGGTGGTGGTTTGGGGGGGGGGGGGAGAACCCTTGGTGCCCACCCAATTCTTGCCTAGGCCCACCCAAAATCTGTTGTCTGGCTACGCCCCTGGTATGCCCTTTTAAGTTGTGGTAAACGCGAGCTAGCAGTTACCACAGCTTAGTAAAAGGAGCTCTTAATGTCTCTGGTAATTTTGATTTTTTGGTTTTTGCAGGTGCACATTTTTGAATTTAGGACCATTATTTGATTATATTTTGCCCTTATAAATAGGCATTACATAGGTGCAATTTTGCACTTCTCACATAGGCACCCTATTATCAAATTACCCCCAGTGAGGGCAATTTTCACACCATTTGCCTGTGTGCAAAGGACTCAGACATTGTGCCCAATCTTCAAATTTAAAATTTGCACCTACATTCCCTTTGAAAGTTGTCCAGAAGTCTAGAGCAGTGTTTCCCAAGTCCAGTCCTGGAGTACCCCTTGCCAGTCAGGTTTTCAGGATATCCACAATGAATATGCATGAAAGAGATTTGCATATAATGGAGGCAGTGTATGCAAATCAAGTTCATGCATATTCATCGTGGATATCCTGAAAACGACTGGCAAGGGGTACTCCACATCCAAACTTGGGAAACACTGGTCTAGAGTACTGTGATCATTGCACCTGCTTCTGGAGTCATTGAAATTTCAGTGGAAAATATTCAACGGTGGGCTGACTGCATAACTTTGAACAGATAAGACATCCATGTAAAATTATCAGGGTAATTCAATAACTGGTGCCTTGATAGACTCATAAATGCATTACATGCTATTCCAAAAGGTAGTACATTAGTAATATTCAATTGCCAGAGATCAGAATTTATTGACCACCGCCACCATTAAACCAGCCTTGTCATGTCCAGGCACCAGCATCGAAGCTAATGCATAGCTGGTTAAGGGGCCCTTTTACTAGGTTGCGGTAAAAGGGCCCTGCGCTAGCAGCAGCGGCCATTTTTCTGCACTCCAGGACCCTTTTACCGCAGCAGGTAAAAAACCCCAAAAAAGAAAGAAATGGCTATGCGGTAAGTTTGCACTTGCCATGTGGCCATTTCACAGAGAGCCCTTACCGCCACCCATTGAGGTGGTTGAAAGGGTTCCTGCACTAACCCGGTGGTAACTGAGCAGTGCGTGACACTGCCTGATTACCACCAGGTAACCCCTTGCAGAAATATTTTTTCAAATATTTCTGCTAGCACCGGAATTGCCACGCACTAGGGGTGGAGCTACCACCAGCACCCACATTGGGCTGGCGGTAGTTCCGGATTGGGCCCCTATGTGCAGTATTCAGCACTTAACCGGCTATGGGTAATGCAGTTCTATTTATGCAGTTAATCTGGCCAGTTAAGTGCTGAATATCAGCTCTTAACTGGTCAAGTGCTGACTCCGCCCTGGAACACCCCCAAAATAGCCAGTTTTCAGTTCAGCGCTAACCGGTTATTTTCAAATTAGTGGCAATTCAACTGGCCAGGAGTCACTTTTTGCGAGTTAAATTGCTATGAATATCAACCCCTTGGGGGCCCTTTTACTAAGCCACGTAAGCGCCTACATGCGCCCAGTGCATGCCAATTTGGAGTTACTGCCCAGTTACCGCATGGGCCGGGTGGTAATTTCATTTTTGATGTTCGTGCGCTACGCACGTCCAAAAAATTAATTTTTATATTCTGACATGCATCAGCTACGCGCGTCAATCAGCATTCTACATGCGTAGGTCATTACTACCCTGTTAATGCATGAGACCTTACCACTAAATTGATGGGTGGCAGTAAGGTCTCAGACCCAAAAAGGGACGCGTGCCAATTTTGATTTTGCCGCACATCCATTTTCGGCAAAAGTTTTAAAAAGACATTTTTTTACAGACGTGCTGAAAAATGGATCTGCGCACACCCAAAACCCACGCCTACACTACCGCAGGCCATTTTTCAGTGCACCTTAGTAAAAAGACCCCTAAGTGTGTAACTGCAAAAGGGAAGTATGTGTGGGTGGAGCATGGAAGAGACGTGGAGGGGCATAATCGAACGGGGGCACCCATCTATAAGGGTGGCCATCTCTAATGACGGCCCCGTTAAGTGGCGTACCCGACTGTATTATTGAAACAAGATGGCCGGCCATCTTTCGTTTCAATAATACGGTCGGAGCTGGCCAAATCTCAATATTTGGGCCGCCCTTAGAGATCACCGGTGTTAGAGATGGCCTCCATTGGTTTTCGCCGATAATAGAAACTAATGGCGGCCATCTCAAACCCGGCCAAATCCAAGGCATTTGGTCGTGGGAGGAGCCAGCATTTGTAGTGCTCTGGTCCCCCTCACATGCCAGGACACCAACCGGGCACCCTGGGGGGGGATGGGCCTGGGTCCGCCTGCCTGAAGTGCACTGCAGTACCCACTAAAAACTGCTCCAGGGACCTGCATACTGCTGTGATGGAGCTGGGTATGACATTTGAGGCTGGCAAAAAAATGTTTTTTTAATTTTTTCGGGGGTGGGGGGGTGGGAGGAGGTTGGTGACCACTGGGGGAGTAAGGGGAGGTGATCCCCGATTCCCTCCGGTGGTCATCTGGTCAGTTCGGGCACCTGTTCGAGGCTTGGTGGTGAACAAAAAGGGACCAAGTAAAGTCGGCCAAATGCTCGTCAGGGCCAGCCTTCTTTTTTCCATTATCGGCTGAGGCCGGCCATCTCTTAACCACGCCCCCGTCCCGCCTTCGGTACACTGCCAACATGCCTCCTTGAACTTTGGCCGGCCCTACGATGGAAAGCAGTTGAAGCTGGCCAAAATCAGCTTTTGATTATACTGATTTGGCCAGCCTTAGGAGAAGGCCGGCCATCTCCCAATTTGTGTCGGAAGATGGCCGCCCTTCTCCTTCGACTTATAGAATACTATAAGTTCCTTGCTTTGCATGTGCACGTAGGCATGCTAATTTATGCCTTCCATTGAGCTGACATAAATCATCACACCTTAAATGTAGCACGCTTGTGTTCTATAATGGTGAATAGATGCCATTAAAGAATTGGTGTTCAGCACATGGCATCGGTGCATTTATCTTGAGGTGCCAAGTTATAGAATTGCCCACACTATCCCCTTAATTCTATAAAACTCACCAAAAACTGTGCATGCAAATGTGGATGCGCACCCAATTTACGCAGGCAATTTAATTGAGTACTGAGCTAATTAGCACCAATAATTGGCTTTTTAACAAGCAATTATTGGCACTAATTCGATTTAATTGGGTCCCTTGCCTAAAAATTACGCGTGATCTGAAAAAGGCGGCACTGAAATGGGAGGGTCATGGGAGTAACAGGGACATTCCCAAAATGAATGCATGTTGTTATAGAATAATGGGAATATGTAGGTGTGCATATTTGTACCATGTTTCAGTTGGCGCAAATGACCATGCCAAAAGTTAGGCGCGATTCCCAGGCATAAGTGCTATTCTACAAATCATGCCTAACTTTAAGTGTGGCTTATAGAATAGTGCTTTTTTGGGTGCTGATCTTTTGACACCATATATAGACTCTCCCCCTATATGTTTAATCAGTGGCAGTAAATGCACAAGAGGAGTAGTTATCAATACGGGCTACCATTAAGATGGCTAACTCGTGCTATGTTAGCATGGGTCCCATTTTATGCAATGAGACCTAAGGACTAATAACTGCGGTTAACAGAATGTATCTTAACAGTAGCCCACAATGATAACTTCCCCCCTAAATGTCACAGATGAATATACAGAGGTAATGTTATTCAGATAACTTATTACAAAAAAAATGAACAACTAAAAGAGTTTGGGTCCACAGAGCCCTGAAGCAGTTTAGCGAAACGCTGACCAATGTTGGTCATGAGCTTGATTTATATTGAACTGGGAGCTCATTAAGCTTAAAAGATAAGTGCTGTACTAAAAAATCTTTCAAGTAAAGAAATATATTGAAGGATGGAAAGTTTTTTTTTTTGTTTTAATGCCAATGATGATTACAGAGCTTGATGAGGCTTTATAAGAACATAAGAATAGTCATACTGGGTCAGACCAATGGTCCATCTAGCCTAGTATCCTGTTTCCAGCAGTGGCCAATCCAGGTCACAAGTACCTGGCAGAATCCTTCCATTTCTTTAATTGATTGTTTTGTTATGATTTATACAGATAACTTATCCCTATGACATTATGCAGCTTTTTGTGTGTTTGCAGGAAATAGTCAATCACAAATCCACCAAAATAAAAGTATTCGGTTAGTGACTTAGGGGTCCTTTTACTAAGGTGCGCTGAAAAATGACCTGCGGTAGTGTAGACGCGTGTTTGGGGCGCGCGCAGAATAATGTTTTAGCACTGACCTGACTTCATATCTCCTTAAAAGGTTTCAAATGGTCCAAAATGCTGCTGTTCAAATACTATCCAATGCACAGCTATATGATCATAGAACACCACTTCTATTTTGATACCACTGGCTTTCTGTGCAATGCAGAATACAATTCAAGATCCTGATGTTAGCACACAAAGCTCTTTATATAGCTAACCAGTCTATTTAGAATCCTTCATTATTCTCTATGCTTCAACTCAGGTACTAAGATCTGCCCAGGAAAGTCACCTGTGTCTTCCATCAGTTATTCATGCACGCCTGGAATCTATGCATCAGAGTGTTTTCTTTTTTTATAGCTCCAACCCTCTGGATTTCATTGCCTTCTCTTCTTCACACTAAACCCTCCTGTTTGAAGTTTCAAGCTCAATTGAAAACATATCTTTTTTAACTTGCTTTTGGGGCCAATGGCAGGCTGATAGAGTTGCACATCCTATCTTTCTGCTCTCAAGAGAGACTCTTCCTGTTTTATTGTATTCTCTTTTCTAACTCTTCAGCTCATCTCACTATTTCTTTCCTATCATTTTGAATGGTGTTCCTGTCTGCTCTGCATATTATGTAAACCACTTTGATTGACGTGTCTGGAAAGGTGGTATTGCAAATTCTAATAAATTTAAACATAAACATAATTGATTTATTCTTTCTTCTTTTCAGGGTTTTCCTACTGCATGCTCACAGTCTTATTTTTGTTCTCTAGAACATCTTGTTTGTAAGAACCCTTGGGTTACGTTCTTCTTTTTTTGTATATTAAACCATTTTATTTTAGATCCATATCTAGCTTTCATTACCTTATCTAACCGCATCTCAAAAAAGATGTATAGTGGAATTAGAAAAGCTGCAGAGAAGAGCAACAAAAATGATAAAGGGGATGGGATGACTTCCCTATGAGGAAAGGCTAAAGTGGCTAGGGCTCTTCAGCTTGGAGAAAAGACAGCTGAGGGGAGATATGATAGAGGTTTAAAAAAAATGAATGGAGTGGAAAAGGTAGACGTGAAGTGTCTGTTTACTCTTTCCAAAAATACTAGGACTAGGGGGCATTCAATGAAGCTACAAAGTAGTAAATTTAAAAGGAATCGGAGAAAATATTTCTTCTCAATGTGTAATTAAACGCTGGAATTCGTTGCCAGAGAATGTGGTAAAGGCGGTTAGCTTAGCGGGGTTTAAAAAGATTTGGACAACTTCCTAAAGGAAAAGTCCATAGACCATTATTAAAATGGGCTAGGGGAAAATCCGCTGCTTATTTCTGGGATAAGTAGCATAAAATGTTTTGTACTTTTTTGGGTACTTGCCAGGTATTTGTGACCTGGATTGGCTACTGTTGGAAACAGGATGCTGGGCTTGATGAACCTTTGGTCTGTCCCAGTATGGCAATACTTATGCTCTTATGTGGAACTTTGTTGCAGCTTGTACCTTCCATTAGCCCTGATTTTTCAGTTGTTAAGGATTGTTGGCTTTTTTTTAGCACGCAGCTTTTCTGCATAAATACCCATATACATTTTTAAAGTTTTTCAAGTCTCTCTCTATATATGGTTTACTTTTTTGTGCTCAGTCATGATGTTTTTTAAGATTTTATGATTTGCTTAAGTATTTATGTTGGATGATTTTATGTTTTTATGAAAAAGTTTTACATGTTACAATATATTGTTGATTTTTATTTCAATTTTTATTATTTGTTCATTCTATTATGTTATTTTTATGTTGTAATAGGACCCCCCCTGGTGCAGGCAATTACCAAAACATGGCCATATCTATATTACATGGCTTCTGTGATATTTCTTTCACTTCTTCACTGTCCCTGCTCTTTTCTACGCTTCTCTCAAAATCTTACCCTGACCCCGATGCTTAAATTCAAATTAGGAGCCCTAAGCAACAATTTCCGAGATGGAAGAAGGGTGATCCACCTCAGAAGATCAGGGAGCAGCTGCAAGTAGGTCCCTTCTTCTTTCTTCCTGCTGCACTACAGGAGCTGTGTGGGCAGGATTTACACAACTACCCTGATACATTCTAGACTGCACTCACTGCCTCATTTTCCAACACTGGACACACTTACTACGTTTTGCACCCTATTTTAGAAACTCTATTAATGTTTTGGACATCTGAAAAACAGCATTTAGACATTCGTAATGCATGGATGTCCAAATCCCGATTTTAGAAAGCCACGATATGAACATCTAAAACTGCAGTACATCCATTTGATAAGGGGGTGTAGTCTGAACATGTTTTGGGTGGATTAGAGAGGAGCTAAAATATGGATGTCCAACTCTGATTTCATAAGAGAAGGGATGTCTGTCTTCCATATTTAGACTTGGTACTTAGCACATACAGGTTACAGAAAGGTGATCCAATTGAGCAATTCTCCAATGGATGGAGTAAGGGAAGTTACCAAGTTGTGGCAAAAGGGGCCTGCGCAGACATCGGTGCGTGTTTTTCATGCTCGCCGAGGCCCCCTTTTACTGCAGTGGGTAAAAGGGAAGTCTCTCTTTCCTGCAGGAAATGGCCGCGTGGCAAGTAAACCACTTGCCACACGAGTATTTCAGGGTGCACTCCGGAGCTACAAAAATATATTTATTTTTCTATTTATTTATTTATATTGTGTGTGTGTGTGTGTGTGTGTGTATATATATATATATATATATATATATATATATATATATTTATTTATTTATTTATTTATTTATTTTGTAGCACCAGATATGACAATGTGCTAGGGGTGGGAAGTACCGCCAGGCTGCTGCAGTAGCCCAGCGGTACTTCCTATTTACCTCACAGCCATTTTAATGGGGAACCCTTAGCCTAGTGGTTAGCAGTGACATTCCTAGGGTGGCTGACACCCAGGTGGATCACCGATGCGCCCCCCTCCTGGGTGCAGCGCCACCCCCCTCACCCCTGGCGAAGGGACACCCCCCCCTGGCAAAAGGACACCCCCCTGGGTGCATTTTTACCTGCTGGGGGGGTGCCGCACGCCTGTCAGCTTCGCTCATTCCATGCTCCCTCTGCCCCGGAACAGGAAGTAACCTGTTCCGGGGCAGAGGGAGCATGGAACGAGCGGAGTCGACAGGTGCGCAGCACCCCCCCAGCGGTGTGCACCCGGGGAGGACAGCCCCTACCGCCTCCCCTTGGTACGCCACTGGTGGTTAGTGCAGTGGACTTTGATCCTGGGGATCTGAGTTTGATTTCCACTGCAGCTCCTTGTGACTCTGGACAAGTCACTTAACCCTCCATTGCCCCTGGTACAAATTAAGTACCTGAATATATGTAACCGCTTTGAATGTAGTTGCAAAAACCTCAGAAAGGCAGTATATCAAGTCCCATTTCCCTTTCCATTGAGATGATGGTAAAGGCTCCAATGATAACCCGGTGGTAACCAGGCAGCGTTAAGTTCTGGTGCTACAAAAATCTAGTAACCGCTTTGAATGTAGTTGCAAAAACCTCAGAAAGGCAGTATATCAAGTCCCATTTCCCTTTCCATTGAGATGATGGTAAAGGCTCCAATGATAACCCGGTGGTAACCAGGCAGCGTTAAGTTCTGGTGCTACAAAAATCTAGAAAATTAATGTAGCATCATTAATGGTGTGTCCTGGGGGTAGGAATACCGCCAGGCTGCTGCGGTAACCCTGCAGAAGTTCCAGATTGGCGCTCAGCAAGCCTGCTGCCGTGCGCCAACCCTTTATTAAAATAGCCATCTAATTAGCTAATTAGTTTATACACAAATCTGTGATCCACGCCCAAATTTGGGTGACCTATACAGAATCCGGTAGGGTGTATATTTTCTGTCCTTGGAGAGCTCACAACTAAAATTAAAAAAAAAACAAAGAAAATTACAAAGAGCTGCAGTGGGATTTGAATCAGCATCCTGTGGTTCTTTGCAAGCTGCACTAGCGCATAGGCTACCTCTCCACACGGATGTCTATGTGGTCATTTTACAACATGAATGTTCTTCTGCTGCCACACAAATATCAACGTCCTTTGTTTTGCCTTCTTCATAGTTTGGATGTTTCAGTTTGTAAATTGGATGTTCATGCTGGATGTCACCAGCATGTGGACATCCATTTCTCGTGTATTTTAGAACAAGCTGTATGTCAGCATCTATATGTGATGTGCTTGGATGGCCATATTCTAAGTTGCCACAAAAAGAGGAAGGCTACTGTGACTCTAACTCAAAAGATAAACATCAACAAGTAAAGAGTCCAGTGTAAATGTCTAAATAATCAATAAGATGTATTAAAATTCCAGATATTCCTTTATTCTCAAATAGTATCTTCTTTTGTATATATTTATTTATTTGTTTTATTTGTATCCCACATTTTCCCACCTATTTGCAGGCTCAATGTGGCTTACAATATTCCTTTATGGCATTCGCCATTCCAGAGTAAAAGATGCAATTGGTGTTACATGGAGTACATGGATGACGATATAGAATTAAGCAGACGGATAAAACGAGAAAATATTCAGAGTACAGTTGAAGTGGTGTTGTGTTATAATTAAATTATTACTCGTTGTGGTATACCTTGTTGAATAGATAGGTCTTCAGAGATTTACAGAAATTGATTAGCTCATAATTTGTTTTTAAGGTAAGTGGTAATGCATTCCACAACTGCATGCTAATGTAAGAAAAGCTGGACGCATGTGTTAGTCTGTATTTCAGTCCTTTACAGCTGGGGAAGTGTAAATTTAGGAATGTACGGGCTGATCCTTTAGCATTTCTGAGTGGCAAGTCAACAAGGTCTATCATGTAGGCCATAGTTGAGCATTTAGCTATGGCTCGATGGTGGCCAAACCCATTTTCACTTTATATGCTTCATCAGGAGCCGTGCATCAACTTTCTGATAATATCAAACAAGATGGTATCATTGCATCTTATCAAACCCCAATTCTTTCATGCAGCGTTCTAAGACATTTATACTGGACTCTTCACTTGTTGATGTTCATATTCTGAGTTGGACATCCTTTCTAAAATCTCCTTCCACACTAGTTAAGATTGGAAGAATTTTATCATTATTTTGCCTGTGGAAAATCCTGCCTCCTCCCCATCAAATAAATCCCGCAATGCCCCTGCAGACATGAAAGGTTTTTCTTACGGTAGAAAGGATATTCTAGAATATTGAGTAATGATATGATTTTTTTTGTGTGTGAAATGACTTTCTGCTTATGTATTGCCAAATCCATGTTTTCTAATGGTTTTATATATATTTTATAAAAAGCTTTATCTTCAGCAAGCCTTTCGTAAAATACACTGCAAACTGTGAACATCTCAATTTGGACGTCCCTTTTTCCGACCTAGACAATGTACACACAAAATTGGTCTTTTGGGCTCCCTAATTTTACTTTTCAATATTTAAGTGAATTTGTAGTGAAAAATGTAGGTTCCTGCATTCAGCTGAAAATGCTCCTAAATTTAAGGATCTAATTTAGGGTTCCTTTTACTAAGCTGCGGTAAAAAAAAAAAAGGGCTCTTCACAGTGGCGTAGCCAGACAGCCAATTTTGGGTGGGCCTCAGCCCAAAGTGGGTGGGCAAAAAATTTTCTCTCAGCCCCGCCCCCTTCCTCCCCCTATTCTCCACCTCTCCCCCAGCACCTCCCAACTCAAAATAGAAACAGAAACACTTTAGCTCATGAGGAAAGTGACATCCGCTATGCACATTTCTCAAGCTATCATATTTCAGTTAAGATTCAAAATAAAATAAAATGCCTTTTCTACCTTTGTTGTCTGGTCATTTTCTTTTTCCATCATGTTGATCCAGTTTCTCTTTTGAACTTTCTGCTATTTCTCCTTCAAGCAGCTGCTGTCCATTTGTCTTTTTCTCCTTTCTTGTTCCATTCCCTCATTTTACTTGCCTCTGACATATTGACCTTTCCATTTTAGCTCTTTCCTCTCTTTTTTTTCTTTCCTTTTCTCTGTCCACCCAAATTTTATCCTAACCCTTTTTCCTTTGTTTTACTTTTCAGATACCTGTCAGATTTCCATTTCCTTTTCACCCACTAGTTCTCCTAGTCCCCATCTCTCTGCTTCCCCAGCCATCCATTCCCTTCCATCTTCAATCTATTCCCCCTTACCATATTTCTTTCCCCTGTAATCACCATCTTCCTCGCGTTTATTTCCTTGCCACCCCCTTGGCCTCTCCCACATGGTTCCAGCTTTCCCAGTGTCTCTCTCCCTCCACCTTTCTAGCCCAGCATCTGCTCCCTCTCTTCTCCCCACCCTTCACCCCCTCCCAGCATCTTCCTGTCACTTCTTTCTTTCATCTTGCCCCCCTCTCCTGTGATCCAGTGTGGCCAGGATTTCCCCCACTCCTTCCCTAATGTCCACACACACGTCCAGAACCTCTCCCTTCCCTTCAGCCAGCTCCCCTTTGTCTTCCTCACCTCCCCCCACACGTCCAGAACCTCTCCCTTCCCCCACACACATCCAGAACCTCTCCCTTCCCTTCAGCCGGCTCCCCTTTGTCTTCCTCACCTCCCCCCCACAAATCCAGAACATCTCCCTTCCCTTCAGCCGGCGCCCCTTTGTCTTCCTCACCCCCACACATGTCCAGAACCTCTCCCTTCCCCCACACACGTCCAGAACCTCTCCCTTCCCTTCAGCCGGCTCCCCTTTGTCTTCCTCACCCCCACACATGTACAGAACCTCTCCCTTCCCCCACACACATCCAGAACCTCTCCCTTCCCTTCAGCCCGCTCCCCTTTGTCTTCCTCACCCCCCCCCCACACGTCCAGAACCTCTCCCTTCCCTTCAGCCCGCTCCCCTTTGTCTTCCTCACCCCCCCCCCACATGTCCAGAACCTCTCCCTTCCCCACACACGTCCAGAACCTCTCCCTTCCCTTCAGCCCCCTCCCCTTGCAGGGCGAGCAGACCACTGTCTTCCTCACCCTCTCCCACCCCCGCTGCAGCGCTTGTATTCGACGATATCGGCGCTGCCTCCTCCACCTCACAGTCTCCGTCCCCCGTCCCCCCCCCCCCCCGCCGTGGCAGTGCTTACAATTTGCTACCGGCGCTACCTGACACCACAGACGCGGAGCCGACGACCTGCTCCAGGACCTTCCCTCTGCCGCGTGTGTTCTTCTGCCCTGCGTAAACAGGAAGTTGAATCAGTGCGGCAGAGGGAAGGCCCCGCCCCCGAAGCAGGACGTTGCGCCGCGTCAGTCAGCTGTCAGGCAGTGCCGGTAGCAAATTGCAAGCTGCCATGGAAGTGGGAGACGGACTCGGAGACTGTGAGGTAGAGGAGGCAGCGCCGATAGCGTTGAAGACAAGCGCTACGGCGGGGGTGGGAGAGGGTGAGGAGACACGGTGGCTTCTGGGTGGGCCTGACTAAAAACTGGGTGGGCCTGGGCCCATCCAGGCCCACCCGTAGCTACGCCCCTGGCTCTTCAGTAGCGGCAGGAGCAGTTTTTGCCATGCCCCAGGGCCCTTTTTACAGCAGCGGGTAAAAAGCACCTAAAAAAGACATGGACATGTAGGGGGGGCACTTACCACCACCCATTGAGGTGACTGAAAGGGCTCCCTCGGTAACCCAGCAGTAACCAAGCATTATGCACTGCTACCCGATTACCGCCGGGTTAGCGCTGCGCTAGAAATTATGGAATTATTTTCCGAAGCAATGTAAATGGTGTGCGCTTGAGGCAGCACCGCCGCCGCCAGCCGCATTGGGCCAGCCGTAGTTCAGGGTTGCCATGCGACAACCCTTTAGTAAAAGGGCCCCTTAGGAACAAAGCATTATCTGAATACTGACTACTACATTTCTGCAATGAACTGCATAAAGTACTGTGGCTGTCATTTTAATCCACTGGGATATGTAGAAATGAAAGTCAAAAACCAGGCTGCAGTTGTGACCTGTTTATTAGACTAATTTAATCCATTTGTGACTAGCTGTAGAACTGGTCCTTAGTTCTACACACGGTGAACTGAGTAATGGCTGTTTCCACTCTCATATCCACCAGATGGAATACCTTGGATTCTGTTTTCATCCACGTGAGGGAGCTCTTTGTGTTCAATAAACCATTTCTACCAACGTCCGAACAGCCTTTGAAGATAATAAACTGGCTTCCGGGGTTTTCCTTCAATAAGAAAATTTTATGTTCTATTGAAATTATATCTTGTTGAAATTGTGCAAGAGTTGTGAAATCCAACAGTCTGCAAGATGTTTGTGCTCTGTGTGTCCTCAGCTCACTTCATGGGGAAGAGGAGCTGAATTATTTTTATCAATCCAAGATTCATTTGATGTGAAGTGGCATATGGATTTTTTGGTATTTATCACTTGATTTTAAGAAACAGTCCAGTGTTTTGCAGGGTTCATTTTTTATTGTTTTCTGCCAGCCAGTGCTATGAAGAGAGAGTACGCCTTCTAGTGCATTTGATGACAAGGAATCTACCAGATGAGTGGAATTAATTTTACAGCTCAGTCACCAGCCCTGTTCACTAGTGGCAGAGCTCAAGATTTTTGGTAAAGCACTCTCACAGTTTAACAGGCCACATTTTTTAATTTCCTAAAACTGGTGCCGTTAATACAGTACGCCTTGCAGATTTTTGTGTGCCTGGAAAAAGCCATCAGTAACCTCAGAGTGGACATCTTTAACTTAGTGTATGGGTAATCAATATCTTTTCTGATATAAATAAATTGACCTTGTGCACCAGATAGGAGACAGTCATAGATGAATGGAGCAGTATGGTTCAGTGATCCCCAGATTTTTCACTAATGTAGGGATGGTCACTGTGCTTTAATGCATGAAGACTGCAGTACTTTTCACACTCTGTAACATGTAAGGCAGAGCTTGTCAATCTTTTTGTGGTCATGACCCCATAATAGTGGCCAAATAAAATTGTGTGATTCCCTGGAGGTAGAGAATAATGATGCACCTATGGAAAGTCCACCCAAGCCATGACCCCAAAAGGGGGTTTTGTGACCTCCATTTGAGGTAAAGTATCCCCCTGTGGTCAATGATGTACCCTCCCTGAGATTAAGGATGGGATCAGGCACTAACAGAAAGGGCCACATATTACAGACAGGTGTAAAACCTTCAAGTAGGCAACCAAAGGAGGATTGCATATTCCCATTTCCAGAAAGGTAATTCTGAAAATTCATTTTTTTAAAGTCCACCATTGTGTCCTTGCTGCTGCTACTTTTGAGAGACTGACTGCGCATCGGTTGGCCCTTCCTCTTCACCACTAGCTTCGAGTGTCGTTGCTATCTTTGATTTCTTCCGGATGCTAGTGCCTCTGGTGATGAGGTTGGCATACCCTTCCTGGTGTGAGAAGGCATAGCTGGATCTCCGTAGTGTGGAGTTCCTTTTAAAATGCGACTTTAGCTCCACGGTATTCTCTGCTACAGTTGTATCCCTGTAGAAATGCTTCTGTAAGAAGACAGGAGACACTGATTATTAGAAGAATTTTAATTATCGGAGCATAAGATTGGGAAGGACCTAAGGAGATCAGCCAGTCAATCCCCACTCCTCGGGCATCATGTTATAAAGGGTGTGAGCAGGTAGAACAGTGTTGCATGCACTCAAGTAAACTCTTATAAAACTGCCTTTGAATATACAGGCATAAAAAATAGATACAAGGAAATTTTGGGCCCAATAGTCAGCCTGCTGCGGTCAGTGGTTTTTAAGTCGCTGATAGCCACGGACTGAATTAAAACTGGATATTCAATGCCAGGCCATGTGCAGCTTCTGGCATTGAATAACCAGGCACGTGCGGTCACCTGGAAGTTAACCAGGAACCGGCCAATATTCAGCCCTGTGCCTGTTTAACAACTCAGGCCCAGATGCATCAACCATACGTAAAAAAATTACAAATGTTAAAGTCCGAACCGAATTAAAAAAAACGAACAATGCTCAAAAAAAACAATTTGCACAAGTTCGGTGCGGATTTAAAAAGTACAATGTATCAATGCTGTTCGGTAATCGGCCCTTAAATCATGCGCAGAGCAGCCAAGCGTTATGCTGGCTGCTCTGCGCATGCCAGAACCGTCAGAACAACAACAACAACAAAACCCCCACAAACACGTGGCTCCCCGTTCCCCGCTGCATCCCTGAAAAATAAACATACCTTAAAAAAGATCGGGAGGGGGCAAAGGCGCTCTTCAGAAGCGTCCTGTATGGACGGCCTTGCCCCCCCCCCCAGATCGCCGCTGTTCCACGCATTCGCCCTTCACTAAATTAAAAACTGAAAATAAAAAGTTAAACTTTAGCAGCGCCGGGCCCCCCTCCCTTCCTGTGTTCATCTTCTTCTTTTCCCAACACTGCTCCGCCTCCCGCCATCCTCCGCCCCTTGCTCCGCCCCCCCGAGTTCGTCGCCGCCGTTCCCCCCCTCCAAAGGACTCCCCTCCGCCTTACCGGCCATGCAGCGCCTCTCACCTTTGTGTGAAGGTGCTGCACGAGATGAAACAACGGATCGTCGCTCCCTTCTGCCTCCACCGACGTCTCTCTCCTTCTTCCTCATGTGCACGCCCTCCTCTGACGTAAGTTTCCTACGTCAGAGGAGGGCGTGCACAGGAAGAAGGGGAAGAGACGTCGGTGGAGGCAGAAGGGAGCGACGATCCGTTGTTTCATCTCGTGCAGCGCCTTCACAAAAAGGTGAGAGGCGCTGCACGGCCGGTAAGGCGGAGGGGAGTCCTTTGGAGGGGGGGAACGGCGGCGATGAACTCGGGGGGGGGGCGGAGCAAGGGGCGGAGGATGGCGGGAGGCGGAGCAGTGTTGGGAAAAGAAGAAGATAAACACAGGAAGGGAGGGGGGCCCGGCGCTGCTAAAGTTTAACTTTTTATTTTCAGTTTTTAATTTAGTGAAGGGCGGAAGTGTGGAACAGCGGCGATCTGGAGGGGGGGGGCAAGGCCGTCCATACAGGACGCTTCTGAAGAGCGCCTTTGCCCCCTCCCGATCCTTTTTTAAGGTATGTTAATTTTTTTAGTAATGCAGGGGAAAGCGGGGAGCCAGTGTTTGTGGTGTTTTTATTTTTTTTTCTCACTTTTCATGTTTAAACATGCCAGCTTTGATTTTTCTGGTACAGGGGGCAGCGGGGAGATGACAGCTCAGGCCTTTACGACTGGTCTGACCACACGTTAAATATGTTGCGGAAAATGATTCGGTGTAATCGTCGGTATTGTTAGTGCATCCCGAATCGCCCACATTACAATGGTAGTTACTCCGTTTTCGTTAGCTGCTTGCTTCGTTGGAAAAAGGCCTTTAATGCATGCAACGGTTGGGAATTTCGTTCGTTAAAGGGTTGTTAGAGGGTCGTTAAGGTTTAGTGCATCTAGCCCTCAGTGGATAAAGTTAAGTAAGCAGCAAAAAGGCTGCTCTAACTGATTAGCAGAGTGACTGTATCACCACTAACCGACTAAGTGCAGGCTGTACCCAGGCTCCATCTCTGAACTGTCCCGGCACATACTGAAGACTACATGAGTGTTCACAGGCAGTATTGAGCAGTGCTGCCTGCTTAAGTCCACTGAATATTGCCAAATAGCCAGCTTAGCGGGGTTTAAAGCCCTTTTGAATATCGACCCCATAGTGCCTAATTTTATGCGATATGAGCCAAATTCTATAAGTAGCACCTAAAAATTGGCGCTGAAAATATAAAGCACTTAGCGTGATTCTATAAGGGGTATGTGTCATTTATAGAATCATGCTTTACACTACCTGTAGGCACCTGCAGTTACAGTAGGCCTGCTATGACCAGGCCTAGTTGTAGGTGCCTATAGTTAGGCAAGATTCTATGTGTATGTGCATAAAATTTAGGAACGCCCCGGAACACGTGTAGCCACACCCCCAAATAGTTACACGCAGTAGGATTTCTGTGCAGATTGTTATCACCAATTATCAGCACTGATTGGCTTGTAATTCAATTACGTTATGTGCATTAATTTGGGCACACACCCAATTTAACACATATAACTCTAGGCACCATATATTGAATTTGGGATATCTGGTATTGGCACACTTACAGAGGAAATATCTGGACTTATGGAGGGGATTCTTAAAACCTTCGTGCACAAGACAAACAGCTTCATATAAGACACCACAGACTATCTGAATAAATTAAAAAACATCAAGCAGCTGCCACTGGATAATTTTATGGTCAAAATGGATGTAGAATCCCTATACCGCAACATTCCTCATGCAGATGGCATATCTGCATGTGATAAATTCCTAAAAACATCCACCCTAGACCACCTATACTCACAGGAAACTAATACAAAATTAATCAAATTCATTCTAACTCACTAGTTCTATTTTAACAATGACATCTATCTTCAAATTATGGGCACTGCGATAGGCACCAGGATGGCACCACAATATGCTAACCTATTCATGGCAGAACTGGACAAGATATTTTTGAATACATATCAGACTAAATCCTTAAAATACTACTGGTATATTGATGACCAGTGGCGTACTAAGGGGGGGGCAGTGGGTGCGGCCCACCCCGGGTGCACGCCGCTGGGGGGGTGCCGCGCGCCGGTCAGCTTCGTTGTTTCCATGCTCCCTCTGCCCCGGAACAGGTTACTTCCTGTTCCAGGGCAGAGGGAGCATGGAAACAACGAAGCTGACTGGCGCGCGGCACCCCCCCCAGCGGCGTGCACCCGCTGGGGGGTTCTTTTGCCGGGGTGGGGGGGTGACAAGGGGGTTCGCGCTGCACCGGGGGGGGGGGGGGGGGGCGGAGCGCTGCACCCAGGGGGCGGGGTGCATCGGCGACTGCCCCGGGTGTCAGCGCCCCTAGGAACGCCATTGTTGATGACATTTTCATGATTTGGACTGGGGGAGAAGAGACTCTCAAACAATTTTGCAGTTCCTTCAATATATGCCATCCTACAATCAAATTCAAAATTAACTACTCTCCAGAAAAATTCAACTTTCTAGACATCACAGTTTCCATCAGCAATGGCTATATACAAACATCTATATACAGGGAACCTATGGACAGATGCAGCTATCTCCACAACTCCAGCTTCCACCTTTCACGTACAAAAAAAATCCATTATACACAGCCAAGCCACACAATACCATCATATCTGCTCTGGCCCAAGAGACAGAGATAAAAAAAACACCTCAAAATCCTGACTGAATCCTTCAAACAAAAAGGCTACAACCTCAAAATAATCTCCAAGAATATTGCTTCTTCCCTTAAAATACCTAGAGAAAACCTTTTGCATTACAAAGCGAAGAAAGCCACAGACTGAATCCTCTTTGTAGCGACATATAATCCAGAACTAGAAAAACTCAGAAGAATAATAAAATATCTATAGTCACTCCTCCGGGGGATGAATTACTGAAAGAGATATTCCCAGCCCTACCAGTGCTGGCCTTCTGACAGCCACCTAATTTGAAACAGAAATTAGTGAAAAACAAGCTCCCAATACAAGCTCAAAAAGAAGAGAATGGCACACGTCCCTGCAATATACCTAGCTGCAAACTATGCCAGCACATCTCACAGGATCCCACAGCCACTCACATGGGAAAAACATTCAGCATAAGGGGATCCTTCATATGCTCATCCTCAAATGTGGTATATATCATTCAATGCAAAAAGTGTGACGAAAGGTGCCCTACTGGAGAAACAAGCCAGATGCTAAATACGAGACTCAATTTACAGAGACATAATATTAAACATTCCAATGCCAACCAGGATGCCACCTCTGTGGGACAGCACTTTACAAAACCAGAACATTGCATCAATGATCTTATGGTAAGAAAACTAAAAGGAAATGTTAAGACAATCCAGGAACGTAAGACCTTTGAAGTCAAAATGATTAAATATTTTGACACCCACCAGACAGGACTCAAAGATCTGGGCTTTCTATCCCACTATAAACCATAAAATTCTACTGCTTTGTCAGCCTCTTATCAGCCATCTCTCCCTGTGTCTCACCCACCCAGCTCAACCTGTTTCTCACCTAACCCACCCCACTCTCTTCCTGTGAGACTGTCATTGGAATGCTTTTGTGTTTCACTTATAAATTGTGATATTTGTCCCCATTTGCTTATTTCCGGTCTGAAGAAGGGTTACCTTCAAAAGCTAATTAAAAAATGTATGAAGTTAGTCCAATAAAAAAGGTATCTTATTTTCTTTCCTATGTTTTGATTTATTTCCATTTATTACCTTTAAAAATGGACTAAAACAGCTACCACACCTCTTTGCACTTATTCATATATTTGATAAAATACGTGCAGGGCCGATGCAACACAGTAAGCTAGATAAGCGTGGCAGGAGGATGCCAATATTTGAAGGGCACAAGCAGTCTTGGAGCCTCCCTGTTATTTTTATCTTGCTTACTGTGCAGCAAGTCCTGCTATGTGCCGCTTCTCCAACAGGAAGATGTCTGAGAAGATGGATATGGCAGTGTAGGGGTGGGGGCCTGTGTGGAAGGCCCTGCACTGCACTGATTTGTTCCAGGCCATGGTGGAGGTAAGGTAGCAATGGCAGCTGGCCAGGGGGGGCAAAGGAAAGAACTAAGGATATACTGGGCACTGGTGGAAAGTGGAAGAAGTGATGGCAGGGCATGAGGGAGTAACATCAACTTAAAAATTGCAGGGGGTGCTGGAAACCCTAACTTTCAAAGTACATGGATAGGGAGGTTATACATAACTTCCTTTGAATATTCACCACTCAAAGCCTCAGAAGTCCTCTGTTTGTGGGCTGGCAGTTATACATGTCTTCCAAAGAACTTACAGTCTAGAAAAGCACTCACTTTCTGGGCTCTGTTGTCAACTGTGAGCTTCATAGAGATCTTGGTAAACAGTATAGGGATGTTGCTTAAGACAACTGCCAGCAGGATTATGGCCCAGGTGTACACTTTGTCGAGACTATTCCTATTGGCATCTGAGAAAAAAGAAACAGCAATAATTCACGCCACCTGATGAGGTGTTAACTCTTAATTGTGTTTCATTGCAGTAAGGTGAACGTTCTTTATAGGGAATTTTCAAAGGTATTTAATCCCAGGAAAATGATCTGACTAAACATATGTGTGGGTTAAGTATTGTTCATCCTTTTAAGCACATTAAAACAGAGGCTTTCATATTGGTGGGTTTAGGTCAGGGGATGAAAACAGCAAATGCACAATTTTCAAAATGTACGTGTGCTACTGTGTACCACTGTTCCATCTAACCTGAGCGGGAGTCTTCCACCTACTGTCCTGCCAGTGGGGAGTGGTGTTTAACTATCATATTTTTCAATAGTGAGGGACAGGCAAGCTCTGTGTCAGGGTCCTACTGTGACTTCAGCATCACCATGCCCCTTATGCCGCTGGATGCCGCCTTGCGATCGCCCACCGCTGGTCTGATGCCTTGCTCCTAGGGCGTGTGGACGTGTCTTGCAGCATTTGCAGGGGCATAGAGTGACCATTGGGAGGCACATTGAGTTGACATCATGGCCCCCAGTCGTACTTAACACTGCCCCAAGGCCTGTCTCCTTGCCTTCACATCTGAAGCCTTGTTCCTAAGACAGTGAAGCCTTGTCCCTGAGATGCTGAAGCATTGTTCCTGAGCCTGACCTTCCTCAGAGACACTCTATGGCTGATCCTTAATGACTTCTTCGAGCAAGTACCCTGTCCAGGCAGAGACTTGTCTACCACAGTCTTCCTTCCCATTGTGGTCCAAGGGCTCACAGCTCCAGACATAACAATCTGCAGGACTGCCTGTCCATAGCGACTGAAAACACAGTATTGAAGCACCGCCCCCCCCCCCCCCCCCCCCCCCACTGGTAGCAAGGCATTTGGAGGATTCCCGCTCAGCTTACAGGGAACAGTGTGCACCTTTAACCAAAGAAAACAGACAAACCCTGCAAACAACAGAGGTGTGACAGATGAGTAGAGGTGGTCAGAGGTCAGTTAGATCACAGAAGTCATTGCTGAATACAATTTCTGTGATCTAACTGACCTCTGCCGCCTTCGCTCCTTTGTCGCACTAGTTTGCATCCCCTCCCCTCCCATATCTGCCATTGCCACATACAGATAATGCAAAGTATGTAGTGTTTATGTTGTACCTGTTAATTGTCAAACTGAAATAACAGAGAGAGTTTCTCTTGAGAAATGTTCCTAATGTATGCACACACGTTAAGAGCACCAGCCTACTTTACAATTACCAGGGGCTATTTGAAAATTAGCCCCCTATAGCTTCGTCTTTAATTACTGTAAAGAATGTTACCAGTTCAAAAAGCACAGAAATGCTTTCAGATCATCATATTTATATTATTATTATTGGCTTTGGAATTGACTCTCTTGCAAGTAAGTGACCAATGTAGGAAACCCATTTTCTAATCATGGCATTTCTTTCTTGTGTTTTAAGTGTTAAGCTAACAGCTGAATATTTCCCTAACTGGATGGTGTCAATCCCATCACTAGGAAAACCAGCAAGGAAAGCACGATTAGCCTCACCTGGTTCATAGGTTAAGCCAGCCCTGCCAGGGTGGGCACATCACAAGGTTTCCAAAATGTAGCCAGTTATCATGATCTTCACTGCTAGCCAGCTCAATTTATATCTCTAAGTGTGAGCACACAAATGGGTTGAGATAAGTTTTCCTTTTTTATTCTTTGTTTGAATAGAATTCCACCCAGGTGAACTCTGCAATCTCATGGGGTATAGTGAAGATAAAAAATAAAGGTGGGAAATGGACCACGGACTCCAGAAACGAGGAGAACAAACTTGATCCCTAAAAAGGTTTATTAATCAAAGACTTGACAGGGTGCCATGTTTCGGCCTGAGGCCTGCTTCAGGGGTCTTGAGATATTATGTTGATTATGAATCTCCAGTATTGTGCCTTATCAACCTTGTAACATAACAGATGGGTCTTGAGAAAGACCTTTGTAGTAAAACATTTGTTTTTTCAAGCTGTACGATCAGAAGACACATACATCTTCTTTTGCCTCATTACTACAAAGGTTTTTCTCAAGACCCATCTGTTATGTTACAAGATTGATAAGGCACAATATTGGAGATTCATAATCAACATAATATCTCAAGACTCCTGAAGAAGGCCTCAAGCTGAAACACGGCATCATGTCTAGTCTTTGATCAATAAACCTTTTTAGGCATCAAGTCTATTCTTTGTTTGGTTACCATGGGGGTAATAATCAGCCTGTGCCTGTCATCGTTATTTTAAATGCTGACAGCTGCGGGCAGAATTATTCCCAGATATTCAGTGCTGGGCCAGGTCCGGGCACTGGCACTGAATATCGGGAGCTAATTTGGCCGATGCTGGCCACTGGATCTTATGCAGTTCCCATCAGCCAGGATGTGCTTAACTATGTAAAGCTTTTTTTACCCCCTGTCCCCAATACACCCCCCTCCTCCAGGCACCCTCTACCCAGTTCACAATAGTCAGATACCCCCCCCCCAACGGAACATCCCCCACCCACCCGCAGTCTAGATAGGCTCCCCCCCCCCCCCCCCCCCGGGCCTACTTCAGTTCCCTGGTGGTCCAGTGGGGGTGATGGGGCAGAAATGAAGTCCAATCGCTCCTGCCCCTTCAGGCTGTCTGAAGAAAATGGCTGCCATGACCTCTCATGTAGTACCACAAGCTGCAGCAAGAGGTCACAGTAGCTATTTTCTTCAGGCAGCCTCAAGGCCAGGAGCGAGTGGGCTTCACTCCTGTTCCCATCACCCTACTGGACCACCAGGAAACTGAGATAGGCTAAATATCAACAGTTGAGCAGCCAGAATCTCTCTTACCTGCTTAAATCGCTTTGAATATTGGGGGCCACATTTGTATAAGAAAGGTGCCTGCTTAGTTGAATATTTTTAATCAATCCTTCAGTCATTTTATTAGATGGACTTATTTGGACCTATGAATGATAACCTTGAAAAACCTATAAGAACATTGATATAGAGTGTCACTACGGGTGTCTGAGGTCCTTTTCTCTGGGGTTATTTTTAATAAAGTTAAAAAATTTAACAACTATGTTAATTTTTTGAAATAGTGAAGTTGTTTAATTGACGCATTAATATTTTTGTTTTAAAACAGCAAACATAAGTCATGCCACACTGATGTTTGCTGAGATTAAAGGAAATATATAAAATGTACAAGCTCATGTGACATAGAGGAAATCTGAAATGAAAAAACTATGCTCTGGCATCTTGAGGATAATTTCAAAGCGATTTTCCAGGTATGCAGAAATTCTGTCTGGTAAGTTTCCCCTCTCCATGCACTTTTAGCATTGTTGAGGGTGGTGCTCCCTGGTGGCAGGGTAGAGAAAGAATACATGTAGCTTTGATTTGGCTACAAAAACAGGGGAAAGATCCCAGAGTGTTGCAAATGGAGGGTTATGGCTCTGTGGCCTCAACCAGGCTGGCTGTGATTGAACTGGATGCCCAAGGAAGGAGGAGGAGGAGAAGAAAGAGCAGGAAAGTGCCCCCCCCCCCTCTGAAAAGAAGAAAAGCAGAACTCTTTCCAAGCTTCAGCCCCATCAAATGCTTATTTTAGCAGGGCGGTCTGTATGGGTTGTTCACTCACAATACTGACACCTTCAAGCTACAAGAAACCAGTTTTGGGGTCAGATGTACTAAAGAATGTTCTCCCCAGTTTTTCATTAAAGCTTCCCATCCTTCCCCCCCTGGGTATCAAGTGAAAAATTCTTGTGTGACAAGAGGAACCTGAAACAGTAATGGGGAGGAGCCCAAAATCATGTCTCACAAGATGTGAATTTTAAAACTTACAGATTATGGTTAAAAAGTGTTGTCATGGTTACCTGGAAAGCGAAAGACTTTAGGCTGAATTATGAACAACTGAGAAAGTTGAAAGACAAAAGACAGGATAAAATACATCACAAGACTGATGATGATAGCCAGGCCAGACCAGACTGTCCAGTAAGAGGTCTCAAGAATGATCTGTAGGGAATGAATCAAAAGCCATAATATTACACACCGTTCATTTACCAGCTGCAAATGTCATATATCTAAACCTTGAGAAAAACTGCTTCCTTTCACTCTCAGCATCTTTTCTTCATCACTTCTATAACTCCCCATCTCCTCCAATTTACCATCATCCTCCTTCTTCTGTCAATTTAGCTCAGCACCTTGGGAACCACTCCCAGGCTTTTCAGGGTGGGGCACTATTAAAGACTTTGCTAAATCCATGCAAACTACATCCAGCACTTGATCTGATTCTCTAGTCACTCAGTCAAAGAAATTAATCAGATGCACTTGACACAACCTGCCTCTGTAGAGTCAATAAAAAGAGAGAAGCAAAATCCAACTGCAAAATGCAACTGGCAACCAAAATACAAATTTGTCAAACAAGTAGGTGCCAAACCCCAAAAATGTTATTTAATGAAAATAAAATCAAAGTGACAGCAAATATACACAGCTCATTAAGAAGCAGCCCATATCACCTTCCACTGGTCCAGAAGTTCACAAAGCTAAAACTAGATTCAGGGGCCCTTTTACTAAGCCGTGTAAGTGTCTACGCACATCCAACGAGTACCAAAATAGAGTTATTGCCCAGCTACTGTGTGGCTCTTGCGGTAATTTCATTTTTGGCGTGGGTCCGATAGGCGCATCTGAAAAATAAGTGGTATTTGACGCACATAGGTCATTACCACCTGGTTACCACGTGAGACTTTACCGCTAGGTCTCAGACCCAAAACGGATACGCAGCAATTTTCATTTTGCTGCACGTCTATTTTCGGCAAAAATTTTAAAAAGGCATTTTTTGCAGGTGCGCTGAAAAATGATTCTGTGTGTGCCCAAAATACGCATCTACACTACCGCAGACCATTTTTCAGCGCACCTTAGTAAAAGGACCCCTCACTTTCTTACATAACTGTGGTAAATAATATTTTAATCTTTTTTTTAAACTCACTAATACTTTTCTTTTCCTTGCGGAGTATTTTAGAGATGCTAAGAGTGGACGTTATCAATGTGGGTTAAAGTAAAAACGTGTTATTTTATTAACCCCATTTATTACTAATTAGGACTCATTGTATAAAACAGATACTGTGCTAAAATAGCACAAGAAAGTGGGAAAATATCACGTCTTAATGATAGCTCACATTGATAACTACACCCTTTAGTTGAAACCTGGTTGATAGTTTTTCTTCATTTCTTCTTCAGCAGAAGGGAGGTGGTTATAATGCCTCTATACGAGACATTGGTAAGGCCACACTTGGAGTACCGTGCTTGATTTTGAAGGCCATATCCAGAGCTGGATTTAGATTGTGATTGCCCATAGACAAAGAGGGGTACGGGAAAGGTTTTCTTCCCAAATCACTAGAAGAGGATCTTCCCTTCCCCTTGCCCAGCTGGCAATGCTTCTTATTTAAGGAACTCTCCAGTGCAGAGCTTTCTCATAGTCACAACTGACAGGACCTTTGATGCCCCGCCCTCTCCTCCGGCATGGGCTTTCTGTTACCATGGAAACCCTGCAAGGGACAGGGCATCACATATTTGCAGAGACAAAAAGAGGACACAAAAAATTTAAATGGTCATTACGTTTGCTAAAGAAATATTTAATCCAGGAGCGTAGCTAGGTGGGGCCATGGGAGCCTGGGCCCCCGCAAATTTCATCTGGGCGTGCACAGGAGGACATCAGCAAGATGAAAGAGCAGGGCCGCAAACACGGCTGCACCGGAGACCGGTGCTGAAGAAGGCTTTGGCTGGCGGGGGTTGGGGACCCCTGCCAGCAAAGGTATTTGCTTTTGCAGGGGGGGGGGCGACAAAGCAGTGAGGGGAAGCAGCGAGAAGGTGAGGGGGAACGACGAGGAAGTGAGGGGGAGCAGTGAGGCAGTGAGGGGACTGAAATGTGCCCCCCTACCTCGAGCTCTGGCCCCCTCCCACTGCGATGTCTGGCTACGCCCCTGATTTAATCATAGCAGTAGACAATAATCTACTTTTCAAAAACTTCCTGGATTTGAGTTTGACTGAGTCTGAGCCCAAGTGCATAATCAGAAGAGTGGATATCCCTCAACAACTTTGGCTGGCTTCTGAGATACAGGAACTGGTTGACGGGCAGACGCCAGAGGGTGATGGTAAATGGAGTTCACTCGGAGGAGAGAAAGGTGAGTAGTGGAGTGCCTCAGGGATCGGTGCTGGGGCCGATTCTATTCAATATATTTGTGAGTGATATTGCCGAAGGCTTACAAGGTAAAGTTTGCCTTTTTGCGGATGACACTAAGATTTGCAACAGAGTGGACACCCCGGAGGGAGTGGAAAGCATGAAAAAAGATCTGCAGAAGCTAGAAGAATGGTCTAACTTTTGGCAATTAAAATTCAATGTGAAGAAATGCAAAGTGATGCACTTAGGGAGTAGAAATCCACGGGAGACGCATGTGTTAGGCGGTGAGAGTCTGATAGGTACGGACGGGGAGAGGGATCTTGGGGTGATAGTATCTGAGGACCTGGAGGAAAGGAGAAACAGGGGTGATATGATACAGACGTTCAAATATTTGAAAGGTATTAATCTGCAAATGAACCTTTTCCGGAGAGGGGAAAGCGGTAGAACTAGAGAGTTGAAGTGACCTCGTGAGACTTCAACTCTCGGTGGCCATTTTGAATCGGCGCTGAGGATCACCAACAGGAAGCATGCATGCAGGGCAGCGCTCCGGGCAGGAAAGAGGAGGCCCGAAGAGGTCATTAGACCACCAGGGCAGTAGTAAGGTAAGAGCAGGGGGGTGACGTGGAGGGGGGGCGACGGGGTATGTGACAGGTGGGAGGGGAAAACGTGACAGGGGGCGGAGCGAGGGTGTGGCAGAGGGCGGGGTAAGGGCATGAAAGGGGGTGGTATGTGTGGTGGGGCGGGACATGTGTCCTCCTTTTGGGGGGACAAAGAATGGTAACCCTAAGACTGACTACCAGGCCAGAGATGGCTTCTCTCATTATGTGGGTAGGTGTATTGTCATAGGCATATAAAAGAAAAAGAGGACATTTTTCTAAAACAAAACAGGAGGATATATTTGAAGAAGTCCGAAAGAGGACGTATAGTAACTCCAATCAAAGGGCCCCCTCAGCGTGCAACTGAAGGTAGGCCCCGCACTGAAGAATTATTTAGCAGAAAAGCATTGCTAGCCACTGTGGAGTGATTTAAAATACAAACACACTGATCATAAATCAAGGTATTGCAACAGCAGCAATACCCCAGTGAATATCAAAATCTGATGCCGCAAGCAGGTGCCACTATTGCTTATTCCTAAATCTGGCCCTGCACATGTCTCAGTAAGATTATAAAAAGACTGGCGGAAGTCCAAAGAAAAGCAACCAATATGGTGTGGGGTCTGCACCAGAAGATGTATGAGAAGACATACCCTAGAGGAGAGGAGAGGCAGGAGAGATAGGATTCAGACGTTTAAAGACTTGAAAGGTATTCATGTACAAGAAATGAACCTTTCCCAGGGGAAGGAAGCCGTGGAACTAGGAGCGTGGTATAAAGCTGCAAAGGAAGGAGAGTCAGGAAATATTTCTTCATGGAAAGGTGGTTGACACCTGGAATTCCCTCCTGGAGGAGGTGATGGAGGCAAAATAGTTATGGAATTCAAAAAGGTGCAGCATACATATAGAGTATGGTGATAGGATGGAAATGCTACCGCTCTGAAGAGGACTGCACCTGGTGTCACTTGCTCACTGCCCCCCCCCCCCCCCACCCCCCAATCCAGCCTGCTCTTTCACCACCAAAGAGAGGAGACTGCAGGCTGGGAGCAGTATTTGAACCCCATGGAGCTGCACTGTTCACACAGACTTGGTATGGTGCTGGTTCTGTACAGCAGGGAAATAATATTTTCCATTTCAAGGAAGATGAGAGATTGCCTGTCTGGGTGGCCATTACAGCTCTAAACATCTCACTGGCAGTCTTTATCTCCCATCATCTACTATTAGCTTGATATTAAAAAGAAGTGATATATAATCCATATATTGGGTTGAATATTGGATATTTTAATGGACAGTTTGGGTTGAATGACCTGATGCTGTCTGAGTAAGAGGAGGCTCAGTCTGTGGGCAGGGTGAGGACAATTAAGAAGTTTTGCAGATAGCAATAATATTCAGGTTGCAATCTGGACAACTTACATCAGGGATGTCCAAGTTTCATCAACAGTGGCCACATGATCAGAAATTTCTTTGCAGGCCGTATGAATATTTCAGCTTGTTATTACATGATTTGCACTCATCAAAATCTGTAAATCTCTTCTGAAATTGTAATTTCATACTCTGTGATGTTTCAAAATTAGGTATGCCAGCTAATTGGGGTTTTTTTTGCTAAAATTTGAAACGGGCCACATCTTGAGGTCAAGCAGGCTGCATTTGGCCCACTGGCTACATGTTGGATGCACCAAATAACAGACCCAGAGTGAATTAATAATACCAGGGCAGTTACTGCACTGTTCACCTATTCAGAACTGCTACCTCTGTGGAAAGTAGCATTGTATGTACATATTAATTTAAGTGCCAGTGCTGGCATTCATTAACACTGGGCCCGAGATTCAGCTGTCAGCGGACAGTGCTTTTGCTGTCCTCCACTGGCATTAAACCCGGATATTCATGCCAGCCATATTCAGCCACTGGCATTGAATATCCAGGGGATTTTCAGGCTGCTACAAAGTTAACTGGTTAAACTGGTACTCAGCGCTAGCTAGTTAAGATGTTAGAGGTTAAAAATAAGACTGCTATTTATGCGGTCAGACTTAAGAGCTAAACATCCAGTTAGGCGCTGAATATCCGTGCCTAATCGGATGTCATGCGATATAGCTGGTTACGCTGTAGGTGCTGTGACTTCAGTGGGAGATAACTGGTTATCTCTCATTGAACATTTGCAGTTAGCCACCTAAATGCTATTTAACCAGTCGGCAGCTGTTTCTGATTGGTTACATAGGGCTGAATATCTGGGGAGGGTGGGGGAGGGCGCCTGTGACCACATCGGCTAAATATTGACTACTATTGAGCTTATTTTCGAAAGAGATCGCCGGCCATCTTCCAACACAAATCGGGAGATGGCCGGCAGTCTCCTGATCCCGGCCAAATCGGTATAATCGAAAGCCGATTTTGGGCGGCCCCCAACTGCTTTTTGTCGCGGAGCCAGCCAAACTTCAAGGGAGGGTACAGAAGGCGGGACGAGGGGCGGGATGGGGGCAGGATGGGGGCGTGGTTACGAGATGGCCAGCTTCACCTTATAATGGAAAAAAGATGGCCAGCTCAGATGAGCATTTCAGCAGCTGGATCATTTATTTTTAGGTCCAAGTCACAAAAAAGTGCCCCAATTGACCAGATGACCACTGGAGGGAATCGTGGATGACCTCCCGTTACTCCCCCAGTGGTCACCAACCCCCTCCCACCCAAACAAAATTAAAAACAAAAAGTTTTTTGCCAGTCTGTATGCCAGCCTCAAATGTCATACCCAGCTCCGTGACAGTAGTATGCAGGTCACTGGAGCAGTATTTAGTGGGTGCAGTGCACTTCAGGCAGGTGGATCCAGGCCCATACCCCCCTACCTGTTACACTTGTGGTGGTAAATGCTGAGCCCTCCAAAAAAAGCCAAAACCCACTGTACCCACATGTAGGTGCCCCCTTCATCCCTAAGGGCTATGGTAGTGGTGTAGAGTTGTAGGGAGTGGGTTTTGGGGGGGATTTAGGGGGCTCATCACACAAAGTAAGGGAACAAAGCACCTGGGAGCTATTTTTTTTTTAATTTCTAGAAGTGCCTGGTTGGTGTCCTGGCATGTCAGGGGGGCCAGTGCACTACAAATGCTGGCTCCTCCCACGACCAAATGCCTTGCATTTCGCCGGGTTTGAGATGGCCGGGCCCACTTTCCATTATGGCTGGAAAACGAAGCTGGCCATCTCCTCTAAACCCGGCGGTCAATTTAGCCGGCCCCAACCGCATTTCGAAAATACAGTTGGCTCCGCCCCCTTGCGGAGCCGGCCCCGAAGATGGCCAGCCATCTATTTGGCCGGCGCCGTTAGATTATGCCCCTCTATGTTACCATGTTACTATCACATCAATATTCAAAAGGGTGTTTATATGTACTATAGCCATAAAACATATAGCCATAAACCATGGAGTGGAGGAGTGGCCTAATGGTTAGCGCACTGGTCTTGCAATCCAGAGGTGGCTGGTTCAAATCCCACTACTGCTCCTTGTGATCTTGGGCAAGTCACTTAACTCTCCATTGCCTCAGGTACAAACTTAGATTGTGAGCCCTCCTGGGACAGAGAAATATCCAGAGTACCTGAATATAACTCACCTTGAGCTACTACTGAAAAAGGTGTGAGCAAAATCTAAATAAAATATAAATCTCCTATGTCTGGATTTTCAGTGGTATTTTCTGGGTTAATAAAAGAAAGAAAACAACAGAAAATGTTAGCAGAGGAAGAGGAGGTCATCAGACACAATGACCTGCAGGTTTCTTTCATGTTCAGTCACAGCACATTCTCCTCTCCCAAATGGTACAAAGCCCTCCAAATGGAGGGGAATTAAACTGCAGTCAGCTACTCTTTGACAGTTCTTCCAAATTTTTAAAATCATCTTTCATCTTATCTGTCTTTCTGAGATGGCCACACTACTGTAGATTTTCACATCATCAACCCAAAGACCCTCCACCAAGTCCCAACACTCACCCTCACCCTACTCATGATGCTCATTGTGGCCCTCAGACCAAACAATTTGCCCACCCCTGATCTACCATGTTACAATCAATTAAGAACAAAGTTGAGAGAGGGGGTATCAAACTGCAATCCTAGAGGCCCATACCAGTCAGGTTTTCAAGATCTTGCTAATGAATATTCATGAGATACATTTGCATCTTTGCTTCCATTGAATTGCAAATATATTTCATGTATATTCCTGAAGGATAGCCTGGAAACATGACTGGTTTGTGGCCCTCCAGGATTGTATTTTGACACCCTGGTCTATGGCTTCAAAGGGCAAGAAAATGGAGTCAGATTCTTTTTCCTACCTTCTGCTTTTTTTTGTTGTTGTTGAGAAGAATAGATCAACAGTTTCTAAAAATTCCCAACCTCTTCTCAAGCATCTCCATTCAAGCACACAAAATTCAGGGGACCTCGACTCACCTGCACTGTAACAGCCAGCACAATTGCTGTTGCCACAATCGCTGCAAGCGAGAAAGAATCACAAGGATAGTCCGGTGTAGCTGTGTCAAAGAAGGCCCCAAATGTTACAAAGAAGACTGCCAAGGAGGTGGTTGCTCCATTTAAGAAAGACACAAAGAAGGTCCTGTAAGTGAAGAGGGAGCCAGTCTGGCCCATCTTGTAGAGTTCAGGAGACTGCAAACTAACCTTGGCACTCACATCCTGCCAACCAGATTCAAAGAAAAAGGCTGACAATGTTAATAGGGTCCATACAAGATATTATACATTATCATGCCCAGACACAGTAAGAAATTGTGAGTAATCCACCTTCCCCAACATCACTAAAAAAGAAATCAGTATTTCTGGAAGTGTCAGGAGGTCAGGGGTGGGGGAAGGGCAGGTGGTGGGTAGGAGGAGGCAAAGGGCCCCATATTAAAAAAAAAGCTGAAATCCTAAATCTAGGCTGCCTAAATTTGTCTTCTCTTTTCACTCAAACATAAGCTCAAAAGGTAAAACATCATAGGTATTTAAAAAGTGGTCACCTGTTCCTGCAGTCCCATGGCAAGTACTGGTAAAGATGTGTAGAACACTGCAAAGAATGCTATGAACCAGTTGTCATAGATGTTCTGAAGGAAAAATGAGAGAGTGTCAAAAAAGCCCCACAGAAACAGAAAACAGGAGTACAGAGAAGGGTCTAAAAGCCCATCTGGCCTGCCCAATTTGCTTCCTTCTACAACGCCTCTGACAAAGTGGACTGTTGTCCTTGAAAGCTCATGCCCCAGTGAATTGTTTACTCTATAAGATGCCACCAGTCTCTATCATGCTCCAAACTAACTGGCCACCCCTCTAGAAGCTTTTATAGGCCACAGCTGTTCTCTTGACAAATTTAATATATGCAAGAAAACAGCAATACAATGATAGCTTAAATTCCTGTACTCTCATACTGGCTAGTTCGTGGTTGATATTGGAAATATATTTAAATTTGGTAACTAGCTTCTTGGTTTTCTTTCTAGATTTGTTGGCATGAAGGAGGTGCAGCTAATGCAAGGGAAGGAAAAAATGAGTTTCTGTTCAGGTGCAGGTGGTCGAAGATAAGTTTCTTCCATTGATCAATGGAAACAGTTATAGGACTGTGTGGTCTTGGGATCCCAAAGGCCTTCAGTGAAGTGTGAGGAATGCTTACAAAAGGGAAAGCCTACAGTTTGACTTTACTTCCAGTCACTTTAATGGGGGAAATATATTTCCACTTCACAAAATAGTGTTGAGAGAGGTTTTCTAAAAATCCTGAAGGTCAGTTTCCTCTCAGGCTGCGCATGCTCAGTTTTGAAACAGAGCATATGCTGAGAGAAAAAACAGCTGCAGGGGCAGGCAATGGGCAGAGTGAAGAGCAGCACTGGATGAAGACCTCATCTGCTGGCGGGGCCTGGGGATCCCCACCAGCCAAGATATTTATATTTCAGTTACGGCAGGGATCCAGGGGGACGGCAGCTGTGGTGATCCTAGCAGCGATGATCATGGGGGTGGGGGCAGCGGCCCTGACCTGGGCCCGGCTCAGTCTCTTGGCAGCCTTGCACCACAGGTACCCTGAATGAATTCCTCTCTCCTTCTTCCCTGGAATACACAGGGATGCAAAGGTTCCCCATACCTTCCTACTAAAACAAGCCAGCAAATGGATTTTGGGTCTGTTACTTGTCCCTTGGTCCTTGAATTCTTGCTTTTTTTAGCAAGTGCCTATTAGAGCCAACTCATGGCAGGCTGATTCTGCATTCAGAATTTCTGCATCAGGCTGGACAGGAGGGTTCTCCATCTTAGTATGGGTCAAAGGCGAGAGAATGAACCCAAGTCAAACTTGGCGGGCAAGAAGGGAACTTATAACACATAGGGGGAGGAAACTGCTGCCACCAGACCCCTCCCCTAATTATCATAAACCCTCCTATTGTTCCATCAATTTCTAGAGGCTTCTACCCTCTCTTGAAACTTCTTCCTGACAAGTACTAGAACAGGAAAAACAACAGGATCACAGAAAGGCCACAACTGAAGCCAGAGACACCAAGGGTGGCCCATCCCAAAGCTGGAGATTTACGATCTTTATGCTGGAGATTGAAGGCCAATGAGTGAGATTTTTTTGCAGGCCTCAGGCAGATCTAATGCCAGGTCTGGAAAATGTAACATCCAAAACCAGGAGAAAGTACCAAATATATAGGAAGGAGGAGGGGGGGAGGGAACCCAAGTTAGAGCCTGTGCAGAAGGAGGTCCTTCAAGACAGGGCTCAATGTTCAGCAGGAGGTGTATATTGGGCTCCAGCTCAATGCAGATGTGGAGGTTCACATCTAGATAATTTTAGACTTGCTGCTATGGCAGGTAAGAAATTGTGGTTTACATTCTTTGGCTAGGACTCCTTGTTGTGAAATGGCAGGTAGTCAGGTTGTTGTTTCTAAATAAATAATGTTTCTTGTTTTTCTAGCTCAGGTTCTATTTTATCGCCTGTTTCATACCAAGCAAGTTTCTGTGGTCTCAATTATTTGCATATTAATATTCTATTCTTCCTGTATGTTTTAATATATGTTGAGGGAGAGAAAGGGGGTTAATAAAAATGCAGGCAACATTTTCCTTCCTATTGGCTGTCAGGCTGCCATAGGCCAGCAATGGAAGCACTAACTTAATGGACTGAATGAATTGTGCACACCAAAGAGAATTTAAGACAGCATAAAATTAAAATTCTCATGATGTTACAAACCTTTTCATGCTGAGCAGCTAAATGTCTTCAGATTTTACTTAAAACCTATGGAAGAATAGTGGCTTTTCACTTATACTAACTAACAATGTTAATTTACATGGAGGCTTAAAATCCACTTCAGAACAGTGGGTGCTGAATATTGTGGATTATCCCACACAGCTACAATCAGTGCCTGCCTCCCCTCCCCATGTGCCCCCTCCTCCTCCTCCTTTCCTACTGGGTGCTGAACACCGTGGATTAATTCTCATACATACAATCAGTGCCTGCCTGTCTCCACCCCCCTCCCCCCCCCCCCCCCCGCCATAGGAGCCAGCTTTGTGGGTGCAGTGAGTGCGGAGCACCCCTAATGTTCAGCAAGCTCCTTCATTGTTTCCAGGGAGGGGTAACCAAGTATGTCCCACTTGTACCAAAAGTGACCTAATACAGGTGGAGCGGCATTTTAGAAAGGACATCCAACTCAGAATATGGACCTCTAAGTCTGTCCATTACAAATCGACTTCCATCTATAGAACAGGAAACAGCCTGTTCTAAAATACATATGAGACGGATGTCTATGTGCTGGAAGCGTCCCGCATGATCATCCATTTTACAAACTGAAACATCCAATGAACAGGGCACAATGAGGGACATGGGGGTCTATGTGGCAGCAAAGGAACATCTCTATGTAAGAGGGAAGAGTAGCCTAAAGCAGCTAGCTACAAGCCAGAGCAGAGTTCTACAGGTTGCTGCTTCAAGACCCACTACAGCTATGTGTAATCTTTATTTGTTTCTTTTTTTTTTTATTTGTGAGCACTCCAGGGACATAAAAATTCCTACTGTGACTTCCATGACCCCATTCAATGGAGACCTGCTCAATCAGAGCACCTTTCTGTAGCTTTGATGTGCCTAGTACCAGGTCTAAATATGGATGTCCATAATTTTGAACATGGACATCCCTTCCCCGTCTGCAACTGGGAGCTGGAAGTCCATCTTTTGGCCCTTCCTAGTTCTACTCAAAACATGACCAGGCCACACCTCCTTGGCATATAGACTTCCATATTCTGGCTTGATAAAATTGGCATTTGGATGTCCATGCAACATGGATGTCATGTCTAAATGCTGGTTTTCAGACGTCCACTACATCAAGTAAGCTTCTAAAATAAGCACCATAATCAATTTAAAAAAAAAATACATTAAGGAAAATTAGAAATCATTCACTAAAGTCCACCAAAGAGAGAGGGCAGAGCTCTAAAGATTATCAGCAAGATCTCATCCCATAAACTTTTAAGCAAAAAAACACCAACAGGAAATCCAGCATAAGACTTAATTAATTAATTAATGTGAATCACTATTAATCACTTTGGATCCCTTTTACTAAGCTGCGGTAAACAGGGCCCTCCGGTAGCATCAGCGAGTGGATTTGCCGCGCACCGAAGTCCCCTTTTACCGGAGCAGGTAAAGACTTTTCTTTAAAAAAAAAAAAAAAAAGAAATGGCTGTGCGGTAAGTAAACCACTTGCTGCACGACCATTTCCTGGGGGAGCTTGTACACGCTAACTCCGGCGGTAACTGAGCAGCATGTGGGGCTGTCCAATTACGGCTAGGTAAGCCCTTAGCGCTAAAAAAATTTAAGTATTTTTTCAGTGCCAGAATTGCGCACATTGGGGGCAGGCATTACTACCAGGCTCCTGCGGTAGACTGGCGATAGTGCCGGGTTGGCAAAGGGGTGGTACGCCACTTCGAAATAGGGGTCCTTTGTACGGAAGGGTAATTTCTATTGTTTGGTATCCACAATCATTGTGTAATGTTGGTTCCCTAGTTGGTGCTAGATACAGAGAATTATCCTAAGTAGTCACAAAAGTACCTGCCTCTTTCCCCATCCTCCACCCCCCCCCCCCCCCCCATGTGGATGCTGGATACAGGAAATTATCCTAAGCTGCAATCAGTACCTGACTCTCATCTCCCACCCCCCTTTTTATGGGTGCTGGATATAGGGAGTTTTCCTATGTAGCCACAGTTAGTGCCTGCTCTCCCCCCCCCCCCCCCCCCCCCCCAGTGGATCCTTTGTAAAGCGAAATTTTTTTTGTTACATTTGTACCCGCGCTTTCCCACTCAAGGCAGGCTCAATACGGCTTACATAGCTGCAATCAGTGCCTGATTCTCCCTCTCCCTTTTTTTAGTGGGTACTAGACACTATGAATTATCTTATGTAGCCACAATCAATGCCTATATCCCCCCCCCCCCCCCCCCCCCACACACACACATACTTTGTGGGAGCTGGTTGGATATAGGGAATTATCCCACTTAGCTGTAATCAATACCTGAGTCTCTCTTCTCCCCTCTTTTTTTTTTTTAGTGTGTGCTGGATTCCATGAATTATCCTACGAAGCCACACTCAGTGCCTGCTCCCCCTCTCCCCTTTGCAGGTGCTGGATGCAATGAATTATCCTAGTAGCCATAACCAGTGCCTGCCTGTCTCCTTCCTTCCCCCATATCCGCCTTTCTCTGTTCCAGGTAAATAAACAGAAAAACAAGGTAGTTACCACTGCTGTAAATCCATTGAAAATGGCGAACCATATTTGTATCAGCACACTAGCAGCAGTCTTATAGAAGAAATAACGAAGAAATTTGCATATGCGAAAGTAGGACCACCGACCATGGACAAGGAGGAGCGGTTGCAGGTAGCGAAACTGTGCCAGGGCATAATCACTGGTTTGGACTGCTTGCGTCCCCTCCTGCCCATTGATGCCAATGCCAATATGAGCCGCTGAAGGGTAAAGAAAAGACAGCACATAATTACCTTTCTAAAATCCACAATATGTTCACTTTAAAGCAGGGGTTCTCCACCCAGTCCTCAGGACACACCTAGCCAGTCAGGTTTTCAGGATACCCACAATGAATATGCATGAGGTAGATTTACATATCAAGGAGGTCGTGCCTACAAAATTATATCATGCATATTTATTGTGGGTATCCTGAAAACCTGACTGGCTTGGTGTGTCCTGAGGACTGAGTTGAGAATTCCTGCTTTAAAGGTGAAAGACTTTCAATGTCTTCAAATGAAGAGGGAGGGGAGAATCCAGTTCTGGATGCTATTTATTGCTGTGATATTGTATTTAGAGGATGGAATGCAGGATGGTTATCAGTTGTGTTGCTGTGCAGGGCCCGAAACCAGCAAATATATTTCAGGCCCTATATATTAAGCTATGTTAGGTACTTAACAAGGTTTTTAAGTCACCCAGGTAAACTAATTGGTTAAATAAGAGGTAACAATCAATTATTGGCATTAAGAAATGCTAGTTGGCAGTCATTAGGAGTTACACATGGATCTGCCCTATGTCCCCTCCTATAACCTAATCACAACTGTATCTCAATATCTTCACACCAGTGATGGGTGTAGTCAAAATATTTCAATATAGTTTCATCACACCAAAGTTTAATATTAATGGTAAAGACAGCCAATGAGTATAAACATTTCTTTAACTCAACACTGGCCAAATTCTTCATTGATCCAAGCATGATCTCTTTTCAATTTTTTGTTATTTAGATGTATCGTTTTTAGTATTTTCTTATCCACAAAATGTAATATTTTAATATTTATCTTATTCATTTGATCTGTTCCAAATATACGGCCACCTCTCCCTCAATCATTTATGTCAGGGTCAAGGTACCAAAGGTTTGTTAAACTCATAAAGTAGCAAGTTTAACAAACCTTTGGTGCCTCGACCACGACTCAGATGAATGAAACATGAATTCATGACAGGAGAGGTGGCCTTATGTTTGCAACAGATCGAGGGGCCGATATTCAGACCGCGGGACCGGCTAACTCCCGCAGTCAGCGCTAAGCCCGGATATTCAATGCTGGGTCATATCTGGCGACCGGCAATGAATATCCGGTTTATTTGTGGCCGGTTTAAAGATAACAGGCTAAGTCGATATCCAGACTAAGCCGATTATCTTTACACCGGCCAAAGATATATCAGGTTTGCACACGGTAAAATATGGCTGCGAAAGCTGGTTTAAAAATCGGCTGATAGCAGGTTATATTGGACGATATAACTGGCTAGCTGCTAACCGGGGATATTTAGCAGGGGATAGCTGATTATCCTCTGCTGAATATCGGCGGATAGCCAGTTAAGCACTGTTTAACCGGTCAGCATCCATTCTGACCGGTTAAATAGTGTTGAATATCAGGGGCGAGTGTATAAGATAAGTGTTAAAATATTAAGTTTTGTGGATATCAAAATACTAAAAACTATACATCTGAATAATTACAAATTTAAAAATTAGAGCATGGTTGGGTCAAAGAAGAATTTGGCCAATGCTGAGTTAAAGAAATGTTTATACTTACCGGCCGTCTGAGGAGCCTTTTACCATTCCTATTGTATAACCCGCGCACATAACTATTGTATAACCCACGCACATAACTTATCTCACACGCAACTCCAAAAGGAGGCATGACCAGGGGAGGGGCATGGGTGGGTCACGTTCCCAGGATTTAAGCATGCGATTATAGAATACTTGAATTTGCGCCTCTGACAGTAGTTCGGCGTGGGCATTTACACCAGCCATAGGCTGGCGAAAGTGCTCACGCCCCAAAGTTAGGCACGAAATTGCGCACTAAGGGGTTCTTATACAAAGTGGCAGTAGGGCTACCAGATGTGTAGCATGTGCCAAATTGACACTACCGCCCGGTTAGCACGCCCACCCGGCGGAAATTTTGAAGCTGGTGCATGTCGTTTCCAGTAGTAGAAAATATTTTTCTATTTTCTACCACGGAGGCGTTCCTGGCAGTAATTGGCAGCGCGGCCACATTGGCATGTGCTGCATGAGTACTGCGCATGTAATGCATGAGCCCTTACCACTAGGTCAATGGGTGGCAGTAATGGCTCAGGCAGTAAATGTTTTTGCACATGGCCATTTACTGTCCCCATTTTAAAAAAGCCTTTTTCTCAGCCATGGTAAAAAATGGTGCAGCGCGCGCTAAAAACGTATGCCCACACTACAGTAGGCCACTTTTTACCACGGCTTAGTAAATGGACCACTAAGCTAGTATTCTATAAAGATAGTTCCACTCAAAAACTACCTTTATAGAATTCATGCTCCGTGCGTATCATTCCAGCACCTAACTTTCGGCAACCTTGACTGAATTCCCCACTAACTGCATGGCACTGCATTAACAATTAATACATGCTAACTGCTACATTAAATAGATAATGCAAAATTCCTTGTAGGGGAGACATGGGATAGGCAGGAACTGAGTTTTGCAGTTATTTCATTTGTTTACCTTAAGCTAACTAGGTAGGTAGAGAGCAAAAAGTGAACCTCCAGCTCAACAAGAGCTTAGGAGCTGAGGCCATGAACAGTGGTGGCACTAAGCCATAACATCAGCCTGAGTTTGCACAGTTTGATGAATTCTGAGCTTGACTGTGGAATGACTTAATCACTGTCGCTTGCGCCCTCACTTTTGATCATGTTGACGTCGTTTGCCCCATCTCCAATGGCCAATGTGGTAACATTCTTATGTCTTCTCAGAAGCTGCACCACCATGGCCTTCTGCTTTGGAGTGACCCTGCAGAAGACCACGGCCTGACAGAGGCAGGCCAGGTCCACAAACGCCTTCTCCCTCAGACCATCAACCTCTTCCTCCATTTCAGTCTCATGCTTGCAGCATATGCCTCTCAGCATCCTCGAGGACAACTTCTTTTTGTCCATATTTCCCAGGATTTTTCCCTAAGGAACATGAAAAGAGCCATCATTCCAAGTCTCCAGCTGTGCTGGGACCCAATGTCTCTCAAATTGAAGTAGCAAGAGACCTCTAATAACACAGTAAATGACAGCAGATAAAGACCAGTGTGGCCCATCCAGTCTGCCCAGTAAAGGCTACAAGAGCAATTCTGTAACTGGGCACTCGCATTTGTGCATCACTTGCGAATGTAAATGTACATAATACCAGCACTTTCACAGATACGTTTACACTTATATGTGACAGCCAAGTGATTAAGTGCTATTCTGTATGGGTGCACATGAGTGGCATAGCATGTACATGTAAGGGGGCGGAGCATGGGTGGAGCATGGGGGAGTCATGGAGGGGCATAATCGAAAGGCGCTGGCCAAATAGCTGGCCGGCCATCTTCGGGGCCGGCGCCGTAAGTGTGCGGAGCCATCTGTATTTTAGAAAAAGATGGCCGGCCATCTTTTTCTTCGCTAATACGGTTGGGCCCGGCCAAATGTCAAATATGGCCGGGTTTGAGATGGCCGGCATCGGTTTTCGGCCATAATAGAAAATAATGCCAGCGATCTCAAACCCGGCGAAATCCAAGGCATTTGGTCGTGGGAGGAGCCAGCATTTGTAGTGCACTGGCCCCCCCTTACATGCCAGGACACCAACCAGGCACCCTAGGGGGCACTTCTACAAATTTTAAATAAAAATAAAAATTGCTCCCAGGTGCATAGCTCCCTTCCCTTGGTTGTTTAGCCCCCCCAAAACCCACTCCCCACAACTCTACACCATTACCATAGCCCTAAGGGGTGAAGGGGGGCACCTACATGTGGGTACAGTGGGTTTTGATTGGGTTTTGGAGGGCTCCCATTTACCACCACAAGTGTAACAGGTAGGGGGAGTGGGCCTGTGTCCACCTGTCTGAAGTGCACTGCACCTGCTAAAAACTGCTCCAGGGACTTGCATACTGCTATCAGGGAGCTGGGTATGACATTTGAGGCTGGCATAGAGGCTGGCAAAAAAGGTTTTTGTTTTGGGTGGGTGACCACTGGGGGAGTAAGGGGAGTAAGGGGAGGTCATCCCAGATTCCCTCCGGTGGTCATTTGGTCAGTTGGGGCTCCTTTTTGAAGCTTGGTCGTGAAAATAAAGGGACCAAGTAAAGCCGGCAAAATGCTCGTCAAGTCTGCCTTTTTTTTTCCATTATCAGGCGAAGCCGGCCATCTCGTGAGCACGCTCCCGTCCCGCCTTCACTACCCTACCAACACGCCCCCTTGATGTTTCGCTGGCTCCGCGACGGAAAGCAGTTGAACCCGGCCAAAATCGGCTTTCGATTATACCGATTTGGCTGGGTTCAGGAGATCGCCGGCCATCTCCCGATTTGTGTCGGAAGATGGCCGGCGATCACTTTCGAAAATGAGCTGGATGGTCTGAATATTGTCTGGTGCTCAGTTAACTTCCTGGTCAGCGCACATACCCAGAATTCAATGCTGTGAGTCGAACATGCCCTAGCATTGAATATCCCATGGCTAGGAGCGGATTACTAGCCACTTACAAGACAGAAGGAGAGAGATTGATAAGCACAGCTCAGGAGAGGGATCTTGGGGTGATAGTGTCTGAGGATCTCAAGGTGACGGAACAATGTGACGAGGTGATGGCCATTATCCGGTGTGGTTTATGTTTATGCAGATGATATTTTGTCGATGGGATATTGTTCCCCACGGAATCCTGACCTCACTGTGATGAATTATTGTTTGTAGGTTATAGATGACAGGCTTAAAAAGAATGGATTAGTCTCAAACATAGCAAAAACTAAAGTTTGCTGGTTGTCCGGCCATTGACCCAGTCCTTTGATTTTACCCCAGTTTTTGGAAGATAGGGTATTTCTTTCAGAGATGGTTCATAAGAACATAAGAGTAGCCATACTGGTTCAGACCAATGGTCCATCTAGCCCAGTATCCTGTTTCCAACAGTGGCCAATCCAGGTCACAAGTACCTGACAGAAAGTACAAGTACCTCGCTATGTAGGAGTTATTTTAGATTCCTGATTGCAATTTGAGCTACAAGTAGCAAGTGAAGTTCAGTCAGGGTTTTGTGCACTATGTGCAGTTAAACTATAGCAACGGTACATACTTTTCTATATTCATTGGTTATTTCTAAGACGGATTATAGAAATGTTTATATTGGGACTGGTCCGTTATTTATGGAAGAAGTTGAGGACTGCAGAATGCAGGAATTTGATTACTGGATGGGTGTGGAAGGAGCAAATGAATCCATTGTATATTCGGTTCCACTGGTTACCAGTGGAATATCGGTCACTATATAAAACTCTGATTATGGTGCATAAAGTATTGCATCAGGGGATTCCTTCTTATTTAGAGTCTATGATCTGCCCCTATATACCATTTAGAGCCTTACAATCTACTGATAGTTCATTGCTGTCCCTCTCAGAGGCTTCCCAAGCTAGGCTGACAGTAACCGGGGAAAGCACCATTTGTGGTGTGCCCCTGTTGTATGGAACCAGTTCCCTATGGAGTTGAACAGAGAGGAGTCTTTGGATCAATTTAAGGAGAAATTGAAAACAGAAAGTGGTTGGACTGGTTGTCTGACCAGTGGCGGGCACACCTGATAATCTGCAAAACAGTAAACCTAAAGAGGATATTTTGTGTATGTTAAGATTGTTTGAATGGGAATGTCTGATTCTTTTCTATTATTGTTGGAGTTACTTTCTGTAGAACAGTTATATTATTGTAAAACCACTCTGACTTGTATTAGAAAGGTGGTACAGCAAGTCTTTTAAACTATTTAGGATGCTAGGCTGCATAGAGAGGGGAATAACCAGCAGAAGAAACGAGGTGTTGATGCCCCTGTACAAGTTGTTGTTGAAGCCCCACATGGAGTATTATGTTCGGTTTTGGAGGCCGTATCTTGCTAAAGATGTAAAAAGACTTAAAGCAGTTCAGAGAAAAGCCATGGAAATTGTATGGGGTTTGCACCACAAGACATATGAGGAGAGAAATGATGACCTGAAGGTGTATGCCCCCTGGAGAAAAGGAGAGACAGGGGTGATATGATACACACATTCAAATATTTGAAGGGTATTAATATACAAACAAACATTTTCCAGAGATCTACTTCTACTTATCATTTCTATAGTGCTACTAGACGTACGCAGTGCTGTGAGGAGGTTTTAGAACTAGAGGACATGAATTTGCAGGGGGGCTGGCTCGGGAATAACGTCAGGAAGCACTTTTTCAAGGAGAAGTTGGTAGATACATGGAATGCCCTCCCACAGGAGGTGGTGGAGATGAAAATGTTAATGGAATTCAAAAATGTGTGGGATAAACACAAGGGAATCCTGTATGGAAGGAATGGAACCAAACAAACTTAGTGATCACTAGATGGCAACTCCAGTAATTGGGAAGCAAAGCCAGTGCTGGGCAGGAGCTTCGAAGAAAGCTTCAGTAGTTGGAGAACAAGGCCAGCACCAGGCAGCCTTCTACAGTCTATGCCCTGATCATGGTTGGATCAGGGGCGTAGCCAGCCTTCCGTGGGGGAGGGGTCCAGAGCCCGGGGGGAGGGGGCACATTTTAGCCCTCCCCCGGTGCCCCCCCCCCCTACCGCCGACATTGCCACCCCCCCTCCCGCCGCGAACCCGCCGCCGCTGCAGCCTACCTTTACTTTTGCTGGCGGGGGATCCCACTCCCCGCCAGCCGACGTCTTCTTCTCAGTCGCTTCCTGCTCTTCAATATGTTTGCTGACGTCCTGCACGTTGTACGTGCAGGACGTCAGACTCAGAGAACAGAACTGTTCTTTGAGTCTGACGTCCTGCACGTACAATTACGTGCAGGACGTCAGCAAACAAATTGAAGAGCAGGAAGGACTGAGAAGACGTCGGCTGGCGGGGAGTGGGATCCCCCGCCAGCAAAAGTAAACGTAGGCGGCGGCGGGGACGGGTTCGCCGGGAAGGGGGTCCTGGGGTGATTCTGCGGGGGCCTCGGCCCCCTCAGGCCCCACGTAGCTACGCCACTGGGTTGGATAGATTAGGATGGGCTACAGAGGGTTTCAGTGACAGCTTCAGTAGTTGGAAAACAAGGCCAACACCAGGCAGACATTTACAGTCTGTGTCCTGAAAATGGCAAGGACAAATCAAGATCAAGTATGCATATGTAGTATCACATCATACTTTATGCTAAGAGTTTATCTTGTTGGGCAGACTGGGTGGACCATACGGGTCTTTATCAGCATCAGCTACTATCTAACTATGTTGTTGTTGCAGGCTAAATAATACCCCCCATATTTTTTTTAAAAGTACTGTTCACCCTGATCTTACCAAATATTCTCCCGTGATCACCAGCGCCATCTTCCCACAGTGCAGACTCTCTCTGTGCTTTCTAAAGGCTGTGCTGGCCAGGAGATTTTCAACACTGCCAGTACGGTTATTGTTGTTTTCCCAGTAGGCATCCAACATATCACTGGTGAGGAGACAGGGCATCAAAATTAAAAATACCTAAGAAAACTAATGGATTAATATTCAACCACTGTCAGTGTACTGTTGCAAAGTTGGCCGCAGCATCTAAATAATATTCCATTTATCTGGGTGGTGAGGCATGCTGAATATATTCAGACAGGGGTGTCCATGATATTCAGCTATCAGGGCAGCTGTAGAGGTTAAGACAACCTTTTTCCTGGCCTAAATTAATCCACATAACTATAGGATAGTGGTCAAATGTCATTGGCTATCCACAGCGTTAAGTGGAACACCCATATACTGTCATAGCTCGATATTGTGAGCGGTCAGCGCTGAACCCAGATATTCAATGCCGGGCCATTTCTGGCAACCGGCATTGAATATCCGGTTTGTTTTTGGCCGCTAAGAGCATAGCTGGCCAAGTTGATATTCAGCGCTGGCCAGCTAAGTTCATAGCGGCCAAGATAGACCTGCTATTGATACGGCCAAATTTGACCACCAAACTTAGTTGGCAATATGCTGAAAATCAGCGGCTAGCCAGTTATATTGTGTGATAAAACCAGCTATCCACTAACGCTAACTGGGAATATTAGGTTGGAGACAGCTGGCTATATCCCGCTGAATATTGGCAGATAGCCAGCAAAATACCATTTAAGCGGCCAAGTGCCGTTCCTGGCCGGTGAAATGGTTTTGAGTTTCGGCCGGTAAGAATTTTCAGCACCATTGTCCAGGTGCAGGGGAATTGTATAAATGTTGCATGCCTAATTTGCGCACGCAATTTAATTGGGTAACAAGCTTATTGACACCAATAATCAGGTGCTAACAATCAATTATTGGCGCTAATTGGCAAGGATTTAGATTTACATGTGCATTTTGCTAAGCGCCATTCTGTAAAAAATAAGCACACAAATTCTTTTGTGTGCAACTGAAAAGGGGGCATGGGCGGGTCAAACGTGTTCACTACAGATCCACACACTATTATAGAATTCAGGGGATTGGGATTTACACTAGGGTTCAGTTAGTGTAAATCCTCGCATTTAAAAGTTCAGCACAGATCCCGGCGCTACTCGCTATTGTATAAACGGTGCCCCAACTCGAAGCACCATTTATGGAATAGCACACATTTTTCCCATGCCATTTAATCCATAGTACCATCAAAAACCTATATGGAGGCTGCCACTCACCAATAAAAATTGCTATAAAATTGATATAAATTGCTCTTCGCCTCCTCTTTCTGCTTCATGAGCCCTCATTACTGGAATGCTCTGCCTCCAGTGTCAAAAGAGACTACCGACCACATTCGATTCAAGAAATTTCTCAAAACTTATCTATGTGAAAGAACCTACTCCTCTGCTACTTAATTCCCTGCTGTCCTGCATTTGTCCTCCCTATTGTCTTCCCCACCCCCCAAAAAAAGTTCTTTGCTCTCTATTCCGCCATTGTATTATTATGTTGTTCCTTCCATAAATGTTGTTAGCCACATAGAGCCTGCTATGTTGGGAATATGTGGGAAACAAATGTTCTAAAATAAATAAATAAGTGCTTTGAATATAAATGAATTTATGGAAAATCAACAGAATGTTATTAAGGTAAGTCACCTGGAAACTTGCTGTCTTTTGAGATCTTGCCAGGTACACGTGACCTGTATTGGCTACTGCTGGAAACGGGATACTGGACTTGATGGATCTTTGGTCTGATGGTCAGACTCTGACCCAGTATGGCAACATTTATGTTCTTATATAGCGCCAAAGATATGTCTGTGTTTCATGCAGGACCCTGGAGACCAGTATTCAAAACCTCTCTCTATGGCATCTCATCCATTTTAAATGTAAAAGTCCACTTTTGTCAGTATGGATGATAAATCTCTGACATTTGAAACACTAATGATCATTTCTGAGTCAGATCTGTCAGCTAATGAAAAAATAAAAAGGCTAAATTCTTCCTGGTAGTGAAGAAACACAAAAGTGATAGTGGCAGTTTACTGTAGCGATTTTTGCACCTGGCAAGACCTAAACTAACTCAGGGGCCCTTTTACTAAAGCTTAGCGTGTGCAAAATGCCCATTTTATACTAATAGGCATCTTAGCAGTTAGCACACTAACAAGCTTATATTCAAAAGAAAAGGGTGCCCATCTTCTGACACAAATCGGGAGATGGGCGTCCTTCTCTCAGGGTCGCCCAAATTGGCATAATCAAAAGCCGATTTTGGGCGTCCTCAACTGCTTTCCATCGCGGATTTGCCCAAAGTTCCCGGGGGTGTGTCGGAAGCATAGTGAAGGCAGGACTGGGGCGTGCTTAACACATGGGCGTCCTCGGACGATAATGGAAAAAAGAAGGGCGTCCCTGACGAGCACTTGGCCGACTTTACTTGGTCTATTTTTTCTTGCGACCAAGACTCAAAAAGGTGCCCGAACTGACCAGATGACCACCGGAGGGAATCGGGGATGACCTCCCCTTACTCCCCCAGTGGTCACCAATCCCCTCCCACCCTCAAAAAAAAAACTTTGAAAATTTTTTTTGCCAGCCTCTATGCCAGCCTCAAATGTCATACCCAGCTCCATGACAGCAGTATGCAGGTCCTTGGAGCAGTTTTAGTGGGTGCAGTGCACTTCAGGCAGGCGGACACAGGCCCATCCCCCCCTACCTATTACACTTGTGGTGATAAATGTGAGCCCTCCAAAACCCACCCAAAACCCACTGTACCCACATGTAGGTGCCCATCTTCACCCCTTAGGGCTATGGTAGTGGTGTACAGTTGTGGGGAGTGGGTTTTGGGGGGCTCAGCATCCAAGGTAAGGGAGCTATGCACCTGGGAGCAATTTATGAAGTCCACTGCAGTGCCCCCTAGGGTGCCCAGTTGGTGTCCTGGCATGTCAGGGAGACCAGTGCACTACGAATTCTGGCTCCTCCCATGACCAAAGGGCTTGGATTTGGTCATTTTTGAGATGGGCGTCCTCAGTTTCCATTATGGTTGAAAACCGGGGACGACAATCTCTAAGGTCGACCATCTCAACATTTAGGTCGATCATCTCTGAGGTTGACCTAAATGCTGAGATTTGTGCGTCCCTGACTGTATTATTGAAACGAAAGATGGACGGCCATCTTGTTTCAATAATACGGGTTTCCCCACCCCTTCGCGGGACCGTCCTGCGAGGATGCCCTCATGAAAACTTGGGCACCCCGTTTGATTATGCCCATCCACGAGGGTCTTTTACTAAGTGGCGGTAAGCCCACTGCAGGCTTACTGCTTGCTAAACAGGAACTACCACCGGGCTACCGCAGCAGCCTGGTGGTAGTTCCCAACCCAGTGCATGCCATTTCTGGATTACAATTAACAAAAACAAATGCAATACATCTCATTACTTACTCAAGTCACAATTCAACCAACGTTATTCATCTCAGCAAAACATTCTCTAAAAAACCAAGCCTTCAAACAAATCTTTCAGAAAAAATGAATTTGATGGAGCTCTAAGAGCAGCTAGTTCCTTGGTTTAGGCCCTTGTGTTTCAAAAGAACCTTTGCAAGTAGACTGTAGTCTAACCTTAATTAGTATTTCCGAAAGACTCTGTGAAGATGATTGGAGATGCCTGATTGGATTATATTTTTTCAATAGGTCTAATAAATATGATAGAGCCTCTAATCATATAGCATTAAACATTGTGACAAGGCAAGCCCCAGAGATTCCCCAGTGAAGCAGTTGAGCCCAGAACTTCAGGTCCCAGAAGTCCTTGCAAGAATGAGTGAGGAGAGTAGTCCTAAAAAGATGGAATGGATTTCCAGTCCCAGCAGGGGGAGCAATGGCTCAAGGCAGGGTGAGCCTGATACTCCCTTCCCCACTAGAGGGCGAGGGAAGGATGAAGCTCAGTTTCCCTGGCTTCGCCATCAGTATATAATTCCCCCCAGCTGTGAGAAGGGGAGAGCAGATATCCTGGAGGCTCTCAGTCACCAGGCAAGAGGGGAGACGAATGGAGAGAGAGATTCCATGGAGTATGTGGAGGAAGGAAGTAGCCTGCCACTAGAGCTGCCTAAGGTAGAGGAGCCAGCTACCATGGAGTGGGAGAATTCAAAGGTTGCCCTGCCCAGCACTTGAAGGCAGTGGAGGAGGCCACACTGGGCATGGTGCTGAGAGGTGGGAGAAACTGCTAACCCTGCTCCTTACAGGGTTCCTTCCCTCTGTGCTGTGAAAAGGCAGGTGATTTGTGGTATTGGTTTGATGTGCAAAGACTGTCCATGACGATTTGTTCTGAACTGTTGTGCTACATTGGAAGTGTGCTGAACTCTTAGTAAACCCTTCTGAAGGAGGGGGGAAGGGAAAGCTAATGCCCTAATGGAAGACCTATGGTCTTGAGGAGCTGAGCGTTTGCTGAGGAATTTTGGGACCTGGATTGTACCTTCTTTCCTTTTGAAGATTATCTTATGAGAACTGTACCTTTTGCTTTTGAAGACTATATTAAGAGGGCTGTACCTTTTGTTTTGAAGAATATATTATGATTTTTGGTATGAAATTGCCTTGATAATAAAATACTTTGGCCCTGAGTCCCAGTATCAGCAGCATTCTGTCCGGGAACCCTGGTAGCCCCTCAGGCTTGCTGGCTCCACCCAAGAGGAGGAAGCGGACCCCCCATTACAACATAACAATCGAAATATGCTCCTCTATTGGTAGCCAATGTAATTCTGCCAAGAGCAGCAGAAAATTATCAGTAGGTTTTCAACTCTTTAATAACTGAGCCGCTGTACTCTGTTCCAACAGTAGTCTTTTTACTTGGTATTCCGACAGACCAGAGTATAAACCATTGCAGTAATCAACCCTAGATATCACATAAGCATATATTAAGATAGCAAAATCTTTTTCATCAAGGAAGGGATGTAACCTACAAAGCAACTGTAGACTAGCAAAAGCAGATTTAACCACTGACAATATCTGTTTAGAAAATTTTAGATCTTTATCTAATTTTTAACTTCATTTTTTTTTCAATTAAAGGAATGCCATCTATACAAGAAGAAGAAAGATGGAATTTCTGATTCCTTGAAAACCATATTGTGGGGGAGTCAATAGGAAATTACTGCTCCCCCTTAATTGCACCCCCTCACAGTTAAGGAGTCATATGAAAAGGCAGGGCCTACAACATGGAAGTAGTGGTTCAACAGATACAGAGCAAGGAGGGCATAGCCAAGCACAAATAAAAACCCACAGCTCAGACCAGGCAGAGATGCCCCAGTAGGGTTACCATATTTGCAGAGACAAAAAACACAAAAAATAAAATGCTGCCCCACCCCAGCACCCGCTGCGCCGTGCCACACTGTCACCTTGACCCCCTCCCCCCCAAGAAAGCCAGTTTCTATAAGCAGTGAAAATACTGGTAAAAGTAACAGAAATGCATTTTCTTTAGTACTCTGCTAAATAGAAAATTAGAAAAGATGTAAATTTCCCAAAAAGCAGCATGTCCCCCTTTCCTCTCCAACCCCTTCTATCCATGTGATGTATTTCCCCCTTTTCCCTTCCTTCCCTTCTGTGGAAGTCTCGTGAGGCTGCCGCTTGAAGTCTCAGCAGCCATTTTGAAGAAGTACTGCAGCAAGCAAGTCAGTGGCTGTGGGCAGGAAAAAGTAGGGATCTTTCCTGCCCTGAAGAGACTACTAGACCATCAGGGTACATTAAAAATACGTTAAGGGTGGGCACCCTGAGGCTCAGGGGTAGGGTTACTGTATTTGCCCTAAGATAAAAGAGGACACATGCCCTGTCCCCTGTCACACCCCTGTCCAGCCCGTTACCCTACCTCCTGTTGCACCCTGACCTATCCTGTCACACCCCACCCCGCCCCCTGTCACTTTGACCCCCCCCCCCCCAAAGAAAGCCAGATTCCTTCTCTTCTCCCAATGTAGATCCCCTCCCCAATTTTCCTGCCCGCCTCCACCCACATGACTCCATTCACTACCCCTCCCCTCCTTTACCTTAGGGTGGTGCCCTGGTGGTCTAGTGACCTCTTCGGGGCAGGAAATAGCCCCTTCTTTCCTGCCCGGCGCGTCTGCAGACTGTCTTTCTCCTGGTGCTGATTCAAAATGGCTGCCAAGAGTTCAATCAGTGACCTTGCAAGACTTCTGCGGAAGTCTTGCGAGGCTGCTGCTTGAACTCATCAATCCTAATTCGCACATTCTTACCAGACTTCAGTTTCATTCAGAATTTCCATATCATCGGTCAGTAATTTACATGAGAAGGCAATATTCACTGCTGTTTCTGTAACAAGAAACAAACAAGCTCCAATCTCCGAGCACATCTTGAGGTTTTTAACTTAACAAACCAAAAAGTCCTCTCTCTGAGAAACCAGCCCTACCTTGTTTATCTCCAGTCAGCACCCAAACTTTTATGTTTGCCTTTTTCAGCAGCTGGATGGTCTCAGGTACTCCGTCTTGCAACTTATCTTCAATCCCTGTAGCTCCGAGCAGCTAAAGAAGAAGCCATTTCTAATGAAAGTTCATTGCTTGCCTGAACATAAATTACACTGGAGGAAAAACTCCCACTTCAGTTTTAGGAAAACTGGAAGTTCCAATGACTTCTGGATATTACCAGCCACTGGAAATCTCCATTCTTGGATGCAATGCAATAGAAACAGCCCTACAAAAAAACTGGATGCTCCGAAAAGGAAGGGGAGGGAGAACCCCAGATTTGATACCAAATGAGAGATTTCTCATAGCTTCACCTAAACTGAGGTACAATCTGTGGGATGGCAGCTGCATTGTTATCCTTCAATATCATCTTTGCATTTGATACAGTCGATCATTTGATTCAGTTAGAGCATTTAGGGCCCCTTTTACTAAGCGGAGGTAAGCCAAACACGGGATTACTGCTCGCTAAACAGGTAGTACTGTTGGGCTACCACAGCAGCCCGGCAGTACTTCCCACCCCTGTAGCGCCAGAGTGTACCCGTTGGTGGTAATCCGGCAGTACTGCAAACTACCCTGTTACTGCTGGGTTAGCATGGGAGCCCTTACCGCCACCTCAATGGGTGGCGGGAAGGGATCCCCCCCCCCCCTCCAAAAAAAATGGCTGTGTGACAAGTGCTTTACTTGAAACAAGGCCATTTCCTGCAGAAAAGAGAGACTTCCCTTTTACCCACTGTAGTAAAAGGGGGCTTGGGCGCATGTGAAAAACACACACCAATGCCAGAGCAGGCCCCCCTTTGCCGCAGCTTGGTAAAAGGGGCCCTTAGTTACGCTGGGTAAAAGCAATTCAGTATGCGCATAACTTATATCCTTTTTGACAGGTAGATTACTAAAGGTGGGAGTGAAACCTCGTGAAGATCTCTTACATCCAGAGTACCACAGGGTTCATCTCTGTCCACCATGCTTTTTAAGATAAACTGTATCCTCAACCGTTGGCCTGCTTACCTGAGAAATATGACTGGAAGTTCTGGGTCTATTATGATGATATTTTGATTTTGGAAGAAAAGGTTTCAGAGTTTCTATTGCTAGTTACCTCATGGTTAAATTATAATAAACTGGCTCTTAATTTAAAGAAATCTTAATTGCTTTGTGTAGGCTGTAATCTAATTCCCTCAGGCTCTGAGAGGGCAACTGTCCAGTTTAATGGAACAGATACATTCTTTGCAAATACCGCAAAATGCTGCTGCCTACTTAATGACAAGTTGTCCATTTAAAATGTCAATCTTGCCTTATTTGTACAATTTACACTGGCTTCTTTTGAATGATCATATCAAATTTTAAATCTGCTCTTTACTTCCTTGAGTTGTGTATGAACATACAGCTATGCATTTAGGGGTAAATTCTCAAAAGGTAGCTGAAATTTTAGGCGCCAGGCTGATGCGCGTTAAGCACAAATTCTATAATGGCCATTGTGCATGCAACTGCCATTCTAAACACTAGTATAAATCCACATTTGGGGGTGAATTCTATAAATTGTGGCAAAAAAATCGGTACCAAAAAAAACCCCAGCTTAACCTCTGTTCTATAAGCGAAGCCTAACATTAAGTGCGACTTATAGAATAGCACCTATTTGCAGGGGTCACATGTAAATTTAGGTGCATTTATTTGTACCAATGAAAATGTGTTACATATGCCTCCACCTAAATTTACATGCAGAATGCCCTTATTCTATAATTGCGCACGTAACTGGAATCCACGCCCATGCACCTCCCTGAAATACCCATGACCACCCCCCCCCCCCCCCATACCAATGCCCTCTTTCCTGTGATGCATGTAAAATTTAGGCACGGCTCACGAACCTAAATTTATGCATGTACATGTTAATTGATTTCAATTAGCACCAATAATTGCTTTTAAAAAAAAACAATTATTGGCACTAATTGGATTGTTATTCAATTAAATTGCATGCACAAATTGAGCATGTGCCCAAATTTGCGTGCTCAATTTTTGCTGACTTTTTATAGAATTAGAGGGTTGAGTACTTAAGCCAGCTACACCTAACTGTAAGCAGTTAGCCTTGTATTCTATATCCAATGCGCATAAATGCCTGACACCCCAACCCCCTCCCCATGCACCTCCGAGGTTCATGCCACCTTAAACTTACATGCTCTGGAATTTGAGCATGTAACTTATAGAATAGCGTATCTAAATAGTGCCAATTAGCACCAATTAAGACCAATTACAACTAATTGGCTATTAACTCCAATTAAGCCAGTTATTGAATTAAATTGCATGCAAAACTGACCTTATTCTATAACTTGCACATACAGAATTGCGCGCTAGTCGGAAATTTGAGCACAAAATGTATAGAATTAGGGGCTAGTGTAACTTTGTACTGACACATCTAACATTTAGGCACTTGGATTTATGCCACCCATAGAGCTGGTGAAGGTCATATGCCTAAATGTGACATGGACATGTGTAACTTACAGTATTCTGTAAAGTTCCATGTGTAAGTGGGAGCCCCATCTATTCCCATCCATGCTCTGCCCCGTGTCCACCCTCCTTGTAAATAAACACTAAGTTAATACACTTTACAGAATACCACCTAAGCGCCATGCTAGCATTTATATGCAAAGGTAACGTGTATAAGTAATGTGTGCATAAATATGAGCACCTAGGTTACAGAATTACTCTGTTAGGGGATAATTTTACAAGGCAGCACCTAGTTTTAGGTATGAACAATGCACGTATGTGTTGGTAGTTTAGTCATTTATCCAGTGGCATAGCCAGGAATTTTTACAGCGGGTGCACTTCCCACATGCGCCCCTCCCCCCCAGTACCTTAAAAGCATCTCTGCCGCAGTCTTTGCCCGGGTAGCAGCAGTGACACTCATAGGCTACCTGCAGCCTGCACCGGGACTTTCTCTCTGAATTATCCCACCCCTTCTGATGCAACTTCCTGTTTTGTGAAGGGCGGGATGGTTCAGAGAGGAAGTCCTGGTACAGGCCACAGGCAGCCTCTGAGTGTCGCTGCCGCTGCCCGGCAAAGGTTGAAGCAGAGATGATTTTAAGGTGGGGGCCAGGTCTGACAGGGGCTGAGTACACAACACACGCAACTTGTATAAATACGCCACTGCATTTATGTGTACATGACGTCTTATAAAATGCCAACCAGCATAAAAGATGCAGGTTGTTTGCATGGCGCGTTTATGGGAGGCATGTGCATGGGTGGAGCATAGAAAGTGCCAAGCAAATATGTCGGTTGCAGAATACTATAATTTACATGCTTAGGCATGGTCATTTACACCATATGTAGGGCTAGTGTAAGCAATTGTGCCTTAAATGAGGGCATGTTTTCAGCCATTTACAACCGGTTCATTTTAAGTACTCATAGTTATATCTCAGATGTCATATGCTCGATTTGATTGCCTATCACCAGGAAAGCTGCCTTTTCTGTTGTGGGACCAAGTATGTGAAATTCTTTTCTGCTTATTCTACAGAAACAATCTAACCACAAGGACTTTAGAAAGCAACCAGACCTTTGATGTTTAGGGCATATCTTGAGATGTCCCTTTGAGATGTTGTAGGCAGGATGGAACTGCCCTAATTGTTTTTCTTCAATTTTTATGCTAGCTTATTAATAGAGTCTGTTTTTATGTGTCATAGTTAAATGATTTATTGTGAATGTATCGATTGTAATCTGTCTAGTACTACACCTATATAGCACAGAGCATAAACTAATAAACTGAAAGGAAATGGTACAAAAAATACAATCTAAGGTACAATATGTGGCCAAATATTCCCATGTTCCCCAAATACATCCATGCTCATCTCCTCAGAACATACCTGCAGATCTCCCTCGATCAATTCATAAACAGCATCTAGCTTTTCCGCCCGATTCTGCAGGGATGTGCGGGCTTCATGATGTTTCTTGTTCCACTCAGAGAAGGTGAGTTCATCCACCTCCTTGTAGGCCAAGCACAAAGTCCTCAATGTCTCCTCTGCAAAACACTGGAAAGACATTCAGGGAGAAACATCCAGTCTATGTGTAGGCCTTCAAAGTAAGAAAGGAAGTGGACTTTCCTTGGGTTCTCTTTGACTCTAATTACAAACTGGATGTTCTACAGACTGAGTTCTCTGGGTTCCTACTGCTGGACATGACATTATTCACAAACTCAGCAGCTAAGAATGTCCAACTGTGGTCAATTTATTTTGGTTTCTGAATTAGTTAGAATGATGAAACTGATTTCAAGACAAAAACAAATTGCCAGTCCATGACAAAAAAAACAACATATTTTTATTGAGTGCAATGCCCAAGAGTCCTGCTAATTGGCAGGGCTAAAACAACCCAAATACTGATCCTAAGGAGGAAGCGAATTGGTCTCCAAAGGGTCATTGCAGAACTCAGATTCATATGATTCGTGCACTAGGGATATGTCTGAGTTGAAAAACAAGTCAAGACTTTACAATTTCCTTTTGACTAGATCCCATACTCACATCTAGTGCCTTCTTGGTGATAGTGTCATTGGAATAGCTTGAATGTAGGCGCTCAAAGATAACAAGATCTGCCCCCTTTGTGTACAGCTTCACTGTCCCTTCAGGGGTTCTCACTGTAGAGAGAAGTGGATAAACTATTGCATGGATGCTGGAAACCTTTCAATTCTAGCATTACGTACTGTCCCAAGGAAAGGGGGATCTACATTTTTCTTGAAGTATCTCATTTACTAAGGGGGTGATTTTCATCCTGTAGGTATAGCTCAAAGTCCCTGGGTACTTTGGCTTGGACAATTTCTAAGGAAAATGCTACCTCCTCGTACTTGCAGTTCCTGTTTATTCAAATAATTTTTTGCCTAAAACTACACTCACACATTTGTAAATATAAACATGTACATACTATTACACTTCCTAAGCCTAAACCTGAGGATTCCGCCACCCAATGCAAGCAGAGCTATGGGCATACAGAAGAAAGCAATCTTGCAGGAGTAAATTAATGGTTAAAGCAATAGGCTGAGAAACGGGAAGCCCTTCAACTCCCGACCCCTGCCCACTTAAATTGCACTCAGTACGTTGGCTGCTGCTATTCAGTGGCACTTAACCAGGCAGTGCCACTGAATATCAGGGAAGCAGGGTGTTCCCATGGCAGAGTCGGGGTGGATTTGGAAGTTATACAGGTGCTGTACCCACAGAACTAAGCAGGGTCATGGGACTGCTCAAAATGCAAGACTACAGCTAGAGGTCATGGCTGCCATTTTTAAGCAGGAGCTACAAGGGGCAGGAACAAGTGGGGTTTTGTCCCGCTTAGCCAGTGGACCACCAATGAAGTTAAGGTAGGCCTAGGGGAGGTCTACTGGGACTAGGAAAGTCTGAGAAAGAGGGTCCGAACTTCTGGGGGAATGCCCTCTGTTGAGGACAGGAGCAGGGAGCAGGATCCATACAGGTTTGGAGCAGGGAAGGAGGGAATTGGATTTGGGGGGGGGGGAGAGAAATCCCCTGAATATTATTCAGGACTCACATAACATCTGGCAGCTATCTCATGCCTACATAGACCCGGATTTGAGTGCTGGTACTCGGACATGGCCCGGCATTGAATATCCGGAGCTAATTTAGCTGGCGACAATCATCACTTTAAAAAAATGCTGACTGGCGCTGGATGAGTATCGGAGGAATAGATTATATGCCCTCTGGCGACAGGGAAATATCCACTGTATCTGAGTGTAACTCACCTTGAGCTACCACTGAAAATATGTGAGATAAATTCAAGTCCCAATTCCCCATTCAGGCAGTAGATTTGGGTGTATATCACATGCGAATCCCTCTAGTCACACAACGGCAACATGTTTCCAGCAGAAACTGTCATTCATGCACCCAACTGCTATTAGCTGCGCACCAGCATTTATAAACCAGGTTTCAGCAGCTGTAAGGACTCGCACCCAAAGATAGGCATGAGACCCACAGAAAGCTGCTATTTTGCAAAGGGCGCTCTGTGCAAAGTGCCTTTTGCAGAATACAAACTTAGCATGGATTAGTGCCTAATTTGGGGTGCTATTTACTGAAGTCCCTCCAAATGTTTTTTTTTAATATTTATCTATATTCTTGATGTTTGACCATCTGATCCTTTATAAATAAGCTATATTATAGAAAAGCATTAGCTTGATATCTATGTTACAGTATTTGAATATTCTAATGTGTTTTTGTTAGGTGTTTCATTGGTATTATACTGACATTGTATTATACCTATGTTATTTGAATGTTCTTCCATGCAGTGTATTACGATATTGTTTGTATTATATGACTTATCATATTTCTGTTATATGGTTGTTCTGCAGTGCTACTAAATATGTATATTTTTGGTCCTGTTTCATGTTAATCCTATTATTAGGTTTCAGTTTGCTGTTTCCATGTTTACCTCATTTATTGTATTTATGTTTATATTTGGTCATTTTACTATTGTTTTGCTATTAATAAAATTGTAAGTTTTATGTTAAACTGTACCTGTTGTACACCGTCATGGGTGAATCTCTTCAAAAAGGCGGTTAATAAATCCCAATAAGTAAATAGAATAAATAAATATGGTAGGCACAACATTTGCACCTGTGTGCCTTGTTAGTCTAACAGTCTAGAAATAAGATTATCCTCCACCTGTACAGCCAGTATAAACATTACTATTCACTAATCCCCCTGTTTACAAAGCCGCACTAGCTGCCACGCAGCAGTGATACAGCCCATTCAAAGTGAACGGGCTGTGTCGGCATTATCACACCGGCAGCTGTTAATGCGGCTTTGTAAACAGGAGGGTAAGACATCTCCTGAACCTGAGGCCACAGTTATCAGTTTCCTTATAATGCTATACTTATATCAGAAAGGGCTACCACATTCTAGCAAATACTTAAGCAAATATTTAATCCATGCCAGTAGAGCATTTAGCTCCAAAAACCTATTCAGTCTTTCCTTCCACTCCCCCGCCCCCAATGTTTTCCTACTGCACCAATTTTCCTTTGTATTGGAGGCTCGAATATTTATATTCCTTGGTTCCTTTTCACATTTTACACGTTTAAGGTTATCATGGAAATGGCATATCTCCATACTTTACCACATATCATCCCACTCTTTTTACAGTGTAATAACCACATAGGTACAAAATCATGCACCACTAAACCTATCACTGTGTATGATCAGTGCTGTGCTCCTATCTACTTACCTCATCTCAGGCTCATTTGCTTCTTCATCACTAACCTAAAATAGACATCCTCTTGCGAACACTGTTGAAATCCAAGATCGCCAGAACTTTGTACGTCCTCTCCACTCCAAGTTCGCTGACAGTGACAGTATCCTGTGTACGGCTAAGAAATACATAACCAAAATTCCTTGCTGCGGTTACGAGGGCCCCTTCATCTGGAGATGCTGCCTGGTAGATCAGATCACCTGAAAGGGAGAGAGTGGATTCTGCATCACTGGAGGTTTTCAAAGGCAGAGTAGACAATCATCTTTCGGGGCTGGTTTAAGTAGAATGGATGCTGGCTGGTGGCATGGAATCGGGTGCACTAGAGGGACCTTTCCAGCCATCTTTCTATGATTCAGTGAATGATAATTCTTTAAAGATACTTAGTACCAATTATTATTTTGACATTTGTGAATGAATAGGTTGGGTAGTTTAAGAGCGGGGCACTTTTAGCCAAGAGACTTTGTGACATGACAAAGGGTATCCAGATACAGAACACTTTTCTCTCCTGTATAAAAATAATCCTAGTCAGTTGCTTCAGCCTGCCAGGTCATAAGGCTGACACAACAGTATTTTCAGTTTACATGTGAGGATGCATAAGAGGTAATAAAACATTGAAACATTGAAAATGGCAGCAGCAAACAAATGCAGGCCCCACTCCCAACCCCTCTGAACAAAATTGCCCCCCCCCCCTCATCCATAGGCCTCCCCCACCAGCCCTACCTTAGAAACCCTGGTGGTCTAGTGGCCTAGTCAGGACAAGATAACTTCCCAGTCTCTCCTGCCCATTCTGGCTCCACAGTCAAAATGGCTGCTGTGATTTCCCCTGGAAGTCTTACAAGACTGCAGTGGGAAGTTGTGGCAGTCAGTGTGACTGCAGAGCCAGCATGGGCAGATGTGACTGGGGATCACTCCTGCCCTGACTAGGCCACTAAACCACCAAGGTAGGCCCAGAGGTGAGGGGCTGATTTTGTTCAGGGGAGTCAGTGGTAGGGCTTGCTTTTGTTCAAGTGTGGGGGGGGGGGGGGAAGAGTGGAGTGAGGCCCGCTTTTGTTTGGAGGGGGAAGGGAGTGGAGCCGCTTTTGTTCAGGGAGAGGGGGAGTTTCAATTTCAGCCTAAAGTGCACCGACATTGTTGTCTGAAACAGAAACAAGGCCAAATTTGAATTTCAGGTAGGTTTTGACGTAGAAACTGAAACCGAAATTCTGTTGGCCTCCAATGAAGGTATTAAAATGTCTCTATCATACCTCCCCTCTATGCTTTATAATGCTTTAGTAGCCGGCCTCTAGACTGACTCCATCCTTCTTATATCTTTTTGAAGGTTGTTTTTGTTTGGGGGGTTTTCTGGATCTTGTGGCCTTGCTTAAGACATCTTGCTTGCCAGATTTTGTGGTTTGGTTTAATATTTATTTTTAGCCAGGATTACAGTGTGTTACAACCTATGTTGTTGTTGTAATAACCATAGGTGCTAGCTCTGTGGCTGCCAGTGGGTTCTGAGTACCCACAATATAGAAGAAACACCTTCATCGTATGCAGCGAGAGGTACAGTTGGATTCTGTTTGGCTTCTCCACTAATTTTGTAAAGTTGCTGCTTATGGTAATGATCTCCTCCCTTCTGGCTGGATAAGATTAAGGGTGGAGAAGGTTTTACATAGAAAGAAAAAGGTGGCAGATAATGATGGCCCATCCTATCTTCTCCTGTCCCTAAGAAATCTTGAGTTAGTGACCTAAGAAGTAATTCTTCTTAACAGGGAACAGTCTAGCCAGCAAGCTGCTTGCCATCCATCTCTATTTAGAAAGAGAGGATATAAAAGATCTGACTAGTACTGGAAAAGGTGAGTCAGGAAATTTGGGCTGTGAAGTTTAATCAAGTCTATTGGAGAAGCAGCCTAGTGATAAAAGCAATGGGCTGACAACCAGTGAATCCCACTTCAAATCCTGCTGCTGCTCTTTGTGGTCCTGGGTAGTCACTTAACCCTCCTTTACCTCAGGAACAAACTTAGGGGTCTTTTTACAGAGTGGCGGTAAGCCCAATGCGGGCTTACCTCTCGCTTTTCTGGTACTACCGCTGGCACAACATGGCCACCAGCGGTAGTCCTGCCCCGAGCATGCGCCATTTCCAGGGAAAAAGAAAACCCTCCAGGAAATGGCTTGCACTGCGGTAACCTGGCGGTAATCGGGCATCGCCGCAAGCTGCCCAGTTACCAGCGGGTTAGCATGGGAGCCCTTATCGCCACCTCAATGGGTGGCAGTAAGGGCTCCCCACCGTATGACCATGCAGTATGAGTTCTCTTATCGCATGGCCATGTGTGTCTGAGGGCTTTTTACCCGCTGCGGTAAAAAGGGCCCTGTAACATGGGGAAAACGGCCCTGCTGCTAGCGCAGGGCCCTTTTTCCTACAGCTTGGTATAAGGACCCCTTAGATTGTAAGACTTCCAGGGACAGAGAAACCCCTAATGCATCAGAATGAACTCACGTTGAGCTACAACTGAAAAAATAAATCACAAATTCACAATAGACTGCAAAAATTACATGTATCTGTAAAAATGGGAACATCATTTCGGCCACATATCATAACCATAATATAAACATCATCACAATATAAAATCACAATATACAGAACCCAACACTTGTAATTACATCATAAAATAAAGATACAAATATATAATAACAAATCTATAAAATTTAAGGTCAATGCCTACTCAAACAACCAGGTTTTAAGGCATTGATGAAAATCCAAAAAATTATCAATATTCCTAACAGATGATGGAAGACTATACCATAAAAATACCAATGAGCAAACGTAATCACGCTTGCAAGCACATACAAGTCTAAAAGAGCTCGCAGAAGGGAGAGAAAAAGTGCATCTCATCTTGTGAGTGCAAAGCATGACAAGGTACATAAAAAAGTAATATCTTTAGCATATATTTTAGCACTATAAGGCTGAAAACTTTAAAACCCCAAACCAGCAACTTAAAACAACACTTCTCAATAGACAATGTAAAGATGACAAAACAGCAGAGCTATGGCAAAACTTTGGAGAATTAGTTAGTTGTAGGCAGTGAGGTGAGAGTGACCCAGATTGTTTTAATTGTACAGCACAAAAAGCATTAAGTGCAGGTAGCATAACCTTAGCTAGTACTCTGAGCTGCTACTGTCCCACTTCTGCTCATCCATGCCTGGGGCTGTAGGAGCAAGGTGTGCTCTTCATCTCTTTAATTTTTCTTTTCACTAATTATTCCCTTGAATTCATTGCAACACTCAGTGTCATCATTTACCTACGGCTTTATCCAATTAAATTACAACACACCTTATCAAAAAGAACAGCGCAGCTGGAAAACTCGGAGGTAGAAGAAACTGAAAAGAAAGACCAAAGCCAAAGACTGGCAACATCTACAGAAACTTCCTGTCATATTAATGTAAGACCAGGCAATCTTAATATTCATGAAGTAGGATTGCCACTTTGTAAAAGGACCCCTACATAATACCCATGGCTCTCAACGGTTTTTAAAGATGCTGACAGCCGCAAGCTAAATTAAACCTGGATATTCAATGTCAGGTCTAATCCGGCATGTGTGACTGGGTGCCAGTCGATATTCAGGCCAGTGCTTGGATATATAAGCCGATAAAGTTAGGACAGAAAAATGGATGTACTTACCTGGTTACTGGGCCAAAAATCATTGATAACCAAGAAATGTATTTATTTGTTTATTTTATTTAATAAATTTATAGCCCGCTCATTAAAACTATCTGAGCGGATTACAACAAACATTCATACAATTAATGACAAATGGTTCCCAAACTTGATCCTGGAGGCACCCTAGCCAGTCAGGTTTTCAGGATACCCACAATGAATATTCATGAAGAGATTGGCATGTAATGTCTCCACTGCATGCAAATCTCTCTCATGAATATTCATTGTAGATATCCTGAAAACCTAACTAACTGGGGTGCCTCCAGGACTAGGTTTGGGAACCACTGACTTAAAATATACACATATAAACCCAAAAGCAGATGTCATGATTACAAGCTGCCATAACTCAAGTAATAAAGAAACCTGAAACTTGAACTTGAGAAGTGGTGGAACTGATGCGCCTATTTGACATACAAGTTCCTCGAGTGGTTACAAAATTACCCTGCTCATGTACAGGGCCTCCAAGAGACAAAGCCAGGACCAGGGCAAACAATCTTCAGTACCACACCACTGCCGAGACCGCCTCCCTGCCCCCAACGCTGCCCCCATCCCTGCCATCACCATCCCTGTCACCACCGTGGCCATCTCCCCGCCGCCATTGCTGCCCCCATCGCTGCCATACACTCCCCACAGCGAACAAGAGAGAGTGCTCTGCCAGCCATGAGTCCTTCTTCCAGCCATGTCCCACCTCCTGTGAAGTAACTTCCTGTTCCACTTAGGCAGGACGGGGCAGCAGAAGGACCTGTGGCCGCCAGAACAGTCTCTTTTGATTGCCAGCGCTGAGCCCTCCTTAGAGTCAGGGCCCAGGGAATCTTGCCCCTCCCCCTCTTGGCAGCCCTGAGTGGAGGAGTAGCCTAGTGGTTAGTGCAGTGGACTTTGATCCTGGGGAACTGAGTTCGATTCCCACTGCAGCTCCTTGTGACTCTGGGCAAGTCACTTAACCCTCCATTGCCCCTGGTACAAAATAAGTACCTGAATATATGTAAACCACCTTGAATGTAGTTGCAAAAACCTCAGAAAGGTGTTATATGAAGTCCCATTTCCCTTTCCCTATGTAGAGGAGTGTGGTAGCCGTGTTAGTCCACTCTTAAGGTTATCAATAGAAATCAAACAAAATAAAACATGGAAAAGAAAATAAGATGATACCTTTTTTATTGGACATAACTTAATACATTTCTTGATTAGCTTTCGAAGGTTGCCCTTCTTCGTCAGATCGGAAATAAGCAAATGTGCTAGCTGACAGTGTATATAAGTGAAAACATTCAAGCATTACTATCACAGTCTGACAGGGTGGGAGGATGGGGGTGGGTCGGAGGTATGCATGGGGACATCAAAGCATATCATTTCCCTTTCCCTATGAAAACTAACATTTTCTGGTATCTTTCTCTAAGTACTCACCCTCTTTCTCCTCCACCATAACAGTGTGACAGATGGCCAACAACCTGAAGAACTCTTGCAACTCTGTATCATGCCCACGCACTCCGTCTATCAGAGATTGGTCATAAAACTGAAGCTTCTTATCTGCAAATTGGTTCCAGCTGAAGTCCACCCTCTATGATTTTTTACAACAGAAAAGAAGTTTAGAAACATGGGAAAATGAAGGCCGATAAAGACCATTCCTGGATTCTATAAATGGCATCCAAATTTGCGCACAATCTTGAGATCCATGCACAAACATATTAGTTAACAATTGGCTGCTAACAATCAATTATTGATGTTAATTGGCACTAATTAGGAATTGCAGATGGATCTGGCTCGCACCATTCTGTAACGATCCACACCCAAATCCTCTCACATGCAACCCTGAAGGGGCTTGGCCATGGGAAGGGCATGGGTGGGTCAGGGGCGTTCTGAATAATTACATTCAGTGTTAAAAAATATGGGGGATGTGTGCCCAAGTTGCATGCAAGAATTCATACCAAATTGCAGCTGGCATAAGTCCTCTCGCCCACAGTTAGATGCGAAAATCCCCACCGAGCGCTGTTCTATACAGGGCACTCATCGCAGAGCCATTTACTGAGGGGCCCTTTTACTAAGCCACATAGGCACCTACATGCGCCCAACACTTGCCAGTTTGGAGTTACTGCCCGGATACTGCGTGGCCCTTGCGATAATTTCATTTTTGACGCATATCCGCTATGCACGTATGAAAATTATTTTTGGACGTGCGTAGCAGACGCGCGTCAAGTGGCTTTCTACGCATGTAGGTCATAACTGCCCTGTTAATGCGTGAGACCTTACCGCTAAGTTGATGGGTGGCGGTAAGGTCTCAGACCCAAAACGGACACGTGCCAATTTTGATTTTGCCGCACGTACATTTTCATCAAAAATTTTAAAAAGGCATTTTTTACAGGCACGCTGAAAAATGAATCTGCATGCGCCCAAAACCCACACCAACACTAGCACAGACCATTTTTCAGTGCGCCTTAGTAAAAGGACCCTTGAATCTGGCCCCATATGGCCTATCTAGTCTGCCCATCCTTGCCATCAACTATCCCTTCCTCTCCCTTACAATCCTATGTACTTGTCCCAAGTTTGCTTGTCAAGCTTTTCAAGTATATTTTCTGCAAGAACAGGTCATTAAAATACTGTTTGTGAAAAAAAGAGAGAGATTAAAACAACACTTAGAAGAGTGTACCTTTAATGATAAAATAAATAATAAGAAAAACATAAAATAAAGAAGATGGCTTTATAGAATGTATTCAGGAAGAAACACAGATTTATAAGGAAGACAATGATTCATTAGTTCAAATAGAGAAATAAAAAGGGTTTAAATATTGTGCTTCGTGTGCTTGCTTCAGCAGCACGTATGCTTAATCTTGCACTCCCTAAGCTCATAATGGGCTTAAGACTCATACAGTTTATATTTTAGTTTTGATAACATAATTGCTCTTTGCTTTTCGTAATAAACTGTGTTTGAATTGGTTTCTATTATGGTGTTAGCTGCGAGGTACAGTACTTTAAGAGATCTGAAATCTTACCTGAGATTCTTTCTCATCAGCTGAACTCGTACCTTGAAATTAAAAAAAAAAAATATATATATATATATAAACCCATATGGATTAGAGTGATTTTAAGGTAATCTACATAATTCATTTTTGTTTTCATACATGTCTCATAGATGTGACGTGTCTCTTGCTGTTGCTATATCCATCTGCCTTTGTGTACATTGATCTGCATGGTTCTAGGACTCTCTCCATGCACCAACTTGCCTGAAATTTGGTAGGTGGATCTCTCCCTGAGGTGGGAGCAATCCTGCCAAATTTCAAACAAATCAGCAGATCAGCAGAGCTCCTGAGTTCAGCAGGACCATCTAAGGAGCAAGAGGATCCCTACGTTCCAGAGTTTTACGGAAGTGTAGTGCCAGGCCAGCTTACCTATCCTTTCCTTGTGTTTCTAAGCTAGCTTAGCAATTATAATAGCACTAAAAAAATTAATGGATATGGTTGATAGCATTCAAATCCCCAAAAGCATTGAGAGGGGAAGTTATCAACATGGGCTACTGTTGAGTTGGGTTGTTTTACCACATTGGGTTATTTTTGTACAGGGGACAGGCGGGGATGGAAGATATTCCAGTGGGAATGGGTGAAATTTCTGTTCCCGTGCAACTCTCTAGTTAGGACACTGAAAAGGCTTGGATTCTATAACAATGCACGTAACTTAATACAGGGCCACCGAGAGACTGAGCTGGGCCTGGGTCAGGGGCAAAATTGTCTGAGCCACCGAGAGACTGAACTGGGCCCAGGGCAAAATCATCATCTCTACCGCTGCCCCCCTCCCCCCAAAACCATCATCACCTCCGCCCTCCTTCCTCGCCCGCCAGAAGTACCTTAGCTGGCTCTGCCCAGCATTGCCTGCCCCTTTGGCTGTGTTCCTCAGGTCGCACATGCTCAGTCTCAAAACTGAGCATGTGTGGCCTGAGGGCCCAGCAGCTAATAGGCAGGCAATGCAAGGTTGAGCCCGGCACCGGAGTTTTCTCTCTCCTGTTCCTGTCGGGACACGATCACCCGGGTCCCATCAGGAGCAATACAGAAAGAGAGACCCCGGCGCCACGCCCCCCCCTTGGAGGCCTGGGCCCTGGGAATTTTGCCCCCCCCCCCCCCATCTCCCGGCGGCTATGACTTAATAAGCCTAACAAGCTAATGAGCACACATGACAGCGCTTAGCGAGCAATAATGAGCATTAATTGGCACTGATTAGAATTTAGGTGCACAACTCGCTAAGCATATTCTGTAATGATGTGCACTGAACTTCTAATGTGCACAGGCAAAAAGGGGCATGTTATGGGCAGGGAAATGAGCATATTGTGGGTGTTCCAAAATTTATGTGCCTAGTTATAGAATATGGCCTAGTGCGCCTAAATCTACTTGCAAGGATTTACACCAAGTTTTCATTGGTGTAAATGGATGCATGTAGATTTAGACGCTGAAATATGAACTAAATGTATTATATATTTTTTTTATTTTTTTTTATTTGTTACATTTGTATCTCACATTTTCCCACCTGTTTGTAGGCTCGATGTGGCTTACACAGTACCGAGAGTCGTTAGCAGACTCCGGTGTGAACAAATACATTTGATGTTGTGGTAGGATAAAGTTGATGTATCTAGGTACCAATTATAGAATACGCTTAGTCAGTGCCGATTTTTTAGGTGCCATATAGGTGCTGACTTTTTAGGTGCCTCCAGATCATGAATTCTTGGGCAGACGCATTTCAATTAAAACTCAACGCAGAAAAAACACAATGTCTCATCCTCTCATCACAATACAACACAAACAAACCCACCACTATAAACACCCCAGACTACACCCTTCCTGTTTCAGATAGCCTGAAAATTCTCGGAGTCACAATCTACTGAAATCTCACACTAGAAAGCCATGCGAAAAACACAACAAAGTAAATGTTCCATTCAAAGTGGAAACTCAAAATCTCTGAAGACATATTTCTTCAACAAGGCCTACAATGAGAACCTATAGGCTCACTAATCCACTTCACCAACCCATTCAGTTATGAAAGCCCACCTTCCATAATTACCCTAATAAATCCCTTCCTTCTTCTTTCTTCCCTTAATTAATCTCTACACAATACTAACTGTACCTGATATACTGGAATAACTATGTTAACAATACATGTAAGCCACATTGAGCCTGCAAATAGGTGGGAAAATGTGGGATACAAATGCAATAAATAAATAAAACCTTTCTTCCCAAGGAAAATATTCTGCAGCCTGGTACAATCAATGGCACTAAGCCACCTAGATTACTGCAATGCGATTTATGCCGGATGCAAAGAACAAATCATCAAGAAACTCCAAACTGCCCAAAACACAGCGGCCAGACTCATATTTAGAAAAACGAAATATGAAAGCGCCAAACCCCTAAGAGAAAAACTACACTGGCTCCCACTTAAAGAATGTATTGCGTTCAAACTTCGCACTTTGGCTCATAAAATTATTCACGGCGAGGCCCCGGCCTAGATGTCAGACCTCATAGATCTACCAACCAGGAACACAAAAAGATCAGCATACACATTCTTGAATCTCCATTACCCCAGCTGCAAAGGACTAAAATATAAATCAACATATGCATCCAGCTTCTCATACATAAGCACCCAACTGTGGAATGCACTACCAAACGCCATAAAAACAATACACGACCTAACAAACTTCCGAAAATCATTAAAAACCAACCTGTTCAAAAAGGCATACCACAATGACCCAACCTAAATACCAAACAACGAAACATATATCGGAACTGGACAAAACCAAACTCTCTACACTTGACTGGTTCATTCACTCTGTCACTAAGGATCATGAACGCAATTCCACCTTAGTTCTCATTCCGGAAATGAACTCTTTATACTTGAATGCTTAATCTACTCTGCAACTTATGAACTTTAATGCAATACCACTTTGTATTTCTCACCCCGGAAATGGCGATCGCCATTATGGCATAATGTAAGCCACATTGAGCCTGCAAATAGGTGGGAAAATGTGGGATACAAATGCAATAAATAAATAAATAAATAGAATCTCCTCCAATGTGCCCTGAATATACCCTCTAACCACTGGAGCCCTGTGCAGTTACTTAGAGCCAGGATGGTCTGTGGGCAGAATCAGGGAGTTGCTGGCCATTTGCAGGCACCAGCCAAATTCAGTGCTACTGCCCAAATAGTTAAGCAGGCACAAAAGGCAGTCCCAGTAGCATACCAAGGGTAGGGCGGTGGGGGTGGTCCACCCCAGGTGCAAGCAGCAATGGGTGCACAGAGCAGTCGTGTGGCTGTCGGCTCAATCAGTCCCCTGCCCCCTCTGATGTTACTTCCTGTTCCAGGGCAGGGGACCAGCAGAGCCAACAGCCGCATGACTGCTCCATGCACCCCCTTGCTAAGAGGAAGGGTGGTGGGGGTGATGCACTGTCCGCAGAGAATGAATAATTGAAAATGAAGAAGAGAATAAAACAGTACAAGAAGTATTTTTATGCCAATGATTGCATCAAAGTCATTTATAGACCGAATGTAAATGGTCTGAGCTTGATTCTTGTGTTTTTTATTAGATATTTCCACTAGTTTTTATATTTATTTATTAGGATTTATTTACTGCCTTTCTGAAGGAAATGCTGTTTGAAAAATGATTCCCCCCCCCCCCCCCCTTCCTCATATACAAGTAAAATATCGGCACAGACGCTTTTGCTTATTAAAAAAGGCACCATAGTTAGATTGGAGAGGGAACGTATGCATGGTGACTGCACTTTTAAATCAATGTGTGTATTTTCAGGGACAAAGTAGAGAGCCATGCCACCCCTATTTTCAAAAGAAACTCCACAGGAGCTTCCCCTCTGAAAATGAGCTTACAGGCTGTGGGGCAGTATTGACAGCATCCTTTCTACCATGCAGGGGAAAGATTCTGCATTCAGAAGGGTCTGCCACAACAAGGTCATTTTTCCTAGCTTGTACAAATCCATTTTTCATTATATGTACACATACATTGTGATTTTTCTTTACTGTGCCACCATGTCCAGGGCATCTTAGAACAGGTTGTAGTACAGAGAAATTGGACGTGGTGGCCAACGGGAGGAATCCCAGAGGTTTAGGAATAAAGAACATGAGTTACCATAAATCCTTTTACTGATGCAGCATTTCTTAAAGACCATAATGTTCTGTGTTAAGGTGCCAGTCTTGTCAGAGAAAACATATTCAATTTGACCGAGCAGGTCACTGAGGCTGGTGGATCGGGCTTTGGCTGGAATGTCCTTTTCGGCATAATACATTTGTAAATCCCAGTCAATAAACAGGCTGTGGATCACATGAATAAATTCTGACCTACAGAACGGTGACAGAGAAAACAGATCAGAACTCACACAATATCTTATGCCTGAGAGCCACGTGGCAGGGTCATCACATAATGGTATCCCTTGAAGCAGTGGATCTCCACCTAGTTCTCGAGACACACCCAGCCAGTCAGGTTTTCAGGATACTCACAATGCACATGCATAAGATAGATTTGTATACAATGGAGGGAGTGCATGCAAACTTATCACATGCACAGGGGCAGCCCAAGACAATCTGTCGCCTAAGGCAAGAAATGAGCTGCCACCCTGGCTCCTCCACACCTGCCCCCTTTCTTCCCCAACCCCCTTCCCTGAAATTACCTTTTCTATTCTTCTCTTGCTTTTCAAAAGAAGGCAGCAGCAGTAATTCCCATGGGCTACCCTGCAGCCTGCCGCGACTCCTTCTCTCTACTGTGTTGCGGCCCACCTCTCTGATGGTTCCTGTTTCCTCAGAAGTGGGCCACCTATAGCAGAGAGAAGCCTATGGGAATTGCTGCTGCTGCCTTCTTTTGAAAAACAAGAAAAGAAAAAGATAATTTGGAGGAAGGGGGTTGGGGGTGGAAGGGCGGGGGGGGGGTGATGTTGCCTCACAAGAATGCCACCTGAAGCCCCTGCCTCAGGTGGCCTAATGGTAGGGCCACCAATGCCCATGCCTAGTCATTGTGGATATCTGAAAACCTGACTGGCTGGGTGTGTCCCAAGAATTGAGTTGAGAACCCCTGCCTTTGAGCAATTGGAGCAGGAGCTGGCAGCACTCTCCCCAGTACTGCTACCTTAGGGAGTCGATATTCAAAACAATTTAAATGGCTAGAAACAGCCCCTGACCATTTAAATTGCTTGTCCAAGGCTAACCAGATATATTCAGCAGCACTTAACTGGACAGTGCGGCTCAAAATGGCCGGTTAGCACCTAAGCTGAAACCTACTAATTCGTGGGTGTTCCAGGGGTAGAATTTGCACTTTATTTATTTATTGGGATTTATTAACCCAATGCAGTGCACAGCAGGTACAGTTTAACATTTACAGTTTTGTTAACAGCATAACAATAGTCAAATAACCAAGAATAAATATAAATACAATAAATGAGGTAAACTTGAAAACAGTAAATTGAAACCTAATAACAGAACTACCATGAGACAGTATCAAAAATATACACATTTAACAGCACTGGAATTTAAATACCAGAGATATAATACAATGTTAGCATAATACTAATGGTATACCTAATAAACATGCATTAGAACATTCCAGAAGCGTAGCCAGGTTGAAGGCATGGGGGGGGGGGGAGCATAGAGTGGAATGCTGACAGTGGTCTGTTTGGGGGAGCAGCTGCTCCTCTGGCCCCCTAGCTACACCTCTGGAACATTCAACTAACATAGATTTGATGCTAAAGATTTTCTACAATAGAGGCTTACCATTTTTTTTTTTTACATTTGTACCCCATGCTTTCCCACTCATGGCAGGCTCAATGTGGCTTACATATTGTATACAGGTACTTATTTGTACCTGGGGCAATGGAGGGTTAAGTGACTTGTGAGCTGCTTGTGCCTGAAGTAGGAATGGAACTCACTTCCTCAGGACCAAAGTCCACCACCCTAACCACTAGGCCACTCCTCCACTCTATATAGCTGAGGGACCAAGAATTAGATATGTGAGGGGAACAAAATGTGTGGTACTGTAGATAGTTAAGTGCCAATATTAAGCTCTTAACCTGCTGGGATAGCCTAATGGTTAGTGCATCAGGCTTTGAGCCTGGCAAACTGGGTTCAGTTCCATCTGCAGTTCCTTATGACCTTGGGCAAGTTTCTTAACCCCTCCATTGCCCCAGGTACAAAAACTTAGATTGTGAGCCCTTTGGGGACAGAGAAAGTACATGTATATAACATGTACAGCACTGTATATGTCTAGTAGAAATGAGTAGTAGTAATAACTGCATAAATAAGACCACAAAAACACAGTCCTATCTTTATGCGGTTCACCTTAGCTGCTTAAATGCTAACATTGCTCATAACTGGCTAGGTTTTATATTTAATGCTGGTGCCCAGACATGGCCTATGGAATATCTGGGGAGAAAGCCAGCGACGGTCGGACAAATGCTGTCACCAGCTGAATATTGGGCCCTATCCCCCCAATATTCAAAAGTCAGGATCGGTACCAGGCTGATTAAATGCCTCATAACTGACTATCTGCTGATTTTCAGTCCCACTTTAGCGGCTATATTTGGCCGCATGAATACAAGGGATATCTTTGGCCTTTTGAACATAACTGGCTAAGTCTGAATATCGATGTAGCTGGATATGTTCAAATTGGCCAAAAATAAACCAGATGTTCAATGCTGGTCACCGGATATGGCCCGGCATTGACTTAGTGCTGACTGAGGGAGTTAGCTGGGCTAACTCCCGTGGCCTGAGTATCAGCCCCTGTGTTTTTAGGGGATTAGATAAATGAACTGGGAACCACAGAATATGGTATATAAATTTGGGAGACGGGACTGGTGGTTGGGAGGCGTGGATAGTGCTGGGCAGACTTATACGGTCTGTGCCCTGAAGAGCACAGGTACAAATCAAAGTAGGGTATACACAAAAAGTAGCACATATGAGTTATCTTGTTGGGCAGACTGGATGGACCGTGCAGGTCTTTTTCTGCCGTCATCTACTATGTTACTATGTAATTTGAAGTTGCCCATTCTCTGATTATTTTATAGATGATTAACCTGTATCAACAGTATATGAGGAGTTAAATATACCCGCTTGGATCAAATCTCTGGCCTTGCACAGCTAGCTGAGCCTGTAGTTCAGGAAGGAGAGAGTAGAGATGCTGGTCCTTTTGACAAACAGCAGATCTGCCAAGTCTCCCACATTAAGAGGGCGACTCCTGCTTTTGCAGATTATCTCTTGCATTCCTGCTGGTGAGCCTGGATCTCCTGCTGAGCAGCTTTCCCTTACAGCAGCAACAGGAGATGCCTTTATAAAATATCATCTCTTGCTGCTGTGGGACCAGTCTCGCGATAAGAGCTGTGGGACTGGTCCTGTGGCAGGAGATGATGTTTTATTAAGGCATCTCCTACTGCTGCTGCAAGGGGAGATGATAGCTGTGACTGCATCAGCAAACTGAATCAGGGGAAGAACTGTGGGCCGGGATGGGTGGAGCTAAGGGCAGGGCAGAGCGGTGGGTAAGGCGGGGCATGTTCTAAATCTCCCTCTAGAAAAGCTGTCCCCTTGGCAGTTTTGCAACAGAGATGGGATACTGTACGCTAGTGCCTACCAGGGCCAGTCTTAGGCAGAGGCGACCAAGGCAGCCACATAGGGCCCCGCGCGGCGCACCTCAACTCTGCCTCGCTCGTGCCTCCGCTCCGACCTCTGCCGGACCGCCGCTGCTCGCCTCGACGACCGCATAATCATCATCACCGGCGCGGCGCCCACCCCCGGCTTGGGCCCGCCGTCAGCTCCTGAGAGTCCCCGCCTCCCCGGACCCCGGCGACTAACTGCAGCGATGCTAGCGAGCCAGGCCCAGCCCAGGCAGTGACGGTGACTAGGACAGACAGACGGCTCACCTCCAGCTTCCCGCTCAATGTCCCGCCTTCTGAAGTTCTGATGTATTTCCTGTTTCCGGACCGTGAGGGCGGGAGTCACTGAGCGGGAAAAGCTGGAGGTGGTGAGGTGAGCCATCGTCGCTGACGCCATCTCTACTGATTGAGTGAAGAAGGCTACTGCTGCTGGAGTGCTGGTAGGCAACTTGAGATTGTGATGGGATATTAGAAAGAAGAGGCAGGCAGTAAAGGGAGAGTGGAGATGGCTGCGGCTTGAGGAGAAAAAGACCTGATGGACCTTTGGGTTGGCAGGTGATTGGTAAAGAGGTAAAGGGAATTGTGAAGGGGTGGGGGAGAAAGATGTGATGGCAGGAGAGAAAAAAGGAACCAAGGTTTGAGGGTAAGGGTGAGGGGAAATGGGCACTAGGAATTGACAGGGAGAGGAGAAACCTGAGGGTGAGCGGATCAGCAGGGACTCAGGGACTACAGGCCTGAGGAGGAGAATGGAAGGGAGAAAAAGTGACCTTAGCTGGGGATGGCAGAACAGCGATTGGAGGGAGAAAGGGAGACCAGAGGAGAGAAGAGTGAGTGAGATTCAGAGATTGGCAGTGGGCTGAACAGGATTTGGACTGGGGACTGAAGGGAGAAAATGTTGTCTTGAAGGAGAGAGTGGAGAGTTGTGCAGGCACTGGCAGTGTGAATGGGAGAGAAGGGCATTGGGTTTGAAGCAGAGAACACTATGAAAGGGGGATGAGATTTGATATACTGTCTTTCTGTGCTACAACAGTTGTGCCAAATCAATCCATTAAGGCAGCAAGCCAGCCAGGTTACAGGTATGATGATAGCTTTTTTTCTAGAAAGAACCTTTTTAAATTTAAGTACTATCTGTCTGTCTCTGTCCGTGGTGGTGAAATGTTTCAGCTGCCTGTAGTCCACCATTTTGTCAAAGGTTTTTTTGCCTGTGGGACCCACCCAGGGGTGTGCTGGTAAAATTTTAACAACGGGCTCTCTCTCCGGACATAGCCGGCCCTGAAATTTGGGGGGAGGGGGGAATACATGCCTCTCTCTCCCCTCCCTTGTGCGGGCACGCTAGGCATACCTTTGCCGAGCCCCACCAGCCAATAAATGGACTGCCACCATGGGGTGGAGCTAGGGTGGGGCGGGGCTACGGTGGGGCGGGGCTATGGTGGGGCAGGGCTAGGATGGGCCCCACCAAATTGGTCTGCACAGGGCCCTGCACTTGCTAAGACCGGCCCTGGTGCCTACACTAGGGAATGACTCTCTTCACTGAAAAGCTAACCACTTTTCCTGAGTCTAAAGGGAAGAGAAGGACAGAATTTGGATGGTTCTTTTACTGGTTTGAGGTTTATCAATGAAGGGGGGAAAGGGAAATGGGACTTGATATACCGCCTTTCTGTGGTGTTTGCAACTACATTCAAAGCGGTTTACATATATACAGGTACTTATTTTGTACCTGGGGCAATAGAGGGTTAAGTGACATGCCCACAGTCACAAGGAGCTGCAGTGGGAATCGAACCCAGTTCCCCAGGATCAAAGTCCACAGCACTAACCACTAGGCTACTAGAATTTGCTCTATAATAAGCAACTAACCTCTCCCCTTTGGACAAGGCTCTTTAATTCTACTTAACGGGGCCCAGGCATTTTGGAGTTAATAGTCGAAAAAGGAGTCAAAGCTCTCACAGCAAAAGCATCCAACTTATAGAACTGGAAATGGCACACAGAAAAATTCAAAATTACATAGTAACATGAATAAGATAAAGATCTGCACGGTCCATCTAGTCGGCAACTCCATGCAAGTTATACTCTATCATGATTAAACATTAGTATCACAAACAGGGCAGTCAGCAATTTGCCACCATTGCAACCACGTATAGGCAGTTATATATGATACAGTCTTGGAACAACATACCACAACACCACCGAGTGGTTTTATTATTATGGCTGCAGCATAGCCACATTCACTAATCAATTCAAAATTCTACAGCAGGCAAAAATTTTGAGTTGATTCATTTTGAATTCTTCTGCTATATTGTCTCAGACACATCTTAACCAGACCTCATTCAGTGTACTGAGTGTAGAAATGCTGGTGATCGATAGGATGTGATTTTATTATAACATGATTCATCTGTCACTCGGGTATCATAATTGGAGAGTCATCAGCAAAGCGGTTCCTCCACTGACGTCACTGTGGTCAGTGAAAGTGACTAAGGATGTCTATTCTTTTCAAGATGAAGGTTAAAAAAATGGAAATAAACTTTGCTGTGATTTTAACACTAGATAAAACAGAAAACAAAATGATTAAAAAAAAAAAAAAACCTTAAGTAAAAACCCCAACAAAGCCCTCAAAACAAAACAAACCCCCAAAACAGTGTACAGACTCCCAAAAGTGATCCTTCACCCCTGTACCAGAATCTTTCTAGTCTTCAGCAAAATTACTGCTATCACCATCCCCAAACTCTCCTCATCATAGTCAACATACAATTTTTATGCCTTTCCAAGCTGTTTATTTTTGACCATGGCAACATCAAGGGGTTCTTCTACTGACGCGCATTAAGTTTTGGGCTCAACGTTCTATAATGAGGAATAAGCTCCTTTTTTAGCCCTTCGTTTAGAGCCTTCTTTTAAGAAATTCAGGGGCCCTGTTACAAAGGCACGCTGCAAAATGGCCCGAGGTAGTGTAGATGCGTTTTTTGGACGTGCGCAGAATCATTTTTCAGCGCACCTGTAAAAAATGCCTTTTAAAATATTTTTGCCAAAAATGGACATGCGGCAAAATGAAAATTGCCACGCATCCATTTTGGGTCTGAGACCTTACCACCAGCCATTGACCTAGCGGTAAGGTCTCAAGCGGTAACCAGGTGGTAATGGTGTGCGCAAGTAAAATGCTGATTACCGCCCACATGCCAGAAAATAAAAATCGGACGTGCATCAAAAATGAAATTACTACAAGGGCCACGCGGTAGCCAGGTGGTAACTCAAAACTGATGTGCGTTGGGTGCGCATAGACGCCTACGCAGGCTAGTAAAAGGGCCCTTTAGGAAACGTTTGAAGACTCACTTTTTCCGTGAGGCTTATGGCGGTTGATTTTTCCTTGTGGATTCCTGAAGGCCTGATGCATCAGGGGTGTAGCATACAGTGGCTGCAGTCGCAGCATGGTTTTTGCTCTTTCTATTCTGTCCTGTTTTAATTGTATTTTATTTTATTTATTTATTGCATTTGTATCCCACATTTTCCCACCTCTTTGCAGGCTCAATGTGGCTTACAATACATTATGAATAGTGGAAGTACAATAGAAAATAGACATTTAATGCTACAGAAGGATCTTGAGTCACATGATAATGATCAAACATGATAGTAATATAACAAGCAAATGATGTAAGACAGTTCTGAATATATGTGGAAGAGTTGTGTATGTTCACATTGGTTGATCTTTGTGGTATGTCTTGTTAAAGAGATGGGTCTTCAGTAGTTTGCGGAAGTTCGTTAGTTCATAAGTCGTTTTTAAGTTGCACGGCAATGCGTTCCATAACTGTGTGCTCAAGTAGGTAAAGTTTGACGCGTGCATTAGTTTGTATTTTAGACCTTTGCAGTTAGGGAAATGTAGATTAAGGAATGTGCGGGATGATCTTTTGGCATTCCTGGGTGGTAAATCTATCAGGTCTGACATGTAGGCTGGTGCATCTCCGTGAATGATTTTGTGAATTAGAGTGCATATTTTGAGCGTGATGCGTTCTTTGAGTGGGAGCCAGTGTAGTTTTTCTTGTAGGGGTTTAGCACTTTCATATTTTGTTTTACCGAATATGAGTCTAGCTGCAGTTTCTTGATTATTTGCTCTTTACAGCCGGCGTAGAGTGCATTGCAGTAGTCTAGATGACTAAGCACCATTGATTGTACCAAGTTACGGAAAACATTCCTTGTGAAGGTCTTACTCTTTTTAATTTCCACATTGAGTGGAACATCTTCTTGGTTGTGTTTTTGGCGCGGGTTTCGAGTGTTAGGTGTCAATCAATGGTAACACCAAGAATTTTTAGGGTGTCCAAAATTGGAAGGTTCAGATTTGGTGTGTTAATGGCGGTGAATTTGTTCTTATTATGTTGAGAGGTGAGTATTAGGCATTGGGTTTTTTCTGCATTAAGTTTCAATCGAAATGCATCTGCCCATGAATGCATGATATGGAGACCTTGGTTGATATCACTGGAAATTTTCTTTAGATCTTGATTAAATGGGATGTAGATCGTTACGTCGTCTGCGTATATGTATGGGTTGAGGTTTTGGTTTGATAATAGTTTGGCCAAGGGTATCATCATTAAGTTGAATAGAGTCGGCAAGAGGGGGGATCCCTGTGGGACTCCGCATTCAGGTATCCATGTGGCTAAAGTAGTCGAGTTGGATGTCACTTGGTACGATCGTGTGGTTAGGAATCCCTTGAACCAATTGAGAACGTTACCTCCAATTCCGAAGTACTCTAGGATATGTAGTAGTATTCCGTGATCAACCATGTTGAAAGCGCTTGACATGTCAAATTGTAGAAGTAGTATGATCTTTCCAGTTGCAATCATTTGTTTGAATTTGGACATGAGAGTAACTAGTACTGTTTCAGTACTGTGGTTAGACCGGAATCCTGACTGGGAGTTGTGGAGTACTGAGAATTTATTTAAATAACTTGTGAGTTGTTTGGTCACTAACCCTTCCGTTAGTTTGGTTATTAAGGGAATGGATGCTACTGGCCTGTAGTTGGTTAGTTCATTGGCACTTTTCTTTGCGTCTTTAGGTATGGGGGTTAGTAGAATGTTTCCTTTCTCTTTCGGGAAGAGTCCATTTTGTAACATATAGTTCAAGTGTTTCGTAATGTCTGTTATAAATTTCTTTCTTTGAGAATTTTTAGATTTTTATTAAATGTTGTAATCTGCTTAGATGGTTTGCCTTGAGCAGTATAACAGATAAAGAGAAACTTGAAACTTGATAACGTGGGATTTTAAAGAAGCGACCCCACTATTTTTTATTGCAGGTTGTGTGTTTATTTTATTTATTTATTTATTTATTCATACTTGTATCCCACAATTGTCCAAACACGAGTTTCAGCTCAATGTGGCTTACATTTAACAGTTGTTAGAGATTACACTGATTCAATTACATATACAAGGTTGTATGATGCTGTGTTTTACAGTGGTTGGCAAGATAACTATTAGTACGTATGGAATAGTCATTGGGTTTCTTGAGAAGGCCATGCAAGATTTTAAAGATAATCATACCGATTTTAAACTGTACTCGTGCCTCAATTGGCAAACAATATAATTTAAGGTAAAGCAACGTGTCTGAGAAAATTGGTCTGGCATACACATTCTGCAACTTCTTAAAAACTATAAAGTACATTACAATAGTCAACTTGTGATAACAGACGTGATTGAACAATGAGTCTAAAAGTACACACACATCAAAATTGAGAAAGCCAACTGTTACCTAAACTACTGATCAGTAGTTTAACTCTGTTTAATTTTAGTTTATGAAATGTGATCCAATTAGCTATTAAATCCGTGTTTGCTTTTATCCTGCCTAATGTAAAGTCCCGATCCTGAGTAATAAATAGGAAGCATGATTGTAATATCATCTACATAGATATAAGAATCCACACCCATCTGATCTAAATGTCTACCCAAAGAGTGTAACAGTATTCCACAGGGAGGGGGCAACACAGCAAAAAGCTGTAAGAAATATTTTGGTGGAAGGGGGGATTTTTAAAAGACAATGTGAAGGTGTATAAGGAACAGCAATTGCTTTGATACCACCCTCTTTCTATATACGGTTCCTCTGTATTTATCCCATTCCTTTTTTAATTCTGTTGATGTTTTTCTCCCAATCACAAAAACTGGGGGGGGGGGGGGGGGGGGGGGGGCTACAGGCATCCACCACCTTCTCTGTGAAAAAGTGTTTCCTGATGTTACGTTTAAGCTTACCTTCTTGCAGTTTCATTTCATGTCCTCTGGTTCTATAGCTTCCCTCATTAATATCTTTCGAATATTTAAACATCTGTTTCATACCACCTCTATCTCTTGTCTCCTCCTGGGTATGGTAGCATAGTAAATGATGGCAGATAAAGACTTGTAAAGTCTGCCTAACAAGGCACAACAGTAAAAGGACCCCTTAACCTGTTATCCACATGCAACCTGAGGAGGGAAGTTGTGGTATACAAAAATTGTTATAATGTAATGGAATGTAAACTCTTCCACTGGAACTTTGTCTTGAACCTTCCAAGAAAAAGTTCAAGGTCGCACTTAAAACTTGGCTATTCCAGCAAACCACCAGATGAAGACCGGAATAGTTAAAAGCTTTTATTGCCTTAGACTAAGATTGTGCCGACGTGGCCTTGTTTCGCCTACAAAGGCTGCCTCAGAGGCAATGACTAGGGGGGGATGAACAATACACACTTTCCTCTAGAGCAGGCAGTCCCTGGCAAGTAGCCTCAAAGCAGCTCCTGTTCATTCCTAGTGATCAGTAACCAGGCTCACAGTGCTTAACACTTTGATGCTATAAAAGCTTTTAGCTACTGCTCTGGACTTCATATGGTGGTCTGCTGTTTTTTTGTCGATCTGTGTATTGCAGATTCCTGCCTCTGTTTTTGACTCTGCCCAACAAGAGTTGTACCTGCTGCTCTGTACAGGTTACACCACTCTATAACCTTTTTAAAGTGCTAAAGTTATTTGCTATGATTCCATCTTCTTTCTATATAGATATCCTCTGGTACAGATGGACAGACAAATGTCTTAATCCAAACCAGGGTTTCTAACTCTTCCAATGAAGGCTGGTTAACCCAGCACAGGAGTACAGCAAGCAGGGTGTGGCTGGCTGTCTCCTGATGAAGGCACTCCCTTAATAAGCGAAAATCCTACGAGATCTTGGAATCAGACGGGTTGCAGAGTGCTTGACCTGTAAGAGATGGATGCCGCTCTAGGTGGAGAATAATGATAATGGGATAATGGTTATAATGCAGATTCTGAGAAAGGTCAATGGTTTTGATCATAGCTCTATGATAACTGTGTTATTGTGTTAGCATAAAGGTATAATCAGAATCACTAACCTTTTTCAATATTTGTGTTACCACCTTTATCACATCATCACTACTCTCCATCCAGGTGGTATCATCCTCACCATTAAGAGATAACCAATATCCACTGCAGCAATGTGGAAGCATGAAACATTATATAATCCACAATAAGATCTTACGTCATAAACAGAGACATTGGAACTATGGTGGACATAAGGATGAAATAGCCCCAGAAGAGAAGAAAACCAGAATAGGCAGGTGTGTATCTCACTGGAAGAGCAGGGACATATGTATGATTTTCTTGAAACCATGAGGTCCAGAATCCAGCAGCAACAGCAAGGCAGAATGAACAGCTAACCAATATTGCAAAAATCTAGAAAAAAAAGCATTATGAGAAAATCGTAAAGGGGTGGGTTCAAAGCATTCCTGATATCTTATTCCACTTATGTTCAGAATCACTGCAGTGGCATGCTTATTTTGTACAAAGCTGGTCAGGTGCAAGAGATTTGAAATGAATCAAGGCCACAGCTAACAGAAGCAAGCTGTACTTCGGGCTTGCCTTCCAACACAGAACAGGCTAGTAAGATACAGTCAGTCTCTTGGAATGATCTATTGGGAGATTGCACCTCAGTCAAACCTACTCTGCCCGATAATCAGCGCTATTTAATCTGCCAGGAATGGCTCCTGGCTGATTAAATAGCCTTGAAATGGCTAAGCATTAATTATTCAATGCGAGATAGCTGGCTATCTCGCACTGAATATTAGTGCTTAGCTGCTAGCCCGGCCACCGGCTATGTCATGCAACATAGCTGGTTAGCGCCAATATTCATTAGCTGACTGCCAATCAGCTGATGAATATCGGCTTAACCGGCTATGTGCATAGCAGCCAAAGGAATCCAATGCCGGTTGCTGGATTGAATTACCGGGTTCACCGCTGACCCCAGGAGGCAGCCCAGCTAACTCCTGCAGTCTGAATATTGGCCCCACTATAACTGGATATTAGACATTTAAACAGAAAACAATAGCTGTCATTGAACCCACAGGATGTGGTGAGGACTGAGCAGAAAATAAACCAAACCTAAACAAGAAAGAGTTGAACATAAATATTCTGAAGCATGCATTTCTGTAAAGAAGTAATAAATGAAGGAGTGGTGCTAGGATATTTGGCACTCTTTGCAAGTCTTTAATCTTATGCCTTCCCTCGTGCCACCCCCACCCCTCACGTCTGTGCCTACTGCTTCAGCCCTTGTTGCAATCTATTGGCTTGACTTGACTCCCCCAGAGGCCTTAACCCCAAACTTTCCCTAGCTGCTCAGAGAAAGGGCGCTGAATAAGTACATAAGTATTGCCATACTGGGAGAGACCAAAGGTCCATCAAGCCCAGCATCCTGTTTCCAAAAGTGGCCAAACCAGGTCACAAATACCTGGCAAGATCCCAAAAAAGTACAAAACAGTTTATACTGCTTATCCCAGAAATAGTGGATTTTCCCCAAGTCCATTTAATAATGGTCTATGGACTTTTTCTTTAGGAAGCCGTCCAAACCTTTTTTAAACTCAGCTAAGCTAATCGTCTTTACCACATTCTCTGGCAGCGAATTCCAGAGTTTAATTACACATTGAGTGAAGAAACATTTTCTCCGATTCGTTTTAAATTTACTGCATTGTAGCTTCATCGCATGCCCCCTAGTCCTAGTATTTTTGGAAAGCGTAAACAGACACTTCATATCTACCCGTTCCACTCCACTCATTATTTTATAGACCTTTATCATATCTCCCCTCAGCTGCCTTTTCTCCAAGCTGAAGAGCCCTAGCCGCTTTAGCCTTTCCTCATAGGGAAGTCGTCCCATCCCCTTTATCATTTTCGTCGCCGTTCTCTGCACCTGCATGCCAGCTTCCTGTGCCACATGGGGCCAGTCTCGTGGTATTAGTCCTGAGGGTATGGACCCTCCACAGAAAAGGAGACAGTGATATTAAGTGCACTCCTTCCTGCCAGAGATGGGTATGTTACTTAACTAAAGTACAACTGACAGTACTTTTACTTGTAACGAGTTACTTTTTTATTTGCAATACTTTTTAACTTATAATGAGTTACATTTAAGCTGTACTTTTGAACTTAGTAACAAAGTACAAATTTGGAAAGTGGTTCTTTAAAATAAAATAACAAGCATTTTCCATCCCTCCACTTCTTCCCCTCTACAGGCTTTCCAAGCAGTATCAGACGCGGCTTGTAGCTGACTGGGACTGAACTTCTGGTCCCAAAAACAGCTGAGCTGAGACCAGAAGTTCAGGCCCAATCAGATGCAAGCCAGGATCTGACATCACCTGGAAACCCTAGTCCCTGCCCTCTACACCTGCCCAGAACAGCAGTTGATTGGTTATTATTTTGTTGTTGTCAGGCTCAGCTGCATCCCTAATCAGAACCGCACCTTCACTGTGTACAGGGCCCACTCCCTCTCCCTTCCCATCCGCCATGTCCCTGCAGCACAGTCTTGCTCCCTCCATCTTGTTGCACCTCTATCGGTCTCACACAAATAAACTACAATGGGAGATGTGCAGGACCCAACTTTCTGCAGCACCACTAGTGCTTCCTGCGCCAGGCCCACCTCCTCTGATGTAAACTTACTGGACTGGCACAGGAAGCACTAGCGGCACTGCAGAGAGCTGGGTCCCATATGTCCCATGGTAGTTTATTAGTGTGGGCCTGGCAGAGATGGACGGGAGGGAGAGAGCGAGACTGTACTTCAGGGCCGCAGTTGATGGGAGTGGAGAGACAGAGAAATTAGGCAAGACTGGATGGGTAGGGAGTATGGCTTGTCGGGGATTCAGTTTAATTTGTGTCTACATATTTCTATTTTTAGTTTATGGTTGTTTCTTCTATACTTCATGAGGGGCTACCTCTGTTCATGTTTGAAAAAGGCAAAGTATTCTGTTAGCATCAAGTGTCTGTGTAGAACTGATCTGTACTAATCCATTAATGTTCTTCTGCCCACTGCAATGCTCAGGGTGTTGTTTTTTTTCTAGTAAGGACCTTGTGTAACCCCCTGGACGATTGCTTGTAAGCATACTAGATTCAGTGGTCCAACTTGTTAAAAATATTTTTAAATTTGTATTTAGAAAGAGCTGTACTTTATTACTTTTATGTGAGTATTTTTTTTAGATAATACTTTCAACTTTTACGTCACTACTTTTGAAGCCAGTACTTTGATTTTTGCTTAAGTACTTTTAAATAGTAACAGCACATCTCTGCTTCCTGCTAACCATAGGGGCCAAGGTGCCAGGGTAAGTGCTGCGGTGGAACCGTCAGAAGGGTGGAATCTGGAAGCGAGAGGATTTAAATTAGTTGCCCACTGCTTCTTGGTGCCACTAGAATCTTAATTTAAAATAAACAACAACAACAATAAAAGTCCTCACTATACAATCTAACTATTTTAGGGGTCCTTTTACTAAGGTGTGCTGAAAAATGGCTTGCAGTAGTGTAGACGCGGGTTTAGGGTGCACGCCGGTCCATTTTTCAGCACACCCGTAAAAAAAGACCTTTTTAAAATTTTTGCAGAAAATGGACGTGCGGCAAAATCAAAATTGGCACAGGTCCATTATGGGTCTGAGACCTTACCATCAGCCATTGACCTAGCGGTACAGTATCACATGGTAACCAGGTGGTAATAATCTACACGCGTCAAATGCCACTTGGCGCAAGTCTAAAAATAAGAACTATTTTTCAGATGCGCGTATTGGGCACGCACCAAAAATGAAATCAGCGTAATAGAGCCATGTGGTAGCTTGGCAGTAACTCCATTTTGGCGGGCATTGGGTGCGTGTAGATGCTTACGCGGCTTAGTAAAAGGGTCCCTGAATGAATTTCCATTTTGAAACATGTTTTTCATGCTCATAATTTTTGAGATCTTATTGCCATTATCCAAATCATGGATCAGTGTCTCAATAATTATAATCATTGCAAATTGTGACATACACACCAGAATCTTAGCACTCTAATCCCCTCATACTATAACTTGGCATCTACATTTATGCATCAAAGACTAGATTCAGAAAATGGCACCCAAAAAATGCGCACTGAGCGCTATTCTATAAATGGCCCTCCGAGTTGGGCATTGTTTATAGAATAGCATGTGGCGATGGGATCTGCACCCAACTTTGGGCATGAGGGTTGAAACCTGGTGTAAATCCTTGCTCATAAATTAGGCATGGATCCCCCAAAATCTATCATACTGTGTGCATCTTTAGTGAATGCCCCGACCCGCTCAAGCCCCTTCCATAGCCACATCCCCTTTTCAGTTGCACACTAAAAGATTTTTGTGCTCATCTTTATGGAATAGCGCATAGCAAGATGCGAACTGTCATAAACACAGGACTGCCCTAGCCTGAGGAGGCCCAGAGGGCGCTGTCCCAGGGAAAAGTCTGGAAAATACCCTGATCTGGTCACTAGAGGAAGCCAAAAGGGGTACGTCCATGTAATGACCTGAAGGGACAGCTAGGGGGTGCTCATGGTATAGGACCTGCCCTTCCCTGAAGAGGCCTCCAGGGGGAGCTCTCAGAGTAGGTGAGGGAAAGGTGGAGAGAGTTCTGGGCCTGGACCTTTCTGGAACCAGGGGGAGGGGCCTAAAGAGGTGGGGAGGATTATTAGCCACCCTATAAAGAGCACCCTCTAAGAAAAGAAAAGAGGAGAGGGGGACTGGTGAAGCCTGCTGGAGGAGATCCCCTGGAAGTGGAGAGAGGATCCCTCTAAAAACCAAGAAGGTACTTACCTGGTATGGACAAGGTAGTAATGGAACTGTGTATTATTGGAAGTTGAATGATATGCTGGAAAGAAGTTGATCCCCACAAGACTGGAGCAGAGTGCTAATAAAGTGGATTTGCTCCTGGTGTATCCAATTTGCATATTTGTGAAAGCTGAGAAACCAGGGTTATATTCCCAAGAAAGGTAACAGGGGGCCCATCAGGGGTAGCAGAAATGTGACCGGTTACCAGAGGATACAGCAGGGAAGAGTTCCCAGAATTGGTGATAAATGGGAAGCAGTCACCCTGAGTTAAAAGGGAAGTCCAAACATTTAGCCTGGGATTACAGGCTATTGTACAGGAGAACTGTCTCAGAAGCAAAGTGCTAGTCAGTCCTGACTGAAGGCTTGTAACGATGGGTAGGAGCCACCAGAGGGACTCAGCACATGAGAATACCCTTAGGGTATTACAGCACACAAATTCTTTTTTTTTTGCCAATTAATGCCAACAATTGATTGTTAATAGCTAATTATTAGGGCTAATTTGCTTGTTAATTAAGTTGCACAAACTGGACAATGCTCAAATTTGTGCTCATAATTTTGAGCACTATCCCCCAGATGCCAATCAACACTGATAATTGCCACTTAACAGCAGTAACAGTAATATAATTGGCATCAATTAGAATTTACGTGCATAACTATCTAGGCGTATTCTGTAACATGATGCACCTTTGTAAGTTGCATAGTTGAAAAGTGGGCGTGGCCATGGGCGTGACTTGAGCATTCCTAAAATCTATGCGCATTGTTATAGAATATGCCCGATCCACGCATAATTTAGGCGTCGGCATTTACACCAAGTTTTACTTGGCGTAACTAGCCATGACTAAATTTAGTTGTGCGGATGGACGCTGGTCATATTTTATACACCGCACACAATGTTAAGTGTATTCTATAAAATTGAGGCATACTTTACAGAATACACCTAGGTGTATTTTTTTCCACTTCGAATTTTCAGGTACCATATATAGAATCTAGCCCTATATATAAAATCCAGGGACAAGTGTGCACCTAAGTTAAAGAATACAAGTATTTATGCACATGATTGTTATAGTTATACACCTAAGTGCTAGATGCTAATCAATATTCTAAGGAGCCGATATTCAGATCGCAGGAGCCAGATTGGCTAACTCCTGGGTTCAGCATTAATCCCGGATATTCAATGCCAGGCCATTTCCAGTGACCGACATTGAATATCCAGTTTATTTTTGGATGGTTTAAAGGTAACCAAGTCAATATTCTGACCTATCTGGTTATCTGTAAACCGGCCAAAGATATACCAGGTTGTCACGCAGCAACCCTGTTTAAAAATCGGCAGATAGACAGTTATATCAGCCGATATAACCGACTATCTGTTAGCTGGAGATATTCAGCAGGGGATAACTGGTTATCCCCCTCCCCCCCTTACCGGCTGAATATCTGTGGATAGCCGGTTAAGTGCCATTTAACTGGTCATCAGCCATTCTGAGCAGTTCAATAGCACAGAATATCAGGGAGTATAACTTTAATCACCACAGAATACTGTAAATTATGCGCTAAACTGCCACATTTAAGCGGGTGCATTTATGTGAACGCATTTACACCTGCTATTGACATAATGAAAGTGAGCATGCCTAAATATAGGCACATAGATGCCAGCTTATACTCGTAATTGCAATCTATAATAGAATCTGGGAGCCCAGGTGCTGTTATACAATTTGGGTATAATTGGGAGCCAAGCACTTTTTTATGGTGGGCATGTATTCGTCATTCGATCCATATTTTTAATATTTTTTAAACCTTCATTCATTCCTTAACTTGACTCAATATAAAAGTCCAAATTACAAAATTGTACTTAGCTTAAAAACGAACTATTTTCTTCTTGTTTTCTATATTTTCTTTTTAGGAAAATTGATCATCTCGGAGACATCTAATCCGATATGAAATCATGTTTTGCACTCAGTGCTGTATCAAGGTTACGTCTCCTCAATCAAAGCTGGAAACATTTCCATTGCTCTCTCTGTGTTTCCAGAGAGAGCAATGGATATTAAAAATATGGATTGAATGACGAATACATGCCCACCATAAGAAAGTGCTTGGCTCACAATTATAGCCAAAATGCTGGTGACATGATTATCTGATAGATCCTAAATCAAATGACCCTTGAAGACTGTATAAGTATTGGATAAGATACATGTGGAGTTGGGTAACAATAAGGAACTGTGTATGAGGAACCCCCTCCTTTAAATATAACTTTGATACCGTGGAAGTTGGATAGTTATACAATTTGGGCCACATTCTATATATAGCACCAAAAAAAATCGGCACCAACAAAACCGAGCTTAGCAGTATTCTATGAACCTCACCTAAAGTTAGGCGCAGATTATAAAATACATGTAGTGGCCATCCCATGACTAAAATTCAGGCGCAGCCATACACGCCAACTAAATGCCCACTTCTTATTTAGGCGTGGATTGGGCGTATTCTGTTGCAGTGCGCGTAATTTTTAGGAACGCCCATGACCTGCCCATGCTCCTCCCATGGCCATGCCCCCTTTTGTGATCTGTGCATTACAGAATATGCTTAGAAAGTTAGGCGTGTAAATCCTAATTAGTGCCAATTAGTGCCGATAATTGCTTGTTACTGGTGAATTATCAGCGCTGATTAGCTTGTTAAATGATTTAAGTTGTGTGCGCAAATGGGTACAAGTGCAGATTTGCATCCCCACCCAGCTATCACTGCACTATTTTATACCTACTATAATCACAAGTTTGTTTATCATCACATCAAGTTTGGTCTTCTTCTGGTTGATCTTGCCACAGTTTTTCATTATTTTGGAATCAAACCCTTTGAAGGAAATGGTTTAGAAAATTATTGGAAAGTTCCAGGATTAACATATATATTTATAGTAGGACTAAAGGAAGCATGATGTAGTGACTCTGTAGTCTAGAGAGAATCCACGTAGGTGGAGAACTCAAAAGATCCCATGGAATAGCAAACAAAGAGAGTATGCAGCTAGGTACCAGCAAGCTATGGCTATCTAGAAACCAACCTTATCAGTGCCAGTATGGTGGTGGTGGCCAGATGCCATTCAACTCTCTGGGCAATAGAATTTCTAGGTTTGGTACCTGTTTAGACTGTTGCAAAGCTTAGTGCTAAGTGATGGAGAGTGCTTGGCGTTAGATTAAGGGGCCCTTTTACTAAGCTGCATAAGCGTCTACGCGTACCCAGTGTGACCCAAAATGGAGTTACTGCCCGGCTACCGCACGGCTCTTGCGGTAATTTCATTTTTGGTGCACGTCCGATACACGCATCTGAAAAGTAATTTTTATTTTCTGCTGCGTGTCCGCTATGCACGCCAAGTGGCATTTGATGCGCGTAGGTCATTACCACCCGGTTACTGCATGAGAGTTTACCGCTAGGTCAATGGCTGGTGGTAAGATCTCAGACCCAAAATGGAAGCACGCCAATTTTGATTTTGCCGCACATCTTTTGCAGGCTTGCTGAAAAATGGATCTGCGAGCGCCCAAAACACGTGCCTACACTACCGCAAGCCATTTTTCAGCGCACCTTAGTAAAAGGACCCCTAAGTGTGATATTTTGTGTGCTCATCTAGCCAGGTTGACGACCCTATAAGAAGGAAAAGAAAAAACATCCTGGACAAGGAACGATATGCTACATGGTCAAGCTTTTACAGTGGACAGCTATGAGGCAGGGTTATATCCTTGTACTGTGGACAGGAACTGGATGGACCAACTGATTTTTAATAGTCAACATCTACCATGTTACTTTCTAGCGTACAAATATTTTTGCCCATATTTACACCTGCTCTGAAGCAGGTTAAAATATGTGCATGATTTACATGCATATTTTATAAAGTGCATGCTTATACCGCAACTTCACCCCTGATCTGCCCAGACTATTCCCCAAGGAATGCCTGTGTGCAGATCGTATAAAATGAAGCACTGCATGTAATTTTATGAAAGCCATTTTCTGCATGTAAAACATGGTTTACACACAGAAATTGTTTTATAAAATCACCTCCTATGTGGCCAAATTTATACAGTCAGAAAATGGCCCTGAAGGCAGAGTTTGTTCATAGGACCAGCCAGGGCTGCCAAGAGACTAAGCTAAGCCTGGGGCAAACAATCTTCAGGGCCCTGCTGCAGCCCTCATCACCACACTCCACCACCACTGCCGCCGCAGCCTCACCACCGCCACCACCATCGCCACTGCTCTCCCTGCCACCACTGTTGCCCCCTCCCATAGGAGCGGACGAGAAAGAGTGCTCTGCCGGCTACAGGTCCTTCTTTTTGCTTTGTCCCACCTCCTGTGAAGTAATTTCCTGTTTCCACATAGGCAGGACGTGGCAGGAAGAAGAACCTGTGGCCAGCAGAGCAGTCAGTTTTGATCAGTGGCGCTGGACCCTCCTTGGAAAAGCCAGACCCTGGAAATCTTGCCTCCCTGCCCCCCCCCCTCCCCCTCAGTGGCCCTGGGCCCAGCATCTGGCTGAGTTAACTGGTCATCTCTAAAACCAATCATAGCAGGTTGCAATCTAGCCCCCTTGTTTACAAAGCTGCATTAGCGGCTGGTGGTGCAGTAATTCTGACACAGCCCATTTACTTTGATTGGGCTGTGTTGGCATTGCCACAAGGCAGCTGCTAGCATGACTTTGTAAACAGGGGGACAGGTGGCTTAAGTTTCAGGCTAGCTTGATAACTGATCCACATTTTGGATATCTCCACCTTATTGATTAAATTATTTTTGTCCCCATGCCATAACCTGTTCACAAATTTTTGTTTTACTTCCTGATTCCATGTCACACCATTGTGTAGGTTGAGCATGGAAGACAGTGGTAAAGACCCTTTTGTCCCTTCCACGTTTTTCTGATAGATCCCTGATATATACCTGCATAGATCACCATCCCATAGCATGTTTTCGTATTGCGGATCCTGCAGCCTCGTAGCAATAACTTCTCATTGTCCAGGGGATATTTCTCACCCCTCCACTCTAGAATCCCTATGAAAGTGTGCATGCTGCTGTTGGGCTCCTCACAGATAACTTTACCTACACCAGAGAGAAACAATCATTTATTCTCAGTTTCACATCATCTCTCCACCTGTATTGCTACTTCCCAGGTTTTTTTTTTAAAAACCTCAGGTGACCACCACCCTTTTCTAAGGACTTTTTCTAAGGAAAATGTGTTCTAAGGCTTGATGAAAGAAATCACAAAATATATAGATACAAATCAGATATATCATCTGGAACAGAAACTTGTATGAATTTTACCCTTTTTCCTTTGGTATGTTCACTCACCATGTCAAAGATTGGCATGTCACCTCTACAACCCACTGTTATCATTCCAATCATCAATACATTGATATTATAGAGCTATAATCAGAGCTATTGACCTTTCTCAGTATCTGTGGTACTATCATCATTGTTCTCCAGCCAAGTGGCATCATCTCCAATAGGAGAGGACCAAAATCCACTGCAGCAATGTAGAAACATTAAACATTATATAATTCACAATATGATCTTACATCATAAACAGCGACTGAAAAGCTTGCACTCACCATCAAATGATGCCTGTGCTGGCAAAGTGCTGAGTCCTTCATGTGTGGCCATCAAGGCTTGTCGAAATTTAAGATTTGTTTCACTGAAAATGAAAATTTAAAACATGATAGATTTTTGGCACATGGGTTGGGTTGTCAAACAGTCGACTCTGGGTTGAAGATGGGTCTTTATTGTTCACTGCCCATGTGCCCATGTACAATAAAAGCTCTTTACATTTTGGGAAAGGGATTAGAGATCAACATGGGACCCCCAACATTTTTCCAAATAATCCAAAAATGTCATACCACAGCAAAAAAACTTCTGCCTAAAATTCAAGACATTTCTGAGTACTTTATTTTTTCAACAGGATGGAACTGCAGCGTATTGAGGGCCCTGTTTACTAAGGTGCGTTAGTGTTTTTAGCGCACCTACACTTAGCGCGTGCGCTAACCATGTAGGCACCTATAGGGATTTTGTAGGCACGTACATGGTTAGCGTGCATTAAAAATGTTAACGCCCCTATAACGCTGCTTAGTAAACAGGGCCCTGAGCTCGCAAAACATTTGAGCTCTTGATGAAACCCCAGGCTTCATTGAGCCAACAGCTCAGTGGTGTCGAAGACTTTGTGAATGTGTCAAGGTTGAAGGAGGACACTTTTAACACAAATTATGAATTAACTAAGAAAAAAAATTATATCAATGTATTTTCATAGGTTATAGTAAATGTTCAAACAATTGCAAAAGGTCTCGTTTTTTCTGGACACCATGGAGCCAATATTCAGACCACAAAACCAGGTTTCAAAATTGGCGGATAGCCAGTTATATCAGTCAATATAACTGGTTATCCGCTAGCCACTAAGCAAAGATATTCAGCAAGGGATAACTGGTCATCCCCCGTTAAGTATCAGTGGATAGCTGGTTAAGTGCTATTTGACCGGTCAGCAGCCGTTCTGACTGATTAAATAGCGCTGAATATCAGGGGGACTGTAAATTAAACGGTGCACTTTTCACACATTTTTTAATACTGGTAAGATAGCATACTTTATTTTTGGTATCACATTATTATATTCTAGCCCCCAACCGTCTCTAATTCCAGGAAAGACCAAACATTTTTATGACACTACAACTGTACAGCTCCAGTAAATGGTGTCACACAGAAGGTTAGGCCTCTACAATGATGTAGATATTTTCACTCATTTGCTTTAATCTCAGTGGTATTGTAACAAATAACAATACCTGCTACTTCAGAGAAAAACATTTGTGGTAAGATTCCTTACCCATCAATATCAGCTGTCTCCACATAGCATAGACTGTTTGGTTCTGAGCTGTAGAGCAGCAGCAAATCAGCCTTTCGGAAAGAAAAGAAGAACGTTCACAAACTTTGTTGAAAAAAAGCATTCCTCAGTTAATCCATGACTCCTAGCATCCTCATTAGCAGAAATGCCTTGGACCGGTTGAAATTACGGTAAGCTTGGGAGTTTATATGCCCCCAGCTGGATGACATTAAAGTAAATAATATATGAAGTATTACTTCAAGTTCAGACCCTTGACTTGTTCATATCACACCACATCTGAAGACCTTTATCTAGTCAATGCACCGGAAGTTACATCAGACAAGGGCAGGACACAGGGAGGGAAGGCCAGAAGAGAGGAGATCTGCGACTGCCGCTTCGAATGCAGGGGGCCCGGAGCCAAGGAGGCAGGCAGGTGAGACCGGGGACTGCAGCGCTGGCGGCCTGATCCCGGCGCCGGGCCCCCCTTGGAGGCCCGGGGAATTTTGTCCCCCATGCCCCCCCCCCCTCTCGGCGGCCCTGTTCTTACCGCGTGGCCATGAGATGGAGAGCACTTATTGCTACCCAATGAGGTGGTGGTAAGGGCTCCCGCAGTAACCCAGAAGTTACCAGGCAGTGCGTAGCGATGTCCAATTACCGTCGGGTTAGCACTGCACTTGAAAAAAAAATTTCTGGCATGCCGGAAATGGCACACGCTAGAACCAGAACTACCTCCAGCAGCCCCTTTGGGCCAGCAGTACTTCTGATTTACCTCCGCGTTGTTAAAGGATCCTTTGAATGGGCTCTGTTGGCAATGCCACATGGCTTAGTAAATAGACCCGTAAATCAGGTGCAGCCTAACCACTAGAGGCTAATTAGGCAGTTGCCTAGGATGACAGCTTCTGGGAGGGGGGGGGGGGGGCAGCCAAGATAAGCTGCACTCAAAGCAAAATAATCAATCCTGACAGCCACCATCAACACCATCTTTTAAACTTTTATGCACTTTTAGGAAAGGTGGTGATCAAAATTGTTCAGTAATTATCAAAATCTCATGGGCCTGGGAAGGAGTCTCTAAGCCTAAATTTAAATGAGGTGATGCAAGGCTAAGGGTTTACCCAGGGTGTCCAATAACCTTGTAGTGGCCCGTAATGAAATGGAGACTATAGATAAGAGAAATCATTGTAACTAGGTAGACAATACGGGGTAGATATTCAGTGGCTGATATTCAGACTGCAGGAGTTACAGCAGCTAACTCCAGCGGTCAGCGCTGAGCCTGGATATTCAATGCCAGGCCGTTTCCGGTGACTGGCATCAAACATCTGGTTTATTTTTGCCCGGATTCATGATAACCAGCTAAGTTGATATTCAGACTTAGCCGGTTGGATATTCCACATTTTTACACAGCCAAATATGGCTGCTAAACCAGCTTTAAAAATCAGCAGATAACTAGCTATATTGGGCGATATAAAACGGCTATCTGCTAGCCGCTAACTGAGAATATTCAGCGGGGCATAGCCGGTTATCCCCTGCTGAATATCGGTGGATAGCCGATTAAGCGCTATTTAACCAGTCAGCAGCCGTTCTGGCCAGTTAAATAGCACTGAATATCATAGGGGTCAGTGATTTAAATGGCCAGGAGAGACTCCTGGATGTTTAGATCATTTGTCCGGGACTAACCAGACATTTTCAGCAGCACTCAACTGGATAGTGTCGGTAAATATGCCCAGTTAGCACCTAAGCCGAAACCAGCTATTTTGTCAGGAGGAGGAGTCGGCACTTATGCAGTGATATTCAGCGCTTAACTGCATAAGGTAACTGCATAAACAGAACCGCATAAAATACAGTCCTTTATTTCTTTATTTCAATTTATTTACCACCTTTTTGAAGGAATTCACTCAAGGCGGTGTACAGCAAGAATTTATCAAACATAAGCAATAGACAATTACAGCAGTATAAATATTCAAACAATACAAAGTATGGCATAGTAAGCTACATTACAATGCCAGCACAATATGCAATAAAGCATTTTAATAGACAGCATAGGGTGCCATTCCTTGTGTGTGTGTGTGTGTGTGTGTGTGTGTGTGTGTGTGTGTGTCATATTGTCTTTATTGAAACTTGCAACAAGACAAACCAAGCATACAAACAAGCGATAAAACAAGCAATAAAACCCGCTAACTAATACATAAATAAAACCTTACTGGCCAATACCCCCGCCCCTCAACAAACCCTCCCACTCAGGGAGGCTGAAACGAAAAACCCCTCCAATGCCTTGCCCACTGTAGTCCAGAACAATGCTCCTTCTCCCTCACTGCCAGCTGCTGGACAAAATGTACCACATCCCCTGCCACCTCCTGTACAGACAGCCACTTCCGATATAATGAAGCTTGGCAGCGTGCCTGCCACAGGAAGTAACAAAGGGCTGCAGCGATGATATACAGTGTCTCCCTACACCACCCCTTTCCTTTTGGAAACCCTCCATAGGCCCATTCTGCATAAGATAGCTGGTGGAAGAAAGGAATCCCTAATTGGCGGGCTACTGCCTGACAGACTTGTTGATTGAACGGGCACTTGAGGAGGAAGTGGTCCATTGTTTCATCCTCCGTCACGCACTCCCCCCTCGGGCACTTACGATCATTGCTGTTTCTATTTTTCATGTTAGCTCGAACATAAAGCCGGCTGTGGAAAGTCAGCCAGGCCATGTCCGCAATCTTCCGGGGGAGGCGTGATGAATTGAGGAAAGCCAGACCTTCCTCCTGTAGTGGACCTGGGCAGTCCCTCAAGGCTAGACGTGTTGAAAAGTGTGTCTGAATAATGCGGTGTTGTAGCTGCCTCCTGTCCTCCTTCTGGATTTCCTGTACTGTGATACCCCATCTCTTCACCAATCTCAACAGAGGTGAGATGTACTGTGGCAAGTATCCCGCCTTCCCTCGCAGGGGCATTGCCTGACCTCCCCTCACCCAATCCCTCAAGTACCGCTGAAGCCAGGAGGCCATGCAGTCTGCCCAAGCCGGCCTCCCTTCCCGCAAGACCCCTCCCAGATTTTGTTGGAAAAAGAAACAACTAAAATGTACCACAGGGTTGACCATTCCCAACCCCCCCTCCCTTTTGGGCAAATAGGTCACCTCCCTCCGGATAATATTCATCCTGTTCCCCCATAGCTGTTGGAAAAACAAGCTGTATACTCTGGCATGTAACGATATAGGCAGTAAACAGACCTTGGATATGAACAGGAGAAGGGGTATCAGATAGGTCTTAATGACATGCAGTTTTTCCACAAACCGCAACTTATATGATTTCCACTGGGCCACCCTTTCCTCGACTCTCCCCAGCCCCTTCTCCCAGTTGATCGTATCATAGTCCTGTCTGCCTACCCAGAGACCCAGGATCCGTACTTCATCCCTTGCTACTGGGTACTGACTGGGAAGTTTGAAAGCTGGTCTGCCCTGTCCTACCCAAATTGCGGAGCTCTTATCCTGGTTTATCTGGGCCCCCGCAGCCTGTGTGTATTCTGCCATCCAGGTCTGAACTCGCTCGGCTTCCTCCTTGCTACTGATTACTACTGTGACATCATCTGCGTAGGCGACACATCGCCATGTGTGTGAACCCAAAGAGATGCCCTCTAGTTGACCGCTAAACCCTCCACTCAACCTTCTGAGGAAAGGATCTAAGGAAAGGACGTACAGCAAGGGGCTGAGGGGACACCCCTGCCGTACCCCTGACCTTACTGCAAAGCTCTTGCCCACCCAACCATTTATTAGAGTGCTACTCCTTGCATTGCGATACAAAGTCTGGATCCACCCTATAAACTGGTCGGGTATCCCATAGCACCGAAGCACTAGCCATAGGTACTCCTGGGACACCCTGTCAAAAGCCTTAGACTGATCAAGGGTCAGCAAATACTTTCCCTTTGTCCCACCTTGACTCCTTTCCACTATTTCACGGATGGTACAAACTGCTTCCACTGCCCCTTTCCCCTTCACCGAGCAAAACTGTGCTGAGGACAAGAGACCACCCACTGCCCCAGCCAGGCGGTTGTAAATAATCCTGGCCATTATTTTCCTATCTACATTCAGAAGACTTATGGGTCTCCAGTTCTCGATAAGTTCCAGATTTCCCTTCTTTGCGAGGAGAACCAAAATAGAACACTGCTGTGAAGGGGCCAAACGCCCGTTCTGCAAACAATTATTAAAAATTGCAGCTAACACTGGAATCAGGACCACACGGAATTTTTTGTAGAACTCTGGGGTCAGCCCATCGGGACCCGGAGTTGTACGTGCTGATAGCGTATCAATAGCATCATCTACCTCTCCTGTGGTAATGGGCCTAAGCAGTTGTTCCATCTCCCCCTCCGAAACCTTTTCCAAGCCTGGGGCACTCTGCACGTATGATAGCATGAAGTTAGAAACCAAGCTCTCTTTCCCCCACAATTGGGTGTAAAACCGAATGACCCTGGCCTCGATTGAACGTTGGTTCGTCAATCGCTGCCCTGCTTCATCTCTCATAGCATAAATGACCTTGTGTCCTACTGCTACCTTGCAATTCTGGAAAGGATCCGGGGAATACCGATGCCCATATTCCCTTTCCAGAAGCAAAGCAGCGTATTGATCATATTGCAACAGCCTCAACTGGGCCTGCAAAGCTTCTATCTCTCCCTTCTCTAGATGGTTGGAGACCGCGTGGTCCAATTGCTTACGAAGACGACAGCACTGTGCCTGTAACCCCAGACTCTGCTTCCTGGCTAGGGACCGGAAAAGGGCCTTGACTCGCCCCTTTACCATGTCCCACCAGGCTCCCTTATCATCCATCACCTCCCATAGTGTTTCTTGGTCTGCTAAAAAACCCTCAAATATTTGTCTGTTTTCCTCTACTTCTAATAACTTTGCACTCAGTTTCCAAAATCCTGGGCCTTTCTGCGCCCCTTCGCATATTGTTAAGACTGTGGAAACTAAGGCATGATCTGAATATTCCGTCCATCTATTCGGCTGCCCCTGAAACTTAGCCAACCCGCCTACAAAGAGCCAGTCAATACGGCTCTCCGTGTCTCCCCTTCTAAAAGTGAACCCCTTCCCTCCCGCCACCTCCAGTCTTGCCTGTTTTACAATTGCTGCCAGCTGGAGGCTGTCATAACCCACCTGACGCCTGGACCCCTTTCTATCTGCTTGCTGTAAGACCATATTAAAGTCTCCTCCAAATACCACCAATTTGCTTGTATATAAATACGGTTTCACCCGGAGCAACAGCTGCTTGCGTTCCCAACTAATCTGGGGCCCATAAAAGTTAATGATTCGCACTGCTACCCCTCTAATGAAAACGTCTAAGACAACACACCTCCCTATCTCCACCTCTATTTCCCTCGTAATCTCCACTTCTCGGGTGGCAAAAAGAATAGCCACCCCTGCGCATCTTTCTTTGGCCAGAGACCAGAATGAGGGCCCCCCTTTCCAATCTCTCTTGGCCCGGTGCAGGAGCTGCAAAGAATCCAAATGAGTCTCCTGCAACAGGATGCAGTCTACCTTGCACTGGGTCAAATCGCTAAAGGCGACAAATCTAGTTCTCTCTGCCTTTATGCTGGCTACATTCAGAGTTGCAAAGATTAAGGACAAGGCAGCCATGGTTTATTTCTTAAATTTCTTACCCCTCCTCATCTCTTCACCGCAATCCCTCTTCACAGATATTCCTGCCCCCATCATTTCTTCAGGATCCTCTATAATTTCTTCTAATTCCAAATCCTCCCACTCTGAGTCATCTTCCCCGGCTTTCTTTCTACCCTTTTTTTTCTTGGTTTCCTCTGGACCAGCCCTTTCCCCTTTCATCCCTTCCTTACCCTCCTCTATTTCCTGCATGAGGCCCTTCGTTAAACTAGTAGGATGTGATGTTAGACTGGGGGGTAACACTGCTGGCTCCTCTCTGTTAAGTCTTTCAGATGATTCATTCCTTGCTCCCCTCCCCTCCCTCCTCTTCTCCTCCAAAACCTCCCTTTGGGGTGGATTCATCTCAAGATCACCCTCTCCTTCACCTGAAACCTGAAACACTGCATATCGATTACTCTGGCTCTTCTCCAGAATATCTGTTCTCCCCGCTCGGGCTAGCCCCCTCCCCTCCTTCCTCCGACCCCCCTTCCCTCCATGTTTCCCTACCAGGGTCCATGCTTCCCCTTCTTCTCCCCCCTTCTCCCCACCTCCTTCTTCCATCCTTTCACAAATACCCCTTCTTTGAATGTGATCCAAACCTGATGCCCTTTTCTCCCCCTTTCCCTTTCCCTTAGTGCCTGCCTCTGTATGAATAGTGGTATTTGATTTATCCATTAATCCCTTTAATGCTTCCCGCTTCTGTCCTTGTATCCTTGTAGTTTCTGCTTGTGCCCCTTCCTCCCCCCTCCTCTCTTCCTCTACCTGATTGTGCGATGCTTGTGGGCACTTGCTAAAAGGGTGCCCCAAGCCTCCACACAGGTTACAGCGTATGGTAGTGCAGTCGCTGGTGTCATGATCTGTACTACCACATCGCGAGCACTTTAACACTGTACATGACATGCTTAAGTGACGGAAAGATCCGCACCTGTAGCACTGTCTGGGTTGTCCTGCATAAAAGCATTGAATTCGATCCCTTCCAATGTATGCGGCTGAAGGTATATGTTGGGTGACATAGCCTGCCTGTTTTAATTTTACAAGGGCACTCCACCCCCCCGCCCACACACGACTCTGGTCTGGTATTTTGCTTAATGGGGTCCTAATTTCGGCATACCGTCCCAACCAGTATGACAGGTCTGCAGCCATAAGAGATTCATTACGTACCAAAATGGTAATCTGGACTGCGTCCTGTCTACTGATGGGGACAGCCTTAAAATCCACCCATCTACCCTGATGCTGCACCTCTGTGTACTTTTCCCAAAACAGGTCCAAACCTCGCCCTGTTAAGAAACTAATATCATATTCAGGGATTCCCACAGGGTGTATGCATGCATACAAATCTTCAGGGATAAAGCCAAGGGAGAATACCATTCTTAAAACAACCTCTCTAGGTGGTGCTACCCCTGTGCCCACCCAACGCAGCTGGACAACATTTCGACGTTTTGGGGTAACACCGCTCCCGGGACCCCGCAACGGACCAGAAAATGGATTTCCCCTTGTCTCCATGTCTGACTCCTGCCTCCCCTCCTCCTTCCCTGTCTCTGCCCCTCCTCCCCGTACTACTGCTGCAAAGGATAAAGGGGCTGATACCAGTATGCTCCCCCCTTCCCCACTCCCTTCCTGCCTTCCTCCCCTCCCCCTCTCTTCCCCTCCCTCCTCTCCCATGTCCACTAACCCCACTATGTTCAGTTCACTTGTGCTGTTTCTGTCTCTTCCCCCTCTGCAATATTCTACTTCCAGTCCTTTGCCAGTTGCTGCTGTTCCCAACCAGCACTCGTTCCCTTGCTCTGCAACTGTCCCACTCAGACCAGGTCTGGGATCTGTCTCCTCTTGTAGCTGACACTCTCCTCCATGCACTTTCTCTGTTTCTGACACTGTCATACTCAGTCTGAGTCTTGGCTCCGCCTCCTGGTGCAGCTGACACTCTCCTTCATGTACTCTCTCTGTATCTGGCACTGTCTTACTCAGTCTGGGTCTTGGCTCTGCCTCCTGGTGCAGCTGACACTCTCCTCCATGCTCTGTCTTACTGGGTCTGGGACTTGGCTCCGCCCCCTGGTGCAACTGACACTCTCCTTCATGTACTCTCTCTGTATCTGGCAATGTCTTACTCAGTCTGGGTCTTGGCTCCACCTCCTGGTGCAGCTGACACTCTCCTCCATGCCCTGTCTCACTCGATCTGGGTCTTGGCTCCGCCTCCTGGTGCAGCTGACACTCTCCACAATTCTCTCTCTCCTTTCTGGGACTCCTGCTTTGATGGGCATGAGTTTCTGAGAAGCTCCCTTCTGCTCTTTCTTCTTGTTTCTGAGTGGCAGAATCTATTGGGAGCCCCTGCCTGTCACTGAGCTTCCCCCATGATGTCATCAGCACTTCTGATTGAGATTGGATGGCAGCTCTTGGACAGCCCTGCTCAGAGGTCTGCCCTATCAATTCTGTCCATGAGTGACTGTGGTGTTCCCACGATGTTCCCGCCCTCTGTCCACCATATTTGCTCTCAGCTTCTTCCATCTCTTGTAGTACTCCACTACTCCATTCCTGTACTTTCCCATCCTCTTTAGTCTCTCTCTCCATCTGCAAAACCCCTTGTTTTTGCTCTACTTTCCCTCCTGGTAACTTCTGTACTTGCTCAGTGTGTAGTGATTCTTCTCCTACCTCAGCATTCAAACTGTTCTGATTCTCCTCAGCATTCAAACTGTTCTGATTCTCCAGGCTGTCTTTCTTCTCTGTCTCTCCCAGCAAACCTGAGCTCTTCTCTGTGGATTCGGCTATGCCCTGCCAGCTCTCTAAGTATAAGGGACGTTTTTGAATTTTTTTCAGTTTCATAGCTCTTTTGTGTTCCAAACTTGCCAGGCTCTCTTGCTGCATGCAGTGCTGGAGCCCCTCCTTATCCACAGTACCTGCCACAACTGGACTAGGAGCCTCTGTTCTACAAGGCTGGTAAGTGGATGGAGCACCTAGCTCTTGGGAATCCTGTAGGAAATAAAATACTGGTGATAACTGGGAATTATTTGTGTCAGTCTTGTCTTTCCCTCCTTCTGGCTGCTGCTGTTTCTCTTCCCCTGCTGTCCCTTCCAGCATAGCCTCTGGGGTGTCTGGAACCACGGAGTCCTGTGTGTCTCTGGGTTCTGCTTCCTGCTGGATCTGGGACTGCGTCTGGGTCTGCTGCATGCGTTCCCTGTTCAGGAAAACCTCACGAAGGGGATTATCTCTGCAGTTCTTTAGTTTTTGCAGCTGCCTTTGTTTTGCTGTAAGCCGCTTCTGGAGTGCTTCAACTCCCTTAACATACTTGTCTCGTGGGCCAGTGGAAGCCAGGTTACACATAGTTTTTGCTAGCTTCAGCCGCTTCCTCAGTACCTCTATTTCACCTTCTACTCGATTCATTTTCTTCACTGATCTAATTACCTCTTCAGGAGTCATATGCTGGGCCTCTTTCTTCTGCCAGGCCCTAGGCCTGGATTCCTTCTCCTCCTCTTCTTCCTCACTAACGTCCTCTTCAGACTCTCCGCTATTCTCTTCCACCACCTCTCCTCTGATACTGGATGCAGAGAACCCTGCTCTGGAACCCGGGCCCTGCCTTCTTGCCCCCTGTTCTTCACCCAGCTTAGGAATGTTATGGCCAGGACTTACAGTCAGGGTGAGCTGGCTCCTCAGCAAGCGCTGCTGGGCTCTGGTCCTTCCTCCGTCCACAGGCCTGGGCTCTCCTGGTTCTCCTGGTTGCATGCTTGGGGCTTGGGTGGAGGAAGCCTCCCCTTCATAGTATTTCTCAGCTCCAAGTGTGCTAGGCCTTTCAGCCTGGGGCCCTCCTGCAGGGGGGCCCCCTCCCCTCTGCATTGTTCAGCAGCCACAGGGTACAGCAGCTCTCCTTTCAGCACCTCTTCACCACAGGTCTGTACTCTGTGTGTGTGTGTGTGTGTGTGTGTGTACGCTTGTGAGTATCACATCGTGTGATGTCCTTTGGAGATGGTGTGGTTAGGGAAACTCCTTCGGAGGACCCTCGTAACCTTGAAGGTGTGTAGAGGGAGATCCTGTTCGTAAAGTACTCTGGGCCATTTCCTTTAAGGGCCTTGAAGATCAAACAGAGAGTTTTAAATTTGGCCCTGTATTGTAAAGTTAAGCACTAAATATTGCATTTAATTGTCCATATCAGCATTTAATTGCCCATATCAGCCCTATCCTGAAGTCCACTGGCTCCCTATCCGTTTCCGTATAAAATTCAAACTCCTCTTATTGACCTATAAGTGCATTCACTCTGCAGCCCCTCACTACCTCTCCACCCTCATCTCTCCCTTCACTCCTTTCCAGGAACTCCATTCACTAGGCAAATCTCTCCTAATTGCACCCTTCTCCTCCATCGCTAACTCCAGACTCCGTTCCTTTTACCTCGCCACACCTTATGCCTGGAATAGACTTCCTGAGCCATTACGTCAAGCTCCATTCCTGGCCACCTTCAAATCCGGGCTAAAGGCCTACCTGTTTGATGCTGCTTTTGATTCCTAACTTGTCACTTGCTTGTAACCTTTATCTTGTCTTCCTCTCTTCAATAGTCCCTTTCCCTATGTGTCCTATCTGTCTGTCCTACCCTTATCCCTTATTTGTACTGTCTGTCTGTCCTGATTTAGATTGTAAGCTCTTTTGAGCAGGGACTGTCTTTTCTTCATGTTCAATTGTGAAGCACTTTGTACGACTGGTAGCGCTATAGAAATGATTTATAGTAGTAGTAGTAGTAAATATTGCATTTAATTGTGTAAGTTTTAACTGGCCACATATACCCGGATGTCCAATATCAGTGCCTGGACATGGCCGGCACTGAATATCTGGGGATAAAGCTGCCGGCAGCCAAAAAAACAATGACTGCCACGAGCTGAATATCTAGCCCTACAGTATATGTCTTTCCTGATAAGCAGATCCACATTTGATAAAATTGTTACCTGCAACTCTCTAAGCATTCCACAAATCTTTGTTTGATGAAGGTGATCATGGAGAAGAAACGTACAAAAAATATTTCATAGGATACTTAACTGGTACAAAGTCATCATTCCATAGGCGCACAATATCTCCAACTTGGATGTCTTTCCATTTCTTCTTGCAGAAGCTTCAAAATAAAATGGTCATTTCCTGATGAATATTACTTCATGTTCATAACTGAACTAAAAAGTCTGTCATTTCTTTCCTTCATTTAGAAGTATCAAGAATCAGGCTGTATGCTAAACCGTTTATTTGGAATAACTTCATGCATCTTTTTTGACAAGCTTTCAAGAGTTATCCTGTCTTCATCAGGTCAGTGAAGAAATTTAAATAGCACAAATTCATCTACCACCATGGGCAGAATTAGCTCTGGATATTCAATGCCTGGCCATGTTCAGGCACCAGCAGTGAATATCTGGGGCTAATTCAAAATGAGCTTGCTGCCGGAGCATATGCAAGTCCCAACCGATATTCAGCCAGGATTTGCATAAGACAGTTAAGCGGGTCTTGGCTGAATATTAGCAGGGACCAGCTAAAGAAGAAACAGGCGCCGCATCCCCTCCGATCTTCCCTCCCTCCAAAGAAAACGATAGCCCTGGATCGAGCCCCCACCCACCCCATCCCCACAACTCCACAACCAGGTCTACCTGGAATCTTCCGGTAATCTAGAGAGTTGAACAGGCAGGAGCGATGCCAGCTCACTCCTGCCCATCATGAGTTTGGCCTCAAAATGGCCATTGTGACCCCTAGTGGCAGTCTCACAGTACTCACAGTCCCCTAGACCACCAGGAAGATTCCAGGTAGGCCCAAAGGGGCCTGTAGGGGAAGGGCGGCTTGAGCTGGGGCTATTGTCTTGGGGAGGAGGAGGAAGGAGGATTAGGATTGGAAGGCACCCAATCTTGCTGTTACCTGGAAGTTAACTGGGCACTGGCCAATATTCAGACAGTGATCAGTTAGCTCCACGGCTAAACTTAGGACAGCCTTTTTTTGCTGTCCTAACTTTAGCTACTTACTTAACAAGTTAATGATATGAATATTGCTGCTAACCGATTAAATATCGGCTGTTCCCAGGCTCCACCCACAGTTTGTACCAGCACTAACCAGACAGTACAAGGACGGTTAGTGGTGATATTCAGTGGCACTGGCTGATTAGATGGCCACAAGTGATTTAGCTGCTACTCCAAGAGTAGAAATTATTGAAACTGTAGTAAATTGTATAACATCTGTATTTACAATTTAATAGGATGCATTGGATGTATGATTTGTTTCCATTAAATGATACCTGCCCTGATGCAGGCAGTTCACCGAAACATGAGCTGTGTCAAGTCTTTAATAAATTTGCTTCCTTCACCCCTTCTTGAGGACCACTACACTTTCTTTTCTGATCTATCTTGTAGGGTCATTAAGGGAGAGATCTTTCTTTGATCATTCTATTTTTTTCTGTAACAGTATGGGGGCAATTCTATAACTGGATGCAGCATGCTCAGTGCTAATTCCATGATATCATCTGGGCTCCAAGATTCCATTATAGAATTAGCGTAAGCTTGCATCCACACGCCTACATTTTAGGCATGCTATGCCATGCTACACAGTTCTTCTATTTGCAAAACCAAAAATAGTTCAATACGGATCACAGATTTAAGACTGCCAAATAAGAAATCCGGTAATTTACAAATAAAACTTTACAACTATTCTATAACTACATTAAAGGAAATATTCATTAAATAAGTGAATTTTATGCTCCTCTCAAAAAAAATAGATAATTCTCCTAAACCGGATCGCCATATGCTGGCCTCAGACCGTACAAGCCGGCCTAGCACCGGCCTTAGTTGATGCAGCCAGAGTTGCCATATAAGCACCACTTGACATGCAAACACATATGCAACCCTGTGATCATACATATAATGTGGACTTAATCCATAGAGTACTTTATATAAGATATAAGAGAATTTGAATAAAATTCTTGGAAGCCAATGAAGCTTTTGATTATAACATGAAACGCTGTCATATTTTCCTAGAAAGAAGATTAAGCGAACCGCCATGCTTTGTACTGTCTGCAATTTTTAACTGCCTAAATAACTTAGGGCCTCTTTTATTAAACCGCGCTAGTGGTTCCTGGTGCGGCAATGCCAAAAAAGCCCATTCGTTTTGAATGGGTTCCATCGACATCGCCATGCGGAAATTGCTAGTGCAGCTTGATAAAAGAGGCCCTAAGATTGCAGCAGTCTTATTGCAACTGTAATAAAGCTTGTACCAGAAGCCTAAATTGTTCTACCGCAAAAAAACTTCCAAATACGTCGTCATTTTCTTAATAGCAAAAAGGATTTTTTAACTGCCACATTAAGTTGAGGTTCTAAAGAAAGTGTGTGACCTAAAAGAATTCCTAATATTTTAATTGCTGGAGAAAGTTCATATGTCGTGGGGGGGGGGGGGGGGGGGCGCTGGTGAGCTCTGAGCTGCATGGACGTCTGGTCTGATCCCATAGCTCCCAAAACTCATTTACAGAATCCTGAGATTACAGCCGTTTTTTGCCATCAAAAATTAATCTTTTGCTAAAAAAAAAAGCATATATAAGAATATAGAAGTTATGGCAGGTCAACACTCGAAAACTGACACGAGTTCCATTCCACTACCAGCTTCAAAAAGATCAAAGCAAGACTATTGATCTCCTTCTAAGATGGCGACGGAGCACGAGGCAGAAATCTCTCTGCATTCGTTAATGGAAGAAATCCTGCTTAGAAAAGATATCTTACAAGATAATCAAGCCTCTCTATCTAAAATAAAAGAAGATATTACAGCTATTAAAACACAAGTTTCTAATATAGAAATTCGCACACAGAAAATAGAAAACACATGTCAGGCACATTCTGACCTTATTCATAGCCTGCAAAAGCAATCCAAGGAGATTGATTCTCTGAAAAGAGATATGGAGGACCTAAATAATAGGTCCTGTAGAAACAACATCCATTTGATTGGTCTCACAGAGGGATTAGAGGGCACAAATATGCTGGAATACCTAGTAAAACTTCTACCAAAACTGTTTGATCTCCCGATTGAAATTGAGCGTGCTCATCGTGCCCCATCATTCAGACCTGCTCAACAAAAGTTCCCGCGCCCAGTGGTCATTAAGCTGCTGTGTTACCCTCTAACTTTACTCCTGCTACAGAGGGCGAAATTAAAAGCTCCTCTAATATATGAAGGAATGAAGCTCTTTTTATATCCTGACTTGAACAAGACTACATACAGTTCAGAAAAGAAAGCCATTCCTTGCACACCGGGATCGTTTTTAAAAAAATGGGAGCTCAATATGGTCTTTCTAACCAGCTCGTATGAGGGTCATCCTCAATAACACTATCAGAAATTTTGAAGATCCTGAAGCTATGATCTCCTTTCTGGACTCCTTTGCCCGCTAAACAGGTTAATTGGATAAATGTCTTCTATAACTTCCTGTCTACCTGTCTGCCTTACAGCAGAGCAGTTTCTGCTTCTTCACTGCAGATTACAAGTACATATTGTCTGGTTAATATAGAAAATTATACTAAATTAATGCAAATACTCATAATAGCTATAATTGGTGTTACTATCAATTGTACTTAATGAAAGTTTTCAGTAATTTCATTGGCTCTTGTTTAATACTGCAGGTACTAATCCCTCTTTTTCAAGCTACTTTATATGCTTAGTTCTACAGGCATTAATCTCTCTTATGATCCCATGGAAAGAAGGGGTTTTGGTGTCCACGTGCTAAGACCTCCTTCCCTCACTGCTTCTCCTTCAGCATGGCGGTTGCTGTGCTGCAGAATGCTGTTATATTCAGCTTAATTCAGTTGATTTTTTATACAGCATCCATTGTAAGTCTGCTTTCTTCTTACTGCATATATTTTATTCACTCCTCACTCTTTAAGTATGGTGTTTCTGACAATGTCTGCCTGATCCTATGCAAAATATTTAGCCTCCATTTGGTTTATGCTTATTACCTCTATAAACACACAGGGTTTAAATAACCCTATTAAAAGGAAAAAATTATTATTATACTGTAAACATCTGAACGCTGAGATAATTCTACTTCAGGAAATTCACTTAAATGAAACTGATAGTTCCAAATTGCAAGATAAAAATTATCAAATTGTGGGAGTCTCTCCTGCTTCTCAAAAACATAATGGTGTTGCTATCTTGATACGTAGATCAATCCCAATTACAATTCAAAAACAATCCCGAGATAAACAAGGTAGATGGCTATTACTGGACATTACTATATTTAACTGCGACCTTTTACTGGTTAACCTATATGCCCCAAACACGGACTCACCCCAATTTTTTCATGACATTACCACCGAGATTATTAATATGGGCAGTTCTCAGATTATAATAGGTGGGGACTTTAATCAAGTGCAGGACATCATTCTAGACAGGAAATTTGCTTGTCCCCCTAGGAAAACTAACTCCCTAGCCAAATGACCTGAAATCCACCCTAGGTTTGTCTGATCTTTGGCGCTTATTTCACCCTAAGGAACGAGATTATACATTTTACTCCTCCCCCCATAACAGTTTCTCCCATATTGATTATTTCTTAATATCCTCAAAACTACTCCCTTGTGTACTTAATACTGATATCCTTGGAAGATCTTTCAGACCATTCTCCTATTACTTTAACTCTGGACAATATTTTTGCTTCTAATAACAAACCCCCATGGAGATTTAACTCTGCTCTCCTTCAAGGTACGGAATTTATTAAATTAATGAGATCTAGTATTTCTGATTATTTTGATCTAAATCCTGTAAATGACGTTAGAGCTAGTATCTGGTGGGATGCTATGAAAGCTTATATAAGGGGTCACATAATAAGTTATACAGCTAGTAAAAATCGCGCTCACAAAAGAGAATTACAAATTTTAGAATCTGACATCAACGATCTAGAAAATAAATTCTTAGCTGATAACAATCCCAATACTTTAATGCATTTGCAAGCTTTAAAATATAAATTTAATTCTATCCTGTCAAAAGATGCTTTAGAGATAATCCATATTCAAAACTCCAGGATTTATGCAGAAAGCAATAAAGCTAGTCAACGTTTGGCACAATATCTTAAATCTAAATCTAATAAGTCTCGAGTAGCCCAGGTAGTTGATTCTATGGGGATTCCATATTCCTCAGACAGTGACATTGCTCAACAATTTCAGATATACTATAAGAAGTTATACTCTTCTGAAATCCAATTTACTTTAGAGGCTTTTAAACAATTTACCATAGATTTAATGCATCCATCAGTTTCTCCATCCCAGAACTCCATTTTGGACAGCAATATCCAGTGCATTTTTCTAGCAAAAAAGGTGCCAGTACTCAAATGCTAGACCACTCTTCAGGGGTGGGGTGATCACTGAAGGACCCACTCCACAATAGCCAGGGCCTCTGCAACCAGTCACAGAATCTATGACAAGGCAGAATTGGTGTGTAGAGCCTGAGCTCTTTCATTAAAACTTGGGGTCTATGCATCAATTTTAGCAGAAAATGGAAAAAGTGCCGGTACTCAGTACCCCCAAGTACCCCCTCGAAAAAAGCCCTGGCGATATCACTGAACAGGAAATATTAACAGTGATCAAGACTCTTACTAAGGGAAAGGCACCTGGAAAATTATGGATTTACAGTGGCGTTCTATCAGGCATTCGCAGATTTATTAGTTCCCAAATTAAGTGTCCTCTTTCAATCTCTACAAACCGAACCTGATTGTAATAGTTCTTTCCTACAATCTACTATAATAGTTATACCGAAACCAGAAAAAGTTCATACCAAAGTAGAAAACTACAGACCCATTTCACTCATCAATATAGATAACAAAATTTATGCAAAAATCTTAGCAACCAGACTTCAGAAAATTCTCCCTAATCTAATTCATAGAGATCAAAATGGTTCCACCCCCCCCCCCCCCCCAATAGACTAACTAGTGCCAATTCTAGACTATTTTGGAATATATTGAACAAAACTGAAAAATCTGAAGAATCTTACATGGTAATCTCCCTAGATGCTGAAAAGGCTTTTGACAGAATTGAATGGGAATATTTATTTCAGGTATTACATTAGTTTGGCTTCAGTCCTGAATTTATTAGCATGATACAACTTTTATATAATAACCCTATAGCAAATATTGCAGTTAATGGGACTATCTCTCAATTTTTCTCACTTAAGAGGCACTAAACAGGGTTGTCCCCTATCCCCCTTACTTTTTAACTTAGCACTGGAGCCACTCGCTATTGCCATTAGGGCCCGTCCTGAGATTGTAGGAGTTCCCTCGGGGGATGAATCATATAAATTATCCATATACACTGATGATATTCTGGTTTATACAATACTAGAATCATTACCCACCAATGTAACTCCGATTTTTTAAAAAGATTCCAGAGGAAATCCAGGAAATTATAGACCAGTGAGTCTAACATTGGTGCCGGGCAAAATGGTAGAGACTATTATTAAGAACAAAATTACAGAGCATATTCAAAAGCATGGATTAATGAGACAAAGTCAACATGGATTTAGTGAAGGGTAATCTTGCCTCACCAATCTACTACATTTCTTTGAAGGGGTGAACAAACATGCGAATAAAGGTGAGCCGGTTGATATTGTGTATCTGGATTTTCAGAAGGCGTTTGACAAACTACCTCATGAAAGACTCCAGAGGAAATTGGACAGTCATGGGATAGGAGGTAGTGTTCTATCGTGGATTAAAAACTGGTTAAAAGATAGAAAACAGAGTAGAGTTAAATGGTCAGTATTCTCAATGGAGAAGGGTAGTTAGTGGGGTTCCCCAAGGGTCTGTGCTGGGACCGCTGCTTTTTAACATATTTATAAATGACCTAGAGCTGGGAGTAACTAGTGAGGTAATTAAATTTGCTGATGATACAAAGTTATTTAAAGTCATTAAATCACGGGAGGATTGTGAAAAATTACAAGAGGAACTTACGAGACTGGGAGACTGGGCGTCTAAATGGCAGATGACATTTAATGTGAGCAAGTGCAAAGTGATGCATGTGGGAAAGAGGAACCCGAATGATAGCTACGTCATGCAAGGTTCCACGTTAGGAGTCACAAACCAAGAAAGGGATCTAGGTGTCATCGTTGATACGTTGAAACCTTCTGCTCAGTGTGCTGCTGTGGCTAAGAAAGCAAATAGAATGTTAGGTATTATTAGGAAAGGAATGGAAAACAAAAATGAGGATGTTATAATGCCTTTGTATCGCTCCATGGTGCGACCGCACCTCGAATATTGTGTTCAGTTCTGTTCGCCGCATCTCAAAAAAGATATAGTGGAATTAGAAAAGGTGCAGAGAAGGGTGATGAAAATGATAAAGGGGATGGGACAACTTCCCTATGAGGAAAGGCTAAAGTGGCTAGGGCTCTTCAGCTTGGAGAAAAGGCGGCTGAGGGGTGATATGATAGAGGTTTACAAAATAATGAGTGGAGTTGAACGGGTAGATGTGAAGCATCTGTTTACGCTTTCCAAAAATACTAGGACAGGGAGCATGCGATGAAGCTACAATGTAGTAAATTTAAAATGAATCGGAGAAAATTTTTCTTCACTCAACGTGTAATTAAACTCTGGAATTCGTTGCCAGAGAATGTGGTAAAGGTGATGTAATGGAAGTGAATTTTAAAGATTGATTTTCAAATCTATCTTTGACCGAAAGTAACTTTTCTTGTAAATACAAAAATAAGTTGGAATGCAGAAGATAAGACACAGCTCTAATTAATTTGATATGCAAAGGGGAGGATGGTTCTTATTTCCAGGTCCAGCCTGGCCACCTGGAGTTGGAAATCATGTGACCACGTTCCCACAGTATGGCTTGCTTATCTAAACAGAGAAGCATTCTGTAATTTTCCTTAGAAGCATTCTGTAACTTTCCGTAACTCTGAACATGAGCTCAGAGCCTAATAAAAGGGAGGGCTTGTCACAGCAGAGTGGTAGCTCATCTGTGAGTAACGTACATGCTGCACAGAAGATCTGTTCCTGGTCCAAAAGCTCCTAGCTCTCGCTGTAACGGACCCCCCCCCCCCCCCCCCCCCAGCTGATGATAAGAGCCTGGATGATGGAGATCAGTGATGTTGTATGTATAGTGTAATTATTGTTTCTTTCCTGGTCTAAGAACTCTTTTCATTGCTTAGATGTAGAGACCAGTGATGTAATGATTGTTTCTAATCATTGTTTGTATACAGTGAAACCTCGGTTTTCGTCAATAATTCGTCCGAAAACAATCGGCAAAATCCAAAACCGACGAAAACCGAGGCAATTAACAAGGATGCCCAAAATCGGGAGAAGGACGTCCATCTTCCGATACAAATTGGGAGATGGACGTCCTTCTTTTTCGATGAAATCCGAGGCAACCGACGAAAACCGAGACAAATTTCTAGTTGAAAAAAATCAACGAAATCCAAAACCGATGAAAACCGACGTCAACGAAAACCAAGGTTTCACTGTATGTGCTAACCATTGTATATATCCTAATCATTGTAGAATTTAGCTCCTCTAATAAAGGTTTCATTTACTTATTACGAATCCAAAAGAATCCACAGTAGTCTGTGTCAATGAGACAGGTTGTAAATCCATAGCAGTACAGGCGGTTAGCTTAGCTTAGTTTAAAAAAGGTTTGGACATCTTCCTAAAGGAAAAGTCCATAGACCATTATTAAATGGACTAGGGGAAAATCCACTATGTCTCCGATATGCAGCATAAAATGTTTTGTACTTTTTTGGGATCTTGCCAGGTATTTGTGACCTGGATTAGCCACTGTTCGAAACAGGATGCTGGGCTTGATGGACCTTTGGTCTTTCCCAGTATGGCAATACTTATGTACTTATGTACTTCATGTTATTAACTCTTTTTCTCCTATCTCAGGTTACAAAGTTAATTGGACAAAATCTGCAGCAATGCCTTTAAATCCCCATATTTTAAGGCATCAACTAGAACATCTAACCTTCAAGTAGGAACCTCAGAAAATTAAATATTTGGGCATTTGGTATGCTAAAGTACCATAGATAAATCTATGAAGTTAATTACTGATTCTATCCTATCCCTTACCAAATCAATCCTGAATTCTTGATCCCCTTTATATCTCACATGGTGGGGTAGAGCCGAAGCTATTAAAATGGTCTTAGCTCCAAGTGCAAAAATACATTAAATAGTATTGGGGATAATTATATATGATAGTTTTAATGTTTGTTTTTTAATTAGATTTTAAGAATTATTGTAAATTCCCAGTTTATGTGGACTGGTCTTATTTTATGAAATGCAATCCACTCCAAACCTATTCTAACGTGTTGAGGGGAACATAACACCAAGATAATGTAGTGTAATGCAAGAAACCTCAAAACCAATTCAAAGCTCTATCAGATGGGACAAGCTCTAATGCTCCAAATAGTTTGCCTTAGGACTAAGGCACCAGAGCTATTGCATGGGATAGAGTCATTTTGTATATGTATAATTTCCACCTTTGTGTTTAGGAAGGCTATGTAAGAAAATCCAGCTCAGGGTGAGTGGGTGAGGGTTAGAGTGGGAAGAATTCTCTTTCCCACTTCCTTTTTCTTGATTAAGCTGGCGCCTTCTTTGGCCTGCGTGTGTCCTGTAATAGTGAACAATATATACATTTCTATTTGAAAACCTGATCTTTGGGTGAAATACCTTTTATCCCTTAGGATTTCGCAAGGTCTGTTATTGATACTTGCATCACTCCTATGCCGGGTCTGTGGACAAGAAATAAAGTAATAAAACTCAACATTGCTGAATTTCCTTGTTGCCAGATCATGAAAGTTAATTCCAGTGAACTCCCAGAAACAATAGATTTACCGCCTGATATTCAAAGCAATTTAAATGGGCATGAGAGACTCCTGCCTGCTTAAATCGTGCTCAGTGGGCTTAGCCCTGATATCTAGCAGCACTTAACTGGGCAGTGCCACTGTATATCTGGTCTGAATGACTATATGTAAAGTAGGCTGGAGAGGGGTGTTCCAGAGGCAGAGTTGGGGATTTGCTGGCAACTATGCGAATACCAGCAATATTCAATGCTGGCACCCACATAGCTAAGCAACTAAGGGGTCCTTTTACTAAGGCACACTGAAAAATGTCCTGTGCTGGTGTAATCTTGTGTATTGGACGCGCGCAGGTCCATTAAACAGCGTGCCTGCAAAAAAGGCCTTTTTTTTATTTGGGCTGAAAATGGACATGTGGCAAAATAAAAATTCAATTTGCAACATCGTTTTTTAAAACTTCTAGTGTGTGGAATGTATCTTATATAGAATTTAACATTGATGTCCCAAACACTAAACCTTCCTAATTATGTGCAAACTTTTTGATTATGTGCTTAGTTATACTCAAACCTCTTCCCTGAAGAAGATTTTGAAACCTAGCCAAGTTGGCAGAGGTTCTCTTTTGGTGAAAAAGCTGCCAGTTCAGTGAATTATATTTATATACTAGTGGAGCCATGCCCGTTTCCTCAACAATGAAATGGGCCCTAGGAAGGCTGTCATGTAAGCTTTTCTTTTCTCTCTCCCCTGCCCTCCCCTCCATGTCCAGCGATTCTCCTCTTCCCTGCCCTCCCATCCATGTCCCGCGATTCTGTCCTCTACTGTCCTCCCATCCCATCCATGTCCATCAATTCTCCTCTGCCCTGACCTGCCCTCCCCTTCCCTTCCTCCCTCCCCTCAATGTCCCGCGATTCTCTCTTCCCCTCAATTTGTACCTGAATGTTCTCTGGCTGGCTGGCGCTGGCTTTCATTCCCGTTCGTAACAACCCTCCTGACATCAGCTTGCCTACAGCGTTCCCTTCCCTCTCACTGTTCTGCCCTCTGACGTCATTACGTCTTGGCGCGAGGGCGGGACAGTGAGGGGGAATGGAACGCTGGAGGCTGGCTGACGTCAGTAGATGTTACGAACCCAGGTAGCCAGACATGGAACATTGGAGGTGCAAATTATTATACAGGATATATTGGAGTTAGTTTTAACACAAAATTCACTATGGAGTATGAATTTCATAAATAGAAATTGAAAGAAAAATTTTTATGGATCAATGACAATTTGCACTGCACTGGTTTTGGAAAATAAAGGAAAAAAAGGAAGAAAAAAAAGGTTTTCCAACAGTGTGAGCTGCAGAAAATTTTGATAATCCCTATAAAGAAATTTCTATAAGTATTGTGTTACATCTAGAGTACTGCTAAGAAATACAATGTATTTTGCACATAATTAGGAAGGTTTAGTGTCTGGGGCAAAATAAAAATTGGCGCGAGTCCATTTTGGGCCTGAGACCTTACCGCCACCCACTGACTTAGTAGAAAGGTCTCACGCGTTAACTAGGCAGTAATCGTCAGTACGTGTACACTGCTGATTACCGCCCGGTTTAGCACCACGCGGTAGAAAATACAAATTATTTTCTATTGTGCATTTTAGACGTGCGTCAAAATTAGAATTACCACCTGGGGTGGTAGGCACCTATCGTGCCTTAGTTAAAGGGCCCCTACACTGGAATGCATAAAAAGCAGTCCTAACTTTGGTATCTTAGCTATACGGGTGCTGCAGCTTTAAAATGGTGGCTGCAACTCTAGAGGTAGTCTCGTGGTACTACCGCTAGAGGTCAGCCTTCTGTATGCCCCCTTTGCAGTTATGCGCAAGAACACTGAGGCGCCCAGTTAGAGAATAGCAACTAAGATCATATACATGCGTACCTACCACTTTACACTCATTTAGGTGCTTAACTACTGTTATCTTCCATTTACGCGACTACATTTGGGCACCTAACTTATGGCGCCCTAAATAGAATTAACCCCAAAATGTATATTTCACTTCACACCAATATTGTATATCATTCCTCTGATACTGAGCAGTCAACATATTTTGTATAAATACCAGCCACAACATTCAGCGGCAGTATTTGGATCGTGGCTGCCAATGAATATCCAGATACTACTACTACTACTTATCATTTCTATAGCGCTACAAGGCATACGCAGTGCTGTACACCATACACAAAAGACAGTCCCTGCTCAAAGAGCTTACAATCTAGATAAGACAGGTAAACAGACAGAACAATTAAGGGTAGATAGTGTGATGAGATGCTGGCAAATTCTGGATGGCAGCGATACTCAGCCACCATGTGGATAGCTTATCCAAATAGCTCTTAGGAACGCTTTTTGGTGGGTCCTAAGCTATCTGGCTAATGTGTGTTGTTGCCCCTGTACTGCTACAGTAGTATCTGCATAGTGCCAAGACAGTCAATAAAGATATTCAGTGGCACCAACCGGATAATACCAAGGCAGGTCATAAAGGTATTCAATGGCTCAATCCAGAGAGTAACAAGGCAGTCTGTAAAAGGTATTCAGTGGCACTATCCGGATTGTACCAAGGCAGTCCGCAAAGGTACTTAGAGACACTATCTGGACAGTACCAAGCCAGTCAGTAAAGGTATTTAGAGACACTATCTGGATCGTTTCAAGGCAGTCCATAAAGGTATTTAGAGACTGACAAAACAGTGGGTTTTAAGCCTGTAAAACTGTATTATTTCTTGAAGTGTATTTCTCTAGTCTGGCCACCAGGTGGTGCATGTTTATGTTTAAAGCTCTTACAGAGAACTGACTGTTCCTTCTTTAATTAACACAGATAAGAGGTAACCTGCAGTGATGTAGCCAGCTACTTTTAAAACTTGCTGCTCTAGACTCTGATTGGCCCAGGAGTTCAAAATTCAGCTAGGATGTACTGGCTTTTTCTCTGGTCTTAGCCAGGGTAAAAAAAGAGAGAAGGATCTCTTTGCTGAGGCCCTGTGAACAGTTATATTTGATAACATGTGAACTGCTATATGTCCTGATCTCCCCAGGTACTATTTAGATACTAAACAAATGTTTAGATAGTTTTATAATTGGTCCATATTTAGCAATCCAGATAGTACCAAGGAAGTTCGTAAAAGTATTCAGTGGCTCAATTCAGATAGATATTCAGTGGCACTATCTCAGCAGCCTTTATCTGGGTAGCAGATGGTGCTGTCCAGACAAATACTTCTAAATACTGGTCCCCATGTTTTTTTCTATATTTACTAAGGCTGTGATTAGTTTTGTAGAAGAAAATAGATCTCATATGATCACCTGTGTGTCCTCCCTAGCAACCATTGAACTGTTCTTTGAATTCTATTGCAGTTGCTGCAACAGAGGACAGAGTTCCCCAAACTCCAGTCTTGCACTTTTCATGTGCCCCCACCAAAGCTCTCAATACTTAGAATCCCTGTTTTCTTCTTTAGTCATGGCAGGGACGTAGGTAGGTGGGGCCACGGGGGCATGGGCCGTCACAGATTTAGTCCTGGCCCCCTCCACTTTTGGCCCCACCACCAACCCTCCCTGCCACTTTCGCCCCCCCCCCCCCCCCCCCCCCCCCGCCGCCGCAAGATATCTTTGCTGTTGGGGGTCCCCAACCCCTGCCAGCCTTAGTCTTCTTCAGCACCGGTCTCCAGCACATTCGCTGATCTGTGCTGTGAGTCTGACATCCAGCACATCCTGCATGTTCCTTTAAGTGAAACTGAGTTTCACTTAAAGGGAAGTGCAGGATGTCAGGACTCACAGCACAGATCAGCGAACGCGCTGAAGAAGACTAAGGCTGGTGGAAGCTGGGGACTACTGCCATCAAAGGTACCTTGTGGCGGCGGGGGGGGGGGTTGAAAGTGGCAGGGGAGGGTCAGCAGCAGGGGGGGGTCAGCGGCTGGGGGAGGCGGGTTAAAATGTGCCCTCCCACCTTGGGCTCTGCAGCCCCCTCCCGCCGAGGTCTGGCTATGCCCCTGATTCATGGTGAGAACCTGGTAACTTCAGTTTAGCTAATTTGAAATCTCAGGGAACTTTGTATATTCTGAAAGCTGCCCTGTCACAGGTTAACACTTCTGGTCCATGTTCACCCTTGCTGGTCTCATGCAGAGGCATAGCCAGATCTTAAATTCTCGATGGGCCACTGGGCAAACTGGGTGGGCATATGTACTATAGTTTCCACCTTCTCCCCCCCCCCCCCCCACCCCCCCGTGCCAAGTCAAAACTTTACAGTAAAAACCTATGCTGGTGGGGATCCCCAAGCCCCACCAGTTGCAGCGGTCCTCCAACGACAAGAACAGCTCCCTCTCCTTCTTGCTTCAACTAGCAACACTGGCCATGCGCTGCCGCTGCCCCGCCCCTTTGTGCATGCTTGGTTTTCACGCATGCGGCAGGGGGAGGGCAGCTCGATAGCAGCATGTAGACAGTGCCGTTGGCTGGAGCACGTAGGAAAGAGAGCTGTTCTTGCCACCAGAGGACCCCTGCAGCTGGTGAGGCTTGGGGATCCCCACCAGCCAATAACAAGTGTACAAGAATTTTGGGTGGGCCTGAGCCCAAAGTGGGTGGGCCTAGGCCCACGCAGGCCCACCTGTGGCCACCTGTGAACCTCCTAAATATTATAATCTCTTGCAGGGACATCTTGGTAAAGTTCTGTTCCTTTATGTAAAGGTTAATTCTCTGCTAATTAGCATGCATCAATGATATTTCTGAAACAGTTGCTGAACTTTGGACATTTAAATTTACAGAACTGACAGAGGCAGGTGGTATCCCATAGACAAAGTGGGCTCTGTTCCTCAAAGGTTTGTGCCCCAACAAATTGGTTAGTCTATAAGGTACCACTTGCCGCTCTCAATTTATTTACACCAGACTAAAATGGCTTCCCTTTTTAAACTTTTCATGGTACATTTAGGTACTGTAGTAGTACATTTTCCAAGTTTCCAAGTTTATTTCCAATTTGATATATCACATCATGGGAAAAACCGGTTTACAAACAAACATCAAAACTTCAGGAAGGAACTACAATTAGAACAGGACAGAGAAAATAGATACTAAGAGACACGAGGAGAGAGGGAAAAGGCCAGAAGGGAAACATTGCAGATGACCAGGCTGGAAAATTTTCCACATAGAGTTGCACTGAACTAATTAAAAAAATAAAAATCTCAATACAATATATATTAATGCCTAAATTTTATTTTAATGTGTTCCATTGTAGCAGTAGGAAAAACAGAAACACAAAGAGCTTCTATTAAGGGCAGTGTCTCTAAACAGAGAATACTCACAATGTCGTCAGATAAATCCTTTATTCCTTTTATCAATAGGAGCACTACCAGAGGAATGAGGATAATGAACCATGGTATGCTTGCAATATCAGGAAAAGTCTGAAAGAAGACCAGAGCAGTAACGTTGCATTAGTATATAGGATGTGTGAAGGAGCATTTTCGATATGAGATCTAAATCCAGTTTTAGAATTTTTGCTGAAAACATCCAAAAATCAAATGGCCAACATAGCGATTTTTGAACCAGAAAAACATTTTTGAAAATGGCCATTTCCTAGACGTATTGTGCTCAGTGTATTTTTCTTTTGTGACTGTTTAAAAAAAAAATAACAACGACAATCTAAGGGAAAAATGCACAAAAACAAGCCATTGGGATGTAAAGGGGGTTCCAGCATTCTTAGTAGACTGGCCACACAGACATTCCAGCAAAGCAGTAGGGCACCCTAGGGTGCACTGCACTGGACTTCACATAAAAGGTCCTAGGTACACATCTCAACATCACCCTCTTATATTGTATGGTAAGCCCTCCAAAACTCACCAAAAACCTACTGTACCCAACAGTACACCATTACAATAGCCCTTATGGCTGCAGGTGTCACCTCTATATGGGTACAGTAGGTTTTTGGTGGGTTATTGTTGGGTTCACACTTTCCACCACAAGTGTAACAGTTGAGTCGGATATGAGCCTTGGTCCCCTTCTCTACAGTGTACTGCACCAACCACTAGGCTACTCCAGGGACCTGCTTGCTGCTCTAATAGGACTGGCCATAACATCTGAAGCTGTCATAGAGGCTGTTTCGACCACATTTTTGGGGGGCAGTAAGAGTCAGTGACCACTGGGGGGGATAATCATGTCTTAATCTCTCCAGTGGTCATCCCGTCATTTAGGGTACCATTTTGTGACTTAGTTGTGATTGAACCAGATCTAGACTAAAATGTCTAACTTTTAGCTCTGGACGTTCTTGCTTTGTTCTATTAGCGAGCGGTAGGCCCGGATTCTTTACTGCTAGGTCAATGACTGGCGGTAAGGTCTACCGCCGCTTAGTAAAAGGGGACCTAAGTTTGGCAGCCAAATTGGGCCACCCAAATAGCAGGCCTATCTTTGCCACTATAAACTTAACTGGCCAACACTGAATATTAACTTGGCTGATTAAGTTTAAACCAGCCAAAAATAAACTGGATAGTCAATGCCGGTCACCGGAAGCGGCCCAGCATTGAATATCCGGGATCACCACCGACCACAGGAGTTAGCTGGGCTGCCTCCCGTGATCTGAATATCAGCCCCTTTTGTCCTAATTCACTTGGGGAGATTTTTTATGCCAATGATTGTATTTGAATTGTGGAAGTTATTCCATTAAGTCTTCTGAGGCTTTTTCCCACCCCTATTTATTTAATCTATGCATTTGAACTGATATAGACACACATGCACAATTGTTTGGAGTACAAATAGATTTTGTGTGATTGCATTTATCCCTTTATTCCTGTCCCTTATTGATTTTGTGTGTGTGTCGCATGGCCACATGCCCATGTTCTGCCCACAGGTACAGCCCACTTTCGCTTCTGCACTAAGGGGGTCTTTTACGAAGGCGTGGTAGCGTTTTTAATGACTCCCACAGGAATATATGGGCGTCTCTAGCATTTAGCACAGACTTATTTTTAGCATGCCCTAAAAACGCTAGTGCGCTTCGTAAAAGGCCCACTGCGCAAGTTGCATACTAATTTTATAGAATAGCACCAAACACTTACGCACTTATCTGTCAATAAATGGTGCCAGTCCTGCATTTAAGGTGCCACTATTCTATAAGCTTTGACACCTAATTTAAGTGCGTATTAAGGAACTGTTTTTCACATCCTTATTGTGAAGCTATGCAAAGTACGGTTGTTCCAAACTGCCTTTTACAGTCATCCCACATGGACTTGCACTGGGAAATTTTATAACAAATTAGTTTTTGGTAATTGTTATATGAGATTAAAAGGTTGCAAAATTATGCTTGTTGGAAATGCTTTATTTCCTAGACGTATTTGTTTACTTTTTTAAATTATTCCGGTTAACTATTTTGTTGGTCTTTGAATTATTGGATTCATTTGTACTAAGTTTATCGTGTTCTTATGATATTGTGCTGTAAATAATGTTATGATTTTTATTGCATACCACTTTGCAGCCTTGCAAGAGGAAGTGGTCTATAAAACTGAAAAAAAAATATTCTCTGTTTCCATGGTTATCTTCTCTATTCTGAGCCTGTACGTCTAGCTCCATCTCTACCTGTCTTCAAATCTATGCTGAAAATCCACCTTTTCACTGCTGCTTTTGACTCCTAGCCACTACTCATTTGCCTCCCCCCACCCCTTGTTCCTTCTCACCCAGTACTTCCCTCGCCCTTAATTGTCTTGTCTGTCTGTATTATTTAGATTGCAAGCTCTTTTGAGCAGGGACTGTCTCTCTATGTCAGGTGTTCAGCGCTGCGTGAGTCTGGTAGCACTATACAAATGCTAATAATAATAATAATAATATTCTGCTCCCCGTGTGGTGCTCTTTCAAAGGGAGGAGAGGATTTCCAAAGGATTTGGCTAGATAACTTCATAAATTGCTGCACAACTAAATGGCGTTTCAGAGGTTGCCCTGGCATCCCATTGCTCTTTTCCCACTTGGGGGCCCTTTACCTAAACCGCGTAGGCACCTACGTGCTCCAAACGCATTCCAAATTGGAGTTACCGCCCGGTTACCACGTGGCCCTTGTGGTAATTTCAATTTTGGTGCGCATCCGCTACGCGCATCTGAAAAATAATTTTTATTTTCTGACGTGTGTAACAGACGTGTGCAGGTCATTACCACCCAGATTCTTTACCACTAGGTGAATGGCTGGCGGTAAGGTCTCAGACCCAAAATGAGCGCGAGGCAATTTTGATTTTGCCGCACGTCCATTTTCAGGCAAAAAAAAGGCCTTTTTTACAGGCGAGCTAAAAAATGGATTGGGGCGTGCCCAAAACTCGCGCCTACACTACTGCAAGCCATTTTTCAGCGCACCTTTGTAAAAGGACCCCTTGATTAGTACAAGGGAGGAGGAAGTGGAGATAGAGCACGGTGGGGGAGGGGGAACCTGGGGTGGTACTCCTTTATTGTAAGAGACTTTAAGTGGCCCCTAGAACATAAGATAAAGAGGTTATCCTCCACAAATGCTCTGGTAGTTTGGCTGCACTTTTTGTTTGGGGATTGTCATGGAGAGGATTTTGCAAAAGGAAGCCAAGTGGGCAGGACCTTCCCTCTTTACTGAGCAGATCTTGCTTTTTGGGTGGGGAAAAATCCAAGTTGCTTACTTGCATCAGGTATATTTGCAGCCATCAAGCCTAATCAGGCATACAGATTACAGGAGAAGACCTGCTCCTGAGGCATTACCATCTAGCCCTTACTCACTGTTGGTGCTGTGGCGTAGACTGCTGCCTAACACCACATGAAACCTTTGATTGCAGCAGGTAATTAGCTCATACCTCACAACTATTTGTTTTTTTCTGTCACCTAAGGTGAAAGGAATCAGGTCTTTTCCTGAATTAACTAGATATACTAGTGGGTGACTGAAGGATTGAATGGCATTAAGTAGAACAGACTGTGAGCGATCAAAAGTTTTGGTTTTGATAGTCTAAGTGTTGATTTTAAACATGTATTGGTTTATTTTATATCTGTTAATATATAGTTAATAGGTTTGAGTGGGGCCATGAGCCATGTGAAGGGAGAATAGCCAATTCCTGTAATCATAACACAGTCATACCATTTCAAATCAATTTTGTCTTCTCAAAATCCATTTTCTAATTTGTTAAATGTGAACTTGTCATGCCACACATAAGGAGGAGTTACTTTAGAATACAGTCACTATCTAGGAAAGTTAGAAAGAAAACTTTGATTCAGGTCTCAAAATGCAAGTTAATGTCATCATCAACTGATTACCTACCTATACCATGTATGTCTTTGAATGTTCATTCTGTTTATAACAAGTCTCACATTATTAGAGACTGTATTGAGGAGAAACAACCTGGTTTGATTTTCTTAAAAGAAACATGGTTAGCAGATAGATCTGATATGTTAATTATAGAGCTACGTCCCCCGGGTTACAAGGTCCTACATCTACCCTGGGATGGTAAGCAGAAGGTGGGGCCTAGCTTTAATTAATAGATCATTTGCTCAGTGTCTTTAAATGATATGATCAGCATGAAGAGATTGGAAGCAATATCTTGCACAATTGAAGATAATTCTTTATTGAATTCCCTTATGTGTGTTTTGATTTATTGACCACCTGGAAAATGGAGAGCTATTCAGGAAATTTTATACAATGTTTGACTGCAACAGGCATTTTATAATAAATATCAGGCCCTGTTTACTAAGGTGCGCTAGCATTTTAATGCTAGAGACACCTATATATTCCTTTTTTATTTTATTTTATTTTTTATTTATTGCATTTGTATCCCACATTTTCCCACCTCTTTGCAGGCTCAATGTGGCTTACAATACATCATGAATAGTGGAAATATCTAGAAATTAGACATCTGGTATTATAGAAAGATCTTGGGTAACATGGTAGTGGTTGAACATGATATTAATATAGCAGTTAACATTGTAATACAGTTCTTGATACATGTGGGGAAGTTCACATGTGTTGATCATTGTGGTATGTCTTGTTAAAGAGATGGGTCTTCAGAAGTTTGCGGAAGTTAGTTAGTTCATAGATCGTTTTTAGGTTGCGTGGCAGCGCATTCCAGAACTGTGTGCTCATGTAGGAAAAGGTTGATGCCTGCGTTAGTTTGTATTTTAGACCTTTGCAGTTGGGGAAGTGAAGATTGAGGAATGTGCGGGATGATTTTTTAGCATTCCTGGGTGGCAAGTCTATCAGGTCTGACATGTAGGCTGGGGCATCACCATGAATGATTTTGTGAACTAGGATGCATAATTTGAACGTGATGCGTTCTTTGAGTGGGAGCCAATGCAGCTTTTCTCGTAGGGGTTTAGCACTATCATATTTTGTTTTTCTGAATATGAGTCTAGCTGCAGTGTTCTGGGCTGTCTGAAGTTTCTTGATTATTTGCTCTTTGCAGCCAGCGTAGAGTGTGTTGCAATAATCTAGATGACTGAGTACCATTGATTGTACCAGGTTGCGGAAGACGGTCCTTGGGAAGAATGGTCTTACTCTTTTTAGTTTCCACATTGAGTGGAACATCTTTTCGGTTGTGTTTTTCGCGTGACTCCAAGAATTTTTAGGGTGTCTGAAATTGGAAGATTCAGTTTTGGTGTGTTGATGGTGGTGAATTTGTTCGTGTTATGTTGAGAGGTGAGTATTAGGCATTGGGTTTTTTTGCATTAAGTTTCAGCTGAAATGCATCCGCCCATGAGTGCATGATATGCAGGCTTTGGTTGATGTAATTGGAAATTTCTTTTAAATCTTGTTTGAATGGGATGTAGATCGTTACGTTGTCTGCGTATATGTATGGATTGAGGTTTTGATTTGTTAGTAGTTTGGCCAAGGGTATCATCATTAAGTTGAATAAGGTCGGTGAGAGGGGGGAATCCCTGTGGAACTCCGCATTCAGGTGTCCATGTGGCTGATGTAGTCGAATTAGATGTCACTTGATATGAGCGTGTGGTTAGGAACCCCTTGAACCAGTTGAGAACGTTGCCTCCAATTCCGAAGTACTCAAGGATATGTAGTAATATTCCATGATCAACCATGTGAAAGGCGCTAGACATGTCGAATTGTAGAAGTAGAACGTTCTTGCCGGTTGCAATCATTTGTTTGAATTTAGTCATGAGGGTAACTAGTACTGTTGCAGTGCTGTGGTTAGACCGAAATCCTGACTGGGAGTCGTGTAGTATTGTGAATTTGTCTAAATAGTTTGTGAGTTGTTTAGTCACCATCCCTTCCGTTAGTTTGGTTATTAAGGGAATGGATGCTACTGGCCTGTAGTTGGTTAGCTCACTAGCACTTTTCTTTGCATCTTTGGGTATGGGGGTGAGTAGAATGTTTCCTTTCTCTTTCGGGAAAACAACAGTTAGAAAAGTTTAAATACTTGACTTGACTAGAGGGAAAATAGATATAGGAAATTTTTGAACTAGGCTACTGGAACTATGGAAGAAATCGTATGTTAATCATCAGGATATGTTAGACTCTTGGAACTCTATTGTCTTATAACAATTGGATGAGATAACTCCTTTAATATAAAAAAACTCATTAAAATAGACCTTCTCAATCCTAGTATATAGGATATATATTTAAAATGAAAGAACATTATAGACATCTTTAAAGAGCGTGGCTAAAAAAATAAAGGGGTCCTTTTACTAAGGTGCACTAAAAAAATGGCCTGCGGAAGTGTAGGCACGTGTTTTGGGTGCGCGTAGATCCATTTTTCAAAAAATGCCTTTTTTTATTTTTGCCGTAAATAGACGTGGGGCAAAATAAAAACTGGCGTGCGTCCATTTTGGGTCTGAGACCTTACTGCCAGCCATTGACTTAGCGGTAAGGTCTCATGTGTTAACTGGGCAGTAATGACCTACGTGCGTCAAATGCTACTTAGCGTGCGTAGCAGATGCATGCCAGAAAATAAAAATTATTTTTCGGACGTGCATATCAGACGCGCGCCAAAATGAAATTACTGCAACAGCCACAAGGTAGCTGGGTGGTAACTCCAAATTGACACGCGTTGGGTGCACGCAGACGCATTACCGGAACGGTGAACCCCGCCTTGAATGCCGACGGAGGAGCGTCAGCCCTCCTGAGGCCAGAAACATCTTTATCCTCTCCGGAGCTTAAACCTCCACCATGTCCTGCGTTCTTTAGGAGGGAAGCAGGAGGCCCATCTGAATCGGAATCCGGTAACAGCAGGGCCCTGGTCAGCAGTTCACCACCCAAATGCGCAGAGGAAGTGAACTTGGAGCCGGGTGCCCCCATGGTGGCCACATTGCAGTCTATTTGGAAAGCAATTCAAGAGTTAACTGCAGCTGTTACAAAATCTGCCCGAGATACATCTCTTCTTGTGAGTAAAGTAGATAATCTAACTGAATCGTTGGAAAATGTTAAACTTGACTCAGCGAAGTTTTGCAGATGCAAACAGAGGTTAAAAATTTTAAATCTATTACAGATGTTTTGGTAAAAGATAAGATTGTGACATATCGGAAAATAGAACAAATAGAGAATTACAACAGATGTTTAAACTTCAGGGTATTGAACTTTTTGAAAAGCTACAGGTATAAACTCGATGGATTTCTTTAAAAAATACCTTGTTGAAATTTTACAATTTCCTTCTTCTGCTATTCCTCAATTTAACAAGATTTACTATCTTCCATTATCTCCTCGGAGCAGAGTGGAGCCTGTGGGTTCTGGAAATTTGCCCCAAATTCAGGAAACTGAACCAAGAATTCTGGATTTATCTGCTTTATTGGAAGATTCTTTGACAGAAGTAACTTTGCGAGGGACATTAATTGTCTCGTTTGAGCAAGACCTTAAATTCGGTAATGAGATTATACTTTAAGAATTCCCTAAAAACATTTTGTGGTCATAGAATATGGATATTCCCAGACGTGACAAAAACTATGCAAGATAGAAGGAAGTTGTTTCATGCTCTTAGAGAAGAGACGACGGCTCATGGAGCATCATTTCTTCTGGCATATCCATGCAAATGCCTAATTCGATTCTTGGGAAATGAATATATTTTCTTTGAACCAGAACAACTTCGAACATTTTTGGACATGAAGAAGCTATCTAACAGGCTGAAGGAATGATTGCAGGAACAACTGATTAAGTTAAAAAAGGGTGGGATTATTCAGGCTAAGCCGTTTACTAATAATTTCTGTTTTTCTTATTGTATTTTGGATCTCCTCATCTGTAAATCACCCTCCCCCTCTAGGAATTTTGTGGTCTAAGAAAGAGACTAGTTGTAAATTCTTCAAAAATGTTTCTTCTTTATCTAATTTTTCTCTGTATTTCATTTTGCAAGTTACACTTGTAAGAATATAAATGCTATAAATAAATAATAATTTTTTTAAAAAGTAGCCTGCAGCAGTTTGGACGCGTCAAATTGGAGCGCACTGGGCCATTTTTTAATCCGCAGCTGGGGAAAAAAGGCTTTTTGAAATGGAACAGTAATTGTCCGGGTTCTAAAATTAAAAGTAGCACGCAGCTATTTACTGCCTGAGCCCTTACCACCACCCACTGACTTAGCGGTAAGGGCTCACGTGCTACTTGCATGGTAATCATGTAGTACATGCCAATGTGGCCACGCTGCCAATTACAGCTAGAAACGCCCCCCCCCCCCCCCCCCCCCCAGTAGAAAATAGAAAAATATTTTCTACCGCGGGAAACAGCGCACCCCAACTTTGAAATTACCATCTGGTGTCCGTGCTAACCCGGAAGTAATGTCAATTTGACACGTGCTATCTGCCCTACCACTTCTTAGTAAAAGGGTCTCTAAGGTATTTATTTACACAGATGAGATCTCACTCATAAGACTTCTTCCTCAGACTATGGTGAAAAGTTTGGAAATCTTCTAGAAGCATTAACTATGGTACAGGGATGGACATCTTTGCAGTGTGGAGGAGTGGCCTAGTGGCTAGAGCACCGTTCAAATCCCACTGCTGCTCCTTGTGATCTTGGGCAAGTCACTTGACCCTCTATTGCCTCAGGTACAAACCAAGATTGTGAGCCCTCTTGGGACAGAGAAATATCCAGTGTACCTGAATGTAACTCACCTTGAGCTACTACTGAAAAAGGTGTGAGCAAAATGGAAAAAAAAATTAATGAAATTGAATAAGGATAAAACAAAGTTTTTGTGGCTAAGTCCCCCAGTTCCTATTCCTGTTTTAAATTTAACATTGGGTGACTGCATTTTCCCCATTAGTGATTCTTTGAAGATACTTGGCATCTGGTTAGATTCAAATTTGTCACTGACTAAACAAGGAAATTGCATAAAATAAAAATTCAGTTTTAATTTTTATTCCTTCAAATTATTAGTTCAATTTAGAGCTGTACCAAATAGCATATTTTACTGTTCAGCTGAATTATTCAGCAGAATACAAAAACCAAATACGAACATTGGGCATTGAGCTTTAACATAACAAATAACAAAAGAAACAACCAAATATTTGGTGCAGCCCTAGTTCAAGCATTGTCTTAACACAAATTGATTACTGCAATATAAATTTTTATAAGATGTTTAGAGTCGATTTGATGTAAATTACAATCCTTATAGAATACCACTGGTGGGATGTTGTGCTCTGCTCATAAATGTAGTTAGTTCAATTACATTGTCTTCCATTGGAAGCGAGATTTATTTTTAAAACTTGTACAATGATAGTTAAGATTATGAATGGTTTAGTTCTGTCTTACATGTCTGCATTTGTACTATTATCTTAAACTAGTAGACACAGTGGTTTAAGGAGACATATTTTTACAATTCCCTTTGGCTAAGGGGATGCAATTTAAAAAAGTTGTTTGAACCTGGATTACTATATCAAATGGCCAAATCATGGAATCTATTACCATCTCATCTTTGGCAGATACAGGATTATTCTTTATTTAGAAAACATTTTAAAACTTTTTATTTAAGAAATTTCTGACTGGATCCTAGTTTTCAGGGATATTTCACTATTACTGGATCGCTGTGGTTATGGCATTGCATTGCTGATCTTGAAAATCTGTTTGGGGACCATTACTAAGCTGCAGGAAAAAGAACCCCGCAGTTGAAGTGCGGGCCATTTTTCCCACACATCACAGCCCTTTTTACCGCAGCCATGTGGCAAGCTAACTCCTACTGTGTAGCCATGTGGCGGGGAGCACTTACTGCCACCCATTGAGGTGGCGGTAAGGGCTCCCACGGTAACCCAGCAGTAACCTGCCAGCATGCGGCGATGCCTGATTACCGCTGGGATACACTGTGTATCCCAGCGGTAATCAGGCATCGCCGCATGCTGCCAGGTTACTGCTGGGTTACCGTGGGAGCCCTTACCGCCACCTCAATGGGTGGCAGTAAGTGCGTAACCCTGGCAGCGCTATAGAAATGCTAAGTAGTAGTAGTAGTAGTAGGATACTGCCGCACTAGAAAACAAATTTCTGGAGTGCCAGAAATGGTGCACACTTGACCTAGAACTACTGTCAGTGGCTGTGTTGGGCCGGCAGTAGTTCAGATTTAGCGGGCATACTGCAGCTTTGTGAAGGACCCCTTATATTGCTTAGAATTGTTTGACTATTGTTTTTGAAAATGTATATAGTTCACAGGAATGTCTGGCTTCTTAAAACTGTACTGCACACAGAACTGCTCAGGTTTTTGCTGAACATAAGAAGATGTATTAGTATTACTTGCTTCTACCCTGAGCTGTAAAGGTACCTAAAAGTTGTATAGCAGAATGTCGGCAGAAGGAAAGGGCATGGTATTTGAAAAGGGCAGCTAGTATGCTTATGCAGCCAGCAATTGGTATATCTGTGTGGATGTAAAGCAGCTGAATCAATTGACCCAAGTTTTTTATAAATGAGAGGGCGTTATGAATTAATTGAACCTGATAGAAAACAGCAGTATGACACCGAAAAGCCACTGAGATTAAAGCAGAAGCCACGCTGCAACAGGTTTTTCTTTTTCTCAGCACTCTCAAGGGAGGAGCAGCCTCAGCAGAGACTGAGTGACTAATCTGCATACCCAAAAGGCTGCTGGGAAATTATGTGTTTCTTCATGGGATTGTGAGCTGATACATGTATAAAAAAATTATTTTCTAGGAAAGAAGCGTTAAAGAATGCTTTAATGAATATATTGCTGAATACTTATATGGAATTACATTTTTCTCACCCTGAGTGTTAAGGAACAGTAAAAGAGGGACCTTCCCAGCTTGAAGCCTTGGCTACATCAAAGTTTCTTAAGCCTAGAATAGAATCTTTTAATTTATTCTTTTCTTGTATACTGGGATCTTCAGCTGGGCAGGTGGTGTTTTATTAGATTTTCTTTGTGCATAGAAGATTTTTCTGTATGACAGTATCAAAAACAGGTAACCCCAGAAGCAAACCTTTTCTGTGCTACTGTGTCATTTAAGCTCATTAAACCTATCTTCCCAGGTTAGTTGAAAATAAAGCTTACTTTTTAGCCAATTAATATTTCGCCAGCTACAGGTGACCAAGCTCTTTGTGAAAATTAAATCCTATGTTGTCCTAAATGATATTGTGTGCAATTTTCAAAGCAGTTCTCAATGAGAAAATGGGTACTTAGCCATGTGGAAAAGAGGCAGAGCTGCCTAGAATCAAGGGCGAGCTGGCAAGATTAAGTGTGGGGGTTTCATATTGAAATCCCTATGACTGCCTTCACAACCTCACCGCCTCCTTCCCTATGGCACCAGTTGGCAAGATGACTTTTAAAGAGAAACTCCACAGAGAGTTTTCCCATTTTTTGTTTGTTTTCAAAACTGAATGGCATAGCCAGAACACACTCATGGATGCTCTCACCTGTAAGATAAGACAGAAGAGGAAATAGAGGTTGCACGCTTGATGAAACTGCTCAAACAGGTTCAGAGGGATGAAGGTTAGGACATTGTACTTGCTTGTTTTAATTGCATTATCCTGTAACATGAAGAAAAACAATTCTAGCATAAGTTCAAAACAGAGTCAACACTTCAAAACAGACAGCACAGAAATATCAAGCAAATACAATTCAGCATGGATCAAAGATTCGGAAGATGGAGGCTAACTAGAGCACTGTGCATACTGACACCCTTGGGAAACAAAAAGTGTTTGTGTAAATTATTGTCCATTGAACAAGGCAGCATTCCAAACACATGTCAGGAAACAGATAGATATGACAACAAATGAAACTCTAACAGAAATTGGCAAATAATAATTGTGAATACAACTGATGGTGGGGCTGGGAGGCAGAAAAAGTAGATTGGATATTAATTCAGGAAAATGACACCAACTTTATATAAATTACTGAGATGGCCACATTCAGCAGGGCAATTGTATAACTGGGCATTCAATTACGCACATCTTGCACATGTAAATGTCATGCTAATTGGTACTTATCCATGCAAGTGTAGTTCTTACTATTCTATATGGTAGCACATAAGTGCCTTAGAGCATAACTGCAAGGGGGGTATACATGTGGGTGAAGTATGGGAAGGGCATATAGAGGCTGATCGAAACCATTCTTTTCCATTTTGGCTGAAACTGCAACCAAATTTTGTTGCTCAGTTTCGACCAAAATGAAAACCATAAATGAAACCGTGCTCACCTCCTGCCACCCTCCCCCCGAACAGAAGCATCTCACCTCTGGAGCCCAGCCAGCTCACCTCTGAGGCCTGTCTCCCCTCCCCCCCCCCCCCCCCCCCCCCCCCGAAACAAAGGCAAGGCGAGGCTTCCCCCGTTTCAGTTTTGGTGCTGAAATCCTAATTCAGTACTTTTGGGGGTTTGGCCAAAAATATGGGACTTCAAGCGGCATTATCGTGAGACTCCCACTAGTACGTCATAGCAGCAATGTTGACAATGGAGCAAGCAGGGGCAGGGGCGAATGCGTACTACTCATCCCCCCACTGCACCGCCAATGATTTTAAGCCCGGGGGGGGGGAGTCCAGCCCCACAGGGGGTGGGGGGCCTAGGGAGTACTGTATGTTCTGGGGACCTTGGACCTCAAATGGGAGCTGCTCGGGGAGGGGGAGAGAAGAGGAGGAGGGAGGGAGCAGGGGCTGCACCAGAGTTTTCACCAAAACCAAAAAAGGACCGAATTAGGATTTCAGGTCAGTTTCGGCACAAAAACTTGAGTAGAGTGAAGTGGTAGCCGTGTTAGTCCATTTTTAAAGGTAATCAATAGAAATAAAATAAAACAGAGAAAAGAAAATAAGATGATACCTTTTTTATCAACATTTGCTTATTTCTTTTAGGTGGAACCTTCTATTTGATGTTTCCCTGTAGATGTGTTATTTCCTTGAATTACATATTTTTTGAACTGGGGAAACTGTCAGAATTTATTTCGAGTAAAGAGTAGAATAAGAACACCTGATTGCCTAACTATGTATCTTATCGTTTGATCCTTCCGTTTCTTATTATTGACTAATTCTAATTTAAATTTTCTTTGTTCTTGAACCAAATTGTGGACTAAAATTAGAAATAATTTTTCCTATCTTTCTTTGTTAAGAATATTATATTTCAGAATTGGCATATGTTTGTGTTATTGCATGAATGTAAAATGAAAATTCATTAAAAAAAAAACATTTGCTTATTTCTGATCTGATGAAGAAGGGTTACCTTTAAAAGCTAATCAAAAAATATATTAAGTTAGTCTGATAAAAAAGGTATCATCTTATTTTCTTTTTTCTGTTTTATTTTATTTCTATTGGCACCAAAACTGAAATTCGGTCGGCTTCTATATGTATGTAAATTATTCTAGAAGTAACACACATCATTTGTGGCACTTAGGTGCACTCATTGACCTGGTGTAAACAGTCACGTCTAAAACAGGTGCCACTTAGGATTTACACTAGTATTCTATTTTGGACCACCCACAAAATTCCTATTTCCCCACCCAAAACCATGTCCCTTTTTGTCTACATGCATTAGAATTTAGGCACAGTGCGTTACAGAATACGCTTAGCAAGTTATGTGCATAAATTCTAATTATTGCCAATTAGTGCTCATTATTACTTGCTAAATGCTGTTAACCCATTAGTGCCCAATGTTCCCATATGGGCACTTATTATGGGAACATTGGGCACTAATGGGTTAACAACGCTGATTGGCTATTAAGCCAATTAAGTTATGCACGTTGCTACAGAATATGCTTGGATTTTGGCACGGAATGCTAGGTGCGCTATATAGATTCTGGATGTGTGTGTTTTACTCAGATCTAGGCACATTATTGCAAAAAATGTACTTCTCAATAGGAAATGATTCATTGGGTAGCTTTTTTAATATTGCTGTGGAAAGGCTCAGACAAGAAAAGGCATCTGGGTTTTCTAAAACCCATCTTAGTACATCACCCTTTTATGTCTTGCTAAAGCAAAACTGAAAAGGCATTTTAATGGCTGCTGAACAAAGCAGTCCTGGCTATAAATCTCATGAAGACAGTGAGCCTGCAGCCTTTGGGAGAGATATGAAAAAATATTAATACCAACACAATGAATCATCGGGCTGGTGCTCCAGATTTTTACCCATCCTCTGATGGTCTGGATAAGGAGGTGAAGACTATCAGGCTTATTTTCGAAAGAGATCGCCGGCGATCTTCCGACACAAATCGGGAGATGGCCGGCCATCTCCTAAAACCGGCCAAATCAGTATAATCGAAAGCCGATTTTTGGACACACTCGCCAGCATTCTGTCGCGGAGGCGGCTAAACTTCAAGGGGACGTGTCGGCAGGGTAGTGAAGGCGGGATGTGGCGTGCTTACGAGATGGCCGGCTTCAGCTGATAATGGAAAAAAGAAAACCGGCGATGACGAGCATTTGGCCGGTTTTACTTGGTCTATTTATTTTCACGACCAAGTCTCAAAAAGATGCCCAAACTGACCAGATGACCACCGAAAGGAATCGGGGATGACCTCCCCATACTCCTCCAGTGGTCACCAACCCCCTCCCACCCAAAAAAAAAACTTTAAAACATTTCCTTCCTAGGAGGGGAAGCCAGTCGACCAGCTCGTAAAAAAAAAAAAAAAGGATCTTGCTGATCAGTTATGTTATGACTTACTTGTTCTGGAGTGCTGTATTTTGTGATACTGTTTTGAGAAATGTTCAAGAAAGACTTCATACAAATTAAAAAAGTCCCTGCCATTCATTTTCCCTTGATGGCCGTCCCTGACATGCACTTCCCCCCTTAATAGCCGTCTTTCACTCCGAAAGTGCACTTCTCTTAATGGCCGGCTTTCTCCCCAAACAGGGGAGTGTGGTAGCCACACTCCTCTACTTAAGATGGAAGATACCGCATACAGCCGCATTAAAAAGCAAATGAACAAACTTTTGGAAAAAGAAACAAAAGTGAACAGTCATCTTTATGACGAAGACGGGCAACCTTCGAAAGCTAATCAAGAAATGTATTAAGTTATGTCCAATAAAAAAGGTATCATCTTATTTTCTTTTCCATGTTTTATTTTGTTTGATTTCTATTGATCCCCAAACAGGGAAATCAAAACAGTTTTTGCTCACACTTTTTTTTTAGTAGTAACAGTGAGGTTTGAACCAGCCAACTCTGCATTACAAGAGCCATGATATAACCACTTGGCCACAGCTCCACTTACTTGGGTGTGCCTCCCTTTTGATTATACCCCTTCAGGTCTCTCTCAGCCAATCACAGTGCGTTAAGCTGTCTGTGAGTGGCTGAGAGAGACCTGGAGGGGTATAATCAAAAGGGAGGCACAACCAAGTAAGTGGAGCTGTGGCCAAGTGGTTACATCACTGGTCTTATAATGCAGAGGTGGCTGGTTCAAATCCCACTGTTACTACAAGGAAAGCAGTGTGCAGAAACTTTTGATTTCCCTGTTCAGGGAGAAGTGCACGGCAGGGACTTTTTTCATTTGTATGAAGTCTTCCTTGAACATTTCTCAAAACAGTATCACAAAATACAGCACTCCTGAACAAGTAAGTCATAACATAACTGATCAGCAAGATCTAAACATCCAGAAGTACCAGTGCACTACGAATGCTGGCCCCTCCCACGGCCAAATGCCTTGGATTTGGCCGGGTTTGAGATGGCCAGTTCTAGTTTCCATTATCGCTGAAAAACAAAGTCGGTCATCTCAAACCCGGCGATCTGTGGCATTTGGCCGGCCCCAACCGTATTATCGAAACAAAAGTTGGCCGGCCATCTTTTTCGATAATACGGTTCCGGCCAGCTGTTGCGGCGCCGCCAAAATAGATCGCCGGCGATCGATTTCACTGGTGCCGTTTGATTATGCCCTCTATGGGGTCAAATTTGAAAGGATCAGGTGACTAACTTTGGGGGTAGCGTTTTTAGCTTGTGGTAGAAATCAGCTGGCAGTAAATGCTGAGACGCCCAAAGCAATATAATGGACATCTCGGTGTTTACCGCCACGAGCTAAAAATGCTACAGCGGCTTAGTAAAAGACCCCCTTTGGGAGCTAAGTACCCAAATCAGCCCCTTTGAAATTGACTAGGACTGAGCAACTATTACGACCCCCCTACATTTAAGTCCCTAAAACTAGGTGGCTATGGAGCGGAGTTAGGGAGGGGGAAAGTTTAGGGTAATTCTATAATGTGGTGTCTAGGATAAGAGGTTAAGCAATAGCCTAGTTCACTGCTGAGCACTTATTCGGTTTGGATTGATATTAATAATCCAGTGTTTTTTGTGGCAATTCTTTGGCGTCATCAGATTGAGCATTGTCTCGTTGCTATTTCATGCAATTTTTGGATATTTTGTACTCTTTGATGACCCCTGACGCAGGCAATTTTGCCGAAACATGGACTGTGTCAGGTCTGTCTAATAAATTTGAGTTGACACTCCCTATCTTGAAGGCTCTTTGTGCTTTTGTTCTCTGCTCCTGTGTGAACGTACTTTGGTTTTCCTCTCCTACATTTACTAGACACCTCACATTAACATTAGTACAAGATTTTTGTGAAACATGCTAAAGAGAGATAACTTACTGCATACTTTTTCCTCTTGAAAAAAAGGAAGCCTTTCTTGAACTTCTTATGATAGTGTCTGTCATTGGCTTTCACCTCCCAGGTACAATCTGAAAACAGATCAACACATCAGAGGAGGCAGTCAGGGTGCTACCAGCTCCTTCAGATGATGCTGTGCTCCCCATGGGAGTAAATACACAGTGATAGCCTGGAAGAGAATTAATGGGCTTCTCCTGTCTCCCAGGATACCATAAGAGAGAAAAGATATTAGCCACATCCCATTTCAGGCTAAACTGCAGGGACAACCTTAAGGACAGCTTGATTAATTTACAAGTTGTAATCAACCTGAGGTCATTTTGGTAACTATTTCAGAAGGAATGTAGATAAAATATCAACCAAACTATGGTCATCGGCTTGCTTTTCTGATTTAGTGTTACAGTTCTAAGTCTATCCGCTTGCCTTAGGGTTCAGTTTACTAAAGTATGGTGAGACTTTGCAGTTACCATAATTAAGTAACTGCAACGCTTTTGCATTAACTGTTTGGGATGTCCCAGAAGTATCTCATTCAATTAATGCAGAGGAAATGCATTAAGGGGGGATTCTGTATAGGTTACCCAAAATTAGGTGCCAGAATGATCCAAATTCTGTAAGTGCCATTTTGCGTGGACCAAAGGCTGGTGTAAATGCTTGCACCCATCTAATGGCAGTTAGGTGCCGAAATGCAAGTAACCTATAACACCATACTGAAATTCTGGAAATGTCCCTGACCCTCCTATGTCCCTCCCATGGCCACACCCACTTTAGAATTGTGTGCTATGAAAAGTAGGCACACTTGTTATAGACTAGGGTGTAGGGTTAACTCTATTAATTGATTTTTAGCACCGATTTAGCCAATTACATTACACACTTATTTATTTATTACATTTGTATCCCACATTTTCCCACCTATTTGTAGGCTCAATGTGGCTTACATAGTACCAGAGAGGGCTTTGCAGTCTCCGGTGTGAACAAATACAGGGTGATGTTGTGGTAAGATCAAGTTCATGTGGTACAGCCACATTAGGGAATCGGAGAATGGAAGAGTTGTGTTATGTCCATTACATGCTTTAGTTTGGTTGTGTTGCAGAGATTAGGCATTTAAGTTGGATCAATAGGGTATGCCTTTTTAAACAGGTTGGTTTTTAGTGATTTCCGGAAGTTTAGGTGGTCGTACATCTTTTTCAAGGCTTTTGGTAATGCGTTCCACAGTTGTGTGCTTATGTAGGAAAAACTAGATGCATAACTTGTTTTGTATTTAAGTCCTTTGCAGCTTGGGTAGTGCAGATTTAGATAAGATCGTGTTGATTCGGATGTATTTCTAGTTGGTAAGTTGACCTGCGCCCACAATTGAGCGCCTAACTTTGGGCAACCTTTGGGGTAACTGCACTGAGGACAATGTAATGCAGTTAACAAGTCCTATTCAGATGATATTAACTGTCCCCACCAATCTCTGCCCATTGCATGCCCTGATCTTGGATAATGTATCACTGTTAGTGCTAACTGCTGCATTAACAGTTAACGGCTTAGGAGCAGAGCCCTTAGAATCACTGATTCACAAGAGTTCACCCTATTCCAAATTGGTCTGTCCAGACCAGGGGTTTTCAATTCAGTCCTCAGGACACACCTAGACAGTTAGTTTTTCAGGACACCCACAACGAATATGCATGAGATAGATTTGCATGCCCTAACTCTATTGTATGCAAATCTATCTCACTGCATATTCATCGTGGGTATCCTGAAAACCTGACTGGCTGGGTGTGTCCTGAGGAATAGATTGAGAACCCCTGGTCTAGACTAATTATCTGTATGGTATTAAGTGCATCCTTGCTAACTCTCTGAAGACTGTCCATGCAGCCCTGGCAACCTTGGTGTATGTTGCCTCTTAGTAACCACTTCCTTTATATTGCAAGCTATAGCACCCCAATGTTTCCCACACATAGAAAACCACAACGCTTCCTTTGCAGACGTGGAGGGGCATAATCGAACGGTGCCGGCCAACTATGTGGCCGGCGCCGTAAAGGGGCAGAGCCAAACATATTATCTAAAATGATGGTCGGCCATCTTTTCCTTCGATAATACGGTTGGCGCCGGCTAAAACTCAACATTTAGGTCAAATGTTGAGATCGTCAGGTTTAGAGATGGCCAGCTTCATTTTTGGGGCATAATGGAAACCGGGCCCGGCCATCTCAAACCAGGCAAAATGCAAGCCTTTTGGTCGTTAGAGGAGCCAGCATTTGTAGTGCACTACCCCCCCTGACATGCCAGGACACCAACCGGGCACCCTAGGGGGCACGGCAGTAGACTTCAAAAATTGCTCCCAGGTACATACCTCCCTTTCCTCCTGTGCTGAGCCCCCCAAATCCCCCCCAAAACCCACTCCCCACAACTCTACACCACTACCATAGCCCTAAGGGGTGAAGGGGGCACATACATGTAGGTACAGTGGGTTTGGGGTTTTTTTTGGAGGGCTCAACATATACCACCACAAGTGTAACAGGTAGGGGGGGATGGGCCTGAGTCCACCTGCCTGAAGTGCACTGCACCATGGACCTGCATACTGCTGTCATGGAGCTGGGTATGACATTTGAGGCTGGCATAGAGGCTGGCAAAAAAATGTTTTATTTTAATTTTTTTTGGGTGGGAGGGGTTTGGTGACCACTGGGGGAGTAAGGGGAGGTGATCCCCGATTCCCTCTGGTGGTCATCGGGTCAATTGGGGCACTTTTGTTTAGACTTGGTCCTAAAAATAAATGCTCGTCAGAGCCAGCCATCCTTTTCCCATTATCGGAGGAAGCCAGCCATCTCTTAACCACGCCCCCGCCCTGCCTTCTGTACCCTGCTCCGCGATGGAAAGCAGTTAGCGCCAGCCAAAATTGGCTTTCGATAATACTGATTTGGCCGGGTTCAGGAGATCGCCGGCCATCTCCCGATTTGTGTCGGAAGATGGCTGGCGATCTCTTTCGAAAATGAGCTGGATAGCACACCAGCTAAGCTATATTTCCATACATAGAAAAATAGAATTGTTCTCTAGTACCACAGCATCATGTTACAGCTGAACCAATTAGCAGCTCTTTACTCTTACAAATAATCCAAGCCATGGTATTGGCCTCGGCTTTCAAAAAAAGGAATCTTATGTGTCCCATGAGTTTAACTGTACTGAACACCAAAGTCAAGGCTTGGTTTTTCTCAGCATATGCTATCACAGCCTCAACCTATCTACATTTATCCACTATAACATTATTTCTTTAAGCATCACTCTGGTAGTAGTATAAATAATGCCCCACCACCTCAAAGTAAGTACAAATACGATCATTCTGTGGCCTCCGAGAACTCTGCCAAGTCTAAACATATACAGTATTATCTTCTTAAAGAGATCCCATGAGAAAATACAGTAGGAGGAGCAAGGGTTGTGTTACCTGGCTGCTTTTCATTCCCGTCTGAGGGATTCTCTGGAGTATGCTGTTTACTCATCTTGAAAACATTGCTGGGACCCAAAGAGAGAAGAAGAAAATATAACATGGTGATTAAGAGTGTGTTAATGAGTTTGATTGTATCTCTTATCAGCGCATGTTTGCTTATAACCAAAACAAAACCAATCCAAACATCTGTTTGACTCCCATGGCGATTTAGGTCTATGTAGGGATAACCAGTTCTAGTAAGGAGTAATAACATTCTCTTTCTCTACCCATATCTAACACACTGCTAAAACCTGTCATTTATTTCTCTATAACATCACCAAAATGTGTCCCTTATCCATACTCCTTCTGCTTAGACTACTGCAAACTGCTCCTCATGGATCGCCCACTGAACCATCTCTGTCCTCTTCAATCTATTCAAACTTCTCCTGCATGACTTATCTTCCATCAGTGGCTCTACACTCACATAATCCCTCTCTTCAATCTTGTTACTACTTGGATTTCTGCCAGGTACTTATGACCTGGATTGGCCACTGTTGGAAACGATACTGGGCTAGATGGACCATTGGTCTGACCCAGTATGTCAGTTCTTATGTTACTTCATTGGATTCCTATCATTTCTGTAAGTATGGTGCTTATTTCAAGATGAAACAAAAAAAACTTCCACAAAGGGGTCCTTTCATTAAAGTGTGGTAAGTTTTTGAACTTACTACGATTTAACAGAACCAATTAACGTGCGGTAAGGGACAACGTTGTGCATTAACTATTGGAGGTGTGCCCAGCATGTCCTCTGCAGTTACCACACACAAAGTTCATTGTTGCACGTTAAGATTATTCGCAATTAACACAGATGCACGAACCTCCTCATTCTGTAAATGGTGCCCAAAGTTAGGAGCTCAATTATGCACACGGTTTTAGAATAGGGTCATTTGTGCATGTAAACTAATTGGTTAATTAGCATTCAAGTGATGACCCCCCCCCCCCCAAACCAATTTTGATACCCTCTTCCGCCCCTCAGAGTAGCAACAGACCCACTCCTTTCTGATTCCTCTCTCACCTCCTGGAAATACAGAGAATCCCTCCTTCCAATCCCCATCCCTTCTTCCTATCCACCCACAGAAAACAAGTGACCCACCAAGGACCCTCTCCAACCCCAATAGGCCCAACCCCAGTACTTTCTCAATCCCTGGTAGCCTAGTGGTAGAAAGGGCTGGAGTGATGCCTACTCGCTCCTGCCTCTTGCAGATTCCCCTTCAAAATGGTTGCTGCTGCTACCTTTAGTTGCAGTCTCACGGTACTTCATTAGTACTGCAAGGTTGCAGCAGCCATTTTGAATGAGAAATCACAATGGGCAGAAGCAAGTGGGCATCTCTCCTGCCCTTTCTATCACTAGGCCACCAGGGATCGAGAAGGTAGGCTTGGGAGGCCTACAAGAGTGGGGAAGTCCCATAGGGGGAGGGTGAATTACTGTTCCAGGGAGTGGAAGGGAGGGGGATTGGAAGGGGAGATTGTTGCAGTTCTGTGGGTGGGGAAGGGGGGGAGTAGGAAGGGATTCAGAAGTGGAGGATCTGTTTCTTTTCTGGGGGATGGGAAGGATGGAGGGCAGGTCTGTTGCAATTCTTGGGGTGGGAGAGGGGATAGGAAGGGGGGTCTGTTGCTGCTGACTAATGTGAGCAACTGCAAAGTGATGCATGTGGGAAAGAGGAACCCGAATTATAGCTATGTAATGCAAGGTTCCATGTTAGGAGTCATCGACCATGAAAGGGATCTTGGTGTCGTTGTTGATGATGCGTTGAAATGCTCTGCTCAGTGTGCTGCGATGGCTAAGAAAGCAAATAGGTATTATTAGGAAAGGAATGGAAAACAAAAGTAAGGATGTTGTAATGCCTTTGTATCGCTCCATGGTGCGACCGCAAATCGAATATTGTGTTCAATTCTGGTCACCGCATCTCAAAAAAGATATAGCGGAATTAGAAAAGGTACAGAGAAGGGCGACAAAAATGATAAAGGGGATGGCCCGACTTCCCTATGAGGAAAGGCTGAAGCGTCTAGGGCTCTTCAGCTTGGAGAAGAGATGGTTGAGAGGAGATATGATAAAGGTCTATAAAATAATGAGTGGAGTGAAACGGGTAGACGTGAATTGTTTGTTTACTCTTTCCAAAAATACTAGGACTAGGGGGCATGCGATGAAGCTAAAAAGTAATAAATTTAATACGAATCAGAGAAAAAAAATGTCTTCACTCAACGTGTAATTAAACTCTGGAATTCATTGCCAGAGAATGTGGTAAAGGCGGTTAGCTTAGCCGGGTTTAAAAAGGGTCTTTGTAGGGAAAGTATTGGGTTAATCATTTTTTACATATACAGCTTCTGGACAAGAAGTACTGTAGTTTGTTCTTAGACATGCTTTTGGCTAGCTTATAACCCATGTTTATCCATGCTTAGAAAGTATGATACAGCTGCATGTAAATAAAAGTACAAGAATGTACTAATTGTATGGGTCATGAAATTCATCCAAAAGGAGGTTACTGGGAAAATGAAAAGTAATGATGCAGGTGCAGGATGAGGTAAGACATGGAGAAATGTAAATGGGAAACTGGGCAGATAGACCGTATAAGGGAATAGATAATTGGACAAACAGGATAGGAATTGATCTAACGGTGAAAGAAGGTATATAATAACAAGGGAATTCGTATAGAGTTAGACAACAACCTCCTGCTTGTGAGTTGGATTTATCTCCTGTGTGCTGGATTAATCTCCTGGATGTTGTCTCCTTGCAAGTAATAAAGCTGCTTTAACTGCTTTAAGCCTGACTTGGTCTCGTGGTGTTCGTGAGTACTGGTAAAATTCTTTTAACAGTCTGGACGGCTTCCTAAAGGAAAAGTCCATAGACCATTATTAAATTGACTTGGGAAAATCCACTGCTTATTTTTGGGATAAGAATCATAAAATGTATTGAGCTTTTCTGGGATCTTGCCAGGTATTTGTGACCTGGATTGGCCACTGTTGGAAACAGGATGCTGGGCTTGATGGACCTTTGGTCTGTCCCAGTGTGGCAATACTTATGTACCTATGCTGTTCTGGGGAGTGGGAAGAAAGAAGGGGGAATTGGAACACTTCTGGCTAATACCCAGAAATTATGTGGGTGCCAGATGATATTCAGTGCTGGCATCTGCAGAGTAAAGTGGGAATAGTTAGGATTGCTTTTTGTGCATTCCTATATACCTGTAAGAGGGAATGGGTGGTATAGTGAAGAGCACTCCCTCACTGATATTGCAATTAAGCCACCTTACAACAGGAGGCACTACCACCTTTGAGTAGATGGAACAACCCTGTTGAGTCAAGGGGTGAGGATCAGGCAGGGAGGAGTTTAAATGCACTAAAACTGAATAGATCGAGAAGACCCAGAGTACAGAGGAATCCAAAAGTGTGGCAAGCAGGGCTGCAGTACCTAGGAAGAGCCTGGGGAAGAAGAGTGGCCTTACTTATTTATTTAGATTTTGCTCACACCTTTTTCAGTAGAAGCTCAAGGTGAGTTACATTCAGGTACTCTGGATATTTCTCTGTCCCAGGACTTAGCAGAGAGCGCTACCCTGTAAGTGACAGAAGCAGAAGCAGATTTGAGGAAGAATAAGTTTATCTTACAGCCTGGGGATTTTTTTTTTTTTGGATTTGCTCACACCTTTTTCAGTAGTAGCTCATTAGAAGCTGTGGTACCAGCAAAACTATAAGTAACCCCCTGAATGGAGGGAGAAGGGTTTCTTTAAGGAAATATACAAGGAAAAAGAAGGCTAGGCGTGGAAGAAGATGATAAGTTCAATTGAAGGCATACTCAGCTGCTGCTAAGCAACCGGGAAGCTTGGCACCTCAAAGCTAGAGCCCAGCTAGCCCAAGCTGTTATCAGAAGAAGATTCATGAGCTCATTACTAGTCTGTATATCCTGAGAAGCTGGATGAGACTGGGTTTACCAAGCCCCGTCCTCACTCACTATAATGAAGAAATGGAGCCAGCACGAACAGGACTTTAACAGACACCAAGCTGTTCTGTTCTCCATGGACAGGCAGAATGAGTCAGCCACACAATCGTAACATTCATCTGATGGAGCCAGGTATGAATTTGCTCTCCCAGAGCTCAGAAAAAAAAACTTTTAAAAGGTTCCTTCTGAGCATGCTTCAGCAGCTCCTTACCAACCTGCAACCAGTCCACTTCCTACCTCAGTTTACCTTATCTGCCCTGCTTACTGCTTTCCCTTTACCAATACTTAAGAAGAAGAAAAATAACAACTAACCCCAGCAGGATGGCCAAGTCAAAGGAGGCATTTAACGAGGCAGGATTTCTCCCTGATGCAAAAGGAAAATGAATTGCAGTGACGCCCTCAGCTCAGCCCATTTCATGGAAGCTAGCTCCCTCTGCCTGGGCCACCTGGCTGCAGTTGTTCATGTTGCACCTTTTACCAAGTTACACATGTGTCCACTCCAATGGTACCTATGGGAAAGGTAGAACCAGCACATGCAACCACTGTTCCTTAAGATTGACATTAACTCCTTCATACATTTAGCACTCAGATGGTGGATGGATGGGACAAACTCTCCAGAGGCAGGTTATTCCAGCAACCTCATCACCAGCTATTCCTCAAAACAGATGTTTCCCAACAAGGACAGGGAGCTCATCTCCTACACTATGGACTAAAGGTATCTGATTGCCTTTCAACACCAGCACCACATCAACTTCCTAAAACTTAGGGCCATCAGAAAGTCCCTCAAAGCATTCTGCCCCTGAATAACTGACAAAATTATTCTTATATAAATGAACAAGAAGGTCTCTGTTCTAAATCAACAAGCAAGATGGCACGGCCTCCTTCAACTTTTGCAGACAGACCTACAGGATCTGGAAGTTTGCCTTCTCCATTGGATACCACCTCCAGCCTTATATCTCTCAGGGGACCACAACTTGCTTGCAGACAACCTCAGCCACCAATTGGACCCTCACGAGTGGTCTCTCAATTCCTATATTACTGAAGATGTGCTCTGAAAATAGGGCACACCATCAACAGACTGCTTCTCCAGCTAGACCAACACAAAATGTCCTTGCTTCTGCTCCAAGTGGCCTTCCCAGTGCAGGCTTGCTTCTGACACTTCTCAATACACTGGGGTCAACAACTTCTCTATGCATACCCAGTCAAACTCCTGGTGAAGGTGATGCAGGACAAAGCTACCATAATCCTCATCCAACCTCAATGGCCAAGACAAATATGGTTCCCCTTCCCGTATCACCTTTCCATTCTACCACTCATCCTGCTGCCAGACTATCCAGACCTCATTACACAAGATAGTGAAACCATGCTCCACCCTAATCTGAGGATATTGGCCCTCTCAGCCTATATATTGAAAAGATACCTCTGGCCCCCTTTCACCTGGCTCCTGAGGCCACAAATGACAAGATTCATGAGAGGACTCCGGAATCTGCACCTACCAGTCCATCAGCCTCCACCAGGCTGGGACCTCAACATTATCCTCCTTCAGTCATGCTACCACCATCTAAGCCTCTGGAGACCACCCTCATTAAGAATAACTTGTCCCTTGTCACCATCATGAATGTCAAATGTATCAGTGAACTGTAAGCTCTCATATCCTACCCTCACTATACAACTTTATCATCTTCAGGACTCACTCCAGATTCCTACCCCAAAGTCGTTTCTGCCTTCCACACAAACCAGTGCACACTACCCCAAAGGAAAAACTCCTACCCACCCTAGACTGCACCTATCCACCAGACAAAGCCCTCTTCACAATTCTTCATCTCCTAGGACCCTAACAGGAAGAGACCCCAGTAACCAAACATTCTCTCTCTCTCTCTCTCTCTCTCTCTCTCTCTCTCTCTCTCTCTTCATCTCAGGCTGTATCTCTCTCTGCTACGGAAAAGTAAGACTAAGTCTGATGGACAAGGTCAATGCTCACCAGCTCATAACTATGGCTTCTCTAGTGGAGGACATATGCAGGGAAGCCACTTAGGTCTTCATCCATACCTTATTAAAGCACTACTGCCTCAGCCACCCCCTGCAGACCTCATAATCCTCTATATGATACTCAGGCCCCTAACATGACCCCATAAACAATATGGACAGTTACTCAACGCTTCGGTGGCCTTCTAAGAATCATGTTTTCCACTGTCCATACACTTGGCATTGCCCATGTTTTTCATTTTGATGTTGTTTCATGCACTGATTGCCTAAGTTAATGCTCTCATTTCTAGTTTTCATGCCAATCTCTTATCATACCAAGCGTATTCAATAGCGTGGATTAATGAGACAAAGTCAACATGGATTTAGTGAATAGAAATCTTGCCTCACCAATCTATTACATTTCTTTGAAAGGGTGAACAAATGTGAAGAAAGGTGAGTCAGTTGATATTGTGTATATGGATTTTCAAAAGGCATTTGACAAAGTACCTCATGAAAGACTCCAAAATTGAAGAATCATGGGATAGGAGGTAGTGTCCTATTGTGGATTAAAAACTGGTTAAAAGATAGAAAACAAATGGTCAGTATTCTCAATGGAGATGGGTAGATAGTGGGGTTCCCCAGGGGTCTGTGCTGGGACCACTGCTTTTTAACATATTTATAAATGATCTAGAGATGGGAGTAACCAGTGAGGTAATTAAATTTGCTTACGACACAAAGTTATTCAAAGTTGTTAAATCGCAAGAGGATTGTGAAAAATTACAAGAGGACCATACGAGACTGGGAGACTCAGCATCTAAATGGCAGATGACGTCTAATGTGAGCAAGTACAAACTGATGCATGTGGGAAAGGGAAACCCGAATGATAGCTACATAATATAAGGTTCCACATTAGGAGTCATCAACCAGGAAAGGGATCTAGGTGTCATTGTTGATGATATGTTGAAACCCTCTGCTCAGTGTGCTATGGTGGCTAAGAAAGCAAATAGAAGGTTAGGTATTATTAGGAAAGGAAAGGGAAACAAAAATGAGGACATTATAATGCCTTTGTATCGCTCCATGGTGCGACCGCACCTCGAACATTGTATGCAATTCTGGTCACCGCATCTTAAAAAAGATATAGTGGAATTAGAAAAGATACAGAGAAGGGCGTTGAAAATGACAAAGGGGATGGGACAATTTCTCTATGAGGAAAGGCTAAAGCAGCTAGGGCTCTTCAGCTTGGAGAAAATATGGCTGTTTACTTGTTTACTCTTTCCAAAAATACTAGGACTGGGGGGCACACAATGAAGCTACAAAGTAGTAAATTTAAAACAAATTGGAGAAAACCTTTCTTCACTCAAGGTGTAATTAAACTCTGGAACTCGTTGCCAGAGAATGTAGTAAAAGTAGTTAGCTTAACGGGGCTTAAAAAAGGTTTGGATGGCTTCCTAAAGGAGAAGTCCATAGACCATTATTAAAATGGACTTGGGGAAAATCCTCTGCTTATTTCTAGGATAAGCAGCATAAAATGTATTGTACTTTTTGGGATCTTGCCAGGTACTTGTGACCTGGATTAGTAACTGTTGGAAACAGGATGCTGGGCTTGATGGACCTTTAGTCTGTCCTAGTATGGCAATACTTATGTACTTATGATCCTTGGTGACCTTGGCTCAATCAAACCAAATAACGTTCATATGGTATTTCTCATAGCATAGTGACCTCGATTTCTCCTTTACTGGGTCATCTCTTTCTCACAGTTTCATCCTATCACAGTGCTAAAATGGGGTGTAAAGGGGATCCACATTCACTTCATACCAGTGCCTCTATAAATCACCCCTTACACCCCTGATCTGGGGAGTTACCATTGTATAGCTAACTCATCCTGTTTGTCCATGGAAAAAGTGAGGTTACTTACCTGTAATGGAGGTTATCTATGGAGAGCAGGATAGGTCAACCATAGAAAACCCATCCATCATCCCCTGCCAACTTTTGCTAGGGGAAGTGGCAGGATGTGGGCTGGCTGCAGCTAGGGAACTACTGATGCATGCTCAGAAGGAACCATTTAAAAGGTGTTTTCTGACCTCCGGCAGCCCGATGATCAAAGGTAAATGCAGGTGCTAGAGTCCACTAGCGCCCGCATTTACCTGCACCCCATGATCATCGAGCTGAAAGCACCCGAGCGAAGCCATAACACAGAACGCATGCTCAGGCACAATCCTCCCGCACTTTCCCAGGATGATCAACGCTAATAATTCACATAAATTTGTGTGTTATCAGTGTTGATCATTGGGGAGTTAATTCCCTGTGCTGTTCCAGCGCTATTTTTAGGGCGCTGATTTTGAACAGCACGGGGAATTGATCATCAGGGCACCATGGGATAGCAAATTGTTCTTATCTCTGTTGGATGATGTCACCATTATGTGGCTGACTTATCCTGTTGCCCACAGAGAGCCCCTCTTACAGGTAAAAATTTTGCTTTCCTATTTAATCATTCCAGCCTGAAAAAAAACAAAGAATGAAGAGCTTTATTTGCTTTCCCTTGTCCTTTGTTTGCAGATTAACCAGTTAACCCTGGAGGCTATGTTCCAGATGATTAAGGATAAAGCAGAAGGCTTAGTATGAAGAGCCTGGAGGAATCAGTTATATTCTTTCTGGTGACTGAACAGAAAGGTGGACAGGTCAAGAATAATTTTACAACAGTGAACTTGTAGACATTTCAAAACCTCATGTAAAGACAACACAAGCACCTATGTATTCTCAAACTGACTCATACAATGACTACCATTGGTGCCGAAATTCTTTCCCACAAATTTACACCTGCTGTGAAGGTATAAATATGCACATATACTGAATGTATGCACATGCATATTTTATAAAATGTGCTCATACAAAGTCTGCTGTTGTTTATCCCAAAATCTATACCCCAGGAATGCCTACCTGTAGATCATGCAAAAGTACGTGGGCTCTGGTTAGCATGGATGCTTATAGGCATATATACCTGTGCAACTGAAATGTTTATAAACTGGTATGTCCAATGTGTGCATAAATTTATGCACCTACTGCCTGCATATGCGTAATTTTACCCAATCTGAGTACAGGCCATCCCCTGAGCTTTGTATGTATGCATATACTTTTGAAAGTATGTGTAAATATATGCAAAAACGAAACCAAAAAATTTGTGTATGCTAGCTGTGCCCACATAATTACAAAATTCTCCCCTTAGGGGGCCCTTTACAAAGGGATTTCCATGTGTAAATGCATTTATCTTCAACCCCCTCCACTCTCCATAAATTGCTCTCCCACATCCACAGGGGAAATAGGCAGTATTAGAGGTGGGCCATGGAAGGTTGCTGGGAATCAGTGCAGGGATTTCATTTTGAAACCCCATGTCGGTTTTCTCCTCATTTTGCCTCATATGCGCAGGAAAAAGTCTCCCCTCTATACGAATCTAGTACAAGATGTTTGGGGAGCCTAAGCTTTTCCAAAACTCAGGGTAGGACCGGGATCATGCAGTACTGACAGAACAAGGTTAAAAAAAAAAAAAACAGATTGACTGGATATAACGGATGTTCATAGGAATCCTTTAAATCCATGAGTGAATGCCGGATTTTCAGGATTCCAGACTACCTTAAATCCTGCTGTATTCCCTTTTGATTCCAGCAGGCCCCAGCACTGACAGTTTAAGCTGAGATGAGAATGGGACAAGCAGTAGGACAGTGATCAAAACAGGCAGCTAATTTTCCATCTGGTACTGGTCCTGCAGAATGAGCCAATCAGCAGTCAGAGGTGAGAAAACATTTTCTCCATCTCTTGCAGTGACAAGGAAGGGGACACAGAGAGGAGAGCCTAAGAGAGCATTTGTTGTGGGGGAGACAATAAGAAGAGAGCGCAAGTAAGTGAGCTTGAGGAAAGCAGACTGTAGGAGTCTATTTCCTGGGTGGGGGGAGGAGAGGCTAAAGGAAGAGAGAAAATCTGTGGAAGCCACAGTTTTCCCCTCCCCCATTCTGTGCTTCAGCCTTCACTAAAAACCAAGTCACTGGCTGACTCCCTATTCTCCCTGTGACAGTCATATGTGCTTCTAACCAAGAGATTCAATCTCAACTGGGCAGACTAGATGGAGCATTTGTCTTCCTTTGCCATCATTCACAATGATGGTCAAATGCTCTATCTGATGAACCCTGGGAACTAACTGAATAAACTGCCATTTTTCAATGTTAGGCGCTGTCGACCTTTGGTCAGACAAATTGATGTGTAGCCAAAAGTTAACTGGTTGAGAGCACCAGGGCGTGGTTATGTATAAACTGGATAGCACCGATATTCAATGCTCCGTGCCTAAAGATCTCCAGTTAAATTTGGTGAATATAAAGTTAACTGGATAAAAAAGACCTCCAGAGATCTGCATCAATTGCAACAAAGGACACCAGGATAAGAAACTGCTAACTAAAATCACACTGCAACTTTTGAGTTAATGTTCATATCTATAACTTATACTACCTCTAAAGCTCTGTTATCTTGCTGAAGCTTCCTCAGCATTAAAACTTCCAAATAATTTCACAGGAGTGAAACACATCCATCTACTGCATGTCTTTGATGAACAGAAGTGCCTGTTAAATATTATATACTGGACTTTAAAAACCAAATTACCAAGCATTTCTCCTGGCTACATTCCAAGGTATGGTTATGGTCAATGACGCCTCTTTGTCTTACAAATTCTTGAACCTCTCAGATAATCTCCTCTTCCCATCTCCACTGCCTGCAGTAATTCCAAACCTGCACTTACCATCTAAGTAGGGTTACCATTTTTTGTCCTCATAAAAAGAGGACACTTGCCCCGCCCCGTTCACATCCCCTACCCCGCCCCTTCTACGCCCCTGCCCCACCCCTTTCACGCCCTCACCCCGCCCCTGACACATATTCCCCTCCTCCCCCAATCACCTTGCCTCCCCCCTGTCATCTCCACTCCCCTCCGTCACGTCCCCTCCCCTTACTCTACTATCCCTGGTGGTCTAGAGGTACCTCTTTGAGGCAGAAAAGAGCCCCCTCTTTCCTGCCCGGAGCGCTACTGCCAGCTGCCCTGCATCCTGTGGTGAGTCCAGCTCTCGGCGTTTCAAAATGGCCGCTGAGAGTTGAAGTCTCGCGAGGCTGCTTCAACTCTCGGTGGCCATTTTGAAATGCTGAGAGCCGGACTCACAGTATGCAGCGCAGCTAGCAGCAGCGCTCCGGGCAGGAAAGAGGGGGCTCTTTCCTGCCCCGAAGACGAAGAGGTACCTCTAGACCACCAGGGATAGTAGAGTAAGGGGAGGGGAGTCCCGCCCCCGCCAGCCAGCCCATTTGTCCAGAAATCCGGACAAACGGGCAGGCTGGCCAAATCCATCCGGACGCCCGGACATGTCCTCAAAAAGAGGACATGTCCGGGTAAATCCGGACATATGGTAACCCTACATCTAAGCAATTGCATAAAGTTAAGCAAAACAGCTGCCCTAACTTGTGCTGAGTTAATTGGGCACCAGTCTGAATTGCCCCCATGGGGGACCGCATGAGGCAGCAGACGGCGCTCGGGGAGCCCTTGCGGGTCCAGCAAATGGCACTGCTGTCGTCCTCGGAGCAGGGAGAGGCATCCGAACCTCTCCCCACGGGGGACTGCATGAGGCTCGCAGGACAATGACCGCGCGCCCAACTCTGCCTCCTCACCTACCTACCCACCCAGAGCAGGGAGAGACGATCAAGCCTCTCCTATGAGGGACCGTACAGGCTGTGTGGAAGCGGTCGTGCGCCCGGCTCTGCCTCCTTGCCCGCCCGCCTGCCAATTCCTCAGATGGCAGCAGGAAAGGGGAGCACTGTCCGGTGGATCTGCCCCAGGAGCATGGGAGTTATGAAGGCATGAGGCCGCTCTCGGAGGGAACCACTGAGGCCGCCGAGGGCTCAGTTGACAGCACCAAGACCAGCGCGCACCAGCAGCGACAAGAGAAGGGGCAACGCGGCAGAGGCCCCAGAGACAGGCTCCAAGGGGCTGCTGTCTCCCCCTCTGGTGTCTACCTCCAACATAAACACAGTTCCCAGGGTTGCGGAGTCTCTGTGCCCTGGGCAACGCGTCCGATCACCAGCTCGTGAGTAAAGTGCCTATTATATTTCAAGACATTGAGACTTTACAACTGACAAGGCTTGAAAGGCCTTACAGTAAAAGCCAAAGTAAAAACTGAATAATTGCTAATGAACTGAAGACACCTTCAGCAGGATGGGCGTGCCTGAGAAGGAGCCTTTTGCACTGCATTTGACCAACCGGAGAAGGTAGGCTTGTGAGGAAAGCAGATTGGGGCAACACGGTCTTAATAGTAACCACAGGAAATATATACCATAATGAATACCCTCAAACTACTCCTAATAATCTACTCTCTAACACTGATCCACTTAACACTAACCACCCCACTTGCAGAAAACAGCATCATACCCATACTACACAATCATCATAGATTGATCAAATACACCACACCTCACCAAACTGTTAACAACCTAAACAAAGGAAGAACACTTATATGTGAACAACCACAACAGAAGGGAAAGAAGGGCCCAAACAAACTCACCTCAACAAAGAAACGACAACTAACAAAAGTCTACTTAACACCAAATACAGAAGACCCATTTCAAACAATCCAAGTAGGCTATGTCAACGCCAGATCTGTAAATAAAACAGCAATACTAACAGACTGGATCATGTCAGAAAACCTTGACCTACTCTTCCTCACTGAAACTTGGATCCATGACCAAAAGGACCCTATAATCCTAGAACTGTGCCCTCCAGGATACAAAATCACACACTGGACCAGAAAAGAAAAGAGAGGCAGAGGCACAGCACTAATCTGTCGGTCCCACTTTACCACCAAAACCACTGCCGAGTCCATAACACCTCAACTTGAAATTGCCTCAATCAGAATCCACAACACTACCTCAGAACAACACCGACATTGAAAACTTCCTTAATGAATTGGACCCAACCATTGGAGAATACCCGGCAGATCGGACCTGGTTAAACTTTATCCTCCTTACCGTCGAAACAGTTACCCAGGCGATTAGTAGGTTTTCCAACACTCACTGTAAACTAGATACCTGTCCCAGCTACCTAATGAAATATGCCCCTGACCGCTTTATAGCAGACCTCACATTCCACCTAAATTACATGCTTCAGCAAGGCCTCTTCTCTAAGGAAAATGGCAACATCCTACTCACCCCAATACCAAAAGACACCCAGAAAAAAACAAACGAAATCACTAACTACCATCCAGTAGCATCTATCCCGTTGCTGTTCAAACTGATGGAAAGCATGGTAACCAAACAACTTACAGATTACATAAACAAATTCTCAATATTACACGAATCACAGTCAGGCTTTCTCCCCCTCCACAGCACGGAAACAGTATTACTCATTCTTCTAGCCAAATTCAAGCAGAAAATAGCAACAGGCAAAAACATCCTTCTCCTCCAATTTGACATGTCTAGTGCATTCGACATAGTAAACCATAATATATTAATAAGATTACTAGATAGGTTCTGGATTGGTGGAAACATACTTAACTGGATCAAGGGCTTCCTAACCACAAGAACATATCAAGTAAAATCAAATTCAACATATCATTACCATGGAAAGCAGACTGTGGAGTACCACAAGGATCACCGCTATCACCAATCCTATTCAACTTAATGATGACCCCACTTGCCAAGTCCTTATCCAACCATGGCCATAACCCTTTAATATATGCAAACGATGTCACAATATACATTCCTTACAAAACCAAACTGACAGAAATCACCAACGAAATCAAGCTCAGCCTGAACATCATGGATTCATGGGCAAATGCATTTCAACTAAAACTCAATAAAGAAAAAACTCATTGTCTCATCCTCTCATCCCAACACAGCACAGACATCCCCACAAGTATCAACACCCCAAATCACACCCTTCCTATCTCAGACAGCTTGAAAATCCTCGACGTTACAATGGACCATAACTGAACACTAGAGAGCCAAGTGGCATCCACAACAAAGAAAATGTTCCACTCAATGTGGAAACTCAAACGCTTGAAGCAATTCTTCCCGAGGGAAACATTTTGCAACGTGATACAATCAATGGTACTAAGCCACTTAGATTACTGCAATGGAATTTATGCGGGATGTAAAGAAAAACCTTAAAGAAACTTCAGACCGCTCAAAACACGGCAGCTAGGCTTGTATTTGGTAAAACGCGATTTGAAAGCGCAAAACCCCTCCACGAAAAACTACACTGGCTCCCAATCAAAGAACGCATCACCTTCAAAATCTGCACCCTGGTTCACAAAATCATCTACAAAGAAGCTCTGAGTTACATGACAGATTTGATCGACTTACCAATTAGAAATACATCCGAATTAACACGATCTTATCTAAATCTGCACTACCCAAGCTGCAAAGGACTTAAATACAAAACAACTTACACATCTAGTTTTTCCTACATAAGCACACAACTGTGGAACGTATTACCAAAAGCCTTGAAAACGACGTACGACCACCTAAACTTCCGGAAATCACTAAAAACCAACCTGTTTAAAAAGGCATACCCTACCGATCCAAGGTAAATGCCTAATCTCTGCAACACAACCAAACTAAAGCACGTAATGGACATAACACAACTCTTCCGTTCTCCGATTCCCTAATGTGGCTGTGCCACATGAACTTGATCTTACCACATCACCCTGTATTTGTTCACACCGGAGCCTACAAAGGCCTCTCCGGTACTATGTAAGCCACATTGAGCCTACAAATAGGTGGGAAAATGTGGGATACAAATGTAACAAATAAATAAATAACTAAAATAAGTAATCTTTATCTAGGAGTATTCAAAGTAGCTGGTTAACTTTCAGCCACTGTAGTCCTGGATTATGCGCTGTTTCCTTGGCATGATTCAAATGTCAAAACGCTCTTTTATATAAATCCTTTTTATTGAGTTTCAAAAACAGTTACCGACAATGATAATGATAATGACACATGATATCAGCAACTCAACAAGTAACCTCTCTGTGTAGCACAACCTATCTTTCTTCCCACCCCCCAACACAAAGCATCACAGAGTAGAGGTGAATCCACGTCCAATTAGCTCAGTTCAGGAGGTGACTACAGGCTACGGGGCGTAAAGTGGACCAAAAAGGTTCCCAGCAGTGTTGAAAGCGTTTCCCTTTAGCCGATGAAATATCCTTCACATCTTGCCACTCCAGGGAAAGTAGCACATATGTGGTCTCCAAGCTGACAAGGTCAGTGCCCGACATTCCCCGCAACTCTAGTAAAATCACCTTTGCCATTATTACTGAACATCTGAGAAAGCCCAAAATGCCAAAATGCTCTTAAAACTTAGATAGCATGTGGCCACCATTTTGGCACCACCTGTGAAATTTAATCTGTAGATTAAAGAACTGCACAATTAGAAGTGTGTTTCAGAATAAAATTATCTACACGTTCAACCTTTGGAATGAAAGTTCTGCAATTTAAGGAAACGTAATCTATCCCCTCACAGTGGAAAAAATGGTGGAAGAGAGAGAGAAATATATTTGTTGCAGAGAGGAGAGAGGTGGGAAGCAGCAACAAAAAAATTGAGCATGCAATGTGATCTTAAAGCCAGGGTTTAACTTCTGGGGGAACAGCCTGGAACTAGTTCTACCACTTCTTTTCAGACCCAGAACAGGGTGTTCTGCTTTTGCCGCTCCCTTCCAGGCACCTTGCAGGGAAGAGTAGGGAAGGGGTGAGAAGAACAGTCACTCTACCAGAACTTCGAAGTTGCTCAACTCCAAGAGGGAGATTTTAGGCCAATCCTGGATTTCTGACCAGACCTCCCTGATGTACTGTGGGACCTGCAGGGTTGATTTTAGTGGGTGGAATCGGGGACTATAAATAGCATACTGCTTCAGGTTGTAAGTCACAAACTAGAATGGACAAAAATTCGCCCTCTTGGAACTGGGTGACTTGGTTTCTCTGCCCCTAATCCAGCTCCTCTTCTTTGGTTGCTCATGCCCTGGCCCAACTGCCACTTCCCCCAGCTACACAGCTACACTTCCTTTTTGTCTATCAAAATCTGGATTTTCAAAAGGTATTTGACAAAGTACCTCATCAAAGACTCCAGAGGAAATTGGAGAGTCATGGGATAGGTAGGGTTACCATAATTGCCCTGTGAAAAAAGGGGACACAAAATGTCACCCTGCCCCACCCCAGTCACACCCCACCATGCCCCCCTATCACACCCCACTCCACCCCCGTCACACCCCACCCCACCCCAAGAAAGCCAGATTCCCTCTCTCTCCCCCCATATATATCCCCTCCAGCCTCCCCAATCTTTTTTCCAGCCTCACTCCACCCAAATCCATCCTCTCCCCTTCAATACCTTATTGTAGTGCCCTGGTCTAATGGCCTCTTCGGGGTAGGAAAGAGCCCCCTTTTTCCTGCCCAGCACGGCTGCAGACCTGTCTTGCTCCCAGCGCCGCTTCAAAATAGCTGCCAAGAGTTCAAGCAGTGACCTTGCAAGAATTCTACAGAAGTCTCATGAGGCCTCTGCTTCAACTCTCGGCAGCCATTTTGAAGTGGCACAGGCAGCAAGACAGGCCTGCAGCTACACCAGGCAGGAAAGAGGCCCCGAAAAGGCCACTAGACCACCAGGGCATGATAATAAGTTAAAGGAGAGAGGGATGATAGGACACCCTGAAGCCCGCCTGCTGGTCCGCCCGCCAGTCTGCCCGTTCATCTGCAAACCGAACAAATGAGTCGGCTGGAAAAATCTGCCCGGATGCCTAGCAGTGTCCTCAAAAAGATGACATGTCCAGATAAAACTGGATATATGGTAACCCAAGGGACAGGAGGTAGGGTTACCATATGTTCGGTTTTACCCGGACATGTCCTCTTTTTGAGGACATGGCCGGGCAACCGGGCGGGTTTTGTCAGCCTGCCCGCTTGTGACAGGGGGCAGGGTGAGTGTGAAAGGGGGCGGGGCAGGGTGTGGCGGGGGCACGTGTCCTCTTTTAGGGAGGACCAAATATGGTAACCCTAATAGGAGGTAGTGTTCTATTGTGGATTTAAAACTACTTAAAAGATAGAAAACAGAGAGTTGGGTTAAATGGTCAGTATTCTCAATGGAGAAGGGTAGATAGTGGGGTTCTCCAGGGGTCTGGGCTGGGACCACTGCTTTTTAACATATTTATAAATGATCTAGAGATGGGAGTAACTAGTGAGGTAATTAAATTTGCTGACGACACAAAGTTATTAAAAATTGTTAAATCACAAGAGGATTTTGAAAAATTACAAGAGGATCTCACAAGACTTGGAGACTGGGTATCCAAATGGCAGATGATGTTTAATGTGAGCAAGTGCAAAGTGATGCATGTGGGAAAGAGAAACCCGAACTATAGCTAGGTAATGCAAGGTTCCACGTTAGGAGTCACCAACCAGGAAACGGATCTAGGCGAGATCGTTGATGATACATTGAAACCTTCTGCTCAGTGTGCGGCGGCAGCTAAAAAAGCAAATAGAATGTTAGGTATTATTAGGAAAGGAATGGAAAACAAAAATGAGGACGTTATAATGCCTTTGTATCGCTCAGTGGAATTAGAAAAGGTACAGAGAAGTGCGATGAAAATGATAAAAGGAATGAGATGATTTCCCTATGAGGAAAGGCTAAAGCGGCTAGGGCTCTTCAGCTTGGAGAAAAGATGGCCGAGGGGAGATATGATAAAAGTCTATAAAATAATGAGTGAAGTGGAATGGGTAGACATGAATCGCTTGTTTACTCTTTCTAAAAATACTAGGGCTAGGGGGCACGCAATGAAGCTACAAAGTAGTAAATTTAAAACGAATCAGAGAAAGTATTTCTTCGTTCAATGTGTAATTAAACTCTGGAATTCATTGCCAGAGAATGTAGTAAAAGCAGTTAGCTTAGTGGGGTTTTTAAAAGGTTTGGATAGCTTCCTAAAAGAAAAGTCCATATGCCTTTATTAAAATGGACGGGGACAATCCACTGCTTATTTCTAGGATAAATGCAACAAAAAAACTTAAAGTAGAAAAAAGTGCACCCAAATCTACTTGTATGGATGTCAGGGAAGATACAGTCACATTAGGCTGCACATATAAGCATGTTTTTTATGCCTAATTTCAGTGACGACATTTATTTATTTATTTTTATTTATTGTATTTGTATCCCACATTTTCCCACCTTTTTGCGGGTTCAGTGTGGCTTACAATATGAGTTAAATCTTGGAAATACAATTTGTTACAGATTGGTTATGGATTACATTTTGTATAATTATGCGAAACAATTGGAGTGTCCTTGGGAGTGTAACAATGGAGCACAAACATTGAAACATTGGGAGGAGACAATTGACAACCCCCTACCATTCTCGATTTTTATCTCTATTTTTGTCTGCTGGTATAAAAAAATACTTAATTTGTAAATAATTGGGTAACACCCGTGAATTCAGTGGAAGATTTCTACTTATCCCAAAAATATTTTGTGGCCCAAAACTTCAACACTTATCTGGATATATATTTTGTGGAGCGTCCCTGTCGGGACACTATAGGCTCCTGGACGCTCCACAAAATATATATCCAGATAAGTGTTGAAGTTTTGGACCACAAAATATTTTTGGGATAAGTAGAAATCTTCCACTGAATTCACGGGTGTTACCCAATTATTTACAAATTAAGTATTTTTTTATACCAGCAGACAAAAATAGAGATAAAAATCGAGGATGGTAGGGGGTTGTCAATGATTAAAAGTCGTCACTGAAATTAGGCATAAAAAACATGCTTATATGTGCAGCCTAATGTGACTGTATGAGACTTCCCTGACATCCATACAAGTAGATTTGGGTGCACTTTTTTCTACTTTAAAGTTTTTTTCTTGCGTTTATTTAGACTTTGAAAGTAGAAAGCCTACTATTATTTTGACAGTATTTCTAGGATAAGCAGCATAAGAAAATGTTAGTGCAATTATGCTTCCTGGATGGTATTTGAATATACTTTTGTGATGATTGCCATGTTGTTTAAAATGTTGATGGATTGTATCAGATTGTGTGGTTTATGAGCATGTATTGTACTGATGACAATAAAGAGAATTGAAAAAAAATGTATTGTACTGGATGGGCTTGAGTGTAAATGTTAAGGGGTTTCGACATTAGCTTCATAACTTAGTACAAGAACAGTGCTGAGCAGACTTCTATGGTCTGTGCCCTAAGAATGGCAAGGACAAATACTACTACTACTACTACTTAACATTTCTAGAGCGCTACTAGGGTTACGCAGCGCTGTACAATTTAACAAAGAGAGACAGTCCCTTCTCAAAGAGCTTACAATCTAATAGACAAGTGAACGGTCGGTCCGATAGGGGCAGTCAAATTGGGGCAGTCTGGATTCACTGAACGGTAAGGGTTAGGTGCCGAACGCAGCAAATCAAACTCGGGTATACATATGAAGTATCACATACCATGTAAAATGAGTTTTTATCTTTGTTGGGCAGACTGGATGGACCGTACAGGTCTTTATCTGCCGTCATTTACTATGTTACTATATTTACTATGTTACTTGTGACCTGAATTGGCCACTGTTGGAAACAGGATGCTGGGTTTGATGGACTTCGGTTTGATCTAGTATGGCAATACTTTCGTACTTAATCCCTGCTTAAAGCTAAAAACGAAAGAAACAGACAACTCCTTGAAAGGTTTGCAGTCCCGGATTAGCCACTTCAGTCATTGCTTATGCAATAAAAAAAAATATATGGGCAGTGAGAGAGGGAGGTGTTGCTGGAAGGATCTATATAGCTAGTCAACAACCCTCTCATGCAAGAGACAATGGGGTTGACCGATTAGAGCATGCGGCTGGAAATCAAAACTTCTGGCATGTTTAGTTTGAATTCTTGCACGTCACATTTCATCTGAAATGTTCTCTCTCTCAGCTGAACAATAAGGAGATTAACGTTTATCTTTTTTTTCATAACCACCTGTTAGGCGGGTTTGAAATGTGCTAGTCTAATTAAGTGCTTTGATAGATATGAGTTCACCCTGAATTTTCACATCAATGCTTAATCCCATAAAAATGTCAAACTGATAAACCACTTGCAGTAGACGCTCACATCATTTTTTTTCCCATTTTCTTTATTGAAAATTTTTGAAAGAATGAGCAGTCCATACTCTTACAACTTTTGAACCGGCTATATGGTAATATTACCACCTTATCCCTTCCCTCACCCATCCCCCTCCCCCCTTGATGCTTCACATCATTAATAATTTACCATCTGATATTCAAAGGTATTTATAGGGCCCGGAGAGACTCCTGGCCTTTTAAATCATTTGTCCTTGGCTAACGGCAAATGTTCATGGCACTTAACCGGTCAGCGCTGCTGAATTTTTTGCCTGAGTCGAAATCAGATAACTTGTGGGTGTTCCGGGGCAGAGCTGGTAGTTATGCAATATTCAGCCTTTAACTGCATTAATTGGGCTGCATAAATAGCATCCTCCACCCAATATTCAAACGAAAATGGCCACTAAAACAGCACTTAACAATTATTTGGCGATATTCAGTGCCAGATAGCCGGCTATCTGGCACCGCCTCTTAGCAGCTTAAAGATAGCCGGTTTTATCATGCGATATAACCAGCTATCCGCCGATATTTAAAGTGAGAGCGGCCAAGTTTGGCAGCCATATTTGGCCATCACAATAGGTGGAATAACTTTGGCTGGTCTCACTTTAAGCGGCCAGCGCTGAATATCAAATTGGACGGCTGAAAATTGGACTGGCCAAAGTTAAACCAGATATTCAATGCCGATCACCGGAATAGGTGGGAAAATGTGGGATACAAATGCAACAAATAAATAAATGGACCGGCATTGAATATCTGGGTTGAGTGTCGACCGCGACAGCCTGGCTATCTCCCACAGTCTGAATATCGAGGCCCCTATCTTATGAGGTTCATCTTATGCAGTTAAGGGCTGACTATTGCACTTAACCACAAGCTCCCCGACATTCAGAATGGCTGCTGACCAGTTAAATAGCGCTTAAGGGAAGGGGGAGGGAAAGGGAAATGGGACTTGCAACTACATTTTTTTTGTTACATTTGTACCCCGTGCTTTCCCACTCACAGCAGGCTCAATGCGGCTTACATGGGGCAATGGCGGGTTAAGTGACTTGCCCAGAGTCACAAGGAGCTGCCTGTGCCTAAAGTGGGAATTGAACTCAGTTCCTCAGTTCCCCAGGACCAAAGTCCACCACCCTAACCACCCTAACCACTAGGCCACTCCTCCACAGTCAAAGCGGTTTACATATATTCTGGTACTTATTTTGTACCAGGGAAACGGCTATCCACTGATATCCAGCGAGGGATAACCGGTTATCCCCTGCTGAATATCCCCAGTTAGGGCTACCACATAGCCAGTTATATCGCCCAATATGTGTGCCTATTTTTAACTGTGTTTCATTTGACCGCTTGACAACCTGGTATGTCTTTGGCCAGTTTAAAGATAACGGCTAAGACATGGCCGATTATCTTTAAACCGGCCAAAAAAACCCTGGATATTCACTGCCAGTCACCAGAAATGGCTCGGCATTGAATATCCTGGCTTAGACCATCGGAGTTAGCCAGTCTAACTCCTGCGGTCTGAATATCGGGCCCAATAAGTTTTAGCAGCCAACATATAACCAGATATACAAAGCCCATCATTGAATATCCAGGAATACAGCCGGTGGCGGACATAAAAATACTGACCACTGCTAAATAAATATTGGCTGGATAGGTTACATGAGAAGTGTCATCAATGGTGCATCCAGTCCAGCATCCTGTCTCCTGTCAGTGACCGTTCTGGATCACTGGAAAGAAATATACCCAACAGATTCTAGTGGAGAGACCCATTCCCTGTTGTACACTCCAATGGTAGTTAAAGGGCCATGTTCCTCCGTCTATCTGTCCACTATTTGCTGATGTACCTGTTCTTAGGAAGCGTATCTAAACCTTTTCTAAAGTACTGACCCTAACCATAGTTTCCAGCAACAACATCCACTGAAAAATCTACTTTCTTAAACTTAATATAACTCTGCTACCAGGAGGTTTCCTGGAGTATTCCCTAGTACTAGTACTATTTGAAAAGGTAAATAACCATTCCCTATATATTCTGTAGCCATAACTAGAACAGAAGTATTTTGCGTATTTGTATAAGAACTGGATTGTCCTGGGTACAGAGAGCAGAGAATCATTTATCCCTTTCTCTTCCAAAAGATTTCTGGAGAATGGTTTCCTTAGCCAGTGGAGCTGATTAAATGAAATAGCCAATGCTTCTGCCCTGTGGTACGGTTTGCTGCACAACCCAAAAGAGTGAATTGCAGAATTCACTGCATCTAAATTACTCCTTAATACATGCTCAGTTTTACTGCTATTGCTGCTTGAATATGGTCCATATTGAATATTTTCATTTGTGTTCCGGTTCCTCTGCGTCTGATCTGCACTGCTGTTCCTCCAAGCTTATGTCCTACAACATATTTGTGGCATTAATGAAATGTTTTTTAAAAAGCATCAGCAGTTTGCATCCAAAGACATCCACTAAAGTAGTTGCTATAATTTAGTATGTGGGCTCATTTCTGTATGAAATCAGGAGTAGATGAATTTGCATGCATTAGGTTACAGGTGTTCGTACTGAATTTTTGACTACCAAGGAGAGCTGGCAAGGGATACCTGACACCCTTTTGCTTATGTGGGAGAACATTTTAAAACAGGATACCTGCATGAGAAGTCCTAAAAGGTGTCTACGTTTAATCTAATTCATAAGGGCAGCATAGGCACCTATGAGGTGTATTTTCAAAGCACCTAGGGGCCCTTTTACTAAGCTGCGTAAGTGTCTAAGCACACCCAACGTGCGCCAAAATAGAGTTACCACCCAGTTACTAAGTGGCTGTTGTAGTAATTTCATTTGTGGCGTGCGTCCAATACGCACAGCTGAAAAATAATTTTTATTATCGGACGTTCGCCAAGTGCATTTGACGCGCGTAGGTCATTACCACCCGGTTACCACGTAAGACGTTACTGCTATGTCAATGGCTGGCGGTAAGGTCGCAGACCCAAAATGGACACGCGGCAATTTTGATTTTGCCGCACGTCCATTTTTGGCAAAAATTTTAAAAGGCCTTTTCACAGGCATGCTGAAAAACAGATCAGCGCGCGCCCAAATCCTGCACTTACACTACCACAAGCCATTTTTCAGCGCACCTTAGTAAAAGGACCCCTTTACACTTACAAAGTTACGTGGTAACCTATGGAACTTTGGGGTCCTAATACTAAGCCGTGGTAAAAAGTGGCTTGTGGTAGGGTAGGCGTGGGTTTTGGGTGCGCACAGAAATATTTTTCAGCGAACATACAAAAAATGCCTTTTTAACATTTTTTCCGAAAATGGACCTGCAGCAAAATCAAAATTGCCACACGTCCATTTTGGGTGTCTGACCTTACCGCCAGCCATAGACCTAGTGGTAAAGAATCTGCGCAGTAACAACCTACACATGTCAGATGCCACTTGGCACACGTCCGCTACGTGCGTCCAAAAATAAATATTTTTCAGACACGCGTAGCGGACGCGTGCCAAAAATGAAATTACCACAAGAGGCACGCGGTAGTCAGGCGGTAAGTTCATTTTGGCATGCGTTGGGGGCACGTAGACGCTTACGTGGCTTAGTAAAAGGAGCCCTTTGTAAGTCTTTGAAAATGAGCCCCATAGTAACCTATGGAAGTTTATAAGTCTAAGGTGCCTTTTACAAAAGGGTTGCTGTGTGGCAACCCAGAACTACTGCTGACCCAACATGGCCACAGCGGTAGTTCCATGATTATTAGCGCGGCAGTAACCCGGTAGTAACTGGGCAGCGCCGTAGGCTGCCCGTTACTGCCAGATTACCACAGGAACCCTTACCGCTACCTCAGTGGGTGGCAGTAAGTGCTCCCCCCCCCCCCCCATGGCCACGCAGTAAATGCAATTTTACCACATAGCCATGTCGATTTTCGGCCTTTTTTACTCACTGCGGTAAAAAGGGCCCTGGCCACAGCAAAAATGGCTGCCGCCACCACCACAGGGTCCTTTTTACCTCAGCTTGGTAAAAGGATCCCTAAGTGCTTTGAAAATGAGCCCCTATGTGTGTTTCGAAAATAGGCTCCCAGATCCAGTCACAACAGTGCATAAATTTATATGTGCTCTGAAGAAAATGAAACAAAAACACATGAAACTCCACTAGATATGTGCACAGTATTTCAAACCCTTAATCTTGCAGTTCATTTAACCTCTCAGTGCTGTGCTTAAGACTTCATGCAAACAAACTCTTTTTAGACGGGAGGAAAAAGCCTCAGACATATGCAGGTGTCTTAAAACTTCCGCCTGTCTGCTTTCATCATTGGCTTTAAAAAACCTCCACATTTTTTTTTATAAACCAAAAAAAACCTCCACATTTTTAATCGTTTTTAATTATTTTCTATCAAATAAAAATGAAAACTTAGTTTGTCAACTCTGTTGAAAAAAATACCCTGACGTTGGCCACCATTTCGTGGTGCCTCAACCATTGCTTCGGGGGTAAAGAATCCAGCGTGCTCTCTTTTTTGACTAAAGCACTTCCAAAATCATTTAAAATGTGGAGGCTGTTTTAAGCCAATGATAGAAGAAGACAGGTGGAAGTTTTAAGACACCTGCCGAAGTCTGAGGCTTTTTCCACCTGTCTAAAAATAGCTTCTTTGCATGAAGTCTTTAAAGCACAACATTGAGAGGTTAAATGAACTGCATAATTAAGGGTTTGAAAATACTGTGCACATATCTAGTGGGGTTCATTTGGTTTTGTTTTATATATACTTTACTCCTTATTTGAAGTTTTTGTGGTTTACATTAAGTGTACATGTGTGTGTGTACCCTGCACACATGCACAGGTATTTTATAAAATATACACATACATTGGAATTCTGTCTCTACTCTGCCCAAACTATGCCAACAGGAATGCCCACATAGAGATCACAGATACGATCGCACAAAAATAAGCCTTACTTGGAGAAAGAATGTATTTCTTTTATCAAACAAGGTAGCCTTGTAATGATTCTCAACCCAATCCTTGGGACACACCAAGCCAGTCTAGGTTTTAAGATATCTACAATGAATATGTATGAGATAAATGTGCATGCACTGGCTCCATTGTGTACAAATCTATCTCATGGATATCAATTGTACTATATTCTTACAACTATGAATTATCTTCAAACATTTATTCTGTATTACAAAACTTTTAAAATCTCATACCCACCAATACATCATTATAGTGCTGTCCACAGACATGTTCCCATTTACAAATTTGTACTAAAGACACAAACTATCAAGCAGCATGTGGCCCTCATACCCTCCCACTCAGAAATATAACCAACTCTCATCATACAGTGAGGTCCATTAATTTGCATCACAAATGTCAGAATGTGACATCTGTCCACACACTGTTCCACAATAAGCACGATGCCAGGTTAACACGGGAGCCCTTACTACCACATCAGTGGGTGGTGGTAAAAGCTCCCCCCCCCTCCATGAAATGGCAGCGCAGCAAGTGGTTAACTTACCGCACAGCCATTTATTTTTGAGGAAAAAGGGTATCCTTTTACGTGCTGCGGTAAGAGTCGTCAGCATGCATCAAAAACACGGGCTGATGCTAGCGCAGGCCCCCTTTTACTTGAGCTTAGTAAAAGGACACCTCAGAGCGCTGTTTATAGAATAGCGTTACGTACGCATTTTTTCAGCGCCCAAATTTACTACTACTACTACTTATCATTTCTATAGCGCTACTAGACGTACGCAGCGCTGTACATTTGAACATGAAGAGACAGTCCCTGCTCGACAGAGCTTACAATCTAATTTGGACAGACAAATAGGACAAACAAGAGATAAGGGAATATTAAAGTGAGGATGATAACATAAGTGTTCTGAACAAGTGAATAAGGGTTAGGAGTTAAAAGCAGCATCAAAAAGGTGGGCTTTTAGCTTAGATTTGAAGACAGCCAGCGATGGAGCTTGACATACCGGCTCAGGAAGTCTATTCCAGGCATATGGTGCAGCAAGATAAAAGGAACAGAGTCTGGAGTTAGCAGTGGAGGAGAAGGGTGCAGATAAGAGAGATTTACCCAGTGAATGGAGTTCCCGGGGAGGAATGTAGGGATAGATGAGAGTGGAGAGGTACTGAGGAGCTGCAGAGTGAATGCACTTATAAGTCAATAAGAGGAGTTTGAACTGTATTCGGAAACGGATAGGAAGCCAGTGAAGTGACTTGAGGAGAGGGCTAATATGAGCATAATGACACTGGCGGAATATTAGTCGTGCAGCAGAATTTTGAACAGATTGAAGAGAAGAGAGATGGCTAAGTGGGAGACCTGTGAGAAGCAAGTTGCAATAGTCTAAGCGAGAGGTGATAAGAGTGAGGATGAGGGTTCTGGTAGTGTGCTCAGAAAGGAAAGGGCGAATTTTGCTGATATTATAAAGAAAGAAACAACAGGTTTTAGCAGTCTGCTGAATATGTGCAGAGAAGGAGAGGGAGGAGTTGAAGATGACCCCAAGGTTACGAGCTGACGAGACAGGAAGGATGAGAGTGTTATTCACAGAAATAGAGAATGGGGGAGGAGGAGAGGTTGGTTTAGGGGGAAAGATAAGAAGCTCAGTCTTGGTCATGTTTAGTTTCAGATGGTGCTGAGACATCCAGGCAGCAACGTCAGACAGGCAGGCTGATACTTTGGCCTGGATTTCGGCTGAGATTTCTGGTGTGGAGAGGTAGATCTGGGAGTCATCAGCGTAAAGGTGATACTGAAAACCATGGGATGAGATCAGAGTACCAAGGGAAGAAGTATAGATGGAGAAAAGAAGAGGTCCCAGGACACATCCCTGAGGTACACCAACTGACAGTGGGATAGAAGTGGAGGAGGATCCGCTAGAGTATACACTAGGCACCATTTACTGAGACCCCCTTTTACTAAGGCATGCTGACGTTTTTAGAGCGCACTAAGATTGGGCTCAAGCTAAATGTTAGAGACACCAATGCATTCCTATGGGCATCTCTAACGTTTAGCGTGTGCCCAATTTTAGCGCACGCTAAAAACGTGAGTGCGCCTTAGTAAAAAGCCCCCTGAATATAGTTCATAATGTGTAGAACTTGCCAGAATAGTGTTATCACAGGGTCTCAATCGCCTTGAAACAAGGTGGACTAATTCTATTTATTTGCTAGTGCACTAATAATGCTGTAGAAGGTTTTTAGGGAAATTAAAATTACAAAATCCCAGCATGGAAAGAGCCAAAATCAGGGCTCTGTCTGGTCTATGGTCTGCAAAGATTTGATGACCATTGCTTTCTCATTTCTGGTGCCAAAGCAATGTTTTGTTCATTCCTGGAGATAAAGAGGTCGACCCCCCTTGTCTGAGATCAGTCTACATGTATACGGAGATAAAGAGGTCGACCGCCTTGTATGAGATCAGTCTACATGTATACAGACTTCTCTGCATACAACAAACCTTGTGATGCTTTGGAATAAGCATGTACTTTGTATGGTCACTCCAATGTTCCTAATAAAAGCAGGGGCAATCAATATACCAATGTTTTGTGTCCCAGTGCTCAAGATTTACTATCTTGCTAAAGATGTAAAAAGACTGGAAGCAGTGCAAAGAAAAGCTACAAAAATGGTATGGGATTTGCAAACCGTACGAGGAGAGACTTGCCGACCTGAACATGTATACCTTGGAGGAAAGGAGAAACAGGGGTGACATGATACAGACGTTCAAATATTTGAAAGGTATTAATCCGCAAACGAACCTTTTCCGGAGACGGGAAGGCTGTAGAACTAGAGGATACGAATTGAGGTTGATGGGCGGCAGACTCAGGAGTAATGTCAGGAGGTATTTTTTCACGGAAAGGGTGATAGATACGTGGAATGCCCTCCCGCGGGAGGTGGTGGAGATGAAATTGGTAATGGAATTTAAACATGCATGGGATAAACACAAAGGAATCCTGTTTAGAAGGAATGGATCTACGGAATCTTAGCAGAGATTGGATGGTGACGCCGGTAATTGGAGAGTAAAACCAGTGCTGGGTGGACTCCTACGGTCTGTGGCCTGATCGTGGCTGAATAGATATGGATGGGCTGGAGTGTAAATTTTGAGGGGCTTCGACACTAGCTTCAAAACTTTTAGTACAGGAACAGTGCTGGGCAGACTTTTACAGTCTGTGCCCTGAGAAAGACAGGGACAAATCAAACTCAGGTATACATATAAAGTATCACATACCATGTAAAATGAGTTTATCTTGTTGGACAGACTGGATGGACCGTTCAGGTCTTTATCTGCCGTCATTTACTATGTTACTATGTTACTATGTTGCTATGTAAGCACTTAAAGTCATCACTACTGACTCTCCCAGAGCAACTTGTTTCACACAGATTTCTTACCCGGTGATTCACTTTAATTTTCATCGGTCCACATTTTATTATTAGCTTCAGTCTTATTATATATATAAAAATCTTATTAATGCTTGTGAAAAAGGCTAATTCAAGTAATATTTAAGAACTTATCTGCAAGGACCCCAATATGGGCACCACTTGGTCAGAAATGCTCACATGAACACAAGGAACTTTGGAAGGCTAAGTGCTTTGAAAATATGCCTCAAAGTCATCAGATCAGGTTAGGTTATATGATGCCTACTACCAGTTTGTTAAAAGAAGCAGCATTTTTATCTGGATTTCTTTTAACAGTAAGGGGCGAACCACATCCGATTCCAAAATAATCCCACTGAGAAACTACATCAAGTTCCTTTATTTCCTCATATACTGCTGATAGAACACATCTAAGCAGTTTACAACATAATCAGATCCAATTAAAATCAATAGAAGGAAAGAACTTTTCAATCATTTAAAGGAGAAAAAAAAGACAGTAAAGAACACTATTGTTTTCTATTCTGCTCTTCAGACAATTGCAACCATGGCCATGATGCCTGAGATAGATGAAACAGATTGAAATTATGTTGAATGCATAGGAGCCAGCTCTGTGGGTGCTGCGGATGCCTGAGTACCCCCAATATTGCAAACTCCTTGACTGTGTCCAAGGAGGGGCAGTTTCCATCGGGTTTAGTTCCCCAATCATTTTGAAAAGTTGGCTGCTATGATTGAATGATTAGTTTATTGTTATTTTAAGGGGTTTCAACGTTAGCTTCAGAACTTAGTACAAGAACAGTGCTGCGCAGACTTTTACGGTCTGTGCCCTGAGAATGGCAAGGACAAATCAAACTCGGGTATACATATAAAGTATCACATACCATGTAAAATGAGTTTATCTTGTTGGACAGACTGGATGGACCGTACAGGTCTTTATCTGCCGTCATTTACTATGTTACTATGTAAAACACTTACTATAGTACCTTTACTAAAATATAGATCAAAGCAATTTACGGACACTAAAACTGAACAAAGAAAAGGAACACCATTAGCCATAGAAACACAAAGAAATAATTCATACCAAAACTGTATAGTTAGTTTAAAAAATAAGTCTTGACAGCAGCCTTCACAAAGCCAGCAGAATACATAAGACCAAATCTGGATTTTATTTCACAAGGCTGTAGCACTACATCCTTGGTTTGCATGAACCACATCTCCGCATTCCTAGTTTCTCTGCCTGAAAGGTTGTCTGTCATCCTGCCGGAAAACAAATATGAAAGGCTTTAATAACTTACTTCATAGTCTAGTTCGTGTCTGGTGCAGGAAAGTGCCCAAGTTTCAGCTTTTTTCAGTAGCAGCTGCCAGAGGAGGAGTTTCGAAACTATATGATTTCTGCAGGATTTGTAATACAGGGATGAAAAAGGAGGAAGTAAAGCAACAATGCAGACTCCTCCCAGTGCTGCAGTAGGAAGGAAAAACAGAGCATCAGGTCCCTTGGCATCTGTTTCATAGCTACACCTGTCCTTTGCATATACTCACAGGAAAATAGAAACCAAAACAAAGACCCACTTTCTCACTAAGGACCTTCCAAGTGCTTTGCAAGCATCTGACAGGGCCAGTGTCTTTATTTTCCAGCCACAGCAGCAAGCAAATTCTTTTGGCATTCATATATCCCTGCAGACAGAATTAATACCATTTATGCTAATATAAGCAAAAGGAGATTTGCCAGGAAAGAATATTTCAAAACAGCTAAATGCATCTGTTTCTCAGTGTAATTACTAATTGTTTCATCATGGACTGAGAGATGTGAACGATCTTTATTCTATGGAGTAATATTCATGTGACATGCTTGTTTCACCATGTTTAGGACACTGTTCCAGGGCTTGTGTTAGACATTTATTTAAAGCGGAGTGAACAGACTGAGATCTGTGCAGCCCTCGGGTCTAAATTCTGCAGTAGAATTGGCTATTTTTCTTTGATTTATTTTGTTTCCTTTTCATCCCACATGCCTATTTAGTTTAGTATTCAGTATAAAAGCATTACTTTGAAATAAGATATCTTGGTTGATTGATGGGCAAATATATAGCACCACTGGTGATGTGCTGATGTCAGTAGGGAATAAAAATGGCAGAAGTCAGTTAAAGGTTTGTGAACAGAGCGCCGGGTTTTGATACCAAATGGTAACTAAGCCTTTTAAAAGTTTTAAAAGATTTAATAATCTGTTTTTTTTGTGTGTGTGTTTGTAGCACTGCATCCCTGATGAAGCCTGAGAATGAAATGGGCCCCATTGGGAAAAGATAAGTGTGCTGTATGCTACATATAAAGCTTGTGTTGTTGATTCTCAATATGTTTACACAGTTACAGGTAAAATCAATAATAAAGAATTTTTGAAAGGGTTTTTATGGCCGATGATAGGTTGGGGTCTAGTGGATACAGCTCTAATTGAGCACTATTTGAGCATTCTACAGACTGGTCCGTAGGGTGCTGTATTACCATGGAATTCTGAGGCCATTTCCCTTTCTTCTTTTTTTCTATTTTTCTTTATAATATTGTTAAGCAGGTGATTGGATATCGGCTTTAACATCCACTTTGAGTGGAGGTTAGACATTTATTTAAAACATTTCTAAACCACTCTACCCGGTAGTCCTAGGTGGGGATGGGATGACTTCCCTATGAGGAAAGGCTAAAGCGGCTAGGGCTCTTCAGCTTGGAGAAAAAACAGCTGAAGAGAGATATGATAGAGGTCTATAAAATAATGAGTGGAGTGGAACGGGTAGACATGAATCGCTTGTTTACTCTTGCCAAAAATACTAGGGGGCACGCAGTGAAGCTACAAGTAGTAAATTTAAAACAAATCAGAAAAAACTTTTCTTCACTCAACGTGTAATTAAACTCTGGAATTCGTTGCCAGAGACTGTAGTAAAAGCAGTTAGCTTGGCAGGGTTTAAAAAAGGTTTGGATGGCTTCCTAAAGGAAAAGTCCACAGACCATTATTAAAATGGACTTGGGGAAAATCCACTGCTTATTTCTAGGATAAGCAGCATAAAATGTGTTGTGCTGTTTTGGGATCTTACCAGGTACTTGTGACCTGGATTGCCACTGTTGGAAACAGGATGCTGGGCTTGATGGACCTTTGGTCAAAAACATTAAAACATCAATAGCAAATATAGACACAAATCAAAAACAGTCCAGTTCATCTTCGCCATAACTAAATACAAATGACAGTGGAGCAGGGAACAGCAATAAAAACAAAATATTTTTAACTGATTCCTGAATTGTAAAATTGAGATGGCACCTAGGGCAGAAGTTGGGCCAAAAGCCTACCAGCAGACTGTGCTTCTTCAACTTTGGGCAGGCTTTTGGGGCCCGTTGTGGCACAGAGGCCCAGAGCATTTGCCCTGATTGCACCTCTACAACTCCAGCCCTGCACTGTTCGGGGATGCTGCTCTCTTGACAGGGCAAAAGTTCTTCCATGAGGAGCAAATGTTCACTGTAAGCTGTGTTCCTGTGGAAGTTCAAATGATTCTGGAAGGCCCTTGACCTCATTGCTGTCTGGAAGCAGCAGGGATTGGTGTGGGTACAGCAGAAGAAGCTCTGGATTCTTACATGTCTTTTCTGAGATTTAAAGAAGATCAGTTGAGGGCGCAAGCTGTGGCGTAGCCACAGGTGGGCTTGGGTGGGCCAGGGTCCACCCATTTATGGCTCAGGCCCACCCAACAGTAGCATATGTTTAGTGGTAACTGGTGGGAATCCCAAGCTCCGCCAGCTGAAGATTTCCCCCTGATGGTAATGAAAATGCTACTCTCCACAACACTGGCACCTGCGCATGCTCAGTTTTCAGTGCATGCCTGCTGCCAAGATGGAAAGAAGCGTTTGCCCACCAGCTGAGATAATTTTTTTTTTTTTGGGGGGGGGGGGAGAGAACACTTGGTGCCTACCCAATTCTTGCCTAGGCCCACCCAAAATCTGTTGTCTGGCTATGCCCCTGGGCGCAAGACTAGATCTTTGCAATTATTCTAGAAAAATGCAATCGTATGGAGATGACTGATAGTAAGATAGAGCACAGATGGAAAATTGCAAACAGAAATTGACATTTGCACACGTTGAATAGAAGCTTGTTCCAAGATACACTGGGCCACCTTTAAGAGAACATAAGAATAGCTATACTGGGTCAGACCAGTGGTCCATCTAGCCCATTAATCTCCTTCCAACAGTGGCCAATCCAGGTCACAAGTACCTGGCAGAATCCCAATTAGTAGCAACATTTCACAAGTACATAGCAGAAACCCAATTAGTAACAACATGAAGGGATCAATATTGAACACATTTTAACCTGGCAGGAAAGGCCCCCGCCCAGTTGCACTGGCTGGTCCTGCCGCTATTATTCAGCAGTATATAACCAGATAGAGCCGCAGCACTTTCTGAGGGAGCAGTTAGGGTGGACCCAAAAGATATCTGCATACAGCCAATATTCAGTGCAACTGCACAGATAAACATTCCAGGCAAGTAGAACCACACAAACAGCAGTCCGAAATTGCCCAGCACTCAAGCAGTTTTAATGACAGGAGGCAGCATGAGCCTATCTGGCCCATTATGTGGGCTGAAGCCAGTAGGCGGAGCTTGTTGCCCTATCAATTGCATTGTTTTAGGTGTACCAAGATGGCAGCAGCTGCATTGGGGAGAATTAAAACCTCCTTGGGTGGAGTGGGTGGAGACTGGCTTTAGCCTTGTGACATCATGCCATCTCCTGTCATCTTTGCCAGCCAGCAGCACTAAATATCAGTCGTACCCAGATAACTTCCGATAGCTGCAAAACACTCAGATATTCAGTGCCGGAATCCAGATAGGGGTTAGGACTGAATATCCGGCCCAATTCAGCTCATGGCATTCAGCACTGTTAAAAGCACTGACTGCCATGGGCAATTTTTTTTTTTTAACCTAATTCAGGTTCTTGTGTGCCAGTGTAGTTTCCCTTCTCCATTGGACCTCAGTGAATCAATTGTTTATTGTATTCTTGATATACAACCTTTCTGTGGTGGAACCAAAGCAGTTTGCTTATTATATACAGGTACTTTCTCTGTCCCTAATGGGCCTAAAATCTAAGTTTTGTACCTGGGACTATGGAGGGTTAAGTGACTCACCCAGGGTCACAAAGAGCTGCAGTGGGAAGCAAGCTCAGTTCCCCTGGTTTTCAGTCCTCTGCACTAGTCAATAGGATACTTCTCTACTCTGAAGATAAGTCCTTGGAAAGAGAAAAGACTTTGGAGAAGGGCATGGTGGCCTTGGGTAACTTCTATGCCACAATCTTTCCTGTCTCCCTTCTATTGGAATACACTTGCTTAACAAAGTGTGGTATATAGATTTTGCTGTATTAAGAATGATCATATAGATTCAGTCAACATCTTGGCATTTAAAGCAGAGACTGCAGGGCCGCCGAGAGGGGGGCAAAATTCCACGGGCCCAGCGTCCAAGGGGAGACCTGGGCCCAGCGCAGGAAAGCTTCTTCCCGCCTGTTTCCGGGATGGTTCTCTCTCCTGCTCCTGCTGTGTGTCACCCAGGACCTGGATGATTGCATTAACGCAACATCACATTAATGCAATCATCCGGGTCCTGGGCGGCACGCAGCAGGAGCAGGAGAAGACAACAGCAGTCGGTAAGGGGGCGGGGGCGGTGCAAGTTGGTGCGGCAGCGGCAGCCCAAGTGGGGGGAGGGGGCACAGTGGTCCAGTCCTGCCCCGGGCCTGGCTGGGTCTCTCAGCGGCCCTGAGAGGCTGTATAGTTACACTATAATCAAATACTATTCATAGACTAGTACCCTGGTAACTTTCCAAAGTGGCAGGATTCCTAGGATTTAGCTGGCATGAGAACTGTAGGACAGGAGTCAGGAGGGGCCAGTTCTTCATTTGTTGTTGCCTCAGTGGGTGTCCTCATGTTTGACCAAGCAGGGCCGCCGAGAGACTGAGCCAGACCCAGGGAAGGGCTGCAGCTGCCGCCCTCCCCCCAGGACCGCCGCATGGCCGGAGCTCAAAGTGGGGGGGGCACATTTTGTCCCACCTCCCTGCCCCCCCCCCCCCCCCACTGCAACTCCACATATCTTGGCTGGCGGGGGTCCCCAAGCCCTGCCAGCAGAAGCCTTCCTCCAGCGCTGTTCTTTGCCGCATTGCCTGCCCTGCGGCATGCGCAACATGAGGGGAAAAGCAGCCGCAGGGCAGGCAATGCGGCAAAGAACAGCACTGGAGGAAGGCTTCTGCAGCTAAACCAGAGGCCCTAAAGCACTGTGTCTGCTCCTCTGCAGCCTCTAAGGGGAGCCCGGCATCGGAGTTTTCTCTCTCCTGCTCCTGTTGGGACATGATCGCCCGGGTCCTGTCAGGAGCAGGAAAGAGACAGACCCCAGCACTGGGCTGCCCTTGGAGGCCAGGCCCCAGAGAATCTTGCCCCCCCCCCCCCCCCTCACAGCAGCCCTGTGACCAAGTGCAGCAGATCAAGGTAAGAAGTTGATATTGGCTCTTATTTCTACTCCAAAACATTACACTCTCTACCAAATCACAGTACAGAGTCATAATTTATCTGTAGTGATGATTCACTTAGAGATGAGCTATGAACAAATTAAAACACCCATGAATTACAGATGTTGCCCATCCCATCCGTTTGTAAGCAGTATATCAATTTAGGTACTAACTCATCTAATCAAATTTCACAGACCCATATAGAAATAACATGGCTACTTCTACCATCATGACCCAAAAAGTATTGAAATCAGTCTGGGATGAAATTTCACAAGGTGCAGGGGCGTAGCTATGGGTGGGCCTGGGTGGGCCCGAGACCCACCCTAACTATCCCCAATCCAACATCCCTCGCTGTCTTTCCTCCTGAGGATCTGGGTCCAGCCGTCCAGGAGTGTTGCCTGCCTCTTTCTGCTCTTCCCCGCCGCTGCCACAGTGCCTGCAGCTCTCTTTATTGGGCTGTCGCTGGCAGCGATTCACACAGGCATTTCCTCCTGCTGCGTCCATCCGGCCCGAGCATAAACAGGAAGTTGTATCAGAGAGGGCTGGATGGACGCGGCAGAGGGAAATGCCTGTGTGAATCGCTGCAGCGACAGCCCAAAAAAGAGAGCTTCAGGCACTGTGGCAGCAACGAGGAGGAGCAGAAAGAGGCAGGGAGCACTCCTGGATGGGCGGACCTAGACCCGCGAGAGGAAAGGCAGCAAGGGATGTTGGATTGGAGCAGGCTAGATTGGGGGAAGGCAGAAGTTCTGGATTTGTGGGGGGAGGTGGGAGGTTGGAGGGAAGGGACAGTGCTGCTGCCATATTTGTGGGAGGAAAGGGACTGGAGGGAAGGGAGAGAGCTGCTGGATGTGGGAGGAAGAGGAGGAGGGGATCTGTATGGAAGGGAGAGAGCTGCTGGACTTGGGATGGCTGGATGGAAGGGAGAGAGCTGCTGGACATGGGAGGAGGAGGAGACTGGATGGACAGGAGAGAGCTGCTGGACTTGGGAGGAAGAGGAGGCTGCAGGGAAGGGAGAGAGCTGGACACGGGAGGAAGAAGAGGAGGGGATCTGAATGGAAGGGAGAGAGCTTCTGGATGTGGGAAGAAGAGGGAGCTGGAGGGAAGGCAGAAAGCTGCTGGTTGTGAGAGGAGGAGGGGGCTGGACAGAAGGGAGAGAACTGCTGGATCAGCACAAGGAGGGAGAGAAGGGAAACAGATACCAGACCAAGGAGATGAAGGAAAAGGGGATCAAATACTGAACCTACAGCGGGAGGGAGAGAGGGTGGAAGGAAGGGAGGGCGGGTGAGCAGGCAGGCAGGGAATCAAGCAAGCAAACCAGATGCTGGAAAGGGGAGGGAGGGAGTGAGAGGGAGAGAAGCTGGATGGGGTTGGGTCAGAGAGGATAGAGATATATTGGCACTGGGGACAAAGAGAGGGGAGAAGCTGGACAGGGAAATATAGGGACACAGAGAAAGGGAGATACTGAACATGGAGGAAGCTAGAGGTACAGAGATGGAAGAAGATGAATAGTGGACATGGAGAGAGTAGAAATATCAAATGAACAAGAGACCTTGATGAGTGAGTTAAGAGAAGGCAGAAGGATTTAGAAACCAGAGCCTCGGACCAACATGACTTAAAAAATAAAATGATCAGACAACAAAAGGTAGAAAAAAAAAAAAAAATTTCTATTTTTTGATTAGAGTATGTCAGATTTGAAATGTACATCCTGCCAGAGCTCGTGTTAGATATGGCTGGGGCGCAAGGCAGAAATTTGGGAGGGGACCCCAAAGCTTATTAACAGGCTGCCATGAGCGTAGTTTGGGGGGGCGAGGGGGGGCAGTGCTCCCCCAAATGGCTTGCCACCGCCTGCATTGCCGATCGCCGATTCTGTCTAACCCCTCTCTTCCTCCCTTCCTCCGGCGCTGCAGTCTTCAATCTTTCTGTGCTCCGGGCAGCGTTAGCGATGTATACACGCCAGGGGCGTATCTGCGTGGGGCCACAGGGGCCTGAGCCCCCGCAGATTTCGCCCTGGCCCCTCTCCCCGCTGTTAACCCTCCCCCGCTGCTTACTTTTGCTGGCGGGGGGCCCCAACCCCCGCCAGCCGAGGTCCGACCCGCAGTCTTCATATTTCGTCTTCCTCCGACTCCTCTGTGGCCATGCTGTAAGTAACGCTGCTGATTCGTTGAATCCAGTTCGGAGTCTGACGTCGCAGCAAAGGGGTGAGTACATAGTATGGGAATGGGGGACTAATGAAGTGGGTGAAAGATGGGGGAGAAATTTAGGAGAGACAGAGGGGGGAATGGGAGTGCTGGAGAGGGAATGAGAGGGAGATGGTCAAAGCCAGTAGGTAAATGGATACTATGGACTAAAGAGTGAGAGAAAAGTGGGGGGGGGGGGGGGGGGGGGGGCTGAGGTGAACGACGTAAAATTAAGATCAATGCCAGACAGATGCAGAGAAGGACAGGAAGAAGACCAGAGAAGAGTGAAGAAATGGAAAAGTCAACCTAGAAAAGAATTTAGGAGAAGACTCCTACTTGGAAAGTGGAAAAGAGACTGGGACCAGACCAACTAGAAAAACAGAACGCTCAGACAACAAAGGTAGTCCTTAATGTGTTTTAAGGACTAAGATGTGCCTGCTTTGTGAAATGTACATTTTTTTCTATTGTTGTATTGCGTATTTTGCAGAATGCAGAGAAAATACATTTCTGTTTCTCTTTTTCCAGTGTTTGCACTGCTTACAGAGTCTAGCTTTCTTGAAGAGATCTATATTTCAGTTTTTGTGGGCATGTTTTTTGTGGTTCCCTATTTTGTATCACATGAGGGTCTGTCCATGTTCTGCATATGTGACTGACGTGACGGATTCTGCTAGCATGTAGTGTTTGTGTAGGAATGTGTAACAGTCCAGCTTGTTACAGTTTTCCAGTAGCAGGTATATTGGTGCTCTAGAGTCCAATGTAAAATTTATAGCACTGTCTTTTCATAGGTGGGTTAAGACTGTTGTGTGTAAAGTTTTCTGTATAGGTTTTGAGTGTATTTTTGTAAGGTTTTGTGCTATTTCATAGTGTCTGGTCCTATTGTTTTTTATATGCTGGCTTCATATTCAGCATTTTAGTCTGGTGCGTGTGTGTTTTTGTTGTTTTTATTAATAGCCATAATGAATATGTATGAGATGTATATATGCAAATGATATGCAAATATGCCAAGCCATACCCTTTGCCCCCCCCCCCCAAATGAAACAGTCAAACTACGCCCATGCAGGCTGCGCCTTCTTCAGCTTCCGACTGGCCTGGGGTTCTCTCTGGCTATGGGGCCAAACGCAATTGCCCTAGTTGTACCCCCCAAACACCATCTCTTCCATGTGCTATCATTATATTTTGCACAGAATAGGAGGAAATGAATCTCTTTATATTTCTCTGTGCTGTGTGCTACATGCAAGGTCTGGCCTCTTGGGATTTTGATTTCATTTGTTTATGGTTTGTGGTCACTTATTCTGTATTTGGCATTTCTGTTCTGTGTGTGTGACCAAAGTATTTATTTTTATTTATTTATTTATTGCATTTGTATCCCACATTTTCCCACCTTTTTGCGGGCTCAGTGTGGCTTACAATACATTATGAATGATGGAATTACAATTTGTTAGAATTCGGTTATGGATTACATTTTGAAGAGTTATACGAGACAAATCAAATGTCGTTAAGGAATATAGCAATGGAAAAGAACAGTGAAACATTGGAAGGAAACAAGGGAAGCTAAAGGGCAATATATAATAACAAGAAAACATATGGTATACTTTCCTCTGTGGGTAAAGGTATGAGTGTGGTGAGATTTCGGGGGATAAGGATTCAGAAGTGGATGCATTGATGCATTACTGAACAGTGAGTGTGGACTTTATGTGTTTTGGTTCTTTCCGTAGATTTTAGCAAAAAGATGTGTCTTCAATAATTTGCGGAAGGTGGTTTGTTCGTAGATCGTTTTCAGGTTGCACAGCAGTGTGTTCCAGAACTGCGTGCTCATGTAAGAAAAGGTTGACGCGTGCAGCGCTTTGTATTTCAAGCCCATGCAGTTAGGGAAGTGGAGGTTGAGGAAAGTTCGGGATGATCTTTTAGCGTTTCTGGGTGGTAAGTCTATTAACTCAGACATGTAGGCTGGGGCTTCACCGTGAATGATTTTGTGGACTAATGTGCATACTTTAAAAGTAATGCGTTCCTTGAGTGGGAGCCAGTGTAGTTTCTCTCGTAAGGGTTTTGCACTTTCATATTTTGGTTTTCCGAAGATGAGTCTGGCTGCTGTATTCTGGGCTGTTTGAAGTTTTCTCAGTATTTGCTCTTTGCAGCCTGCGTATAGTGAGTTGCAGTAGTCCAGATGGCTGAGTACGAGGGATTGCACTAGGCTTCGAAAGACGGATCTTGGGAAGAATGGTCTTATTCTTTTCAGTTTCCACATGCAGTGGAACATCTTTTTGGTTGTGTTGTTTGCATGGGTTTTGAGTGTTAGGTATCGGTCGATAGTGACTCCAAGGATTTTTAACGTTTCTGAGATTGGAAGGTTTAGTTTTGGTGTGTTTATAGTGGTAAATTCATTTGTGTTGTATTGGGAGGTAAGTATCAGGCACTGGGTTTTTTTCTACATTTAGTTTCAAACGAAATGCATCTGCCCAGGTGTTCATGATGTGCAGACTTTGGTTGATTTCATTGAAGATTTCTTTGATGTCTTGTTTGAAAGGGATGTATATTGTTACATCATCGGCGTATATATATGGGTTGAGGTTATGGTTTGATAGGAGTTTTGCCAAGGGAATCATCATTAGGTTGAAAATGGTTGGTGAGAGGGGTGATCCTTGTGGAACTCCACATTCAGGTGTCCATGCGGCAGACGTGGCTGAATTTGATGTGACTTGATATGAACGCTGGGTTAGGAACCCCTTGAACCAGTTTAGGACATTTCCTCTAATGCCAAAATATTCAAGTATGTGTAATAGGATTCCGTGGTCAACCATGTCGAAGGCACTTGACATGTCAAATTGTAGGAGGAGTATATTGTTGCCGGTTGCAATCATTTGTTTAAATTTAGTCATAAGGGTAATTAATACTGTTTCTGTGCTGTGATTCGATCGGAATCCTGATTGAGCATCATGCAGTATAGAGTATTTGTTTAGATAGTTTGTGAGTTGTTTAGTTACCATTCCTTCGATTATTTTGGTTATTAGTGGTATGGATGCTACTGGTCTGTAATTGGTTATTTCCCTTGCGCTTTTCTTTGTATCTTTGGGTATTGGGGTGAGTAAAATTTTTCCTTTTTCTTTTGGGAAAAGTCCGTTTTGTAGCATGAAGTTTACGTGGTTCGTTAGGTCTATTATGAATTGTTGAGGAGCTGATTTCATGAGGTTGTTTGGGCATATGTCTAGTTTGCAGTGGGATTTGGCATATCTTTTAAGTGTTTCAGAGATGAGGTCTTCTGATAGTAGTTCGAATTCGGTCCAGGTTCTGTCTGCTGGGTATATTCCGTCTTCTGGGTCTAGACAATCTAGAAGTGTGGCGTATTCAATAGGGCTGGCAGGTATTTTGAGTCGTAATTGTATAATTTTCTCCTTGAAGTATTTCGCAAGGTTGTCAACGTCTGGTATGTCTTTGCTGTTGTTTGTAACTGGTGTGGTGTCTATCAGTTTGTTCACAATGTAGAAGAGTTTATGTGTGTCTTTGTAGTTTGGTCCTATTATTGTCTTGTAGTGTAGTCTTTTAGTGTATTTTATGGTATATTTGTATTTCCTCCGAAGTAGTTTCCAGGCATTTAGTCTTTGTTCATCTCTCTTTTTGTTCCATGCACGTTCTATTTTCTTGACTTGTGTTTTAAGTTTTTTCAGCTCTTCGGTAAACCATGGGTTTGATTTTTTTCTGTGTGATGTTCTGGTTTGGATTGGGGCGATTTTGTCTAATGTTGTTGTACATAAATCGTCCCATTCTTGGAGGAATTGGATGGTGTCAGCATTTGTTGACCATTCGTTCTGGTAGATCTGTTGCCAGAATGTTGTGGGGTCTATTTTTCCTCTTGTGGTGTATGTTGTTCGCTCCTGTTTATTGATTGTGTTTATGTGTGTTTTTTGCCAGTAGAGAGAGACATTTGCTTTATGGTGGTCTGACCATAATGTAGGTGTCTATCTTGTGTCAGTAAGTATGATAGTTGAGTCCGGGTCAAATTTGTGTGTTATGATGTCTAGTGTGTGTCCTTTTCTGTGTGTTGGTTGCGTGTTGGGTGCGTGCAGATCCCAGAGTTTTAAGAATTCTTTGCATTCTCGTGTGCCTGTTGAGGTGTCGTCTTCAAGGTGTAGGTTGATGTCTCCTATTATAAGGATGTTTGTGGCAGATGCACATGTGTTCGAGATGAAGTCCATGAGTTGTGTTTGGGAGTCTTGCCATTTTCCTGGTGGTCTGTAGAATAGGATTGTGTTAAGGTGTCCTATTAGGTTTGGGTGATTAATTCTTGTCGATGCAATTTCAAGTTGTGGTGAGGTAGATTCACCCGTGGTTGTGATGGTGAATTCGGGTTTGTAAATTATGGCTATTCCGCCCCCTCTTTTTCCATTCCTTGTCCAGTGGGTGATTTTGTATTCTGGTGGGCATGTTTGTAAGATGGCGGGGTCTGTGGGGCTAGGAAACCAGGTTTCTGTGATAAATAGAAGGTCTAAATTATCTGTGGTGATCCAGTCTAGTATATCTACTGAGTTGCTTACTGCTGATCTTGCATTGATGTATCCTAGTTGGATTGAGCGATATGGTTCTGTGGGGAGGTTCGATGTGTTTATTTTTATTAGTTGTCTGTTTCTTCGGTGGTTGAGTTTGTTGTTGTTGTTGTTGTTGTTTTCCTCTTTTTGTTGGTGGTGTTCATGTTCGGAGATTTTTCCTTTTGGTTGGTTGTTATGTCTTTGGTTTGGTGAGTTGTTGGTAGGTTGTGCGTAGGATTGGTGTATTGTGGGTAGGTTATTATGGATGTTCTTTAGGGTGGGCATTGTGTGTGTGTGAGTGCTGTGTGATTTGTGAGTTATGGGGTTGCTGTTATCTGGGTTGTGGGTTGTGTTTGCGTGTAAGAGTAGGGTGAGACAATGAATGGTTAGGAGTGTTTTACTGGTATTCATATCTGTGTTTAAGGCACTGTGGTAAACATTCAGCTAGTTAGCATTCAAAGCGAGGCAAGCCTACATTTGCATTTAAGCTTGGCAATGTTTCGTACTGATCATGCTTGGTTTATAATCAGAGCTAAACAAAGCCTGTATTTACAGTTGGAGCATAATAGTGAGTGTTACATATTAATCTAGTTAGCTTACTGTGCAAGGTGGCTCATTTGTCAGAACAAGCCAAGTGAGATAGTTACATTTAAATTAGGCTGTTAGCAGTGCAAGTACAAAGCTCTTCCCTTACCTTATAATGTTATTTTGGCTGAGCGGTTCATTTGCCTTCTGTGTATTATGTTCAAGACATTTAAAGCATTTGCATCAAATATTTAAATATTTTAAAAGCATTTGCATCAAATATTTAAATATTTAAACATTCGAATATTTTGGTATGGCAGCTCATTTGCCTTCTAGTTGAAGCAATTAAAGCATAGTAAAAACTTTTAAATCCAAGTTGAAAGCGGTGCATGCGCTTAAAGCCTTCTATTTAAAGCAAGCAAAGCAGAGTATAAACTTTTAAATCAAGCTGAAAGCAGTACATGTAGCTAAGGCAAAGTAAAGCAAAGCAGGCAGTTAATTTGGTTATTACGGGTCACGGTTCTGTTGCGCCTTGTCCCATCCACGAGGTCGTCGCTGGATCCAGTCTGACCCCACTAGGCCACGCGTCATCCTTGCTCTCCGGTTCCCTTTACTTGTTTGGCAGGAGATGTGGAGTTCACTGTGGGCGCGAGCAGGTTCTTTGCTATACCTGTGTCAACCCCCAAAGTTGGCCATGAGGTGGTCTCCGGTAAGCTCAGGAGGGTGGGTGCAAGTCGGCAGTGGCGGAGGGCGACCGCAAAGTGGGCTTTGGTGGTTAACCGGCGACAGTGTCTGGCCAGTTGTGCCGGGGATCAGCTCGGAGGGAGAAAAGCTGTTCACGAGGGGGTCTCCGGCAAGCTTTGGAGGGCGGGTGTCAGTCGGCGGTGGCATAGGTTGGCCACGAGGTGGGCGGTTAGTTGCTGCGGCGCTCGGCAGTGGAAGATCAGCACCGCACTCTTTCGTCGCTGCCGTTCTATGCGATGCCAGAGGCGGGCGGGTGTCAGTCAGCAGTGGCGGAGGTTGGCCACGAGGTGGGCGGCCAGCTGTTGCGGGGCTCGGCGGTGGAAGTTCAGCACCGTATTCTCTCATCGCCGCCGCTTGATGCGATGCCAGAGGCGGGCGGAGAAGTCCGCTCACAGCTGTTCGATCTGTGCGATGGGTTTGGCGGGCCGAGCCGGCTTCTCGCCTGCAGCTGTGCGGTCTCTCCCTGTCCGCCGCCTGGTCGAGTGTTGGTCTCACCGCTGCCACGCGATCAGGTCTAAGAGGTCGAGATGGCTCTTGGGGTGGTCGCCCGAAAACGTGGAATGCTCACCCCTGTTATCTTCGTTCCGCTGGTCACTCGGATCGTTTTTTGGGTCGCGGTCTAGGTGTTTAGACCATCCCAGGAGCTCTTCCAGCTCTTCCAGCTCGGGAGCTCCTTATTAGGGTTCTGGTCCGTCGGCCATCTTATCTCAAGGAAGTATCAATTTTCTATGTAGTATTCTATAGTACTTTGGCTTGTTCAGTTTTCTTGATAGATGTATTGATATTTTAGGGCCCCACTGTAATATTTAGGGCATATTTGGGGGAAGCATATGTGGAGGATGAAGAGTGCACCCTCTTATATTTCCCCTAGCTCTCAATGTGACCTGCAGCCACTGAGGCCAGGACTGCTACTCCCATTGAAGTTTTTGGGAGAAGGGTAGGTGTGCAGTAGGGGTAGGGGCGTGGGCAGGGCATGGGTGCATCAGGTGGCAGGTGTTTCTCAAGTGCCTGCCCATCCAACCTGTTGGCCCACCCAAAAATTGCCTTCAGGCTACGCCACTGGTTGTGAGATAGGATCTCGAGGGGGGGCTGTTACTATGCATGTGTGCACATATCTAGACAATGTAGTTGACTTTGGCTTCCATTCCCTTATTTTTTTTACAGGCTTGTAACATCCACTAGCTCTCGGGTGATGTGTTCCTTTTTTTCTCCTAGTTTATAGGCACACAAAAAAGTACAAATGTAAGTTCACTTCGTTTCATGACACGGTAGTTATGGCACACCCAGTCTCTGACCTGCCAATCAGTGCCTGTCTTCTCAGGCGTTGGTTTGGTTGCACACAGTGCACAGCCAGTGGCGTTCCTAGGGGGGGGCTGACACCCGGGGTGGATCGCTGATGCGCCCCACCCCCCGGGTGCAGCACCCCCCGGAACAGCATAACGCCCCCCCCCCCCCGGCGAAAGAGCCCCCGATCCCCCGGCGAAAGAACCCCCCCGGGTGCATGCCGCTGGGGGGGGGGGTGCCGCGCACCTGCCGGCTCTTCGTTTTCATGCTCCCTCTGCCCTGGAACAGGAAGTAACCTGGAAACGAAGAGCCGACAGGCGCACGGCACCCCCCCAGCGGTGTGCACCCGGGGCGGACCGCCCCCACCGCCCCCCCCTTGGTACGCCACTGTGCACAGCAGCATTTCAGCCACATGTAAGCCTCCAACAACAGCCATGCTGACCTGCTTTATTGTTGATGCACAGTGCTTGGGAACAAGTCGGGTGTCGGGGCCAGGGGACCTGTTCCAGTAAAGTGGTACAGGGCTAAACTGCCTCTATCATTGCAGGCGCTGTTGCTGCACTGTTGCATGCTGGTAGCTCTAGCCCTTCCCCTGCACCAGCCTTTGAAAAACGGCAGTGTTTAAATCTGTTAGTCTTTCTACCAGATACAGGCATACAGCAGAGTTAACAGACAAACTGAACACACACACACACACACACGCTGGAAAGAAAGGCTGTCCCTGAAAATCAGGGACACATCTGACATCTGAGTACTGAGAAAGGTAAAAAGCAGACTGAACAAAACACCTTTTAGCACATCATATAATGTCTGAAATGATGTGATATTGAAGAGGCTATAGCAACATACCTGTATACGGTAATTGATTAAAACGTTCATTTCAGGTACTCCAGTCCTCTTTTTCTCTTTCCAAAGTTACACAAAACGTCACTGTACTTTTTAAAGCTCATAAGAAGGTTCACCCGGTAGAAAAGAACGTGAGATCCTAGAATTTAAAATAATCCACCAACAACCTCGATGACAAGACAAAGTGAATGATCCATAGGAAATGTGGTTTCTGAGACAACCAATCTTTGTTTTAACATATACTTTTATGATCTCCTAATCCTTCGACCCCTATTATGTTCCCATGGGGCAACATGCTTAGCAAATCAGGATGATTAACACGTGTTATAGGAGCACATATGTGACAGACCATTCCACATCCTGCAAATGCTTGAGCAGTTCTGATTTCTTTTGTGTCCAAAGTGGTCTGCTCGGGTCTCCCCCCCCCCCCCCCCCCCCCCGCAGTGCACCAGACAGACACAGTGTGTGCCAATGTCCTGCCAGCACTGAGCAGAGTAGACAGAGTAGCACTGACAGCTTCTGGGACCCGGACTCCCTAAGCCTGTGGCAAAGTTGGGATCAACTTTCCCAGCAAGGCCAACCTTCAACAGACACTGCAAGCTTAGGCCTCCAGCAGCACAGTCTGTACAACGTGCATAAAGACTGCACACCCATCAGATCCTTGGGAGCAGTAGACCTGTACCTCAGTTATAGGAAGCTCAAGAACAGGTAACAAAAAAACAAAAATGTTTAAATTTATGTGGTGGACTTGGGCTCTGCTCTACCCAGGCAATGTATTGGTGGGTTTTTTTGTGGGGATACTTCTGCAGTGCCCAGATTAAAAAAAAATGTTTTATATTTAATGTTGGGTGAGGGTGGGCTCTGCAGTGCCCAGGATGTAAAAGTTTAAAAAAAAGTTTTATATTTAATGTTGGGTGAGGGTGGGCTCTGCAGTGCCCAGGATGTAAAAGTTTTAAAAAAAGTTTTATATTTAATGCTGGTGTATATGAGGGTGTGTGGAGAGGGGGGGGGGGGGGGTGAGATTAGGAAGGGCAGGGGAGATGCCAGACTATGGGATACAGGTAGGGTAGGGTTGATATCAGGCTACAGGGAGGGATGGGGGTCTAGGGATAGGGCAGGGCTGATGCCAAACTACAGGGCAATTCCAAACTTTTAGTCCTTTATTCTGTAATTGATGAGAGTCTGTGTTCTGCGAGAGGTGAGAGATTCTGTTGGTATGGCATATAGTTTGTATGGGGGATCTATGAGTCTGACTTGTCTGGCTTTTCCAATGAGACACGTAGTGCTGTTGTATATATTCATTGCTGCCTTTTAAAGGTACTGTTACTGGTATACATGTTCAGCAATTCTGAACATGAATACTATGTTATTGGTATTTTGGCTATGTTCTGTATACAATACTATCTTCTTAAAACCTAACACCGCACTTCACATACCTATTGTGTTATACCGGAGGAAAAAGCCTCAACAGACTCCGTGTTTTTGGCTATACAGCTCAATATTTCAAAGGAGTTCTATCTGTCATCATAGGCAAAAAACCTCCCGATAATAAAAGTCAATCTTAAATAACTTTAGGTGAAAACATCACTTATCTTGTCGGTCAATTTATTCTCCCATGACCTGTCGCCACTCCGTCAATTCCACTGCCGACACTGGCCCAGGTTTCGGACACACACTCTTTAATGTTCTGCTTCAGGGTCCGTGGTAACTCCAATTTGTGGCTGGCGACTCTAAATTCAAACAATAACACAATTAGTGGCCTATTCTCCAGCTCCACGATATGCAAAGCGTCTTCTCAGTCCCTCACTTCACTCCTGGCCGTTCATTCTTCCGGAAACAGCTCTCACTTCCTGCTTCCTGATTAAATGCCCTGGCGTCTGACGTCACCCATAAAGGGTTACCCAGACTTCAATTCAAAAGAAATGGATCCACTCTATTTTTGTATTCAACCCCGCAGGATATACAGTTTTCAAATTAAAGATCCATCTCTGTTCCTGTTGAATTAGTACTCGCTTCTTATCTCCTCCTCTGACATTAAACTCTACTTGCTGCAAGACCACACATCGCAGAGATTTGAATGCATGTCCTTTTTCAACGCAATGTGCTGCCAATGGAGCTGTCAATTTCTTGGTATGTATATTGCTTTTATGCTCCCCCCCCGGCGAATTGCCAAGTTCCTTGTGGTTTGCCCCACATACAGTTTATCACACGGGCATCGTACACAATACACCACAAAGTTTGAAGCACATGACGTTTTAGATCTCAATTTATATTCTCGTCCTGACTGCAGATCTTTAAACTTAGTAGTCTGCATCATCACTTCACACATACGACACTCCACATTTACTGTGTCCTGTCTCTCTATCTTCTTGCCAATCCAGAGGTCTTAAACATGCAGGGGCCAATATTTCTTTTAAGTTTCTGCCCCTACTGTATGCCATACGTACTCTTACATCCTTAAAAACAGGTAATGTTTGTACTATGTGCCAGTGCTTGTTAATTATGGCTGCTGCTTTTGTTGCCATATTGTTATATCTCCAGACACATGTTGCTGTCTTCATCGCCTGCGTAGATGAAAGGATAGCTATTTCGGCACATGTTGCAGCTACCACAACTTAGTAAAAGGACCTCCAAGTACACTCTAAGATATTATTTAGTAGTATCCCAATAAATACTACTCACACCTATATACATAGTGCCCACCCATTTTAGTACTGGGCCCACCCAAAATGTCAAGTCTGGCTATGCCACTGGTAAAGACTATAGCATTTTCAGAATTACTATCTGCCATGGAAAAAGAAATGAAAGTGTAACAGGAGGTACTGATATGAGCTGCTGGCAACCGCCTATACTTTGAGTTCTCTGCACAGCTAACCCACAGTCTCTACAGCCTGTCAAGTCACTTAACAGCCTATTCCTACAGACCCTTTACTGGCCCACAGCCTATACTACCTGCCCTACTGGGTTGCTAAGCAATCTGTACTGTTGGCTAGCCTGCAGTCTATACTGCTAGCCAAGACTACTATGATTCTTTTTGTTTCCCAAAGGTATGTGCAAACAACACTCAGACAATAAGCATAGGTAAACGGAACCACTTAGCATTATTTGCATACTGGAGGTTGATGTAACACTGCATACAGGTTTGATGTAAGCTCAGTTGCCAGGAATCAGGATTAGAGGACAGCACATAGAACAGCAAACTCCAAATACCTTCCTATGGGTCTTCAGAGTAGAGAGCTGCACGGCTTCCGTCCCCGCGGGAATCCCGCGAAACCCGCGGGATTCCCGCGGGGACGGAGGCAGTTCCTGCGGGGTTCCCGCGGGGATGGAAGCAGTTCTGCGGGGTTCCCGCGGGGACGGAGGCAGTTCCTGCAGGGTTCCCGCGGGGATGGAACCAGTTCTGTGGGCTTCCCGTGGAAGTGTAAGCTGCACCTGCACCAGCCTCTCATCTACCGAATACCAATTTATTTGAGTGCTGTCTCCTCCTCCTCTTCTTCTTTGCTTTAACAGCATAAATGTGGAAAGTCTTCCATTAAGGAGGTGGTAGAGTCACAAATGATGACGGAATTCAAAAAGGCGTGGGATGAACACAGAGGATCTCTAATTAGAAAATGGAAGTTATATAAAAGTTAACCTTAAATGGCTGCATGTGTGTGGATGTGTCAAGTGATGCTTAGATGGCGACTCTGGCTGTGATGAACTAGAGCTGATACCTGGCAGACTTATATTTATATGTTCTGTGTCTCATACATGGCAATCTGGTGTAGGATGGGCTGGAAAGGGCTTAGACAGCAACTTCAGTGGCTGGAACATGAGGACAGTGCTGGACAGACTTTTACGGTCTGTGTCCCACAAATGAGAACATGAATAGGCTGGAGTGGGCTTCGATGGCAACTCCAGCAGTTGGAACATAAGGATGGAGCCAGATAGACTCCTGTAGTCTTTGTTCCAGACACACGAAAGAAAGACCATAATCAAGTATATAATATCACACTCGTTGATTTAATGATGAATTGATCATGAGTGTGACTATTGGGCAGAGTGGATGGACCGTTCAGGTCTATTTGCTGTCACTTACTTTGTTACTATTAATCCTCTTTGCTCCCAGGCTGGTGCACAGACCTCAGCTCTGACACAGGCACGAGAATCAGATGTCACCTGACCTACTGGCGCGTGCATGTGGCGGCCTCTCAGCACACAATCCCAGTGAATCAGAGACAAATCTTACATGTATGCACCAGTGTGTTCCAAGTTCCAACTTCCGGTCCGTCCTTGCCTACAGTGCTGTGGCTCAAATCCAGAAAGGGAGCTGACTGGAACTTTTATGTACTATTAAATTCTTACGGGGATGGGTGGGGATGGGTTAAATTCTTGCGGGGACGGGTGGGGACGGGTTGGGATGGTTTAAATTTTTGCGGGGATGGGTGGGTACGGCTAAGATTCCAGCGGGGATGGGTGGGGACGGGTACGATTCCAGCAGGGACGGGCGGGGATGGGTAGGATTTCTGTCCCCGTGCAACTCTCTACTTCAGAGCTGTGTCTAGCTGCAGAGCAATTTTGCATTAAAAAAGGTCAGTAGGCCACTGGGTGGGGAGAGAAGGGAAAGAGATATGGAACAACAAAGGGGTAGAGGGAAGATAAGATAAGAGAAGGAACAAATACCGGGGTTACTACCAGAACCGGTCTTATTTCACCCAACCAAACTGGATTTAGGCAATATTACAGTACTGAGACCTCCCTTTTAGGGGTTACTACCAGAACCGGTCTTAGGCAGGGGTGACAGGGGTGGTCGCACAGGGCCTCCCGCTCCTAGGGGCCCTGCATATCTGGCATGTCTGTCCTCTTGTCTTGGAACACCTCCCTGCTCTGTACCTTAGTATGCATCCACATTTCAGTAGAGAGCATCAGACAGCGGCAGCAATTTTCATATCCTGTTAGCTGCTGAGCCCAGAGCTTCCTCACTGCTATGTCCCGCCCCCTTTTGATGTTACTTCCTGCTTCCACAAGGGCGGGATGCAGCAGCAAGGAGGCTCTGGGCTCAGCAGCTGATGGGATGTGAAAATTACTGCTGCTGTCTACCACTCGCTACTGAAACATGGTGGATGTATATCAAGGTATGGGGTGAGATGAGGTTCCGAGAGCTCTAAACCTCCTTTTAAACTGATAAATTATGGCTTATGGTGGCAGATGTGGGTGGGTGGGCGCGGGCAGGGGCCCACTGAACTGGTCTGCACAGGGCCCCACAATTGCTAAGACCGGCCCTGGTTACTACATTCATACGTCAACACTTCAACTACTCTAATTCAGTACTTTTACTCTCACTTGATTTCTCAGTTGCATTTAATCTGGTAGATCATGTGAGAGTCTGCCGAAGCAGAGGATCACTGAAATCCCACGAAAATAGACTAACACACAAAAAGAGTGGGCTGTCCAGGAACAACACGGAGACTTCTAATGATGATAAAACCTTTATTTCAGAAACTCGACACAGACCTGTGTTTCAGCGGTGAGCCTGCTTCAGGAGTCTTCATATAAAAATAAGTGAATCACAAATGAGTAATCATGCATTGGTACAAGGAGTAAAAACAATGGTCTTGAAAAAGACCTTTGTAACACAAACGCAGTGAAAGAAACAGTAAGTTAACTGTGTCGAGTCTCTGAAATAAAAGGTTTTATCATCATTGGAAGTCTCCGCATTGTTCCTAGACAGCCTGGTCTACTTCCCAATCTTTCTGTGTGTTGATCTGGTAGATGATACCATCTTACTTCAACATCACTGTATCAGTATTACTGATCAAGTTTTAGACTGGTTTACTTCCTATCTATCATCCAGGGAATATCGGGTATATCACCAGGGCACATACACTAGGTCTCACTCTCTCATCTGCGGAGTTCCAAAAGGCTTGCAGTCTATAGACTTAACAGGTTACATCTATGCAAATGATATCCAAATACTAACTCCACTTGATCCAACTGACTCCTAGGACATTGGTACTATCAATGACAAACTTTCGCAGGTGACAATCTGGCTCAACGATAATAAATTAAAACGTAACCATGAAAAATCCAAAGCACTTTTATTTTCTGAATCATCTGATAGGACATTTTCTGCACCACTCTTATTAAGCAGTGTACAGATTCCCCTTGTCTCCTCTTTGAAATTGCTTGGAATTATTCTTGACAATTCCTTAAACTTTCAAACACAACTCTCCCCTCTGATCCGATGCTGTTTCTTTACGCTCTATATGATCTGCTCTATCCGTTCACTTCTCCATCCATCAGCTCTCAAGATACTAGTTCATTCCCTGGTCCTATCACAAATGGATTACTGCAACTCACTATATAAGGGGCTGCAGCAAAAAGATCTGCACCAAATGCAGTTGATCCAAATACTTCCGTAAAATTAGTTATAGCTCAAAAAAGTTTGATCATGCTACACCACTTCTCAAAGTTGCACGTTGGCTCCCTGTTACACATAGGATCACATATAAAATTATTTTACTGGTGTTCAGAATTAAACTCTCTGGTATTAGTATTCCCTCTTATTTAGCATGGTTCCTGACACCGTATACTCCCCAACCTGTTCTCCATTCATGTCAGCAACATTTGCTAGTGGTACCATCTTTTAGCACATTCAGTATGACACTACACGAGACTCGATTTTTTTTCAATGGTAGGTCCCACCCTATGAAATTCCATGCCCCTTTATCTCAGAACACAGACAATTTTGACGAAGTTTAAAACACACCTTAAAACATTTCTTTTTCAAGATACCTTTTCAACACACTAGGACTGTCTCTGGGGCGATGCCTGTTGGTCAGCTCATATTTATTCATCCTTCCCTTGTCTGCTATACCTTCTATCTATCAATAATGGAGCACCATTTCTCCCTTTCTTTGCTATCCTTTCCTCCTCTTGTTTCCCTCTTCTGTCGCTCCTATAATTAGTCTGTAAGCCATACAGATATATTTTATTTATATGTGGAATAGCAAGTTTTTAATAAACCTGAACACCATAGAGAACATTGATTAAATACAAGAACCCACAGATTTTGAAGAAGTCAGAGCAGCCTTAAGGTCACTATCAAAATGAAAGGCCACTGAAATAGATGGAGTTGCAATTGATTTACTACAATCCAGGAAAGATAACTCAATCAAGGCAATTTGCCAACTTCTGCCAACAAATATACAGCTGCCGCACAGCAATGCCAACACAGCCCATTCAAAGTGAATGGGCTGTGTCGGCATTAGTGCACTGGCCCCTGCTATCATGGCTTTGTAAACAGGGGGGATAGAAAACTGCAAAATGACCAGCTGATTGGAATAGACAACAACAGAAGAACAAAAGACCCTCGCGCAGGTCAAGCAAGCAGGCAACACACAGATGATGTCAATGCAAAACATCCAAAGGTCTTGGTTATTTCAAACCAATACTTTATTCAAATAATGTAGTGGGCTCGACACAAATTGTGTTCTAGCCACAAAGGCCTGCCTCAGGAGTCCCTAAAGCAATACAAAACATAAATTCTAAAATATATATAACAGAAAGATATAAAAATGATAAAGACATAAACAGGCAATAAAACAACAGGATACTAATGACACAGTTATAAAAATTGTATAAAGCATATATATACATGGGTGCGCATATAAAAATGTATACACTTCTACAAGCATGATAAAAGCATAAGTAGAAAATAAAACACCAGGATAAAATTCTAAAACAAATATAAAGCATAGATACAAATGGGTAAGCATATCAAGAGAACAGTAACCACATACAGAGACAGACAGACAGACAGACAGAGAGATGGTATATGGGCACAACCAGAAATGAGAGCTACAATCATGAGCAATATAAATATACTTCCTAAGTAACATACGGTAGTGAGATGGCTACTCTAGAGGTTTGTGTATATATATATATATATATATATATATATATATATATATATATATATATATATATATATATATCCATGTCAAAGCAAACCCAGGTAAAAAAAAGAGGCCAAGCATTAATTGAGAAAGCACTGTATCCATGAGGTGTTAAGGTATGCCAACAAAGTGTGTGGTGAGACAATATGAAGAGAGAAATATATTGTGCTGTTGAGGAGTGCAAGCTAATAAGGAAGACAAATATATAAATAACAACTACTAAGGGAGGTAAGAGCTGTAGAGAGAGCCGTAAGTCAGGTGTGTGAGGAACAAGGTACCTATATTATTATTATTTATTGCATTTGTATCCCACATTTTCCCACCTATTTGCAGGCTCAATGTGGCTTACATAGTTTTGTTATGACATTGTCATTCCAGGATATCAGATACAATTAGTGATGTGCAGAGATTAAGTAAGGGAAGAAAGAAGGAAGTGATTAGGGGGTAAGTATAGAAGGTGGACTTTCATAACTGGGTGGGTTGGTGAAGTGGATTAGTGAGGCTATAGGTTCTCTTTGTAGGCCTTGTTGAAGAAATATGTCTTCAGAGATTTATCAAAGTTAGTTATTTCGTCAATTGTTTTCAGGTCTGTAGGTAGTGCATTCCATAACTGCGTGCTCATGTAAGAGAAGGTAATGGCATGCATCAGCTTGTATTTTAGTCCTTTACAGCTGGGGAAGAGCAGATTGAGAAATTTGCGGGATGATCTTGTGGCAGTTAAAATCAGTACCTGTAGTGTGGAATTAGTATGTCCTCAGCGCTCTATGGTGTATGAAAACAAACCACCTAGAGAAAAGGATAAAGGATGAGCATACACTCATAACGAAGGGTGCAGAGAAAGGGTGTTTAAAAACTAGCATAAGTGCATGGCCTATCCTGAGCAACAAATTGGTAACAAAACCACTGGTGGTAAAAAGAGTATCAGGCACAGAATGGCAAAAACTCAAGGCGAAATGGAGTGCAGAGCAGCAAGACAATCAATGCAGACCGAGTGGAGGTTGGGTGTAGTGTTAAAAGCTAAGAACAAGGGAACTACTGCAATGAATGGAAAAAGAGTGTTTGGACCAGGAGCCGCTGCAAACTGGAAGCGATTGCTCATTACAAGAAGGTAAAATGAGGGAAAAACAGCGGCTACAGAAGCACAAGAAAAAAAAGGGGGGAGGAGAGTAAGAAACAAAAGAACTCTTGGGCGGGACAGCTAAAAGAGAAGACCAAGTCGCCGGTAGTGACAGCGTAGAAAAAAACAAAAAGAGATATGGAGTGGAGCACAAAGCGTCCAAAGAGAGTCTTACCAAAACACGGAGGTAACAAAACTGGAGCACAAACAAAAACGGTCACATCAAATGCACAGCAAAACATCGAGTGGTGTGGAGACCAAGAGTTATATAGCGTCACACTGATGTACACAAAAATATGCTGTAAAGACTGTGACGTAACGCCTGTACCAGAAAAAAATAAAATTAAAATAAATAATTATTGGACGACCCACGTTATGTCAAGTTGTGGCTTAGACTAGCTTAACTAAAAGTCGCATTCTATGTAAAAAGCTCTATCAAGGGAAAGATTACTTAATTCAACACCAGCATGACTAAAGTCTACTCGCTAATAAGTAATCAACTTAATGTCAAAAAAAGTAGACAAACAGTTCACTTCTAGCTAAATGTAAGGGGGAGAAAAAGAGTCATACTGTCACAGGGGCTTATCTGTCTTGATCAGATATGAGTGGTGCCATTGTGTGACTCATATAATCCACTCTGCAGGCTCACCAGACCCTGGTGCAGAGTGGACAGATAAGTGGCTTTATTTTTTCCACTGCCAATTATTCATTGCCTGTCATTCCCACAGATAGACATAGTAGATTTCTAAAAAGCTTAAAAATAAAAAATATAAAGTATACAGCTGGCAATTTACATAAAAAGAATAACTTTCGGTCGGAGGGGTTTTTATGTCAATTATATGAGTCACACAAGGGCACCACTCATATGTGGAGTGCTGATCAAGACAGATAAGTCTCTGTGACAGTATGAGACTTTTTCTCTCGCTTACATTTAACTAGAAGTGAACTGTTTGTCTACTTTTTCTGATATTAAGTTGATTACTATCAAGGGAAAGAGCATATTATGGTCTATATTCTTGGGCCAATTAGAGAGCCCTGCTACTGGAACTGTGAGACAATGGGCTAGTAGCCCAAAGTGATAAAATGGAGAAAGAAGAAAAAAAAAGGTGAGAAGTGAAGGGTATGAGTACATATACTGCTGAGTAAAAATGATAGTCAAATGGAGGCAGGAAAAACCGTATGGTATGAACAACAATGTTGAAAAAACTGTGGGGCAAGGTGAAAGGACAAACATACAAAATATGACAAACCTAAAAGATAAGTACCTGATTATAAGTAAGAGACAAACATATACATATATAGGAATCCTGAAGCAGGGAAGAGAAGTACTGATAATATATATGGAAATGTACCCAATAGCTGTGAGAGATCAAAGAATGTCTGTGTTTAAGTACAACATGAATCTGTCTTTGCAAAAATGGTTGGAAAGGTCCATATCTTGGTGTACATATTATCGGATCTAACATAACTGGTTTCGTTTCTGCAGATTCAACTTATAAAACTGTGAAATACATCCATGTGTCACAGTTGAAGAAGGTGAAGGAAGATGAGTAAGCTGTACTGTGGCTGCTATGCGTTGACCTTCCTGATGGGACTCCTGGTTGCTTGGATGTTCATCTGTCCGTTACGATGTCTAGATGTGTCCATGCCTGTCGCAGATTTGGCATCATCTGTTCCAGTTACTTTTGATGTACCAAAAGAAGAAGGAAGATGCATTTGGAGAGTATTGCAAGATTAGCAATAAAATAGAAACCCTGCCAAACCAGACTGCTATATTGAAAGTTATCTTGCCAACAGCCAGAATCTTGTTCCAGAAGTCTCTTGGACAATGCCTTTGAGAAAAGAAGACACTCAAGAAGTTTGGAGATGTCTTGCAGAGAAAGCTGAACCTTGGAATAAGAAACACTACTGTGTGGCTTGGACTTGCAAGTTAGAAACGAAACCACTGCCTTGATGATTTACGCACATGAGAAGTGTGAGTTTGATGAAAGCTTTTATGTTCACACTAGATTTAGTTTGGATCACATTAGACCATACACATGTTACAGCTAAGAGAATGCCAAACACATTCATTAGGTCAAACCAGAGTGAGGCTACATTTAAGTCACTAGTGAAAAGAGAAATACCTGTTCATTGTCATTGGAGGCTGGAAGCAAGGAGAAGAGAGACAATTTAGCCAGCACAATGGCAAGATTATTACCCACTTACACGCAATGCCCCAGAAGCATATGACATGGTAGTTCCTAGATCTGTGATTGAGGTAGTAAAGAAGCAGAGAATTATAATTTTGTTCTTAAGATGGAAGGAACAGGAATTAGTTCCTGTAAAATTGTACAGTTCCATAACTAGTTTCTGTACAAGATGCACAGTGAATGAGATAGAACCAAATTTGTCTGAGAATTACACAATATGTACACTAAACATGCAAGAGCTACAAAATATAGAGAATATTACAGTATAGATTTATCAGAGAAATCTCAATGTTCCTTTGACATGCTGTAAAAGAAGGTTGATATGGAACTTTAATAACACTGGACAAAAGAACATTGAGCCTTCAGTGATTGAAACACCACAGATCACTGAACAAACTACTTAACACACAAGTTAAAGTAGAGGAACATGTACATCTCACATCAATGCCTATGCAAGAACCAGATTTGTTTGACCCCTATCAAGTTTTATCTACACTGGCAGATTTAGATTTACTATAACTAGAAAGTAATCCTTTATATGCTCTACTTACATGTTTATGGGATTTTCCTACTGCTATTGAAATTATTAAGAAACCTACATATAGACACTTGCCAGATAATAGGGAGAAATATGATCTAGGAAAGGAAATATGTAGTTGAATATTTCTTAAATGCCCTGGAGCTGCACTCAGTACATGGTTTTGAACACAATTCAGGATAATCTGCCAAAGGCAGAGAACTCGAATGTCCCACGGAAAAACACAGTATAGAAGAGAGAGTGGGATGTTTGACCACTGAAACCAAACACTGGAAAGGTGGATTCTTCAAGAAACAAACGTAAAATTTCAGCGTTTGGCAAACGCTGAAATTTTACTCATCTCTCACTGTGTTTTTTTCGCAAAGGTCTTTTTAAAGACCAACTTTATTCAATATTCCACTACATCCGTGCATCAGATGCTCTCCACTAATTGAGACACCTGATGCAGGCCTAGCGGCCGAAACACGACGTTTTGTGTGGAGTCTTTTGATTTAATAAACGTTTGTTTCTTGAAGAATCCACCTTTCCAGTGTTTGGTTTCAGTGGTCAAACATCCCACTCCCTCTCCTATTTTGAACACAATTCCACATGCAACTAAGGGGTCCTTTTACAAAGGCATGCTGAAAAGTGGCCTGCAGTAGTGTAGACATGGGTTTTGGGTGCACACACAATCATTTTTCAGCACACCTGTAAAAAAAGGCCTCTTTTTTTTCCAAAAAAATGAACATACGGCAAAATCAAAATTGCCGCGCATCCATTTTGGTTCTCTGGCCTTACCATCAGCCATAGACCTGGCGGTAATGACCTACGTTCATCACATGCCACTTGGCGCGCATCTGCTACGCGTGCCAGAAAATAAAAAATATTTTTCAGACATGCGTTATCGGACACACGCCAAAAATGAAATTACCGCAAGAGCCATGCAGTAGTCAGGCGGTAAGTCCATTTTGGCATGCGCCGGGCATGCGTAGGCGCCTAGGCGGCTTAGTAAAAGAGGCTCAATATTAGGTAATGAGGTAGAAGCAGCATATGTATGAGAAACATTTAGGAGTGGGTCTATATATTTGCAGAACTCATACAACACCGAACTCATAGATTGTGGAGATACTGGGAGAAGATATTGCTCAGTGACTTTAAATTTGAAAATTGGGTGCAGAAGAGCTTACAGTGGATGTAACGGATGCAAATCAATGTTTGCTAAAGAAATGTCAATTTTTTCTTACTTGGAGAAGTAAAGTACTGGTATTTACTTTATCAGTAAGTGAGCATCTCTCACTGAAACCAATTCCAGTGTTTTTGAGATGGAAACCATACTTATTCCATACAGCTGTAACCACGAATGCACCAGATGTGAGAGCATATAACATGTGCATATAGGAGCTAGGTCATCCTAGAGAAAATTGCACACTTTCCATAAAGCTGCGAAGAACTATGAAAGTGATAGAGGTATTTATTTATCCATCACCACTTTTAAAGACTAATGACTCACTGTTGCCAGGTCCAGACAAACCACAACCTATTCTTTGTGTTGCAAAGTTAAAATATGCTATAACTAAACAAGTTTGTAGATATTGTCCAATGGGAAACCCTAAGCTTGGAATTCCTCGAGAGAAAGGGCATATACAGAAACCAGTACACACAGGTTCTTTTTGTTATTGGTCCATTAAGACATTGGGAAACAAATACAGTAACTCAAAAGATGAAATTACAACTGCTACACACTTTTTTAAATCAATATTTCAAATCATTAAACAAGCAAAAGAATACTACTTGTACAGAAAAGTATGACAACATTAAGCATATAGCAATATTAAATAAAGCATTAAAGAAATGAAAGAAAAAGAAAACTTTTCCATTAATCATACTCAAGTCTACAAATAGACTCCAAGATTCCAAACAGTGGAGAATTAAGGAAATTGTAAATGCAAATTATAACCTAACTTGCCCCTGGAATCCTATTATAATGCAAGAGCCAAACACTAGGTAGATCACCCCCCAGTGTTCTGTTTAGATGATACAAATGCTGTATGATGGGAGGATTCATACAAAACATATTTAACCGATCGGTATCTGATCACACATTTACAAGGATAGCGTTAAGAAAAAAATCAGCCCCCAACTGAAGCACTTCCGGTTTCATTAGAAGAAATTGCTGACGTCTTTTCTGGGTATCTCTTGAAACATCTGTGAAAATTTGATTGAATTCTCAGACCCGTGAAAGTCTTTTTCTTATTTTTAAAGAACATTCTCATTATTCACATTTTATCTGGTGCCAACACCACTGTGGCACACACATATTTTTAAGTTGCCAGCATTTCTATATTATGATACTAAGGGGCCCTTTTACTAAGCCATGTAAGCGTCTATGCATGCCCAATCCATGCCAAAATGGAGTTACCGGCCAGCTATCTCGTGGCTTTTGCAGTAATTTCATTTTTGGCGCATGTCCGATGCGCACATCCGAAAAATAATTTTTATTTTTAGACGCATGTATCAGATGTGTCCCAAGTGGCATTTGACACACGTAGGTCATTACCACCGGTTACCACATGAGACTTTACCACTAAGTCAATGGATGGCGGTAAGGTCTCAGACACAAAATGGACGTGCAGCAATTTTCATTTTGCCGCACGTCCATTTTCAGCCAAAAATATTAAAAGGCATTTTTTTGCAGGTGCACTGAAAAATGATTCTGCGTGCGCCCAAAACACATGCCTACGCTACTGCAGGCCATTTTTCAGCACACATTAGTAAAAAGACCCCTTAGAGATCACTTTCAGCTGGCCTACAGCAAATACTACATTTTGGTTACATATAAATACTGATACATATCATCAGTGTTTTCCTGCCCATATAGTTGTGGTCAATACATGTGACTTCATTTTATTAATTGATAACTGTAACATCTCTTTAAGGATCAATGTATATAGAGACATAGATTTTCAGAACTCCACATTTCCTAGAACACCTTCAGGTGACTGCTGGATTCAGCTGCTTTGGACTGAGCCAGAAAACAGTACATCTGAAAATACCTTTGGAGCCTTATGGAATTATACTTCATTTATTTCCCCACTTATATTACATCCCCTTACAGTTTTATCCACTACTTCAACACATGCTATGTTAATTAGATTAAATTTTAACAGCCTGTTTATGTCTAAACAGCATTGGAGATGTCAGACCTTTACCAGACCTTTAGAAGACATGATGATAGCTTTAGTGAAAGGATTAGTACCACACACACAAGGGAAGGAAAGAAAGGTCAGTGATCTTTCAAGTTTTCTAGGAGGAGCACTTAGAGCAACAGATAAAGTCATGGGAGTGTTAAACTCCAAGCAGATAAAAGCTTTAGGGGTCCTTTTGCTAAGGTGCACCGAAAAATGGCCTGCGCTGTCGTAGGCGTGTGTATTGTAGAGTTTAAAAAAAGCGACACAGAAATGGGAGGGTCTTGGGCAGAGCAAAGACATTCCTAGCATTTACACATGTTGTTATATAATAGGGGAGATATTGAGGGGCATAATTGAAAGGGGCACCCAAGTTTTCCTGAGGATGTCCTCGCAGGACATCCCCAGACAGGGGCGGGGAAACCCGTATTATCGAAACAAGATGGACGTCCATCTTTCGTTTCGATAATATGGTCAGGGACGACCAAATCTTGACATTTAGGTCGTCCTTAGAGATGGTTGTCCTTAGACTTGGTCGTTTCTGATTTTAGGCAATAATGGAAACCGAGGACGCCCATCTCAGATACAACCAAATCCAAGCCATTTGGTCGTGGGAGGAGCGAGCATTCGTAGTGCACTGGTCCCCCTGACATGACATGGACACCAACCGGGCACCCTAGGAGGCACTGCAGTGGACTTCACAAATTGCTCCCAGGTGCATAGCTCCCTTACCTTGGGTACTGAGCCCCCCGACCCCCCCCAAAACCCACTCCCCACAAGTGTACACCACTACCATAGCCCTTATGGGTGAAGGGGGGCACCTAGATGTGGGTACAGTGGGTTTCTGGTGGGTTTTGAAGGGCTCACATTTACCACCACAAGTGTAACAGGTAGGGGGGGTGGGCCTGGGTCCGCCTGGTTGAAGTGCACTGCACCCACTAAAACTGTTCCAGGGACCTGCATACTGCTGTCAGAGAGCTGGGTATGACATTTGAGGTTGGCATAGAGGCTGGCAAAAAATATTATAAAAAAATTGGGGGGGGGGGGGCGGAGACCACTGGGGGAGTAAGGAGAGGTCATCCCCCATTCCCTCCGGTGGTCATCTGGTCAGCTGGGGCATCTTTTCGAGGCTTGGTCGTGAAAAAAATTGGACCAAGTAAAGTCGGCCAAATGCTCATCAGGGACGCCCTTCTTTTTTCCATTATCGGCCGAGGCGGCCATCTCTTAACCACGCCCCGTCCCGCCTTCGGAACGCTGCCGACACGCCCCCATGAACTTTAGCTGGGTGGGAGGGGGTTAGTGACCACTGAGGGAGTAAGATAAGGTCATCCCTGATTCCCTCCGGTGGTCATCTGGTCAGTTCTGGCACCTTTTGATGGCTTGGTTGTAACAAAAAAAGGACCAAGTAAAGTCGCCCAAGTGCTCGTCAGGGATGCCCTTTTTTTCGATTATGAGTCGAGGACGCCCATGTGTTAGGTATGCCCAAGTCCCGCCTTCGCTACACCTCCAACACGCATCCGGGAACTTTGGTCATCCCCGCGACGGAAAGCAGTTGGGGACGCCCAAATCGGCTTTCGATTATGCCGATTTGGGCGACCCTGGGAGAAGGACATCCATCTCCCGATTTGTGTCGAAAGATGGGCGTCCTTCTCTTTCGAAAATAAGCCTGATTGCATCCAATTTTGGCACATATATTTGCACCACATTTCAGTGGGTGCAAATGGCTACACCTGAGCGCAAGCACTATTCTATAAACTGCACCCAAATTTACGTGCGACTTACAGAATAGTGCTTTTTTTGGCACCATATATAGAATTCACCCCTATGCCCATTTCTAGTGTGTCTGAAAATCTGCCCTTTTTCAATGATTTCATCTTCTGGCCATGTGCTGAGGTTAGCTTTAGCACATGGCCACTGAAAAAAATGAATACAGGAGCTCCTATTTAGGAGGCACTAAGTGGTCCCACGTTAAGTCAGTGCTATTTAGTTAGTGTGCATTAATGTCAGTACACTAGGGGATCCTTTTACCAAGCTGCAGTAAAAAAAAAAGCCCTGTGCTAGCGGTGGGGGCCCTTTTTGCCGTGCACGGCGGCCCTTTTATCACAGCAGGTAAAAAGGTCAAAAATGGCATGGCCATGCAGTAAGATTTCACTTAAAAAATGGCCATGCTAAAAATCCAGACACTATCCAGGTAGTGCCAAGGTGGTCCAGGGGGAGAGCCTGTGCAGAGTTTCCACTTACCTGGTTAGCAGCAGTTTCCAGTTCAATAACCAGGTAACTGCCTGGATAAAGTTAGGACAGAAAAAAAGCTGGCCTAACTTTGGGGTCCTTTTATTAAGATACGCTAATGCATTTAGCACATGTTAAATGATAAGACACCCATTATATTCCTATGGGCATCTTAAGATTTAGTGCGCACTAAATGTGTTAGCGTACCTTAGTAAAAGCACCCCTTTATTTGGTTACTTATCCAGGTACTGGTCTAAATTTTGCCGATACCCGAATAAATGCTGACAGTCAAGTTATATTCAGATATTCAGCACTGGCTCGAATCTGGAAACCTGCATGTCCAGGTATAATAACTGTGGCAGCCTGTATGGAAAATAGCTGAATACTACCCCCAACATAAATAATGAAGCTATTTTAAGGAGCCTACCTAATATACCTAAATTATTGAAAGGCAACCAATTCAATCTAAATTTCAAATCCAAAATGGCAGATCAAGGGGCCTTCTTGGAAATAAAGTTGTAATATTCATTTCCTACTGCCTTCTGGACCTGGTTTGTTGCATTGCTGGATGTATGCTGTTCATGAATCACATGTCCTCTCTAGTTCTAAGTAATATTTTATGAAAAAACCACAACCATTTTCAGGTGGTATCCTGTTCAGTGCAGAGTAGCTACAGTCAGGGCTGTTTGTTGCTAGAAGCAGAGAAATCAATTGTGATTACCATGTTGGTCCTCTTGGATATATGGAAATAATTGAATATATGGAAATAAAGGTCAACAGTCACGTTGTAGGCGAAACCTTTTTATTGGGCTAGCTTGAGACATAATGGGATGGTTTGACTACTGGTGCATCATTATCTCTCTCCTCTGCATAGCCAGGACTAACCAAGGTAAGACACACTAACTTTTTCAAGAGTCACAGCATTTGAGTGTAACCCTAGATGGCCTGTTGAGCATCAGGGTGGGTTACTTAAAGAGTTCTTGGATTGGATTGGAGTCAGGGCCAGGACTCACAATAGCTAGGAGATTGCCTGGCACTTTAATTCATACTCTCATCACATCTCTATCAGTCAATAGAGCACTCCAAACATGGATATCTTCTAAACCATAAAGGGTTTATTCAAACTTGGAGATGTGATAATTGGGGCAGTGCTTCAGTTTAATCAAGTTAAATAGGATCGGATACAGTCTTTTGCATTTCCTCTAATTCTCTATTCTTAGTTACTAGTTTGGTGTAAAGCTGGCTGGCAGTCCCCAGAGGGATGTTTGGAGGCTTGACCTTGGCTGACCTTCTGGGTCTCCCCCAGGGTCACCGCTTTCTCCTTCTCCTGCTGGATAGCACTTTTTTTCCTTTAGCCTTCACTCATCTCTGGTCAGAGGTGGTGGACCAATTCCCCCATTCTGGTATTCACCTGAAGCAGTCCAGCAGCTTTCCAGGCTCAGTGGCTGGTTCCCACTCCCAGTACTTTGTGGGTCATAGACTGGGTACTGAAATACCTGCTTTTTCAGTAGGTAAAAAGATGCTGTAGCCAGGAGATTAGTAGCTAAATTCTGGCCTCTTACATTGAAGTTAAGGGAATGACTAGGGACTCAGAGCCAAAACTTGTCACCTTGGGCTGGATATTTATACCAAACCAATTTTTCCCTCCAAGGGATCATCCCACCCTGACAATCAGGAAGGAAGACACAGCTCTTGTTCTAGAAACTAGGTGGAGGGGAAGAAAAAAGTCAGAACTCCTCTGTGCTGGCAAAGCAACTAAAGGTTGCTATACTGCTCAATAGGCAGAACGTTCGTGGAAGGAGTGCAACAGGGAAATGTAATTCACTCTCATGGTCTCAGCTCAACGGAAGAAATGCTTTAAAACAGGATGGGGTGATTTTATAAAGCATTTTCTATGTGTAAAGTATGTTAAACATGCAGAAAATGGCTCTTAATATATACATGTAAGAACACACGCAGACAAGACGGCAGGTACTTACATGCATGCAGTGTGTAGGTATTCCTGGTGGGCATAGTTTGGATAGTGATGTGTCTGCAGGAGAATTTGTGTGCTAATAGGGATCATTCTGAGAACCAGTTTTATAAAGATACATAGGACTTTTTGAACTTTTTAAATCAGGCCCAATATGACCATAATAACAAAAAATATGTATAAGAATATAAGAAACATGTTATTCATGAGCTCTTAAGATAAATACAATTTTAAAAAATAAATAAATACAATAAAAAAATAAAATAAAAAAGCTGCGCTCCTAAGATAAAATAAAATAATTTTTTTTAAAAAGCTGAGCTCCAAAAATAAATACAGTTTTGAAAAGAAAATGATCTGGGATGAGGGGAGGTTTTTATGAATGGGTCAGACCAAAAGACAAACAAGCACAGTATCCAGTGCACAAGACTGGCAAAATCCCAAATGGTAGCTACTGTAGATTTCATACTGCCTATCCCAAGGATTTTTCAATTTAGTCGACCAAAAAACATTTTTTGTGTGGGGACTTTGTAATAAACCCAAATATATATTGTCCCAAACAACTACATATATTTTTTCTAAATAATCTGTTAAAGTTCCATGAACTCTCAATCAATCTTTCATGAACTTGTGGATAAGCTCACTTAATTCAATAATCACCTTGATGCATTGCTTACATATAATGGGGATCTTCAGATATCCATGCTGCTCTCACCACACGAACATATTTTTCAATGTTCACTCAACATTATGGTTAAGGCGTAAATCCTCATTGATCAACCCAATTATATTATTTAAGATTGTAAATTTTTTTTAGCCGTTTTTGACTTTTTTATATTCATTTTGTAAAAAACTTATCATAGCTTTAACTACTATAACTGCTTATAGAGCTATAAAAGCAGCACTTATCTTTTAGAAATGGCAGAGGTTCTCCTGTGATTTAAAAATTGTGCCGTTTCTAAAAGATAAGTGCTGCTATGATAAGCTTTTTACAAAATGAATATGAAAAAGTCAAAAACGGGCTAAAAAAAATTTACAATCTTAAATAATATGATTGGGTTGATCAATGAGGATTTGCGCCTTAACCATAATGTTGAGTGAACATTGAAAAATATGTTCATGTGGTGAGAGCAGCATGGATATCTGAAGATCCCCATTATATGTAAGCAATGCATCAAGGTGATTATTGAATTAAGTGAGCTTATCCACAAGTTTATGAAAGATTGATTGAGAGTTCATGGAACCAGGGCCGGTCTTAGGCAGAGGCGACCGAGGCGGCCGCATAGGGCCCCGCGCCTAAGGGGGCCCCGCGCGGTGCGCCTCAGCTCTGCCTCGCCGCCGGACTGCCGCTGCTCGCCTGCCCTCCACCTATGTCAAATGACGGGACTCTCCGTGTTCCCCTGCTTCCCCTCCCTCCAGGCACTGGAGCCCCCCTCCCGTCCGAGCCCCCCCCCCCTCCCCGACCCGCCAAACGACCCTCTTCTGCCACCCGACCCGGCCGGCACCTCACCTGACCCAACATTTAAAAAAAAATCTTCAAGCGGCGATGCCTGCGTCTGACTAGAAGAAGAAAAACCGCTTCACGGTTCGTCCATTGGCCGGCCTTCCCTCATGTCCCACCCTTGCAGAAGTTACATCAGAGGGCGGGACATGAGGGAAGGCCGGCCAATGGACGATCCGCGAAGCGGTTTTTCTTCTTCTAGTCAGACGCAGGCATCGCCGCTTGAAGATTTTTTTTTAAATGTTGGGTCAGGTGAGGTGCCGGCCGGGTCGGGTGGCAGAAGAGGGGTCGTTTGGCGGGTCGGGGAGGGGGGGGGCTCGGATGGGAGGGGGGCTCAGGTGCCTGGAGGGGGAGCAGGGAAACGAGGAGAGTCACATGCTGGACAAGGGTGGAGGGCATGGGGGACAGGGGGGTTGGACATAGGTGGATGGCAGTTGGCAGGGGAGGGCAGGGGGGGCAGGAGGGTCGCTGGACATGGGTGGATGGCAGGGGAGGGGGGTTTCTGGACATAGGTGGATGGCAGGGGCGGGCAGGGAGGACAGGAGGGTCACTGGACATGGGTGGATGGCAGGGGAGGGGGGTTTGGACATAGGTGGATGGTAGTTGGCAGGGGAGGGCAGGGGGGACAGGAGGGTCACTGGACATGGGTGGATGGCAGGGGAGGGGGGTTTCTGGACATAGGTGGATGGCAGAGGGGATGGGGGGGTTGCTGGACATAGATGGATGGCAGGGGGGACAGCAGGGTCGCTGGACATGGGTGGATGGAGGGGAGGGGGGTTTCTGGACATAGGTGGATGGCAGTTGGCAGGGGAGGGCAGGGGGGGCAGGAGGGTCGCTGGACATGGGTGGATGGCAGGGGAGGGGGGTTTCTGGACATATGTGGATGGCAGGGGGGACAGGAGGATCGCTGGACATGGGTGCATGGAGGGGAGGGGGTTTCTGGACATAGGTGGATGGCAGGGGCGGGCAGGGAGGACAGGAGGGTCACTGGACATGGGTGGATGGCAGGGGAGGGGGGTTTGGACATAGGTGGATGGTAGTTGGCAAGGGAGGGCAGGGGGACAGGAGGGTCACTGGACATGGGTGGATGGCAGGGGAGGGGGGTTTCTGGACATAGGTGGATGGCAGAGGGGATGGGGGGTTGCTGGACATAGATGGATGGCAGGGGGGACAGCAGGGTCGCTGGACATGGGTGGATGGAGGGGAGGAGGGTTTCTGGACATGGGTGGATGGCAGGGGAGGACAGGGGGGTCACTGGACATGGGTGGAGGGCAGGGGAGGGGGATTTCTGGACATAGGTGGATGGCAGGGAGGACAGGAGGGTCGCTGGACATGGGTGGATGGCAGGGGAGGGGGGTTTCTGGAGATAGGTGGATGGCAGAGGGGACGGGGGTTGCTGGACATAGATGGATGGCAGGGGGGATAGGAGGGTTGCTGGACATGGGTGCATGGAGGAGAGAGAAGAAATGCTGGACATGGTTGGAGGCGAGGGAAGCGTGAGAAAGGCGATGAGGTGAGGGAAAAGGAAGAGAGGAGAAAAAGTGCACATGGATATAGAAAATAGGCAGAAGCTGGATCCACTGGACAGTCAAGTCTGCAGAGGACCCAACTTTTACTTACGGATGTAGGGCAAGAAATGAAGAAGAAAGGCGGAAAGTAAAGAAATAAATGGAAAGGAAGCCCTGGAAACAGAGTTAAGAGGACAGATAGCAGCACAATCGAATACTGAGCCAGCATGATCAGAAAAACGAAGTTACCAGACAACAAAGGTAGAAAAAACTATTTTATTCAGGATTTATTAATTGGAATATGTCAGTTTTTGGAAATGGTGGGGGTTCCCTAGCGTTTACAAGCTGCCGTCATTTAAAGATAATTTTATGCACTGAGATATGTTGGGCATATTTTATTATTAAAAACAGTTTTGCTGGATTACATAAATTATACGACTTGGAAATTAAACAGTGTGATATGAATAATAAGAAGGGGATTCTATGAGGATTTGCACCACACCATTGCGCTTGTGACGCAAAGAACATAACTGTTCAGATGGATGTGAGAGGCAGTTAGATCTGATGAACTCCAAAAATAATTTGGAGTAAATCGTGGATGACTATAAAAATTTGTAAACCCTGCAGTGAATATATATGTTTGGGACACTAATAGGATATTGGATGGAAGTTTAGTCCCCACATTTGTTCTATCTGGTGGGCTGTAATTTGAATAGTTTTTGGAAATGTGCATCTGTGATATTTTTCAAGTAAGTTTCAATTTTTGTAGTATTGCTGCATGCTGAGTCTGACTTCTTGAGGTAACTTTCCAGTTCAGTATTTTGCCTTCATGTGTTTTTCAGGTGTGATCAAGGAAGGTACAGTATTCTGCTAGTGTATAGTTTGCAGCCCTTTTTGTTTGTTTTTTTTCACTAGGTTGTGCACTGGTGTTTTAGAGCCCGGTGTAATTACAGTTGCCTTTCCACGCCACGCATAAGGTTGTAGCTCGTCCTGTCCTTGGAATTAGTGCTGTTTATGGTTTGTTAAGGTTATGAGTGTGTTTTTGCACAAGTTTACGTACAGTGTTTTGCAGTGGAGAGATAGTGTGTTGGCCTTACTAAGGTGGCACCAAACATCAGAAAGGGTGTAGAGCCTAAATCATGACACACTACCTCTAAAAGGGTGATTTGTGGCTCTACATGAGAATTGTGGTATTATGATCCCTTGCTAGCTTCATATTGTTGACGGTCTGCATTTTCCGTATGGCTGGTATATTGGTGTATAAGGTATTAATTGTGTCTATTTTATTTTTACTTATTTTTTTTCTGTGTGTTGTCAGACAATTATGGATGACAGACAGAGTCGGAGTCTTCTTGAGTCAGAGAGTTGTGGTATATATTTTAAAACAATTTTAATACCTTGGTGGTCTATATGTTTTTATATTGTACATTATATTTTACACATCACTTAATTTTATTGTATATCTTTTCATTTCATTTTTATTTTATTGCATATATGGGTTACAGAGTAATAGGGGAATTTGAAAGTACTGAATCTTTTCTTAATATTTTTCCTTTATTCTCCTTTGTTATGAGAATTGGAACTACTAATTGTAGTGGACTTGAACTGAATAATTTCTGGGGAGGGGAGGTTTCATGATAGCATTGTGCTTATTATTTCAATCAGTTTTTTTGTACAAGTTTAGCTTCATTTGTCGTTATTTGAAATTTCATTATAAAATGTTCTAAAAATGGAATAATCGTATCAATGGGGTGGAGCTAGGGTGGGGGTGGGGCTACAGTGGGGCGGGGCTACAGTGGGGCAGGGCTAGGATGGGGCCCCACCAAATTGGTCTGCATAGGGCCCCGCACTTGCTAAGACCGGCCCTGCATGGAACTTTAACAGATTGTTTAGAAAAAATATATGTAGTTGTTTGGGACAATATATATTTGGGTTTATCCCAAGGATTAACAGTGGCTTTCCTCAGCTCTACTTTAATAACAGTTTATAGAATTTCCTCTAGGGTCTTATCCAATCTTCTTTTAGCCTCAGCTGTACTAACTGCTTTTAACGCATTCTCCAGCAGAGAATTCCAGAGCTTAACTATGTGTTGAGTGAAAAAAATATTTTCTCTAATTTATTTTAAATGCACTGCTTAGTAACTTCATTGCAAATCCCTAACCTTTGTACTTTTCGAAAGAGTGAACAACCAATTCACATTTAGCCATTCCAATCACTCAGGGCCCTTTTACTAAGCCACTTAAGTGACTACATTTGCCTAACACATGCCAAAATGCAGTTACCACCCTGCTACCATGTGTCTCTTGCAGTAATTTCATTTTTGGTGTGCATCTGATAAGCTCGTCTGAAAAATCATTTTTATTTTCGGACGCGCATATTAGACACGCGCCAAGCGGCATTTGACACGCATAGATCATTACCACCCAGTTACCACGTGAGACTTTACCGCTAGCTCAATGCCTAGCGGTAAGGTCTCAGACCCAAAATGAACACACAGCAATTTTCATTTTGCCGCACATCCATTTTTGACAAAAAATTTTAAAAAAGCATTTTTTTTTACAAGTGCGCTGAAAAATTATTCTGTTTTTTTTTTAAGGGCCCTTCAGGATTTTATAGACCTCTCTCCTAAACTCTTTAACTTTTCGTCATAAGAAAATCATTCCATCCCCTTTATCATTGTTGATGGTAAGTGTAACACTCTAAGGAGCCTCTTTCTAGAACACATTAAAATCTGGGCTTAAACACATTTTAATGTGGAAGTTTCTTACGCACTAAGCCCAGATTCAATATGGAAGTATTTAGGGATTTTTATATTTAACTCAATTTTATTGGTCCATAACAAACAATTACAAAAATACAGAACATTTATTACCATTTTGAACTCCAAAGAAAGAAAAACCACAACCCCAACCCCTCACACACTCATGAGAAGGCAGTCTAACATTAGAAAGTAATCAGTAGACACTTAAAAATTCAGTAGACAACTACGAGCCAGGGTAGGCAGCGATAACCAAAAGGGCTCCCAAGTCTCTTGAAACTGCCGACCAGGATCAGAATCAAAATTAAATATATTTTTTTGCAGGTCCCATGTTAATGTTTCCATTAGCATGTGGGACTTCCATAAAAATTAACATGGAAGCACTTACCGTCTCCTATTTAGGATGTGCTAAGTGCTCCAGCATTAATTCTGCATTACCCAGTTAGCGCATGCTAATCAGAACGCACTAGCTGAATAACATTTCCAAACCCAATCCCTGCCCAAAAAAATATTTTTATTAAAAAAATGCATGGTTAGCACACAGAAAAGGAGAAATGACCACAAAATACTTTAACGTGTTTTGCAGTAAGCGTTTTCTCACACGTTAACCCTCTAATTCTGTAAAAGTTGCTAAATATTATGCATGTGATTTAATTGAATAACAAGTCAATTAGTGCCAATAATTGGCTTTATAACAAGCAATTATTGGTGCTAATTGGAATCAATTAAGATGTACGTGCATAAATTTAGGTGTGTGATCCATGCCTAAATTTTATATGCATCCCAAAAAGGGGGGCGCAGAAATGGGAGGGTCATGGGCAGTTTGGGGCACATTGTGGGCATGGTTACATGCAATTATCAAATAAGGGGGTTCCACATGTAAATTTAGGCAAGGGAATTTGCACCATGTTTTCTTTGGTGCAAATGGATGCACCTAAATTTACCACGACCTCCAGGATGTAAGCGCTAGTCTATGAACCGTGCCTAACTTTAGACACATCTTATAGAATAGCATTCAAGCGGGGGGTTTCAGCACCAATTTTTTAGGCGTCATTTATAGAATTCACCTCTAAGTGTGCATGAGGGCTTAATGGCCTGTTTTAAAAGGACCCCTAATTTAGGGGCCCTTTTACTAAGGTGCGCAAAAAATGGCCTGTACTGGTGTAGGCGCATGTATTGCACGCGGCCAGGTCCATTTTTCAGTGCATCTGCAAAAAAGGTCTTTTTTTGGCTGAAAATGGATGTGTGGCAAGATAAAATTTGGCGCGAATCCATTTTGGGCCTGAGACCTTACCGCCACCCATTGACTTAACTGTAAGGTCTCAAACATTAACCGGGCGGTAATCATCAGTGCGCATACACTGCTGATTTCTGCATGGTTAGTGCCACATGGTAGAAGATAAAAAAAATTTTCTGCCATGCATATCGAACATGTGTAAAAATTAGAATTATTGCCCGGGGCACGTGGTAGCCGGGAGTTAGTTCTAATTTGGCGCACGCTCTGTGTAGGCGCCTATGCGCCTTAGTAAAAGGGCCCTTTAAGTTCTTAAATTTCTGCCACATTTACCTAGAAGCTTAAAAGCTTGGTTTTGCATAGGGCATCTAGGTGGAGAATAAGACTTCCAAACTGGGATACTCACACTTTTCCATGTAGTTTGCAAAAGGCTGTGTTGTAGAATATGTATAAGGACATGACATAGTAACATAGTAACATAGTAGATGACGGCAGAAAAAGACCTGCACGGTCCATCCAGTCTGCCCAACAAGATAACTCACATGTGCTACTTTTTGTGTATACCCTACTTTGATTTGTACCTGTGCTCTTCAGGGCACAGACCGTATAAGTCTGCCCAGCACTAGCCCCGCCTCCCAACCACCAGCCCCACCTCCCAACCACTGGCTCTGGCACAGACCATATAAGTCTGCCCAGCTCTATCCTCGCCTCCCAACCACCAGCCCCGTCTCCCAACCACCGGCTCCGGCACAGACCGTACAAGTCTGCCCAGCACTATCCCCACCTCCCAACCACCAGTCCCGCTTCCCACCACCGGCTCTGGCACAGACCGTATAAGTCATTCCCAGCACTATCCCCACCTCCCTACCACCAGCCCCGCCTCCCGATCTTGACTAAGCTCCTGAGGATCCATTCCTTCGGCACAGGATTCCTTTATGCTTATCCCACGCATGTTTGAATTCCGTTAACACATGCAGGAATACGAGTGCAAATGCCACCACGTTCAGCAGAAACCTTAATTTCAGTAAGACACACATTCAAAACATAACAGCATCACTCAGGGTTTTGCCCTTGAAAGGGCCAGTGTTGCAATCTACCTGGGTAAATTCTGGCACGTACAAGCATAAGACCTAGATTTTATAAAACCGAATGTCCAAGATCAGTTAATTAAGGAGCTAGGGTTGTGGAGTCCCCCCCAGGGTACACCCGTATCCCCTATCCTTTTCAATTTAATCATGGCACCTTTGGGAAAGAAGCTATCAAATCTGGGTTTTAGAATTTTAATGTATGCAGTTGACATCACAGTTTTTATTCCTTTTGAAGGTTATCTGTCAAATGTTTTCTGCTAATGCAACAATGGGATTAAATATGATAGAAGACTGGGCAGCGAACTTTAGACTTAAAATGAATAAGGATAAAACTAAGTTCGTAGTCTTCAGTAGTAAATTTAATATGGTGAATGAGAAAACTTTAAGAACTGATAGCGTTATTATTTTGGTTAATAAATTATAACTGGTCATATTATGGGATGAAAAGGATCTTTAGCACAGGAAGTGAGGATAATGGAGACTGAGTAGGATGTGCAGTGTACAGAGATGATGGTGAGATTAAATTGGGTCTCATGGTAGCTCTCCACCAGCACATTCTCTTTTTCTCTATTTGTGATAAGTACATAAGTATTGCCATACTGGGAGAGACCAAAGGTCCATCGAGCCCAGCATCCTGTTTCCAACAGTGGCCAATCCAGGTCACAAATACCCGGCAAAGATTCCAAAAATGTACAAAACATTTTAAACTGCTTATCCCAGAAATAGTGGATTTTCCCCAAGTTCATTTAATAACAGTCTATGGACTTTTCCTTTAGGAAGCCGGCCAAACCTATTTTAAACTCCGCTAAGCTAACCGCCTTTACTTTTGATGTTTGTTCTTAGGGCAAGAGGGCTTGTGCAAGCCTCTGTTAACCTATAAATCTGGCATTTACTTTGTGAAACTCGGTGAAAACTTCACCCTGGACTGCATGTACAATGAATGCAAGAAACTGCAGTTCCAGGTTCACTGGTGTAAAGAGAAGGGACGCCAGGACTGCACAGTGATTCCTGAGAACACCAAAGATGTGATTTACAGTTCCAGAGAACCTGCCATGAACAAGACAAAGTCAATCACTGTGATGAATGCTACCAAAGAAGCAAGCGGGCGATACGAGTGCCAAGCCACAGTTCCACCTTCACTGTCACCTTTTGCCATAGGACATATTGTCAATATTGTGGTAGCTGGTAAGTAACGAAGGCAATCTATCGCCAACCAGCTTGGTTTCTGACTCCGTTGGTCTTATTAGTTGATGACAGGCTGGAACCTTTTTCCTAAGCGAAAAAAAGAAAAAGATGGATCTCTTTAAATTAGGCATTCTCATATGTATATTAAGAGCTAAGGTGTGTAGGGGGGGTGGGGGGAACCATCTAGAAAAGTCAGGCACTGAGGATAGAGGATCTCCTCCAGATATTTTCCCTGTATATGTCACAAGGATCAGGAGAGGGAGAATGGACAAGGCAGATGAAAACAGAAACACAACAGATGATGTGTATATATTTAACATTTATCTTCATCTGCAGCTTATCTCTTTACCTATCAGCCTTTACCTAATCTTTCTCCAGCCTTTGGTCTAAACGAATTTCTGCTGTTCAGTTAATGGCCAAATACATAAAGAGATTCAGAGTGTGATTTGTGTTCCAGTGGGAAATTCCTCCTTCCCTCCATTCCCCACCCCTCCTAAGGTGCATATAATTATTCTGATATATGAATTTCTGAGCACGGTGAGAAAGGTCATGTCAGAAGTATCTGAAAATCTCAGGTGTCCACAGTGGTGGACTATATGATTTCACCTTATGCCTAGCATTATTGAAGGTGCAGTCTGTTTCTCTAATAGATTACTGCCACATTTAAGAATATTCTTAAATTAGAATACTTCTGAATATCATCGCACATCACCCTCCCCCCCCCCCCCCACCACCACCAATGAATGTGCTAGCTCCCATAATATTGTGTTCCCCATTTCCCAAGTGAGGATCTCTTACTAAGGCACGCTTACGTTTTTAGCATGCACTAAAATTGGCCATGCGCTAAACGTTAGAGACGCTAAAAACGTGAACGCACCTTAGTAAAAGGGGGTCTCAGATTGTTGTCATGTCCCTAATATTTTACATTTAGATTTTAGTATTTATAGATTTATTATTAATATTGAAGCTGCAGATATATGATGTGATAATGACCTCTGCTTTCATTTGATCCCCCTTCAGAGTTTGCAGTAAACATATCGGAGCCAACTGTCCAGCTGTCAGAAGGGGATTCAGTAAATCTCACCTGTGCGATAACCTTTCCGGCAAATCACCTGGACAAAGTGTTCATTGCCTGGATGAAGGATAACATTAGCTGTGAACTAGCAGACCCAACCAAAGGGAACATGAGCACGTTAATATTTGGGGAGAAAGGCAAGGATAGATCTGTGCTCTTCCTCACCAAAGTGACCTTAAAGCACACGGGTTTCTATACATGCTGTGTATTTGCAAAAGACCTCAATACTCTGAGCAACGGGGCGACGGCAGTCATTCATGTGATCCAAGGTAAGCCAGGACAGGATATACTGTAAGAACCAGAGGGCATCAGTCTTTTCTCCAACCCCTCTGCTATCAAAAACCGAAAGCTAAACAGAGGCGTAGAAGGTAGAGATCCATTCCAAATAACACAGTTTCTGATCTTCCCATTTTGGTACTGGTCCTGGTACAGTCTCAGGTTGGCTTTATTTCAGGGCTATCTGATCTTGGGAATTTAAGCTGTTATAGAGATCCCCACCCTCCTGCATCCCTTTCTGTCACATTCCCCTACAAAAACTAGGGGCCCTGTTTACAAAGGTGCCCTAACGTTCTTCAGCACTTGCTTACTGTGTACATGCCCACAATATTCCTACAGGCACCTACACAGCATTTGCTAATTTTTAGTGCACGCTAAAGAACGCTAGCAGACCTTTGTAAACAGGGTGTTAATAATAGGCTCCCCTTATCACTCTAGGATTATCACTGTCTTTTCACTCTCCCCATAAAAAGAAAACGAACGCATTTACAAACATCAATTCTCTTAGAACTACATTCAATAAATACATGTGTCTCTTATTTGACCTGTCACTTTTTCTTAATCCTCACAAATTTAGTAATAATTCCAATAATATGCACATAAATATTAAAGAAAAGAATAAACTCCTAAAACAATAATAGGAATAAGTCCTCAAATGCTAGAAAAACAAACTTTATTCTATAGAAATGATTTATAGTAGTAGTAGTAGTTTAAGGTTCAGTCCCACAAAACTGTGCAGCAATTGTAGGCCGATGATCCTGAGGGCAGATGAGCCTACCACAGTCACTTGGTTCCTCCCAGTATTTGATGAAGAAGGGATCTTGATGTTGTAAATCATGCTGATTCATGATGGGCCTCAGTACCCATGGGTCTTCTTCCCGTTTTGCATAAAGTTTCAGTGAATACTTGCTTTGAGTCACCTTCCATGTAGTCTGGCCTCCAACAGAAAAAAAAAACTGTGAATGGAAGACCTCAACAAATATTAAAAGAAGGTTTTACAAACTATACAGTATTAATTCAAGACATTACAATCAAAGCATAAACTGAAGAGGTTACCAAAGGGAGGAAAAGAAAATGACATCAGTTTCTTCATGCTAATAAATTTGTTGCAAACAGTCACAAGCAGACATTTATGTACTTAACCCCCCCCCCCACACACACACACACTTTGGCAGCTTGGTATGTACAGGAATGACCCCCCAAGTGAGGGAAACTGTTCAAACTTGTCTTCTTTTTCCATGAATGAAAGACCTGGACCATTGTTTTTGTGTGTTCAGGATACCCAGTGGCGTAGCAGGGGCGGTGGAGGCGGTCCACCCCGGGTGCACGCTGCTGGAGGGTGCAGATGCGCCGGGGAGGGGGGTGTCATTGCACCGGGGGGGGGGGTGTCGTGCTGCATCCTGGGGGGATGGACGCCACTGCACCCGGGGGGGGGGCAGCAGGTGGCAGTCAACCTAGGATCGCCACTGAAGATACCAAATATACAGTCAAAGAATAAAACATTTACTGCAATTCTTCAGTGTATCTGCATTAGCAGGTTTTTTTTTTTTATTAACAAGGGCCCTAGGTGATATACCTCCTACTGGAAAGTGGAAAATGCAAAAAAAAATGTAAATAGCTTTTTTTCATCTAAAATCTTTATTAGATTTCCCTTTAGTAACAAAGTACAACTAGCCTATCAAAACTACACACTTCATTAGTGTCATATACAGACTTTTCAACAGCTATACAACTTTGAAACACCAGTTTGTTTCCCAGCCACCCACCCTGATCTCCCATCCCAACCCACCCCAAGCACATGGTAGGAAAAAAATAGTTGGCTGAAGTTAAAAATAGATGTCTAAAAATGTATTTTTAAATGTTCTTGAAGACCAAGTTCCACTTTTGAAGGAAAAGACAGGTGGTGGGGGGAACCTAAAAATGACAGCCATATACTAGTAAAATGTATGAGCAAAGGAATTGGTCCAACTTTGGGCCAGATTTCACTCTGAGACAAAAAAAAAAAAGGTAACCTGCTCGCCACTTCCTTTCCACAGTTAGAAAAGAGCTCATCCTTTGCTAGAATGAGAGTAAAGGAGTGTAGCTCGCCGTTCCTCACCCACTTGGCTTGGATCCTGGTACAGCTCTTGCTCCACCCTGATTAATTTTAGCCCAGTGTAACACATCCTGTTTACAGTTAGTCCATGTGCCTCAGAACCCACACGTTTCTTGAAATTACCTTTTGGTGTTTAAAGTTCTTTTCCCTTTTGTTGGGATTTTTATTATTACAGTATTATTATTATTTCAGTGATGTCAAGTAATGGAATTATCTTGTCCACTTTTGGCCCTATACTCTTGTGCAAGTTCATCTTTCTTGTTTTCCTGCTGGTTTTCATCTCAAACCTCTTCAGACAGCAAGGTGAGTAATAATTCTGCATTTCCAAGCCTCATCGTTGTCCCACTTCACCGTGAAACCCCATATAGCAGTGCTTCTCAATCCAGTCCTTGAGGCATATTTAGGGGCCCTTTTACTAAGCCGCGGAAGTGTCTACACGTGCCCAACATGTGCCAAAATGGAGTTACTGCCCACCTACCGAGTGGCTCTTGCAGTAATTTCATTTTTGGCATGCATCCGATACGCACATCTGAAAAATAATTTTTATTTTCGGACGCACGTATCGGACGTGCACCAAGTGGCATTTGACACATGTATATCATTACCGCCCGGTTACCGTGTGAGTCTTTACCGCTAGGTCGATGGCTGGCAGTATGGTCTCAGACCCAAAATGGATGTGTGGCAATTTTGATTTTGCCGCACATCCATTTTCGGCAAAAATTTTAAAAAGGTCTTTTTTTACAGGCACAGTGAAAAAGGGATCGGCGCACACCCAAAACCCACGCCTACACTAGCGCAGACCATTTTTCAGCGCACCTTAGTAAAAGGACCCCCTCTGTCCCATCAGGTTTTCAGAAAATTCACAATGAAGATTTGCACACATTGCCTCCTCGGTATATAAATCTATCTTACGCATATTCATTGTGGATAACCTAAAAACCTAATGGGACTAGGTGTGCTTCAAGAACTGGGTTGAGAAGCACTGCCATATAGGAATGCCAATGTGTACGGCTCCGCCCCCAACCTGACCAGAATTTATAGTACCCAGACTGGGGTTCCCAAAGCCCAGGGTCTGGGGCTGTCTCTCTTCATCCTTACCCCCAAAGACAACTCTTTGACCTCCACAGATACGGAGCAGGGCCTCCGAGAGGGGGGGCAGGGGGGCAAAATTTCCCAGGCCTGGGACTCCAAGGAGGGCCTGGCGCCGGGGTCTCTCGCCCTCTCCTGCTCCCAGGCCGCCGGCGCCGCAGTCCCCAGTCTCCACCTACCTACCCTCAGCTCCCTTCTGTCTGCCATCCAACCACTTTCATTTAAAAAAACAAAAAAAATCTCGCAAGCGGCAAATCGCCTCAGGCAGGCCTTCCCTCACTGTGTCCCGCCCTCGCGAAATAGGAAGTTACATCAGAGGAGGACGGGACACAGTGAGGGAATGCCCGCCCAAGGCAATCTGCCGCTTTCAAGATTTTTTTTGTTTTTTTTAAATGAAGGTGGTCGGAGGCAGACAGAAGGGAGCTGTGGGTAGGTAGGTGGAGATTAGGGACTGCAGTGCCGGCGGCCTGGGAGCAGGAGAGGAAGGCAACAGCAGTAGCGATTGGGGGGAGGCAGGGTGGCGGCAATCCTTGGGGGGGGCTGGGGGCGGCCTTGCCCCGGGCCTGACTCAGGCTCTCGGCGGCCCTGGCCTGGGGCTGTTCTCTCTCTTCATCCCTTCCCCAAAAGACAGCTTTTCAAGTGCCATAGATACAGGCCCTAAATGTACCTCATCTTGACTTGGCCTGTATAGTCCTTTTTTTTAGGAGTCTCTGAAATTTCTGACTTCCACAGCCTTTTCTAATGTAAAGTCTACAATGTATAACTTATAAGCTAGCCAGTTTCAGAAGGTTATATATATATATATTGTAAAGAGTATGTAGGCAGCCCTGGGGAACAGAAAGAAAAGAGGAGAGAAAGGGACTACAAATTTCAGCATGCCCCAAAGGAACCCTGGGGTAAGCAAGAATACCCCAGGTACAGGCAGGCAATCCCCGGGGAAGAATCCGAAATAGGAAACTACAACTCCCAGCATGCCCCAAGGGAACCGGGGGATAAGAGAAACCATGTGCATTCCCGGGAGAGACCAGAGGAGGGCCACAGGGGAAGGAGTAAGGCTGATTCTCCAACCTGGTGGAAGAGGTGGTGGAACAAGTGGGTGGAGAAAGAAGGGACTCCAAAGAACTTTAATGAAGAAAAGGCTGAGCAGCTGGGAGAGGGGCGGGGTGAGGAGAATATGGTTTGGGCTCCTGAGGAGAGAGAGGCAGAGAGTGAGCCTTGCCCTATGGAGTTGACTGAACCGGAGAACACCCTGGAAGAGCCAATGGACTTTTCAGCTCTGGCTCAGCGAAAGCCAAGGAGGTAGCGGGGCCAAGTCGGGTCAAGCGGGAGGAGGTCAGGTAGGAGTATGACTGACCAAGAGGGTGGGACCCTAGGCTTTGAGCCCGCGCAGAGCCATATTGTGTTTTAAAGCTGGAATTGAAAGTGAACTGTGCTTTGAAAGCCTGGCTAACCTGAACTGTGCTTTGAAAGCCTGGCTGGGTTTTGAAAGCCTGGCTAACCTGAACTGTGCTTTGAAAGCCTGGCTAACCTGAACTGTGCTTTGAAAGCCTGGCTGTGTTTTGAAAGCCTGGCTAACCTGAACTGTGTTTTGAAAGCCTGGCTGTGGTTTTGAAAGCCTGGCTAACCTGAACTGTGTTTTGAGAGCCTGGCTGTGTTTTGAAAGCCTGGCTAACCTGAACTGTGTTTTGAAAGCCTGGCTAGCCTGAACTGTGTTTTGAAGGCCAGGCTGGGATTTTAAAGCCTGGCTAAACTGAACTGTATTTTGGTAAGCCTAGCTAAACTGAACCGGGGGGGGGGTTTTTTTTGCTTTTAGCTGCTCCTCTCTAGGAGAGGAAGAGAGAGGACACAGCTGCTGAAGCCTGGCCTGTGCACCAAACCGGCTTGAGTAAGGTACCTGGTAACAGGGATTTGTTTTGGGTTTTGGATCTGTACTTGAGAGAAGGAGGGATGCCCTTCCTATGCAATAAACAGCTTTATTTTGAGTTGGAGGTGAGCACGGCTGGAGAGTGTTCTTTTTGTTTGGGGAGCTGCAACCTCGGAGGGAAGGTGAGCCACGTAACAATTGGTGTCAGGAGTGGGATCCCTTTTCGGACCTGTCGCTCGAGGAGGCCAAGACCAGCAAAGCCGAAAAGCCCGACGGAGGGGCCAACGCTGAGAAAGGCGCAGACCCGTCTAGGGTTCCGGTAAGCGGGGCCTAGATTGGGGGGGGGGAATAAAGGGATCTTAGAAAAAGGGAAACAGAAGTCGGGAAGTCGCACTTGGAGTTTGTCCTCTGTTTTTTCCCCCCCCAGGAGTCGCGGAGCCGGACCCAGGATGGACCCCAAGGAGATCTTCGCGTGGATGACGATGCAGTTCCAGAAACAGCAGGAACTGACCAATAAGATGGTGGAGGACTCCTTGACGGCTGCACGAGAGCAGCAACAACCGGTGCTGAATATGCTCCAAGACTTTTTTCAGAGGGGGATCAATGCTCCAAGGGACGTGGGAGCCGGAGTAACCGGACAGGGGCCAGGAGGAAGCGGTGCGGTAGGACCTTTATCCTTGAACTCACTTACTTGGGGAAAGTTGTCTGAGCAGGATAATGTAGATGATTTCCTGACCGCATTCGAGAGGGTGGCGGTGGCCGCAGGATGGCCCCAAGAGCAGTGGGCCATGCGGTTAGTGCCTTCATTATCTGGGGAGGCTCTCGCAGCCTTTAGAGACTTGGCTCCTGGGGATGCTGCCCACTATGGGAAGTTAAGAGAGGCCATTAAGGACCGTTACGGACTAAGTACCCAGGCTTATAGGCGTAAGTTTCGGTCCACTAAATGGGAAAAGGGAGAAATCCCTAAAGCGGTGGCCACTAAACTGATGGACTTGGTAAAAAAATGGTTGGAACCTGATAGCCACACCACGGGAGAGATTCTTCAAGAATTAGTAGTGGAGCAGTTCCTGCAGGGCCTTCCCAGGGAGATTAGGGCAGGATTGGTCCAAAGGGGCTGTAAGACGGTGGAGGCCGTGACAGCCGGGTTGGAGGGTTATTTGGAAGCCCAACATTGGGGAGGACCCGACCTGGAGGGTGGTAAGCCCCGACCGGTGGGAGGCTGGGGTTCCAAAAGTGCCTTCTTTAAGCCAGATCCCCAGGGAGGGAAGCACGAGTACAGCGAGGTGGGTAAAAAGCCAGTATTACCCGCAGGCCCTGGGAAAAAGGCTACCTCGTATGGAGGAAAATTGTGTTATAAGTGTGGGACAGAGGGGCACTTCCTGAAGGATTGCCCAGGTCGGGAGGGATGGACCTCGCAGGTGGCCCAAGGGTTTAGGCCACGGTATAATGCCAAGGTGGAGGTGGAGGGTTTACCGATTGTAGCCATGTTAGACTCCGGGGCAGACCAGTCCATGATCTCTAGGAGGTTATGGGAACAAATAAGGAAAAAGAGAACACGAGGTCAGGATACCTATGAGGGAGCAGTGGCTATTCAATGTATACATGGGGCCAGTACTCGTTATACCCTCCATAGAGTTCACTTGAAGGGGCCCACAGGGGAGATAGAGATAGCCATGGCCGTTCTACCCCGGTTGCCACAGGAGATGATTTTAGGAAGGGACTGGCCCCCGTTTACCGAATGTATTAGTGAGAAAAGAGTGTTGGTAACAACCCGCGCTCAGGCTCGGAGGGACCCTGAGGTGGAGGAAGAGGAAATAGGAGGGATTTTTCCTTTTCAGGGGGAGGTCCTAGGGGAGCCAGGAAAAGAGAGAAAGGGGAAAGCTTTGAAGAAAAGGGAGCAGAGGGGTAGACGGGAGGCATTGGAGCAGGCGCAAAAAGAAAGTTATCTGCCAGTAGCCCCGAAAGAATTGAGGGAACAGTTTCCCCAGTTTCATAGGGAGCAGGCCAATGACCCCACTTTAGAATATGCTTGGGGAAGGGCACGACAAGGTGAAGGCAGGGAGGCTCCGGGGTTCCTGATAGAAGGGGACATACTATATCGCAAGGTACCCAACTGGGAGAACTCTGAGTCGGGGAGACAGCTAGTAGTCCCCCAAGCTTTTCGCCCCCTGGTAGTAAGGCTAGCTCATGATCACCCTTTGGGGGGGCATAAGGGCTCTCAAGCTACCCTGACTCAGATATTGGGGCGCTTCTATTGGCCCGGAGTTTATGGGGAGGTGGAGAAGTATTGTAAGTCCTGCCCCAACTGTCAGAAGGTGGCCGACCGGCTGCCACCTAGGGCACCTTTAAAACCCCTGCCTAGGGTGGAACAACCGGTGAGGAGAATAGCCATGGATATTATTGGTCCGGTAACAAAATCCCAGAGAGGTTTCCTCTATGTGTTGGTGATTATGGATATGGCCACTCGGTACCCATGGGCCTTACCTTTGAGAAGCCTATCAGCAAAGGGCATTGCCAGGGAACTGATAAAAATCTTTTGTGAGGTTGGCTTCCCCCAAGAAGTTTTGACAGACCGGGGGTCCAACTTTATGTCAAGTACCTTAAGGCAAGTGTGGGAGGCTTTTGGGATAAAGCATATCCGTACCGCGGCCTACCATCCTCAAACCAATGGGATGGTGGAACGCTTTAATAGAACTTTAAAGGGTATGTTAAAAAAAGCGTTAGGCGAGGATAGGAAAGGGTGGGACCAACTGTTGCCCTTTGTGCTATATGCCTACAGGGAAAAGGTGCAAGACTCATTAGGGGTTTCGCCTTATGAACTAATGTTTGGCAGGAGGCCAAGGGGGATTTTAGATATATTGCAGGAACATTGGGTACCTCCGGAAGCATCTGATCAGTCAGTGGTCGAATATTTACAGGATCTGAGGGCCAGATTGGACAAGTTACAGGAATATTCCCAGGATAGGCTAGAACAAAGCCAGAACCAACAAAAGGAATATTATGATAAAGGTACTCGGGAAAGGGAGTTTATAGTAGGAGATAGGGTCCTTATCCTGATCTCCGAAGACCCTCATAAGTTTGCCTCTAGGTGGAAGGGACCCTGGGTTGTAAGGAGGAGATTAGGGCCTCTCACGTATGAGGTGGCGAACGAGAAGGGCCGGGTCCAAACCTTCCATGTCAACCTGATGAAACCCTGGGTAGCAAGGGTGGGCTTCCAGACTCGGGGGGAGGAAAAGGATGGAGAGGAGTTGGGACCCCAAATAAGAGATATTTTCAAGCCCGGGGAGCCAGGGGTTAATTCCCGGCTGACACTGGTACAAAAGAAGGAGATAGGAAGGCTCCTGAAAGGGTTTGATGATGTATTGACGGCCTGTCCGGGGAATACTCACCTAGTGGAGCACGACATTATAACAGAAAGGGGTAAAGTAGTGCGGCAAAAGCCATACAAGCTTTCCCCCATGAAAAGGAGGGAGGTTATAAAACAGGTACAGGAAATGTTAGACTTCGGGGTGATTGAGGAGTCCAATAGCCCCTGGTCAAGTCCAGTGGTGTTAGTGCCAAAACCCGAGGGGGAGTGGAGATTTTGCATAGATTTCCGCCAGCTTAATAATATCTCTCAAGCAGACGCATATCCTATGCCCTATATTGAAGAGCTGGTGGACCGGCTAGGATCTGCCCAATATCTCACTACCCTGGACTTGACAAAAGGGTACTGGCAGATTCCACTTACTCCTGGGGCCCAAGCTAAGATGGCCTTTAGTATGCCCATAGGCCTGTACCAGTTTAAGAGATTACCCTTTGGCCTTAATTCCGCGGCGGCGAGCTGCCAGAGGTTGCTGGACAGGGTGCTCCGACCACATCAGACCTACGCCGCTGCGTATATGGATGATGTGGTAATACATAGTGAAGACTGGAACACCCATTTAAACCAGGTAGAGGCAGTGCTGCAGGCTTTTAGGGAGGCAGGACTCACCCTGAACCCAAAAAAAAGCTATTTTGCGCAGTACCGGGTGAAGTATTTGGGCTATATGGTGGGAAGGGGAGAGGTGCGCCCCTTATTAAATAAGGTTAAAAGCATCCAAGAGTTTCCCAGACCCAACACCAAGAAACAATTACGTAGCTTCCTGGGGATGGTAGGGTATTACCGCAGGTTCATCCCTCATTTTTCCTCAATGGCCACTCCTTTAACCGACATGCTGAGAGGGAAGAATCCGGACCACTTGAGGTGGGGAGGGGAGGAGTTGAGGGCATTTGAACGGATGCAGAGGGCCCTGTGCCAGGAACCTGTGTTGAAGGCAGTGGATTTTGAAAAGCCCTTTGTCCTTCAAACAGATGCTTCGGGTAGGGGGTTAGGAGCAGTACTGTCCCAGGAGCATGAAGGGGAGGAACACCCGGTATTCTACTTAAGTCGGAAGCTCCTACCTCATGAGGAACATTACTCTACCATAGAAAAGGAGTGTTTAGCCATACGATGGGCAGTGCAAGAATGTAGTGTCTATTTGGAAGGGAGAAAATTTAAATTGGTAACGGACCATGCTCCCTTGAAATGGCTGAATATGATGAAGAATAATAATGGGAGACTAATGCGTTGGTACCTAGCGCTGCAGCCTTTCCAATATTCAGTGGAGCATCGCCCAGGGCGATGTTTAGGAAATGTTGATGCCCTGTCCCGAGTAGGGGAGGAGAATAAGAAAGAATGGGGGGATGGAAATTTAAGGGGGGGGGGGGTATGTAAAGAGTATGTAGGCAGCCCTGGGGAACAGAAAGAAAAGAGGAGAGAAAGGGACTACAAATTTCAGCATGCCCCAAAGGAACCCTGGGGTAAGCAAGAATACCCCAGGTACAGGCAGGCAATCCCCGGGGAAGAATCCGAAATAGGAAACTACAACTCCCAGCATGCCCCAAGGGAACCGGGGGATAAGAGAAACCATGTGCATTCCCGGGAGAGACCAGAGGAGGGCCACAGGGGAAGGAGTAAGGCTGATTCTCCAACCTGGTGGAAGAGGTGGTGGAACAAGTGGGTGGAGAAAGAAGGGACTCCAAAGAACTTTAATGAAGAAAAGGCTGAGCAGCTGGGAGAGGGGCGGGGTGAGGAGAATATGGATTGGGCTCCTGAGGAGAGAGAGGCAGAGAGTGAGCCGTGCCCTATGGAGTTGACTGAACCGGAGAACACCCTGGAAGAGCCAATGGACTTTTCAGCTCTGGCTCAGCGAAAGCCAAGGAGGTAGCGGGGCCAAGTCGGGTCAAGCGGGAGGAGGTCAGGTAGGAGTATGACTGACCAAGAGGGTGGGACCCTAGGCTTTGAGCCCGCGCAGAGCCATATTGTGTTTTAAAGCTGGAATTGAAAGTGAACTGTGCTTTGAAAGCCTGGCTAACCTGAACTGTGCTTTGAAAGCCTGGCTGGGTTTTGAAAGCCTGGCTAACCTGAACTGTGCTTTGAAAGCCTGGCTAACCTGAACTGTGCTTTGAAAGCCTGGCTGTGTTTTGAAAGCCTGGCTAACCTGAACTGTGTTTTGAAAGCCTGGCTAGCCTGAACTGTGTTTTGAAGGCCAGGCTGGGATTTTAAAGCCTGGCTAAACTGAACTGTATTTTGGTAAGCCTAGCTAAACTGAACCGGGGGGGTTTTTTTTTTTGCTTTTAGCTGCTCCTCTCTAGGAGAGGGACACAGCTGCTGAAGCCTGGCCTGTGCACCAAACCGGCTTGAGTAAGGTACCTGGTAACAGGGATTTGTTTTGGGTTTTGGATCTGTACTTGAGAGAAGGAGGGACGCCCTTCCTATGCAATAAACAGCTTTATTTTGAGTTGGAGGTGAGCACGGCTGGAGAGTGTTCTTTTTGTTTGGGGAGCTGCAACCTCGGAGGGAAGGTGAGCCACGTAACAATATATATATATATATATAGGCAGTATATTTAAGAGCTGCTTTATTAGACCATGGGTTCTCAGTGCATTTCTCAGGACACACCCAGCCAGTCAGGTTTCCAGGATATCTACAATGAATATATACGAGTTAGATTTGCATACAATGAAGGCAGTACATGCAAATTCAAATCATACATATTCATAGTGGATATCTTGAAAGGTAGACTGATTTGGTATGTCCCAAGGACTGGGCTAAGAATACAATAGGGGTTCTTAGCCCAGTCCTTGGGCATACCAAATACCTTCAATAGACGTAGGCAATTCATTTACCTGATCATACTGAGTTAGGGATATCCTATTCTCTCCAAGGGACCATCTAAAAATGAAAATAATGATACATCCTTGTCTCCAGATATTGTTTGAAGTCTGGGATTAAATGATTGATGACCATGTCCCCAGCAAGCAATAACTTATTGTTTATGCCTGGGGATGAGAGTCCTCAATGTTTGTCCTGCTTAAGAAAGACTGGAATAGAAAAAGTGGCTGATTTGGCAGAACACTCAAGATATCCTTCTATATCCTGTCTTCAGGAAGGACTTGAACCAACAGCCTTCTCAGTATTACTTCTGATGCAACTGGAGTTTATTTCATGAGAAACAAGTACCTATTGAATTAATTATCAAGAGTTAATGAGTATTTTTAGATACATAACATTGGTAAGAAATGCATCTATTAATATGTGGAGGGGCATTTTTAAAAGGACATCCAAGTCAGAACATCCCAAATGGATGTCCATCTCACAAGTATGTTGAACAGGAAATACTTCAAGATTTCCTGTTTGAAAATACATGAGATGAACATACATACGCTGGAAACATCCAGCATGAACATCCATTTTACAAACTGGAATGTCCAAATTATAAAGGGGGAGGGAGGGAAGAAGGCATAAGGGACACGGATGTCTAGGGTTACCATCCTCTGAGGACATGTCCGGGCAACGGGGCGGGTTTTGCAGTAAGATGACTTTGGAAGATGTCTTGGGGCGATGGCGAAAAATCTTGATGGAATTACAGTAGATTAAGGAGGGATCAGCCCCTAGAACAGCTGCTGATCACAAAGGCATGCTAAGAAGCAGGGGCAAAGAGGGAGAGCTGGCCCTAGCTCAGAGCCAAGAGCCACCAGGGAAAGCTCACAAGGAGTCAATCACAGGAACTGTAAACTATAGGAAAAACAGTCCTAATAGACAGTTCTATTACACAAACAATGTAATTAAATACAAATAATACTCATATTAAATATGCATCATAATATACCCTGCCTCCATGAATATGGGGGCAGAACATGCACTAATTTTTATCATGTGCTAAAAATGCTAGTGCGCCATTTTAAACAGGGCCCTTGAAGAGGTATTTATTAATAAGAAACTGGATATGCTACTCATGATGGCATGGCCTATGTTTCATAGTATAACCAAAACAACTGTATGAGACAATACATGTTCAAGAGAATTGTTAATTGAATTGTTGAAACTTTTTCGATAAAAAAACAGAGCTGGAAAAAAAGGAACCTTACAGACTTGAACCTTCAAGCATATTGTATGGAAATAAGGATAATAAATTGAGTACATTCATTATGGCTGAACATGTTTCAGGATTTGAAAGACTATAGAACCAAGATGCCACGTACAAAAAGGAAGCCTTGTAAATCTTGTGTCCCGTAGGGTGGGGACTGGTTGACTCAACACAGTACTAAATTCGCAGAGATGTCAAGTTACCCAGTTCCAGGCTAGAGATTTTGGGCCAGTCCTGGTTTTGAACTTACATTCCAAAGCAGTGTGGGATTTGTAGTGCCTGATCCTGCCCACTGAAATCAGTGCAGCAAGTTCCATAACGCACCGGGATGGTGTGGTTAGAAATCCAGAATTGGCCCAAAATCTTCAGCCTGGAACTGGGTATCTTGGCAGCTCTACTCATGATTATGGAATAATTAATCAAGGTTAATTTAAAATAGGCTTGCTTTTCTAAAGTAGGCTGTGAAATTCTGCATGCTGTTTTAGATTATTTAATTTGTAATTTTTCAATTTGTAGTTTGTATTTTATTTATTTATTGCATTTGTATCCCACATTATCCCACCTATTTGCAGGCTCAATGTGGCTTACATAGTTTTGTTATGACATTGTCATTCCAGAATATCAGATACAGTTAGTAGTGTGTAGAGATTAAGTAGGGAAGAAAAAAGGAAGTGATTGGGCGGGTGATAGTGGAAGTGGATTTTCATAGCTGGTTGGGTTGGGAAGGTGAATTAGTGAAGCTGTTGGTTCTCATTATAGGCCTTGTTGAAGAAGTATGTCTTCAGAGATTTGCGAAAGTTATTTGTTTCGACAATTGATTTCAGGTCTATGGGTAGAGCATTCCATATTTGTGTATTTCCTATCTTTTCATTACTTTTTATTCTTTAATTTTTTTAGGGCTGCATATTGAGTAAAATTTGTAATATCGATTAATCGTGCTATCAAAGGTATGTTATTTATTTTTCCCCACTGCAGCTCCTTGTGATTCTGGGCAATGAAGGGTTAAGTGACTTGCCCACAGTCACAAGGAGCAGGGCAGCCGAGAGACAGAGCAGCTGCAGCCACTGCCCCCCCCCCCCCCACTCAGGCTGCAGCTTCCTCCCTCCGGGCCACCGTGCTGCCCCATGCCCCCTTACCTTCCTGAGTCTGCTCTTCCCTGGGTCTGTCACTCTCCTGCTCCTGTTAACACAATCACCCAGGTCCCAACACACAGGAGCAGGAGAGGTTCAGACCAAGGGTCAGAACCTACTGCCTGCGTCCGCAAGCCTTGGAGGCTGGGCCCGGGTAACCTTGCCCCCCTCTGGCCAACCCTAACAAGGAGCTGCTGTGGGAAAAGAAAAGAGATGAGGATTTACCACATTTCTGTGGTTACAATCAAAGCGGTTTACACATTATATACAGGTACTTTTTTTGTACCTGGAGCAATGAAGGGTTAAGTGACTTGCCCACAGTCACAAGGAGCAGGGCAGCCGAGAGACAGAGCAGCTGCAGCCACTGCCCCCCCCCCCCCCCCACTCAGGCTGCAGCTTCCTCCCTCCGGGCCACCGTGCTGCCCCATGCCCCCTTACCTTCCTGAGTCTGCTCTTCCCTGGGTCTGTCACTCTCCTGCTCCTGTTAACACAATCACCCAGGTCCCAACACACAGGAGCAGGAGAGGTTCAGACCAAGGGTCAGAACCTACTGCCTGCGTCCGCAAGCCTTGGAGGCTGGGCCCGGGTAACCTTGCCCCCCTCTGGCCAACCCTAACAAGGAGCTGCTGTGGGAAAAGAAAAGAGATGAGGATTTACCACATTTCTGTGGTTACAATCAAAGCGGTTTACACATTATATACAGGTACTTTTTTTGTACCTGGAGTAATGGAGGGTTAAGTGACTTGCCCAGAGTCACAAGGAGCTGCAGTGGGAAACTTGGTTCCCCAGGTTCTCAAGCCACTGCACTAACCATTAGGCTACTCCTCCTCATGATTAATTGCAATTAATATTTTAATTGAAGTTCAGCCCTAATTTTAAAAAGTAAAGAAATAAGGGGTCCTTTTACTAAGGCGCGCTGAAAAATGGCTTGCAGTAGTGTAGGCACGGGTTTTGGGCGCATGCCGATCCATTTTTTAGCGTGCCTGTAAAAAAGGCCTTTTTCTTTTTTGCTGAAAATGGACGTGCGGCAAAATGAAAATTGCTGCACGTCCAATTTGGGTCTGAGACCTTACCGCCAGCCATTGACCTAGCAGTAAAGACACACACGGTAACCAGGCAGTAATGACCTACGCGCGCCAAATGTCACTTGGCACGCATCCGTTAGCGCGCCTGAAAATAAAATTTTTCAGACTCACATATCGGATGCACACCAAAAATGAAATTACCGCGAGACACACAGTAGTCGGGCGGTAACTCCATTTTGGCATGCGTTGGGCGCGCGTAGACGCTTACGCGGCTTAGTAAAAGGGCCCCTAAGTCTGTGGCTCCAAATATTCAGGGCTGCCGAGAGACAATGCTGGGCTCCCTCGGGAGCAAACAAGAGAGATTGCTCTGCCGGCTATAGATCCTTTTTCCTGCCGCGTCCCTTCTCCTGTGAAGTAGCTTCTTGTTTCCGCTTGTTCTTTTTTCTTTTATTTGATATACTGCCAATTGCCCACACTTGTCGCCATGATAACATTGCAAGTGTGTCAGCCGCCACTTAGTCCAGCCTTTTCGTTTCTTCATTGGCTATGGAAGGAGTTAATCACAACATGCACCGCCCCTGAATTAGTGCTGCCTTCTGACACCTGGGACATACTTTATAAGACACATAAAAAATTGGGTTTGTTTTTAGGAACTGATATCGCTTGTATTGGGCTTTTTTTTTTTTTTTTAAGTAAAACATGCTTAGTTTTCCACAGCTACCTGGCAACACTGGGCAGGACGCAGCAGGAAGAAGGGCCTGTGGCTGGCAGAGCAGTCTCTTTCGATCGCCGGCGCCAGGCCCTCCTTGGAGGCCGGGCCCAGGGAATCTTGCCCCCACCCACTCACCCCCCTCTTGGTGGCCCTGAAAATATTTTAAGTGTTGGGTTGTTCTTGCCTGTCCTACAGTTTAACCCATGAAAGAGAAGTATATGGGGTAAAAGGGAGACTTTGTGCCATCAGCTGATGGTGGTCAGTATCCCTGTTTTCCACCTTGGAATCTGTGGGTTCAAATCCTTCAAGTGCTGGGTGAACTTTAGCTGCTGGCTGTGGCTTATCATAGATTCATCTTTCTCAGAGCAGTCAATAGAAATAGAATAAAATAAAACATAGAAAAGAAAATAAGATGATACCTTTTTTATTGGACTAACTTAATACATTTTTTGATTAGCTTTCGAAATTAGACCCTCTTTGTCAGATCAGAAATAAGCAAATTTTGATAAGTAACAGCATATATAAGTGAAACATCAAAGTATTTCAGTGACGGTCTGAAAGGATGAGGGAGGGGTGGGCTAGGTGAGAAACAGAGAGGGCTGAGAGGATGGGGTACAGGGAGATATGCATGGTGATCAGAGGGCGACAAAGCAGTGAAATTTCATGGTTTATAATGGGCTAGAAAACCCAGATCTTTGTTAAGTCCCATCTGGTGGGTGTCAAAATATTTAATCATTTTGACTTCAAAGGTCTAGCCTTCCTGTATTGTTTTAAAGTTTCCTTTAAGTATTCTCACCATAAAATCATTAGTACAGTGTTCTGGTTTTGTGACGTGCTGTCCCATAGAGGTAACATCCTGGTTGGCACTGGCATTTTTCATAAGATGTCTATATAAATTAAATCTCTTCTTCAGCATCTGGCTTGTTTCTCCAATATAGCATCCTTTGTCACATTTTTTACACTGGATGACATACACTACATTGGAAGATGGGCATGTGAAGGATTCCTTTATGTTGAATATTTTTCCATGGGGTCTTGTGAAATGTTTTGGCATAGTTTGCAGCTGGATATATTGCAAGGATGTGTGCCATTCTCTTCTTTATGGGTCTCTGTTGAGAGCTTGCTTCTCACCAGCTTGTGTTTTAAACTGGGTGGCTGTCGGAAGGCCAGCACTGGTGGGGATGGGAATATCTCTCTCAGTATAATTCATCCTCCTGGAGTAGTGACTGCAGAACTCTTATGATTTTCCTCAGTTTTTCCAGCTTTGGGTTGTATGTCACTATAAGGGAGGGGGGTGGGGTTCTGTCTGTGGCTTTCTTTTCTTTGTATTGTAGCAGATTTTCCCTGGGTGTTTTGAGGGAGGAGGCAATATTCTTGGAAATTATTTTGGGGTTGTAGCCTTTCTGTTCGAAGGATGCAGTCAGGATTTTGAGGTGCCTATCTCTGTCCCCTGGGTCAGAGCAGATACGGTGGTATCTTGTGGCTTGGCTATGAATAATTGATTTTTTTTGTATGTGAAGAGTGGAAGCTGGAGTTGTGGAGGTAGCTGCATTTGTCTGTGGGTTTCCTATATATGAATGTTTGTATGTAGCCATTGCTGATTGAAACTGTGGTGTCCAAAAAATTGACTTTCTGGGGAGTAGTCAATTTTGAATCTGATTGTAGGATGGTATGTATTGAAAGAACTGTAAAATTGTTTTAGAGTTTCTTCCCCCTGAGTCCAAATCATAAAAATGTCATCAATATACCGGTAGTATTTTAGGGGTGTGGTCTGATATGTATTCAGAAATGTCTCTTCAAGTTCAGCCATAAAGAGGTTAGCATATTGAGGTGCTGCCCTGGTGCCCATCGCAGTACCCATGATTTGTAGGTAGATATTGTTGTTAAAAGCGGAAATAGTTGCGAGTTAAAATAAATGTGATTAATTTTGTAATAGTTTCGGGTGAGTATTGATGGTCCAGTGTGGATGTTTTTAAGAGTTTTATTTTATTCTATTTCTGTTGACTGCTTTTAGAAGTGGACTAACACAGCTATCACATCTTTCTCAGAAAACACACAGAAAATAAATCTGACCTGTCAATGCTATGCAGCTGTACAGAGACCAAGAGAACCAACCACCTGGACAGAGCTCACAGAGTACAGAAAATAGCAGTTCTGAGTCTCAAGCACAGTTTGGACCCCAGGCATGAACCTACTGAAAACAATTCTATCAAGGGCAGAGAAAAAACAAATTCCAACCAGTCTCAAAAGAGCAGAAGCAAATCACAAACAAGCTGAAAACGGACTGCTCCAGAGAATGTTCGGAAAGGAACAGTGGTTGTGCAATGTGTGTTCTCTGTGTGAAGCAGCACCTTTTTACGTTAATTATGTGTGGAGAGCAGTCATTTTTCAAAGGCCTCCTCACCTTCCTGTCCTGCGTTCTCTGTTTCGCTCTTACAGACATCTACGCACATCCTTCCTGTGTGAAATGCCATAAAAAAATCTCATTGCTGCAAGTGAAACTTACATGCCATTTCTTTCTAGCTTAGACATTGTTCTATTTATTTATTTCATACAGCAGTTTTTTTAATTGATTGTGCATGAACCAGCCTCTTTTCCAGGAAAGGTAGAATACAGAACTGGAATTCAAGAACAGCAGAGGCTTTTCATGCCCTCTGAAGTACTTCTGCATATAGATAAACAATTCATTGGCTATTGTCTCACTCATATCTGATTTGGGTTACTTGATACCAGGAGCTTCGGGGGGGGGGGGGGGGGGGCAAATTTTTCTAGGGTGTCAGAAGGCAGAATTACACATTTTCCCATCTAAGCATCTTCCTTCTGTCTGTCACAGACCAGAGAATAATATTTACAGAATTGCACAATATGAATGATTCTGCAATGGTTGCAAGCATAAAGGTTGACCCAAGATCTCAGTGGTAAGTGCTGCACATTGGACCTGCAAAGGGTCTGTGTTTGAACCTCGAGACAGGACTCTGCACCCCAGGTCAACCTCTGAGAAGGGTGTCTCGGCCATCATGAGGAAGCAATACCTAGTGACCAGCCTATAAACCAGTTTGTGTTTAGTTTGTTTTACCCAATCAGTTGACAAACCCTGCTGAGGACAGTATTTGGGGGGAGGGGGGTTTGTTTTTCTTCTATTTGGTTAGCTATGTTGTATATGGTTACATTGTTTATTATATAGATCAGGGGTGGGCAACCTCGGTCCTCGAGGGCTGCAACCCAGTCAGGTTTTCAGGATTTCCCCAGCGAATATGCATGAGATATGTTTGCATACAATGGAGACAGTGCATAGATCTCATGCATATTCATTGGAGAAATCCTGAAAACCCATCTGGGTTGTGGCCTTCAAGGACCAAGTTTGCCCACTACTGGTATAAATAGATAGATTTGTCGTATGCTACTACTACTACTATTTAGCATTTCTATAGCGCTACAAGGCGTACGCTGCTACCTTGATTTCTCTGGAAGATCAGGTAACCAGTAAATCAGTTACGTAAATAATAGAAATTTAGATGAGTTCCTGAGGGAGGTGCTGTTTGTGATCCCTAACCAATGACCTGCTTCTCAATGGATGGGCTGAATTGGGGGGGGGAACATAACCAACTGAACACCACTTCAATAGAAGTTTTTCAGTTGTGGTAGATTAAAATAAAATTGATAGTTGAAAATCCCACTGGATAGTTGCAAATTAAATCTCCTGGTGCAATAATCCAGCAGAGGCTGCCTCCAAGAGAGCTGGAAGCCCAAGAAAGAGCTGGAGAGATCAGCTAGATCAAAAGCAAAGAGTGCAAAAAGAACATTTTTCTAACTGGACAATGGTGATATGATGAGTAGTGGATGACAGAGATTATTAATACCAACTATTGTTCCATGTCTACTTGGACACATTTTACCACTAGAATCTTCTATTAAAAAAAAAAAAAAAAACATGGGGTCATTTTATTTATTTAGGGGCCCTTTTACAAAGGCGTGCTGAAAAATGGCCTGCGGTAGTGTAGACGCGTGTTTTGGGCGCACACACAATCATTTTTCAGTGCACAAAAATGGACATGCGGCAAAATGAAAATTGCCACACGTCCATTTTGAGTGGTAATGACCTACGTGCATCAAATGCCACTTGGCATGCGCCAAATACGTGCATCCAAAAATAAAAATGATTTTTCGGATGCGGGTATCAGATGCGTGCCAAAAATGAAATTACTGCAAGAGCCACGCGGTAGCCGGGCAGTAACTCCATTTTGGCGGACGTTGGGTGTGCATAGACGCTTATGCAGCTTAGGAAAAGAACTTCTTAATTATTAGAATTTATTTACTGCCTTTTTGAAGGAATTCACTCCAAGGCAGTGTACAGCAAGAATAAGTCAAACATAACCAATAGACAATTACAGCAGTAAAAATATTCAAATAACAATACAAAGTATGGCATACTATGCTACATCACAATGTCAACAGAATACACAATAAAACATTTTAATGGACAGTGTAGGGTGTAAACAAAGATGGAACATACAGATAAATAAAACTGAACAACAGGAGTAAGAAACTTAGTTTAGTTCAGTGGCTTAGCCATGGGGGGCCTGGGCCCCCCATTTTGGTTTTGGGCCCCCAATGTTTGTTGTTTGGCTGCTGGGTGTCTCCATGTCCCACCAGCAGAAGCTTTCCTGTGGTGATATTCACTGCTGCACTGCCTGCCCTGCTTCCCCCTCCCTTGCACATATGCTTGGTTTTAATGAAATTGAGCATGAGCGCTGGGCGGGAAAATAGGGCAGGCAGTGCGGCACCAAATATTGCCACCATAGATATGTGGGATTGCGACAGGGGCAGAGAGCGGTGGGGAGGCAGGTCAAAATGTGCCCCTCCCCCTCCCCCCCGAAAAAATCAAGGTTTGGCTATACCTGTGGTTTAGTTTAATGAGATTTGATATACCGCCCTTCAAAAACCACATCAGAGCGGTGAACAATTACAAAATTTAAGGAAACAAGAAAGGAAATCATTAAGTAAAGGAAAGAAAGAAATACGTTAAAATCAGGCTAAATGAAAAATTAGGATACCTGCTAATTGGAGGCTACAGGTCCTACGCTAATTGCCACCGGTGCTGATGAAGGGAAAAGCCAAGTGGGCCTTTAATAAAGCATTAAAGTGGGAGGAAGACAGTTCAAAATGAAGAGGGAGCAGAGTGACAAGTAGAATCCAAGCATGAAAGGTGGAGGAAGCAGATAGTCAAGAAGCAGAAGAAGAATGCAGAGGGGTCTAATTTAAAGAAAGCTGCTCATGAAGTCAGAAAAGTACATGAATATAACTTCAGCTAGGGTAGTGCAGTATGGGGCCCTTTTACTAAGCTGCATATGCGTCTATTTGCGCCCTAAGTGCACCAATTTGGAGTTACCGCCTGGCTACTACTTGGTTCTTGCGGTAATTTCATTTTTGGCACGCATCCGATACGACCGTCCGAAAAATAATTTTTATTTTCTGGCGCGTGTCTGCTACGCATGCACCTTACCACTAAGTAAATGGCTGGCGTTAAGGTCTCAGACCCAAAATGGACGCACGCCAATTTTTATTTTGGGCAAAAAGTTTTAAGAGGCATTTTTTGCAGGTGCACTGAAAAATGGTTCTGCGCGCACCCAAAACACGTGCCTACATTTCCGCAGGCCATTTTTCAGGGTGCCTTAGTAAAAGGACCCCCATGTGCACTCAGTGTCACTCCTTGTGTATGTGTCTGACTAGCAAGTTACTTCCATTCTTGATATGCACTTGTCTTTTGAAGCTCACATTGCCTCAGTCATACACGGTTGTTTTGGAGCCTTATGTTGTACATCCATTCATAGAAAAATCATCTTTACATAAATGTGTTCTCACTTTAGTCCTGAGTGATTAAGTTACAGAAAGTCCCTCGTTAATGGGCTTCCCAAATATGGTTATGGTTTTTTGATTTATATTCCACCTAGAATCTAGACATATTACAAGGAAACAATACATAATTTAAAATGCAATCAAAACAATAAAATCATTATAAAATACAAAAAAAACATGTGACCTGCTAAGCAAAAAGGTACCAAAAGTAATAGAGATAAAGGTTATAAAAGTCTGGAGGAGCAACTTTCATTTTTGAAAGTTTTGTGTACTATAGGGTCAACAGAATGAGACTGTAGAATTTTTTTTTCTCACAAAACAGCAAGTGCCTAAAAGGTACCTAAAGCGGGGTATGAGACTTTGGGGGCTAATTACTTCTTAATTGATAAACATGTCTCATTTTTTAAAGACGTAACTAGTCCATACTTGAGGCTGAAATTTTGCAGGGTTATGCAGCTGATATGATTAATATCCCTTTTGTGATTAAATAAGTCACATAACCCACTTGTGGTACCTTTTTTCTCAGCGGGTCACATAAAAATGCCAGCATAAAACATATACAATTCATCAAATAAAAGCATGATCAAATGCATATAATGCTACTTCTGCATCTAGTGTATTTGGGTTCATCACTAGCAGCTGCCAGGATTAGGTTCACACACATGTCAGACAGAATAGATTACTTTTGAGCTGCTTCTTAATCACAACCGTGTCTGTCAAATTTCTAACATTACCTGGTAATCAGTTCCATTCACAAGCTCCCACAGTTGAGAAGCACAGATTCTTGTTTCTTTGAATGTATCTTTCTCAAAGAAGGAATTACAAAAAACTTGTGTCCTCTCTGATCTTAGAACTCTACTTCAAGTACAGGAGAAGCAATAGGCAGAATCACCTTGGAAAGCAGGTGAATGCAGTAAAATTTTAAATTTAATCCATTCCTCTATGGGATTAAATACAACTCTTTAAGGTATGGGGTGATATCATGAAAACAAGGAGATCCACATAGCAAGCATACTGCCAGAACTTTTAAAAAATGGCTATTTTCTAGATGTTTTGTGCTCAAAATGTTTATCTTTTTGGTCCATTTTCAAAAACATTTTAAGTGAAAAACGTAGAAAATCAAGCCATTGGGATGTAGGAGGGGCCATCATTTTTAGTAGACTGGTCCTCCAGACATCCCAGGAATACAGTTGGGCACCCTAGGGGGCACTGTGGTGGACTTCATATAAATGTTCCCAGGTACACATCCCAGTGTCGTTCCCTTACCCACCAACAAAATAGAAAGAGATGCATTTCCTCCTATACCATGCAAAATATAAAGATCACACATGCCAGGGATGATGTTAGGGGAGTGCTACTAGGACAACTGCCCCTGGCCAGAAAGACCCCTAAGCCTGCTAGAAGCTGAAGAAAGCATGGCCTGGTAGTGGGCTTTGTGATCCCTTCCCAAATTTCTGCCCTGGGCCCCAGCCACATTTAACACCAGCTATGGCAGGATACACATTTCAAGGCTGACAATTTTTTTCTACCTTTTATTTTTCAACTCATGTTGGTCCCAGGCTCTGGTTTCTGTTTCCCTCTGTCTTCTCAACTCACTTGCCAGGGTCTCTTGCCTATTTGACATTTCTTCTTTCTCCATGCTCATCTTCCACCTTCTATCTCTACGTACCTATCTTTCCCCATGTTCAGCATCTCCCTTCTCTGTGTCACCTATACTTCTTTGTCCAGCATCTCTCCTCGCATTGATCAACACCACTCTCTGTACCTATCCCCTCTCCTTGTGTCCTGCATCACTCCTCTGTATCCCCATGCCCCCCAAGTCCAGTATCTCCTTTCTGGGTTCCTATTCTCCCCCATGTCTAGCATCTTCCCTCTGTGTCCATATACCATCCACATGCAGCATTTCTCCCTCCCTCCTGCATGTACTGAGTATTTCACTCCCTCTTCCTTCATCCCCTTGGTACAGTATCTATCTTTCCCTTTCCTTCCATTTTCTGCCCTCCCCCCCTGCAGATCCAGCACCTCTTTCTCTTCCCTTCAGCATTCCCCCATGGAACTCCAGCACTTCTCTCCCTTCCCTCTCTCCAGCCCCCCCCCCCCCATGGGACACCAGCACTGCTATCTTCCCCCCCCCCCCCCAATCCTCCAATGAGACTCTAGCACCTCTCTCCCTTCCCTTAAGATCCAACCCCAGACCCCTCCTTCCCCTTCAGCTCCAGCCACAGCTCTTCTCCCTCCCGTGGGTCCAGCACCTCTGTCCCCTTCAGCCTCAGCCCCCCTCCCTTTCACAGGTCCAGCACCTTTGTTCCCTTCACCTCCAGCACTCCTTCCAGCATTGCCTTTGTCTTCTTCAGCTCCATTGCTCTCTTCCTCCCTCCAGCATTGCCTTTGTCCCCTTCAGCAGCAGCCCTCCCTTCCTCCAGTGCTGGCTCTGTCCTCTTTAGTATCAGCTCCAGCCCTTCCTGTAACGCTGCCTCTGTCCCCTTCAGCTTCAGCTCGCCTTCCCTTCCTCCAGCGGTGCCTCTGTCCCTTTCAGCTCCAGCCCTCCTTCCACAGCTGCCTCTATCCCCTTCAGCTCCAGCCCTCCAGCACTGCTACCCCTCACCACATGGGTCTTGCATTTTGTTTTCGCCACAAAGATCCCCCACAGGCCTGCTCCGGGGCCTTCCCTCCTCTGTCAGCTCCCGTCATCTGATGTAACTTCACTGGATGGACCGTGCATGTCTTTTTCTGTCGTCATCTACTATGTTACTATATGTATGTTTCGCAAAACAGGAAGTCACATCAGAAGGCAGGAGCCAGCAGAAGAGGGAAATCCCTGGAGCAGACCAGTAAGTGATCATCTTTGTGGCTTCATAGGTAGAGAGAGCAGTGGGGAGGGTGGGAGGAGGGAAGACAGGAAGAGATGCCGGACCCATGGTAATTGCGGGGGAGGGGGGGGTTACTGCAGGAGCAAGGTTTTCTACTGCTCCCACACGGCGGTAAAAAGTTTTGCTCCTGCACCCTCAGTAAATGCGGTAATTTTTTTTGGTTGCTGTAGATTTACCATGGTTTACCGTGGATTCCCATCCTCATGTCATTCTCTAATCTTAACTAAACAACCATTCAACTTAACATGAGTCAGGATACATCAACAGTTTACAAACCATTCAAACAATTCAGAATGTGGCCATTAAAAAGATCACAGGTGCCGAGCTGTTCGATCATGTTTCATCATTCCCAAAAGAGGCCCATTGGTCACCATCTCCTGGATTCTATAAATGTCGTCCAAAGTTGAGCACCAAAATTTGTGTGCACAGGGCAGATGTGCATGCAAATGAATGAGTTAGCAAGGTGTCGACAATCAACAACTGGAGTTAATTGGTATCAATTTGGATTTGAGCACATCTCAGTCCTAGTCGCTATTCTATCATATTCACATTCATAGGGCACAACTCAAAAGTGGGTGTGGCCATGGGATGGGTTCTGGGGCTTTCACAGAAATTAGTCGCAATGTTATAGAATATTTGGATTTGCGTACCCAACTGCACCGCCATTTCTTTTCAAAAGAAAGAGACCGCTTTTACCCACTGCATGAAGAGGGGGCCTCAACACGCATCCAAAACATGCACTGAAGTTAGCACAGGCTCCCTTTTACCGCAGCTTAGTAAAAGGACCCCTGACTGCAGATGGACACATGTAACCTGATGCCAAGGGCCAGAAAAATTAGTTGAAAGTGTTTTTGCTTCATTATGGCACTAGCTGGTCCATACCCAAGGAAAGATTAAGACATAGGCGAACTAGGCATGTGCCTAGGGGCCCAAATGTTTAGGCAGAGGCCCTCTCAGATGTGCAGTTAGCATGGCTCCCAAGGCAGATTTTTGTCCTGGTAACTCTGCTATTGGCAGAAAGGGAGAAGGATGGAAGAACAGAACCACAGCTGCCCACAGTGCAGGGGTGTAGACAGCAGCCCATTGTTGGGGCCCCAGGGTGGACTGGGGGGGGGCTACCCATTCCTCTCTGCTCTCTCTTCCTCCCCTCATTAAAGATTTTACCTTTGCTGGCGGGAATGGACAAACTGATGCAGGTAAAAATCAAGTTCACTGATCCTCCCGTCTCCTGAAATTAAGCCAACTGGTTTAGGAGAGCAGAGCCAGCTAGCAGTTGGATAAAACTTCTTCATGCATAAACAGAGACAAAATCTGCTTTCAGTGTAAACCATTTCCTGACAAGTTTATTTACAGAGCATAAAATGAAATCAGATACCAGGAGAGACAGAGAGAGCCAGGAGAGAAAGAGAGAATAAGGAATGAAATAAATAATGAGTGTGAGTGCGAAAGACAGAGGTAGAAGAATTAATTGCTAAACAAGTCTAGCTTGTTTTCTATTTACCCAGACTCTAAGCAAAGGAGGTGCAGATTCTAATACATGTTTCAAATCATCAGGAAATCAAGACTAATAATAAAAAGCAGAATTTTCTACTGGGAACATGTTCAGCAGCTCCACCCATAATCTGGGGATTTCACTCCTGGATAGGGCTTATTGGCTACAGACGGTGAATGCAAAATCCCAAAAAACTCAGGAACAAAATGAAAAAAAAAAATCTCCAGCTGCACCAGAGACATGAAATAACTGTGTATAGAACATCTAGGTAGTAAAATGAATGGTCAGATCTGTGCAAGCATCATTATTTAAAATGCTCTGCACTGTGCTGATCATATAAGCATTTTTTAAAAACATTTCAGCACTATCCCTTGGATTTGCACACAAAATTGTGCGCAGTCCTGAGATCTGTGCATAAATAAATGAGTTAACAAGCTGTTAACAATCAGATATTGATGTTAATTGGCTGTAATTTGAATTTGCATGCAGATCTGGCTGCACACGATTCGCTGCAGATCAATGCCCAAATTCTCTCATGTGCAACCCAGAAGGGGGCGTGGCTACAGGAGAGGCATGGGCAGGTCAGAGGCGTTTCAAAGAATAACACGCAGTGTTCTAGAATTTGGAGACTACACGCCCAAGTTGTGCACCAAGATTTGCATCAGGGTTCAGTTGGTGTAACTCTTCATGCCCAAAGTTGGGTGGTGGAATATGTGCTAAGATCTATTCTATGAAGAGCTCTAAGCCTAGAGTCAGGGCCGCCAAAAGGGGGGGGAGCAAGATTCCCCAGGCCCAGCCTCCAAGGAGGGCCCGGTGCCACCACATCAGCAAGGCTTCCAGTGGCAGGCAAGGCTCAGGCTGCATTGGTCTCCTCTCCTCGAATGTGCCAGCCAGGACTCAGGTTAGCACATTAACACTTAAGTCTCAGTGTCGCTTCAGGTTAGGGTTACCATATTTTGTCCTCTCAAAAAGAGGACACATGACTCGCCCCCCTGCCCCGCCCCTTTCACATCCTCACCCCGCCCCTTGTCACATATTCCCCTCCCCCCGGGTCACATATTCCCATCCCCTGCCCCCCCCCCCCCCCGTCACTTACTATCTACTGCCCTGGTGGTCTAGTGACCTCTTCGGGGCAGAAAAGAGCCCCCTCTTTCCTGCCCGGAGCTCTGTCCTTGCCCTGCATCCTGTTGCTGTGACAGTCTCGGGATTCAAAATGACCGCCGAGAGTTGAAGTCTCACGAGGCCGCTTCAACTCTCAGCGGCCATTTTGAATCCCAAGACCGTCACAGCAACAGGATGCAGGGCAAGGGCAGCGCTCCGGGCAGGAAAGAGGGGGCTCTTTCCTGCCCCGAAGAGGTCACTAGACCACCAGGGCAGTAGATAGTAAGTAAGGGAAGGGGAGGCTAGGATAGGCCCGCCGCCCCCCGTTTGTCCAGAAATCTGGACAAACGGGCGGACTGGCAAAACCCGTCCAGACACCCTTACATGTCCTCAAAAAAAGGACATGTCCGGGTAAATCCGGACATATGGTAACCCTACCTCAGGTCCTTCTTCCTGCCTCATCTCGCCTCCTCCTGACATACTTCCTGTTTCTGCCTTGAGAAGGGACGCAGCAGGAAGGATCTGCAGTGGCAGAAGAGTTAACACATTAACATTCTAACCCAGATCCCTGCCGGCACACACGAGCAAGTGCAAGAAAGAAGTCAGACGACCCAGCGTCAACAGAGAGAGCACTGCAAAGATGCTGTCGCTGAGGGTTAAGCACTGAAAAAGGCTTCAGTAGCCAGGAATTCAGGTGTGGAGGCCGGGTTGAACACAGCTAAGAGGACTTGTAACCTCAGCCAAGCCAACTCCAAAGCTCCTCACAGCATGTTTCTGCAGGGGTGGGGGGTATGGGGGGCCCCTTGCAGGGGGCAGAGCTGCCCCAGGCAGGAGCCCTTAAGATTGTTTGCCCCGGGCCCGGCTTTGTCTCTCAGCAGCTCTACCTGGAGTACCCTTCATAGAATAGTGCTGAGTGTGAATATTTCCTTGCCCCTAACTTTCGGCACCATTTCCTGAATCCGGCCCTATATGTATAATGCTATACTTGACACCCCTATACATATAGTACTAAATGCACAGGCACCAATATTGGTTGTCTAAAGCGCTTATTTTAGAAATGTTATTCAAGAAATGGATGTCTCCCTGGGCATAGAGAGACGTCCATATCTCAAAGAAGGCCAAACCACCATTTCAGACAAGGCCATAAATGGACATCCATAGATGGACATCCACAAAAGAGGCTTCGGGTGGGGGGGGGGGGTGAAAAGATGGACATCGAAGTGGAATTACATGTAGCGCATGGACAAACTGGTGTGGAAATTAGAGAGGCTAGGACGGGGTAAAGGAGTTTGAAAGGGGTTATTGGCTGACAGAGAGAGTGCAGCTGTGAAGAGATGGAGGTGGCAGAAAGCAGTTGTAAGGGGAGGGGTGCTAGGTAATGATGACATGGGCTGAGAGTAGAGCTGTGGGGAGAGGAATTAGAGAGAGCTAGGAAAGAATGAAGGGAACTGAAAGGGTTACTGGCAGGGAGAGAATTCTGCTGTGAAGTAATGGAAGAGGCAGAAAGGAGCTGTAAGGAGAAGAGGCTGAATGATGGGGACAAGCTGAGAGTGGAACTGTACCCTTTATCATTTTTGGTGCCTTTCTCAGTACTTGTACCAGTTCTGCAGTATAATTATTGAGGTGGAGTTATCAAAAGTATAGACAGTACTCAGGATGTGGTCACACTGACTGATACTGAGGCATTTTGATATTTTCAATTTTATTCCCCATTCCTTTCCAAAGGATTCCTAACATTTCATTACGTAGCTTCCCACTATTCCAGAACCTGTGGGATAGCTGTGTCACTCAACCAGTAGGTGGAGATAGAGAACTGAAAACTGAGCTGAGACATCTCTCTCTCTTGACAGTAACAGAAAAGTTGCACACAAGGAGACAGGAGAAAGCACTCCATAGTATCAACAAAGGCAACAATGAACAGCAGAGGCATTCCAGAGAAGGAGAAGACAACCATGGATTTACCACATTCAATAGTGACCCAACTCGGCCAAGTTTTCAGCAAAGTGCCTTCATCAGGGGGTGTGAAAACATGTACAAACAAAGAAATAAATGGCCACTGTTGGAAACAGGATGCTGGACTTGATGGACCTTCTGTTCCAGTATGGCAACACTTGTGTACTTAAGTAACATAATATCACAATCCAATGTGCATATATAATTAAAATAAAATAAAAAGAGAGGCAAGATCATCACCAATATATAACCAACAAGGTCTTGAGTGTAGAAAAAGGCAAATGGCAAGTATAGATACTCTTCCTACAATAGGTATGAAATACATGCAAATTAAAGCCAAACTAATACATGATGTGAACATTTGCAAACAAGGTTGCTACAGATTCTTCTTGAACTTATAAAATATGCCATTAAAAATCTATTCCATTAAACAATCATAAAAATTGTATAAGAAATGTATATATTAGCATTCTTTCAATAGAAAAAAATAACAATAGAATGTAATAAGATGACCTCATTTTATCATAAAATAGTGCAACAAAGAAATAATACTGACAGTTCCTAACCAACCTACGGGAGTCTTTTATTATTATTTGTTGCATTTGTATCCCACCTTATCCCACCTCTTTGCAGGCTGAAAGTGGCTTACAATACATCATGAGTAGTGGAAGAATGCTGGTAGTTAAACATTTAGTATTGCAGGATCTTGGTCAGCATGATGATAATAAACAAACAAACAAACAAACAAACAGAGTAATAGTATACAAGCAGATATTATAAAACAGTTCTGAATATAGATGTGCGAGTTGTGTATAGTCACATTTGTTGATCTTTGTGATACGCTTTATTAAAGAGATTGGTCTTCAGTAATATGCGGAAGTTTGTTCTTTCGTAGATCGATTTCAAGCTGCGCGGCAGTGCGTTCCATAACTGTGTGCTCAGGTAGGTAAAGTTTGACGCACGCATTAGTTTGTATTTCATTCCTTTGCAGCTGGGGAAGTACAGATCAAGGAATGTACGGGATGATCTTTTGGCATTCCTAGGTGGCAGGTCTATCAGGTCTGACATGTAAGATGGTGCGTCTCCATGGATAATTTTGTGAACTAGTGAGCATATTTTGAATGTGATGCGTTCCTTAAGTGGGAGCCAGTGTAATTTTTCCCGTAGGGGCTTGGCACTTTCAAATTTTGGTTTGCCAAATATGAGTCTAGCTGCAGTGTTCTGGGCTGTCTGGAGTTTCTTGATTATTTGTTCTTTGCAGCCGGCATATAGGCGTGCTGGCGTTTTTTTAGCACGCATTAAAAATAGGCGCATGCTAAACACTAAAGACGCTCATAGGAATACATTGGCATCTTTAGCGTTTAGCACACGCCTATTTTTAGAATGCACTAAAAAAACCGCCAGCACGCCTAAGTAAAACACCCCCATATGACCTGAAAATTCTCAAGTCAAAAAGATTATATAATTTGCTATGAAAACATTACTAATAAAATATCTATTTACTGGTTTGTGCAAAAGGTTATATTAAAATACATGTAAATTATATGCAAAAATCCATAATCCTTTACTACAGGATTTCAAACATCACAACTTACATAATTAGATACCTCCATGGACAGCATTTTTTCTATTGAAAGAACGCACACTTTAATAAAGATAAGTGGCGTTATAATCATTTTTATATGGTTGCATGCTCATTTCTGGACTGGTCGGGCATTGCTGTTTTCTTAGGGTAAGGCTGCCAACTGGAACCAGATTTGTAGGACAGGGTTGATCCAGGCCTGGGTTTATCCCAGTGCATGCTGGGACTAGTAGTCTTGATTTTCTTAGGTCATGCAATAGGGAAATCATTACTACAAGTCCCTGAATGCAATGGGGTAAACCCAGGACTGGATCAACCCTATCCTGTGAATCTGGATCCAATTGACAGCCTGTGTTTCGTGAAACTTTGAATGAAGAACATACATTTTTTTTATATTTAAAAGCAGCAATATTATTATGGACACATAGATATCTCACATATAAATATGAAATTTCTGAGGTCATACTGATGGTGTGATTTATATTTTATATTTATATTGGTATGGTCACTATTTGGTGGTGTGTACAATATACTGTTATATTGGCTGATACCAAATTATATACACTGATGATCTTCCTCAGATGTTACACATTTCTTTATTGAGCAGCAGTTGTCAAGAGAGGCATTAGGGAAAAGGAAGGGCAAGTACTATCAGCTGATGGGTGGCTCAATGGTTAGTATATCTACTTTTTTAGTTGAAAGTCTGGGGGTTCATATTCTTTAATGGATGGGCTGTTCCTACTTCTTTTACAGCTGAAAGCAGGAAATAGAGGAATAGGGTGGAGGGGGTGGAAAGAAGGGCACGTACCACCAGATGCTGGGTAGCCTTGTGGGATATGTCTCTGCTTTTTGAACAGAAGTCTCTAGGTTCAAATCTTTTAAGTGTTGGGTGGTTTCTACCAGGTGATCAGAGGGCTTTGACAGAATATGGAAGATCCTGAGTCCTAACAACTGCTCAGGCCACCATCAGCTGGGATTATGCTGGCTTTTTTCCCTATGTAAAAGGGCCAACATTTGACCAACTACCTTTTCGTACTCAGTCACCCAAAATCCAGGTCTCTTCTGTCTCTGGAGTAGAGGAGTAGCCTAACTGTTAGTGCAGTGGACTGGGGAACTGGGTTCAATTCCCACTGACTGCAACTTCTTGTGACCCTAGGCAAGTCATTTACTGCACCAGGTCAGGGGCATAGCCAGACCTCAGCAGGAGGGGGGTCCAGAGCCCGAGGTTAGGGGGCACATTTTAGGCCGGTGACCCTCCCCCACCACCTTCGACCCCCCCCCCCTCTCCCGCCACCGTTGCCAGGTACCTTTGCTAGCGGGGCTCCCCAACCCTCACCAGCCGAAGTCTTTTTTAGCACCGGTCTCCGGCGCGTTCGCTGATCTGTTTCTGTGAGTCCTGACTCTTGACGTCCTGCACGTTGCATGCAGGATGCCAGGAGTCAGGACTCACAGAAACAGATCAGCGAACATGCCGGAGACTAGCACTGCAGAAGACTTCAGCTGGCAGGGGTTAGGGACCCCTGCCAGCCAAGGTACCTGGCAGCAGGGGAGGGTCGGCAGCAGCGGAAGGGGGAGTCGAAAGTGACTGGGGAGGGGCGGCGGCGGTGGTGGGTCAAAAGTAGAGGGGGCCAGGGCTAAATCTATGGGGGTCCATGCCCCTGTGGCCCCACATAGCTATGTCCCTGCACCAGGTACAAAATAAGTACCTGTATATAATGTGTACTATGCTGTATCTGTCTAGTAACACTATAGAAATGATTAGTAGTAATAGTCACTGGGACCAAAAACAGACTTACTAACTAAGCATCCAGCTACTGAGGCTTTCACACCAGGAACCTGTTGAGAACTTTGCTTTCCCCTTGTCTGGACTCTGCTTTGCAGGACAGAGAATACTGGACAGAGTAGCAGGAGCTACTGGGGGCTGAGAGAGAGAGAGAAAAAAGTAGCAACTAATATGTGTGTAATGAGGGGTTCAAATCTCCCAGGTTTTACTCAAAAATGTTTGGTTCATTCATTTTATTAATTTTTATAATCTGCAGTCTTGCATTGAAAACCCATTTTCTAACAAATAATAGCTTTGTATGTAACCAGAGTCTCAGTAGAATATAACTCTGCTTTAAGGTCAGCCCTACATTGGGTGATATGCGTAGATTGGGTGGCAACACCAGTAATTGGGATGCAAAATCGGTGCTAGGCAGACTTCTACGGTCTATGCCCTGATCGTAACTAAATAGATATGGATAGGCTGGAGTGTAAATTTTAAGGGGCTTCAATATTAGCTTCAGAACGTTTAGTACAAGAAGAGTGCTGGGCAGACTTCTACGGTCCGTGCCCTGAGAATGGCAAGGACAAATCAAACTTGGGTGTACATATAAAGTATCACATGAGTTTATCTTGTTGGACAGACTGGATGGACCGTTCAGGTCTTTATCTGCCATCATTTACTATATTACTCACGTTACTACTATATGTGGCAGTGCTGCACTCTAGCAGAAGTGTCTGGTCTCCTGCTGTATACCTCTCCTTCCCCAATACAGTGCCAGTGTCCTGGTTCCCGGTCAAAATAGCCCTGTCAAAATGGCCCGACAAAAAAGCTCCAAACAAAAAAGCTCTGTTCAATATCTACCTCACGTCACTAGATAAGCTTATGGAAGGCGCCACAAAAATTGTGAAACCTCTCTTTCTAATGGGCAACTACCAACAGCATTAAAAATGGCAGTGGTTTGTCCTCTGCTAAAGAAAAACAACCTTGACCAGAACAAACTTGAGAGTTACAGGCCAGTATCCAACATCCCACATCCCGTTTCTAGGGAAACTCATAGAACAAACAGTCTGTGTTCAACGTAATGATGGCTAGAAGAGAGAAACTGGCTAGATCCATGTCAATCTGGATTCAGACCCGGTTATGGAACAGAAACAGTGCCCGTATCCCTACTAGATGATCTTCACAGAAACCAAGACAAGGGATTCACCTCGATGTTAGTGCTACTAGATTTCTCAGCAGCTTTTGACACTGTGGATCATGATATCATTCTAGCAAGACTGACAGAAACAGGTATCAATGGAACAGTACTCGCCTGGTTCAGATCCTATCTATCAGACAGGCAACAATCCATAATGTTTGGCAGCAACTCGTCACCACCATGGACACTGACCTGCAGGGTCAGTGATACTGTCACCTGTTCTGTTCATTATCTACCTGAAGGCGCTAGCTGAGCTGATTCGGTCAATGGACACTCAGTTCTACATCTATGCGGATGATGTGCAGCTACTCATACCCATTGAACCTTACCTACAGCCTTGAATAAACTGATTACCTGTCTAACATCAATTCAAGAATGGACTAAACACAACAAACTTTGCCTGAACCCAAGTAACACCGAGCTTTTCTGGGTCCCTAACACAAGTGGATACATACCTGACATCAAAATCCCTTTTGGGAAGTATGAACTCCCCCTCAAATCACAAGTCAGAAACCTTGGAATACAGTTAGATTCAATATTTACTCTGATTTCCCAAATCCAAGCAACCTTCAAGAGCTGCTTTTACTATTTGCGACAGCTACGCTGCCTCTCTTCTTACATCGAGAAAGTAAATCTTATCCCAGTTGTGCATGCCATGATAACATCAAGACTGGATTACTGCAATGCACTATACAATGGTCTGACTACAAAGGGCCTGCACCAGTTCCAGCTGATTCAGAATGCAGCAGCAAGACTCATAGAAGGTTGCAAGCGACGTGACCACATCACACCATTTTTGCAGAAATGTCATTGGCTACCAGTACGATACAGGGCTAAATTTAAAACTCTATGTATGATCTTCAAGGCCCTGAAAGAATAGGATGATCCTCCACACACCGCCAAGGACACTAAGGTCCTCCCAAGGACTATCACTAACCAGACCCTCTCCAAAAGACATTACACGATGTGAAACCCGCAAGCGAGCCTTCTCCGGAGTAGCCCCCACACTCTGGAATGCACTGCCTGAAGTGTTAAGCGGAGCCTTTCAGGCAGTGCATGTCCTGCTGCAGTATGTGCAGCTCGAGTCACTGCTTGTGTGTGTGAGTGAGACTAAGAAGTTAGTTACTTCTGCCATTAAAGGCCTGGTTGAAGAACCAAGCTTTCACCTGCTTCCTGAAGTAGAGATAGTCTATCTACTCCTACCCTAGCTGAGATAATATTTAACCATCTCTCTGATCTCATGTGCAACTTTCTTTAAATCAGTCACCTTACTTTCTAACTCTTCTTACTCTCTTACCTATCTATATGTTACATCCTTACTTTACCCTTCACTATCAATTAAAATGTTCTATTACGTATTGTGTTGACATTGTATGTAATATACCATGCCATACTTTGTATTGTTATTTAAATATTTTTACTGCTGTAATTGCCTATTGCTCGTTTGATCTATTCTTACTGTACACTGCCTTGAGTGAATTCCTTCAAAAAGGCGGTAAATAAATCCTGATAAATAAGTAATAGACCTTGACAAATTAGTCCACTGTCAAAACGGCCTGCCCACAATATAGCCCCTGACAAATTAGTCCCACGATAAAAGGGCCTGATCAGGCTGCCCAGAACATGGCCTCTGACAAAGTAACCCAAACAGTACCAGACAGGGGGAGAATTTACTTTGCGGCACACTGCAAGAGGATCTGGCCAAATTTACTTGTAGAGGATCCCTGTATTCAAGGCAATTTTATAGGTAATAATGATAAAACTAGTTTTAGGTTAAGAGTTCCAACACAGTCTATTTGGGTAAATGCCTTTGTTAAGATAAACAGACTGTGTTGGAACTCTTAACTAATACTTTATCAGTGAAGATTTTACTTCTAATGTATCATCTTTTTTTGTGATGTGTTATTTTTTCTAGGGGGCTATTTTGTCTAGGGTCTATTTTGTCAAGGGTTTTTTGTGGGAGGGGCCATTTTGTCAAGGGCTATTTTGTTACAGGGCTGTTTTGTCAGGGCTATTATGTCAGGGTGCCAAGTCACCTATATAGTGCCAGCTTTTTATTTTGGAAAGGGGGGGCCAATAAAAGGAACCACAGCCCGAGAAGGTGCCTGCTTTTGGCAGGGCTGATTGTGTGAGATTCAGACACACGAGACAAACAGACCCTGAACTAAAAAGAGAATTCATTCAGCAGGCAGGCTCTGGGACTGCTGGAGAGATGGATTATAATACCCCACTCCTCTGTGACTCTCTCGTTAGAAGGGATAGGAAACAGAGTCAGTCTAAGGGTATTAGATGCCCCAGTGTGACTGTCAGGATTTAGGCTGCTTTGACCTCAGCTGCTCTTTGCCACTCTCTTGAAGCTGCCACCTAGGTGACTGCCTAGTCTGCCTGATGGTTAAACCGGTCCTGCCTTCAATAGTATATTTCACCCTCTGGCCTAGAACAGTACTTGCCTTACTAGTATGGAGACCCTATCAAAATTATGCCATCCGTTACCCCATCACCACAGCCAACCAAATAAGAAACATATAGCAAAATATGCCCATTGTCATCACTGAATCATTTAAGGCTGACTTGCAAGTGCTTCTACTGGGAAGAAGCCAATGACATGACTGGAGCTCACAGAACGCTAATACAGAGGATAAGATAAGGTAGGGAATGGTGGTAAGTAGTTTAGTCGTTGACTGTGGCTTCTTTGGATGGTCATATGGCTGCTTTTGAAGACAGTCTCCAGCCTGGTGTGGTCCGATGCATTACCAGTGCCTGTCAGCTCAGCACAAGCTTCTTCTTTGGAAAAGCTCTGGAAAGGCGACATCACCTCACACTCCAGCTTGTCTGGAGGGGCAAGGGAAATTTTGGACACAAGAGCGTTGCCTGTCATGGACAACAAACGTGGTCTCTGCATTTGTGGCATTGCTCCTTTCTGTTCCCATTTCCTCGCTGTAGCCACGAACGAATCTCTGAGCACTGACTTCCTTTCCAGCTCACTCCGTTGTCCCTTGCGGAGCTTGGCTCGGCGGTTTTTAAACCAGACCTAATCAAGACAACACAACCAAATTATGACACCAGACACAAACCTAGGATTCCAGAGCATAGCTTCTGCTCCTTGGGCTAATCAGATCTGAGAAGTCAGTGAAGATAGCATTTACTGCTCCCACCAAGAATGCCTGGCATTTTGTTTTATTAGCAATGTATTAATTGTTTTTTAAGTAAGTAAACAGCTTTGAGTTGGAGTAAGGAGGCATATTGGACTAGATTCTATAAATGACACTGAGGAATTGGCGCCAAAAAGTTTAAGTACTGAGCGCTACTCAATAAGGGATCTGTGCCCTTCACAGAACAGTGGCTAAGTGCATAAACAGCATCTAACTTAAGGTGCCAGCAACTGCGCCTGATGAAGTCAGGCATAAATGCCAGTGCCTAAGTTAGGTGTCAATCGGGTCTATTCTATAACAATGCACATAAATTCTGGGAATGCCCTCCCCCTGGAATGCCCCCAAAGTGCCCCCGGTCATTTCCCCATGAATTTGGATGCTATAGGATTTACGCATGCATTGTTATAGAATATGATACATGCGTAAAACCCAATTAAGGCCAAGTAACACCAATAATTAGTTGTTAGCAGCTAATTATTGATGCTGATTGGCTCATTAATCAATTAATTTGCACTCACAAATTCAATACACACTGATTTGCATGCACAAATCTAGCCACCATATATAGAATCCAGAGAATTATGTCTAAATAAATAACAGTGACTCCTAGTGGTCAGACTCAGAATGCATACCCATCAGGTTGCAATCTGTGGCCTGTCGAAATAGCTATTGCTGCAGAGAAGGACTTGACTAGCCAGACCAGAGGAGTAATAATTAGAAAATGGGATAAAATCTAGATAGTTGTAAAGGAAAGGCTCATGGTATCACAGCTCTGTTAAAGGCTGGTTCTGATTGAACTGGAAGCCCAGAAGGAGCCGGAGGAAACTACAAGACTGAAAACAAAAGAATTATTTATGATGACACTTTGATAATATGGATTATCTTTTGTAACTCTCTGTTTTTTTTCTGACTGTATGCCCAGAGTGAAGATAACAACAAGCACAGGACTGGAGAAAATACCTTTCGTGTATATGAAATCATTAAAAAGCTCTGAAATACTGACATATGACCCACCCCCTGTTATTCTGAAATACCAAATTGGAGTTCTCAGAATGGGGGCCTGGTATATGAGAGGGTCCCAAAAGGCATCTTATAAGTGGTCAGTAGGAGCAGCATATTGTTGTCTGGGGTAGGGTGGGGGGGGGGGGAGGGAGAGTTGCTGGCAGATGTTGCTCCCATTGCGCTCAGTACATGTTTTAGTGACCTGTACCTGGATCCTGGCTTCAGGCAGGTTGATAAAGATAGCCAGACGTTCTCTCATCACCACATCTGGATACGGTGTTGTCTGGAAAGTTCTCTCTAGTGCTTCTAATTGCTGAACAGTAAATGCTGTCCGGCTACGGCGATGTTTTTGGTGGCAGCTGCACCGTACCTCCAACAAGAGCTCTAGCAGATACAGAAAATGAACTGTTAGGCCAGGTGTTTGGTGGGGGAGGGGGAGGGAGCTTGCAGGACCCAAGTCTCTGGCTTTTTGAGCACAAAATTGAACTGGTGAAATAACATATGGCATGTTAGCACAGAAGGAATGAGGAAATATAGCTATGCAAGGTTGGGGGTCCAAGTTTTACAGAGTGAGTTAATTCCCTGCAAGGTCAACAGAGGTAACATCTGGTAGTGCTTCTCAGAAAGCGTAAACTTAAACCTAACAAATTGCATCATATTACTCTCATGAATATCGATGTACGTTGGTCCATATGCATGTGCTGAGGTCCACTTTTCCTCCCAATGTCTCTCCTTCTGGACACAGACAAACACTCCTAGCTCTCTAAGACCTTGGTATTCACTCCCAGTCCTTGAGGTCTACCAAGAGCATGACAGATATTTGTATATAATGGAGGTAGTAGGCATGCAAATCTCCTTCATGCATATTCATTAGGTATGTCATGAAAACCTGACCTGTTGGCAGCCCTCAAAGACCAACAGTGAAGAGCGAGGCTCTATGATATTGTAAACACTGAGATATACAGAGACATGAATAACCACTCAAGTGAAAGCTGTAAGGAAACTAAATAAGTCAAGGAGATGCAGAAAAGTGATGCGAGGCCTTTGCTTACGGTACCCGGGTGCACAGATTACCTGCTTGGACCAGAATAATACCCTCTTGTCCACAGAAATATTCATAGACATAAGCACAATCCACACGGAGCCACCATCAGATGAGTTCAGTCCTGACTTTGCCCACTTGCGCTTTCATTATCATGTACATGATTGTGCCAGACCAAACTGTGGCACAAGACTACATGTCCACACATTTGGCAGGCTAAAGTCAGGGCTGTATGTGATCAGTGGAGGAGTAGCCTTATGGTTAGTGCACACTAAGGGACTCTTTGACCAAGCTGAAGTGGCATCGGTGTGTGGATTTGCCGCACCCTGAGGCTCCGTTCACTGCAGAATGTCTTTTTTTTTTTTTGAGGCAATGGCTGTACGGTAAGTACAAACTTGCCACACAGCCATTTCCTGAGGGAGCTGTTACACTTCCTATTAGGAGGCAAAAAGGGCTCCCGCGCTAACCCAGTGGTAAAAATAACAAATATTTCTGGTCTCACCAAAAATAGCACGCACTGGGGGCGGCACTACTGGCTTCTGTGGTGAGCTGGTGGTAGTGCCAGATTGGCACGTGCCAATGCCACAATACCTCCTTGTATTCAAACAACATGTATAACAACTGCAAAACTGTACTCCAAAATTGTATGAAAAAAAGCACTTAGCTTAGAATTGTATATAGAAAAGCACTTCGCTTCAGACGTGTCTTCCTTAACTCCTCTTCTCCACAAAGAAGGGCCGCAACCAACGGTGGCCAACATTTCATTGCTTGCTTCAGGGTCCAACGGTCGGGAATTCTATCAAAAGCGAAACAGGAGGTGAACACTAAAGGAATCACATAAGAACTCCACATAAGCTTGCACTTCTATCATTTCCAGCATACATCGAGAGAGGTACTCGGTCCATTTTCCATCAATATTGTTTTTTTCACCACGCTGAGTACCTCTACTATGTTATGTTTCTTTAAGAATGCCATTTGATTGGTTGCTGCCTCTAAGCACATCTGACGTCAACCCCTTTAAAGGGTCGCCATTTTTTCTGCTTGCTGTGTTCCTTTATGAAGAGACAGATAAGGATCTCTCAATGTATGCTGGAAATTTTAGAATTGCAAGCTTACGTGGAGTTCTTATGTGATCCCTTTAGTGTTCACCTCCTGTTTCTCTTTTGATAGAATTCCCGACTGTTGGACCCTGAAGCAGGCAACGAAACGTTGGCCACCGTTGGTCACGATCCTTCTTTGTGGCGAAGAAGAGTTAAGGAAGACACGTCTGAAGCTGAGTGCTTTTCTATATACAATTCTAAGCTAAATGCTTAGACTTGTATATGTGGAGGAGTGGCCTAGTGGTTACTGCAGTGGACTTTTATCCTGGGGAATTGAGCTCGATTCCCACTGCAGCTCCTTGTGACTCTGGACAAGTCACTTAACCCTCCATTGCCCCTGGTACAAAATAAGTACTTGAATATATGGAAACCACTTTGAATGTAGTTGCAAAAACCTCAGAAAGGCAGTATATCATTTCCCTTTCCCTTTCATACAAATTTGGAGTACAGTTTTGCAGTTGTTATACATGCTGTTTGAATACAAGGAGATTTTTTGTGCCAGTGATGAAGCAGCCTTGCTCTATTTGCTTATTGCACTTTTGAGCTTCTTGAGGCTTTTTCCTTCTGTAAGAATCAGTGGTTTTGGAAGTCAGAATTTAAGAGAACCCCTACTATAACTTGAACATTAGTGCATAACCATTAAATCAGAAAATGGAAAATTGGCCATTTTCCAGCTGCAGCAAAGACCCATGAAAGAGCAGGCTAAGGCCTCTTTTGCCGCAGCTTAGTAAAAGGACCTCAAGGCCCTGTTTACTAAACCATATTACAGGTGCATTAGCGTATTTAGCGCGCGTTAAACATGTAGGCACCTACAATATCCCTATAGGTGCCTACATGATTAATGCGCACACTAAAAACACATTAAAAACACTAACGCGCCTTAGTAAACAGGGCCCTTACAGTGTTATTTCATGATTTTGCAGTATATCAAATAAGTATGAAACATGAAACTTTAAACTTCTAATGAAACCCTGTAAGCATATTGTGAAATCCAGTCACAGACTCTATAAATATTTTAACTTGCTGTTTAGACTGGTGGTTAAAAAAATTTTTTTTTTAATGTGCTAAATTTATTAAACGGCTTTTCCTATTTTGGCTCTGGGGTACTAAAAAGAGACCATATACAATTATCCTTGAAGAACTGTAGTTGCCTGATGAGAGAACAGTATCCAAAAACTTGGTTCCATTTGGATTTTTCCCTACCTGCTAAATGATCCATCATAGCTATGGTGTGGAGAGCTGGAGCTTGGAGTCCAATGCTCTGTGTGAATGGGAAGAGTCTTGGCACATGATGTTGAAGATTGTAAACCAGGGACACAGGGTTGGCAACCCTGTCCACCGGATAACAGCTGCTACCCCCGGAATACATTCTAGAAAGCCTGGGAGTGTCTTCTTTGCGGTTCTGATGGACGTTCCTAAGTATAAACAAAGGCAAGTCTTTTAATGTCATACATTTTTGTTGGATCCGAGTGGTCAGTAATTTTCCCCATGTGATGCTAACAGTTTTCATTCAGAAAGATAGAAAGAGGGAGGGGCTATGGAAGTGAAGAAAAGAAACAAGAAACAACTTTAGAGGTTTTCTTCAAACTCATCATCTTTTGATGCCAAAGTTTCTGAAAACACCAGCACCCTCCTATTCCCATCTGACAGAAATTCAGGACTGCAGAAAAGTACTGGAAAAACTGCAGGTCAGGAGAAAACTTTCCCTTATTCCTTTTATAAGAAACATTTTATATGGTGTGATCTTTTTTTTTTTCCTCCACCCCATCCCTCTTCCAATTCATTTACACCTGCCAGAAGAGTGAAGAGTTGAATGCAGCAATTCAGCAGCCATGCTATACCTACCAGGCTCTGAAGAAAGGCCAGCAGAAGCTCTCCTGTACTGCCTGTGGTTCATATGTCAACTTCCTGCCTACTCAAGACAACCCAGAACAGGATCAATGCCCTGATCTGAAGGAGCGTTAAAACCAGAGCCCAGCTTCAGGCAGCAAAATGTGCCTTTTAACATCTCGTTCCTTGGGGTTTTTCTAATAGGTACAAGCCCTCCCCCCTCCTTCCCCCCACCATGTCATGACTGTAAGGCCTGTAGCCAATAGAAAAAAAGGTACCTCAGACTGGATTAAGAGCAATTCAAGGGAAAGAGGGAGAAAGGCTAATGAGCTTTAATGCTTCAGGAAGCCTGAAATAAACAGATCCCAGCCGCTTCTTTCCCACTGCAGTTCCAGGCAGGGCTGGAATGATAGAATATGAAAGCCCAGGAGCCCTCACTGCCCTCTGTGCCTCTTTTGGATTACAGAGTTGTGCCATCAATATTCCACTTGTCAAGGAATTAAGAGGGTAGAATGAAAAGCAAAATATTTCTTCATGGAAAGAGTGGCAGATGCCTGGAATGCCCTCCTAAAGGAGGTGATGAAGGAAAGAGTGGTGCTGGAATTCAAAAAAGGAGTGGGATAAACACAGTGGATTCCTAGAGGGCAGAGGGTGGAAACCAAGAATGGAGCACTTCAACTCAAAACAGCTGTGAAATGACTGTTGAGCTTAGCCTTAAAAACACATAGGGAATGTAACCTGCACTGTACAGCAGGTACAACTCCCTTACCTCCTCCCTTTTAAGGTGTAGCAAAGCAGCGGGTTTTGTCCTGGCAACCCTACTGGGCAGACTGGATGGACCACATCAGCCTTTATCTACCGTCAACCACTATGTTAGTTACTATGTGCATTCTTTAGTGCACCTTAAAAATGTACATGGAAATTTGATGTAAAGCATATTAACCTATGAATTAGCATGTGCATAGTGGATTTCCATGGGATCCGATGAATATTTTTTTTTTAAACTATTAACATGAAACTGTAAAAATAGGGACAAAAGACACACCAAAGTTTTTTGTAATGCAAATCCATCAAAGGAAAGATTAAAGTAAACAGTTCTCCTTATAGAAAGGTGCAATATTTGAATACAAATCGTACCTGGAAGTTTTCTCCTCTCAAATAACTTTTTTTTTAAAGTAAACATTATGGTTGCCCCCCCAGTGGCTCATCTTAGACCTGCAATCATTATCACCACCAGGGGCAGGTCAGAAGCTTTCCCAAAAGAGGGAGGAGTGTGGTAGCCGTGTTAGTCCACTCTTAAGGTTATCAATAGAAATCAAACAAAATAAAACATGGAAAAGAAAATAAGATGATACCTTTTTTATTGGACATAACTTAATACATTTCTTGATTAGCTTTCGAAGGTTGCCCTTCTTCCTCAGATCGGAAATAAGCAAATGTGCTAGCTGACAGTGTATATAAGTGAAAACATTCAAGCATTACTATGACAGTCTGACAGGGTGGGAGGAGGGGGGTGGGTAGGAAGTATGCATGGGGACATCAAAGCATATCATTGATATTCTAACAGGATGGGTGTGGATAGGTGAGGGGAGGGTGATCAACAGAGACATACAGCTTTATGGTTTATAATGGGCTAGGAACCCCAGATCCTTGTTAAGTCCTTTCTGTTGGGTGTTAAAATATTCAATCATTCTGACTTCAAAGGTCTTACGTTCTTGTATAGTTTTAAAGTTACCTTTCAGGATTCTCACTGTGAAGTCACTGGTACAGTGTCCTGGTCCTGTAAAATGTTGACCAAGAGGCGTGGGAACCCTGCTGGCACCAGTATTGTTCATATGATGTCTATGTAAATTGAATCTTGTCTTAAGCATCTGGCCTGTTTCTCCAATATAGCATCCTTCGTTACATTTTTTACACTGAATGATATATACCACATTGGAAGATGAGCAAGTGAAAGATCCCTTTATGTTGAATATCTTTCCTTTGTGGATGACTTTGGGGTCCTGTGAAATATTTTGGCATAGTTTGCAACTGGATAAATTACAGGGAAGTGTGCCCTTCTGTTCCTTTTCAGTCTGTGATGGAAGTTTACTTCTGATTAGCTTGTGTTTTAAATTGGGTGGCTGTTGATAACCAAAAGAGGGAAAATGAAGTTGACCGAATAATTCCAGGTTATCAGGCCATAAGTATTGCCATACTGGGACAGACCAAAGGTCCATCAAGCCCAGCATCCTGTTTCCAACAGTGGCCAATCCAGGTCACAAATACCTGGCAAGATCCCAAAAAAGTACAAAACATTTTATACTGCTTACCCCAGAAATAGTGGATTTTCCCCAAGTCCATTTAATAATGGTCTATGGACTTTTTCTTTAGGAAGCCATCAAAACCTTTTTTAAACCCTGATAAGCTAACTGCATTTACCACATTCTCTGGCAACGAATTCCAGAGTTTAATTACATGCTGAGCCAGAATTGGTTTTGCCCCCAACCCCACATTACATCTATGAACCCATGGTTCAAATAGATTGGGTTAAACCCAGGATTGCTCAGACATGTTTCTGCTGACTCGATAAACCTCTGGAAGAAAACATTTTGGCACCTAGCATCCCTTTCCTAATCAAAGGGCATGAATATATTACATACATTTCTTTGATGGCTCATACACTGTCCAAGAGCCACCAGCAGACCAGGGAGTGTTTGTGCATTTATTGCAAAGCAGGTCTGTACTCTAACATCAGATGAACAGCAAAGGATAAACGCAAGTGTCACACTAGAAAACACAACTGTGCTATTTAGTGCCTGTCTGGGATGGGACTTTGCCATTTTCGTTTCTTTTCGATAGGATCAGTTAGCAATTTGCTGGCCTGGCAAGTGATCTCTCCCAATTCAGGCCTCGATGTGTTCTGTTCTAGAAGCTCCTGTTTTGGCTGTCAAAGCTTATTAGTGTCCATGAGAAATGAGTCACTTATCTGAGCCCTTCATGAAAATCCCTCACCCTTGGGAAGTGCCAGGATTAGAGGCCCAAGGGGACTTAGTCACTTGCTTTGAGAAATGAACAAAGATTTCTTATTGATTTTTAAAAAGGCGTTATTTCATCCAAGGTCTTCTATGCTCAACTCCTGCTTGGAACCTTGCTGTTCTTCAGGGTGTGAGGGAAGGGATTAAGTCTATACAAAGAAGACCTAACTTGTGAGAAGAGGGCTGGGAAGAGATGAAGAGAGGACATACCACCCCCCCCCCCCCCAAATATTCAGTGGAATGACAAGACAAAACTACTCAACTAAGATGTGAATGAAACTTTCTAAAAATATATCTTTCCTAGTCATGCCCTGCCCTGTTCTGTATTGCAAAGCTCTTTTTAAGATTTACTTCTGCTGCTCCCTGGCTCTTGTATAGGCCAAGGTTATGTTGGCTTCTCAAATCCAAGGCCATTACGGATGACATCATGTATTATGAGTGAACTGATTGGCTAGCAAGAGATTAAAGGCTAAATGGAACATGGCTACACTAAAAGGCAGGTAACTTTCCTGCCTAGTGAAGAAAAAAAAAAAAAAGCATTTCTACTACCCTGTCACCTATGACTGAACTAAAAATTATTTGCCCAAAGAGATTATGAGCTGTCTCGTGCCAAAAAGGATTTCTTGCTATTGCTGCTGTAGTATTGGAAGCAGAACCTTGATGTCATAAAGCACTTATGAGCATCATAAGTTCCTAATACAACATGTATATTCAGAGACACCAAGTTACTCAGTTCCAGGCTGGAAATTTGGGGACAGTCCTGAATTTCTGACCACCCCATCCTGATGCATTATGGGACTTGCAGCACTGCTTTCAATGGGCAGGAACAGGCACTACAAATCCCTCCCTGCTTTGGAATGTAAATTTAAAGTCAGGACTGCCCCCAAAATCTCCAGCCTGAAACTGGGTAACTTGGCATCTCTGTATATTTTCCTTAACATTAAATCTATTACAACAATATCTATTTAAGTATCTTTATTATAAATCATATACCAAATGTTGACCTTACAATATTTTAAACATATTAAAAACCAAACACACAACTCTTACACTCACACACCCACCATACCTACTACATACTTTACATCCATATCTTATCCATCCATATCTTATATACGGAAAGAGTGGTGAATGATTGGAATGCCCTCCCACAAGAGGTGGTGGAGATGAAAATGGTAACGGAATTCAAAAATGCGTGGGATAAACATAAAGGAATCCTGTTCAGAAGGAATGGATCTTCAGAAGCTTAGCGGAGATTGGGTGGCAGCGCCAGTGGTTGGGAGGCGGGGTTAGTACTGGGCAGACTTCTATGGTCTGTGCCCTGAAAATGGTAGATACAAATCAAGGTAGCGCATATGAGTTTATCTTGTTGGGCAGACTGGATGGACTGTGCAGGTCTTTTTCTGCCGTCACCTACTAAGTTACTATCAGGCTTATTTTCGAAAGTGATCGCCGGCCATCTTCCGACATAAATCGGGAGATGGCCAGTGATCTCGCAAAAGTGGCAAAATCAGTATAATCGAAAGCAGTGTTTTTGACACCATTGCCGCTTTCCCGTCGCCGCGCCAGCAAAAGTTCAAGGGGGCGTGTCGGCGGCGAAGCGAAGGCAGGCATGGGTGTGGCTACCAGATGGCCTGCTTTTGCAGATAATGGAAAACAAAAAAGTGGCGTTCATCAGTATTTTGCCAAGTTTACTTGGTCTTTTAATTTTCATGACCAAGCCTCAAAAAGGTGCCCCAATATACCAGATGACCACCGGAGGGAATGGGGGATGACCTCCCCATACTCCCCCAGTGGTCACCAACCCCCTCCCACACTAAAAAAATTAAAATAAAACATTTTTTGCCAGCCTCTATGCCAGCCTCAAATGTCATACCCAGCTCCCTGACAGCAGTATGCAAGTCCCTGGAGCAGTTTTTAATGGGTGCAGGGCACTTCAGGCAGGCAGACCCAGGTCCATCCCCCCCACCCTGTTACACATGTGGTGCTAAGTGTTGAGCCCTCCAAACCTCCCCAAAACCCACTGTACCCACATGTAGGTGCCCCCCTTCACCCATAAGGGCAAAGGTAATGGTGTAGAGTTGTGGAGAGTGGGTTTGGGGAGGGGGGATTTGGGGGGGCTCAGCACCCAAGGTAAGGGAGCTGTGCACCTGGGAGCTATTTGTGTATTTTTTTTAAACATTTCTAGAAGTGCCCCCTAGGGTTCCCGGTTGGTGTCCTGGCATGTCAGTGCACTACAAATGCTGGCTCCTCCCATGACCAAAATGCCTTGGATTTTGCCAGGTTTGAGATCGCCAGCATTTTTTTCCATTATCGCTGAGAAACAAAACCGGCGATCTCAAACCCAGTGAACTCTGGCATTTGGTCGGGCTAAACCGTATTATCGAAAAAAAGATGGCCAGCCATCTTTTTCGAAAATATGGTTCTGGCCAGCTGTTGCGCCGCCGCCAAAATAGATCGCCGGCGACCTATTTCGCCGGCGACGTTCGATTATGCCCCTCTATGTTATATATATCTTGTCTTTGACAAACCATAAATGAATGCAATATTTTCAAACGGCACAGTTTGTGGAAAAAAGATGAAAGTCATTATACTTATTACAGCAATTCTCCAACTTGAAAAATGAGAGTCTCAGTACTTATCTCAACAGTTCTCTAACTTGAAGATGACTACAACGTGAGAAGTACATCCTCAGGAATGGAACACCCTTGTCCAAGTCATTGCAGTTCATTCACAGCAATCTCAAAACATTTCAACAATGTATTCCACGGTTGTCTTGGCTGGGTCTCCACACTCCTGCACTGGTTCCCCAGTCCGTGACCAACTGATTGCAATATATTATTGTCCGACAGGTCACATCAAAGATACAGAACCACAGTCGCCCTTGACCTTGTGACCTCCCTGAATTGTCAGTTCTGAGGGCAGTACATAAAACCATGCAAGTCAAACAAGACGTTCTAGTTCAGAACTCAAGATCAGCAAGAGTACCCTAAAAGTAGAATCCCCACAGTGCCACTGCTTATGTTGAGCAGCCAGTTCTGTCTGTTGGTGCAGTGGGTTCTGAGCCAGTGGTGTAGCTACGTGGGGCCTGAGGGGGGCTGGGCCCCCGTAGATTTGGCCCTGGCCCCCCTGCCAATGATCCCCTTGAACCCCCCTCCCGCCACCAATTCTCCCCCGCCATCGCCGCCCGCCCCACCGCCGCATCAGATACCTTTTTTGCTGGCAAGGGTCCCCGAACCCTGCCAGCCGAAGAGACTCTTCTTCAGCGCCGGAGTAGCACCTTTGTTCAACGAAGTTCCTGCGATCAGCTGTTTCGACGCCTTACGTCCTGCACCGTGCATGTAGCCCCTTGCAGGACGTAAGGCGTTGAAACAGCTGATCGCACCAGGAACCGTTGAACGAAGGTGCTACTCCAGTGCTGAAGACGACTCTCTTCGGCTGGCGGGGTTTGGGGACCCCCGCCAGCAAAAAAGGTATCTGATGCGGCAGCAGGGTGGGCGGCGACAGCAGGGGAGAGTTGGTGGTGGGAGGGGGGTTCAAGGGGATCGTCGGCAGGCCGGCAGGGGGGTCCAATGTGGCGGCTGGGGGGGGCGGTGCCCCCCACCTCGGGCTCTGGCCCCCCCTCCCGGCGAGGTCTGGCTACGCCCCTGTTCTGAGCACCCCCAATACTGAGCAAACTCCTTCATTATGTCCAAGGAGAAGTAATCCCCCAGATCGACGCCCAAAATAATTAGTTAATGGGCTCCAATGATTTAATTATTGGAGCTAACAAGCACCTAAATGACACTAATTATGATTTGAGCACCGATCTGGCTATGGCTTATTCTGTAACAATGGGCGTCTAAATTGGATCACGTGCAACTCAAAAGGGGGTGTAGCCATGGAAGGGGCATGGGCAGGTCAGGGACGCACAGTGTTACAGAATAGCAGGGACCTGCGTACAACTTGCGCATCAGGATTTACATCAGGATTTGGCATCCAATGCTATTTCTATAGAATGCTCATCCCGAACTGCCTTTTATAGAACAGGCAGTGGCAGCCTTACCATTAGGCCACCTGAGGTGGGGGCCTCAGATGGCACTCTTGTGAGGTGGCATCTCCCTCCGCTCTTCCCTCCTCAACCCTCTTCCCCAAAATTACCTTTTTCTTTTCTTGTTTTTTAAAAGAAGGCAGCGGCAGCAACTTCCATACCATAGGCTGCCCTGCCATCTCCCAGCCCCTTCTCTCTACTGGTGGTGGCCCGTCTCTGAGAAAACAGGAAATTACATCAGAAAGGTGGGACGCCTGCAGTAGAGAGAAGGAGCCAGACTGGTGGGAGGGCAGCCTATGGGAGTTGCCGCCTTCTTTTAAAATACAAGAAAAGAATAGAAAAGGTAATTTCGGGGAAGGGGGTTGGGGAGGGAAGGGTGGTGACAGTGGCGGAGGAGCTGGGGCAGCAGCTTATTTTCTGTCTCAGGCGGCAGATTGACTTGGACTGCCCCTGAGAATAGTGTTGAGCATTGAATTTTATTGGCCCTTAATTTTCAGAGCCATTTATAAAATCTGGAACAATGTGTATTGTGTTTGGCACCCCCCAGGTGCCTATGGCTCATGTGAATGACTTTGAGCAGATTTGCCTTAACTCTCATGTGAGTTAACTGGGAAAAATAATGAGTTTGGATTCCTTTTTTCCTTTTCACCATGTCTTTTTCCTTAAAAGCCATCACACAGCTTTAGGGTTACCCAGGGGCATAGCTACGGGTGAGCCTGGGTGGGCCCAGGCCCACCCAATCACAGCTCAGGCCCACCCAGTTTACCCTACTCCTCCAACCATTCAGTGCACAGCCTTTGAGTTCTGCCATGGCAGCTTTTGCCACGTGCTTTTAGACAGCCGACAGGAAAAAGAGCAGCTCTCGAGAATGCATGGGCATAGTTTAGGGGGCAATTGCCCCCCCCCAAAACAAACTGCAGCATCATCTGTCTTTCTATCCTTCCAGCATTGCAGCACCCAGTATTGCTCCCCCCCCCCCGAATCCTCCAATCCCCGAGCCGCCGGTAGCCTCAACGAGAAAGCAGTACACACGATGCTTTAGACCTGCTCCCAGAAGCCTTTCTTTCTGCTTCAACTTCCTGTTCCTGCATAGGAGGGAAACTGTAGGAGAGAGAAGGGCTTCCAGGGTGGGTCTAAAGCAGTGTGTGTACTGCTGTCTCGCTGAAGCTGCTGGCGACTCGAGGGATTGGAAGACTGGGGGTGGGGAGCGATACCGGGCACCACGGGGCTGGAAGGAGAGAAAGAACTGGAAGACTCCAGTGGTG